>NC_090447.1:1162047841-1163280698 GCF_031143425.1 Pleurodeles waltl | reverse complement strand
CTGAGAGGAGCCACAAATTTCCTTCCACGCAGCGTTTCCTCAAGTCTCCCGATAAAAATGATACCTCACTTGTGTGGGTAGGCCTAGCGCCCGCGACAGGAAACGCCCCAAAGCGCAATGTGGACACATCCAAATTTTTGGAAGAAAACAGAGGTGTTTTTTGCGAAGTGCCTACCTGTAGATTTTGGCCTCTAGCTCAGCCGGCACCTAGGGAAACCTACCAAACCTGTGCATTTCTGAAAACTAGAGACCTCGGGGAATCCAAGATGGGGTGACTTGCGGGGCTCGGACCAGATTCTGTTACCCAGAATCCTTTGCAAACCTCAAAACTTGGCTAAAAAAACACATGTTCCTCACATTTCTGTGGCAGAAAGTTCTGGAATCTGAGAGGAGCCACAAATTTCCTTCCACGCAGCGTTTCCTCAAGTCTCCCGATAAAAATGATACCTCACTTGTGTGGGTAGGCCTAGCGCCCGCGACAGGAAACGCCCCAAAGCGCAATGTGGACACATCCACATTTTTGGAAGAAAACAGAGGTGTTTTTTGCGAAGTGCCTACCTGTAGATTTTGGCCTCTAGCTCAGCCGGCACCTAGGGAAACCTACCAAACCTGTGCATTTCTGAAAACTAGAGACCTCGGGGAATCCAAGATGGGGTGACTTGCGGGGCTCGGACCAGGTTCTGTTACCCAGAATCCTTTGCAAACCTCAAAATTTGGCTAAAAAAACACATGTTCCTCACATTTCTGTGGCAGAAAGTTCTGGAATCTGAGAGGAGCCACAAATTTCCTTTCACCCAGCGTTCCCCCAAGTCTCCCGATAAAAATGATACCTCACTTGTGTGGGTAGGCCTAGCGCCCGCGACAGGAAACGCCCCAAAGAGCAACGTGGACACATCCAAATTTTTGGAAGAAAACAGAGGTGTTTTTTGCGAAGTGCCTACCTGTAGATTTTGGCTTCTAGCTCAGCCGGCACCTAGGGAAACCGACCAAACCTGTGCATTTCTGAAAACTAAAGACCTAGGGGAATCCAAGATGGGGTGACTTGCGGGGCTCGGACCAGGTTCTGTTACCCAGAATCCTTTGCAAACCTCAAAATTTGGCTAAAAAAACACATGTTCCTCACATTTCTGTGGCAGAAAGTTCTGGAATCTGAGAGGAGCCACAAATTTCCTTCTACGCAGCGTTCCCCCAAGTCTCCCGATAAAAATGATACCTCACTTGTGTGGGTAGGCCTAGCGCCCGCGACAGGAAACACCCCAAAGCACAACGTGGACGCATCCAAATTTTTGGAAGAAAACAGAGGTGTTTTTTGCGAAGTGCCTACCTGTAGATTTTGGCCTCTAGCTCAGCCGGCACCTAGGGAAACCTACCAAACCTGTGCATTTCTGAAAACTAGAGACCTAGGGGAATCCAAGGAGGGGTGATTGCGGGGCTCGGACCAGGTTCTGTTACCCAGAATCCTTTGCAAACCTCAAAATTTGGCTAAAAAAACACACGTTCCTCACATTTCTTTGGCAGAAAGTTCTGGAATCTGAGAGGAGCCACAAATTTCCTTCTACGCAGCGTTCCCCCAAGTCTCCCGATAAAAATGATACCTCACTTGTGTGGGTAGGTCTAGCGCCCGCGACAGGAAACGGCCCAAAGCGCAACGTGGACACATCCACATTTTTGGAAGAAAACAGAGGTGTTTTTTGCAAAGTGCCTACTTGTAGATTTTGGCCTCTAACTCAGCCAGCACCTAGGGAAACCGACCAAACATGTGCATTTCTGAAAACTAGAGACCTAGGGGAATCCAAGATGGGGTAACTTGCGGGGCTCGGACCAGGTTCTGTTACCCAGAATCCTTTGCAAACCTCAAAACTTGGCTAAAAAAACACATGTTCCTCACATTTCTGTGGCAGAAAGTTCTGGAATCTGAGAGGAGCCAAAAATTTCCTTCCACGCAGCGTTTCCTCAAGTCTCCCGATAAAAATGATACCTCACTTGTGTGGGTAGGCCTAGCGCCCGCGACAGGAAACGCCCCAAAGCGCAATGTGGACACATCCAAATTTTTGGAAGAAAACAGAGGTGTTTTTTGCGAAGTGCCTACCTGTAGATTTTGGCCTCTAGCTCAGCCGGCACCTAGGGAAACCTACCAAACCTGTGCATTTCTGAAAACTAGAGACCTCGGGGAATCCAAGATGGGGTGACTTGCGGGGCTCGAACCAGGTTCTGTAACCCAGAATCCTTTGCAAACCTCAAAATTTGGCTAAAAAAACACATGTTCCTCACATTTCTGTGGCAGAAAGTTCTGGAATCTGAGAGGAGCCACAAATTTCCTTTCACCCAGCGTTCCCCCAAGTCTCCCGATAAAAATGATACCTCACTTGTGTGGGTAGGCCTAGCGCCCGCGACAGGAAACGCCCCAAAGCGCAACGTGGACACATCCAAATTTTTGGAAGAAAACAGAGGTGTTTTTTGCGAAGTGCCTACCTGTAGATTTTGACTTCTAGCTCAGCCGGCACCTAGGGAAACCTACCAAACCTGTGCATTTCTGAAAACTAAAGACCTAGGGGAATCCAAGATGGGGTGACTTGCGGGGCTCGGACCAGGTTCTGTTACCCAGAATCCTTTGCAAACCTCAAAACTTGGCTAAAAAAACACATGTTCCTCACATTTCTGTGGCAGAAAGTTCTGGAATCTGAGAGGAGCCACAAATTTCCTTCCACGCAGCGTTTCCTCAAGTCTCCCGATAAAAATGATACCTCACTTGTGTGGGTAGGCCTAGCGCCCGCGACAGGAAACGCCCCAAAGCGCAATGTGGACACATCCAAATTTTTGGAAGAAAACAGAGGTGTTTTTTGCGAAGTGCCTACCTGTAGATTTTGGCCTCTAGCTCAGCCGGCACCTAGGGAAACCTACCAAACCTGTGCATTTCTGAAAACTAGAGACCTCGGGGAATCCAAGATGGGGTGACTTGCGGGGCTCGGACCAGGTTCTGTAACCCAGAATCCTTTGCAAACCTCAAAATTTGGCTAAAAAAACACATGTTCCTCACATTTCTGTGGCAGAAAGTTCTGGAATCTGAGAGGAGCCACAAATTTCCTTTCACCCAGCGTTCCCCCAAGTCTCCCGATCAAAATGATACCTCACTTGTGTGGGTAGGCCTAGCGCCCGCGACAGGAAACGCCCCAAAGCGCAACGTGGACACATCCAAATTTTTGGAAGAAAACAGAGGTGTTTTTTGCGAAGTGCCTACCTGTAGATTTTGGCCTCTAGCTCAGCCGGCACCTAGGGAAACCTACCAATCCTGTGCATTTCTGAAAACTAGAGACCTAGGGGAATCCAAGATGGGGTGACTTGCGGGGCTCGAACCAGGTTCTGTTACCCAGAATCCTTTGCAAACCTCAAAATTTGGCAAAAAAAACACATGTTCCTCACATTTCTGTGGCAGAAAGTTCTGGAATCTGAGAGGGGCCACAAATTTCCTTCCACCCAGCGTTCCCCCAAGTCTCCCGATAAAAATGATACCTCACTTGTGTGGGTAGGCCTAGCGCCTGCGACAGGAAACGCCCCAAAGCGCAATGTGGACACATCCAAATTTTTGGAAGAAAACAGAGGTGTTTTTTGCGAAGTGCCTACCTGTAGATTTTGGCCTCTAGCTCAGCCGGCACCTAGGGAAACCTACCAAACCTGTGCATTTCTGAAAACTAGAGACCTAGGGGAATCCAAGATGGGGTGACTTGCGGGGCTCGGACCAGGTTCTGTAACCCAGAATCCTTTGCAAACCTCAAAATTTGGCTAAAGAAACACATGTTCCTCACATTTCTGTGGCAGGAAGTTCTGGAATCTGAGAGGAGCCACAAATTTCCTTCCACCCAGCGTTCCCCCAAGTCTCCCGATAAAAATGATACCTCACTTGTGTGGGTAGGCCTAGCGCCCGCGACAGGAAACGCCCCAAAGCGCAATGTGGACACATCCAAATTTTTGGAAGAAAACAGAGGTGTTTTATGCGAAGTGCCTACCTGTAGATTTTGGCCTCTAGCTCAGCCGGCACCTAGGGAAACCTACCACACCTGTGCATTTCTGAAAACTAGAGACCTCGGGGAATCCAAGATGGGGTGACTTGCGGGGCTCGGACCAGGTTCTGTAACCCAGAATCCTTTGCAAACCTCAAAATTTGGCTAAAAAAACACATGTTCCTCACATTTCTGTGGCAGAAAGTTCTGGAATCTGAGAGGAGCCACAAATTTCCTTTCACCCACCGTTCCCCCAAGTCTCCCGATAAAAATGATACCTCACTTGTGTGGGTAGGCCTAGCGCCCGCGACAGGAAACGCCCCAAAGCGCAACGTGGACACATCCAAATTTTGGGAAGAAAACAGAGGTGTTTTTTGCAAAGTGCCTAACTGTAGATTTTAGCTTCTAGCTCAGCCGGCACCTAGGGAAACCTACCAAACCTGTGCATTTCTGAAAACTAAAGACCTAGGGGAATCCAAGATGGGGTGACTTGCGGGGCTCGGACCAGGTTCTGTTACCCAGAATCCTTTGCAAACCTCAAAATTTGGCAAAAAAAACACATGTTCCTCACATTTCTGTGGCAGAAAGATCTGGAATCTGAGAGGAGCCACAAATTTCCATCTACGCAGCGTTCCCCCAAGTCTCCCGATAAAAATGATACCTCACTTGTGTGGGTAGGCCTAGCGCCCGCGACAGGAAACGCCCCAAAGCGCAACGTGGACACATCCACATTTTTGGAAGAAAACAGAGGTGTCTTTTGCGAACTGCCTACCTGTAGATTTTGGCCTCTAGCTCAGCCGGCACCTAGGGAAACCTACCAAACCTGTGCATTTCTGAAAACTAGAGACCTAGGGGAATCCAAGGAGGGGTGATTGCGGGGCTCGGACCAGGTTCTGTTACCCAGAATCCTTTGCAAACCTCAAAATTTGGCTAAAAAAACACATGTTCCTCACATTTTTTGGGCAGAAAGTTCTGGAATCTGAGAGGAGCCACAAATTTCCTTCAACGCAGCGTTCCCCCAAGTCTCCCGATAAAAATGATACCTCACTTGTGTGGGTAGGCCTAGCGCCCGCGACAGGAAACGCCCCAAAGCGCAACGTGGACACATCCAAATTTTTGGAAGAAAACAGAGGTGTTTTTTGCGAAGTGCCTACTTGTAGATTTTGGCCTCTAGCTTAGCCGGCACCTAGGGAAACCGACCAAACCTGTGCATTTCTGAAAACTAGAGACCTAGGGGAATCCAAGATGGGGTAACTTGCGGGGCTCGGACCAGGTTCTGTTACCCAGAATCCTTTGCAAACCTCAAAATTTGGCTAAAAAAACACATGTTCCTCACATTTCTGTGGCAGAAAGTTCTGGAATCTGAGAGGAGCCACAAATTTCCTTCCACTCAGCGTTCCCTCAAGTCTCCCGATAAAAATGATACCTCACTTGTGTGGGTAGGCCTAGCGCCCGCTACAGGAAACGCCCCAAAGCGCAACGTGGACACATCCACATTTTTGGAAGAAAACAGAGGTGTTTTTTGCGAAGTGCCTACCTGTAGATTTTGACCTCTAGCTCAGCCGGCACCTAGGGAAACCTACCAAACCTGTGCATTTCTGAAAACTAGAGACCTAGGGGAATCCAAGATGGGGTGACTTGCGGGGCTCGATCCAGGTTCTGTTACCCAGAATCCTTTGCAAACCTCAAAATTTGGCTAAAAAAACACATGTTCCTCACATTTCTGTGGCAGAAAGTTCTGGAATCTGAGAGGAGCCACAAATTTCCTTTCACCCAGCGTTCCCCCAAGTCTCCCGATAAAAATGATACCTCACTTGTGTGGGTAGGCCTAGCGCCCGCGACAGGAAACGCCCCAAAGCGCAACGTGGACACATCCAAATTTTTGGAAGAAAACAGAGGTGTTTTTTGCGAAGTGCCTACCTGTAGATTTTGGCTTCTAGCTCAGCCGGCACCTAGGGAAACCTACCAAACCTGTGCATTTCTGAAAACTAAAGACCTAGGGGAATCCAAGATGGGGTGACTTGCGGGGCTCGGACCAGGTTCTGTTACCCAGAATCCTTTGCAAACCTCAAAATTTGGCTAAAAAAACACATGTTCCTCACATTTCTGTGGCAGAAAGTTCTGGAATCTGAGAGGAGCCACAAATTTCCTTTCACCCAGCGTTTCCCCAAGTCTCCCGATAAAAATGATACCTCACTTGTGTGGGTAGGCCTAGCGCCCGCGACAGGAAACGCCCCAAAGCGCAACGTGGACACATCCAAATTTTGGGAAGAAAACAGAGGTGTCTTTTGCGAAGTGCCTACCTGTAGATTTTGGCCTCTAGCTCATCCGGCACCCAGGGAAACCTACCAAACCTGTGCATTTCTGAAAACTAAAGACCTAGGGGAATCCAAGATGGGGTGACTTGCGGGGCTCGGACCAGGTTCTGTTACCCAGAATCCTTTGCAAACCTCAAAATTTGGCTAAAAAAACACATGTTCCTCACATTTCTGTGGCAGAAAGTTCTGGAATCTGAGAGGAGCCACAAATTTCCTTCCACCCAGCGTTCCCCCAAGTCTCCCGATAAAAATTATACCTCACTTGTGTGGGTAGGCCTAGCGCCCGCGACAGGAAACGCCCCAAAGCGCAACGTGGACACATCCAAATTTTTGGAAGAAAACAGAGGTGTTTTTTGCGAAGTGCCTACCTGTAGATTTTGGCCTCTAGCTCAGCCGGCACCTAGGGAAACCTACCAAACCTGTGCATTTCTGAAAACTAGAGACCTAGGGGAATCCAAGGAGGGGTGATAGCGGGGCTCGGACCAGGTTCTGTTACCCAGAATCCTTTGCAAACCTCAAAATTTGGCTAAAAAAACACATGTTCCTCACATTTCTTTGGCAGAAAGTTCTGGAATCTGAGAGGAGCCACAAATTTCCTTCTACACAGCGTTCCCCCAAGTCTCCCGATAAAAATGATACCTCACTTGTGTGGGTAGGTCTAGCGCCCGCGACAGGAAACGGCCCAAAGCGCAACGTGGACACATCCACATTTTTGGAAGAAAACAGAGGTGTTTTTTGCGAAGTGCCTACTTGTAGATTTTGGCCTCTAACTCAGCCAGCACCTAGGGAAACCGACCAAACCTGTGCATTTCTGAAAACTAGAGACCTAGGGGAATCCAAGATGGGGTAACTTGCGGGGCTCGGACCAGGTTCTGTTACCCAGAATCCTTTGCAAACCTCAAAACTTGGCTAAAAAAACACATGTTCCTCACATTTCTGTGGCAGAAAGTTCTGGAATCTGAGAGGAGCCACAAATTTCCTTCCACGCAGCGTTTCCTCAAGTCTCCCGATAAAAATGATACCTCACTTGTGTGGGTAGGCCTAGCGCCCGCGACAGGAAACGCCCCAAAGCGCAATGTGGACACATCCAAATTTTTGGAAGAAAACAGAGGTGTTTTTTGCGAAGTGCCTACCTGTAGATTTTGGCCTCTAGCTCAGCCGGCACCTAGGGAAACCTACCAAACCTGTGCATTTCTGAAAACTAGAGACCTCGGGCAATCCAAGATGGGGTGACTTGCGGGGCTCGGACCAGGTTCTGTAACCCAGAATCCTTTGCAAACCTCAAAATTTGGCTAAAAAAACACATGTTTCTCACATTTCTGTGGCAGAAAGTTCTGGAATCTGAGAGGAGCCACAAATTTCCTTTCACCCAGCGTTCCCCCAAGTCTCCCGATAAAAATGATACCTCACTTGTGTGGGTAGGCCTAGCGCCCGCGACAGGAAACGCCCCAAAGCGCAACGTGGACACATCCAAATTTTTGGAAGAAAACAGAGGTGTTTTTTGCGAAGTGCCTACCTGTAGATTTTGGCCTCTAGCTCAGCCGGCACCTAGGGAAACCTACCAAACCTGTGCATTTCTGAAAACTAGAGACCTAGGGGAATCCAAGATGGGGTGACTTGCGGGGCTCGGACCAGGTTCTGTAACCCAGAATCCTTTGCAAACCTCAAAATTTGGCTAAAGAAACACATGTTCCTCACATTTCTGTGGCAGGAAGTTCTGGAATCTGAGAGGAGCCACAAATTTCCTTCCACCCAGCGTTCCCCCAAGTCTCCCGATAAAAATGATACCTCACTTGTGTGGGTAGGCCTAGCGCCCGCGACAGGAAACGCCCCAAAGCGCAATGTGGACACATCCAAATTTTTGGAAGAAAACAGAGGTGTTTTATGCGAAGTGCCTACCTGTAGATTTTGGCCTCTAGCTCAGCCGGCACCTAGGGAAACCTACCAAACCTGTGCATTTCTGAAAACTAGAGACCTCGGGGAATCCAAGATGGGGTGACTTGCGGGGCTCGGACCAGGTTCTGTAACCCAGAATCCTTTGCAAACCTCAAAATTTGGCTAAAAAAACACATGTTCCTCACATTTCTGTGGCAGAAAGTTCTGGAATCTGAGAGGAGCCACAAATTTCCTTTCACCCAGCGTTCCCCCAAGTCTCCCGATAAAAATGATACCTCACTTGTGTGGGTAGGCCTAGCGCCCGCGACAGGAAACGCCCCAAAGTGCAACGTGGACACATCCAAATTTTTGGAAGAAAACAGAGGTGTTTTTTGCGAAGTGCCTACCTGTAGATTTTAGCTTCTAGCTCAGCCGGCACCTAGGGAAACCTACCAAACCTGTGCATTTCTGAAAACTAAAGACCTAGGGGAATCCAAGATGGGGTGACTTGTGGGGCTCGGACCAGGTTCTGTTACCCAGAATCCTTTGCAAACCTCAAAATTTGGCAAAAAAAACACATGTTCCTCACATTTCTGTGGCAGAAAGTTCTGGAATCTGAGAGGAGCCACAAATTTCCTTCTACGCAGCGTTCCCCCAAGTCTCCCGATAAAAATGATACCTCACTTGTGTGGGTAGGCCTAGCGCCCGCGACAGGAAACGCCCCAAAGCGCAACGTGGACACATCCAAATTTTTGGAAGAAAACAGAGGTGTCTTTTGCGAACTGCCTACCTGTAGATTTTGGCCTCTAGCTCATCCGGCACCTAGGGAAACCTACCAAACCTGTGCATTTCTGAAAACTAAAGACCTAGGGGAATCCAAGATGGGGTGACTTGCGGGTCTCGGACCAGGTTCTGTTACCCAGAATCCTTTGCAAACCTCAAAATTTGGCTAAAAAAACACACGTTCCTCACATTTCTTTGGCAGAAAGTTCTGGAATCTGAGAGGAGCCACAAATTTCCTTCTACGCAGCGTTCCCCCAAGTCTCCCGATAAAAATGATACCTCACTTGTGTGGGTAGGTCTAGCGCCCGCGACAGGAAACGGCCCAAAGCGCAACGTGGACACATCCACATTTTTGGAAGAAAACAGAGGTGGTTTTTGCGAAGTACCTACTTGTAGATTTTGGCCTCTAGCTCAGCCAGCACCTAGGGAAACCGACCAAAACTGTACATTTCTGAAAACTAGAGACCTAGGGGAATCCAAGATGGGGTAACTTGCGGGGCTCGGACCAGGTTCTGTTACCCAGAATCCTTTGCAAACCTCAAAACTTGGCTAAAAAAACACATGTTCCTCACATTTCTGTGGCAGAAAGTTCTGGAATCTGAGAGGAGCCACAAATTTCCTTCCACGCAGCGTTTCCTCAAGTCTCCCGATAAAAATGATACCTCACTTGTGTGGGTAGGCCTAGCGCCCGCGACAGGAAACGCCCCAAAGCGCAATGTGGACACATCCAAATTTTTGGAAGAAAACAGAGGTGTTTTTTGCGAAGTGCCTACCTGTAGATTTTGGCCTCTAGCTCAGCCGGCACCTAGGGAAACCTACCAAACCTGTGCATTTCTGAAAACTAGAGACCTCGGGGAATCCAAGATGGGGTGACTTGCGGGGCTCGGACCAGGTTCTGTAACCCAGAATCCTTTGCAAACCTCAAAATTTGGCTAAAAAAACACATGTTCCTCACATTTCTGTGGCAGAAAGTTCTGGAATCTGAGAGGAGCCACAAATTTCCTTTCATCCAGCGTTCCCCCAAGTCTCCCGATAAAAATGATACCTCACTTGTGTGGGTAGGCCTAGCGCCCGCGACAGGAAACGCCCCAAAGCGCAACGTGGACACATCCAAATTTTTGGAAGAAAACAGAGGTGTTTTTTGCGAAGTGCCTACCTGTAGATTTTGGCTTCTAGCTCAGCCGGCACCTAGGGAAACCTACCAAACCTGTGCATTTCTGAAAACTAAAGACCTAGGGGAATCCAAGATGGGGTGACTTGCGGGGCTCGGACCAGGTTCTGTTACCCAGAATCCTTTGCAAACCTCAAAATTTGGCTAAAAAAACACATGTTCCTCACATTTCTGTGGCAGAAAGTTCTGGAATCTGAGAGGAGCCACAAATTTCCTTCTACGCAGCGTTCCCCCAAGTCTCCCGATAAAAATGATACCTCACTTGTGTGGGTAGGCCTAGCGCCCGCGACAGGAAACACCCCAAAGCACAACGTGGACGCATCCAAATTTTTGGAAGAAAACAGAGGTGTTTTTTGCGAAGTGCCTACCTGTAGATTTTGGCCTCTAGCTCAGCCGGCACCTAGGGAAACCTACCAAACCTGTGCATTTCTGAAAACTAAAGACCTAGGGGAATCCAAGATGGGGTGACTTGCGGGGCTCGGACCAGGTTCTGTTACCCAGAATCCTTTGCAAACCTCAAAACTTGGCAAAAAAAACACATGTTCCTCACATTTCTGTGGCAGAAAGTTCTGGAATCTGAGAGGAGCCACAAATTTCCTTCCACGCAGCGTTTCCTCAAGTCTCCCGATAAAAATGATACCTCACTTGTGTGGGTAGGCCTAGCGCCCGCGACAGGAAACGCCCCAAAGCGCAATGTGGACACATCCAAATTTTTGGAAGAAAACAGAGGTGTTTTTTGCGAAGTGCCTACCTGTAGATTTTGGCCTCTAGCTCAACCGGCACCTAGGGAAACCTACCAAACCTGTGCATTTCTGAAAACTAGAGACCTCGGGGAATCCAAGATGGGGTGACTTGCGGGGCTCGGACCAGGTTCTGTAACCCAGAATCCTTTGCAAACCTCAAAATTTGGCTAAAAAAACACATGTTCCTCACATTTCTGTGGCAGAAAGTTCTGGAATCTGAGAGGAGCCACAAATTTCCTTTCACCCAGCGTTCCCCCAAGTCTCCCGATAAAAATGATACCTCACTTGTGTGGGTAGGCCTAGCGCCCGCGACAGGAAACGCCCCAAAGCGCAACGTGGACACATCCAAATTTTTGGAAGAAAACAGAGGTGTTTTTTGCAAAGTGCCTACCTGTAGATTTTGGCTTCTAGCTCAGCCGGCACCTAGGGAAACCTACCAAACCTGTGCATTTCTGAAAACTAAAGACCTAGGGGAATCCAAGATGGGGTGACTTGCGGGGCTCGGACCAGGTTCTGTTACCCAGAATCCTTTGCAAACCTCAAAATTTGGCTAAAAAAACACATGTTCCTCACATTTCTGTGGCAGAAAGTTCTGGAATCTGAGAGGAGCCACAAATTTCCTTCTACGCAGCGTTCCCCCAAGTCTCCCGATAAAAATGATACCTCACTTGTGTGGGTAGGCCTAGCGCCCGCGACAGGAAACACCCCAAAGCACAACGTGGACGCATCCAAATTTTTGGAAGAAAACAGAGGTGTTTTTTGCGAAGTGCCTACCTGTAGATTTTGGCCTCTAGCTCATCCGGCACCTAGAGAAACCTACCAAACCTGTGCATTTCTGAAAACTAAAGACCTAGGGGAATCCAAGATGGGGTGACTTGCGGGGCTCGGACCAGGTTCTGTTACCCAGAATCCTTTGCAAACCTCAAAATTTGGCTAAAAAAACACATGTTCCTCACATTTCTGTGGCAGAAAGTTCTGGAATCTGAGAGGAGCCACAAATTTCCTTCCACCCAGCGTTCCCCCAAGTCTCCCGATAAAAATGATACCTCACTTGTGTGGGTAGGCCTAGCGCCCGCGACAGGAAACGCCCCAAAGCGCAACGTGGACACATCCAAATTTTTGGAAGAAAACAGAGGTGTTTTTTGCGAAGTGCCTACCTGTAGATTTTGGCCTCTAGCTCAGCCGGCACCTAGGGAAACCTACCAATCCTGTGCATTTCTGAAAACTAGAGACCTAGGGGAATCCAAGATGGGGTGACTTGCGGGGCTCGAACCAGGTTCTGTTACCCAGAATCCTTTGCAAACCTCAAAATTTGGCTAAAAAAACACATGTTCCTCACATTTCTGTGGCAGAAAGTTCTGGAATCTGAGAGGGGCCACAAATGTCCTTCCACCCAGCGTTCCCCCAAGTCTCCCGATAAAAATGATACCTCACTTGTGTGGGTAGGCCTAGCGCCCGCGACAGGAAACGCCCCAAAGCGCAATGTGGACACATCTAAATTTTTGGAAGAAAACAGAGGTGTTTTTTGCGAAGTGCCTACCTGTAGATTTTGGCCTCTAGCTCATCCGGCACCTAGGGAAACCTACCAAACCTGTGCATTTCTGAAAACTAAAGACCTAGGGGAATCCAAGATGGGGTGACTTGCGGGGCTCGGACCAGGTTCTGTTACCCAGAATCCTTTGCAAACCTCAAAATTTGGCTAAAAAAACACATGTTCCTCACATTTCTGTGGCAGAAAGTTCTGGAATCTGAGAGGAGCCACAAATTTCCTTCCACCCAGCGTTCCCCCAAGTCTCCCGATAAAAATGATACCTCACTTGTGTGGGTAGGCCTAGCGCCCGCGACAGGAAACGCCCCAAAGCGCAACGTGGACACATCCAAATTTTTGGAAGAAAACAGAGGTGTTTTTTGCGAAGTGCCTACCTGTAGATTTTGGCCTCTAGCTCAGCCGGTACCTAGGGAAACCTACCAATCCTGTGCATTTCTGAAAACTAGAGACCTAGGGGAATCCAAGATGGGGTGACTTGCGGGGCTCGAACCAGGTTCTGTTACCCAGAATCCTTTGCAAACCTCAAAATTTGGCTAAAAAAACACATGTTCCTCACATTTCTGTGGCAGAAAGTTCTGGAATCTGAGAGGGGCCACAAATTTCCTTCCACCCAGCGTTCCCCCAAGTCTCCCGATAAAAATGATACCTCACTTGTGTGGGTAGGCCTAGCGCCTGCGACAGGAAACGCCCCAAAGCGCAATGTGGACACATCCAAATTTTTGGAAGAAAACAGAGGTGTTTTTTGCGAAGTGCCTACCTGTAGATTTTGGCCTCTAGCTCAGCCGGCACCTAGGGAAACCTACCAAACCTGTGCATTTCTGAAAACTAGAGACCTAGGGGAATCCAAGATGGGGTGACTTGCGGGGCTCGGACCAGGTTCTGTAACCCAGAATCCTTTGCAAACCTCAAAATTTGGCTAAAGAAACACATGTTCCTCACATTTCTGTGGCAGGAAGTTCTGGAATCTGAGAGGAGCCACAAATTTCCTTCCACCCAGCGTTCCCCCAAGTCTCCCGATAAAAATGATACCTCACTTGTGTGGGTAGGCCTAGCGCCCGCGACAGGAAACGCCCCAAAGCGCAATGTGGACACATCCAAATTTTTGGAAGAAAACAGAGGTGTTTTATGCGAAGTGCCTACCTGTAGATTTTGGCCTCTAGCTCAGCCGGCACCTAGGGAAACCTACCAAACCTGTGCATTTCTGAAAACTAGAGACCTCGGGGAATCCAAGATGGGGTGACTTGCGGGGCTCGGACCAGGTTCTGTAACCCAGAATCCTTTGCAAACTTCAAAATTTGGCTAAAAAAACACATGTTCCTCACATTTCTGTGGCAGAAAGTTCTGGAATCTGAGAGGAGCCACAAATTTCCTTTCACCCAGCGTTCCCCCAAGTCTCCCGATAAAAATGATACCTCACTTGTGTGGGTAGGCCTAGCGCCCGCGACAGGAAACGCCCCAAAGCGCAACGTGGACACATCCAAATTTTTGGAAGAAAACAGAGGTGTTTTTTGCGAAGTGCCTACCTGTAGATTTTGGCTTCTAGCTCAGCCGGCACCTAGGGAAACCTACCAAACCTGTGCATTTCTGAAAACTAAAGACCTAGGGGAATCCAAGATGGGGTGACTTGCGGGGCTCGGACCAGGTTCTGTTACCCAGAATCCTTTGCAAACCTCAAAATTTGGCTAAAAAAACACATGTTCCTCACATTTCTGTGGCAGAAAGTTCTGGAATCTGAGAGGAGCCACAAATTTCCTTCTACGCAGCGTTCCCCCAAGTCTCCCGATAAAAATGATACCTCACTTGTGTGGGTAGGTCTAGCGCCCGCGACAGGAAACGGCCCAAAGCGCAACGTGGACACATCCACATTTTTGGAAGAAAACAGAGGTGTTTTTTGCGAAGTGCCTACTTGTAGATTTTGGCCTCTAGCTCAGCCAGCACCTAGGGAAACCGACCAAACCTGTACGTTTCTGAAAACTAGAGACCTAGGGGAATCCAAGATGGGGTAACTTGCGGGGCTCGGACCAGGTTCTGTTACCCAGAATCCTTTGCAAACCTCAAAACTTGGCTAAAAAAACACATGTTCCTCACATTTCTGTGCAGAAAGTTCTGGAATCTGAGAGGAGCCACAAATTTCCTGCCACGCAGCGTTTCCTCAAGTCTCCCGATAAAAATGATACCTCACTTGTGTGGGTAGGCCTAGCGCCCGCGACAGGAAACGCCCCAAAGCGCAATGTGGACACATCCAAATTTTTGGAAGAAAACAGAGGTGTTTTTTGCGAAGTGCCTACCTGTAGATTTTGGCCTCTAGCTCAGCCGGCACCTAGGGAAACCTACCAAACCTGTGCATTTCTGAAAACTAGAGACCTCGGGGAATCCAAGATGGGGTGACTTGCGGGGCTCGCACCAGGTTCTGTAACCCAGAATCCTTTGCAAACCTCAAAATTTGGCTAAAAAAACACATGTTCCTCACATTTCTGTGGCAGAAAGTTCTGGAATCTGAGAGGAGCCACAAATTTCCTTTCACCCAGCGTTCCCCCAAGTCTCCCGATAAAAATGATACCTCACTTGTGTGGGTAGGCCTAGCGCCCGCGACAGGAAACGCCCCAAAGCGCAACGTGGACACATCCAAATTTTTGGAAGAAAACAGAGGTGTTTTTTGCAAAGTGCCTACCTGTAGATTTTGGCTTCTAGCTCAGCCGGCACCTAGGGAAACCTACCAAACCTGTGCATTTCTGAAAACTAAAGACCTAGGGGAATCCAAGATGGGGTGACTTGCGGGGCTCGGACCAGGTTCTGTTACCCAGAATCCTTTGCAAACCTCAAAATTTGGCTAAAAAAACACATGTTCCTCACATTTCTGTGGCAGAAAGTTCTGGAATCTGAGAGGAGCCACAAATTTCCTTCTACGCAGCGTTCCCCCAAGTCTCCCGATAAAAATGATACCTCACTTGTGTGGGTAGGCCTAGCGCCCGCGACAGGAAACACCCCAAAGCACAACGTGGACGCATCCAAATTTTTGGAAGAAAACAGAGGTGTTTTTTGCGAAGTGCCTACCTGTAGATTTTGGCCTCTAGCTCATCCGGCACCTAGAGAAACCTACCAAACCTGTGCATTTCTGAAAACTAAAGACCTAGGGGAATCCAAGATGGGGTGACTTGCGGGGCTCGGATCAGGTTCTGTTACCCAGAATCCTTTGCAAACCTCAAAATTTGGCTAAAAAAACACATGTTCCTCACATTTCTGTGGCAGAAAGTTCTGGAATCTGAGAGGAGCCACAAATTTCCTTCCACCCAGCGTTCCCCCAAGTCTCCCGATAAAAATGATACCTCACTTGTGTGGGTAGGCCTAGCGCCCGCGACAGGAAACGCCCCAAAGCGCAACGTGGACACATCCACATTTTTGGAAGAAAACAGAGGTGTTTTTTGCGAAGTGCCTACCTGTAGATTTTGGCCTCTAGCTCAGCCGGCACCTAGGGAAACCTACCAATCCTGTGCATTTCTGAAAACTAGAGACCTAGGGGAATCCAAGATGGGGTGACTTGCGGGGCTCGAACCAGGTTCTGTTACCCAGAATCCTTTGCAAACCTCAAAATTTGGCTAAAAAAACACATGTTCCTCACATTTCTGTGGCAGAAAGTTCTGGAATCTGAGAGGGGCCACAAATGTCCTTCCACCCAGCGTTCCCCCAAGTCTCCCGATAAAAATGATACCTCACTTGTGTGGGTAGGCCTAGCGCCCGCGACAGGAAACGCCCCAAAGCGCAATGTGGACACATCTAAATTTTTGGAAGAAAACAGAGGTGTTTTTTGCGAAGTGCCTACCTGTAGATTTTGGCCTCTAGCTCAGCCGGCACCTAGGGAAACCTACCAAACCTGTGCATTTCTGTAAACTAGAGACCTAGGGGAATCCAAGATGGGGTGACTTGCGGGGCTCGGACCAGGTTCTGTAACCCAGAATCCTTTGCAAACCTCAAAATTTGGCTAAAGAAACACATGTTCCTCACATTTCTGTGGCAGAAAGTTCTGGAATCTGAGAGGAGCCACAAATTTCCTTTCACGCAGCGTTCCCCCAAGTCTCCCGATAAAAATGATACCTCACTTGTGTGGGTAGGTCTAGAGCCCGCGACAGGAAACGCCCCAAAGCGCAACGTGGACACATCCAAATTTTTGGAAGAAAACAGAGGTGTTTTTTGCGAAGTGCCTACCTGTAGATTTTGGCCTCTAGCTCAGCCGGCGCCTAGGGAAACCTACCAAACCTGTGCATTTGTGAAAACTAAAGACCTAGGGGAATCCAAGATGGGGTGACTTGCGGGGCTCGGACCAGGTTCTGTTACCCAGAATCCTTTGCAAACCTCAAAATTTGGCTAAAAAAACACATGTTCCTCACATTTCTGTGGCAGAAAGTTCTGGAATCTGAGAGGAGCCAGAAATTTCCTTCCACCCAGCGTTCCCCCAAGTCTCCCGATAAAAATGATACCTCACTTGTGTGGGTAGGCCTAGCGCCCGCGACAGGAAACGCCCCAAAGCGCAACGTGGACACATCCAAATTTTTGGAAGAAAACAGAGGTGTTTTTTGCGAAGTGCCTACCTGTAGATTTTGGCCTCTAGCTCAGCCGGCACCTAGGGAAACCTACCAAACCTGTGCATTTCTGAAAACTAGAGACCTGGGGAAATCCAAGATGGGGTGACTTGCGGGGCTCGGACCAGGTTCTGTTACCCAGAATCCTTTGCAAACCTCAAAATTTGGCTAAAAAAACACATGTTCCTCACATTTCTGTGGCAGAAAGTTCTGGAATCTGAGAGGAGCCACAAATTTCCTTTCACCCAGCGTTCCCCCAAGTCTCCCGATAAAAATGATACCTCACTTGTGTGGGTAGGCCTAGCGCCCGCGACAGGAAACGCCCCAAAGCGCAACGTGGACACATCCAAATTTTTGGAAGAAAACAGAGGTGTTTTTTGCGAAGTGCCTACCTGTAGATTTTGGCTTCTAGCTCAGCCGGCACCTAGGGAAACCTACCAAACCTGTGCATTTCTGAAAACTAAAGACCTAGGGGAATCCAAGATGGGGTGACTTGCGGGGCTCGGACCAGGTTCTGTTACCCAGAATCCTTTGCAAACCTCAAAATTTGGCTAAAAAAACACATGTTCCTCACATTTCTGTGGCAGAAAGTTCTGGAATCTGAGAGGAGCCACAAATTTCCTTCTACGCAGCGCTCCCCCAAGTCTCCCGATAAAAATGATACCTCACTTGTGTGGGTAGGCCTAGCGCCCGCGACAGGAAACGCCCCAAAGCGCAACATGGACACATCCAAATTTTTGGAAGAAAACAGAGGTGTTTTTTGCGAAGTGCCTACCTGTAGATTTTGGCCTCTAGCTCATCCGGCACCTATTGAAACCTACCAAACCTGTGCATTTCTGAAAACTAAAGACCTAGGGGAATCCAAGATGGGGTGACTTGCGGGGCTCGGACCAGGTTCTGTTACCCAGAATCCTTTGCAAACCTCAAAATTTGGCTAAAAAAACACATGTTCCTCACATTTCTGTGGCAGAAAGTTCTGGAATCTGAGAGGAGCCACAAATTTCCTTCCACCCAGCGTTCCCCCAAGTCTCCCGATAAAAATGATACCTCACTTGTGTGGGTAGGCCTAGCGCCCGCGACAGGAAACGCCCCAAAGCGCAACATGGACACATCCAAATTTTTGAAAGAAAACAGAGGTGTTTTTTGCGAAGTGCCTACCTGTAGATTTTGGCCTCTAGCTCAGCCGGCACCTAGGGAAAGCTACCAAACCTGTGCATTTCTGAAAACTAGAGACCTAGGGGAATCCAAGGAGGGGTGATTGCGGGGCTCGGACCAGGTTCTGTTACCCAGAATCCTTTGCAAACCTCAAAATTTGACTAAAAAAACACATGTTCCTCACATTTCTTTGGCAGAAAGTTCTGGAATCTGAGAGGAGCCACAAATTTCCTTCTACGCAGCGTTCCCCCAAGTCTCCCGAAAAAAATGATACCTCACTTGTGTGGGTAGGTCTAGCGCCCGCGACAGGAAACGGCCCAAAGCGCAACGTGGACACATCCAAATTTTTGGAAGAAAACAGAGGTGTTTTTTGCGAAGTGCCTACTTGTAGATTTTGGCCTCTAGCTCAGCCAGCACCTAGGGAAACCGACCAAACCTGTGCATTTCTGAAAACTAGAGACCTAGGGGAATCCAAGATGGGGTAACTTGCGGGACTCGGACCAGGTTCTGTTACCCAGAATCCTTTGCAAACCTCAAAAGTTGGCTAAAAAAACACATGTTTCTCATATTTCTGTGGCAGAAAGTTCTGGAATCTGAGAGGAGCCACAAATTTCCTTCCACGCAGCGTTCCCTCAAGTCTCCCGATAAAAATGATACCTCACTTGTGTGGGTAGGCCTAGCGCCCGCTACAGGAAACGCCCCAAAGTGCAACGTGGACACATCCAAATTTTTGGAAGAAAACAGAGGTGTTTTTTGCGAAGTGCCTACCTGTAGATTTTGACCTCTAGCTCAGCCGGCACCTAGGGAAACCTACCAACCCTGTGCATTTCTGAAACCTAGAGACCTAGGGGAATCCAAGATGGGGTGACTTGCGGGGCTCGAACCAGGTTCTGTTACCCAGAATCCTTTGCAAACCTCAAAATTTGGCTAAAAAAACAACACATGTTCCTCACATTTCTGTGGCAGGAAGTTCTGGAATCTGAGAGGAGCCACAAATTTCCTTCCACCCAGCGTTCCCCCAAGTCTCCCGATAAAAATGATACCTCACTTGTGTGGGTAGGCCTAGCGCCCGCGACAGGAAATGCCCCAAAGCGCAATGTGGACACATCCAAATTTTTGGAAGAAAACAGAGGTGTTTTTTGCGAAGTGCCTACCTGTAGATTTTGGCCTCTAGCTCAGCCGGCACCTAGGGAAACCTACCAAACCTGTGCATTTCTGAAAACTAGAGACCTCAGGAAATCCAAGATGGGGTGACTTGCGGGGCTCGGACCAGGTTCTGTAACCCAGAATCCTTTGCAAACCTCAAAATTTGGCTAAAAAAACACATGTTCCTCACATTTCTGTGGCAGAAAGTTCTGGAATCTGAGAGGAGCCACAAATTTCCTTTCACCCAGCGTTCCCCCAAGTCTCCCGATAAATATGATACCTCACTTGTGTGGGTAGGCCTAGCGCCCGCGACAGGAAACGCCCCAAAGCGCAACGTGGACACATCCAAATTTTTGGAAGAAAACAGAGGTGTTTTTTGCGAAGTGCCTACCTGTAGATTTTGGCTTCTAGCTCAGCCGGCACCTAGGGAAACCTAGCAAACCTGTGCATTTCTGAAAACTAAAGACCTAGGGGAATCCAAGATGGGGTGACTTGCGGGGCTCGGACCAGGTTCTGTTACCCAGAATCCTTTGCAAACCTCAAAATTTGGCTAAAAAAACACATGTTCCTCACATTTCTGTGGCAGAAAGTTCTGGAATCTGAGAGGAGCCACAAATTTCCTTCCACCCAGCGTTCCCCCAAGTCTCCCGATAAAAATGATACCTCACTTGTGTGGGTAGGCCTAGCGCCCGCGACAGGAAACGCCCCAAAGCGCAACGTGGACACATCCACATTTTTGGAAGAAAACAGAGGTGTTTTTTGCGAAGTGCCTACCTGTAGATTTTGGCCTCTAGCTCAGCCGGCACCTAGGGAAACCTACCAATCCTGTGCATTTCTGAAAACTAGAGACCTAGGGGAATCCAAGATGGGGTGACTTGCGGGGCTCGAACCAGGTTCTGTTACCCAGAATCCTTTGCAAACCTCAAAATTTGGCTAAAAAAACACATGTTCCTCACATTTCTGTGGCAGAAAGTTCTGGAATCTGAGAGGGGCCACAAATGTCCTTCCACCCAGCGTTCCCCCAAGTCTCCCGATAAAAATGATACCTCACTTGTGTGGGTAGGCCTAGCGCCCGCGACAGGAAACGCCCCAAAGCGCAATGTGGACACATCTAAATTTTTGGAAGAAAACAGAGGTGTTTTTTGCGAAGTGCCTACCTGTAGATTTTGGCCTCTAGCTCAGCCGGCACCTAGGGAAACCTACCAAACCTGTGCATTTCTGTAAACTAGAGACCTAGGGGAATCCAAGATGGGGTGACTTGCGGGGCTCGGACCAGATTCTGTAACCCAGAATCCTTTGCAAACCTCAAAATTTGGCTAAAGAAACACATGTTCCTCACATTTCTGTGGCAGAAAGTTCTGGAATCTGAGAGGAGCCACAAATTTCCTTTCACGCAGCGTTCCCCCAAGTCTCCCGATAAAAATGATACCTCACTTGTGTGGGTAGGTCTAGAGCCCGCGACAGGAAACGCCCCAAAGCGCAACGTGGACACATCCAAATTTTTGAAAGAAAACAGAGGTGTTTTTTGCGAAGTGCCTACCTGTAGATTTTGGCCTCTAGCTCAGCCGGCGCCTAGGGAAACCTACCAAACCTGTGCATTTGTGAAAACTAAAGACCTAGGGGAATCCAAGATGGGGTGACTTGCGGGGCTCGGACCAGGTTCTGTTACCCAGAATCCTTTGCAAACCTCAAAATTTGGCTAAAAAAACACATGTTCCTCACATTTCTGTGGCAGAAAGTTCTGGAATCTGAGAGGAGCCAGAAATTTCCTTCCACCCAGCGTTCCCCCAAGTCTCCCGATAAAAATGATACCTCACTTGTGTGGGTAGGCCTAGCGCCCGCGACAGGAAACGCCCCAAAGCGCAACGTGGACACATCCAAATTTTTGGAAGAAAACAGAGGTGTTTTTTGCGAAGTGCCTACCTGTAGATTTTGGCCTCTAGCTCAGCCGGCACCTAGGGAAACCTACCAAACCTGTGCATTTCTGAAAACTAGAGACCTGGGGAAATCCAAGATGGGGTGACTTGCGGGGCTCGGACCAGGTTCTGTTACCCAGAATCCTTTGCAAACCTCAAAATTTGGCTAAAAAAACACATGTTCCTCACATTTCTGTGGCAGAAAGTTCTGGAATCTGAGAGGAGACACAAATTTCCTTCCACCCTGCGTTCCCCCAAGTCTCCCGATAAAAATGATACCTCACTTGTGTGGGTAGGCCTAGCGCCCGCGACAGGAAACACCCCAAAGCGCAACGTGGACACATCCAAATTTTTGGAAGAAAACAGTGCCTACCTGTGGATTTTGGGCTGTAGCTCAGCCGGCACCTAGGGAAACCTACCAAACCTGTGCATTTCTGAAAACTAGAGACCTAGGGGAATCCAAGGAGGGGTGATTGCGGGGCTCGGACCAGGTTCTGTTACCCAGAATCCTTTGCAAACCTCAAAATTTGGCTAAAAAAACACATGTTACTCACATTTCTTTGGCAGAAAGTTCTGGAATCTGAGAGGAGCCACAAATTTCCTTCCACTCAGCATTCCCTCAAGTCTCCCGATAAAAATGATACCTCACTTGTGTGGGTAGGCCTAGCGCCCGCTACAGGAAACACCCCAAAGCGCAACGTGGACACATCCACATTTTTGGAAGAAAACAGAGGTGTTTTTTGCGAAGTGCCTACCTGTAGATTTTGACCTCTAGCTCAGCCGGCACCTAGGGAAACCTACCAAACCTGTGCATTTCTGAAAACTAGAGACCTAGGGGAATCCAAGATGGGGTGACTTGCGGGGCTCGAACCAGGTTCTGTTACCCAGAATCCTTTGCAAACCTCAAAATTTGGCTAAAAAAACACATGTTCCTCACATTTCTGTGGCAGAAAGTTCTGGAATCTGAGAGGAGCCACAAATTTCCTTTCACCCAGAGTTCCCCCAAGTCTCCCGATAAAAATGATACCTCACTTGTGTGGGTAGGCCTAGCGCCCGCGACAGGAAACGCCCCAAAGCGCAACGTGGACACATCCAAATTTTTGGAAGAAAACAGAGGTGTTTTTTGCGAAGTGCCTACCTGTAGATTTTGGCTTCTAGCTCAGCCGGCACCTAGGGAAACCTACCAAACCTGTGCATTTCTGAAAACTAAAGACCTAGGGGAATCCAAGATGGGGTGACTTGCGGGGCTCGGACCAGGTTCTGTTACCCAGAATCCTTTGCAAACCTCAAAATTTGGCTAAAAAAACACATGTTCCTCACATTTCTGTGGCAGAAAGTTCTGGAATCTGAGAGGAGCCACAAATTTCCTTCAACGCAGCGTTCCCCCAAGTCTCCCGATAAAAATGATACCTCACTTGTGTGGGTAGGCCTAGCGCCCGCGACAGGAAACGCCCCAAAGCGCAACATGGACACATCCAAATTTTTGGAAGAAAACAGAGGTGTTTTTTGCGAAGTGCCTACCTGTAGATTTTGGCCTCTAGCTCATCCGGCACCTATTGAAACCTACCAAACCTGTGCATTTCTGAAAACTAAAGACCTAGGGGAATCCAAGATGGGGTGACTTGCGGGGCTCGGACCAGGTTCTGTTACCCAGAATCCTTTGCAAACCTCAAAATTTGGCTAAAAAAACACATGTTCCTCACATTTCTGTGGCAGAAAGTTCTGGAATCTGAGAGGAGCCACAAATTTCCTTCCACCCAGCGTTCCCCCAAGTCTCCCGATAAAAATGATACCTCACTTGTGTGGGTAGGCCTAGCGCCCGCGACAGGAAACGCCCCAAAGCGCAACATGGACACATCCAAATTTTTGAAAGAAAACAGAGGTGTTTTTTGCGAAGTGCCTACCTGTAGATTTTGGCCTCTAGCTCAGCCGGCACCTAGGGAAAGCTACCAAACCTGTGCATTTCTGAAAACTAGAGACCTAGGGGAATCCAAGGAGGGGTGATTGCGGGGCTCGGACCAGGTTCTGTTACCCAGAATCCTTTGCAAACCTCAAAATTTGACTAAAAAAACACATGTTCCTCACATTTCTTTGGCAGAAAGTTCTGGAATCTGAGAGGAGCCACAAATTTCCTTCTACGCAGCGTTCCCCCAAGTCTCCCGAAAAAAATGATACCTCACTTGTGTGGGTAGGTCTAGCGCCCGCGACAGGAAACGGCCCAAAGCGCAACGTGGACACATCCAAATTTTTGGAAGAAAACAGAGGTGTTTTTTGCGAAGTGCCTACTTGTAGATTTTGGCCTCTAGCTCAGCCAGCACCTAGGGAAACCGACCAAACCTGTGCATTTCTGAAAACTAGAGACCTAGGGGAATCCAAGATGGGGTAACTTGCGGGACTCGGACCAGGTTCTGTTACCCAGAATCCTTTGCAAACCTCAAAATTTGGCTAAAAAAACACATGTTCCTCACATTTCTGTGGCAGAAAGTTCTGGAATCTGAGAGGAGCCACAAATTTCCTTCCACGCAGCGTTCCCTCAAGTCTCCCGATAAAAATGATACCTCACTTGTGTGGGTAGGCCTAGCGCCCGCTACAGGAAACGCCCCAAAGTGCAACGTGGACACATCCAAATTTTTGGAAGAAAACAGAGGTGTTTTTTGCGAAGTGCCTACCTGTAGATTTTGACCTCTAGCTCAGCCGGCACCTAGGGAAACCTACCAACCCTGTGCATTTCTGAAACCTAGAGACCTAGGGGAATCCAAGATGGGGTGACTTGCGGGGCTCGAACCAGGTTCTGTTACCCAGAATCCTTTGCAAACCTCAAAATTTGGCTAAAAAAACAACACATGTTCCTCACATTTCTGTGGCAGGAAGTTCTGGAATCTGAGAGGAGCCACAAATTTCCTTCCACCCAGCGTTCCCCCAAGTCTCCCGATAAAAATGATACCTCACTTGTGTGGGTAGGCCTAGCGCCCGCGACAGGAAATGCCCCAAAGCGCAATGTGGACACATCCAAATTTTTGGAAGAAAACAGAGGTGTTTTTTGCGAAGTGCCTACCTGTAGATTTTGGCCTCTAGCTCAGCCGGCACCTAGGGAAACCTACCAAACCTGTGCATTTCTGAAAACTAGAGACCTCAGGAAATCCAAGATGGGGTGACTTGCGGGGCTCGGACCAGGTTCTGTAACCCAGAATCCTTTGCAAACCTCAAAATTTGGCTAAAAAAACACATGTTCCTCACATTTCTGTGGCAGAAAGTTCTGGAATCTGAGAGGAGCCACAAATTTCCTTTCACCCAGCGTTCCCCCAAGTCTCCCGATAAATATGATACCTCACTTGTGTGGGTAGGCCTAGCGCCCGCGACAGGAAACGCCCCAAAGCGCAACGTGGACACATCCAAATTTTTGGAAGAAAACAGAGGTGTTTTTTGCGAAGTGCCTACCTGTAGATTTTGGCTTCTAGCTCAGCCGGCACCTAGGGAAACCTAGCAAACCTGTGCATTTCTGAAAACTAAAGACCTAGGGGAATCCAAGATGGGGTGACTTGCGGGGCTCGGACCAGGTTCTGTTACCCAGAATCCTTTGCAAACCTCAAAATTTGGCTAAAAAAACACATGTTCCTCACATTTCTGTGGCAGAAAGTTCTGGAATCTGAGAGGAGCCACAAATTTCCTTCTACGCAGCGTTCCCCCAAGTCTCCCGATAAAAATGATACCTCACTTGTGTGGGTAGGCCTAGCGCCCGCGACAGGAAACGCCCCAAAGCGCAACGTGGACACATCCAAATTTTTGGAAGAAAACAGAGGTGTTTTTTGCGAAGTGCCAACCTGTAGATTTTGGCCTCTAGCTCATCCGGTACCTATTGAAACCTACCAAACCTGTGCATTTCTGAAAACTAAAGACCTAGGGGAATCCAAGATGGGGTGACTTGCGGGGCTCGGACCAGGTTCTGTTACCCAGAATCCTTTGCAAACCTCAAAATTTGGCTAAAAAAACACATGTTCCTCACATTTCTGTGGCAGAAAGTTCTGGAATCTGAGAGGAGCCACAAATTTCCTTCCACCCAGCGTTCCCCCAAGTCTCCCGATAAAAATGATACCTCACTTGTGTGGGTAGGCCTAGCGCCCGCGACAGGAAACGCCCCAAAGCGCAACATGGACACATCCAAATTTTTGAAAGAAAACAGAGGTGTTTTTTGCGAAGTGCCTACCTGTAGATTTTGGCCTCTAGCTCAGCCGGCACCTAGGGAAACCTACCAAACCTGTGCATTTCTGAAAACTAGAGACCTAGGGGAATCCAAGGAGGGGTGATTGCGGGGCTCGGACCAGGTTCTGTTACCCAGAATCCTTTGCAAACCTCAAAATTTGACTTAAAAAACACATGTTCCTCACATTTCTTTGGCAGAAAGTTCTGGAATCTGAGAGGAGCCACAAATTTCCTTCTACGCAGCGTTCCCCCAAGTCTCCCGAAAAAAATGATACCTCACTTGTGTGGGTAGGTCTAGCGCCCGCGACAGGAAGCGGCCCAAAGCGCAACGTGGACACATCCAAATTTTTGGAAGAAAACAGAGGTGTTTTTTGCGAAGTGCCTACTTGTAGATTTTGGCCTCTAGCTCAGCCAGCACCTAGGGAAACCGACCAAACCTGTGCATTTCTGAAAACTAGAGACCTAGGGGAATCCAAGATGGGGTAACTTGCGGGGCTCGGACCAGGTTCTGTTACCCAGAATCCTTCGCAAACCTCAAAATTTGGCTAAAAAACACATGTTCCTCACATTTCTGTGGCAGAAAGTTCTGGAATCTGAGAGGAGCCACAAATTTCCTTCCACGCAGCGTTCCCTCAAGTCTCCCGATAAAAATGATACCTCACTTGTGTGGGTAGGCCTAGCGCCCGCTACAGGAAACGCCCCAAAGCGCAACGTGGACACATCCACATTTTTGGAAGAAAACAGAGGTGTTTTTTGCGAAGTGCCTACCTGTAGATTTTGACCTCTAGCTCAGCCGGCACCTAGGGAAACCTACCAAACCTGTGCATTTCTGAAAACTAGAGACCTAGGGGAATCCAAGATGGGGTGACTTGCGGGGCTCGAACCAGGTTCTGTTACCCAGAATCCTTTGCAAACCTCAAAATTTGGCTAAAAAAAAAACACATGTTCCTCACATTTCTGTGGCAGGAAGTTCTGGAATCTGAGAGGAGCCACAAATTTCCTTCCACCCAGCGTTCCCCCAAGTCTCCCGATAAAAATGATACCTCACTTGTGTGGGTAGGCCTAGCGCCCGCGACAGGAAACGCCCCAAAGCGCAATGTGGACACATCCAAATTTTTGGAAGAAAACAGAGGTGTTTTTTGCGAAGTGCCTACCTGTAGATTTTGACCTCTAGCTCAGCCGGCACCTAGGGAAACCTACCAAACCTGTGCATTTCTGAAAACTAGAGACCTAGGGGAATCCAAGATGGGGTGACTTGCAGGGCTCGAACCAGGTTCTGTTACCCAGAATCCTTTGCAAACCTCAAAATTTGGCTAAAAAAGCAACACATGTTCCTCACATTTCTGTGGCAGGAAGTTCTGGAATCTGAGAGGAGCCACAAATTTCCTTCCACCCAGCGTTCCCCCAAGTCTCCCGATAAAAATGATACCTCACTTGTGTGGGTAGGCCTAGCGCCCGCAACAGGAAACGCCCCAAAGCGCAATGTGGACACATCCAAATTTTTGGAAGAAAACAGAGGTGTTTTTTGCGAAGTGCCTACCTGTAGATTTTGGCCTCTAGCTCAGCCGGCACCTAGGGAAACCTACCAAACCTGTGCATTTCTGAAAACTAGAGACCTCAGGAAATCCAAGATGGGGTGACTTGCGGGGCTCGGACCAGGTTCTGTAACCCAGAATCCTTTGCAAACCTCAAAATTTGGCTAAAAAAACACATGTTCCTCACATTTCTGTGGCAGAAAGTTCTGGAATCTGAGAGGAGCCACAAATTTCCTTTCACCCAGCGTTCCCCCAAGTCTCCAGATAAATATGATACCTCACTTGTGTGGGTAGGCCTAGCGCCCGCGACAGGAAACGCCCCAAAGCGCAACGTGGACACATCCAAATTTTTGGAAGAAAACAGAGGTGTTTTTTGCGAAGTGCCTACCTGTAGATTTTGGCTTCTAGCTCAGCCGGCACCTAGGGAAACCTAGCAAACCTGTGCATTTCTGAAAACTAAAGACCTAGGGGAATCCAAGATGGGGTGACTTGCGGGGCTCGGACCAGGTTCTGTTACCCAGAATCCTTTGCAAACCTCAAAATTTGGCTAAAAAAACACATGTTCCTCACATTTCTGTGGCAGAAAGTTCTGGAATCTGAGAGGAGCCACAAATTTCCTTCTACGCAGCGTTCCCCCAAGTCTCCCGATAAAAATGATACCTCACTTGTGTGGGTAGGCCTAGCGCCCGCGACAGGAAACGCCCCAAAGCGCAACATGGACACATCCAAATTTTTGGAAGAAAACAGAGGTGTTTTTTGCGAAGTGCCAACCTGTAGATTTTGGCCTCTAGCTCATCCGGTACCTATTGAAACCTACCAAACCTGTGCATTTCTGAAAACTAAAGACCTAGGGGAATCCAAGATGGGGTGACTTGCGGGGCTCGGACCAGGTTCTGTTACCCAGAATCCTTTGAAAACCTCAAAATTTGGCTAAAAAAACACATGTTCCTCACATTTCTGTGGCAGAAAGTTCTGGAATCTGAGAGGAGCCACAAATTTCCTTCCACCCAGCGTTCCCCCAAGTCTCCCGATAAAAATGATACCTCACTTGTGTGGGTAGGCCTAGCGCCCGCGACAGGAAACGCCCCAAAGCGCAACATGGACACATACAAATTTTTGAAAGAAAACAGAGGTGTTTTTTGCGAAGTGCCTACCTGTAGATTTTGGCCTCTAGCTCAGCCGGCACCTAGGGAAACCTACCAAACCTGTGCATTTCTGAAAACTAGAGACCTAGGGGAATCCAAGGAGGGGTGATTGCGGGGCTCGGACCAGGTTCTGTTACCCAGAATCCTTTGCAAACCTCAAAATTTGACTTAAAAAACACATGTTCCTCACATTTCTTTGGCAGAAAGTTCTGGAATCTGAGAGGAGCCACAAATTTCCTTCTACGCAGCGTTCCCCCAAGTCTCCCGAAAAAAATGATACCTCACTTGTGTGGGTAGGTCTTGCGCCCGCGACAGGAAACGGCCCAAAGCGCAACGTGGACACATCCAAATTTTTGGAAGAAAACAGAGGTGTTTTTTGCGAAGTGCCTACTTGTAGATTTTGGCCTCTAGCTCAGCCAGCACCTAGGGAAACCGACCAAACCTGTGCATTTCTGAAAACTAGAGACCTAGGGGAATCCAAGATGGGGTAACTTGCGGGGCTCGGACCAGGTTCTGTTACCCAGAATCCTTCGCAAACCTCAAAATTTGGCTAAAAAATACATGTTCCTCACATTTCTGTGGCAGAAAGTTCTGGAATCTGAGAGGAGCCACAAATTTCCTTCCACGCAGCGTTCCCTCAAGTCTCCCGATAAAAATGATACCTCACTTGTGTGGGTAGGCCTAGCGCCCGCTACAGGAAACGCCCCAAAGCGCAACGTGGACACATCCAAATTTTTGGAAAAAAACAGAGGTGTTTTTTGCGAAGTGCCTACCTGTAGATTTTGACCTCTAGCTCAGCCGGCACCTAGGGAAACCTACCAAACCTGTGCATTTCTGAAAACTAGAGACCTAGGGGAATCCAAGATGGGGTGACTTGCGGGGCTCGAACCAGGTTCTGTTACCCAGAATCCTTTGCAAACCTCAAAATTTGGCTAAAAAAACAACACATGTTCCTCACATTTCTGTGGCAGGAAGTTCTGGAATCTGAGAGGAGCCACAAATTTCCTTCCACCCAGCGTTCCCCCAAGTCTCCCGATAAAAATGATACCTCACTTGTGTGGGTAGGCCTAGCGCCCGCGACAGGAAACGCCCCAAAGCGCAATGTGGACACATCCAAATTTTTGGAAGAAAACAGAGGTGTTTTTTGCGAAGTGCCTACCTGTAGATTTTGACCTCTAGCTCAGCCGGCACCTAGGGAAACCTACCAAACCTGTGCATTTCTGAAAACTAGAGACCTAGGGGAATCCAAGATGGGGTGACTTGCGGGGCTCGAACCAGGTTCTGTTACCCAGAATCCTTTGCAAACCTCAAAATTTGGCTAAAAAAACAACACATGTTCCTCACATTTCTGTGGCAGGAAGTTCTGGAATCTGAGAGGAGCCACAAATTTCCTTCCACCCAGCGTTCCCCCAAGTCTCCCGATAAAAATGATACCTCACTTGTGTGGGTAGGCCTAGCGCCCGCGACAGGAAACGCCCCAAAGCGCAATGTGGACACATCCAAATTTTTGGAAGAAAACAGAGGTGTTTTTTGCGAAGTGCCTACCTGTAGATTTTGGCCTCTAGCTCAGCCGGCACCTAGGGAAACCTACCAAACCTGTGCATTTCTGAAAACTAGAGACCTCAGGAAATCCAAGATGGGGTGACTTGCGGGGCTCGGACCAGGTTCTGTAACCCAGAATCCTTTGCAAACCTCAAAATTTGGCTAAAAAAACACATGTTCCTCACATTTCTGTGGCAGAAAGTTCTGGAATCTGAGAGGAGCCACAAATTTCCTTTCACCCAGCGTTCCCCCAAGTCTCTCGATAAATATGATACCTCACTTGTGTGGGTAGGCCTAGCGCCCGCGACAGGAAACGCCCCAAAGCGCAACGTGGACACATCCAAATTTTTGGAAGAAAACAGAGGTGTTTTTTGCGAAGTGCCTACCTGTAGATTTTGGCTTCTAGCTCAGCCGGCACCTAGGGAAACCTAGCAAACCTGTGCATTTCTGAAAACTAAAGACCTAGGGGAATCCAAGATGGGGTGACTTGCGGGGCTCGGACCAGGTTCTGTTACCCAGAATCCTTTGCAAACCTCAAAATTTTGCTAAAAAAACACATGTTCCTCACATTTCTGTGGCAGAAAGTTCTGGAATCTGAGAGGAGCCACAAATTTCCTTCTACGCAGCGTTCCCCCAAGTCTCCCGATAAAAATGATACCTCACTTGTGTGGGTAGGCCTAGCGCCCGCGACAGGAAACGCCCCAAAGCGCAACGTGGACACATCCAAATTTTTGGAAGAAAACAGAGGTGTTTTTTGCGAAGTGCCAACCTGTAGATTTTGGCCTCTAGCTCATCCGGTACCTATTGAAACCTACCAAACCTGTGCATTTCTGAAAACTAAAGACCTAGGGGAATCCAAGATGGGGTGACTTGCGGGGCTCGGACCAGGTTCTGTTACCCAGAATCCTTTGCAAACCTCAAAATTTGGCTAAAAAAACACATGTTCCTCACATTTCTGTGGCAGAAAGTTCTGGAATCTGAGAGGAGCCACAAATTTCCTTCCACCCAGCGTTCCCCCAAGTCTCCCGATAAAAATGATACCTCACTTGTGTGGGTAGGCCTAGCGCCCGCGACAGGAAACGCCCCAAAGCGCAACATGGACACATCCAAATTTTTGAAAGAAAACAGAGGTGTTTTTTGCGAAGTGCCTACCTGTAGATTTTGGCCTCTAGCTCAGCCGGCACCTAGGGAAACCTACCAAACCTGTGCATTTCTGAAAACTAGAGACCTAGGGGAATCCAAGGAGGGGTGATTGCGGGGCTCGGACCAGGTTCTGTTACCCAGAATCCTTTGCAAACCTCAAAATTTGACTTAAAAAACACATGTTCCTCACATTTCTTTGGCAGAAAGTTCTGGAATCTGAGAGGAGCCACAAATTTCCTTCTACGCAGCGTTCCCCCAAGTCTCCCGAAAAAAATGATACCTCACTTGTGTGGGTAGGTCTAGCGCCCGCGACAGGAAACGGCCCAAAGCGCAACGTGGACACATCCAAATTTTTGGAAGAAAACAGAGGTGTTTTTTGCGAAGTGCCTACTTGTAGATTTTGGCCTCTAGCTCAGCCAGCACCTAGGGAAACCGACCAAACCTGTGCATTTCTGAAAACTAGAGACCTAGGGGAATCCAAGATGGGGTAACTTGCGGGGCTCGGACCAGGTTCTGTTCCCCAGAATCCTTCGCAAACCTCAAAATTTGGCTAAAAAACACATGTTCCTCACATTTCTGTGGCAGAAAGTTCTGGAATCTGAGAGGAGCCACAAATTTCCTTCCACGCAGCGTTCCCTCAAGTCTCCCGATAAAAATGATACCTCACTTGTGTGGGTAGGCCTAGCGCCCGCTACAGGAAACGCCCCAAAGCGCAACGTGGACACATCCAAATTTTTGGAAGAAAACAGAGGTGTTTTTTGCGAAGTGCCTACCTGTAGATTTTGACCTCTAGCTCAGCCGGCACCTAGGGAAACCTACCAAACCTGTGCATTTCTGAAAACTAGAGACCTAGGGGAATCCAAGATGGGGTGACTTGCGGGGCTCGAACCAGGTTCTGTTACCCAGAATCCTTTGCAAACCTCAAAATTTGGCTAAAAAAACAACACATGTTCCTCACATTTCTGTGGCAGGAAGTTCTGGAATCTGAGAGGAGCCACAAATTTCCTTCCACCCAGCGTTCCCCCAAGTCTCCCGATAAAAATGATACCTCACTTGTGTGGGTAAGCCTAGCGCCCGCGACAGGAAACGCCCCAAAGCGCAATGTGGACACATCCAAATTTTTGGAAGAAAACAGAGGTGTTTTTTGCGAAGTGCCTACCTGTAGATTTTGGCCTCTAGCTCAGCCGGCACCTAGGGAAACCTACCAAACCTGTGCATTTCCGAAAACTAGAGACCTCAGGAAATCCAAGATGGGGTGACTTGCGGGGCTCGGACCAGGTTCTGTAACCCAGAATCCTTTGCAAACCTCAAAATTTGGCTAAAAAAACACATGTTCCTCACATTTCTGTGGCAGAAAGTTCTGGAATCTGAGAGGAGCCACAAATTTCCTTTCACCCAGCGTTCCCCCAAGTCTCCCGATAAAAATGATACCTCACTTGTGTGGGTAGGCCTAGCGCCCGCGACAGGAAACGCCCCAAAGCGCAACGTGGACACATCCAAATTTTTAGAAGAAAACAGAGGTGTTTTTTGCGAAGTGCCTACCTGTAGATTTTGGCTTCTAGCTCAGCCGGCACCTAGGGAAACCTACCAAACCTGTGCATTTCTGAAAACTAAAGACCTAGGGGAATCCAAGATGGGGTGACTTGCGGGGCTCGGACCAGGTTCTGTTACCCAGAATCCTTTGCAAACCTCAAAATTTGGCTAAAAAAACACATGTTCCTCACATTTCTGTGGCAGAAAGTTCTGGAATCTGAGAGGAGCCACAAATTTCCTTCTACGCAGCGTTCCCCCAAGTCTCCCGATAAAAATGATACCTCACTTGTGTGGGTAGGCCTAGCGCCCGCGACAGGAAACGCCCCAAAGCGCAACGTGGACACATCCAAATTTTTGGAAGAAAACAGAGGTGTTTTTTGCGAAGTGCCTACCTGTAGATTTTGGCCTCTAGCTCATCCGGCACCTAGGGAAACCTACCAAACCTGTGCATTTCTGAAAACTAAAGACCTAGGGGAATCCAAGATGGGGTGACTTGCGGGGCTCGGACCAGGTTCTGTTACCCAGAATCCTTTGCAAACCTCAAAATTTGGCTAAAAAAACACATGTTCCTCACATTTCTGTGGCAGAAAGTTCTGGAATCTGAGAGGAGCCACAAATATCCTTCCACCCAGCGTTCCCCCAAATCTCCCGATAAAAATGATACCTCACTTGTGTGGGTAGGCCTAGCGCCCGCGACAGGAAACGCTCCAAAGCGCAACGTGGACACATCCAAATTTTTGGAAGAAAACAGAGGTGTTTTTTGCGAAGTGCGTACCTGTAGATTTTGGCCTCTAGCTCAGCCGGCACCTAGGGATACCTACCAAACCTGTGCATTTCTGAAAACTAGAGACCTAGGGGAATCCAAGGAGGGGTGATTGCGGGGCTCGGACCAGGTTCTGTTACCCAGAATCCTTTGCAAACCTCAAAATTTGGCTAAAAAAACACATGTTCCTCACATTTCTTTGGCAGAAAGTTCTGGATTCTGAGAGGAGCCACAAATTTCCTTCTACGCAGCGTTCCACCAAGTCTCCCGATAAAAATGATACCTCACTTGTGTGGGTAGGTCTAGCGCCCGCGACAGGAAACGGCCCAAAGCGCAACGTGGACACATCCAAATTTTTGGAAGAAAACAGAGGTGTTTTTTGCGAAGTGCCTACTTGAAGATTTTGGCCTCTAGCTCAGCCAGCACCTAGGGAAACCGACCAAACCTGTGCATTTCTGAAAACTAGAGACCTAGGGGAATCCAAGATGGGGTAACTTGCGGGGCTCGGACCAGGTTCTGTTACCCAGAATCCTTTGCAAACCTCAAAACTTGGCTAAAAAAACACATGTTCCTCACATTTCTGTGGCAGAAAGTTCTGGAATCTGAGAGGAGCCACAAATTTCCTTCCACGCAGCGTTTCCTCAAGTCTCCTGATAAAAATGATACCTCACTTGTGTGGGTAGGCCTAGCGCCCAAGACAGGAAACGCCCCAAAGCGCAACGTGGACACATCCAAATTTTTGGAAGAAAACAGAGGTGTTTTTTGCGAAGTGCCTACCTGTAGATTTTGGCCTCTAGCTCAGCCGGCACCTAGGGAAACCTACCAAACCTGTGCATTTCTGAAAACTAGAGACCTAGGGGAATCCAAGGAGGGGTGATTGCGGGGCTCGGACCAGGTTCTGTTACCCAGAATCCTTTGCAAACCTCAAAATTTGGCTAAAAAAACACATGTTCCTCACATTTCTTTGGCAGAAAGTTCTGGATTCTGAGAGGAGCCACAAATTTCCTTCTACGCAGCGTTCCACCAAGTCTCCCGATAAAAATGATACCTCACTTGTGTGGGTAGGTCTAGCGCCCGCGACAGGAAACGGCCCAAAGCGCAACGTGGACACATCCAAATTTTTGGAAGAAAACAGAGGTGTTTTTTGCGAAGTGCCTACTTGAAGATTTTGGCCTCTAGCTCAGCCAGCACCTAGGGAAACCGACCAAACCTGTGCATTTCTGAAAACTAGAGACCTAGGGGAATCCAAGATGGGGTAACTTGCGGGGCTCGGACCAGGTTCTGTTACCCAGAATCCTTTGCAAACCTCAAAACTTGGCTAAAAGAACACATGTTCCTCACATTTCTGTGGCAGAAAGTTCTGGAATCTGAGAGGAGCCACAAATTTCCTTCCACGCAGCGTTTCCTCAAGTCTCCTGATAAAAATGATACCTCACTTGTGTGGGTAGGCCTAGCGCCCAAGACAGGAAACGCCCCAAAGCGCAACGTGGACACATCCAAATTTTTGGAAGAAAACAGAGGTGTTTTTTGCGAAGTGCCTACCTGTAGATTTTGGCCTCTAGCTCAGCCGGCACCTAGGGAAACCTACCAAACCTGTGCATTTCTGAAAACTAGAGACCTAGGGGAATCCAAGATGGGGTGACTTGCGGGGCTCGAACCAGGTTCTGTTACCCAGAATCCTTTGCAAACCTCAAAATTTGGCTAAAAAAACACATGTTCCTCACATTTCTGTGGCAGAAAGTTCTGGAATCTGAGAGGGGCCACAAATTTCCTTCCACCCAGCGTTCCCCCAAGTCTCCCGATAAAAATGATACCTCACTTGTGTGGGTAGGCCTAGCGCCTGCGACAGGAAACGCCCCAAAGCGCAATGTGGACACATCCAAATTTTTCGAAGAAAACAGAGGTGTTTTTTGCGAAGTGCTTACCTGTAGATTTTGGCCTCTAGCTCAGCCGGCACCTAGGGAAACCAACCAAACCTGTGCATTTCTGAAAACTAGAGACCTAGGGGAATCCAAGATGGGGTGATTTGCGGGGCTCGGACCAGGTTCTGTAACCCAGAATCCTTTGCAAACCTCAAAATTTGGCTAAAGAAACACATGTTCCTCACATTTCTGTGGCAGAAAGTTCTGGAATCTGAGAGGAGCCACAAATTTCCTTTCACCCAGCGTTCCCCCAAGTCTCCCGATAAAAATGATACCTCACTTGTGTGGGTAGGTCTAGCGCCCGCGACAGGAAACGCCCCAAAGCGCAACGTGGACACATCCAAATTTTTGGAAGAAAACAGAGGTGTTTTTTGCGAAGTGCCTACCTGTATATTTTGGCCTCTAGCTCAGCCGGCACCTAGGGAAACCTACCAAACCTGTGCATTTGTGAAAACTAAAGACCTAGGGGAATCCAAGATGGGGTGACTTGCGGGGCTCGGACCAGGTTCTGTTACCCAGAATCCTTTGCAAACCTCAAAATTTGGCTAATAAAACTCATGTTCCTCACATTTCTGTGGCAGAAAGTTCTGGAATCTGAGAGGAGACACAAATTTCCTTCCACCCTGCGTTCCCCCAAGTCTCCCGATAAAAATTATACCTCACTTGTGTGGGTAGGCCTAGCGCCTGCGACAGGAAACACCCCAAAGCGCAACGTGGACACATCCAAATTTTTGGAAGAAAACAGTGCCTACCTGTGGATTTTGGCCTGTAGCTCAGCCGGCACCTAGGGAAACCTACCAACCCTGTGCATGTTTGAAAACTAGAGACCTAGGGGAATCCAAGATGGGGTGACTTGCGGGGCTCTGACCAGGTTCTGTTACCCAGAATCCTTTGGAAACCTCAAAATTTGGCTAAAAAAACACATGTTCCTCACATTTCTGTGGCAGAAAGTTCTGGAATCTGAGAGGAGCCACAAATTTCCTTCTACGCAGCGTTCCCCCAAGTCTCCCGAAAAAAATGATACCTCACTTGTGTGGGTAGGTCTAGCACCCGCGACAGGAAACGGCCCAAAGCGCAACGTGGACACATCCAAATTTTTTGAAGAAAACAGAGGTGTTTTTTGCGAAGTGCCTACTTGTAGATTTTGGCCTCTAGCTCAGCCAGCACCTAGGGAAACCGACCAAACCTGTGCATTTCTGAAAACTAGAGACCTAGGGGAATCCAAGATGGGGTAACTTGCGGGGCTCGGACCAGGTTCTGTTACCCAGAATCCTTCGCAAACCTCAAAATTTGGCTAAAAAACACATGTTCCTCACATTTCTGTGGCAGAAAGTTCTGGAATCTGAGAGGAGCCACAAATTTCCTTCCACGCAGCGTTCCCTCAAGTCTCCCGATAAAAATGATACCTCACTTGTGTGGGTAGGCCTAGCGCCCGCTACAGGAAACGCCCCAAAGTGCAACGTGGACACATCCAAATTTTTGGAAGAAAACAGAGGTGTTTTTTGCGAAGTGCCTACCTGTAGATTTTGACCTCTAGCTCAGCCGGCACCTAGGGAAACCTACCAACCCTGTGCATTTCTGAAACCTAGAGACCTAGGGGAATCCAAGATGGGGTGACTTGCGGGGCTCGAACCAGGTTCTGTTACCCAGAATCCTTTGCAAACCTCAAAATTTGGCTAAAAAAACAACACATGTTCCTCACATTTCTGTGGCAGGAAGTTCTGGAATCTGAGAGGAGCCACAAATTTCCTCCCACCCAGCGTTCCCCCAAGTCTCCCGATAAAAATGATACCTCACTTGTGTGGGTAGGCCTAGCGCCCGCGACAGGAAACGCCCCAAAGCGCAATGTGGACACATCCAAATTTTTGGAAGAAAACAGAGGTGTTTTTTGCGAAGTGCCTACCTGTAGATTTTGGCCTCTAGCTCAGCCGGCACCTAGGGAAACCTACCAAACCTGTGCATTTCTGAAAACTAGAGACCTCAGGAAATCCAAGATGGGGTGACTTGCGGGGCTCGGACCAGGTTCTGTAACCCAGAATCCTTTGCAAACCTCAAAATTTGGCTAAAAAAACACATGTTCCTCACATTTCTGTGGCAGAAAGTTCTGGAATCTGAGAGGAGCCACAAATTTCCTTTCACCCAGCGTTCCCCCAAGTCTCCAGATAAATATGATACCTCACTTGTGTGGGTAGGCCTAGCGCCCGCGACAGGAAACGCCCCAAAGCGCAACGTGGACACATCCAAATTTTTGGAAGAAAACAGAGGTGTTTTTTGCGAAGTGCCTACCTGTAGATTTTGGCTTCTAGCTCAGCCGGCACCTAGGGAAACCTAGCAAACCTGTGCATTTCTGAAAACTAAAGACCTAGGGGAATCCAAGATGGGGTGACTTGCGGGGCTCGGACCAGGTTCTGTTACCCAGAATCCTTTGCAAACCTCAAAATTTGGCTAAAAAAACACATGTTCCTCACATTTCTGTGGCAGAAAGTTCTGGAATCTGAGAGGAGCCACAAATTTCCTTCTACGCAGCGTTCCCCCAAGTCTCCCGATAAAAATGATACCTCACTTGTGTGGGTAGGCCTAGCGCCCGCGACAGGAAACGCCCCAAAGCGCAACGTGGACACATCCAAATTTCTGGAAGAAAACAGAGGTGTTTTTTGCGAAGTGCCAACCTGTAGATTTTGGCCTCTAGCTCATCCGGTACCTATTGAAACCTACCAAACCTGTGCATTTCTGAAAACTAAAGACCTAGGGGAATCCAAGATGGGGTGACTTGCGGGGCTCGGACCAGGTTCTGTTACCCAGAATCCTTTGCAAACCTCAAAATTTGGCTAAAAAAACACATGTTCCTCACATTTCTGTGGCAGAAAGTTCTGGAATCTGAGAGGAGCCACAAATTTCCTTCCACCCAGCGTTCCCCCAAGTCTCCCGATAAAAATGATACCTCACTTGTGTGGGTAGGCCTAGCGCCCGCGACAGGAAACGCCCCAAAGCGCAACATGGACACATCCAAATTTTTGAAAGAAAACAGAGGTGTTTTTTGCGAAGTGCCTACCTGTAGATTTTGGCCTCTAGCTCAGCCGGCACCTAGGGAAACCTACCAAACCTGTGCATTTCTGAAAACTAGAGACCTAGGGGAATCCAAGGAGGGGTGATTGCGGGGCTCGGACCAGGTTCTGTTACCCAGAATCCTTTGCAAACCTCAAAATTTGACTTAAAAAACACATGTTCCTCACATTTCTTTGGCAGAAAGTTCTGGAATCTGAGAGGAGCCACAGATTTCCTTCTACGCAGCGTTCCCCCAAGTCTCCCGAAAAAAATGATACCTCACTTGTGTGGGTAGGTCTAGCGCCCGCGACAGGAAACGGCCCAAAGCGCAACGTGGACACATCCAAATTTTTGGAAGAAAACAGAGGTGTTTTTTGCGAAGTGCCTACTTGTAGATTTTGGCCTCTAGCTCAGCCAGCACCTAGGGAAACCGACCAAACCTGTGCATTTCTGAAAACTAGAGACCTAGGGGAATCCAAGATGGGGTAACTTGCGGGGCTCGGACCAGGTTCTGTTACCCAGAATCCTTCGCAAACCTCAAAATTTGGCTAAAAAATACATGTTCCTCACATTTCTGTGGCAGAAAGTTCTGGAATCTGAGAGAAGCCACAAATTTCCTTCCACGCAGCGTTCCCTCAAGTCTCCCGATAAAAATGATACCTCACTTGTGTGGGTAGGCCTAGCGCCCGCTACAGGAAACGCCCCAAAGCGCAACGTGGACACATCCAAATTTTTGGAAGAAAACAGAGGTGTTTTTTGCGAAGTGCCTACCTGTAGATTTTGACCTCTAGCTCAGCCGGCACCTAGGGAAACCTACCAAACCTGTGCATTTCTGAAAACTAGAGACCTAGGGGAATCCAAGATGGGGTGACTTGCGGGGCTCGAACCAGGTTCTGTTACCCAGAATCCTTTGCAAACCTCAAAATTTGGCTAAAAAAACAACACATGTTCCTCACATTTCTGTGGCAGGAAGTTCTGGAATCTGAGAGGAGCCACAAATTTCCTTCCACCCAGCGTTCCCCCAAGTCTCCCGATAAAAATGATACCTCACTTGTGTGGGTAGGCCTAGCGCCCGCGACAGGAAACGCCCCAAAGCGCAATGTGGACACATCCAAATTTTTGGAAGAAAACAGAGGTGTTTTTTGCGAAGTGCCTACCTGTAGATTTTGACCTCTAGCTCAGCCGGCACCTAGGGAAACCTACCAAACCTGTGCATTTCTGAAAACTAGAGACCTAGGGGAATCCAAGATGGGGTGACTTGCGGGGCTCGAACCAGGTTCTGTTACCCAGAATCCTTTGCAAACCTCAAAATTTGGCTAAAAAAACAACACATGTTCCTCACATTTCTGTGGCAGGAAGTTCTGGAATCTGAGAGGAGCCACAAATTTCCTTCCACCCAGCGTTCCCCCAAGTCTCCCGATAAAAATGATACCTCACTTGTGTGGGTAGGCCTAGCGCCCGCGACAGGAAACGCCCCAAAGCGCAATGTGGACACATCCAAATTTTTGGAAGAAAACAGAGGTGTTTTTTGCGAAGTGCCTACCTGTAGATTTTGGCCTCTAGCTCAGCCGGCACCTAGGGAAACCTACCAAACCTGTGCATTTCTGAAAACTAGAGACCTCAGGAAATCCAAGATGGGGTGACTTGCGGGGCTCGGACCAGGTTCTGTAACCCAGAATCCTTTGCAAACCTCAAAATTTGGCTAAAAAAACACATGTTCCTCACATTTCTGTGGCAGAAAGTTCTGGAATCTGAGAGGAGCCACAAATTTCCTTTCACCCAGCGTTCCCCCAAGTCTCTCGATAAATATGATACCTCACTTGTGTGGGTAGGCCTAGCGCCCGCGACAGGAAACGCCCCAAAGCGCAACGTGGACACATCCACATTTTTGGAAGAAAACAGAGGTGTTTTTTGCGAAGTGCCTACCTGTAGATTTTGGCCTCTAGCTCAGCCGGCACCTAGGGAAACCTACCAAACCTGTGCATTTCTGAAAACTAGAGACCTCAGGAAATCCAAGATGGGGTGACTTGCGGGGCTCGGACCAGGTTCTGTAACCCAGAATCCTTCGCAAACCTCAAAATTTGGCTAAAAAATACATGTTCCTCACATTTCTGTGGCAGAAAGTTCTGGAATCTGAGAGAAGCCACAAATTTCCTTCCACGCAGCGTTCCCTCAAGTCTCCCGATAAAAATGATACCTCACTTGTGTGGGTAGGCCTAGCGCCCGCTACAGGAAACGCCCCAAAGCGCAACGTGGACACATCCAAATTTTTGGAAGAAAACAGAGGTGTTTTTTGCGAAGTGCCTACCTGTAGATTTTGACCTCTAGCTCAGCCGGCACCTAGGGAAACCTACCAAACCTGTGCATTTCTGAAAACTAGAGACCTAGGGGAATCCAAGATGGGGTGACTTGCGGGGCTCGAACCAGGTTCTGTTACCCAGAATCCTTTGCAAACCTCAAAATTTGGCTAAAAAAACAACACATGTTCCTCACATTTCTGTGGCAGGAAGTTCTGGAATCTGAGAGGAGCCACAAATTTCCTTCCACCCAGCGTTCCCCCAAGTCTCCCGATAAAAATGATACCTCACTTGTGTGGGTAGGCCTAGCGCCCGCGACAGGAAACGCCCCAAAGCGCAATGTGGACACATCCAAATTTTTGGAAGAAAACAGAGGTGTTTTTTGCGAAGTGCCTACCTGTAGATTTTGACCTCTAGCTCAGCCGGCACCTAGGGAAACCTACCAAACCTGTGCATTTCTGAAAACTAGAGACCTAGGGGAATCCAAGATGGGGTGACTTGCGGGGCTCGAACCAGGTTCTGTTACCCAGAATCCTTTGCAAACCTCAAAATTTGGCTAAAAAAACAACACATGTTCCTCACATTTCTGTGGCAGGAAGTTCTGGAATCTGAGAGGAGCCACAAATTTCCTTCCACCCAGCGTTCCCCCAAGTCTCCCGATAAAAATGATACCTCACTTGTGTGGGTAGGCCTAGCGCCCGCGACAGGAAACGCCCCAAAGCGCAATGTGGACACATCCAAATTTTTGGAAGAAAACAGAGGTGTTTTTTGCGAAGTGCCTACCTGTAGATTTTGGCCTCTAGCTCAGCCGGCACCTAGGGAAACCTACCAAACCTGTGCATTTCTGAAAACTAGAGACCTCAGGAAATCCAAGATGGGGTGACTTGCGGGGCTCGGACCAGGTTCTGTAACCCAGAATCCTTTGCAAACCTCAAAATTTGGTTAAAAAAACACATGTTCCTCACATTTCTGTGGCAGAAAGTTCTGGAATCTGAGAGGAGCCTCAAATTTCCTTTCACCCAGCGTTCCCCCAAGTCTCTCGATAAATATGATACCTCACTTGTGTGGGTAGGCCTAGCGCCCGCGACAGGAAACGCCCCAAAGCGCAACGTGGACACATCCAAATTTTTGGAAGAAAACAGAGGTGTTTTTTGCGAAGTGCCTACCTGTAGATTTTGGCTTCTAGCTCAGCCGGCACCTAGGGAAACCTAGCAAACCTGTGCATTTCTGAAAACTAAAGACCTAGGGGAATCCAAGATGGGGTGACTTGCGGGGCTCGGACCAGGTTCTGTTACCCAGAATCCTTTGCAAACCTCAAAATTTTGCTAAAAAAACACATGTTCCTCACATTTCTGTGGCAGAAAGTTCTGGAATCTGAGAGGAGCCACAAATTTCCTTCTACGCAGCGTTCCCCCAAGTCTCCCGATAAAAATGATACCTCACTTGTGTGGGTAGGCCTAGCGCCCGCGACAGGAAATGCCCCAAAGCGCAACGTGGACACATCCAAATTTTTGGAAGAAAACAGAGGTGTTTTTTGCGAAGTGCCAACCTGTAGATTTTGGCCTCTAGCTCATCCGGTACCTATTGAAACCTACCAAACCTGTGCATTTCTGAAAACTAAAGACCTAGGGGAATCCAAGATGGGGTGACTTGCGGGGCTCGGACCAGGTTCTGTTACCCAGAATCCTTTGCAAACCTCAAAATTTGGCTAAAAAAACACATGTTCCTCACATTTCTGTGGCAGAAAGTTCTGGAATCTGAGAGGAGCCACAAATTTCCTTCCACCCAGCGTTCCCCCAAGTCTCCCGATAAAAATGATACCTCACTTGTGTGGGTAGGCCTAGCGCCCGCGACAGGAAACGCCCCAAAGCGCAACATGGACACATCCAAATTTTTGAAAGAAAACAGAGGTGTTTTTTGCGAAGTGCCTACCTGTAGATTTTGGCCTCTAGCTCAGCCGGCACCTAGGGAAACCTACCAAACCTGTGCATTTCTGAAAACTAGAGACCTAGGGGAATCCAAGGAGGGGTGATTGCGGGGCTCGGACCAGGTTCTGTTACCCAGAATCCTTTGCAAACCTCAAAATTTGACTTAAAAAACACATGTTCCTCACATTTCTTTGGCAGAAAGTTCTGGAATCTGAGAGGAGCCACAAATTTCCTTCTACGCAGCGTTCCCCCAAGTCTCCCGAAAAAAATGATACCTCACTTGTGTGGGTAGGTCTAGCGCCCGCGACAGGAAACGGCCCAAAGCGCAACGTGGACACATCCAAATTTTTGGAAGAAAACAGAGGTGTTTTTTGCGAAGTGCCTACTTGTAGATTTTGGCCTCTAGCTCAGCCAGCACCTAGGGAAACCGACCAAACCTGTGCATTTCTGAAAACTAGAGACCTAGGGGAATCCAAGATGGGGTAACTTGCGGGGCTCGGACCAGGTTCTGTTCCCCAGAATCCTTCGCAAACCTCAAAATTTGGCTAAAAAACACATGTTCCTCACATTTCTGTGGCAGAAAGTTCTGGAATCTGAGAGGAGCCACAAATTTCCTTCCACGCAGCGTTCCCTCAAGTCTCCCGATAAAAATGATACCTCACTTGTGTGGGTAGGCCTAGCGCCCGCTACAGGAAACGCCCCAAAGCGCAACATGGACACATCCAAATTTTTGGAAGAAAACAGAGGTGTTTTTTGCGAAGTGCCTACCTGTAGATTTTGGCCTCTAGCTCATCCGGCACCTATTGAAACCTACCAAACCTGTGCATTTCTGAAAACTAAAGACCTAGGGGAATCCAAGATGGGGTGACTTGCGGGGCTCGGACCAGGTTCTGTTACCCAGAATCCTTTGCAAACCTCAAAATTTGGCTAAAAAAACACATGTTCCTCACATTTCTGTGGCAGAAAGTTCTGGAATCTGAGAGGAGCCACAAATTTCCTTCCACCCAGCGTTCCCCCAAGTCTCCCGATAAAAATGATACCTCACTTGTGTGGGTAGGCCTAGCGCCCGCGACAGGAAACGCCCCAAAGCGCAACATGGACACATCCAAATTTTTGAAAGAAAACAGAGGTGTTTTTTGCGAAGTGCCTACCTGTAGATTTTGGCCTCTAGCTCAGCCGGCACCTAGGGAAAGCTACCAAACCTGTGCATTTCTGAAAACTAGAGACCTAGGGGAATCCAAGGAGGGGTGATTGCGGGGCTCGGACCAGGTTCTGTTACCCAGAATCCTTTGCAAACCTCAAAATTTGACTAAAAAAACACATGTTCCTCACATTTCTTTGGCAGAAAGTTCTGGAATCTGAGAGGAGCCACAAATTTCCTTCTACGCAGCGTTCCCCCAAGTCTCCCGAAAAAAATGATACCTCACTTGTGTGGGTAGGTCTAGCGCCCGCGACAGGAAACGGCCCAAAGCGCAACGTGGACACATCCAAATTTTTGGAAGAAAACAGAGGTGTTTTTTGCGAAGTGCCTACCTGTAGATTTTGGCTTCTAGCTCAGCCGGCACCTAGGGAAACCTAGCAAACCTGTGCATTTCTGAAAACTAAAGACCTAGGGGAATCCAAGATGGGGTGACTTGCGGGGCTCGGACCAGGTTCTGTTACCCAGAATCCTTTGCAAACCTCAAAATTTTGCTAAAAAAACACATGTTCCTCACATTTCTGTGGCAGAAAGTTCTGGAATCTGAGAGGAGCCACAAATTTCCTTCTACGCAGCGTTCCCCCAAGTCTCCCGATAAAAATGATACCTCACTTGTGTGGGTAGGCCTAGCGCCCGCGACAGGAAATGCCCCAAAGCGCAACGTGGACACATCCAAATTTTTGGAAGAAAACAGAGGTGTTTTTTGCGAAGTGCCAACCTGTAGATTTTGGCCTCTAGCTCATCCGGTACCTATTGAAACCTACCAAACCTGTGCATTTCTGAAAACTAAAGACCTAGGGGAATCCAAGATGGGGTGACTTGCGGGGCTCGGACCAGGTTCTGTTACCCAGAATCCTTTGCAAACCTCAAAATTTGGCTAAAAAAACACATGTTCCTCACATTTCTGTGGCAGAAAGTTCTGGAATCTGAGAGGAGCCACAAATTTCCTTCCACCCAGCGTTCCCCCAAGTCTCCCGATAAAAATGATACCTCACTTGTGTGGGTAGGCCTAGCGCCCGCGACAGGAAACGCCCCAAAGCGCAACATGGACACATCCAAATTTTTGAAAGAAAACAGAGGTGTTTTTTGCGAAGTGCCTACCTGTAGATTTTGGCCTCTAGCTCAGCCGGCACCTAGGGAAACCTACCAAACCTGTGCATTTCTGAAAACTAGAGACCTAGGGGAATCCAAGGAGGGGTGATTGCGGGGCTCGGACCAGGTTCTGTTACCCAGAATCCTTTGCAAACCTCAAAATTTGACTTAAAAAACACATGTTCCTCACATTTCTTTGGCAGAAAGTTCTGGAATCTGAGAGGAGCCACAAATTTCCTTCTACGCAGCGTTCCCCCAAGTCTCCCGAAAAAAATGATACCTCACTTGTGTGGGTAGGTCTAGCGCCCGCGACAGGAAACGGCCCAAAGCGCAACGTGGACACATCCAAATTTTTGGAAGAAAACAGAGGTGTTTTTTGCGAAGTGCCTACTTGTAGATTTTGGCCTCTAGCTCAGCCAGCACCTAGGGAAACCGACCAAACCTGTGCATTTCTGAAAACTAGAGACCTAGGGGAATCCAAGATGGGGTAACTTGCGGGGCTCGGACCAGGTTCTGTTCCCCAGAATCCTTCGCAAACCTCAAAATTTGGCTAAAAAACACATGTTCCTCACATTTCTGTGGCAGAAAGTTCTGGAATCTGAGAGGAGCCACAAATTTCCTTCCACGCAGCGTTCCCTCAAGTCTCCCGATAAAAATGATACCTCACTTGTGTGGGTAGGCCTAGCGCCCGCTACAGGAAACGCCCCAAAGCGCAACATGGACACATCCAAATTTTTGGAAGAAAACAGAGGTGTTTTTTGCGAAGTGCCTACCTGTAGATTTTGGCCTCTAGCTCATCCGGCACCTATTGAAACCTACCAAACCTGTGCATTTCTGAAAACTAAAGACCTAGGGGAATCCAAGATGGGGTGACTTGCGGGGCTCGGACCAGGTTCTGTTACCCAGAATCCTTTGCAAACCTCAAAATTTGGCTAAAAAAACACATGTTCCTCACATTTCTGTGGCAGAAAGTTCTGGAATCTGAGAGGAGCCACAAATTTCCTTCCACCCAGCGTTCCCCCAAGTCTCCCGATAAAAATGATACCTCACTTGTGTGGGTAGGCCTAGCGCCCGCGACAGGAAACGCCCCAAAGCGCAACATGGACACATCCAAATTTTTGAAAGAAAACAGAGGTGTTTTTTGCGAAGTGCCTACCTGTAGATTTTGGCCTCTAGCTCAGCCGGCACCTAGGGAAAGCTACCAAACCTGTGCATTTCTGAAAACTAGAGACCTAGGGGAATCCAAGGAGGGGTGATTGCGGGGCTCGGACCAGGTTCTGTTACCCAGAATCCTTTGCAAACCTCAAAATTTGACTAAAAAAACACATGTTCCTCACATTTCTTTGGCAGAAAGTTCTGGAATCTGAGAGGAGCCACAAATTTCCTTCTACGCAGCGTTCCCCCAAGTCTCCCGAAAAAAATGATACCTCACTTGTGTGGGTAGGTCTAGCGCCCGCGACAGGAAACGGCCCAAAGCGCAACGTGGACACATCCAAATTTTTGGAAGAAAACAGAGGTGTTTTTTGCGAAGTGCCTACTTGTAGATTTTGGCCTCTAGCTCAGCCAGCACCTAGGGAAACCGACCAAACCTGTGCATTTCTGAAAACTAGAGACCTAGGGGAATCCAAGATGGGGTAACTTGCGGGACTCGGACCAGGTTCTGTTACCCAGAATCCTTTGCAAACCTCAAAATTTGGCTAAAAAAACACATGTTCCTCACATTTCTGTGGCAGAAAGTTCTGGAATCTGAGAGGAGCCACAAATTTCCTTCCACGCAGCGTTCCCTCAAGTCTCCCGATAAAAATGATACCTCACTTGTGTGGGTAGGCCTAGCGCCCGCTACAGGAAACGCCCCAAAGTGCAACGTGGACACATCCAAATTTTTGGAAGAAAACAGAGGTGTTTTTTGCGAAGTGCCTACCTGTAGATTTTGACCTCTAGCTCAGCCGGCACCTAGGGAAACCTACCAACCCTGTGCATTTCTGAAACCTAGAGACCTAGGGGAATCCAAGATGGGGTGACTTGCGGGGCTCGAACCAGGTTCTGTTACCCAGAATCCTTTGCAAACCTCAAAATTTGGCTAAAAAAACAACACATGTTCCTCACATTTCTGTGGCAGGAAGTTCTGGAATCTGAGAGGAGCCACAAATTTCCTTCCACCCAGCGTTCCCCCAAGTCTCCCGATAAAAATGATACCTCACTTGTGTGGGTAGGCCTAGCGCCCGCGACAGGAAATGCCCCAAAGCGCAATGTGGACACATCCAAATTTTTGGAAGAAAACAGAGGTGTTTTTTGCGAAGTGCCTACCTGTAGATTTTGGCCTCTAGCTCAGCCGGCACCTAGGGAAACCTACCAAACCTGTGCATTTCTGAAAACTAGAGACCTCAGGAAATCCAAGATGGGGTGACTTGCGGGGCTCGGACCAGGTTCTGTAACCCAGAATCCTTTGCAAACCTCAAAATTTGGCTAAAAAAACACATGTTCCTCACATTTCTGTGGCAGAAAGTTCTGGAATCTGAGAGGAGCCACAAATTTCCTTTCACCCAGCGTTCCCCCAAGTCTCCCGATAAATATGATACCTCACTTGTGTGGGTAGGCCTAGCGCCCGCGACAGGAAACGCCCCAAAGCGCAACGTGGACACATCCAAATTTTTGGAAGAAAACAGAGGTGTTTTTTGCGAAGTGCCTACCTGTAGATTTTGGCTTCTAGCTCAGCCGGCACCTAGGGAAACCTAGCAAACCTGTGCATTTCTGAAAACTAAAGACCTAGGGGAATCCAAGATGGGGTGACTTGCGGGGCTCGGACCAGGTTCTGTTACCCAGAATCCTTTGCAAACCTCAAAATTTGGCTAAAAAAACACATGTTCCTCACATTTCTGTGGCAGAAAGTTCTGGAATCTGAGAGGAGCCACAAATTTCCTTCTACGCAGCGTTCCCCCAAGTCTCCCGATAAAAATGATACCTCACTTGTGTGGGTAGGCCTAGCGCCCGCGACAGGAAACGCCCCAAAGCGCAACGTGGACACATCCAAATTTTTGGAAGAAAACAGAGGTGTTTTTTGCGAAGTGCCAACCTGTAGATTTTGGCCTCTAGCTCATCCGGTACCTATTGAAACCTACCAAACCTGTGCATTTCTGAAAACTAAAGACCTAGGGGAATCCAAGATGGGGTGACTTGCGGGGCTCGGACCAGGTTCTGTTACCCAGAATCCTTTGCAAACCTCAAAATTTGGCTAAAAAAACACATGTTCCTCACATTTCTGTGGCAGAAAGTTCTGGAATCTGAGAGGAGCCACAAATTTCCTTCCACCCAGCGTTCCCCCAAGTCTCCCGATAAAAATGATACCTCACTTGTGTGGGTAGGCCTAGCGCCCGCGACAGGAAACGCCCCAAAGCGCAACATGGACACATCCAAATTTTTGAAAGAAAACAGAGGTGTTTTTTGCGAAGTGCCTACCTGTAGATTTTGGCCTCTAGCTCAGCCGGCACCTAGGGAAACCTACCAAACCTGTGCATTTCTGAAAACTAGAGACCTAGGGGAATCCAAGGAGGGGTGATTGCGGGGCTCGGACCAGGTTCTGTTACCCAGAATCCTTTGCAAACCTCAAAATTTGACTTAAAAAACACATGTTCCTCACATTTCTTTGGCAGAAAGTTCTGGAATCTGAGAGGAGCCACAAATTTCCTTCTACGCAGCGTTCCCCCAAGTCTCCCGAAAAAAATGATACCTCACTTGTGTGGGTAGGTCTAGCGCCCGCGACAGGAAGCGGCCCAAAGCGCAACGTGGACACATCCAAATTTTTGGAAGAAAACAGAGGTGTTTTTTGCGAAGTGCCTACTTGTAGATTTTGGCCTCTAGCTCAGCCAGCACCTAGGGAAACCGACCAAACCTGTGCATTTCTGAAAACTAGAGACCTAGGGGAATCCAAGATGGGGTAACTTGCGGGGCTCGGACCAGGTTCTGTTACCCAGAATCCTTCGCAAACCTCAAAATTTGGCTAAAAAACACATGTTCCTCACATTTCTGTGGCAGAAAGTTCTGGAATCTGAGAGGAGCCACAAATTTCCTTCCACGCAGCGTTCCCTCAAGTCTCCCGATAAAAATGATACCTCACTTGTGTGGGTAGGCCTAGCGCCCGCTACAGGAAACGCCCCAAAGCGCAACGTGGACACATCCACATTTTTGGAAGAAAACAGAGGTGTTTTTTGCGAAGTGCCTACCTGTAGATTTTGACCTCTAGCTCAGCCGGCACCTAGGGAAACCTACCAAACCTGTGCATTTCTGAAAACTAGAGACCTAGGGGAATCCAAGATGGGGTGACTTGCGGGGCTCGAACCAGGTTCTGTTACCCAGAATCCTTTGCAAACCTCAAAATTTGGCTAAAAAAAAAACACATGTTCCTCACATTTCTGTGGCAGGAAGTTCTGGAATCTGAGAGGAGCCACAAATTTCCTTCCACCCAGCGTTCCCCCAAGTCTCCCGATAAAAATGATACCTCACTTGTGTGGGTAGGCCTAGCGCCCGCGACAGGAAACGCCCCAAAGCGCAATGTGGACACATCCAAATTTTTGGAAGAAAACAGAGGTGTTTTTTGCGAAGTGCCTACCTGTAGATTTTGACCTCTAGCTCAGCCGGCACCTAGGGAAACCTACCAAACCTGTGCATTTCTGAAAACTAGAGACCTAGGGGAATCCAAGATGGGGTGACTTGCAGGGCTCGAACCAGGTTCTGTTACCCAGAATCCTTTGCAAACCTCAAAATTTGGCTAAAAAAGCAACACATGTTCCTCACATTTCTGTGGCAGGAAGTTCTGGAATCTGAGAGGAGCCACAAATTTCCTTCCACCCAGCGTTCCCCCAAGTCTCCCGATAAAAATGATACCTCACTTGTGTGGGTAGGCCTAGCGCCCGCAACAGGAAACGCCCCAAAGCGCAATGTGGACACATCCAAATTTTTGGAAGAAAACAGAGGTGTTTTTTGCGAAGTGCCTACCTGTAGATTTTGGCCTCTAGCTCAGCCGGCACCTAGGGAAACCTACCAAACCTGTGCATTTCTGAAAACTAGAGACCTCAGGAAATCCAAGATGGGGTGACTTGCGGGGCTCGGACCAGGTTCTGTAACCCAGAATCCTTTGCAAACCTCAAAATTTGGCTAAAAAAACACATGTTCCTCACATTTCTGTGGCAGAAAGTTCTGGAATCTGAGAGGAGCCACAAATTTCCTTTCACCCAGCGTTCCCCCAAGTCTCCAGATAAATATGATACCTCACTTGTGTGGGTAGGCCTAGCGCCCGCGACAGGAAACGCCCCAAAGCGCAACGTGGACACATCCAAATTTTTGGAAGAAAACAGAGGTGTTTTTTGCGAAGTGCCTACCTGTAGATTTTGGCTTCTAGCTCAGCCGGCACCTAGGGAAACCTAGCAAACCTGTGCATTTCTGAAAACTAAAGACCTAGGGGAATCCAAGATGGGGTGACTTGCGGGGCTCGGACCAGGTTCTGTTACCCAGAATCCTTTGCAAACCTCAAAATTTGGCTAAAAAAACACATGTTCCTCACATTTCTGTGGCAGAAAGTTCTGGAATCTGAGAGGAGCCACAAATTTCCTTCTACGCAGCGTTCCCCCAAGTCTCCCGATAAAAATGATACCTCACTTGTGTGGGTAGGCCTAGCGCCCGCGACAGGAAACGCCCCAAAGCGCAACATGGACACATCCAAATTTTTGGAAGAAAACAGAGGTGTTTTTTGCGAAGTGCCAACCTGTAGATTTTGGCCTCTAGCTCATCCGGTACCTATTGAAACCTACCAAACCTGTGCATTTCTGAAAACTAAAGACCTAGGGGAATCCAAGATGGGGTGACTTGCGGGGCTCGGACCAGGTTCTGTTACCCAGAATCCTTTGAAAACCTCAAAATTTGGCTAAAAAAACACATGTTCCTCACATTTCTGTGGCAGAAAGTTCTGGAATCTGAGAGGAGCCACAAATTTCCTTCCACCCAGCGTTCCCCCAAGTCTCCCGATAAAAATGATACCTCACTTGTGTGGGTAGGCCTAGCGCCCGCGACAGGAAACGCCCCAAAGCGCAACATGGACACATACAAATTTTTGAAAGAAAACAGAGGTGTTTTTTGCGAAGTGCCTACCTGTAGATTTTGGCCTCTAGCTCAGCCGGCACCTAGGGAAACCTACCAAACCTGTGCATTTCTGAAAACTAGAGACCTAGGGGAATCCAAGGAGGGGTGATTGCGGGGCTCGGACCAGGTTCTGTTACCCAGAATCCTTTGCAAACCTCAAAATTTGACTTAAAAAACACATGTTCCTCACATTTCTTTGGCAGAAAGTTCTGGAATCTGAGAGGAGCCACAAATTTCCTTCTACGCAGCGTTCCCCCAAGTCTCCCGAAAAAAATGATACCTCACTTGTGTGGGTAGGTCTTGCGCCCGCGACAGGAAACGGCCCAAAGCGCAACGTGGACACATCCAAATTTTTGGAAGAAAACAGAGGTGTTTTTTGCGAAGTGCCTACTTGTAGATTTTGGCCTCTAGCTCAGCCAGCACCTAGGGAAACCGACCAAACCTGTGCATTTCTGAAAACTAGAGACCTAGGGGAATCCAAGATGGGGTAACTTGCGGGGCTCGGACCAGGTTCTGTTACCCAGAATCCTTCGCAAACCTCAAAATTTGGCTAAAAAATACATGTTCCTCACATTTCTGTGGCAGAAAGTTCTGGAATCTGAGAGGAGCCACAAATTTCCTTCCACGCAGCGTTCCCTCAAGTCTCCCGATAAAAATGATACCTCACTTGTGTGGGTAGGCCTAGCGCCCGCTACAGGAAACGCCCCAAAGCGCAACGTGGACACATCCAAATTTTTGGAAAAAAACAGAGGTGTTTTTTGCGAAGTGCCTACCTGTAGATTTTGACCTCTAGCTCAGCCGGCACCTAGGGAAACCTACCAAACCTGTGCATTTCTGAAAACTAGAGACCTAGGGGAATCCAAGATGGGGTGACTTGCGGGGCTCGAACCAGGTTCTGTTACCCAGAATCCTTTGCAAACCTCAAAATTTGGCTAAAAAAACAACACATGTTCCTCACATTTCTGTGGCAGGAAGTTCTGGAATCTGAGAGGAGCCACAAATTTCCTTCCACCCAGCGTTCCCCCAAGTCTCCCGATAAAAATGATACCTCACTTGTGTGGGTAGGCCTAGCGCCCGCGACAGGAAACGCCCCAAAGCGCAATGTGGACACATCCAAATTTTTGGAAGAAAACAGAGGTGTTTTTTGCGAAGTGCCTACCTGTAGATTTTGACCTCTAGCTCAGCCGGCACCTAGGGAAACCTACCAAACCTGTGCATTTCTGAAAACTAGAGACCTAGGGGAATCCAAGATGGGGTGACTTGCGGGGCTCGAACCAGGTTCTGTTACCCAGAATCCTTTGCAAACCTCAAAATTTGGCTAAAAAAACAACACATGTTCCTCACATTTCTGTGGCAGGAAGTTCTGGAATCTGAGAGGAGCCACAAATTTCCTTCCACCCAGCGTTCCCCCAAGTCTCCCGATAAAAATGATACCTCACTTGTGTGGGTAGGCCTAGCGCCCGCGACAGGAAACGCCCCAAAGCGCAATGTGGACACATCCAAATTTTTGGAAGAAAACAGAGGTGTTTTTTGCGAAGTGCCTACCTGTAGATTTTGGCCTCTAGCTCAGCCGGCACCTAGGGAAACCTACCAAACCTGTGCATTTCTGAAAACTAGAGACCTCAGGAAATCCAAGATGGGGTGACTTGCGGGGCTCGGACCAGGTTCTGTAACCCAGAATCCTTTGCAAACCTCAAAATTTGGCTAAAAAAACACATGTTCCTCACATTTCTGTGGCAGAAAGTTCTGGAATCTGAGAGGAGCCACAAATTTCCTTTCACCCAGCGTTCCCCCAAGTCTCTCGATAAATATGATACCTCACTTGTGTGGGTAGGCCTAGCGCCCGCGACAGGAAACGCCCCAAAGCGCAACGTGGACACATCCAAATTTTTGGAAGAAAACAGAGGTGTTTTTTGCGAAGTGCCTACCTGTAGATTTTGGCTTCTAGCTCAGCCGGCACCTAGGGAAACCTAGCAAACCTGTGCATTTCTGAAAACTAAAGACCTAGGGGAATCCAAGATGGGGTGACTTGCGGGGCTCGGACCAGGTTCTGTTACCCAGAATCCTTTGCAAACCTCAAAATTTTGCTAAAAAAACACATGTTCCTCACATTTCTGTGGCAGAAAGTTCTGGAATCTGAGAGGAGCCACAAATTTCCTTCTACGCAGCGTTCCCCCAAGTCTCCCGATAAAAATGATACCTCACTTGTGTGGGTAGGCCTAGCGCCCGCGACAGGAAACGCCCCAAAGCGCAACGTGGACACATCCAAATTTTTGGAAGAAAACAGAGGTGTTTTTTGCGAAGTGCCAACCTGTAGATTTTGGCCTCTAGCTCATCCGGTACCTATTGAAACCTACCAAACCTGTGCATTTCTGAAAACTAAAGACCTAGGGGAATCCAAGATGGGGTGACTTGCGGGGCTCGGACCAGGTTCTGTTACCCAGAATCCTTTGCAAACCTCAAAATTTGGCTAAAAAAACACATGTTCCTCACATTTCTGTGGCAGAAAGTTCTGGAATCTGAGAGGAGCCACAAATTTCCTTCCACCCAGCGTTCCCCCAAGTCTCCCGATAAAAATGATACCTCACTTGTGTGGGTAGGCCTAGCGCCCGCGACAGGAAACGCCCCAAAGCGCAACATGGACACATCCAAATTTTTGAAAGAAAACAGAGGTGTTTTTTGCGAAGTGCCTACCTGTAGATTTTGGCCTCTAGCTCAGCCGGCACCTAGGGAAACCTACCAAACCTGTGCATTTCTGAAAACTAGAGACCTAGGGGAATCCAAGGAGGGGTGATTGCGGGGCTCGGACCAGGTTCTGTTACCCAGAATCCTTTGCAAACCTCAAAATTTGACTTAAAAAACACATGTTCCTCACATTTCTTTGGCAGAAAGTTCTGGAATCTGAGAGGAGCCACAAATTTCCTTCTACGCAGCGTTCCCCCAAGTCTCCCGAAAAAAATGATACCTCACTTGTGTGGGTAGGTCTAGCGCCCGCGACAGGAAACGGCCCAAAGCGCAACGTGGACACATCCAAATTTTTGGAAGAAAACAGAGGTGTTTTTTGCGAAGTGCCTACTTGTAGATTTTGGCCTCTAGCTCAGCCAGCACCTAGGGAAACCGACCAAACCTGTGCATTTCTGAAAACTAGAGACCTAGGGGAATCCAAGATGGGGTAACTTGCGGGGCTCGGACCAGGTTCTGTTCCCCAGAATCCTTCGCAAACCTCAAAATTTGGCTAAAAAACACATGTTCCTCACATTTCTGTGGCAGAAAGTTCTGGAATCTGAGAGGAGCCACAAATTTCCTTCCACGCAGCGTTCCCTCAAGTCTCCCGATAAAAATGATACCTCACTTGTGTGGGTAGGCCTAGCGCCCGCTACAGGAAACGCCCCAAAGCGCAACGTGGACACATCCAAATTTTTGGAAGAAAACAGAGGTGTTTTTTGCGAAGTGCCTACCTGTAGATTTTGACCTCTAGCTCAGCCGGCACCTAGGGAAACCTACCAAACCTGTGCATTTCTGAAAACTAGAGACCTAGGGGAATCCAAGATGGGGTGACTTGCGGGGCTCGAACCAGGTTCTGTTACCCAGAATCCTTTGCAAACCTCAAAATTTGGCTAAAAAAACAACACATGTTCCTCACATTTCTGTGGCAGGAAGTTCTGGAATCTGAGAGGAGCCACAAATTTCCTTCCACCCAGCGTTCCCCCAAGTCTCCCGATAAAAATGATACCTCACTTGTGTGGGTAAGCCTAGCGCCCGCGACAGGAAACGCCCCAAAGCGCAATGTGGACACATCCAAATTTTTGGAAGAAAACAGAGGTGTTTTTTGCGAAGTGCCTACCTGTAGATTTTGGCCTCTAGCTCAGCCGGCACCTAGGGAAACCTACCAAACCTGTGCATTTCCGAAAACTAGAGACCTCAGGAAATCCAAGATGGGGTGACTTGCGGGGCTCGGACCAGGTTCTGTAACCCAGAATCCTTTGCAAACCTCAAAATTTGGCTAAAAAAACACATGTTCCTCACATTTCTGTGGCAGAAAGTTCTGGAATCTGAGAGGAGCCACAAATTTCCTTTCACCCAGCGTTCCCCCAAGTCTCCCGATAAAAATGATACCTCACTTGTGTGGGTAGGCCTAGCGCCCGCGACAGGAAACGCCCCAAAGCGCAACGTGGACACATCCAAATTTTTAGAAGAAAACAGAGGTGTTTTTTGCGAAGTGCCTACCTGTAGATTTTGGCTTCTAGCTCAGCCGGCACCTAGGGAAACCTACCAAACCTGTGCATTTCTGAAAACTAAAGACCTAGGGGAATCCAAGATGGGGTGACTTGCGGGGCTCGGACCAGGTTCTGTTACCCAGAATCCTTTGCAAACCTCAAAATTTGGCTAAAAAAACACATGTTCCTCACATTTCTGTGGCAGAAAGTTCTGGAATCTGAGAGGAGCCACAAATTTCCTTCTACGCAGCGTTCCCCCAAGTCTCCCGATAAAAATGATACCTCACTTGTGTGGGTAGGCCTAGCGCCCGCGACAGGAAACGCCCCAAAGCGCAACGTGGACACATCCAAATTTTTGGAAGAAAACAGAGGTGTTTTTTGCGAAGTGCCTACCTGTAGATTTTGGCCTCTAGCTCATCCGGCACCTAGGGAAACCTACCAAACCTGTGCATTTCTGAAAACTAAAGACCTAGGGGAATCCAAGATGGGGTGACTTGCGGGGCTCGGACCAGGTTCTGTTACCCAGAATCCTTTGCAAACCTCAAAATTTGGCTAAAAAAACACATGTTCCTCACATTTCTGTGGCAGAAAGTTCTGGAATCTGAGAGGAGCCACAAATATCCTTCCACCCAGCGTTCCCCCAAATCTCCCGATAAAAATGATACCTCACTTGTGTGGGTAGGCCTAGCGCCCGCGACAGGAAACGCTCCAAAGCGCAACGTGGACACATCCAAATTTTTGGAAGAAAACAGAGGTGTTTTTTGCGAAGTGCGTACCTGTAGATTTTGGCCTCTAGCTCAGCCGGCACCTAGGGATACCTACCAAACCTGTGCATTTCTGAAAACTAGAGACCTAGGGGAATCCAAGGAGGGGTGATTGCGGGGCTCGGACCAGGTTCTGTTACCCAGAATCCTTTGCAAACCTCAAAATTTGGCTAAAAAAACACATGTTCCTCACATTTCTTTGGCAGAAAGTTCTGGATTCTGAGAGGAGCCACAAATTTCCTTCTACGCAGCGTTCCACCAAGTCTCCCGATAAAAATGATACCTCACTTGTGTGGGTAGGTCTAGCGCCCGCGACAGGAAACGGCCCAAAGCGCAACGTGGACACATCCAAATTTTTGGAAGAAAACAGAGGTGTTTTTTGCGAAGTGCCTACTTGAAGATTTTGGCCTCTAGCTCAGCCAGCACCTAGGGAAACCGACCAAACCTGTGCATTTCTGAAAACTAGAGACCTAGGGGAATCCAAGATGGGGTAACTTGCGGGGCTCGGACCAGGTTCTGTTACCCAGAATCCTTTGCAAACCTCAAAACTTGGCTAAAAAAACACATGTTCCTCACATTTCTGTGGCAGAAAGTTCTGGAATCTGAGAGGAGCCACAAATTTCCTTCCACGCAGCGTTTCCTCAAGTCTCCTGATAAAAATGATACCTCACTTGTGTGGGTAGGCCTAGCGCCCAAGACAGGAAACGCCCCAAAGCGCAACGTGGACACATCCAAATTTTTGGAAGAAAACAGAGGTGTTTTTTGCGAAGTGCCTACCTGTAGATTTTGGCCTCTAGCTCAGCCGGCACCTAGGGAAACCTACCAAACCTGTGCATTTCTGAAAACTAGAGACCTAGGGGAATCCAAGGAGGGGTGATTGCGGGGCTCGGACCAGGTTCTGTTACCCAGAATCCTTTGCAAACCTCAAAATTTGGCTAAAAAAACACATGTTCCTCACATTTCTTTGGCAGAAAGTTCTGGATTCTGAGAGGAGCCACAAATTTCCTTCTACGCAGCGTTCCACCAAGTCTCCCGATAAAAATGATACCTCACTTGTGTGGGTAGGTCTAGCGCCCGCGACAGGAAACGGCCCAAAGCGCAACGTGGACACATCCAAATTTTTGGAAGAAAACAGAGGTGTTTTTTGCGAAGTGCCTACTTGAAGATTTTGGCCTCTAGCTCAGCCAGCACCTAGGGAAACCGACCAAACCTGTGCATTTCTGAAAACTAGAGACCTAGGGGAATCCAAGATGGGGTAACTTGCGGGGCTCGGACCAGGTTCTGTTACCCAGAATCCTTTGCAAACCTCAAAACTTGGCTAAAAGAACACATGTTCCTCACATTTCTGTGGCAGAAAGTTCTGGAATCTGAGAGGAGCCACAAATTTCCTTCCACGCAGCGTTTCCTCAAGTCTCCTGATAAAAATGATACCTCACTTGTGTGGGTAGGCCTAGCGCCCAAGACAGGAAACGCCCCAAAGCGCAACGTGGACACATCCAAATTTTTGGAAGAAAACAGAGGTGTTTTTTGCGAAGTGCCTACCTGTAGATTTTGGCCTCTAGCTCAGCCGGCACCTAGGGAAACCTACCAAACCTGTGCATTTCTGAAAACTAGAGACCTAGGGGAATCCAAGATGGGGTGACTTGCGGGGCTCGAACCAGGTTCTGTTACCCAGAATCCTTTGCAAACCTCAAAATTTGGCTAAAAAAACACATGTTCCTCACATTTCTGTGGCAGAAAGTTCTGGAATCTGAGAGGGGCCACAAATTTCCTTCCACCCAGCGTTCCCCCAAGTCTCCCGATAAAAATGATACCTCACTTGTGTGGGTAGGCCTAGCGCCTGCGACAGGAAACGCCCCAAAGCGCAATGTGGACACATCCAAATTTTTCGAAGAAAACAGAGGTGTTTTTTGCGAAGTGCTTACCTGTAGATTTTGGCCTCTAGCTCAGCCGGCACCTAGGGAAACCAACCAAACCTGTGCATTTCTGAAAACTAGAGACCTAGGGGAATCCAAGATGGGGTGATTTGCGGGGCTCGGACCAGGTTCTGTAACCCAGAATCCTTTGCAAACCTCAAAATTTGGCTAAAGAAACACATGTTCCTCACATTTCTGTGGCAGAAAGTTCTGGAATCTGAGAGGAGCCACAAATTTCCTTTCACCCAGCGTTCCCCCAAGTCTCCCGATAAAAATGATACCTCACTTGTGTGGGTAGGTCTAGCGCCCGCGACAGGAAACGCCCCAAAGCGCAACGTGGACACATCCAAATTTTTGGAAGAAAACAGAGGTGTTTTTTGCGAAGTGCCTACCTGTATATTTTGGCCTCTAGCTCAGCCGGCACCTAGGGAAACCTACCAAACCTGTGCATTTGTGAAAACTAAAGACCTAGGGGAATCCAAGATGGGGTGACTTGCGGGGCTCGGACCAGGTTCTGTTACCCAGAATCCTTTGCAAACCTCAAAATTTGGCTAATAAAACTCATGTTCCTCACATTTCTGTGGCAGAAAGTTCTGGAATCTGAGAGGAGACACAAATTTCCTTCCACCCTGCGTTCCCCCAAGTCTCCCGATAAAAATTATACCTCACTTGTGTGGGTAGGCCTAGCGCCTGCGACAGGAAACACCCCAAAGCGCAACGTGGACACATCCAAATTTTTGGAAGAAAACAGTGCCTACCTGTGGATTTTGGCCTGTAGCTCAGCCGGCACCTAGGGAAACCTACCAACCCTGTGCATGTTTGAAAACTAGAGACCTAGGGGAATCCAAGATGGGGTGACTTGCGGGGCTCTGACCAGGTTCTGTTACCCAGAATCCTTTGGAAACCTCAAAATTTGGCTAAAAAAACACATGTTCCTCACATTTCTGTGGCAGAAAGTTCTGGAATCTGAGAGGAGCCACAAATTTCCTTCTACGCAGCGTTCCCCCAAGTCTCCCGAAAAAAATGATACCTCACTTGTGTGGGTAGGTCTAGCACCCGCGACAGGAAACGGCCCAAAGCGCAACGTGGACACATCCAAATTTTTTGAAGAAAACAGAGGTGTTTTTTGCGAAGTGCCTACTTGTAGATTTTGGCCTCTAGCTCAGCCAGCACCTAGGGAAACCGACCAAACCTGTGCATTTCTGAAAACTAGAGACCTAGGGGAATCCAAGATGGGGTAACTTGCGGGGCTCGGACCAGGTTCTGTTACCCAGAATCCTTCGCAAACCTCAAAATTTGGCTAAAAAACACATGTTCCTCACATTTCTGTGGCAGAAAGTTCTGGAATCTGAGAGGAGCCACAAATTTCCTTCCACGCAGCGTTCCCTCAAGTCTCCCGATAAAAATGATACCTCACTTGTGTGGGTAGGCCTAGCGCCCGCTACAGGAAACGCCCCAAAGTGCAACGTGGACACATCCAAATTTTTGGAAGAAAACAGAGGTGTTTTTTGCGAAGTGCCTACCTGTAGATTTTGACCTCTAGCTCAGCCGGCACCTAGGGAAACCTACCAACCCTGTGCATTTCTGAAACCTAGAGACCTAGGGGAATCCAAGATGGGGTGACTTGCGGGGCTCGAACCAGGTTCTGTTACCCAGAATCCTTTGCAAACCTCAAAATTTGGCTAAAAAAACAACACATGTTCCTCACATTTCTGTGGCAGGAAGTTCTGGAATCTGAGAGGAGCCACAAATTTCCTCCCACCCAGCGTTCCCCCAAGTCTCCCGATAAAAATGATACCTCACTTGTGTGGGTAGGCCTAGCGCCCGCGACAGGAAACGCCCCAAAGCGCAATGTGGACACATCCAAATTTTTGGAAGAAAACAGAGGTGTTTTTTGCGAAGTGCCTACCTGTAGATTTTGGCCTCTAGCTCAGCCGGCACCTAGGGAAACCTACCAAACCTGTGCATTTCTGAAAACTAGAGACCTCAGGAAATCCAAGATGGGGTGACTTGCGGGGCTCGGACCAGGTTCTGTAACCCAGAATCCTTTGCAAACCTCAAAATTTGGCTAAAAAAACACATGTTCCTCACATTTCTGTGGCAGAAAGTTCTGGAATCTGAGAGGAGCCACAAATTTCCTTTCACCCAGCGTTCCCCCAAGTCTCCAGATAAATATGATACCTCACTTGTGTGGGTAGGCCTAGCGCCCGCGACAGGAAACGCCCCAAAGCGCAACGTGGACACATCCAAATTTTTGGAAGAAAACAGAGGTGTTTTTTGCGAAGTGCCTACCTGTAGATTTTGGCTTCTAGCTCAGCCGGCACCTAGGGAAACCTAGCAAACCTGTGCATTTCTGAAAACTAAAGACCTAGGGGAATCCAAGATGGGGTGACTTGCGGGGCTCGGACCAGGTTCTGTTACCCAGAATCCTTTGCAAACCTCAAAATTTGGCTAAAAAAACACATGTTCCTCACATTTCTGTGGCAGAAAGTTCTGGAATCTGAGAGGAGCCACAAATTTCCTTCTACGCAGCGTTCCCCCAAGTCTCCCGATAAAAATGATACCTCACTTGTGTGGGTAGGCCTAGCGCCCGCGACAGGAAACGCCCCAAAGCGCAACGTGGACACATCCAAATTTCTGGAAGAAAACAGAGGTGTTTTTTGCGAAGTGCCAACCTGTAGATTTTGGCCTCTAGCTCATCCGGTACCTATTGAAACCTACCAAACCTGTGCATTTCTGAAAACTAAAGACCTAGGGGAATCCAAGATGGGGTGACTTGCGGGGCTCGGACCAGGTTCTGTTACCCAGAATCCTTTGCAAACCTCAAAATTTGGCTAAAAAAACACATGTTCCTCACATTTCTGTGGCAGAAAGTTCTGGAATCTGAGAGGAGCCACAAATTTCCTTCCACCCAGCGTTCCCCCAAGTCTCCCGATAAAAATGATACCTCACTTGTGTGGGTAGGCCTAGCGCCCGCGACAGGAAACGCCCCAAAGCGCAACATGGACACATCCAAATTTTTGAAAGAAAACAGAGGTGTTTTTTGCGAAGTGCCTACCTGTAGATTTTGGCCTCTAGCTCAGCCGGCACCTAGGGAAACCTACCAAACCTGTGCATTTCTGAAAACTAGAGACCTAGGGGAATCCAAGGAGGGGTGATTGCGGGGCTCGGACCAGGTTCTGTTACCCAGAATCCTTTGCAAACCTCAAAATTTGACTTAAAAAACACATGTTCCTCACATTTCTTTGGCAGAAAGTTCTGGAATCTGAGAGGAGCCACAGATTTCCTTCTACGCAGCGTTCCCCCAAGTCTCCCGAAAAAAATGATACCTCACTTGTGTGGGTAGGTCTAGCGCCCGCGACAGGAAACGGCCCAAAGCGCAACGTGGACACATCCAAATTTTTGGAAGAAAACAGAGGTGTTTTTTGCGAAGTGCCTACTTGTAGATTTTGGCCTCTAGCTCAGCCAGCACCTAGGGAAACCGACCAAACCTGTGCATTTCTGAAAACTAGAGACCTAGGGGAATCCAAGATGGGGTAACTTGCGGGGCTCGGACCAGGTTCTGTTACCCAGAATCCTTCGCAAACCTCAAAATTTGGCTAAAAAATACATGTTCCTCACATTTCTGTGGCAGAAAGTTCTGGAATCTGAGAGAAGCCACAAATTTCCTTCCACGCAGCGTTCCCTCAAGTCTCCCGATAAAAATGATACCTCACTTGTGTGGGTAGGCCTAGCGCCCGCGACAGGAAACGCCCCAAAGCGCAACGTGGACACATCCAAATTTTTGGAAGAAAACAGAGGTGTTTTTTGCGAAGTGCCTACCTGTAGATTTTGACCTCTAGCTCAGCCGGCACCTAGGGAAACCTACCAAACCTGTGCATTTCTGAAAACTAGAGACCTAGGGGAATCCAAGATGGGGTGACTTGCGGGGCTCGAACCAGGTTCTGTTACCCAGAATCCTTTGCAAACCTCAAAATTTGGCTAAAAAAACAACACATGTTCCTCACATTTCTGTGGCAGGAAGTTCTGGAATCTGAGAGGAGCCACAAATTTCCTTCCACCCAGCGTTCCCCCAAGTCTCCCGATAAAAATGATACCTCACTTGTGTGGGTAGGCCTAGCGCCCGCGACAGGAAACGCCCCAAAGCGCAATGTGGACACATCCAAATTTTTGGAAGAAAACAGAGGTGTTTTTTGCGAAGTGCCTACCTGTAGATTTTGACCTCTAGCTCAGCCGGCACCTAGGGAAACCTACCAAACCTGTGCATTTCTGAAAACTAGAGACCTAGGGGAATCCAAGATGGGGTGACTTGCGGGGCTCGAACCAGGTTCTGTTACCCAGAATCCTTTGCAAACCTCAAAATTTGGCTAAAAAAACAACACATGTTCCTCACATTTCTGTGGCAGGAAGTTCTGGAATCTGAGAGGAGCCACAAATTTCCTTCCACCCAGCGTTCCCCCAAGTCTCCCGATAAAAATGATACCTCACTTGTGTGGGTAGGCCTAGCGCCCGCGACAGGAAACGCCCCAAAGCGCAATGTGGACACATCCAAATTTTTGGAAGAAAACAGAGGTGTTTTTTGCGAAGTGCCTACCTGTAGATTTTGGCCTCTAGCTCAGCCGGCACCTAGGGAAACCTACCAAACCTGTGCATTTCTGAAAACTAGAGACCTCAGGAAATCCAAGATGGGGTGACTTGCGGGGCTCGGACCAGGTTCTGTAACCCAGAATCCTTTGCAAACCTCAAAATTTGGCTAAAAAAACACATGTTCCTCACATTTCTGTGGCAGAAAGTTCTGGAATCTGAGAGGAGCCACAAATTTCCTTTCACCCAGCGTTCCCCCAAGTCTCTCGATAAATATGATACCTCACTTGTGTGGGTAGGCCTAGCGCCCGCGACAGGAAACGCCCCAAAGCGCAACGTGGACACATCCACATTTTTGGAAGAAAACAGAGGTGTTTTTTGCGAAGTGCCTACCTGTAGATTTTGGCCTCTAGCTCAGCCGGCACCTAGGGAAACCTACCAAACCTGTGCATTTCTGAAAACTAGAGACCTCAGGAAATCCAAGATGGGGTGACTTGCGGGGCTCGGACCAGGTTCTGTAACCCAGAATCCTTCGCAAACCTCAAAATTTGGCTAAAAAATACATGTTCCTCACATTTCTGTGGCAGAAAGTTCTGGAATCTGAGAGAAGCCACAAATTTCCTTCCACGCAGCGTTCCCTCAAGTCTCCCGATAAAAATGATACCTCACTTGTGTGGGTAGGCCTAGCGCCCGCTACAGGAAACGCCCCAAAGCGCAACGTGGACACATCCAAATTTTTGGAAGAAAACAGAGGTGTTTTTTGCGAAGTGCCTACCTGTAGATTTTGACCTCTAGCTCAGCCGGCACCTAGGGAAACCTACCAAACCTGTGCATTTCTGAAAACTAGAGACCTAGGGGAATCCAAGATGGGGTGACTTGCGGGGCTCGAACCAGGTTCTGTTACCCAGAATCCTTTGCAAACCTCAAAATTTGGCTAAAAAAACAACACATGTTCCTCACATTTCTGTGGCAGGAAGTTCTGGAATCTGAGAGGAGCCACAAATTTCCTTCCACCCAGCGTTCCCCCAAGTCTCCCGATAAAAATGATACCTCACTTGTGTGGGTAGGCCTAGCGCCCGCGACAGGAAACGCCCCAAAGCGCAATGTGGACACATCCAAATTTTTGGAAGAAAACAGAGGTGTTTTTTGCGAAGTGCCTACCTGTAGATTTTGACCTCTAGCTCAGCCGGCACCTAGGGAAACCTACCAAACCTGTGCATTTCTGAAAACTAGAGACCTAGGGGAATCCAAGATGGGGTGACTTGCGGGGCTCGAACCAGGTTCTGTTACCCAGAATCCTTTGCAAACCTCAAAATTTGGCTAAAAAAACAACACATGTTCCTCACATTTCTGTGGCAGGAAGTTCTGGAATCTGAGAGGAGCCACAAATTTCCTTCCACCCAGCGTTCCCCCAAGTCTCCCGATAAAAATGATACCTCACTTGTGTGGGTAGGCCTAGCGCCCGCGACAGGAAACGCCCCAAAGCGCAATGTGGACACATCCAAATTTTTGGAAGAAAACAGAGGTGTTTTTTGCGAAGTGCCTACCTGTAGATTTTGGCCTCTAGCTCAGCCGGCACCTAGGGAAACCTACCAAACCTGTGCATTTCTGAAAACTAGAGACCTCAGGAAATCCAAGATGGGGTGACTTGCGGGGCTCGGACCAGGTTCTGTAACCCAGAATCCTTTGCAAACCTCAAAATTTGGTTAAAAAAACACATGTTCCTCACATTTCTGTGGCAGAAAGTTCTGGAATCTGAGAGGAGCCTCAAATTTCCTTTCACCCAGCGTTCCCCCAAGTCTCTCGATAAATATGATACCTCACTTGTGTGGGTAGGCCTAGCGCCCGCGACAGGAAACGCCCCAAAGCGCAACGTGGACACATCCAAATTTTTGGAAGAAAACAGAGGTGTTTTTTGCGAAGTGCCTACCTGTAGATTTTGGCTTCTAGCTCAGCCGGCACCTAGGGAAACCTAGCAAACCTGTGCATTTCTGAAAACTAAAGACCTAGGGGAATCCAAGATGGGGTGACTTGCGGGGCTCGGACCAGGTTCTGTTACCCAGAATCCTTTGCAAACCTCAAAATTTTGCTAAAAAAACACATGTTCCTCACATTTCTGTGGCAGAAAGTTCTGGAATCTGAGAGGAGCCACAAATTTCCTTCTACGCAGCGTTCCCCCAAGTCTCCCGATAAAAATGATACCTCACTTGTGTGGGTAGGCCTAGCGCCCGCGACAGGAAATGCCCCAAAGCGCAACGTGGACACATCCAAATTTTTGGAAGAAAACAGAGGTGTTTTTTGCGAAGTGCCAACCTGTAGATTTTGGCCTCTAGCTCATCCGGTACCTATTGAAACCTACCAAACCTGTGCATTTCTGAAAACTAAAGACCTAGGGGAATCCAAGATGGGGTGACTTGCGGGGCTCGGACCAGGTTCTGTTACCCAGAATCCTTTGCAAACCTCAAAATTTGGCTAAAAAAACACATGTTCCTCACATTTCTGTGGCAGAAAGTTCTGGAATCTGAGAGGAGCCACAAATTTCCTTCCACCCAGCGTTCCCCCAAGTCTCCCGATAAAAATGATACCTCACTTGTGTGGGTAGGCCTAGCGCCCGCGACAGGAAACGCCCCAAAGCGCAACATGGACACATCCAAATTTTTGAAAGAAAACAGAGGTGTTTTTTGCGAAGTGCCTACCTGTAGATTTTGGCCTCTAGCTCAGCCGGCACCTAGGGAAACCTACCAAACCTGTGCATTTCTGAAAACTAGAGACCTAGGGGAATCCAAGGAGGGGTGATTGCGGGGCTCGGACCAGGTTCTGTTACCCAGAATCCTTTGCAAACCTCAAAATTTGACTTAAAAAACACATGTTCCTCACATTTCTTTGGCAGAAAGTTCTGGAATCTGAGAGGAGCCACAAATTTCCTTCTACGCAGCGTTCCCCCAAGTCTCCCGAAAAAAATGATACCTCACTTGTGTGGGTAGGTCTAGCGCCCGCGACAGGAAACGGCCCAAAGCGCAACGTGGACACATCCAAATTTTTGGAAGAAAACAGAGGTGTTTTTTGCGAAGTGCCTACTTGTAGATTTTGGCCTCTAGCTCAGCCAGCACCTAGGGAAACCGACCAAACCTGTGCATTTCTGAAAACTAGAGACCTAGGGGAATCCAAGATGGGGTAACTTGCGGGGCTCGGACCAGGTTCTGTTCCCCAGAATCCTTCGCAAACCTCAAAATTTGGCTAAAAAACACATGTTCCTCACATTTCTGTGGCAGAAAGTTCTGGAATCTGAGAGGAGCCACAAATTTCCTTCCACGCAGCGTTCCCTCAAGTCTCCCGATAAAAATGATACCTCACTTGTGTGGGTAGGCCTAGCGCCCGCTACAGGAAACGCCCCAAAGCGCAACGTGGACACATCCAAATTTTTGGAAGAAAACAGAGGTGTTTTTTGCGAAGTGCCTACCTGTAGATTTTGACCTCTAGCTCAGCCGGCACCTAGGGAAACCTACCAAACCTGTGCATTTCTGAAAACTAGAGACCTAGGGGAATCCAAGATGGGGTGACTTGCGGGGCTCGAACCAGGTTCTGTTACCCAGAATCCTTTGCAAACCTCAAAATTTGGCTAAAAAAACAACACATGTTCCTCACATTTCTGTGGCAGGAAGTTCTGGAATCTGAGAGGAGCCACAAATTTCCTTCCACCCAGCGTTCCCCCAAGTCTCCCGATAAAAATGATACCTCACTTGTGTGGGTAAGCCTAGCGCCCGCGACAGGAAACGCCCCAAAGCGCAATGTGGACACATCCAAATTTTTGGAAGAAAACAGAGGTGTTTTTTGCGAAGTGCCTACCTGTAGATTTTGGCCTCTAGCTCAGCCGGCACCTAGGGAAACCTACCAAACCTGTGCATTTCCGAAAACTAGAGACCTCAGGAAATCCAAGATGGGGTGACTTGCGGGGCTCGGACCAGGTTCTGTAACCCAGAATCCTTTGCAAACCTCAAAATTTGGCTAAAAAAACACATGTTCCTCACATTTCTGGGGCAGAAAGTTCTGGAATCTGAGAGGAGCCACAAATTTCCTTTCACCCAGCGTTCCCCCAAGTCTCCCGATAAAAATGATACCTCACTTGTGTGGGTAGGCCTAGCGCCCGCGACAGGAAACGCCCCAAAGCGCAACGTGGACACATCCAAATTTTTAGAAGAAAACAGAGGTGTTTTTTGCGAAGTGCCTACCTGTAGATTTTGGCTTCTAGCTCAGCCGGCACCTAGGGAAACCTACCAAATCTGTGCATTTCTGAAAACTAAAGACCTAGGGGAATCCAAGATGGGGTGACTTGCGGGGCTCGGACCAGGTTCTGTTACCCAGAATCCTTTGCAAACCTCAAAATTTGGCTAAAAAAACACATGTTCCTCACATTTCTGTGGCAGAAAGTTCTGGAATCTGAGAGGAGCCACAAATTTCCTTCTACGCAGCGTTCCCCCAAGTCTCCCGATAAAAATGATACCTCACTTGTGTGGGTAGGCCTAGCGCCCGCGACAGGAAACGCCCCAAAGCGCAACGTGGACACATCCAAATTTTTGGAAGAAAACAGAGGTGTTTTTTGCGAAGTGCCTACCTGTAGATTTTGGCCTCTAGCTCATCCGGCACCTAGGGAAACCTACCAAACCTGTGCATTTCTGAAAACTAAAGACCTAGGGGAATCCAAGATGGGGTGACTTGCGGGGCTCGGACCAGGTTCTGTTACCCAGAATCCTTTGCAAACCTCAAAATTTGGCTAAAAAAACACATGTTCCTCACATTTCTGTGGCAGAAAGTTCTGGAATCTGAGAGGAGCCACAAATATCCTTCCACCCAGCGTTTCCCCAAATCTCCCGATAAAAATGATACCTCACTTGTGTGGGTAGGCCTAGCGCCCGCGACAGGAAACGCTCCAAAGCGCAACGTGGACACATCCAAATTTTTGGAAGAAAACAGAGGTGTTTTTTGCGAAGTGCGTACCTGTAGATTTTGGCCTCTAGCTCAGCCGGCACCTAGGGATACCTACCAAACCTGTGCATTTCTGAAAACTAGAGACCTAGGGGAATCCAAGGAGGGGTGATTGCGGGGCTCGGACCAGGTTCTGTTACCCAGAATCCTTTGCAAACCTCAAAATTTGGCTAAAAAAACACATGTTCCTCACATTTCTTTGGCAGAAAGTTCTGGATTCTGAGAGGAGCCACAAATTTCCTTCTACGCAGCGTTCCACCAAGTCTCCCGATAAAAATGATACCTCACTTGTGTGGGTAGGTCTAGCGCCCGCGACAGGAAACGGCCCAAAGCGCAACGTGGACACATCCAAATTTTTGGAAGAAAACAGAGGTGTTTTTTGCGAAGTGCCTACTTGAAGATTTTGGCCTCTAGCTCAGCCAGCACCTAGGGAAACCGACCAAACCTGTGCATTTCTGAAAACTAGAGACCTAGGGGAATCCAAGATGGGGTAACTTGCGGGGCTCGGACCAGGTTCTGTTACCCAGAATCCTTTGCAAACCTCAAAACTTGGCTAAAAAAACACATGTTCCTCACATTTCTGTGGCAGAAAGTTCTGGAATCTGAGAGGAGCCACAAATTTCCTTCCACGCAGCGTTTCCTCAAGTCTCCTGATAAAAATGATACCTCACTTGTGTGGGTAGGCCTAGCGCCCAAGACAGGAAACGCCCCAAAGCGCAACGTGGACACATCCAAATTTTTGGAAGAAAACAGAGGTGTTTTTTGCGAAGTGCCTACCTGTAGATTTTGGCCTCTAGCTCAGCCGGCACCTAAGGAAACCTACCAAACCTGTGCATTTCTGAAAACTAGAGACATAGGGGAATCCAAGATGGGGTGACTTGCGGGGCTCGAACCAGGTTCTGTTACCCAGAATCCTTTGCAAACCTCAAAATTTGGCTAAAAAAACACATGTTCCTCACATTTCTGTGGCAGAAAGTTCTGGAATCTGAGAGGGGCCACAAATTTCCTTCCACCCAGCGTTCCCCCAAGTCTCCCGATAAAAATGATACCTCACTTGTGTGGGTAGGCCTAGCGCCTGCGACAGGAAACGCCCCAAAGCGCAATGTGGACACATCCAAATTTTTCGAAGAAAACAGAGGTGTTTTTTGCGAAGTGCCTACCTGTAGATTTTGGCCTCTAGCTCAGCCGGCACCTAGGGAAACCTACCAAACCTGTGCATTTCTGAAAACTAGAGACCTAGGGGAATCCAAGATGGGGTGACTTGCGGGGCTCGGACCAGGTTCTGTAACCCAGAATCCTTTGCAAACCTCAAAATTTGGCTAAAGAAACACATGTTCCTCACATTTCTGTGGCAGAAAGTTCTGGAATCTGAGAGGAGCCACAAATTTCCTTTCACCCAGCGTTCCCCCAAGTCTCCCGATAAAAATGATACCTCACTTGTGTGGGTAGGTCTAGCGCCCGCGACAGGAAACGCCCCAAAGCGCAACGTGGACACATCCAAATTTTTGGAAGAAAACAGAGGTGTTTTTTGCGAAGTGCCTACCTGTATATTTTGGCCTCTAGCTCAGCCGGCACCTAGGGAAACCTACCAAACCTGTGCATTTGTGAAAACTAAAGACCTAGGGGAATCCAAGATGGGGTGACTTTTGGGGCTCGGACCAGGTTCTGTTACCCAGAATCCTTTGCAAACCTCAAAATTTGGCTAAAAAAACACATGTTCCTCACATTTCTGTGGCAGAAAGTTCTGGAATCTGAGAGGAGCCACAAATTTCCTTCCACCCAGCGTTCCCCCAAGTCTCCCGATAAAAATGATACCTCACTTGTGTGGGTAGGCCTAGCGCCCGCGACAGGAAACGCCCCAAAGCGCAACGTGGACACATCCAAATTTTTGGAAGAAAACAGAGGTGTTTTTTGCGAAGTGCCTACCTGTAGATTTTGGCCTCTAGCTCAACCGGCACCTAGGGAAACCTACCAAACCTGTGCATTTCTGAAAACTAGAGACCTGGGGAAATCCAAGATGGGGTGACTTGCGGGGCTCGGACCAGGTTCTGTTACCCAGAATCCTTTGCAAACCTCAAAATTTGGCTAATAAAACACATGTTCCTCACATTTCTGTGGCAGAAAGTTCTGGAATCTGAGAGGAGACACAAATTTCCTTCCACCCTGCGTTCCCCCAAGTCTCCCGATAAAAATTATACCTCACTTGTTTGGGTAGGCCTAGCGCCTGCGACAGGAAACACCCCAAAGCGCAACGTGGACACATCCAAATTTTTGGAAGAAAACAGTGCCTACCTGTGGATTTTGGCCTGTAGCTCAGCCGGCACCTAGGGAAACCTACCAACCCTGTGCATGTTTGAAAACTAGAGACCTAGGGGAATCCAAGATGGGGTGACTTGCGGGGCTCTGACCAGGTTCTGTTACCCAGAATCCTTTGGAAACCTCAAAATTTGGCTAAAAAAACACATGTTCTTCACATTTCTGTGGCAGAAAGTTCTGGAATCTGAGAGGAGCCACAAATTTCCTTCCACCCAGCGTTCCCCCAAGTCTCCCGATAAAAATGATACCTCACTTGTGTGGGTAGGCCTAGCGCCCGCGACAGGAAACGCCCCAAAGCGCAACGTGGACACATCCCATTTTTTGAAAGAAAACAGTGCCTACCTGTGGATTTTGGCCTGTAGCTCAGCCGGCACCTAGGGAAACCTACCAACCCTGTGCATGTTTGAAAACTAGAGACCTAGGGGAATCCAAGATGGGGTGACTTGTGGGGCTCGGACCAGGTTCTGTGACCCAGAATCCTTTGCAAACCTCAAAGTTTGGCTAAAAAAACACCCTTTCCTCTCATTTCGGTGACAGAAAGTTCTGGAATCTGAGAGGAGCCACAAATCTCCTTCCACCCTGCGTTCCCCCAAGTCTCCCGATAAAAATGATACCTCACTTGTGTGGGTGGGCCAGGTGCCTGCAACAGAATAAGGCCCAAAACTTGAAGAGTTAGAAGGGATAGCATAGCGAGTTTATAAGGGCATATTCTTTTATACATCTTTAGACGCACTCTGCTTTGGGGACCCACATAAGTGAGGTGTCATTTTACTTGGGAGACTGAGGGGAAAACTGGGGAGTAGGAATTTTGTGCTGGAGCGGTGATCCTACTAAGAAAAGTCAGGAAAATATACTTTTTTATGCAAATTTTGAGGTTTACAGAGGAGTCTGTGTAAGAAAATGTTGGGGGAGCCACGCAAGCCACACCTCCCTGGACTCCTTGGGGTGTCTAGTTTAAAAAAAATTCTGGGTTTTGTAGGTTTCCCTAGATGAAGGCCGCACCCAGGACCAAAAACATAGGTGGGCCCTCCCCCCTAAAAACAGGTATTTTTGTAATATATCATATTGATGTGTGCACATACGTCCGTGATGTGCCAAACACTAAAATTGTGAAAAGAAACACACTTAGGTTATGTGAAGAAGACCCCTCACCCACCAACCAAGTTGGTGGCATGCTTCATCATCGGGGTCCCACCCGAGGCAGCTAGCGTGTCACAGGTGTGCTGCGACGCCTGATTACAGCGGAGCAGGTTTTGTCATTTTTACCACACATACTGGTTGGATTTGGCACGAGGGTGAGTGATGGTTCAGTGGATCAAATGTTATTAACAAGAGATTTCACAAAAATGAAATGCACTGCTAATAAATGAAAGCCAAAAAACTGAACCAATGACTCACAGCTCGTGAGCAGTAAAGCCGCGACAAGGCACCAACCGCTTTACAGTCCATTCACACACCTTTCATACATGACACGCACAAGACCATTCACACCGCCAGCCACGGGCCCAGCACATTACAACACTCACATCGACAGACCACGCCACTCAAGGGCCCATCACTTATATACTCCCACATGCCTGATACAAGAATCACACCAGCTGATGGGAGTGTGGACTGCCATTTGGCTGGCACCGCCAGCCAAGCGCCACCCCACGCCCACCGCCAGCCAAGCGCCACCCCAAGCACACCGCCAGCCAAGCGCCACCCCACGCACAACGCCAGCCAAGCGCCACCCCACGCACACCGCCAGCCAAGCGCCACCCCAAGCACACCGCCAGCCAAGCGCCACCCCAAGCACACCGCCAGCCAAGCGCCACCCCACGCACACAGCCAGCCAAGCGCCACCCCACGCACACTGCCAGCCAAGCGCCACCCCACGCACACCGCCAGCCAAGCGCCACCCCAAGCACACCGCCAGCCAAGCGCCACCCCACGCACACCGCCAGCCAAGTGCCACCCCAAGCACACCGCCAGCCAAGCGCCACCCCACGCACACCGCCAGCCAAGCGCCACCCCAAGCACACCACCATCACTTTTTTTGTTTATAAACAACAAAGAAACCACTAATTATAAAATAAGCACAAAACTACAAACACAAAAGCTCTAACTAAATACATGACAGAGATGCCAACCGTGAAACATATGAAAATATAAAACAGACAGCTTAAGCTCACGGTATTTCCCAGATTTTTTTTTTGGTATGGTAACTTCTGTAACAGCCGGGCACACACAGCCCAGGCTTTGAAGGGCATTCGGGGCAGTACATCCGGCTCTCCCTCCGGATTAATCTCTGGGCACATACTCTACATTTCTTTGTGGGCATGTCATTTTTGGGAGTGGGAGGAATGTGATCTGGAAAGTGCCGATCTTTCAATCTAGCCACATCCTCCACCACTTCTACTCTAGGAACTCTTGCCGGTTCCACCACAATAAGGCTTTCTATCACCGACTCCTGAAATTTAACAAATGTCATCCTTGACTCAGGTGAACAATCCTTGTATACAATAAAGGCATTAAAAGTTGCCAAATGAAATAAATGTAGGGCCAACTTTTTATACCACACATAAGACTTACGAAGAGCAGTGTAAGGTTCCAACCTCTGATCTACTCTATCAACACCACCCATGTGCCTATTGTAGTCCAAAATGCACGCAGGTTTGCGCACTTCCGCAACCTGACCCCAAACAGCCACAGGGGAAGTACTCTCATCATGGATGGTCGATAGCATGTACATATCCCTCCTGTCTGAAAATTTCAGAGCTAGCAGCTCATTATTCCGCAAGGCACTGCACTGTCCCCTCTCAAGTTTTTTACAGACAAGCTCCCTTGGATAGCCTTTCCGGTTAGAACGGATTGTGCCACAAGCAACAGTGTCCACCCTAAACAACTCCTTGAACAACTGCACTCCAGTGTAGAAATTATCTACGTACAAATGGTGACCTTTGTTAAACAGCCGTCTAGCAAGTTCCCACACAATTTTTTCGCTAACCCCAAAAGTGGCCGGACAACCAGGAGGGTCAATACTGGAATCCCTACCAGTGTAGACCCGGAAATTATACACATATCCTGTACTGCTTTCTGACAGCAGATACAATTTAATCCCATACCGTGCCCTCTTACTAGGAATGTACTGCTTAAAAACTAAACGCCCCTTGAAAAGGACCAAAGACTCGTCCACACTTATCTCTTTGCCTGGAACATAGACCTCTGAAAACCGATACACAAAATGATCAAGGACAGGCCTAATCTTAAAAAGGCGGTCACAATCAGGGTGATCTCGTGGCAAGGCTAAAGCATTGTCTACAAAATGCAGCATACGAAGAAGAAGCAAATACTGATTACGTGTCATAGTTGCAGGAAATATAGCAGTTGCCATCAAGGGACTAGTAGACCAATAAGAAGCCAGTGACGGCTTCCTGATCAACCCCATCAAAAAAGACAAACCTAAAAACCTTTCCATCTCTTCCAGATATGTGGGAACCCAATGAGTAGCTCTAGACTGAGGCTTAAGTCTGGCAGCGTTGTCCCGCAAATATTGCTCTGCATACACATTTGTCTGCTCCACAATCTCTTCCAAAAATACATTGTCCATAAACAAGTGAAAGAAATGGACAGGCAAAAAGTTTTCCGTATTAACTCTACACCCTGGGAGACCAGTAAATGCAGGTAACTGTGGCTGCTCCATGTTTGGGGCAATCCAGGTGTCAGGTCTTCTAATGGGAAACCCTTCAGCCCCAGGCTGCTGCACTCATGGCACATCAATGTCCTCCTCTAACACAGGCCCTTCATCTGCACTGAGAGTAGCTTCCTCATCAGAAGAATACTCTCGGACAGAAAACTCACTTCCAGAATCTCCTGCTTCCTCCTCTGCCTCAGATGCAGAGTCAGTGTCGTAATCATGGTCTGAAGACGACTCAAAGAGCATGCGAACAACCTGCTGAGCGGTCACTTTGCGGCTAGCCATGATCCTAACAACAAATGGATTGCCAACAACAACTAGCACTAAAATAAGTAATAAACAAAGTGTAGCTTTATCACAAAGAGTTATGTACTACAAAAAACTATACCACTCAGTTGCCTGAAATAGCTACTCACCAAGCAACTACTCTGCACAGACACAGCAATCACCAATGATATCCCACTAAAAAGAAAAAAGAAAAAAGCTAATTAGACATATGATAACACAAACATCACTGTGCTCAAATCTAAGGACAATGTCAAACACACAATACTGCATTTAGTACACCACCTACAAACATGTCATTCACGCATGTCAACAATACTCCTTTGGAGTAAATTGCTTTCACTTACCTAAAACATGCAACTATGCAAACCGCAGGACAACTACTGCCAAAACCGCAAAGATCCACAGCAAAGGAAGCAAAAGCGTTGAACTAGAAGAAAAAGAAGAAATAAATTGTTATAATCACAAATACAAATACTTTGCCAGTTGACAAACACCCCACCACCAAGACACCACCAAGAACTTAGAAGTTGTCCCTGGTACCTAAGTGGATCCTGCCCCCCTCGGGGGTAGATGGGCGTAAAAAAATTGGCCAATCTGCCCCCAAGGGGGGCAGAAATGGGAAACACCTCTGTGCCCCCTTTTAGGGGGCGACCCTTCCCAAAGGGGGCACCCTCAGCACAACACAAAACAAAAAAATCCCTGCCGTATTGGTGGTTTCTGCCCTCCTTGGGGGCAGATGGGACTACAAAATTAGGGGCAGAGATGGCCAATACGAATTTTCCCCACCTTAGGGGGGCGACCGTTGCCCAATGGGTGCCCCCAAACACACACCACAGACACACACACACACACCACACAATCCCTGGCGCCTAGTGTGCTTCCACCCCCCCGGGGGCCAGATCGTCCAAAAAATGGCTGGTCTGCCATCGGGGGGGCCGAAACAGAGAAAAGAAATAGCTCCCCAGGGGAGCGACCCTTGCCCAAGGGGTTGCCCCCAAAATACACACAAATAATAAAATCCCTGGTGTCTAGTGGTTTTCGCCCCCCCCGGGGCAGATCCGCTGAAAAATCGGCGGATCTGCCCCCGGGGGGGCGAAATACAAAAAAAAATTGCCCCGGGGGGGGGCGACCCTTGCCCAAGGGGTCGCCCCCAAAATACACACCAAAAATAAAATCCCTGGTGTCTAGTGGTTTTTGCCCCCCCGGGGGCAGATCCGCCGAAAAATCGGTGGCTCTGCCCCCAGGGGGGGGGGCGAAATACAAAAAAAATTGCCCCGGGGGGGGGCGACCCTTGCCCAAGGGGTCGCACCCAAAATACACATAAAAAATAACATCCCTGGTGTCTAGTGGTTTTCGACCCCCCCGGGGGCAGATCCGCCAAAAAATCGGTGGATCTGCCCCCAGGGGGGGCGAAATACAAAAAGAAATTGCCCCCGGGGAGGGCGACCCTTGCCCAAGGGGTCACCCCCAAAATACACATAAAAAATAACATCCCTGGTTTCTAGTGGTTTTTGCCCTCCCCTGGGGGCAGATACGCAGAAAAATCGGCGGATCTGCCCCCGGGGGGGGGTGCGAAATACTGAAAAAATTGCCCCCCAGGGGGGCGACCCTTGCCCAAGGGGTCACCCCCAAAATAAACCTAACAGAAAAAATCCCTGGGGTCTAGTGGAGATTCCTGCTCCACGATCGCGGGCCCTGCCCGCGATCGTGTAGCAGGAATCTTGTGAAAACAGGCACAGGGGGAAAGGAAAAACCCTTTCCTTTCCCCCGTGTCTGTTTTCACCACCCCGCCCCCCAAAAACGGAAAGGACTTACCTTTTCGGTCCTTTCCTCTTCGCGCGCTGGGAGCAAATGGCTTCCAGCGAGCCCGGCAACACTAGATGACGTCAGCGCGCTGTGCGCGCGCTGACGTCATCGGATTGCCGTGGAGGGGCGGGGGTGGAAGGGGAAGGTCTTCCCCTTCCATCCCCGCCTTGGGGGGGGAGGGGGGTGCACGGGGAGCGCTAGCGCTCCCCCAAGTTCCCCTGTGCCTTGGACGAGATGATCTCGTCCAAGGCACAGGCGAACTGTAGCCTTGGATGAGATCATCTCATCCAAGGCATAGAAGCGGTTAAAGCACGGACTAAAGGTGGTTGAGCCACTAAAGGCAGATGTCGGCTCTAGCTCAGGGCAATGTCCTCTAAGACACTCCAGGCCAAATATGACCCGAGGCTTCTTTCACCCTCTGCTTTCCGTACCTCCCTTACCTCTAGCGCACTTTCACATTCCTCTTTAAGCCCCCAAATGCAGGAGACTATAGGCTGCCAGTGTCAAGGTGTCTTTCCATTTGGGATTATTGGAATACTCTGAATGCAAAAATCCTGCATACTGGCCAGGCCATCCTCTTCTGCATCTATGGGGTCACTAGGACCAGGGTTCCTTTCAGTGCTAGGACGACTCCATCTAACACAGGAAGAAACAATGCAGGGCCTGCATGGATTATTTGTATTGCTATGGGGCTCTACTGATTTGCAGAGAGAGAAGAGTGAGATAAATACATTAGAAAGGGAGACAAAAAGAGTTAGGGAGGGAGAGAAAGAATGAGATAGAAAGAGAGCAGTAAAATCACAGAAAGACCTAGAAGAGAAGAGTCAGAAACAAGAATAGTTGGGGCAGAGAAGAGAAAATGACTACTAGACAGAAAGAGGGACAAAGAAATAAACAGAGCGGGGGGTGGCCATGACAGCCACCAAGATGACAGTTATCCTGTGAAGCTCTGGCAGAGGCCACCCTACCACCAGAATCCCTGTCATTATCGCCTCTTGGATGTGAAGGATGACCCGCTGGAGTTTTTGAGGCCGGGGGCTCACAGGGTTGGGGGGTGGAACCTGACCATTGGCATCATTGTCACCCACTCACGGCTCTTCCAGTATCTGGCAGTCGTGTGGCCCAGCACAGCGTTGGATGTCCCGCAGCAACTGGGTCCGCAGGTGAGTCTGACATCAAGATCGCCCAATCCTGTCTGTGCCGCGAGCTGGCACCCCTGGCCTCTATGCATAGTCAGGGAGGGCATGCTCCCTGCCGGTCTCATCCCCTGGCCCAGACGGCTCCTGACCCCTCTTTGAATGGGTATTCGGGGGTGCACTGTGGCCTGCCCGCTCCTATGTCTTGCTTGCCCAACGGGAGGGCTGGCAGCTACTCTGGCAGATGTTGCTGTGCACCCGTGCTGAGGATACCTTCTGGAGCTGGCATTATGCACTTTCGGCTGCCGCTATGCAGTCCGCAGACTTAGTGGCCTACAATCAGTGAGCTGCTGCTGGCGGCAAGGCCCAGCAGCATTGACCGTGGAGGCACTGGGCTGCTGGCCTGCAGCAGGAGTGGTATCAGTGCTGATGCCAGTTGCAATGGTGGGCACCCCCTATTCCTGGGACACCTCCCTTCCTGTACCCACCTACATACATGACCACTAGGTTGACTTGCTGGCAGCCAGGATGCTGCTCTCCCCTTGCTGTCGGCTGAGCGCCGTCCATTTCCCTACAAAGCTGCATTGGTCCACTACTGCTTGGTGGCCTGGCCTCTCAATGCAATAATGATGGACTGAGTGGTCCCCTGCCTTGAGGCACTAGGGCATTTTGGTGCATGACCCAACAGGATCCTGGTGATTTCCTGCTCAACTACTTACCTGCCTAATGCTTGGCGCTTTCATCCTTGTGCCACTACCCTGCCTTCAACCCAGACCTACGTCTAGTGCTTTCTCAGTTCCCCTAATGTGCTAACTGCCCACTCTACATCTCCTCGGGGGGGGTGCAGCTTTCATTCTGGGCCTCTGTTTCCATTGTGATTTGACTTCCATATAATCCTTAACTAGGTGCCCTCCCGTCATGGGCAGCCCTCCACACGGACCCTCCTCTCCATAGAAGGGGACCTCACGACCTGCAGCCCTCAATGCTGCGTGCCAGTTCACCAACATGGGAAGAACAGGCCCCAAACAGTGCAGATTAACATTTGATGGAGCCAGGCCAACTGGGGGTCGCCCCCCCACCTCCTCCGATACAGACTAAGTCACTGTCCGCAACTTGGATGTTGCTCCACCTAACACATTTTCCCCAATACGGCTGAGCTCAAGGCAGGAGTCTGTGCTATGGAACGCGCTTTAACACTCTTGCTGTTTGCATTGACGAAATAGGGGAGTGCCTGGACCATCAGGGGGTGAGGATTGATGGCATGGAGGAGAAAATATCAAGTCTGGAGGATGGTGCTGTCACCATGCAGAAACATATACATAAAGTGGAACAAGTCTTGAAACAAGTTGCAATTGACTGTGAGGATTTAGAGGCCCAGTCCCGGAAAAATAATATTCACATTGCCAGCATCGTGGAGACCATCAGTATGGGCCAGCCTGATGCCTTTGTGGAGAAACTCCTCCTTGACCTTTTTGATCGTTCCAATTTCTCCTCCACTTTCGCAGTAGAAAGTGCCCATCGCTCCTTGGGCCTCCAGAGGACACCTCCACCTCGCTATCTCATTGCTCGTCCTCTCATTTCTAAAGACAGGGACAGCTCCCTCTGCCCAGGAACAGGGCCCACTCCACTACCAGGATACTCCCATCTCACTTCACCCTGACTTTACCCCCACTGTGCAGGAGACCCGTCGGAAAGTCAGAGATGTTAAAAACACTCTGCGAAGACTGGGCTTGTGCTATGCCATGCTCTACCCAGCATGTCTACAGGTGGAACAGAATGGAAATTCCAATCTTTTGATACACCCACGGATGCAGCTGCCTTTTGTAAAAAAAAATGCCTGCTAAACCTCCATCTCCCTGTTTGGGAACACCAGACCACATCAGCCCAGAGACCTCTTAGCGGTCGTCCTCACCGAAACCTCCATGACTGTGGTGACTGTTCTGTCACTACACGAATGTCACATGTCTGTGCTGTTGTTGTTATGCTCTTACCTCTTGCCACTTCCAAATCGCCGTATATGTGTTTGAAGCTGTCACTGTTGTACCAGTACAGTAGATTCACCATTACCCTACATGAATATCCCTTTCATTAGGTCGCTGCCCGCCAAGTTGTCGTTACGCCCCCATGGTGAACACCAATGTTGTCTTAGTGGGATTGTCTTCTGTTTTGTTTCCTGTTATTGGGATGCACTGGATGTTTTATGGTCTGGTGTGGGTGGGGAGAAAGGGATTTTCTGTTTCAGTTGTTGTCACATTGTTTCTCCACTTTTGCTCGCAACGTCATATCACGTAGCCTACACCACATCACCAGCTGTGACACACCCTTGGTGCCCCACCTTTCTCCTTTGACACAACACTTCCAAGCATGAATAGGGTTCTCGATAATACATTAATTTCCTGGACTATACATGGAATCAACAACCCACTAAAAGGGAAGCAGGTATTGCCCTATTTGAATAGGCATGAGGGGGAGTGGCTTTTCTCCAGGAAACGCATTTACCCCTTATCACCGACCCGCCCTTCAACAAAGTTTTGGGAACACACCTTTACTACTCTTGTTATAGCTCATATTACTGTGGCACATGCACAAAAACATCCCCTTCATACTTGAAGCCTGTCATTCAGACCCGGATTGCCAGTACATTTTACTACAGAGCATCCTCGTGGACAAACGAGTCTTGTTACTGAACATTTGGATGATCCTGCTTTTTTTCAGGAAGCCGCTGCCCACCTAGTTCTGCTCAACATTGACCACGTAATACTGGGGGGTGACCTTAATATGTCACAATGCTTGCATACTGGCTCTACTAGCTCACAGTCCAGTGACAAATCCCGAGCCCGTAATGTTTTCCGCCACATTATTGACACCTATGCACTGCATGATGCTTGTAAATCCAGACACCCGTCTGCCCCAAGGTTCATGTTTTATTCAGCTCCCCATGCTGTTTGGACAAGGCTGGACTACTGGTTCCTCTTGGTTAATGCCTACCTGTGGTCTCAGAGGTCACGTCCTTCCTTGGACACTATCCGACCACAGCACTGTCCTTCTTAAGCTGCAGATCCCCTATGAGTGTGGCCTGGAGCACACCTGGAGGTTCCACAGTGGAGCTCTCCATTAACCAGTGTTCCTAGGAGAAGTCCTCGAATCGGTAACAGAATGCTTTAAATTGAATCCTGGCAGAGTTAACACATAGGGGGTCATTCCGACCCCGGCGGGCCGGGGATGCGGGAGCACCGCCAACAGGCTGGCGGTGCTCCTCAGGACATTCTGACTGCGGCGGTTCAGCCGCGGTCAGAACAGGAAAACCGGCGGTCTCCCGCCGGTTTTCCGCTGTCCTGCAGAATCCTCCATGGCGGCGCAGCTTGCTGCGCCGCCATGGGGATTCTGACACCCCATACCGCCATCTGCGACCCGCCAGGAACAGGATGGCGGTATGGGGTGTTGTGGGGCCCCTGGGGGCCCCTGCAGTGCCCATGCCAATGGCATGGGCACTGCAGGGGCCCCTGTAAGAGGGCCCCACTTTGTATTTCAGTGTCTGCTTTGCAGACACTGAAATACGCGACGGGTGCCACTGCACCCGTCGCACATACCCACTCCGCCGGCTCCATTCGGAGCCGGCATCCTCGTGGGGAGGGGTTTCCCGCTGGGCTGGCGGGCGGCCTTCTGGCAGTCGCCCGCCAGCCCAGCGGGAAAGCCAGAATGGCCTCCGCGGTCTTTCGACCATGGAGCGGCCATATGGCGGCTCGCTCCAGGCGGGCGGCGACCGCCGCCCACGGGGGTCAGAATGACCCCCTATATGCGGAGTACGCATTTCCATGCATATGGAGATTCTTCCTGACATTCGTGCCCAACTGCAAAGTATTGAGACAAGTCTAAGGGATATTGACAGTGCCGTTGTCACTGATGGGGGTCCCCGGCTATGCCACTGCTCCGTATTGTTAATGGAGTTCTGTGACCTCGTGAACAGGGAGCTTGCATAGTTGAGAAAGAATGCCAAAGCACATTGTAATGGAGAGAGGGCGGCGCCCCGGTCAAACTGCCTCCACAACCATGTCATTGAATTGCAGGCGGAAGATAGGAAGCGTACCGTGGGTGACGTGGGTGTCCTGGTCGAGTTCCAGTGGTATTACAAACGCATCTTGCATGCCCGACAACCGCTCCGTGATTTCTTCTTACCTTGATGGGGTGGTCTTGATCTGGCTAGCAGATGGGCAGTGCCAGTTTCTTACTGAACAGATCACGCTTGATAATGTGCTTCAGGCCATTGATGGCCTCCACGGTTCCAAAGCACCGGAACTGGATGGCCTGACTGGGGCCTTTAAAACAGTTGGCTCCCGACCTTTTGGCATTGTACAATTAATTCCTAGCCTTTGGCACACTGCCACCACATTACATGAGGCTGTCCTCACCTTATGGTTGAAGCCCAGCAAAGATCCCCTACATTGCCCTTCCTATCGTTTTCTCTCTCTTTTAAAACTCGACAATAAAATACAGGCCAAAGCCCTCACCACCAGATTGTCTCTCCTGATGGAGCAGATTATAACGCCTGTCCAATCTGGCTTTGTACCTCATCGGTCAACTTCCTTCAATCTGTGCACTATCTTTGCAGTCCTCCACAGGGTATCCCCTTCCATCCCTGCAGTTGTAGCCCTACTGGACACCAAAAAAGCTTTTCACTCTTTGGAGTGGCCATTCTTGAGGGATCTCCTGGGCAGGCTCTGCATCCCCTCCTCCTTTATGTCCTTAATTATGCTATTGTATACCTGTCCAGTGGCCCGTATTCATGTAACTAGCTTGCTTACTGATGCATTGTCTATTATGCGTGGTACTAGGCAGGGGTGCCCCATATCCCCCTCCTTTTCATTATTGAAAATTGACCCAAGACCACTATGCTTACAGGGGACTCCAACTCACCCATGACCCTTTCTTGCTTTTTCTCTATGTAGATGAGTTTTTGCACTTTGTTCCTCATCCCTTGGCCAATCTGGCCCCCTCATGCAGGAGATTGTCTATTATGTGAAGCTCTCAAGATTACAGATCATTTGGATCAAATCTGAGCTTTAACTACTGACTAATGCTGCCCAGCCCTTGCCTGCTGAGTATCCTCTAAGATGGGATGCGGATGACACAAAATATCTTGCCATCTGTCTTCACGGGGACAGGGATCAGATCCTACAGCTCAACTAAAGCCTGGCGTTGGCGAACTTTGAAATCCAGGTGACCCGATGGGTCAAACTCCCTCTTTCCATGGCATGGTGAGTGACCATTATTAAAATGGTGGTTTTCCCTCGTTTTCTATGCCTTTTTTTGAATATCCCTATTCCCCTGTCACTGGCTTTTTTCCATACAATACATAGGCCCTCATTACAACCCTGGCGGTAAATCCCGCTTTCCGCCAACATAGCGTTGCAGCAGTGGAATTCCGCTTCAGGTATTACGACTCACAGCTCGGAATCCGCCACAATACAGACACCTACACAAGTCCGCCACACCAAAGGTCAGTGATAAACTGGCGATACCAAAACCTACACCGTCACGCCAACAGGAATACGCCCACACTATCACGACCCACGATTCAACGTGGCGGTCTTTCAACCGTGGGATTCCTTTGGCGGTGCACACTGCCGCACTCAAAATACACACACATTTACAAAACGCAACCACATTGGACAATTCAAAATACACACACCTGATACACACACCACACCCACACACCCAATCCAATATAAAACCCACACCCACATCACCCACAAACCCTTACAACCAAAATCCAGAAAGAAGGCCAGAGAGAGAGACTACCTAACACAACACCAGTATCCACAGACACAAACACCATCACTCATACAACATCCACATACCTCAAACAACACACCAACACATCCCCTCATACATCACAACAGACACTACCTCACACATCTCCCACACCACATCATGGCACCTCAAAGACACCCCAGGTTCTCTGAGGAGGAGCTCAGGGTCATGGTGGAGGAAGTCGTCTGGGTAGAGCCACAGCTATTCAGATCACAGGTGCAGCAGACATCCATTGCAAGGAAGATGAAGCTATGGCGCAGAATTGTCGACAGGGTTAACGCAGTAAGACAGCATCCAAGAACACGGGATTCCATCAGGAAGAGGTGGAACGACCCACAAGAGAAGGTATGTTCCGTGGTATCCAGACACCAGATTGCTGTACAGAGGACTGGTGGTGGATCCCCACCTCCTCCCCCACAACTAACAACATATGGGGAGCAAGTCTTGGCGATCATGCATCCTGAGGGCCTCGCAGGAGTAGCAGGAGGACTGGACTCTGGTAAAGCAAATCTTTACTCCTTTATCCCCCCATCACATACTCCCACCCTCACCCTCACACCCATCACCCTAGCAACCCACAGATACCCCACTAACAAAACCCACACATCCCGAAATCAAGCCCTGCATGTAACACCAATGCAAGGACACCCATCACCAAAGCATGTCCAGTAGAGAGACTCACTCATGCCCCAAAATCACCAATCACACAAGGGCCACGGCAATAATGCAAGTACAGGAGTAGAGGGTCACTCACCCATTGCACAAGATGGCACACACAGATACAATAAATATGCATTTACACCCCAACAAGACCCCAACCCAACGTCACTGGATAGGAGGTGCCAGACATATCCAGTCCCCCCACAGAAGAGGCCCAAAGTGACGACAGCAGCTCTGCACGCCTGGATCAAGATGACCAGCCCGGCCCATCAGGGACCTCGGGACAGTCAGTTTCCCTGACACAGTCACAAACCACCACTGAACCTCCCCCTCAGGAAACACCACCACAGCACCCACCCAGCGGGCCCATCCCTCTGTCCCCAGGACATGTCAATCAGCAGTGTGTCCACCACTACAGGGAACCCAGGCAACCCCACTAACACAGGACAATCAGGGACCTTGTGGCAGTGGGCACACAGTTCAGGGGACAGAGGCACAGGATAACAGGGAAGCTGGGAGGACTGTTGTGCAACAGGGGGAGGACAGGCCCAGTGAACCCACTCTCCACGAGGCACTCTCCAACATCATAGGAGCTTACCACCATTCCCAGGACACCATGGGCACAGTACTGGCCAAGTTTCAGGAGACCCAGAGACTGCAGGAGGAACACTACCTGGGGATCAGGGAGGACTTAAAGTCCATCAACACCACCATGGTCACCATTGCAGGGGTGCTGGCAGACCTTCTCAATACCAGGAGGGGCACAGTGGCACACCAACGGGCCCCTGACACTAGCCTGGATGATGAACAGCCCCCCACCTCCGCCGGACTAGTGGACAGGAGGCACCGCCACAGGAACTACAGGCAACCAGCACCCCTCCCCCTGCAGATGGAGAACCACCCCGTAAACGGTCCCTGAGATCCAGGAACAAGACAGAGAAAATTGCCAAGACCCCTGTCAGGAAATAAGACCCCCCTGAATGTCACTCTTCTGTCCCACTTTGTCACCCTGTCACCTTAAACTGCCATTTCTCCACTTCCTATGCCCCATTGGACAATGCACATGTGAAACAAATAGACTGGACTCTGCCATGGACATTCCTCCACTATCACCCCAGGCCATTTCACACACCCCTCCACTTATGTGCACAGAAATAAACACACTTCAATCACAAAACAATCTGGAGTCTGTCTGTGATTTCACAAATTTGTAATTGCAAAACCACTGGAATATAGCAATGTCAGTGTACTTGTTCACATACCAATATAACACAGCTGTAGGCCAGCAGTAAACATGGCAGAGGGCACAAAGTGGGACCCAGATCTGTGAAATGGAAAGGCAAAGTAACAAGTCAGGGTCCATACACTGAGTGAAAATGACAGACTTATGCTAGCTCCAACAATAGTATGAGATATGGGAAGCAGTTACATATTTTTACCTGTGTCTCAGTGGAAGTATTGCATGATGATGTTGTTTCGGTTGTCGACATCTTCTTCTTCTGCCTCCTCTTCTTCACTGTCCACTGGCTCCACAGCTGCCACAAGACCACCATCTGGCCCATCCTCCTGCAGAAAAGGCACCTGGCGTTGCAAAGCCAGGTTGTGAAGCATACAGCAGGCCACGATTATCTGGCACACCTTCTTCGGTGAGTAGTATAGGGAGCCACCTGTCAGATGGAGGCATGGGAATTTGGCCTTCAGGAGGCCGAAGGTGCGTTCTATAATCCTCCTAGTGTGCCCATGTGCCTCATTGTAGCGTTCCTCTCCCCTAGTCCTGGGATTCCTCACTGGGGTCAGTAGCCATGACAGGTTGGGGTAACCAGAGTCACCTGCAAATGTCGAGGGACAACTGTTAGACACACACTAACCCGTAGGGACAACCCCATACCCAGACACCTATGTCAACTGTGTTGGGACCTTGGCCTCACCTATTAGCCACACACAGCGCCTCTGGAGTTCCCCCATCACATAAGGGATGCTGCTATTCCTCAAAATGTAAGTGTCATGCACTGAGCCAGGATACTTGGCATTCACATAGGAGATGTACTGGTCTGCCAAACACACCATCTGCACATTCATCGAATGGTAGCTTTTCCAGTTTCTGTACACCTGTTCATTCCTGCGGGGGGTACAAATGCCACATGCGTACCATCAATGGCACCAATGATGTTGGGGATATGTCCCAGGGCATATAAGTCACCTTTCACTGTGGGCAAATCCTCCACTTGAGGGAAAACGATGTAGCTGCGCATGTGTTTCAGCAGGGCAGATAACACTCTGGACAACACGTTAGAGAACATTGGCTGGGACATCCCTGATGCCATGGCCACTGTTGTTTGAAAAGACCCACTGGCCAGGAAATGGAGTACAGACAGAACCTGCACCAGCGGGGGGATTCCTGTGGGATGGTGGATAGCTGAAATCAGGTCTGGCTCCAACTGGGCACACAGTTCCATGACTGTTGCACAATCAAGTCTGTATGTGATTATGATGTGTCTCTTTTCCATTGTCAAGAGGTCCACCAGGGGTCTGTACACCGGAGGATGCCGCCATCTCATCATCTGCCCCAGCAGACGTGCCCTATGGAGGAGAACAGCGAGCAGAGGGTCATTCAACACTGAGGTATCACAATGTGTTATTTGCTGAAACTTTGGTAAATCGCAATGTGCCTGTATCTGTCTGTATTCCTGGCCTAGATAGGTGTGACGCAGTTTTTATCCATCCCATGTGGCACCCTGAAATTGCGGCTGCCTGACCTGTAAGGTGGGACAAGCGGAAATGAGGTAACTGCGCTGGCATTGTACACCGTCGCGGTGGGCGGTCGAAGACCATGGCGCAATTCAGCATTGGTTAACATTGGGCCCTATGGGTCCCAGGAGCCAATGACGATGTACGCCGGCGGTGACAGTACGCACCGCTGTGGACGTGACTGCAATTTTCTTACTGTTCCCTCACTTGATACCTGACCTTCAACAGGAGAGGACCTACACTGCTAGTGCTGCTGTGACCTGTGTCTGGAAACAACGATGGCTACAGTGTCTGGGGAAAGAGCCCCTGCCTTCACTTCTGAGGAGTTGGAGAAACTGGTGGATGGGGTCCTCCCCCAGTACACGCAACTGTACGGTCCTCCAGACAAACAGGTGAGTACACTGTGAGCATGCTGCGTGGGCAATGCCTGTTTTGAGTGGTGTGGATGGAAGGTACATGTGGGGGGGGGCTGAGGCCTGCATGTGAGGATGGTGAGTGTATGTGCATCAGGGCATGGGTGGGAACTGGTGGGCAATGGGTATGACGGTCCGGACGGGTGAGTAATTTCCTTTCCTCCTGTACCTTTCCTCTAGGTCAGCACCCACCACGAGAAGGGTATTTGGCGTGCCATCACGAAGGACGTCCGGACCCTGGGGGTCTACCATAGACGGAGCACCCACTGCTGTAAAAGATGGGAGGACCTGCGCCGCTGGAGCAAGAAGACGGCGGAGGCGCAGCTGAGGATGGCCTCCCAATGTGTAAGGGGTGCCCGTCACACCATGACCCCCCCCTGATGTACCGGATCCTGGCGGTGGCCTATCCGGAGTTGGATGTGCGCTTGAGGGCATCACAGCAGCCACAAGTGGGTGAGTACACTATCATTCAGCTGACTCTGCACGCATTACGAGGTGTCTGGGTGGGGGAGGTGGGCTGTGGGTTCCCTTAGGCCAAGGCGAACATGGTAGGCAAGGTCCCTTGTTAGGCAGGCTCTGTGGCACCCCAACCCCACTAGTGGTAATAGCCATCTACACCTAGTCAGGCTTCTGTGACTTCCCGGTGTGCAGCAATTGGGCTTAGGCCTCGTACCCCATGGGCATGTGAATTTCCTAGGAACTGTTAGTGCATGGCTTAGTGCAGAGGGCTGCTCCCTATGTGTTGTGTCCACCAACGGTAGTGGTGTTGCATGTACTGAACATGTTTTTCTTCTGTCTTTCCCTCCCTTTTTGTTTTGTCTCCCTGTTCTTGTGTGCAATCGCATCATCTGGTGGAGGAGCAGTGGCACCGGAGCAGGAGGGAGTTGCAACCCACTTGGCCCTGGAGGGTGAAGCAACGGAGTCTGAAGCCACCAGTGGGACGGTGGGCAAGGGGAGCTCCACGACAGGGACAGGAGCATACACCAGTGACAGCGACTCCTCTTCTGATGGGAGCTCCCTTTCATTGGCGGGCACCTCTGGGCCCACCGCATCAACAGGTACAGCCGCCACCCCCCTACCAGCATTGCCCTCCCAGCAGCCCCTCAGCGTGTGTCCCATGCCTGCTCACCCAGGCACCTCAGGCCCTGCCCCAGTCCGCCCTGCTGCCCTAAGTGAGGAGGCTATTGACCTCCTGAGATCCCTCACTGTTGGGCAATCTACCATTTTGAATGCCATCCAGGGAGGTTGAGAGGCATTTGCAACAAACAAATGCATACCTGGAGGGCATTCATTCTGGGCAGGTGGCCCAACAGAGAGCATTTGAGGCTCTGGCCTCAGCACTGATGGCAGCTATTGTCTCTGTGTCCGGCCTCCCCCGTCCAACTTCCTCCACCCACACCCAATCCCCTGTACCACAGTCTATCTCAAGCACACCATCAGACCAGCATGCACACTCATCAACACACAAGAGTGGACATGGCAAACATAAGCACCACACATCCCACAAGCACTCACACAAGCACCATACCCATTCAGACACAGCAACATCCACTGCCTCCACTCTGTCCCCCTCCTCCACGTCCTCCTCCTCCCTCCCCGTCTTGTCTCCACTCACACTTGCATGCACTACATCCTCAGCCACTACCTCTATCACCAGCACGTCCATCACCACACACCGCTCACACGTAATCACCACCCCCACTACCATTCACACATCCCCAGTGTCCTCTCCCCCTGTGTCTGTGAACCCTCCTCCCAAAGTACACAAACGCTGGCACACACCCACCCAACAGCCATCCACCTCACAACAGCCTCCGGCCCATGCATCTTCACCCAAATTCAGCAAACGTACATCTCCTACAACCACTACCTCTTCCTCCACTCCCAAACCCCCTCCATCTTCCCGTCCCAGTGTGTCTAAAAAACATTTCCTGGCAAACTTTGACCTCTTCCCTTCACCTCCCCCCCGTCCTTACCCTAGAGCCAGGCTTTCAAGGTCCCAGCCCAGCACCTCAGCCACCAAATCCCCAGGCACAGTGGTGCCAGCAACTGCGGGGTCATCGAGTGCGCCACCCATCAAAGCTGCCAGTGTGCCACGTAGCGAGGGCAAGGACATTCCGCCACCTGCCAAGGTGAAGAAGGTGCCCACATCCCGGAGGGAGAAGCCGCACCTACCAGCCACCAAGGGCTCCCCCAAAGCTAAAGGGGACAGTGCCAAGACACCTGCGGCACCATCAAAGGTGGGGAAGGGACAAAAGCAGAAGAGTAGGTCAGGACAGGGCACGGTGGCACCAACAGAGGGACTAGTGTGACCCCTTCTGTCCACAACTACACCAACCTGTACGGCGGCGAACACCGCAACTTGCCCCACCACCTGCCCCGCCACCAGCACCGCCACCTGCACCGCCACCAGCACCGCCACCTGCATCTCCACCAGCACCGCCTCCTGCACAACCACCTGCACCTCCACTGGCACGTCTGCAGCCTCAGCAACAGTCCCTAGCATCTTCCCCAGTGGGCAGCCGCCTGAGGCTACAGGAGACTTCCTGCTGTGTCCCTCAACAGGTGCTGGCACATGCACCACCACCAGCACCGTCGCCACAGACACCACCGCAAGCATCGCCATCAGCCCCGCAACGTGCTCAGACAGTGGCACCACCGCTGACATGGCTACCATCCCCAGTGGTCAGTCACCTGAGGCTGGAGGAGACTTCCTGGATCCTGCCCAGCTTCCATGAGCAAGGACTCCCATCACTGTTTGCACCTGCAGGTGGAAGGCGAAGCCGCAGCAGTGTGGGGTATGTCTCTGCCTCCATGGCGTATCATGCTACCTGTTCCTAGGCAATCTCGTGGCACACACACCCAGGTGAGGGAATGGGACCAGCCACTCTGCATGTGGAGCAATCTGGGCACAATGCCCCCTCCAGAACCAGTGAAGAATCACATCCACTGCCTCAGTCCGCCACGAGCACAATGAAGCACCCTGGGCACAATGCCTCCTCCAGAACCAGTGGAGAGAGGCATCCACAACCTCAGTCCTTGGCAGGATGAAGCACTCTGGGCACAAGGCCCCCTCCAGAACCAGTGGAGAATCACATCCACTACCTCAGTCCTTGGCAGGATGAAGCACTCTGGGCACAATGCCCCCTCCAGAACCAGTGGAGAATGACATCCACTACCTCAGTCCTTGGCAGGATGAAGCACTCTGGGCACAATGCCCCCTCCAGAACCAGTGGAGAAAGGCATCCACTACCTCAGTCCTTGGCAGGATGAAGCACTCTGGGCCCAATGCCCCCTCCAGAACCAGTGGAGAATCACATCCACAACCTCAGTCCTTGGCAGGATGAAGTATTCTGGGCACAAGGCCCCCTCCAGAACCAGTGGAGGCTCTTATACACTTGAGAGACTGTGGCTTTGCACTCCCCAGGATAAAGCAGTGGGCAAACCACCCACTGGAAAGCCTTGGGAGACTGTGGCTTTGCACTCCCCAGGATACAGAAGTGGGCAAACCACCAACTGGAAAGACTTGAGAGACTGTGGCTTTGCACTCCCCAGGATAAAGCAGTGGGCAAACCACCCACTGGAAAGACTTGAGAGACTGTGGCTTTGCGCTCCCCAGGATACAGCATGGGCAAACCACCTACTGGAAAGACTTGAGAGACTGTGGCTTTGCACTCCACAGGATACAGCATTGAGCATGGAGCCCCCTCGTGCAGCAGTGGCGTTGTGCATTCATCTGGCTGAGGTGCCCCCCTTCCCTTTCCCCTGAGGTGCCTGTTTATTTTCGATCTGATGCCCCTGCAGTGTTCTCTCTGTTCGAGTCAGGTATCTTGTGTGGGCTTCACCCATGGATTTTGGGACCACTGGTCCACGGACAATGATTGGTACACTATCCAGACTTGTGTAGTTGGTGTATATATTAGTATATATGGAATTTAGAAATTTCACAGATTTTTCATGATTACAATTGTTACAATCATTTAATTTTGTCTTTACATTCTTCCAGGGTGTGGGGGGGTGTATATGTAATGTTGCTGCATGTATTTGTGTGTATGATGTTGTGGGTGAGGGTGGGGGTGGGGGTATTGCGTGTTGTGTGTGTGTGTGTGTGTGTGTGTCACTCTCTCCCCCCCCCCCTGTGTTGTAGGTGCAGTACTCACAGTGGTCGTCAATGGCGTCTGTCCTGCTCCTGATAGAGCAGGAGGAAGACCAGCACGGGCAGGACGTATAGTTCGGGCTCCATGGCGTCCTGGTTCCTCGTTGGGTGTCGAGAGGTGAGTGGTTTCTCTTATGTGTACAGTTTCCGCCGTGCTTTTGATAGCGTTGGTTCCGCCCCGGAAAAGGTGGCGGATAGGACTGTTGTTATACAGTGGGCGGTACTTTGTCCTCCGCCTGTCTGTTGACGGTTACCGCTGAGGTGTTTGTTTCTACCGCAGTGGCGGTCGGAGTGTTAAAGTGGCTGTCAATGTTGGCGGTTTCCGCCATGGTCGTGATTCCATTTTATTTGCCGCCGGCCTGTTGGCGGTATTACTGCTGCTTTACCACCGTCCGCCAGGGTTGTAATGAGAGCCATAGTCTCCTCCTATGCTTGATCTGTTCTGCTGGGATACTCTCACCCTCCCTTTGAACCATGGCGGTTTCAGGGTCCCCGATTTTTACCTCTATTATCTTTCTGCCCATCGTCAGTACTTGCATCAGTAGTATCACCCAGACATCCGCATTCCGTACTTCAGGCCCGAGCGGGATCGGCTGGATGACTCCTCCACTCCCAACTACTACCAAAGGGCATCCTGCTGTATTCCCACGATGTCCAGAATGTGTCCAAGAGTTGCTGGGCATGGCGCAGACAGCGACAGATGCTGGGTGGTAGACTCCTTTATTCCGCTGCCCTTCCACTTCACAACAACCGATGGCTCCCTCTTACACTAGTGCAGCACACGCTTTACTTTCATAACTTATTTACTATTGGGGATCTCCTTCCAGATGGGCCTGTTTTACTACCCATTGTCATTCAGCATCTGCAGACTACCTCCTACATGGATCTCTTTGTCTTCTGGAGACTCCACAATAATCTCCGGTCCCTTTTCCCTTAATACCCGTTAGCCCCTGATGACTTCTAACCATTGACACATGTAGTAACAGATGTGGAGGGTGACCATTTGATCTCCAAGCTGTACCATTTATTTGTTGCCATGAAGCCTGACACTACAGTTTGAGAGCAGGAGGTGTCGGTGGGGAAACTGGGCATTCTCCTTACTGACAAGATTTAGACTTATTGTTGCTCCCAAACTCAGCGCATTTCAATTAATTATATGCACAAACTACTACATTGTAAATTCCTTCACCGTTGTTACCTCTTCCCATTGGACATTGCTAGATTCGATCCAGACAGAACTGACCACCGCCATAAGCGCCATTCTCTGGGTGCCAACTTTGCATAGTTGACCTGAACACATCCGTAGATCTCTGGTTACTGGGACTCAGTCTTCACGCACATTTCTGCCATGCTAGATAATGAACTCAATACTCAATCCTCTGCTCGCCCTTGTGGACTACACTAAAGACATTGCATGCTCATCTCATTGTCTTGCTTCCATGGCCCTTTTGTTAGCCAAATGAGAGATTGCATTACAATGGGGTGGTTGCAAAGTCCCCACTTCCTTGGAGTGGCTCAAAAGCTAGACTCAGTGCGACAGTTCATAAGTATATACCAGGGCACACCATGTACATCCAATTTACTTCTGTACGTTTCAATGAAGATTCCAATTCGAAAATGATGTGTAGTCGCGTTTATTGTTCATCCAAAAATATTCCATAAGGTAGTATCCATCATACATCAAGAGACACAAGTCTCGAGACTTGTCGATAGAATGACTTTACATGTATCAGATGCTCTAAAACCCTTGTATTTGGTCATAGTTTGGAAAAGCTTTGAGATAGAACTATCAGGCCAGAGGTCACACTGGTTTGCAGCAATGCAGTCTCAATTGAAAGATGATCTAGGGCTCTAAGAGTGGCACAAAGAAGTGACATTCAGGTTAGCATTGCTTATCATTCCCAAGCACGGGCTATGATAGAAAATAGCTAAACAAATACTTTTCGCTAAGGAAGGTTTGCTGTGTGATCCCTCTTAAGAACTTAAGAAACTAAATTTATAGATGTGGTTTAACTTATTTTTTTTAACCAGTTGCAGACAGTACATATGAACATCATAATTCAGAGGTCGCTTAAAAGTAGTGCTAGGGTGTTAGGAAGCTAGGAAGTTACTAACCTTGTTCTTGTAGGAAGCTGGGAACTTACTAACCCTGTTAAGATTGTTCATATTGTATCTGCTGCCCATGCCATGCATTGATACATTTATTTTCGCATTCTGTGCAGTTATTGTCCACACTTTATGCACTAGACCTGGGTTTTAGAGAATTAACATTTTACATTTTTACCCTAGTGTGTTATTTATTAATGAAAGAGGGTTTGGAGTTCCACTTTGTCCCTAAACTAATTTAGAGAAATTAATCATGACCTGAAAATACAACCTGCACAGTATTTCTTAGTGGGGTTAGTATGGTTCCTAGTCCAACTTGATTTGTAATTTCTGTTAGTGCACTGAACTGTGTCCTTCCACCGGGGGTTGGAAATCCAACAGCTGCAGCTCTCGGGGCACCTCCCAAATCATGACATTTGGTGCAACACCACATTGGACAATTCAAACTACACACACCTGACACACATACACACACCACACACCCACACCACTATAAAATACACACCCATATTAACCACAACACTTTACCATTTCAAACAATTGCCAACAGAGAGAGAGAGAGAGAGAGAGAGAGCAAGAGCACCCACACAACCGGAACCACATATCATCATCACCTATACACCACCTTACATCACACACCCCAACATATCACCCCATACACCCTCACCCACATCACCAACACTAAACCCATGGCACCACAACAACACCCCAGGTTCTCTGAGGAGGAGCTAAGAGTCATGGTGGAGGAAATCATCCGGGTAGAGCCACAGCTATTCGGGTCACAGGTGCTGCAGACATCCATTGCAAGGAAGATGGAGCTATGGTGCAGAATTGTCGACAGGGTTAACGCAGTGGGACAGCATCCAAGAACACGGGATGACATCAGGAAGAGGTGGAACAACCTACGGGGGAAGGTGGGTTCCACAGCAGCAAGACACCAACTAGCTGTACAGAGGACTGGCAGTGGACCCCCACCTCCTCCCCCACAACTAACAACGTGGGAGGAGCAAGTCTTGGCAATCATGCATCCTGAGGTCCTGGCAGGAGTAGGAGGAGGACTGGACTCTGGTAAGTCAAATCTCTATTACTATCACCCTCCCACCTGCATGCCATCACTAACCCCCACCCTTACCCTCAATCCCATCACTTCACCACCTCCCACATACCCCACCATCACAACCCACTCATCCCAATACCAAGCCCTGCATGCAACACCAATGCATGGACACCCCTCACAGACCTGCATGGACACCTATCACCACTGCATGCACACTGGAGAGAATCACCTAGCCCACCAAATTGTAACTCACACACAGGCAAATCTGCCAGGGCAACAACAACCATAGAGGCCAAAAACACCCATGCATATGATGTCACACGCAGAAACAATAACACTGCATTTACATCCCCACAGGTCCCCCAGTCAATGTCACCGAAGAAGAGGTGCCAGCAACATCCAGTCCTCCCCAGAAGAGGTCCACAGTGATGAGAGCAGCTCTGCTCGACTAGATCTGAAAGACCAACCTGGCCCATCAGGGATCACCGGACAGTCGGTTACCCAGGCACACCACCACAGAGCCTCCCCCTCAGGAAACTGCACCCACCCACCGGGCCCATACCTCTGTCCCCAGGACACATCAATCAGCAGTGTGTCCACCACTACAGGGACCCCAGGCCTCCCCCACACAAACACAGGACGATCAGTGGCAGTGGGCACAGGGTTCAGGGGACAGAGGCACAGGACAACAGGGAAGCTGGGAGGATGTCAAATGATTTAAGTATGTATTCGTTTTAACAAGGTTTAAACATTGAAAATCAAATGTACAGTAATGTAAACATAGGAATGACTTGTAGTTGGCTGCAGTCAACACACCAGGAGCGATAGTGGGGCACAAATATCTGCAAATAGAGATGCCAAAGGGTACACTGAATGGCCACAGAAGTGGTAAAATTAGCCTGCCAGTGACAATGTCAAACACAAAACGGTCATTTAAATGTGAAGTTACACTGTCCTACCTGTGTGACATTGGAAGTATTGTCAAATGATTGCACTTCTGTTGTCCTCATCCTCTGCCTCCTCATCTTCACCGTCCATAGGGTCCACTGCTGCCACACTGCCATCTCCAGCCTCATCCTCCTGCAGAAAAAGGCACCTGGCGAGATAAGGGAAGGTTGTGCAACATACTGCATGCCACGATGATCTGGAAGACCTTCTTGGGTGAGTAGTACAGGGAACCACCTGTTAGATGGAGGCAGCAAAACCTGGCCTTTTGAAGGTCAAAGGTCCTCTCCATAATTCTTGTTCGCCCATGTGCCTCATTGTAACATTCCCCTGCCCTTGTCCTGGGATTCTTCACAGGGGTCAGTAGCCATGAGAGGTTGGGGTAACCAGAGTCACCTGCAAATATCGAGGGACAACTCTTGGCCACGCATTAACCCTTAGGGCCCACACCATACCCATACAACAACATCTACTGGATGGGAACCAGGGCTTACCTATTAGCCACACCCTGTGCCTCTGGAGGTGAGCCATCACATATGGGATGCTGCTATTTCTCAGGATAAAGGCATCATACACAGACCCAGGATATTTTGCATTGACCAGGGAGATGTACTGGTCTGCCAGGCACATCATCTGCACATTCATGGAGTGAAAGCTCTTTTGATTTCTGAATACCTGTTCATTCCGCCGGGGGGGGGGAGACAAAAGCAATATGTGTACCATCAATTGCCCCAATAATGTTGAGGATATGTCCCATTGCATAGAAATCATCTTTCCCTGTGGCCAAATCCTCCACCTGGGGGAAAACGATGTAGCTGTGCATGTGTTTAATCATGGCAGACAACACTCTGGTCAGCACTATTAGGAACATTTGCTGAGACATTCCAGCTGCCAAGCCCACTGTCACTTGAAGGAGCCAGTCGCCAGGAAATGGAGCACAGATAGCACTTGCACAAGAGTTCGGATCCCGGTGGGGTGACAGATAGCAGAGATTAGGTCAGGCTCCATTTGGGCACACAGCTCTGCGATTGTGGCCCTGTCCAGTCTAAAGGTAAGGATAATAAGCCTGTCCTCCATTGTTGCCAGGTCCACCAGGGGACTGTACATGGGGGTATGTCTCCATCTCCTATTCATCCGCAGCGGTTGCAATCTATGGGGCAAATGGTGAGCAGCTGGTCAGTATCTCTTATTTCCAAACACTACACTTCACTGCATGTTGTGATTGTAACAGTATTTTGTTGGAGATATCCAAATGGTGCATATGTGTACTGTGACACAGTTAGGAGCCATGGCCTGCACCTCCCCCTGAAATGGCATCCGCCTGTCCTGTTTGGAGGGATAGGTGGAAACTAGGTAATTCTGCTGACGTCGTGCACCATTGCGGGAGACAGTCGGGAAACGCAGTGCAACTCCTCATTGGTTAACATTGGGCCCTATGGGGTACAGTGGCCAATGGTGATTATGCCGGCAGTGATGGTATGCACCACAGCGGACGTCACCACCATTTTCTATCTGTTCACTCACTTGCTACCTGACCTTCAACAGGAGAGGACCTCTACTGCATGTGCTGCTGTGACCTGTGTCTGGAACTGACCATGGCTTGTGTCACTGGGGAAAGGGCCCTGCCTTCACCTCGGCAGAGTTGGAGAGACTGATTGAGGGGGTTCTACCCCAGTACTGAATGCTGTATGGGCCTCCAGACCAACAGGTGAGTACACCGTGAGTACGGTGCATGGGGCGTGAAAGCATGGAGTGCTGTGTGTGAAGGCCTCATGTGGGGGGTTGGATGGGCCCTGAGCAGCGTGCAGCATGTATGGTGGGCCATATCTTTGCTAATGGGGATGGGAAGGGGCATGGTGGGCCATGAGTGTAACAGGCAGGACAGTCAGACTAATACCTTTTCCTGTGTCCATTTCCCTGCAGATCAGCACCCATCAGAAAAAGGGTATATGCCGTGCCATCGCTAAGGATGTGATGACCCTGGGGGTCTACGGCAGGTGGAGGACCCAGTGTCGGAAATGGTGGGAGGACCTGAGACGCAGGGCATGGAAGATGGCGGAGGCTTAGCTGGGGATGGACTCCCAATGAGGAAGGGGTGCCTGTTGAACCGTGAACCCCTTGATGGCCTGCATACTGGCGGTGGCCTATCCGGAGCTGGGTGGGCGCTTGGGGGCATCACAGCAGCCACATGGGGGTGAATACAGTGCCCCAATATACAACTTGTGCCTGGTGGGGTGGTATCTGGGTGGGGGATGTGGGCCTGTGGGTGCCCCTAGGCCAGGCCTGACATTGCAGAGTAGGTCCCATGTTGGGCAGGGTTCTGATGTAAAACACCTCCAACCAAGCTAGTAGGCATCCACTACTGGGCAGGGGTCTGTGTGTCTCAGGTATGTTGCAATTGGCGTTAGGTGTCCCTATCCATGGCCGGGTGACTAGCATTGTCACTGGTAGTGCATTGTCTAGTGCGTAGGGCTGTTCCCTGTGTGTGTATGTCATGTACGCCAACGGTGGTGTTGTTGACCAAGTGTATCCTTTGTCTCTTCCCCCCTTTTTTGTTTTGTCACCCTGTCCTTATTTGCATTAGCATCATCTGGCGGAGGAGCAGAGGCACTGGCGATGGAGGGACCTGCATCCCACAAGACCCAGGACGCCGAATCCACCACGGTGAGGGCACCAGTGGGACAGAGGGCGAGGGTAGCACCATGGCAGAGACAGGAGAGGACAGTTCAGACATTGATACCTCCTCGATGGAAGCTCCCTGGTGGTGGCAGACACCTTTGTGCCCACCCCAGCTACAGGTACAGCTGCCACCCCTGTACCAGCACTGCCCTCCCAGCAGCCCCTCAGCGAGTTTCCCGTGCCCGCTCACCCAGGAGGATGGGCATCTCCTTCACCCCAGGCAACTCAGGTCCTGCCCCAGTTAGCCCTGCTGCCCTGAGTGAGGAGGCTATTGACCTCCTGCAATCCATCTCTGTTGGGCAGTCAACTATTGTGAATGCCATCCAGGGGCTGGCAGCCCAAATGCAACAGACAAATGCATTCCTGGAGGGCATTCACACTGGCATGTCGGCCCAACATAGATCAATCTAGGCTCTGGCTTCCTCTCTGATGGCAGCCATTGTCCCTGTTTCCACCCTCCCCCTCCAACTTCCTCTACCCAATCCCATTCCCCTCAATCCCAACCTATCCCAAGCACACAGTCAGACGAGCATGCACCCAGAACAACACACAAGAGTGGACATGGCAAACACAAGCACCACACTTGCACCACATCTCACAGGCACTCACACAAACACCATCTAGGTGCAGACATACCAACATCCACTGCCTCCTCTATGGCCCCCTCCTCCTCGTCCTCCCCCTCTCTCCCTCCCAGTTTTGTCTACAGTCACACCTGCATGCAATACATCCTCATCCACTACCCCATCACCAGCACACGCCCCTCACTGGCAGTCACCACCCCCACTTCTATGCATATGTCCCCTGTGTCCTCTCCCACTGTGTCTGTGCCCCCTCCTCCCAAAGTACACAAACGCAAGCACTCAGACACCCAACAGCCATCCACCTCACAACAGCATCCAGCCAATGCACCTGCACCAAAACACAGCAGACTGACACCTCCTACAACCACTCCCACTTCTTCCACTCCCAAACCATCTCCCTCTTCCCACCCCAATGCCCCTAAGAGGCTTTTGCTGGCCAACATTTACCTCTTCCCTAGCCCCCCATCCCTCACGTCATGCCAGGGCGGTCAGAACCCAGGCAAGCACCTCAGCCACCCAGTCCAGGGGCACAATAGTGTCCACAGCTACACCAGGTGGGAGAGGATCCTGGGCACCAGGCAGCCACACTGATAGGGTGCCTGCACCAAGTGCTGCAAGGAAGGGCAAGGAGGCACCCCCAGCTGCAAAAAGGAAGGGCAAGGAGGCACCCCCAGCTGGTAAAAGGAAGGGCAGGGAGCAATCCCCAGCTGCTGAGAGGAAGGGCAAGGAGCAGTCCCATGCTGCTGCCAAAAGGAGCAAGGAGCCATCCACAGCTGCTGGCAGGAAGGGCAAGAGGCGTGATGCTGGGACTCAGTCGGAACCCCAACCACCAACCATGGTGGTTCAGCTGTCCAAGGCTGCAGGGGATGGGCTGGAGCCTCCCCCCACCACTGCCAGCACCACCACCAGCACCACTGCCAGCACAACCACCAGCACCGCCACCAGCACCACTGCCAGCAGAAGCAGCCCCAGTGGGCAGTGGTCCGAGGCTGCAGGGGAAGGGCTGGAGCCTACCCCCACCACTGCCAGTACCATCACCAGCACCGCCACCAGCACCACTGCCACCAGCAGCAGCCCCAGTGGGCAGCCGTCCAAGGCTGCAGGGGAATGGCTGGAGCCTACCCCCACCACTGCCAGCACCGCCACCAGCACCACCACTGCCACCATGGAGCAGCTGTCACCGCCGGCAGACAGTGTGTAGTCCTGCATCCATGGGCTGTAGTGCGGACTGTGACCTTGCACTCCCCAAGATCTGCATAACAGGGCACTATAGCCCCTCCAGCACCAGTGGAAGAAGCCATCCACCCACCCCATCCTTCCCAGGATGAAGCTCACCAGTGGAAGAAGCCGTCCACTCACCCCATCTTTCCCAGGATGAAGCACACTGAGCACGATTCCCTCTCCCGAACCAGTGGAGAAGCCATCCACTCACTCCATCTCCCCAGGATGAAGCTCACTAGGCACAATGCCCCCTCCAGAACCAGTGGAAAAGCCATCCACTCACCCCATCTTTCCCAGGATGAAGCTCACTGGGCACTATGCCCCCTCCAGAACCAGTGGGCAAATCACCCACTTGAAAGACTGTGGCCTTGCACTCCCCAGGACCAAGCAGTGGGCAAATCACCCACTTGAGAGACTGTGTCCTGGCATTCCCCAGGACCAAGCAGTGGGCATGTTGCCGCCTCCAGGGGCAGTGGGCAAGTCACCCACTTGAGAGACTGTGGCATTGCTCTCCCCAGGACCAAGCAGTGTGCAAATCACCCACTTGAGAGACTGCAGCCCTGCACTCCCCAAGTCCAAGCAGTGGGCAAATCACCCACTTGAGAGACTGCGGCCTTGCACTCCCCAGGACCAAGCAGTGTGCAAATCACCCACTTGAGAGACTGCGGCCTTGCACTCCCCAGGACCAAGCAGTGGGCAAATCACCCACTTGAGAAACTGTGGCCTTGCACTCCCCAGGACCAAGCAGTGGGCAAATCACCCACTTGAGAGACTGTGGCCTTGCATTCCCCAGGACCAAGAAAAGGGCATGTTGGCCCCTCCTGGACCAGTGACATTGTACCATCTTCCAGCTGAGGTGCCCCCCCATTCCCCATCCCCCTGAAGTGCCTGTCTATTTTCGACCTGATGCCCCTGCAGTGTTCTCTCCTTGTTGTTGCAGGAGTGAGGTTGGGCCTTGGAGTTTCTGATGTGGCCCTGTGGCCCACGGACATTGAGGACTGGGCAGTGTCCCTTGCATTGTAAATATGTATATACTTTTTGATTTGGATGCACGTATTTAACCTATATTTATGTCATTACGGCCTTTTTATACTATAGTAATTGTCCTTGCATTATTCCGGAGGGGTACGGGGTGTATATGTAATGTTACTGCATCTGGTTGTGTGTGTGGTGTTGGGGGTGGGGGTGTTGCGTGTTGCGTGTGTCACTCTCTTTTTCCTCCCTCTCCCCTGTGTGCTAGGCAGCAGTACTCACTGTGGTAGTCTTCGCCGGCGTTGGTGTTCGTAATGGAGCAGAAGGTAGAAGAGCATGGGGAAGACATGCAGCTCGGGTTCCATGGTGGCGTGGTTCTTCCCTGAGTCTCCAGAGGTAAGTCGTTTCCCTTCTGTGCAGTGTTTCCGCCAGGCTTTTGATGTCGTTGGTACCGCCCCGTAAAAGGTGGCGGATAGGTGTGTCATATTACTGTGGACGGTACATTGTCTTTCGCCTGGCTGTTGGCGGTTACCGCCGTTGTGCCTGTTGGTTTTGCCCTGGCAGTCGGTGTATTAAAGTGGCTGTCTGTCTGAGCGGTTTCCGCTGTGGTCATAATTTCATATTTATTACCGTCGCCTGTTAGAGGTATTAGGGCCGCTTTATCATCTACCGCCAGGGTTGTAAAGGGGGCCTATGTGCCTTCCTCTTGGAATGGTGTCATCCATACAGGAGTGCAACACCTGTGGAGGTATATTTGAGTGCATTTACACAAGCAGAGATGACACATCCTCTTTGGCAATACTACAGGTTGAATGTTCTGGGAAGAAAAGTTTATGGGCCTGATTTAAAGTGGGGAGGGGGATACCGTGTCACAAACATGACAGATATCCCATCCGCTGTATTATGATCTCAGAAGAGCCTATGGAGATGACAGTAGGTAGGACAGGATATCCATAATGTTTGTGATGGAGTAACCCATCCGCCAAACTCTAAATCAGGCCTTTAGTCAGCAACTAAAAATAAACAGAGAATAAAATAAAAGAAAAAGACAGGATCTCCCTCAACTCAGTAGTCCAGCCAGAGTTTTAGGGCATATGACATAGGGCATATGACAAAATAAAAACTAAATGGGTGTCATTATTATGGTAGTCTTCTCATTCTTTTCGGGACTCTGACAGTAAAAGGACTGAGAGGACTGGATATACTGATTTGTGCAGAAAAGACGAGTATACCAAGCAGAAATGTGATGTACATGAAGCTTAAGTTAGTGTAGAGAAGGTAGAGAAAGATTCAGAATCCAATACTCACTTTTAAAAAGAAGTACCTGAATTAGTTAAAATCATGTCCTGCAAATGACAGATACTTCTGCAGAACAGAACTTAAGTGACCCTTGGAGAGGGGCTAATATTGTTAAAATTTTCCTCCTACATACCTGGGCAGCTCTGTGAAAATATGCACATGAGTGGGCTTTAACACAAGCTCCAGCCCTATACAGCAACCAAACAGGGTGGGATAAAGAATCTGTTCTACATGTAGTTTCTTTACGGAGTAGCCCAAATACAGACTAAGGCCCTCATTACAACCCTGGCGGTTTGTATTGAAGTGGCGGTAATACCGCCAACAGGCCGGCAGTAATTACCGCCAAATTATGGCCATGGCGGAAAGATCTCCAATAGACAGCCACTGTACCACATCTACCGCCAGGGCGGAAACAACAGTCACCAAGGCGGTAGCCGCCTACAGCCAGTCAGAAGTCAATGTTCCGCCCACCATATTAAGACACAGCAAACGGCCACCTTTTCCGGGGCGGTACCAACGACATCAAAAGCTTGGCGGAAATAGACCTCAGAAGTGAAAGGACTCACCATTGGAGACACAGGGAACAACCACGCCACCATGGAACCCGAGCTGCATGCTTCCCCTATGATCTTCTACGTGCTACTCTACCACAAACATCAAATGACGGTGAGTACAGCCGCCTAGCACACAAGTGATGGAGGGAGGAAAACGACAGTGACACACACACGCACCACCCCCCCAACACCATACACACATCAGCTGCATCACCAAAATATTTTTACCCCATAACTTGGATGAATAATGCAAGGACAAAACAATTTTGAAAAAGTGAATGTAATGAAAGCAACACATCAAGAAAAATAAGTTAGGCAAGATAATAGATGTGTACCTATGTAGACAAAAAGGGACACATCCCAGTCCACAATGTTCGTAGGCCAAATGGCCACAGGCCAAAGTCCAAGGCCACACATGTCACCTGCATCAACACGGAGAGAACACTGCAGGAGCAGCAGTTGGTAAATAGGCAGGCACCGCAGGGGGACGGGGAGCACCTAAGCCAGGAGATGGAATAAGACCACTGGTTCCGGAGGGGGCAAAATACCCTGTGGTTGATCCTGGGGAGTGCAAGGCCACAATCTCTGGAGTGGGTGACTTGCCTACTTGCTCTGGAGGGGGCAACATGCCCTGTGCTTGGTCCAGGGGAGTGCAAGGCCACAGTCTCTTGAGTGGGTGACTTGCCCACTTGATCTGGAGGGGGCAACATGCCCTGTGCTTGGTCCTGGGGAGTGCAAAGCAACAGTCTCTTGAGTGGGTGACTTGAACACTTGCTCTGGAGGGGGCAACATGCCCTGTGCTTGGTCCTTGTGAGTGCAAGGCCACAGTCTCTTGAGTGGGTGACTTGATCACTGGTTCTGGAGGGGGCCTCGTGCCCTGTGCTCTTGATCCTGGGGAGTCTTGGGTATGTGGGTGTCCTACCCACTGGTTCTGGAGGGGGCCTTGTGCCCTGTACTCTTGATCCCGGTGAGTCTTGGGTATGTGGGTGTGTGGTATGTGGGTGTCCTACCCACTGTCCTACCCACTGGTTCTGGAGGGATCCTTGTGCCCTGGGGAGTGCAAGGTCACAGTCTCTCAGGTGGGTTTCATACCCACTGGATTTGTAGGGGGCAGGCGGCACAGCAGCCCATGGAGGCATACTGTCTGCCAGCAGTGACGGCTTCTCACTGGAGGTGGTGGTGCTGCTGGGGGGGAAGCTCCTGCCCATCCCCTGAAACCTCGGACGGCTGTTCAGTGGAGGTGGTGGCGCTGCTAGTGGAGAGGCTCCTGACAATCCCCTGCAACCTCGGACAGCTGCCCACTGGAGTTGGTGGTGCTGCTAGGGGGTGGAGGCTCCTGCCCATCCCCTGCAACCTTGGACAGCTGCCCACTGGAGTTGGTGGTGCTGCTGGGGGGGAGAAGGCTCCTGCCCATCCCCTGCAACCTCAGACGGCTGCCCACTGGAGGTGGTGGTGCTGCTGGGGGGAAAGGCTCCTGCCCATCCACCTGCAACCTCGGACGCAGCTTCCCACTGGAGGTGGTGGTGCTGCTGGTGGGGGGAGGCTCCTGCCCATCCCCTGCAACCTCATACGGCTGCACAACCATGGTTGGAGGTGGGGGCTCCGTCACAGTTCCTGCCCAAGGCCCCTTGCTCTTCCTTGGTGCTGGTGCAGGCTCCTTGCTCTTCCTGGCAACTGGGGCTGGGTTCTTTACCTTCTTAGCAGCTGCTAGGGCAGGCTCCATTCTCTTTCTGGCAGCTGGGGCAGACTCCTTTACCTTCCTTGCAGCTGCTGGGGCAGGCTCCTTTAACTTCTTGCCTGCTGGGGTAGGCTCCTTGCTCTATCTGGCAGCTGGGGCAGGCTCCTTTCCCTTGAGGCTGCCTGGTGCAGGCTCCTTCACCTTTAGGACATGTGGCCTGGATCCTTTTCCACCACAGGTGGGTTTGGTGACGACTGGACCCGTAGACTGGGTGGCTGAGGTGCTTGGCTGGGTTCTTCCCACCCTGGCCATACGTGCGGGATGGGGGGGGGGGTAGGGAAGAGGTCAATGGTGGATAGGAACAGGTTTTTAGGGACTTTGGGGCGGGAAGAGGGAGAAGGAATGGGAGTGGTGGAAAAGGGAGTGGTTGTTAGAGGTGTCTGTCTGCTGATTTTGGGTGCAGGTGCATGGGCTGGATGCTGTTGTGAGGTGATTGGCTGTTGGGTGTCTGAGTGCCTGTATTTGTGTACCTTAGGAGGGGTTGGACAGACACGGTGGGAGAGGACACAGGGGACATGTGCATGCCTGTTGTGGAGATGTCTGCCATTGAGGTGTGTGTTCTGCTTGGTGTGGTGATGATGCTGGTAGTTGAGGATGATGTAGTGCATGCATGTGTGAGTGTAGACTGAACTGGGAGGTAGGTGGAGGTGGAGGAGGAGGAGGAGGGAGAGACAGTGGAAATAATGGATGTTGGTGTGTCTGCATCTAGATGGTGTTTGTGTGAGTGCCTGTGAGATGACGTGTGGTGCTTGTGTTTGCCTGTACCACTCTTGGGTGTTGTCTTGTGTGCATGCTCATCTGGCTGTGTGCTTGGGATGGGTTGGGGTTGAGGAGAATGGGTCTGGGAAGAGGAAGTTGGAGGGGTGAGGGTAGAAACAGGGATAATGGCTGCCATCAGAGAGGAGGCCAGAGCCTGGATCGATCTCTGTAGGCCGCCAATCCAGTGTGAATGCCCTCCAGGAATGCATTAGATTGTTGCATCTGGGTTGCTAGCCCCTGGATGGCATTCACAATGGTTGACTTCCAACAGAGATGGATCTCAGGAGGTCAATAGCCTCCTCACTCAGGGCAGCAGGGCTAACTGGGGCAGGGCCTGAGGTGCCCGGAGGGAAGGAGAAGCCCACCCTCCTGGGTGAGAGGGCACAGGCAACTCGATGAGGGGCTGCTGTGAGGGCTGTGCTCGTACAGGGGTGGCGAATGTACCTGTAGCTGGGGTGGTCACAGAGGTGTCTACCACCACCAGAGAGCTTCCATTGGAGGAGGTATCTGTGTCAGATCTGTCCCCTCCCACTCTGCTGTGGTGCTCCCCTCACCTTCCGTTCCACTGGTGCCCTCATCGTGTTCGTGGATTCTGCCTCCTGGGTCCTGTGGAATGTAGCTCGCTCCATCGCCGGTGCCTCTGCTCTCTGCCAGACAATGCTAATGCACATGAGGACAGGGTGACAAAACAAAAAGGGGGTGGAAGAGACAAAGGATACACTTGGTCAATGGCTGCACTAACACCACCGTTGGCGTACACAGCACATTCACACACAAGGAACAGCCCTACGCAATATGCCATAGCACCAGCAGAGAAATAGTTAGCAGCCAAGCCATGGGGACGGGCACACACTGTCAAATGCAGGCCACCTGGGACCCACCCAGCCCTGACCAGTTGTGGATGCCAACGAGCTAGGTAACAAGATTATCCTTTCTGAACCCTAGCCACCAGGGGACCTATGCTGCAATGTCAGGCCTGGCCTAGGGGCACCCACTGACACATCCCCCACCCGGATACCACCCTACCATGGTAAGTTGTAATGATGGGCACTGTACTTACCCCCTTGTAGCTGCTGTGATACCCTCAAGTGCCCATCCAGCTCAGGATAGGTCACCACCAGTATGCGGCCATCAGGGGTGTCGGGGTTCGAACGGCACCCCTTCCTCGTTGACCTGCCGTTCTCAGCTGGGCCTCCACCGTCTTCCATGCCCAGTATCTGTGGGTGCTCCGCCTGCCTTAGACCCCTAGGGTCCACACGTCCTCGGCGATGGCACGCCATATACCCTTTTTTTGATGGGCGCTGACCTGCAGAGGCAATACACACAGGAAAATAGAATTAGTCAAACAGTCCTGCCTGTTTCACCTAAGGCCCACCATACCCCTTTACACACACATGGCCCAGCACACAACCAATACCCCGCACAGAGGACATCCACCCACCCTCCTTATACGAAGGCTTCACACACACCACTCAATGCATTCATGCCACATGTATCGTACCCACAGTGTACTCACCTGTTGGTCTGGAGGTCCATACAGCAGTCCGTACTGGGGTAGGACCCCATCCACCAGTTTCTCCATCTCCACCGAAGTGAAGGCTGGGGCCCTTTCCCCAATCACACAGGCCATGGTAGGTTCCAGACGCAGGTCAGAGCAGCACATGCAGTGTAGGTCCTCTCCTGTTGAAGATCAGGTAGCAAATGAGGGATGACATAGAAAATGGCAGTCACATACGCAGCAGTGCATACCGTCACTGCCGGCGTAGTTCACCATTGGCCACTGTAACCCATAGTGCCTCCCTCAATGGAGCACAACATCAGCAGAATTACCTCACTTCCACCTGTCCCTCCACACAGGACAGGCGGACGCCATTTCGGGGGGGGGGCAGGCCAGGGATAATTGCTGCGTCACTGGTGAAATTGGGATATACTGTGCAAATCACACCTACCCATTACAAGGTAACAGCATGCAAAGTTCTATTGTAGCCCCATTGTTCAGTTTGTGACGTCTCCTCACTCTTTTGCCCCATAGATTGCTACCACTGCGGATTAATAGGAGATGGAGACATACCCCTGTGAACAGACCCCTGGTGGACTTGGCATCAATAGAGGACAGGCACATTATCCTCATCTATAGACTTGACAAAGCCACAATCATAGAGCTGTGTGCCCAATTGGAGCCTGACCTGATATCTGCTATCCGTTACCCCACTGGGATCCCCCCTCTTGCGCAAGTTCTATCAGTGCTCCATTTCCTGGCAACTGGTTCTTTCCCAGTGACAGTGGGCTTGGCAGCAGGAATGTCACAGCCAATGTTCTCAAAAGTGCTAACAAGAGTGTTGCCTGCCCTGATTACAAACATGTACAGCTACATTGTATTTCCCCAGGTTGAAGATTTGGCCACAGTGAAGGCCAACTTCTATGCAATGGGACATAACCCCAACATAATTGGGGCGATTGATGGAACACATATTGCATTTTTCTCCCCCCGTCAAAATGAACAGGTGTTCAGAAATCTGAAGAGTTTCCACTCTGTGAATATACAGGTGGTGTGCTTGGCGGACCAGTACATCACCCACGTCAGTGCAAAGTATCCTGGGTCTGTGCATGATGCCTTTATCCTGAGGAATAGCAGCATCCCAAATGTGATGGCCCAACTCCAGAGGCACAGGGTGGTTCACACTCAGTATATGTTGATGTATGGGTATTGTGTGGGCCATATAGAATAGTGTGTGGCTAAATGTTGTCCCTCAATACTTACAGGGGACTCTGGTTACCTAAACCTATTATGGTTGCTGACCCCTGTGAGGAATGCCAGAACAAGGGCAGAAGAACGTCATAATGAGGCACATGGGTGAACCAGAAGGATCATTGAAAGGACCTTTGGCCTCCTGAAGGCCGGGTTCCGGTGCCTCCATCTAACAGGTGGATCCCTGTGCTACTCACCCAAGAAGGTCTGCCAGAAAGTAGTGGCATGCTGCATGTTGCACAACCTTGCCCTGAGACGCCATGTGCCTTTTCTGCAGGAGGAGGAGGAGGCTGGAGATGCCTGTGTGGCAGCAGTGGACCCTGTGGACAGTGAGGGTGAGGAGGCAGAGGATGAGGATGAGGACAACAGAACATCAGTGATCAGACAATACTTCCAATGACACACAGGTAAGACAGTGTTGCTTCACATTTCAATGACATTTGTTTGAATTTCTGTGACACTAGCATGCTGTTTTTTCCCACTTCTATGCCCACTTACTGTACCCTTTGGCAATTCATTTTGCAGATGTTGGTGACCTCAGATATGCTCCTGGTGTGATCACTGTAGTCAGCTACAGGTCATTAATCTATGCTCATTTTCTGTACAGTTGAATTGCAATGTTTGTACCTGTTTAAAGAATACATACTTGAACAATTTGACATACTACAAACTTCTTTTTTTCCAAGGGTGTTTATTGAAGTTCTAAAATATTGAGGGGCAAGTGAAATGGGATGGGGTGATGATGGAGAAAAGTGAAGGGTATTGTTCCAGTCTGTTTGCAGCACAGGTGCATTGTCCAAGGGGACATAGGAAGAGGAGCAATGGCAGTTCAAGATGGACAGGTTGACAGAGTGGGACACAAGGGTGACAATCAGAAGAGTCTCATTATCTGGTGGGGGTCTTGGCAAGTGTCTCTGGCTTCTGTCTGGATCGAAGGGAACGTTTGTGGGGTGGTTCTCCTTCTGCAGGGGGGGGGGGCTGGTGGCCTGTGAGTCCTGTGGCGGGGCCTCCTGGCCACTAGCGGCAGTGGAGGTGGAAGGCTGTTCAGCTGTCTGGCTAGTGGCAGAAGCCCGCTGTTTTGTGACTGCCTCCATCATAATATTGGCCAAGTCTGCCAGCACCCCTGCTATGGAGATCAGGGTGTTGTTGATAGCCTGCAAGTCCTCCCTGATCCCGGGGTACTGTCCCTCCTGCAGCCGCCTGTTCTCCTGCAGATTGTCCAGGATCTGGCCCATCATGTCCTGCGAATGTTGATATGCTCCTAGGATCTCTGCAGGTGCCTCCTGGAGAGTCGGTTTGCTAGGTCTGTCCTCCCCCTGGCACACAGCAGTCCTCCCAGTGTCCCTGTTGTCCTGTGCCTCTGTTCCCTTAACCGTGTGCCCACTGCACTGACCCCAGGTTCCTGATTGTCATGGGTATGTGGTGTGGCCTGTGTCCATGTAGAGGTGGACACACTGCTGATTGACGTGTCCTGGGGACAGAGGTATGGGTACGGTGGGTGGGTGCTGTGGTGGTGTTTCCTGATGGGGGAGGCTCTGTGGTGGTGTGTGACTGGGACTGGGTAACCGGCTGTCTAGAGGCCCCTGGTGGGCCAGGTTTGTCACCCAGATCCTGAAGACCAGAGTTGCTGTCATCACTGTGTGCCTCTTCTGTTGGGGGACTGGATATTGCTGGCACCTCCTCTCAGGTGACATTGGCTGGGGTACCTGTGGGGATGTAAATGATGTGTTATGGTTTCTGTGTCTGACATATTGTACATCCCTGGCTTCCCCTCTATGGTTGGATTTGCCCTGGCAGCTTTCACTTGTGCATGTTAGTGTATGGTGGGATTGTTAGTTCTCTATGGGGTGCATGTTTTAAGTGCTGAGTGTCCGTGCAGGGCTGTGAGTGGTGTCCATGCATTGGCAGAGCATGCAGGGCTTGGCATTGGGATGAGCGAGATGTGATGGTGGGGTGTGTTTGTAGTGGTGGAGTGATGGGAGTGAGGGTGGGGGTATGTGATGGCCTGCAGTAAGGGGTGATAGTAGTAGAGAATTGACTTACCAGAGTCCAGCCCTCCTTCTACTCTGGCCAGGCCCTCAGGATGCAGGATTGCCAAGGCTTTCTCCTCCCATGCTGTGAGTTGTGGGGGGGAGGTGGGGTTCCACCGGCAGTCCTCTGTACAGCGAGCCGATGTCTTGCTGCAACAGAACGTACCTTCCCCCGTAGGTCGTTCCGCCTCTTTCTGATGTCATCCCTAGTTCTTCGGTGCTGTCCCACGGCGTTGACCATGTCCACGATTCTCTGCCACAGCTCCATCTTCCTAGCTATAGACATCTGCTGCACCTGTGCTCCAAATAGCTGTGGCTCTACCCTGATGATATCCTCCACCATGACCCTTAGCTCTTCCTCTGTGAAGCGGGGGTGTCTTTGTGGTGCCATGGGTGTTGTGAGAGGTGTGTAGGTGAGGGTGTGCTGGGTAATGTGCTGGGGTGTGTGGTGTGGGGTACATGAGTCGTGTATAAGTGTGAGTAGTGTGTGGCTCTGGATGTGTCTGTGATCTTGGTGTCAGTCTCATACCAATGGTTTTTATTCGTAAGGGGTTGTGGGTAATGTTGGTGTGTGTTTTATAGTGGTGTGTGGGTGTGGTGTGTGTGTGTGTGTCAGATGTGTGTTGTTAGAATTGTCCAATGTGGTGTTGTTTTGTTTGTGTGTTCCATTTTGAGCGCAGCGGTATGTACCACCAATGGATTACCGCCGGTGAATGTCCGCTGTGGTAATTCGTGGGTCATAATGTGATGGGCGTAGTTCTGTTGGCGTAACGGTGTGGCTTTTGGTACCGCCAGTTTATCACTGAATTTTAGGTGTATCGGTGTCATACTATGGTGAACAGATATCCGCCATGTTGGCGGTAGGTTGGGGGCAGTCAGCGTGGCGGTAAGTGAGATTTATCGTCAATGTCATAATGAGGGCCTAAATAGCCTCTGAAGCCAGAGATAAAATGCAACATAAAAGATATTTTGGATCAGCTGCAATATCAAGGCATCATAACACCTAGGAGTTCAACAATGCACAACCCTGTCTTTCTGGTTCTCGATTTTAAACATGTGATGAATCATATAGAGTAGTCTTAGAATATAGAAATTTAAAATCACACACACACATATGCTGTGCAAAAGGCTTCAAGCACATAACTCATTATGTACCTGATGCAGAAGAATATTAAAAACCTGGACATGCCCAATGGGTTTTTAGTCAAAACATAGCGCTCAAAAGTAAATCAGACCCTCTTTCTCATTTACCAGTTTAAAATTCTCTTTTAAATGATTGCCACTGGGCTATGAGAATAGTCCTGGTTTATTCACTGCATTATGGAGATCTTACGGGGGAAAACAGAGGCACTATCATACATTGAAAACGTTTACATCACGGATGATGACTCAGAACAGCACCTGAATAGGGTGGACTCGATAGTGACAATATTGACTATACACAGTAACAAACTTAACTTTAAAAATCTAAAATCTCTCCCTTGAATGTGAAATTTGCCTCTAAATATTTACAGACTAGGGATAATAAAACAAACCTAGGTATTAGCACTGCTCATAATTTCCTAGGCTACACTCACATGCTCTACAATGAAGGACAGACATATCACATTTGGGGGCAAAGGGAAACTAATAATTATAGTTTCCCCAATTTCATCAGTAGAAGCTGCAATGAATGCAAGCATTCCTAATGCTGGCATTCTCCACCTTTGTTGGCTGCAGTGGGCCACATCTTCAAATGCAGATGATGTAAGTTTGAATATGATCCAACTTACCACACAAGAATTTCTCTAATACACACAAAATGTACCTCAACTCCTAATATCCTACCCATTAGGATTACAAGAGCACCTTTTATACAGACTGCTGTGCACAGCCTGTGATTGCTACTGAACAGAAATATTCTGCAGCTTTGTAGCATTGCAAGGATTTTTTTAAATCATGCATTCAAATCACTACATACCAAAACATTAAGTGATAGCACTGTACATGTTGCAGAAAAGCATGGTTTGTTACTTGCACTGTAGAATACTGATATACCAGTTCCCACACCACTTATGTCAGATTCAGGGTTCTGCAAGATTCAAAAGGGAAATCAGTCAATGATAAATAGCTCTGGGGAAAGGTGGCTGTCTTGAAAGACAAACTTCCTTTGGTCTATGTTCAGAACATCATGACCCATAAAGGTGAGGTAATTCACACTAAAGGGAATTGGGCAGCTGACTTAACTCCAAGGACAGTGGTGCATACATTTGAAGTAGCAGCAGCAGCCAGATCTCAAATCAAGGAGGACATAGTTCTTTTGTCAGTGATACAAGCAACAGCTAATGGTGAGAAGCCAGGCGGCTTTCCCTGCAAATTCTCCTACACCATAAATAAAGATAGGGCTCTGATATTTTCACTACCTTGAGTGGGAGAAAGACAAATTCCTAGGCCTAGCTGAGGCAGAGTGTGAGGGGTTAGTATCTGCCTATGCTGGCATGAGTGCCAGAGTAGCAATACTCCAGTAAAGATACTGATGGCCTAATCTACTTAAACAGACAAAAAATGATATATGGTAAATGTAAAATTTACTGACGCATACAACGCTCTACCGGTCCAAGGCTAAAGCAGACTCCCCTTATCATTTTATATACATGTATGAGTTGCTGCCAATTCATGCTCTATATTTCTGTGGGTTTGGCTACAAAGGAATGCTGTTGCTCGAGCTGTGATAAAAGACTTGCTTTGTCTAGTAGAAATCAGTGGATTTCATACCTTTCATTTAGACAATGGTCATGTGTCCTCCTAAAAAAAGGCATTCAGGGATGTTATGTCTGCTCTGGGAGTATGTTTGCAATAGTGGCACCCATTATATGCGGAGAGCAATGGGCTAATGGAGCATGCTGATGGTATGTAGCTAGAAGCTGAGGATCATTGCAAAGACTAAACAAGTCTGCTTGGTGATTGTTGACTGAGTGAGGGGTATGGAATTGCTGAGTTCAGAGTGAAGAGGTAAACTTTCTAAGGTGCTGAAGTGTAGTGTTGTGCCCGTCCTGATATGCAAGGGGGTGTTGTTCCAGATCCAGGGGGTGGTTAGGCAAAAAAAGCCTGCTTTCTGTTTTTTTGTACATTTCTTTGTTTCCAGGCTGGTGGTGTCTGAATGTTTGTGAGTTGGGAGCCATCAGAATAGTGAATTTGACAGCCAATAAAGTGGTTTGTGAAAACTTTGTAGATGATGCAGTTGATCTTGAAGGTGGTGTAGGCAGCTAGTCAGAGCCACTTGCGTTAAATCAGTGTTGGTAATGTGACTGAATTTCTACAGGCCATAGATTAGACTTTCTGCAGCATGAAGGATGTCTTGTAGGGTTGCTAAGGTGTCATCAGTGGGGACCTGATGAAGAACATTCCCACCATTAAAATATTGGAGTTCAATGGCTTGGATGGACTCCACAAGAGAGAGGGAGCTTCTTGGATCTGTGCATCCCTATGGGGATGAACTAGATTCAGTTGGAAAGATAGGAGAATACTAGTGCAGGTCTGTGCCAAAGAATCACATTCAAGGTTTTAGGGTGTGGAAGAGGGGAGATCCGTGATGATGCCAAAGACAGTTGATTTAGGAGAATCAGGAGGAAGGATTAGTTATTTTCCGTGGTCAAGATGGCCATGTCAGAGGTTGTAGGTTTTAATGTTTTGCTCAGACTGTATATAGGCTGTTTTTTTTATGACTTGGTGTATGGAAGATAGGTGAGTCATAGACCAGTAGTCGACATTTTTTTTCCATCTGCCATGAAGGTAGGTCTTTTTATGTGTAGAGACTTCACATTTGTAAAGATGCTGCTTGTAAATCTCTTTTTGAATAGCAAACAACTGTAAACGTACACTGAAGTGTAAGTTTACCGTTGTGAATCAGGCCCTATGTGTTTTATTAAGAATAAGAGGTAACATTATAGTGATTCTATTGCTGATGGAAAAGGTATAGAGTATGAGTAACAGGTTATCAATGGAAGTAAGGGTGAAAGGTTGGCAGGGTGGCTAGAGTTCTTATATATATGAATACAGAAATAAAAAGTATTAGTGAAAGAAATTATATTAATATTGGGGCTTGTAAAGATTACAAGTCATAAAGGAAAACATGACTGTTAGAAAGGAAATAGCACCTTAGTACATTACAAATGTGATTTATTTGTAGTTAACATCTATGTAACATTCTAGTCATGGGCAAGTTGGTGACTGTACTTTGTAGATCCCTCTGCTACCAGTTTTGCTTATAGGCTTCCACCAAGCATCCATGAACCGATCAACTCTTCAGGGAGTATTTCTTTCCAGCACTTTCATTCTAAGGTGGCAACGTGCTTCTTCAACGACGTCTGCCCAACAGGCCACTCCCAGGTAGGGTTGTTCACACAGTTTTTGCTGCTTATCCTTGTTAAGCTTCTAGTTGCAAGTCTCTGCTGCATAACTACACCCCTGCTTGGTGTCGGGCGCTGCACATGTATGCTGTGGGCTCTTTAAGATGGAGTCCATAGCCTATTTAGGCTACGCACTGCATCTTGAGGACTGCTTGTCATCAGTTTCCCCAGTCCTGTACTCACCTGAGTTTTCCTTATGTCGCATTTGCCAAGCAATCTGCGTCTTACAGTGGGTTTTCCCCTCCATCAGAGTGGTGGGTATTTGGCTCCTTTTCTGCATCCTTGGACTCCTGTAAAAGAGGCATAAGGCAAACAAGCATTATGTCATGCAGCAACCTATGGATTGGTAATGTACAGTGCTTAAAGACAAACCTTACTTACCTGATTGGGATTCTATCGCTAGGACTGCTTCTGTTCTTCACCTCCATTATAATCTTTCAAATAGATAAACCCATTGGTAGGATTTCAAAGCGGCACCCTGAACATCAGTATCATTCATGAATTGTACTAAAGACAAAAAGTTACTTAGCTGATTGAATCCTATTTGTAAGGATTGGTAAACCTAACTAATAATTTTTTATTGCAAATGCGACACCTGAAATAAAGGAACAGACAATATTATTCTTTGTAGCAGCGTTTGTGTAGAAGTAAGCCAGGACTCATAGGGCCAGATGTAGCAAAGGTTTTTACCCATTCTGTGTCTATGGGAAAAAGTGTTCGAACATATGGCCCATAGTAGGGTATTATTAGAGGACATACAGACTTGCTTATTTTTTAATGACTCTTTAGTTAAATAGATAGTTGATTGCATATTATGATTGAAGGAAGAAGACAGCTGATTAGCCTAATGAAACTATTTTTCTTGTGAAGAACTGATATTTGATCATCTAACTCATAACTCATACACTTAGGTATGTGTTAGCGCAAACCATTATATATCTACATGTATCTGTGATCATTACATGTGGAAATAATTATCCTGGCTCTATTTCAGAAGTATTGCATAACCACTTCAGGACACTGGAACCAGCAACTACAGAAAGGGAGAAGGGACATTAGGTACATCTAGCTTATATACTTAGGATTGGGAAAGTATACTAAGGTAATGTTACCTTTTAGAGATAGCCTATAAGACACCCAACATCTCACTGAGAAGATCTGGTCCTGGTGAAAGCTTGTCCCTTCATCCTGCTGGATCAGGCATAACCTCTTTTGGAGTCTGTTTGGTTTATAAGGAAGCTCAGAACTATAGTTGTGTCCATTTCATTCCTGGGAAAGGTAAACCTGACAAAGGGTGGAGTTCTCAGTCAATGCTTTTCTTTGGACACCTACTTAAAGAGCAGCATTTGTTTGCTTAAACCAGCATAACAACCTACTCTTCAGCACTTGTTTTGATGTTTTTCTAGTTTCTGTCACAGTACTGTGGATTACAATGTTTGCTTTCATATAGAACCTTTGTTTTACATCTGCTGGCTGCTGTATCTGTATTTCTCAATTAAAGCGTAGTTACATTTGGAGTCTCTTTATTCTTCACTTGTTATACGATGGCAGGTTTCATGAATGCAGGAGCTCTACCTGTTACTTTTCTTGAACATCCTGGGCCTCCCAAAGAGCATTGGAGGCAGTGAATAAAAGTTTCAAAGTGCATCTTGTGGCCATTGATGGGACCAAGTTCAGTTCAGAACGCAACTAAGCCGTTTTGTATAACTGTTTAGTGCGGAGAACAGGCGATTATTTGATAATACAACTCCTGTTGAGAAACTTGTTAAGGATGAAGTCTTGAATAATTGCACTGAGGCCATGCAAGGAATGGAGAAGTATGGTGACACTGGTACAAGTATCATCATGGAAAAAACTACTTTTATTATAGCTACTAGGCACCGGGTGAATCTATTGAGGAGTATATCTCAACATTACACATATTAGTATCAACATGTGCATTCTCTAACATGGATGAAATGATTTGCACATTTTTGAAAACTAGACACCTAGGGCCATCCAAGATGGGGTGACTTGTGGGGCTCTTACCAGGTTCTGTTACCCAGAATCCTTTGCAAACCTAAACATTTGGCCAAAAAACACTTTTTCCTCTCATTTCGGTGACAGAAAGTTGTGGAATCTGAGAGGAGCCACAAATTTCCTTCCACCCAGCGTTCCCCCAAGTCTCCCGAACAAAATAATACCTCACTTATGTGGGTGGCCCAGGTGCCTGCAACCAAAAAATGCCAACAACCTGTAGATATTGAAGGGATAGCAAAGCAAGTTGATAAGCACATATTTTTCTTTTATACATCTTTTAGGCTGACTCTGCTTTGGGGAACCATGCAAGTGAGGTATCATTTTAATTGCGAGACTAAGGGGAACACTGGGTGGTAGGAAATTTGTGCCGCAGCGGTGATCCTACATAGAAAAGTGAGGAAAATATAATTTTTTTAAGCAAATTTTGAGGTTTGCCGAGGAGCCTGGGTAAGAAAATGTTGGGGGATCCAGGCAAGCCACACCTCCTTGGACTCCTTGGGGTGTCTATTTTTCAAACATATCTGGGTTTGGTAGGTTTTCCTAGATGAAGGCCGCACCCCAGATCAAAAACATAGGTGCCCCCCCAACACAGGTAGTTTTGCAATAGATCATTTTGGTGTGTCCACATGCTTATGTGATGTTCCAAACAATAAAATTGTGAAAAGAAACACACTTAGGTTAGGTTAAAAAGACCCCTCACCCACCAACCAAGTTGGTGGCATGCTTCATCATCGGGGTCCCATCGGAGACACCTAGCGTGTCACAGGTGTGCTGTGACGCCTGATTACAGTGGTGCTGGTTTTGTCATTTTTACCACACATACTGGTTGGATTTGGCACGAGGGTGAGTGATGGTTCAGTGGATAAAATTTTATTAACAAGAGATTTCACAAAAAAGAAATGCACTGTTAATAACTGAAAGGCCAAAAAACTGAACCAATGACTCACAGCTCGTGCGCTGTAAAGCCACGGCAAGGCACCAACCGCTTTACAGTCCATTCACACACCTTTCGTACATGACATGCACAAGACCATTCATGCCACCAGCCACGGGCCAAGCACATTACAACACTCGCATCGACAGACAGCGCCACTCAAGGGCCCATCACTTACATACGCCCACATGCCTGATGCAGCAATCACACCAGCTGATGGGAGTGTGCGGACTGGCGTTTGGCAGGCGGTGTGTTGCAGTAGCCAACAGCAAGTCAATATGTACACCGTCGGCCAAGCGCCGCTCCACACACAATGGCATCACTTTTTTTTGTTTTAAAAACAAAGAAACCACTAACTAATTAGAAATAATTACAAAACTACAAACATAAAAGCTCTAACTAAGTACATGACAGAAATGCCAACCATGAAACTGAACACATGAAAATATAAAACAGGCAGTTTACACTCATATAGTAGTTCCCAGTAATTCGTCTGGGTGTGGTAATTCTTGAAACAACCACCCACACACAGCCCAGGCTTTGAAGGACAATCTGGGCAGTACATTCGAGTCTCCCTCCAGATACCTCTTTGAGCACACACTCTACATTTCTTAGCTGGAAAGTCTTTTTTGGGCGTGGGAGGAATGTGCTCAGCAAAGTGGCGATCTTTCAATCTAGCCACATCCTCCACCACTGCTTCTCTAGGAACTCTTGCCTGTTTCACCATAATAAGGCTCTTTATCACTGACTCCTGAAATTTCACAAATGTCATCGTTGACTCTGGAGACCTATCCTTAAACACAATAAAAGCATTAAAAGTTGCAAAGTGGAAGAGGTGAATTGCTAACTTCTTACACCAAACGTAAGACTTACGAATAGCAGTACAAGGTTTCAACCTCTGATCAACTCTATCTACATCTCCCATGTGCTTATTATAATCTAACATGCACACCGGTTTGCGCACTTCAGCAACCTGGCCCCAAACAGTCACGGGGGAAGTACTCTCATCATGGATGGTACTCAGCATGTAGACATCCCTCTTGTCTGAAAATTTCAAAGCTAGCAGCTCATCATTCCGCAAGGCACTGCACTGTCCCCTTTCAAGTTTTTTACAGACAAGCTCCCTTGGATAACCTTTCTGATTACAACGAATTGTGCCGTGGCAACAGTGTCCACTCTAAACAATTCCTTGAACAACTGCACTCCAGTGTAGAAGTTATCTACATACAAATGGTGACCTTTGTTGAACAGTCGTCTACCAAGTTCCCACACAATTTTCTCAGTAACTCCAAAAGTGGGAGAACAGCCAGGGGGGTCAATACTGGAATCCCTACCAGTGTAGACACGGAAACTATTCACATATCCTGTACTACTTTCAGACAGCATAGACAATTTAATTCCATATCGTGCCCTCTTGCTAGGAATGTACTGCCTAAAAACCAAACGACCCTTGAAGAGGACCAAAGACTCGTCCACAGTTATTTCTTTGCCTAGAACATAGACCTCTGGAAACTGATCTACAAAATGATCAAGGACAGGCTTAATCTTAAAAAGACGGTCAGAATCAGGGTGATCTCGTGGCAAGGCTAATGCACTGTCAACAAAATGCAGCATCCTAAGAAGAAGCAAATACTGATTACGACTCATGGTTGCAGGAAATATAGCTGTTGATAACAAGGGACTAGTAGACCAATAAGAAGCCAGTGATGTCTTCCTTATCAACCCCATCAAAAGAGTCAAACCCAAAAACCTTTTCATCTCCTCCAAATTTGTGGGAATCCACTGGGTAGCTCTCGAGTGTGGCCTAAGTCTAGCAGCGTTGTCCCTCAAATACTGCTCCGCATACAAATTAGTCTGCTCAACAATCTCTTCCGAAAACACATCATCCACAAATAACTCAAAGAATTTGACAGGCAAAAAGTTCTCTGTATTGACTCTACACCCCAGGAGACCAATAAAGGCAGGCAACTCTGGCTGCTCCATGTTTGGGGCAACCCAAAGTTCAGGTCTTCTAAAGGGAAACCTTTCAGCCCCAGGTTGCTGCACTAATGGCACATAAGTGTCCTCCTCTAAAACAGGCCCTTCATCTGCACTGAGAGTGGCTTCCTCATCAGAAGATTCCTCTCCGACAGAAACTTCACTGCCATAATCTCTCACTTCCTCCTCTGCCTCAGATGCAGAGTCTGTCTCATAATCATGATCAGACAATGACTCAAAAAGCATACCAACCACCTGCTGAGCAGTCATCCTGTGGCTAGCCATGATCTTTCCTACAAAAAGTAACTGGACAAATGCACCACCAACAACAAGCACTGTGTAAGATAAGCAATAAAGTGTAGCTTTATCAATAAGAGTTATAAACTCAAAAACTATACTGCTAACTTGCCTGGAAAAGCTTGACTCACCAGCAACTACTCTGCACAGACACAGCAATCAGCAATGATATCCCACTTAAAAGAAAGTAAGAAAGGCAAATTAGAAATAAGACAACACAAATATCATTGTGCAAAAATCTAAGGACAATTTCACACATAGGCCCTCATTACGAGCCTGGCGGTCTGTGACCGCCAGGCTCGCGGTTGGCGGGAGCACCGCCGACAGCCTGGCGGTGCCCCTTAGGGCATTCTGACCGCGGCGCTTTGGCCGCGGTCAGTGCAGGAAAACCGGCGGTCTCCCGCCGGTTTTCCGCTGCCCGTCAGAATCCTCCAAGGCGGCGCAGCATGCTGCGCCGCCTTGGGGATTCTGACACCCCCTACCGCCATCCTGTTCCTGGCGGTTCGCCCGCCAGGAACAGGATGGCGGTAGGGGGTGTCGCGGGGCCCCTGGGGGCCCCTGCAGTGCCCATGCCAATGGCATGGGCACTGCAGGGGCCCCCGTAAGAGGGCCCCGCTTGTATTTCACTGTCTGCATAGCAGACAGTGAAATACGCGACGGGTGCAGTAGCACCCGTCGCACCTTCCCACTCCGCCGGCTCGATTCCGAGCCGGCGTCCTCGTGGGAAGGTTGTTTCCCGCTGGGCTGGCGGGCGGCCGCCCGCCTGCCCAGCGGGAAACTCAGAATGCCGGCCGCGGTCTTCAGACCGCGGTGCGGTATTCCTGCGGCGCAACTTTGGCGGGCGGCCTCCGCCGCCCGTCAAAGTTGTAATGAGGGCCATAATCCTGTATTTAGTAACCACCTACAAACATGTCATTCATGCGTGGCAACAATACTCCTTTGGAGTAAATTGTTTCTACTTACCTAAAACATGCAACTATTCAAACCGCCGGTCAACCACTGCCAAAACCGCAAGGAGCCACAGCAAAGAAAGCAAAAGCTTTGAACTAGAACAAAAAGGAGATTTTTTTTATCAGAAATGCAAATACCTCGCCAGTTGACAAACACCCCACCATCAAGCATTTAGAAATTGGTGCCTAAGTGGATTCTGCCCACCATGGGCCTACTAAAAATTAGGCCTATCTGCCCCAAGGGGGGCAAAAAATACCTTTAGAAGTGTGTCCCCATGGGGAGCGAGCCTTGCCCAAGGGGCCATCCCCCAAACAAAGCAAAAACACACATACACTACACCTGGTGCCTAAGTGGCATCTGACCCCGTTGGGGGCAATGGGCCTAAAAAAAAGAACAGGCCGATCTGCCCCCAAGGGGGACAGAAATGGCCAACAGTTCTATGCCACCTGGGGGGGTCACCCCTTGCCCAAGGGGGCATCCCCCCACATAAATAAACAAATAAAAAACATCCCTGGTGAAATAATAGGCCGATCTGCCCCAAAGGGGGGCAGAAATGGCCTTGGTACACGTGCCCCCAAATGAGGGGCAACCCTTTCCCAAGGGGCCACCCCCCCATCCACTAACACACAAACACTATCCCTGGTGTCTAAGTGGCTTCTGCCCCCCTTGGGGGCAGATCAGCCTAAAAATAATAGGCCAGAAATGGCCTTGGTACACGTGCCCCCAAAGGGGGGGTGACCCTTGCCCAAGGGGCCGCCCCGCCACTAACACACACACACACACTATCCCTAGTGTCTAAGTGGCTTCTGCCCCCATTGGGGGCAGATGGGCCTAAATAAAATAGGCCTATCTGCCCACAAGGGGGGGCAGAAATGGCCAACAGTTTAATGCCCCCCTTGGGGGGGCGCCCCTTGCCCAAGGGGGCGTCCCCCACATAAATAAACATTTGGACAAAAATCCCTGGTGTTCTACTGGTTTCTGCCCTAGCCTAAAAATAATAGGCCGGGCAGAAATGGCCACAGCAAACATTCCCCCCAAATGGGAGCAACCCTTGCCCAAGGGGCCGCTCCCTGACACAAAAAAACATTTTAAATAAAAAAAAAGAAATCCCTGGCGTCTAGTGGGCATTCCTGCTGCCCGATCGCAATGCGATCAGGCAGCAGGAATGCTCAAAGAGACACTGGGAGAAAGGAAAACCCTTTCCTTTCCCCCGGTGCCTCTTTGTTTGAAACCACCCACCCGCTGGAGGAGAAACTCACCTGTTTCTCCTAGGTCGCACTGGAAGTAAATGGCTTGCAGTGCGACCAGCATAATTGGCGTTTGGGAGACTGTTTGGTATGTGCGAGTTAACATTTGTAGATGATTTGTCTTTTTTACGAAAGCTAACTATCACTGACTCTTTAAAATATTTGGGGAAATCCATTTGTTCCCTAATTTGATTTAATAGTTCAGTTATAAAGAGGAGTAGCTCTTTTGCGAATATCTTATATATCTCAGTGGGAATGCCGTCACTCCAACAGGATTTCGTGTTCAGCATATTCTTAAGTGCTTTGGCTATCTCTGCTACCTCTATTTTCTCTATAAAATATTTTCCTGTGTTCTTGACACTTGGAGCAGAGGAAGTGCTTTGAGGTATTGTTCTAACTTAGATATAGCAACAAAATGTGCTTTCTCATATAACTTCTTATAATGCTGGAAAAAGTGTTCAGCGATCTCCATGTCCCTGTAATTCAACCCTTCGGTAACAGGATTTTCGATTGAGCCAATACACTGCTTACTTTTCTTAGTCCTAGTAGACCATGTAACATACTTTCCTATTTGTAGATTCTCTTCATATATTTCTGTTGGTATGCCCTATGGCTCAGAATCTCTTCAACCTGGAAGAAATATTTCAGCTCCTGCATTGCGCTTACTAGCTGCTTCTTTTAAGTTTTTCCTAAGATAGTACCAATCCTGCCCTTGGAAGCTGAACATGCACTTGTTGCGAGGTCCATCGCAGACTGTAGTTTTTAAACTCTGTCCATTCCCACCTTCCTGGCATTAGGTTGGTATGCTGCCCCCAAAAAGATGCCTTGAAGGTTCCCATACTGCGAATTCAGACGTGGAACCATGATTGATCTATAAGAAGGAGCCTATAAACATTATCATTTCATTTAACCGTGTCTGATCAGAAAGAAGAGATTTATCAAATTTCCATCTGGATCCACCTTTTAGCAGACGATCTAATGCTAATTGTAATGATACTATCAAATGATAAAAAAAAAGCATTCACCCCAGATAGAGACTGAGTGCCACTTACTAAAGCGTGTAACTAAGAAAAATAATCTGGGCGTGAAGCAGAGTTAAAGTGGTATGAGAAACAAGAATACTGCGTACGATCCATCTAAACGCCAGGGATCCATCAATACAAAGTCTTGTTTCATAGCTGTTAGAACTCTTAGGGCCTGATTTAAACATTTCTAGTGCAGCATTTGCGCCATTTTTTGAGGCAAAAGCGGCGCAAACGTACAAAATAGAATTGAATTGACTGGGAGTCAGGCTAACTAGCAAACTATCATGGGAAGAGCAGATCATAAAAAGCGCAGGGCTGTTACAACACAGAGCCTCATTCATACTGCGCTTTTATCAAAGTCCCTTTACAAAAGCTGTATCCCCAGCAATAAAAATCTATATAGCTAAGGCACAAGGAGCAGCCCTGTATGGAGCAGAAGTATGGGGTTTCTCCAATTGTAACAAGATCTCAGTGGGGGAAAACAATTTCGCAAGGGCTCTGATCGCGTGTCCACGCACCACACCCCTGTTTCCATTATTCTTAGATTTGGGGTTAAGTCGAGTACCAGATTTAGTTATCTTAAGACACTTCCTTCATTGGATCAGGCAATGGATTACCCCGGAGTTAGATATATATAAGACCTCATTATTTGATTTATTAAAAAGTCAAGATGCTAACACTCTTCCCTGGATTCGACACGTGTCTCACTGGTTTTGTTTGGTGGGTCTGGGTGATTACTGGGAAAATCCCCATAAATTAGAGAGACGGCATAAAAATGTTTTAAAGCTAACTTATTGGTCTTATGTTAGGGATAACAATATAACCTGTAAATCACATGGTCGTTTAACTAATTCTTTTATTGATCTTAAATGGTCTCCAAAGTTTGAACCTTATTTGGACATTATACCGGATTTGCAGGGCAAAAGTTTATATGCAAGATTTTGGTTCGGCTCTTTGCCCCTGATGTCATTGATTCATAGGTGGGGGCCGATCAGCCTCCCTGATATATGCCCCGCCTGTGGCAGTACTTTTGAAACCATCGAACATTTTATGTTCTTCTGTCCAGCTTATGCGATTCCGCGATCAAAATGGATTCGCAATACTTGTAGGGCTATGGGATTTAAAAACTGTTCCTTGGCTTTACGGGTGTTAAAAAGTCACAACTCAGTTGATGTAATTTTTCCAGTAAGCAAGTACTTATTGGCAGCATGGCGCATACGTTGCCATTTCCAAAAAGCAACATAAGGTTCCATGTAATTGATTTAGATAAGTTTCAGAGTTTTATGTGTAATTTGATCTTACTATTGTTTTAATGATTTTAAACTAATTCACAGATGTGTAGATGCTGTATTTAAAAAGTGACTATTTATTCATGTACTATTTACTATTTATTGTTTTTTTTTATGTTGCTTTTATGGTCAATTGATCGAATAAAGCTGATGATGATGATGATGAATTGAATTGAAGTATAAATCAGGCCCTTAATATCTTGGGCTTTAGCTGTTTTCTGACTCTATTGGAGATATCTAATTGTATAAAGTTGAAATTGCCTCCACAGATCAAGAATCCCTCTTCCCCCATTGCGATGTTGTGCGGTTGTTTTAATGGTTCCACATCATCTGTGTTAGGACCATAGTAATTCACAAAATTCAGAACAGTTCTAGCACATCCACCTTAACCTTTACCCATATCTGTCTCCCTTTTCCATCCCTTAATAACTCGTTCACATCCCAGTTAACATTACTGGCCAAGTAAATCTCCCCTCTCATGCCTGCACCTGCAGATGCAAAGTACGCATGGGAATACCTTCTAGGAATTGAGGGAGTTATTCTTAAAGTGTGTCTCCTGAAAAACAAAACCACCTCAGGCTTAAATTAAGTTAACCAACTCAGCATAGCACCATATTTGTGGATCTGGTTAGCAAAAGCAGCCTTTTCATTGCACTTCTTTTCCATTCACTCATACTTACACATCTTTGCTGCAAAGCTCTGCTAGAATTTCTCTCCATCCTGCTCTTTTTTCCCTGCACATGTATACCCTCAGCCCTTTCCCTTCCCACTGAACTCTGTAGTGACCCCTGCAAACCTCTTGGAAGAAGGAATAGCCCACCTTTTCTGCTATCATTCGATTCCTAACACCAGTGCCCTGGAACTGCACCTAGCATCACTCATGTGTCCCCTTCACAGAAACGCCCCCTGCTCACTCTGACATGGGGAGAAAAAAAAGCTTAGATTGCTGTACTATTAAGGCCTGGATACCTTCTGTTCTGAACTGTCCCGCAAGTCTCTGAACTTCTTTGGTATGTCATTTTGCCGCAGCTGAAATGTACAAAAACACACAAAATTGGACCTTATCTGAGACTGCAAATGATTTCTTCTAGATAGCTGTAGATAGAATCTGTTCCTTTATGTTATAGTGCACAAAATTAACAAGGATGGTACAAGGATATGTGTTGCTAACAGTGCAATGGGAGAGGACCTAATGCCCATGCATGAAAGAAAGATTGGATGGTGCATCTGGCAAAATGTGGGTTTTGATCAGAAATTCCATCAATTGAGATAGGTTCTTAAAATTGCCTTCAGACTCCATTCCTTACAGAACCCACACAAAGTGGACATTAGACCGCCTTGCATAGTTCTGCATCTCCTCAATCTTGTTTTAAAAAACATACACCTCTGTTAGACCTGACAGCCTTAGGGTGGTCATCCTCAACTTTTTGCCTGCCTCCCTCCACTTTTCTGAAACTGTTTCTGCTGGTTTTAGGACTCTGCGTACTTTACCACTGCTAACTAGTGCTACAGTGCATATGCTCTCTCCCTTAAACATGGTAACAATGGTTCATTCCCAATTGGCCTATTTCATTTACTTGTAAGTCCCAAGTACAGTGCACTACATGTGCCCAGGGCCTGTAAATTAATCGCTACTAGTGGGCCTGCAGCACTGATTGTTCCACCCACCTAAGTAGCCCCTTAACCATGTCTCAGGCCGGCCATTGCAAGGCCTATGTGTGCAGTTTCACTGCCACTTCGACTTGGCATTTAGACGTAATTGCCAAGCCTTAAACTCCCCTTTTTCTACATATAGGTTACCCCTAAGGTAGGCCCTAGGTAACCCATAGGGCAAGGTGCTATGTAGGTAAAAGGCAGGACATGTACCTGTGAGTTTTAAATGTCCTGGTAGTGGATAACTCCTAAATTAGTTTTCCACTACTGTGAGGTCTGCTCCTTTAATAGGCTTAAATAGGGCTATCCTCCTATACTGTTTCAGTGGTAGATTCTGATCAGAAAGGGGTAAACAGGTCATATTTAGTATGGCCAGAATGGTAATAGAAAATCCAACTTATTGGTGAAGTAGAATTTAATATTACTATTTTAGAAATGCCACTTTTAGAAAGTGAGCATTTCTCTGCACTCAGAATCCATCTGTGCCTTACAGTCTGTCTCCAATCCACGCCTGACTGGGCTGGTTGACAGCTTCCTTGATAATTTCACCCAGTCAACCACAAACACAGGATACTCAGGCCCTCATTATGATATTGGCGGTAAATCCCACTGCCGCCGCGGATATCCGTTCACCATTTTATGACACATACTCACTAATCTGTCAGTATTCAGCCACATACACAAATCAGCCAGGCAAAAGATCAGTGATAAACTGGCAGTATCAAAACCCACACCGTTACGTCAACAGAACAACGCCCACCACATTATGACCCACGACGGACATTCAACTGAGGTAAACCATTGGCCGTACATACCGCCACACTCACAGTGGACACCCACATACAAAACACCACCACATTGGACAATTCAAACAACACACACCTGACACCCATACACACACCGCACCCACACCACTATAAAACGCACACCCACATTACCCACAACCCTTTACAAACAACAATTACTGGCAGGAGATTGACACCAAGACCACTGCCACAACTAGAGCCACACACTTTTCACACCTATACATCACTCACTCACTCCGTATCACACACCCCAACACATTACCAAACACATCCTCACCAACACACATCACACAACAACCATGGCACCACAAAGACACCCCCGTTTCACAGAGGAGGAGTTAAGGGTCATGGTGGAGGAAATTGTTGGGTAGAGCCACAGCTATTTGGAGCACAGGTGCAGCAGATATCAATAGCCAGGAAGATGGAGCTATGGCGGAGAATCGTGGACAGGGTCAATGCCGTGAGACAGCACCCAAAAACTAGGGATGACATCAGGAAGAGGTGGAACGATCTACGGGGGAAGGTACGTTCCATTGCAGCAATACACCAGCTCGCTATCCAGAAGACTGGCTGTGGACCCCCACCTCCTCCCCCACAACTCACAGCATGGGAGGAGCAAGTCTTGGCAATACTGCATCCTGAGGGAGGAGTACTGGACTCTGGTAAGTCAACTCCCTAGTATTATTACCCCCCTACCTGCATGCCATCACATACCCTCACCCTCATCACTCCACAACAGCCCACACACCCCACCATCACAACCCACTCATCCCAATGCCAAGCCCTGCATGCTGTACCAATGCATGGACAACCCTCACAGCCTTGCATGGGCACTCATCAATAAAGCATGCACACCATAGAGAATTAACTATCCCACCATACACTAACATACACAAGTGAAAGCTGGCAGGGCAAATCCAACCATAGAGGGGAAGCCAAAGATGTCCAATATGTCATACACATTAACCATAACACATCATTTACATCCCCACAGGTACCCCAGCCAATGTCAGCGGAGAGGAGGTGCCAGCACTATCCAGTCCAGTCCCCTAAGAGGTCCACAGCAATGACAGCAACTCTGGTCTTCAGGATCTGGATGACCTACCTGACCCATCAGGGACCACTGGACAGCCGGTTCCCCAAGCCCAGTCACACACCACCACAGAGCCTCCTCCATAATGAAACACCACCACAGCACCCAGCCAGCGTACCCATACCTCTGTCCCCAGGACACGTCAATAAGCAGTGTGTCCACCTCTACAGGGACCCCCGGCCACACCTTGCCCCCAAGACAATCAGGGACCTGGGGTCAGTGGCAGTGGGCACACGGTTCAGGGGATAGGCACAGGCCACCAGGGACACTGGGACGACTGCTGTGTGCCGGGGGAGGACAGGCCCAGGAAACCGACTCTCCAAGAGGCCCTCTCTGAGATACTGGGAGCCTATCAACATTCCCGGGACACGATGGGCCAGATCCTGGGCAACGTGCAGGAGAACAGGCGGCTGCAGGAGGGACAGTACCAGGGGATCAGGGAGGACTTGCAGGCCATCAACAACACCCTGATCTCCACAGCAGGGTGCTGGCAGACATGGCCAACATTATGAGGGAGGCAATCTCACACCAGTGGGCCCCTGCCACTAGCCAGACATCTGAACAGCCTTCCACCTCTGCTGCCGCTAGTGGCCAGGAGGCCCGCCATAGGACTCACAGGCCACCAGCACCCCTCCCCCTGCAGAAGGTGAACCACCCTGCAAACGTTCCCTGCGATCCAGACAGAAGCCAAAGACACTTGCCAAGACCCCCACCATGAAATGAGACTCTCATGTCCCACTCAGTCACCCTGTGCACCTTGAACTGCCATTGCTCCCGTTCCTATGTCCCCTTGGACAATGCACATGTGCTACAAATAGACTGGAACAATACCCTGGACTTTCCTCCATCATCACCCCATCCCATTGCACTTGCCCCTCTATATATTAGCACTTCAATAAGCACCCTTTGAAAAAAAAACATTTGCAGTATGTCATGTATATCAAATATGTATTCACTGAAACAGGTACAAACATTGCAAATCAACTGTACTAAGAGTGAGCATAGATTAATGACATGTAGCTGGCTGTAGTGATTACACCAGGAGTATATGTCAGGTCACCAGCATCTGCAAAATTAATTGGTAGAGGGAACAGTAAGTGGGCATAAAAGGGGGAAATATCAGCATGCCATTGCCACACAAATTACAACCAAAGTCATTGAAATGTGAAGTTAGACTGTCCTACCTGGCTGTCATTGGAAGTATTGCCGGATCACAGATGTTCTGTTGTCCTCATCCTCATTCTCTGCATCCTCATCCTCATCCTCACTGTCCACTGGGTCTACTGCTTGCACATGGGCATCTCCAGCCTCCTCCTTCTGCAGGAATGGGACATGGCGTCTGAGGACCAGGTTATGCAACATGCAGCATGCCACCACTATCTGACAGACCTTCTTGGGTGAGTAGCACAGGGAACTACCTGTTAGATGGAGGCACCGGAACCTGGCCTTCAGGAGGCCAAAGGCCCTTTCAATGATCCTTCTGGTTCACCCATGTTCCTCATTATAATGTTCTTCTGCCCTTTTCCTGGCATTCCTCACAGGGGTCAGCAGCCATGATAGGTTTGGGGAACCAGAGTCACCTGCAAATTTTGAGGGACAACATTTAGCCACATACTATCCTATATGGCCCACACATAACCATACACCAACATCTACTGGGTGGGAACCAGGGCTCACCTATTAGCCACAGCCTGTGCCTCTGTAGTTGGCCCATCACATTTGGGATGCTGCTATTCCTCAGGACAAAGGCATCATGCATTGACCCAGGATACTTAGCATTGACGTGGGAGATGTACTGGTCCGCCATGCACACCATCTGAACATTCATGGAGTGGAAACTCTTACGATTCCTGAACACCTGTTCATGCTGCCGGGGGTGGGACAAATGCAATATGTGTTCCATCAATCGCCCCAATTATGTTGGGGATATGTCCCATCGCATAAAACTCTGCCTTCACTGTGGCCAAATCCTCAACCTGGGGGAAAACAATGTAGCTGCACATTTGTTTTATCAGGGCAGACAACACTCTTGTCAGCACGTTTGAGAACATTGGCAGTGACATTCCTGCTGCCAAGCCCACTGTCACTAGAAAAGAACCAGTTGCCAGGAAATGGAGTACAGATAGCACTTGCACAAGAGGGGGGATCCCAGTGGTGTGACGGATAGCAGATATCAGGTCAGGCTCCAATTGTGCACACAGCTCTGTGATTGTGGCCCTGTCAAGTCTACAGGTGAGGATAATGTGCCTGTCCTCCAGTGTTGCCAAGTCCACCAGGGGTCTCTACACGGGGGTATGTCTCCATCTCCTATTCATCCACAGCAGTAGGAATCTAAGGGGAAAAAGAGTGAGGAGCCGGTCAAAAACTGAACAATAGAGCTACAACAGTAGTTGCATCCTGTAAACATGAAATGGGTCAGTGTGATTTGTCCGGTATGTGCTAATATCACTTGTGACACAGCATTATTCCAGGGCCTGCCCCCCCTCCCGGACAGGTGGAAGTGAGGTAATTCCGCTGATGTTGTGCGCTGTTGTGGTAGGCATTTGGGAACCGCTGTGTAACTCCTCATTGGTTAACATTGGGCCCTATGGGGTACAGTGGCCAATGGTGATCTACGCCGGCGGTGATGGTATACACCACCGTGGACATGACCACCATTTTCTGATTCCTCACTTGCTACCTGACCTTCCATAGTAGAGGACCTACACTGCATGTGCTGTTGTGACCTGTGTCTGGAACCTACCATGGCCCGTGTGACTGGGGAAAGGGCCCCAGCCTTCACGTCGGAGGAGTTGGAGAGACTGGTGGATGGGGTCCTACCCCAGTATGGCCTGTTGTATGGGCCTCCAGACCAACAGGTGAGTACACTGTGTGCACGATGCATGTGGCATGAAGGCTTCGTGTAAGGGGGTGCATAGATGTCCTCTTGGCAGCATACAGGTTGTGTGCTGGGCCATGTGTGTGGCAATGGTGATGGAACAGGTATGGTGGGCCAAATGGTATTTTCCTGTGTGTATTGCCTCTGCAGGTCAGCCCCCATCAAAAGAAGGGTATATGGTGTGCCATTGCCAAGGAGGTGTGGACCCTGGGGGTCAATGGCAGGTGGAGCACCCACTGTTGCAAATGGTGGGAGGACCTGAGACGCTGTGCACGGAAGACGGTGGAGGCCTAGCTGGGGATGGCCTCCCAACGAGGAAGGGGTGCCCATGGAACCCTGACCCCCCTGATAACCTGCATACTGTCGGTGGCCTATACAGAGCTGGATTGGCGCTTGAGGGCATCACAGCAGCCACAAGGGGGTGAGTACAGTGCCCATCATTACAACTTACGCATGGTAGGGTGGTATCTGGGTGGTGGATGTGTGTCAGTGGGTGCCCCTAGGCCAGGCCTGACATTGCAGCATAGGTCCCCAGATGGGTACTGTTCTGAAGGGATAATCCTGCTACCTAGCTTGTTGGCATCTACTACTATGTAGGTCCCAGGTGTGCTGCATTTGGCAGTGTGTGCCCCTCCCCATGCCTTGGTGGCAAGCTATTTCTCTGGTAGTGCAATGCATAGTGCATAGAGCTGTTCCCTGTGTGTGAGTGTGCTGTGTACGCCAATAGTGGTGTTGGTTCAGTCATTGATCCAGTGTATCCATTGTCTCTTCTCCCCCTTTATTGTTTTGTCATCCTGTCCTTATGTGCATTAGCATCATCTGGCGGAGGAGCCTAGGCACTTATAAAGGAGGGAACTGCATCCCACAGAACCCAGGAGGCAGAGTCCACCGACGGTGAGGGCACCAGTGGGACGGAGGGCGATGGGAGCACCATGGCGGAGACTGGAGGGGACACACAGATACCTCCTCCGATGGAAGCTCCCTGGTGGTGGCGGACCACACCAGCTACAGGTACAGCCGCCACCCCTGTTCCAGCACTGCCCTCCCAGCAGCCCCTCATCGAGTTGCCTGTGCCCGCTCACCCAGGAGGATGGGCATCTCCTTCGCTCCAGGCACCTCAGGCCCTGCCCCAGTTATCCCTGCTGCCCTGAGTGAGGAGGCTATTGACCTCCTGATATCCTTCTCTGTAGGGGAGTCAACCATTGTGAATGCCATACAGGGCCTGGCAGCCCAGATGCAACAACCTAATGCATTCCTGGAGGGCATTCACACTGGATTGGCGACCCAACAGAGATCGATTCAGGCTCTGGCCTCCTCTCTGAGGGCAGCCATTGCTCCTGTTTCTACCCTCATCCCTCCAACTTCTACTGCCCAGTCCCATTCTCTTCAACCCCAACCTATCCCAGGCACACATACAGATGGGCATGCAAACAAGACAACACCCAAAAGTGTCATAGGCAAACACAAGCTCCAAACTTCATCCCATAGGCACTCACACAAACACCATCCAGTTGCAGACACAACAAAATCCACTATTTCCACTGTCTCCCCCTCTTCCTCCTCCTCCTCCTCCAGCCTAGTTATGTTCACACTCACACCTGCATGCACTACATCATCATCCACTACCAGCATCATCACCACACCAAGCAGGACACACACCTCACAGGCAGATACCTCCACAACATCTATACACATGTCCCCTGTGTCCTCTCCCACTGTGTCTGTCTTCCCCCCCTAAAGTACACAAATACAAGCATTCAGACACCCAACAGCCATCCACCTCACAACAGCACAGAGCCCAGGCATCTGCACCCAAATCCAGCAGACAGACACCTCCAACAACCACTCCCTCATCCTCCACTCCCATTCCTTCTCCCTCTTCCCGCCCAAATGTCCCTAAAAAACTATCCCTATCCACCTTTGACCTCTTGCCTACCCCTCCCCCGTCCTGCACGTATGGCCAGGGTATCATGAACCCAGCCAAGCACCTCAGCCACACAGTCCACGGGCCCAGACCTAACCACAACCACTTGTGGTGGAAAGGGATCCAGGCCACATGTACTGAAGGGGAAGGAGCCTGCACCAGCCAGCCTAAAGGGGAAGGAGCCTGCCCCAGCAGGCAAGAAGGGCAAAGAGCCTGCACCTGCTACCCGAAAGGCCAAGGAGCCTGCACCTGCCACCCGAAAGGCCAAGGAGCCTGCACCAGCAGGCAGGAAGGGCAAGAAGCCTGGACCAGCAGCTGTGACAGAGCCCACACCACCAACCATGGTTGTGCATCCATCTGAGGGTGCAGGGGATGTGCAGGAGCCTCCCCCCACCAGCAACACTACCACTGTGCATCTGTCCGAGGGTGCAGCGGATGTGCAGAAGCCTCCCCCTACCAGCAGCACCACAACTGTGCAGCCGGCGGACGCAATGTAATCCTGCCTCCTGGGGCTGCTGTGCGGGCTGCCCTCTCTAGAACCAGTGAACAAGACACCGACGTGACAGACTGTGGCCCATCACTCCCCAGGATCAAGCACGGGGCAGGTTGCCCCCTCCAGAACCAGTGGGCAAGATACCCACTCGAGCGACTGTGGCCCATCATTCCCTAGGATCAAGCACAGGGCATGTTGCCCCCTCCAGAACCAGTGGGCAAGAAACCCACTCAAGAGACTGTGGCACATCACTCCCCAGGATCAAGCACAGGGCAGGTTGCCCCCTCGATAACCAGTGGGCAAGACACCCACTCGAGAGACTGCGGCCCATCACTCCCCAGGATCAAGCACAGGACATGTTGCCCCCTCCAGAACCAGTGGGCAAGACACCCACTCAAGAGACTGTGGTCCATCACTCCCCAGGATCAAGCACAGGGCATGTTGCCTCCTCCAGAACCAGTGGTCTTATTTCATCTCCCAGCTAAGTTGCCCCCCCATCCCCCTGAGGTGCCTGCCTATTTACCAACTGATGCCCCTGCAGTGTTCTCTCTGTGTTGAAGCAGGTGACAAGTGGGTCCTTAAGCTTTGGCCTGTGGCCATGTGGCCCACACAAATTGAGGACTGGGCTGTGTTCCTTTTTCTGTAAATTTGTATATATCTGTTATATTGCCTAACTTATTATTTCTACTCTTATTACAAAAACTTTGGGGAAATAGTTTTTTCCTTGCATTTTTCAGCCGATTTAGGGGGGTAACTTGTTTTCTTGGCAGCTGGTTGAGTGTATGAGGTGTGTGTATGGGGGTGTGTGTTGCCTGTGTGTGTCACTGTCGTTTTCCTCCCCCCTCCCTTGTGTGCTAGGTGGCTGTACTCACTGTCGTCATCTTCGCCGGTGTTTGTGTTCGTGGTAGAGCAGAACGTAGAATATCATCGGAAAAACATGCAGTTCTGGTTCCATGGGGGAGTGTCAGGAATAGGGCTGTGCGCGGTCCTGGTCCCCCTAGACCTCTGCTTCGCGTCTTTGCAGCACATCATGTGCGCCGCTTGTCATCCCGCTTGCTCCAGAAGTGGTCATCAGCGTCGCATGCCCTGTGGTAAAGCTCATGTAGCTGCAGGGTCAGGACATTGGTGGACAAGATGCACTTATCAATGCCATTCTATGAATGGACTACAACTCCCAAGTTTTTAGAGGCAGCGGCCATCTTGGGGTGTGGCAGACCTATAAAGTCCAGCCAAACCCAAGCACATTGCTCACTATTTTGAAGACTTCAGTGCAGTCGGACCTCGTGGGGAGTTCCTCTGAAGAAAAGCGGATTTCCTGCATGGCAGAGTGGCAGCATGTAGGAGTATCCTTGTTTCCATGGTGAATTCAAAAACGAGTAGGTCGTACTCGTATCGGTAAGGTCTTGATGAGTCAAATCTTGAAGGGGGTTGTTTACTCCCAAAAGTAGAGGCGCCCCTTAGCAAAACAAGCAAAATCTTTAGACCAAAAGTAAAGCGTTCCTGGAACGACGATCAAAGCACTTCAGGCCAAACGAGTAAAGTGCCCCTTAGCACAATGAGCAAAGCTCTTCAGGCTAAACAAGTAAAGCGCCCTTCGCAGGACAATCATAGCGCTTCAGGCCACACAAGAAAAGCGCCCTTGCCACGACAATCAAAGCACTTCAGGCCAAACGAGTAAAGCGCCCTTGGCATGACAATCAAATCGCTTCAGGTCAAACGAGTAAAGCGCCCTTGGCATGACGATCAAATCGTATCAGACAAAACGAGTAAAGCACTCCATGACACAACGAGCAAAACGCTTCAGGCAAAACAAGTGGAAGCGTCCCTGGCATAATGAGTAAAGTGCTTCATGCATGACGATCAAAGCGCTTCAAGTTCAATTAGTAAAACATTTCAGGCCTCAGTTGCAAATGTGAAAGCGCTTGAGAAAAGCAAGCTGTGGTTTCATTGTTTTTTGGGAAGTACAATATGTGAGATACATATTTAAATCTTTGTGCATTTCTAGGCTGAGATCAAACGTTTATGTTATGAAAGCATAATTGTTACATGGTTAATATTCAGAGTATGATCATAGTCAAAAGCTCTTGCCATCTTTAGGAACAGAGATCGTGGTTTGTTCTTGTTCCATGATTGAAAGAACGGGCTATGCCCAGTTGACGAAGGGTCTCAATCCGATATCACAGAGATGCCTTTGTTCTAGAGTCTATTGGTGAGTTTATACTGTTATGAATGAGTATATGCATATTTGTCTTAACCATTTTATGTTCAGATCTCTCTCCCTGCAGTACCCTATACTAATTCCCTTCCCCTCTGCCTGGCTTCATCAATACTCTGCGCTCTGATAGCTTTCTGAGTTGGTGACGCTGGGATGTGGGCCTTTTAGTCAGCAGCGTGCAGATCCCGAGGAAAGGGCACTGTGACAGAATAGTGTGCCCACAAGTTTTATACTTTCCTCTTGGTCTGTACGTGAGCTGTGCAAAATGGCCACCTTAGACACCATTATGCAAGCAGTCACTCAAATGCAAAGGGATTTAACAGACTCAAAAAATGTTACAGCCGATTTAGTTAACAAAGTAACCCAGCTACAGAGTAAGGTGGATGGGTCAGAACCTGAGTCTCGTCCTACGCATTCCACACCTACTAACATAGCCGTGAATTTGCCGACACAAATTCCGCTGGCTGCACCAGAAAGGTTTTCTGGGGATCCCAATAAGGTTCAAGTTTTTCTCACACAGTTGGAACTACACTTTACGTGCCGTCCCAGTGCCTTTCCGGATACACAATCTAGAATTGCATTCCTTATAGCCTATCTAAATTGTGATGCAGCTACTTGGGCAGTGCCATTAGTCTGATTAGATAGTCCCCTTTTGTATAACTGGCGTCGTTTTGTGGAGGAATTTGAAAAGCTATTTGACAGGCGCTCAATTACCATGTCTGGAGACAAAGAGTTACTAGAGTTACGCCAAGGAAACAAAGACTTGATAACATATTTGTCACACTTCAACCGGTTAGTAGTGGAAACCGCTTGGCCAGAGGAAAAAAGGTCAGCAGTGTTTTATCAAGGACTAAAAGACGAACTGAAAGACGTTTTGGCCCAAATTGAACCACAACTGAAAACTTGTAATGATTTAATTAATCTAACCCTGCGGCTAGACCATAGACTCACAGAAAGAAAAGGAGTAAGGAAAAAATGGGAAAGGCCCAACTGGCGAATGGAAAGGTTTAGACACCCTCAGTGGTCCTCAGACCCTAATATAAAACCAATGGATATCGGAACTATTCTTCCACCTTTGACCAAAGAGGAGAAAGACACACAACGCAGAAATGGACAGTGTCTGTACTGTGGAAAAAAGGGTAATTTCGTAAAGGAATGTCCAGTGAAACCCAAAGGTAAACTTGATCCAACACTTGTGGCAAAGAAAAAGATAGCGGTTGCTTTGGAAAATACACAGGAAAACTAAAGTCCCCAAGAAAAAACGAAGGGGACCTCTTGGGCAAATTGACGATCCCTTCAGTGTGTTCTTGTACAAATCGCTATGTCAAACATTTCCGAATTCTAGCACAACTAACTGTACAGGGAAAACGTTATGCTGTACAAGTTCTAATTGATTCAGGGGCAACAGGAAATTTTGTGGACCAATAAACTGCACTAGACTTGCAAATACCCAGTGTCAAGAAAAAGGTTGCTGAAGTTGTTTATGCAGTCGATGGTAGTGAATTGGCAGGAGCCCTTGTTACTATGCAAACCTCACAAATGCAAATGATTTGCAAAGATGATGGGAATCTGAACCACTGTGAAATAATTCGCCTCAATATAATCCAAGCACCCCAATATGGTTTTATTTTAGGAATGCCATGGTTAATGTTACACAATCCATGCATAGACTGGCGCAACCAGATTTTGCATTTTTCTCCTTCCTTTTGTTTAAACAAGTGTCTTCAACCAAGAAGAGACAAAGAAGGGAATCCTCAACACACTATTGCTACTGCAGCAGAGAAGGAAATTGATCTGCCACAACAGTATTCAGAATATACTGACGTTTTCTGTGAAAAGAAAGCGAGCACATTACCACCTCACAGGTAATACGACTGCCAGATCGATCTTGTACCCGGCACCAATATAACAAATTGTAGAATCTATGCATTATCGGAGAAAGAAAACAAGTCCTACGAGAATACCTCGATTAGCCAACGAGCGAATTAGGCCATCACGATCTCCAGTGGCTTCTCCGCTGTTTTTTGTACCCGAAGCCAATGGTGAATTGAGCCCTTGTATTGACTTTAGAGTGATAAATAAGATTACTGTTAAAAATAAATACCCACTACCCCTCATACCAGTCTTATTAGATCAGGTAAATTCAGCAGTTATGTACACCAAACTTGATTTACGAGGTGCTTATCACCTAGTTCGAATTCGAGAGGGAGATGAGTGGAAAATGGCTTTTAAAACTCGTTATGGTTCTTTGAGTAGCTAGTGATGCCGTTTGGTCTATGTAATGCCCCAGCAGCTTTTCAATATTTCCTAACCGATGTTCTGAGAGAATACCTAGACATATTTGTCATCGTTTATATTGACGATATATTGATCTATTCAAACTCCGAAGAAATTCATGAAGAACATGTAACAAAGGTGTTACAAACTCTACAAAACCATAATTTGTTTTGCAAACTAAGTAAATGTGAATTTCATACCAAAGAAGTAGAATTTTTAGGAATCATTTTAACACCTGACGGCATGCAAATGACTGAGAGAAAAATTCAGGCTGTAGCAGAATGGCCTACACCTAAATCAGTACGTGACATCCAATGTTTTTTGGGCTTTGTGAATTTTTACCGACGCTTCATCCATCACTTCTCCCAAAAGGTAGCACCAATCACCAAATGGCTAAGGAAAAAGGCTGCCTTCAACTGGTCCAAAGAGACAGAGAAGGCATTTCAAGAGTTAAAAAAGGCTTTTACTTCAGCGCCCATTCTAGCTCATCCCAATGTGGAGGAACAATTCATTGTGGAAGCAGATGCATCTGATGTCGCTGTTGGGGCCATCCTTTCCCAACGTCACCTAGAAACTGGACAATTGCATCCCATAGCATATGTGTCACGAAAACTGAATGAAGCGGAACAGAATTACACCATTGCGGAAAAAGAATTACTAGCAATCCACAATGCTTTCAAAGAATGGAGACATTGGGGGTGATTCTAACTCTGGCGGGCGGCGGAGGCCGCCCGCCAGAGTTCCCCCCTCCAGAATACCGCACCGCGGTCGTAAGACCGCTGCGGTGATTCTGGGTTTTCCACTGGGCTGGCAGGCGACCGCCAAAAGGCCGCCCGCCAGCCCAGTGGAAAACAACCTTCCCACGAGGACGCCGGCTCTGAATGGAGCCGGCGGAGTGGGAAGGTGCGACGGGTGCAGTTGCACCCGTCGCGAATTTCACTGTCTGCAATGCAGACAGTGAAATTCAAAGTGGGGCCCTCTTACGGGGGCCCCTGCCGCCAGGAACAGGATGGCGGTATGGGGTGTCAGAATCCCCATGGCGGCGCAGCGAGCTGCGCCGCCATGGAGGATTCTTTTGGGCAGCGGAAAACCGGCGGGAGACTGCCGGTTTTCCTCTTCTGACCGCGGCCAAACCGCCGCGGTCAGAATGCCCTGCGGGGCACCGCCAGCCTGTTGGCGGTGCTCCCGCCAACCTGGACCGCCGGGGTCAGAATGACCCCCATTATCTGTTGGGAGCAAAACACACCATAACTTTATACTCTGACCATAGAAATTTACAATTTACGAGCTCTGCCAGACTACTAACTCCCAGGCAACTGAGATGGATGTTATTCTTTGCAGAATTTGATTTCATAGTGACTTTTAGACCAGGAGTAGATAACCGCAAGGCCGATGCATTGTCTAGGCAAGATTCTTCAATCACACATACTGAACAAAAACCCATGTCTATTATAACGCCCTCAAAAGTGTTGTGTTTAATAGCGGCTGAAAAATTATTTGATCTCATTGGTAATCATTTACATATCACCAAGTGGCAAGAGTGGTTACAACAAGTCACCAAAAGGTCCATTCAACAAGGCCTACCTCTACACAAATCTCGAGTGTTTCTGCCTACTGAAGAATTAAGAGAGACAGATTTTCATTGGTTGCATACTCATCCTCTGGCAGGTCATCCAGGTCCTCAAAAAACACTAGAATTAATGAAAAGGTATTTTTGGTAGCCTACACTTGTTTATGACTTAAAGCAAATGTTGCAATCATGCGAAGTATGTGCAAGATGCAAAAGTGAACATAGCAAGCCTAAGGGTCTATTGATACCTCCACCCGTTCCCAATCATCCATGGGAACATATCTCTATGGATTTTATTACTGGTCTTCCCCAAGTATGGTAATATTCAACCATTTTAGTGGTGGTAGATAGTCTTACCAAATATGCTCATTTCATTGCATGTAAAGGTCTCCCAATATCCGACACTTTAGCAACTATCATCTTAGAAAACATTGTTCGCCTTCATGGACTTCCAAGAGTCATCCTCTCTGATAGAAGGACACAATTTTCTGCACGTTTTTGGCAGCAATGGTGCAAGGCTTTACGAATTGATTCAGCCTTATCCACTAGTTATCATCCACAAACAGATGTTCAAACAGAGATACTGAATCAAACTCTAAAACAATATTTACGATGTTATGCAACAAAGTCTCCAAAAATCTGGCTGGATCTCCTGTGGCTTGCAGAACTGGCTTATAACAACTCTCACCACTCTTCAATTAACTCAACTCCCTTCTATGGTTTATGTGGGCGTCATCCGCACATTTTGCCAGTTACGCTACCTGCTTCTACGCAAACCACTCCAGCAGTCATGGATATGTTAACACACATGAAAAGAATACATTCACAACTACAACCAAATCTACACCAGGCAAAGACAAAATATAAAATGCAGTATGACAAAAAACACCAGCCTAGCCCTCAGTATACAGACAAAGATAGAGTTTTGTTATCCATGAAAAACTTTGTATTAAAAAAATAAAAACATGTTTCATCCAAAATTCATAGGGCCCTATGAAGTTCTGCGACAAGTGAACCCTGTAACATATAAACTAAAATTGCCATTGTCCTTGAAAATCCATCCAGTGTTTCACACTTCACTTCTTAAACCTGCTTCGCCCTCAAGTGTCGCACAACCTGCTCCTCTACTAGTCCAAGGTCATTGAGAGTATGAGGTGTGAGCTATTTTAGACTCCCGATATCGTGGGTCTTCCCTTTGGTATTTAGTGTCCTTGAAGGGATACGGACCGGAAAACAACTCATGGGAACCTGCATGGCATGTCCACGCACCACGTTTGGTGTGATGCTTTCATCTCCTCAACCCTGATAAGCCGGGTCCTGGACCGCGCTTGGGAGAGGGGTGTTATGTCAGGAATAGGCCTGTGCGCAGTCCAGGACCCGCCCAGACCTCTGCTTCGCGTCTTTGCGGCACGTCATGAGCGCTGCTTGTCATCCCCGCTTGCTCCAGAAGTGGTCATCAACGTAGCCTGCCCTGTTGTAAAGCTCATATAGCTGCAGGATCAGGACATTGGTGGACAAGATGCACTTATCAATGCCATTCCATGAATAGGCTACAACTCCCAAGTTTTTAGAGGCAGAACCACCTTGGGGTGTGGCAGGCCTCTAAAGCCCAGCCACACCCAAGCACATTGCTCACTATTTTGAAGACTTCGGTGCAGTTGGACCTCGTGGGGAGTTTCTCTGAAGAAAAACGGATTTTGTGCATAGCAGAGTGGCAGCATGTCAGAGTATCCTTGTTTGCATTGTGAATTCAAAAACAAGTAGGTCGTACTCATATCGGTAAGGTCTTAATGTGTCAAATCTTGAACTGGGTTGTTTACTCCCAAAAGTAGAAGCACCCCTTAGCAAAACGAGCAAAACGCTTTAGACCAAAAGTAAAGCGCTCCTGGCATGACGATCAAAGCACTTCAGGCTACACGAGTAAAGCGCCCCTTAACACAATGAGCAAATCGCTTCAGGCTAAATGAGTAAAGCGCCCTTGGCACGATAATCGAAGCACTAAAGGCCACACGAGGAAAGCACCCTTGGCACGACAATCAAAGCGCTTCAGGCCACACAAGTAAAGCGCCCTTGGCACAACATTCAAAGCACTTCAGGCCACAGGAGGAAAGCGCCCTTGGCACGACAATCAAAGCGCTTCAGGCTACACAAGTAAAGCGCCCTTGGTACGACAATCAAAGCGCTTCAGGCCACACAAGGAACCTGCCCTTGGCACGACAAACAAAACGCTTCAGACAAAATGAGTAAAGTGCCCCTTGACACAACGAGCAAAGCGCTTCAGGCAAAACAAGTAGAAGCGCCCCTGGCATAATGAGTAAAGCGCTTCATGCATGACAATCAAAGCACTTCGAGTTCAATTAGTAAACCTTTTCAGGCCTCAGTTGCAAATGTGAAAGCGCTTGAGAAATGCAAGCTGTAGTTTCATTGTTTTTTGGGAAGTACAATATGTGAGATACATATTTAAATCTTTGTGCATTTCTAGGCTGAGATCAAAAGTTTATGTTATGAAAGCATAATTGTTACATGGTTAATATTTAGAGTATGATCATAGTCCAAAGCTCTTGTCATCTTTAGGTACAGAGATTGCGGTTTGTTCTTGTTCCATGATTCAAAGAACGGGATATGCCCAGTTCACAAAGGGTCTTAATCCGATATCACAGAGACTCCTTTGTTCCAGAGTCTATTGGTGAGTTTATGCTGTTATGAGTATATGCATATTTGTCCTAACCATTTTCTTTTCAGATCTCTCTCCCTGCAGTTCCCCACCCTAATTCCCTTCCCCCCACCTGGCTTCAATACTTACTCTGCGCTCTGATAGCTTTCTGAGTTGGTGACGCCGGGAGGTGGGCCTTTTGGTCAGCAGCGTGCAGATCCCGAGGAAAGGGCACTGCGACAGGGAGTGGTTCTTCCCTGTGTCTCCAATGGTGAGTCCTTTCACTTCTGTGCAGTGTTTCCACCAGGCTTTTGATGTCGTTGGTAACACCCCGAAAAGGTGGTGGTTTGCAGGGTCGTAATATGGTGGGCGGAACATTGACTTCCGCCTGGCTGTAGGCGTCTACCGCCGTGGTGGTTGTTGTTTACGCCCTGGCTGTCGGTGTGGTACATTGGCTGTCTTTCGGAGATTTTTCCGCCATGGTCATAATTTGGCAGTAGTTACCGCCAGCCTGTTGGCGGTATTATCACCACTTTATCACCGACCGCCAGAGTCGTAATGAGAGCCTCAGTCATACCTGCACTCATCTGCATACTGAATGGTCTTCCTGGGCTGGAAGAGTGAAGGGGCCTCACACTTACATTTCAAAGGCTAGTGGCCTGCCCTCACACAACGGACTACCAAACCCCCTACTGGGACCCTGGCAGACACAGTTGTACTGCAAGGGGACCTGGTGCACTTAAAAACTACTCTTTGAAGTCTCCCCCACTTGAAAGGCATCTTTGGGTATATAAACTGGGGTTCTGACCCCACCAATTTAGACACTTCTGGACCTGAACCTGGACCTGAACCTGCAACCTGTCAAGAGGAACTGGCTGGCTGTCCAAAGGACTCATCTGCACTGCTTTGCTGTGAAGGACTGCTGCCCTGCTGTTGCCCTACTGCCCTGCTGCCCTCTGACTTTGCTAAGAAGTGCTCTCCAAGGACTTGCATTGACCTTGCCTCCTGTTTCCTGAAGTCTCAGGGCCAAAAAGACTTCACTTTTTCAGGAAACTCCTTGTGTTCCAAATATTGACACACAGACTGTCGGAAACTCAGCACAGCCGTTTTATGATCACCAAAATGCCACACAGCTCACCCAAAATGATGCAGCCCGACTTCCTGTGTAAAATAATCAACGCAGCACCTGCTGTATGACAGAAAATTTGACGCATCACCATACTGGATCAACGCAACATCTGTGACTTCGTCCTGAAATCACAGGATTTCCCTGCATCGTCCCTGGGCATCAAAAAGAATCCCGCGTCGCAGTAAGGACCCAGGCCTGAGCACCGAGAAACAACGCAAAGCCAATAGTCTCAAACCACGTGGCAGCGGGCTATAACTCAACGCACCTGACCCATAAGTTCCCTAAATCTAAACATTATTTAGTTGAAAAATAAGAATTTCCTTATGTGTGCACTAATACCAACACCTGCTGCCAAGGTGCACTCCTTGAGAAAAGGAACTAAAACGCAATTAGAACACTGGCCGTGCACCACAGTCAACAATATTTAAATGTTGAATTCTTTAGTGTAGTTTCATTCAAATCTTCTCTTTATTATTTTTTCTTAAAACAGCACATATTCATAGCAGAAATGCGTTTTGTCCTTCAAAAAGGACTTCTTCAGGATAGCTGCTCCCCCGGGATGACTGGCTCGTTGGCATTCTGCCTCTGCTGCTCATTGGAGGTCATCTTCCCAGGCTGCTCTAATTCATTCCTGGTTCCTGTGTGCATTTGCGGGTGAAGTGCACCAGCATTGTCTGTGCCGCACTGTAAAATCCGACGCACCATTTTTTTCCAAGCATCTCCTCCTCTACAGTCTCTGTGTGTATAATTTTTGATGCAAACCAGGTACTTTGTGAAACTGATAACGTGTCAGAACCTTGATAAGTAAACCTACAAGGAGACACGTCTAGGCCAATTAACCTTTTGACCACGTTTGGAGACTTCCCAGAACGAGATATTTCTTTTTTTTGGCATCACAATCAATATGTCAATAACTCCTTCAATATTCACAAAAACAAATCATTAAGCTAATCAATAACACTTAATATAGCTCAATATAGCGAACGCACCATGACCTTTCAGCCATGAATAACCACAACAAATCTAGTTATGAGTTAGGATATTTATTCCCTATTAGTTACAATCCAGTATCATATTTATTAGTTTCAACAATAACAAGCACATCAAAACTACCATAACTTGGCAATCAGACCAAAACTTTATCAAAGCATAGATCATAAACATTAGGATGAAGCACGACGTTAACATGAGTCAACTTTAGCAGAGTATCATTAGTACATTATTCAACAAAGCAAGAATTCAGTCATTTGTCTATTTGCATCCGATGTTAGTGGATTCCTTAACTAACTTCGAATTAGCATTAGCATGTTGGGCTTCATGCAAAACAATTTGGCAAACATAAATTTGGAAAAACATCTAACTATGGCCCCTATCAAAAGAGCAGTTGGTACCTAGAAAGGAAAGGCAAACAGACAATTTACAATTATCATCAGATAGTTACCCCTCCAACATAGCATCAATCAGCATCAGTCTTTGTCCTCAGGACATCAGTTGATTCGCCATCAGCAAAGATAGGACAGGCAAGTCTCAGTAGGGCATAGATAAAGAACAAGGCTCTTCCCTCATAAGGAGGAGAAGCGCTTATCGGACAAAGGGTAAGGTGAGGATGGTTTAAAGTATCAGACGGCTAAAAACAAAGTCTCTCAGAATGGCAAGGGATGATGAAGAATGGCAAAGAATGGTCTCAAAAGTGGCTGGCTTCCCCTTGAGACATGTGGTTATATTAAAACAGTCTAACAAGTCTCTAATTTCCCATTAGGCAATATTTGGTGCATCATTATCTCTGTCCAATAATTCTCCACACTCCTTACTAGAATTTTCCACAAAACACAGTTCTCATGCAATCGATTGGCTCTTGTGATTGACGTCTCCATCGGGTGGAATGTCAGGTAAGAAAAGTTACACTTTACGCTCCAGTCAGTAGTTCCATTGTCTTCTCCTAGTCCAGGCGACCTTGTACCTGTTGCGAATTACACTGTTGTATTAGGGAAGAATCTCCCCTTGAGCAAGTCGGGTCCCATGAAAAAGAATTTACTACGGCTACACACACATATCTCTAGCTTCTGGAAAAGTACAGCTTCATGTCCTTCAAGAAAGCAGCACATTGCACGTTAGAAAAACACAAATAATATAAGACCAGGCAGCTAGGCCCAGACCTTTGCTAACTAAGGCCTAGTAATTAATTTAGCAAAACCGAATACATAACTCTTAATACCAATACAAAGTCATACATTAGTACATTGTTAATTCATCATTAATCAGTCTTGTTAATCATCGTATACCTTGGTGGCCACTCCCCGTGGGCACATTTCAAACGCGTACATTATTTTTCTATGCTAACACATTTTCTATGCAGCTTCATTACACATTATATTGCAAGCTTTTCATGTTAATATTAATTTTAAAGATCACACTCCAACAAAACTAAGAGACCATTGTTGATTTCTAAGATTTAAGACTCTTTTTAATCTTGCAAAGTTGATATTTAGAATTGTGCTTATTGAATCTTCATCGTTTGACCTTAATTTAACCAGATAAATATCATATTTTTCTAAACCTGTGTGGTGTATTTTTATGGTGTTTTCACTGTGTTACTGTATGATTTATTGCACAAATACTTTACACATTGCCTTCTACGTTAAGCCTGACTGCTAGGTGCCAAGCTACCAGAGGGTGGGCACAGGATAATTTGGATTGTGTGTGACTTACCCTGCCTAGGAGTGTGGTCCCTATTTAGACAAAGGTATATATCTTGTAGTGTAGCCAATTTAGCTATAGTTTTATGTACGTTATTTTAGCAACCTAGCCCTGCTACTGTGCACTTTAACCTAGATATGTTTTATTTTAGCTTCATTATATTAGTTTAAGAGTAGCCACATTTGCGGTCTTGTTTTATTTTCTCTATCAAGCTGTTCTTCGCCTAGGTCAGCACTATGTTCTTAAACAAGACATTTCTTTCACTCAGTGCTTTTCTCAAGGCTGCAGTAAGATAGGTTGCGGGCAAAAGTGGTACGCTTTGAGTCCTATGTTCACAGAAACATACACACTCTTACGTGGGGATTATTTCTTGGAACATCAGCTGTTTTATTATAAAAACACTACGTTGACCCATGTACGTTAGAGGGAGATTCCAGCCATATGACCACAACTGTGTGCTGATTGCTTTGCTGCAGCTGCTTATGTAGACTACAGGCCTCTTGCTCAGGTATGAGGGATGATGTCTTCCCAGGGGGGAACCTGAAAGGCAGCATTAGAGGTTAACATGCTGTGCTCTGACATAGCTTAGGTAGGAACTATCCATAATGACATTAGTGACAACATGGTAGCGTTATTCTTGTGTTTTCCTCTTTTATTCTTATTGTGCTTCATTGTTCTAGTTATTGCAATACATACCGTATTATCTAAGATGCACTATTATTGAACTATAATCTGCCTCTGCTTGTCCTTGCATATGTGAGACTAATGTAACTGAGAGAAACGGATGAGATCTGAGTGAACACGATTTCCCTGAGAAGTCACTTATGTCATGCGCCCAGCTGCACCTATCCTCCCTACTCTTGGGTGGAGATGAGGCACTGCTAGTTAGCAGGAACAAACCCGGATTAGGCTGACAGATGTCACATGGTGCGGGATCAGAGTCAGTCCCCCGCAGTACAGGTGATTCTGCCGCCAGAATCCAGTCGTCTCATTAGGATAATGAGAACCTATGCGACAACCTCTGCCAACTAGAGATCCCTATTTCTAACATCCTTCTTTTGCACATTTGCCACTTCCCTATCCATGAGGAGAGATATACCATCTTCTCCGCTTCCTGAATCCTAGCTGGAATTTGCATTACATTCTCCTCAATTTTATCCAACTTAAGATGTAGGGCAGCAATCTCTTGTGCTTGCATTAATTTCAAATCCCGGATTCACACCAGAATTATCTCTAGAAAATGTTTAGAAGGCTCAGTTTGATCAAAATGAGATGGACTGTTTGATGTTGAGCCCAACAATAAAGCTAGCAGGTGATTTAGAAGATCTGGACTAACCCATTGGTTCCTCAGCCTGTCCAACATTGCCCCCTGGATTTCCAGACACAGACCTGTATCCATCGGCGGCGGGGCATTGTTGCCTGAGGAGGGGAGGTACACTTTTCTCCAGCCCAGAAGAAGGCAAGTCCACTATAGGCATGTTCCCTTCCCCCAGAATGGCAGGTGAAGCATAATTTTCTCATGACTACATTCATTTTTTGATTGCCTGAGAAAGAGTGGATAATCTTTTGGCCTTGCTAAATTAGTGCACTCCTCCAGTCCCTGCTGATGCTGAGGGATTGACCAATACCCCTCCTGACCATTTTCCCCTCCCCAATTCACACTCCATCAATCCTGGCCTGCTGTTCCTGAGTCAATTGCTGGGTAATCAGGATTTTCATTAGGGAGGATAAATAAGTTCACTCCCTCCTTTTGTGGTGAATTAGAATTTGCCACCTTGATTGCTGTAGGAGACATATTGCCCCTTGTAGCCACACTTTCCTCTTTTCACTCTCCTACTGAACCGGCCTAAGTGGTTAATTTGTTTGCTCTCTGTGAAAGAGGCATAAAGCCATTGGCTGAAGCAGCATCCTGATGTTGTTGCTTGTTCAGATGAAAATTCTTCTGCTAGTTCTACAGAGCCTTTAGCCTTTTTGCTCCTTTCTTTTCTCCCCTCTTTTCTCACTCTCTTTCGCCGTATCCCAGTTACTACAAAGACTGGCGAGAGGATTGCTTTTCTCATCTTAGCTGTCCAAACAAGGAAGAATGCTCACCTTCCTCAGGTCGGATCTGGTAGCCTTTGCGCCAAGACCATTCTGCTGCTGCGCCTCTGTTTGTTGTTGATGGTATTGCATTCAAGCTGCTCGATAACTGCCATGCGTCCCAAACCACTCAGTTGTTTTGACTTTCAAGGTTCAGACTTGGTACACTGATTGCGGCTCTCTAAACACTGGTCTCTCACCCAGACTCTCTGTGTTGGCTCGGTGGCATCTCCGCCATCTGACCTTCAGGAAGCGTAAACATCATGGGTGGGAGAGGGGCCTGGAGGGTGCTAGCAGCAGATTATGTGGGCTCTGCCTGCCACCGCCCATAAACCACTTGTAAGTATATTACTTACGGGTGGCTCTGATAAAGTGTCCCCCACATATTACAAAGCTAGTGTACAAATTACGAGTATGTGTTTAACATCAAACGTATCCCTGGCCCAATCAATATGCTTGCTAATTATTTATCTTGTTTACTTTGCAAGGTTGACCTCTCTGATGAAGAAGAGTGTGAAAGTGACGATGATGTGACTATAGCAAGCACATGTGAGTAACATTTGGGAGAACAGGCTTTGAGTAAAAACAAATGGATGCACGCCATAGCTGATGATTTAGCATACACTAAAGTTTCCAATTTCATTGCAATTGGTTGGTGCAAAGGGAAGAGTTTGGATGTCAATCTCAGACCATTTTGGAAAATCAGAGTTGAGCTGTACACTGAGGATGAATTTATAATTAGAAGTGACAAGTTTGTGGTTCCTTATTCCTTGAGACCATGCTTACTTCCTTTCACACATGATGGTCATGTCAGCATGACCGGCACAAGAAGTATTAAGAATTAGTTATTGATGCTCGGAAATGGATCGAGATGTTGGAATGTTTGTAGAGGATAGTCAGTTATGTAGGAAAGCAGATAAGTATTTGATGGTTTGTGCCATGTCCCTTAACCTGACAGACACTGGGTGTTGACCTAATGACACTGGGTGTTGACCTAATTGGGCCAACGTACAAGTTACCTGATACTATATGCTACGCTGCAGACTACTAAAATAAATTGACTTAGATGGATTTAATTGACTCTCCTACTACCAATAACATTCATGTGTTTTTCAAGCAAATCTTTTTTATGGAAGATTTCCTTTTAGAAATAGTGAGTGATAATGGCTCACAATTTGTATCTTTTAGTATGATTCTTTTTTTCAAAGCAAGTGCTAACTCACCTGAAGGCATCATTGTACCATCATCACTGCTATGGTCAGGTTGAGCAAGCCAACCACTTTATTAAATAAGCTATTCAGCTAGTCGTGAAAGGTTACTTACCAGTTCGGAATGCTTTGAGAACGCGCCTTTGGGTGAAGCAGACCATTCCTTACAGTGTAGCAAAGGCCGCATTTCAATTATTGAGAGGGAGATATGCCTCTACCGTATTGCAGCCCCAATGGGTCAAAAAGAGTAATAAAAGAATGAATGTTAATGTTCCTGTTCAGGACAAAGGAAATTAGTCCATTAAGGAAATTTGGGGAGTGTCAAGCCAAAAGGAAATATCATTATGAACAAAGAAATTCAATCAATACTTGTAAGATAAATGTTGGAGATGTAGTCAGGTTAGGCATCCGCATGGTAAGTTTAGTGGTGGCACGTTTTTGACCCTTGGAAAGTAATGAAAAACACTGGTTCTGCTATTAAACCTAGTAATGGCTGTTGGTGGAACAAGTCTTGAACTGTTATGCCATGACAAGGCAAACATATTCCCTAGTAGAGTCAGGTACCACTCGCTGGGTTCCTACAAGTAGCCATTGTAAGGAATCTGTTCCTTTCATTAGACCTACTGCCAAACCTTTGACACCATGTAGTACACTATCACTTCATATTAGTACATATATCATCCTAAACACTATTGGGAAAGAATCAAGCATGTCCTCTTTAAGCCTTCCACATAATGTTGGTATGCCTGTCAAATTGGTTGAATTGAATGTTTCTATAAAGAGGGAAAAGATGTAATGTCCTTATTGCATTTACTTTATCAAGCATGATGTTGTTAGTTAGATGTATTTACCATATATTTATCCTTGTGGTCCTTCCATTTCCAGAGCCTTCCTCCCACATGTATCTATGTGTGAAAGGGGCCTTATGCACTGTTCAGAGTGTCAAAAGAGTGTTGTAGTGTGTAGAGACAGCAGGGCATGAACACCATCTTCACAACTGCCACTCGTCCATTCAAGGAGAGCTGGAGCATGTTCCAGAATCGCACTGAGGCCTGAAGGCCATCAGTCATTTTATCTACATTGTATTGTGTTTGTTGCTGGGAGGCAGATGCCATAATGATACCCACGCATCAGAACCTATAAGTCTCCCACGGCAATGGGAGGAATGGTAGAGTTACGAGATTCGCCCTCACCAGTCTATCCAACAGGAACACCAATGATGTGGTATGGTTAATTTGGAGTCCTGTGATATCCCCAAAGTTATTTAAATAATGGAGTAAAGTAGGCAACGACACATTGGGTGATCTCAGATAAAAAAAGGGTGTGGTCTGCATATATGGACACTAGATGGGTTGTGTATCCCACCACAATCCCCCATCTTTCTATCTGCTATCTAAGCTGTATCGCCAGAAGTTCCATCACCAACGCAAAGAGCAATGGTGACAACAGGCAGCCCTGCCTTGTCCCCCTGCCCACCACCAATGGATCTGAACACAATCAGCCAAGCCTGACCCTAATCATGGGTTCGGTAGCTAGATCCAAAATCGAAACTGGGGCTCAAATCCCATTGCCCAAAAGATGATCCGGAGATACTGCCAATGAACCGTTATAAGCTCCCTAGCTATGGCTTCAGTTATCGCTGCTAGTTTGTCCTGTGACTCCACGTGAAGCAATCCCGCTATCACAGGTCAGAGATGAAACGTCAGCAGTTTACAGAGGATCTCAATATCCTTATTGATCATTGTAAGTGGCCGGTACAAGGATGGATCCGAATACCGTAGTTATGTATCCCTCTCTCATGGAAGGGTCAGGATCCCACATTCCCCAGCCTCTAAGTAAATCTCCAACAAGCATTGGGTAATGTCCGCTGCATAGATGTTTTAAAATTCTGTCGGGAAACTGTTGCCTCCAGGAGATTTCACCCCGGCAGAGTAGTCCGTGCCAACCGGACCTTCTCTATCATGAGATCCCCCTCTAATTCATGTTCTATCGCCTCCCCCAGTTGTGGGATGGTGATACTTGTGAGACATTCTGTCACCTGCACTGGATGTTGTTCGGGTAGCCCAGTATAGATTTATTGCCAGTGGTTTCTGAATGTAGTCAGTATGGCAGATTGTGTGTATGCATTGTCTCCCAGAGATGTCCTAGGGTGCATGATGGTAGGGCATTGTAATTCTCTATGCAAGATTCACGCAAGCTGATGCCCTAGCTAACCCCATCCTCATGTGATAATTGGCAGTTGGACTTGAGCATATAATGTTCTAACCTATCTCTCACCTCTTTTACCTGTCTCTACAAAGCAGTTTCATCCTCCAACCCCTGAGTTTTCTCTGTGGGTGACCTCTGTGCAGCCGCCAGTGCTTCCTCTTTTTGTAAGAATTCCGTCTGGACAGTATTGTGAACCCCACATGTGAGGCCCATACACCAACCTCTAACAACAGTCTTAATAGCCTCCCAATGCGTGGCGCGACTGCATGTGTTCTGCCAATTATCTGTAAAGTAGTGCAGTGGGGCTTCAGCCAGAATTTCCAGTCCATGTGCGACTTGCAAAATGTCAGTGGGAAAACACCATGTATGAGGTGAACTTGTTCCTATTTCCCATTCAAACAATGTGACTACCGATCCATAGTCCGAGAGGTAGCGTGAGAGATGCTCCACCTCAAGTATCCCTGGAGCCAACCTATCTGATATCAGTATTCTATCCAATCTACTAAATGCACCATGCATTGGCGTGTGGCATGTACATTCTCCTCGTTCTGGATGTGTTTCCCTCCACACATCTCAAAGATTGTGTAATGGCCTCTCGTACTTTCCCAGTCATATCTTGTTTAGTATTCTTTCTAGGGGGATGGCTGTCCAGCTCCCCATCTAATATTCATTTGAACTCTCATGCCCAGAATAATTTTGTATCTACCACTGTGGCGACTACATCCAATACCATGCCATAGAATGGCCCATCATCAATGTTTGGTCTGTACGAGTTCTAAAAGGAGACATCTATTTCATCCAGTCTGCCCTCTAGGAACAAGTGTCTACCTTCCACATCTTCCTCCAGGTGGGTCAATGCGAACAATACTCCTGGGGCAATGCCCCTGGGAATAAGAGGAGTAGTTAGCATAATATACCCGCCCTCTCCATTTCTTAGCTAATTTAGTAGCTTCCTGGTTGGTGAGATGGGTCTCCAGCAAACATGCTATTCAAACAGTAATTCTTCCACACTAGTATATTCAAACAGTAATTCTTCCATACTCAAAACCCCTCTTAGGCAGATGAGCTCTTGTTACTGATATTATTTCATTTTAGGCCCACAATCACTTCTCTCTCTGCAATCATGCTCACATAGCACTCGTCCTCATCCAAACGTGTTGTCACTGCCAGGAATGAGCAGTTCCACCCTTTCTTCCTATAACACTTATCTCTCCGGTATTGTATTCCGTCCACTGCAAGTCTTTACATATCAACACTTATGCCCAAACCAAGGGATATGTGGCTATCGCCGAAACCGGGCCATAGAAGTTGGCCAGAGTTCCAGTTTCAGTGTCTGGATCCACATCCTTACATTCAGATGGTGGTGCTTAGATTTCAATCTCCTCCGTGGAAGCCTTTCCAGGGGCTTCCGCTGCATCTCATACATTTTCAGCAGCAGTGGTCATTGTACCATCCTCACAGATCATGATCCGGCCCGAGCCCCCCTCAACAGATTTGAACCCTCCAGCCAAATGGGGGAACTGAGAGCCCCTCCACCTATCGTTGACACATTATGTTTTCTTCTGTTATCGTGGGTGCCCCTAAGGGACGTTAGCCATGTCAAGCCATGACCACACTTCCTCTGGTTATTCAAAAAAGCATGACTTGCTGTCATATATGACCTTTGCTGTGCTCTTGTCCTCTGCGGGGATAGTCTGGATAAATCACAACATTCCTTCCTTCACATTGCAGATAGCATCCCTTTCTCTATAGTTTAAAAGCTGGGCTACAAGAGCCGGTGGAGCAGGGCCTGGGGGTGGTTTGGGGGCCAACACCCAGTAAGCTCTTTCTATTGGAAAGTATTTTGACCACCCCAACGGTTTCAGCTTCTCCTGTACCCATTGTTCAAGGAACCATTCCATATATTGTCCCTCTGTCCTCTTCGGGAACCCCAGGAGTCTAATATTATTCCTCCTCAAGCATCCCACAGCATCCTCTGCTCACTCCTCAAGAGCAGAGGTATGTGTGGTCATGTGCGTCACTTGTTGTTTGATTTGATGCACTTTTGTTTGTAAAGTTGAGATACTGGCCTCCGCATCAGACACCTTGTCTGCTACCCTGTGCAGTTCTACTCTCAGCAGGTTGACTTCCACTGACACCCCGGCAATCTGTCCTTCCAATGCCACTCTTGAGCCCTGTATAGATTCAGGCATTGTGGCCCTCAAGGGCTCCTCTCAGGGGACAGATCTGAGGAGTCCAGAGCCTGCCTGGTAAGGCGCTGCCTCACCTGCCTCGGGGTAGTATATTAGGTGATACTGTTGCCCTGCACCTGTCGCTCTGCTGATCTTTGTCCATCGTGCAATCTAATGTGCTGGTGTGTTAGGAAGATCCAGGTTTGTTGTGGCAAGCACTTTCAGTATTACTTATTCCTGGGTCAGTAAGGCAAACTACGAAACTTTTGCAATGTGGATCACAGTCTTGGCAAATTCTACGTCGTCCTCAGCCAACAGCCATGCATCACAATTCAGGCTTAATAATGGAGTGTCCGGGTCAGAGGTTCTGCACACTATGAGGTTTCTTAGGGCCAGATGTATCATCAAGGCCTTTAGCGATTCGGAAATAGCGATTTGTAAGAAATCGCTATTTCAGACTCACAAAGTGCCATGTATCATATTTGCGAATCGGTAATAGCGATTTCTTAAAAATCGCAAATGCTATTACCGAATCGCAAATTGCGATACCAGCTCCATTCGCACCTATGGGCCCATATATGCAAATTTTTTGCATTTTTCAAAATTGCGATTTCTGAACCAGAAATCGCAATTTTAGAAACGCAAAACCCCAGGGTGCTGGGGGCCTAAGGCCCCCTCTGCTGCACCCCAACATTTTTGGGGGGGACTTGTAAGGTGCACACATGCCAAAAGGGCATGTGTGTTTTACATGTACAATTTAAAAATGCATTTTCAATGCATTTTTAAATTTTGCACATGGTTACCACCGGTGGTAATTAGCGATTCCTAAATGACAAAATCGCATTTAGGAATTGCTTCATACATGTGCTAAGGAATCGCAAATAAGGAATCCTTATTTGCGATTTCTAATTTAGAGAGTCCCAATTTGCGACTCTCTAAACAGGGTCGCAATTTTAAGGAATCGCTATTTTAGCGATTCCTTAAAATTGCGTTCAGAATGTCTTTCATACATTCTGAAAGGGCTTTTTGCATTTGCAAACGGGCATTCGCACCGTTTGCGAATGCAAAAAACCTTGATACATCTGGCCCCTAGTCTTTTAAGGGCTGCAGAGGTGGTCACCTCTGATTACACATTTGTCCTTTGCTGGTCTTGTTTTATCCCCTTTCCTTGTTAGTGTGAGTGTGGTCTCACACCACTGCTGCCCATCATGTAACCTTCCAGTGTTCGTCACTAGGGCACTGTCATGCCGCCTGCCTCCCGGTCTTTCCGTGCTGCATATGCCAGAGTCTAGCATTCTCTGGGCCCCCCTTGACAATGCGGGCACCAGTCTACCATGCCCTTTATCAAATTATCAGCCAGCACAGTATTAGCATTAGGGCTAGGATCTGTGGATACTAAAGGCCTCCACGGCCTCCACCTTACCTGTATCTTTACAAATGTTCTCTGGCTTTTACTTAGGGGCTTGTTTATTTGAGCTCTCCTTTCATGCTCAGCTTGGTTTGTCGTTCTAGCCCCTGTTAGCACTAGGGACAGTGAATTGGGCCCACTCCCAAAGTCCGGAGCCTGCCACACATCCACTACGGTGCAATCAGTCGGAGCTCACTGGACTGCGAGTATCGCAGCTGCTCCAACATACTGAGGGACTCTGCCTTTCCTAAGTCCCTAGAAACCTCTGCACAAGAGTGGGAACAAGAGCCCCATCAGGCCTGTAGTTGTCGGGCACGCAATGGGCGTACTCCTGGTCAGCAGCTGCCACCGTCCGATCAGCCCCATGCAGAGCCACACCGAGCACTAACCTGAAGAGAGCTCAAAAGGTACCTGCCCACTCAGCGGTCGCTGGCAGGCTTGCCTCACTGGCTCCGCTGTCCTCTCCTCCAGCGCTCCCCTCTATGCACCTCCGGCAACCGGAACCCACAGTATGGCTTCTCCCACTAGGCCGCACTCCAGGCCACCACCATCATCATGGTCAATTGGTATTGCCCTGGCCGAATTCCTTGCAGTGTAGCTTCTCTCTGGTTAGCTAGGTTTATAGCAGTGCAGGAGGGACACTCATTTGGCACTTAGGGTGCTCCCGCCTACAGGATGTTTCAGGATTAGGAGGTCGTGTAGGTCATGTTACTAGTGATGCCCCCTTATAAAAAAAATATTATATAAAAATGATAGACACTAAATTGACGTTGACTAAATTGACATAAAAATTTGTTTTAAAAACTACCTTGAATTAACATTAAAACTACTTTTATTTTTACAATTGAAAGTAACGGTGCTGTTGTGGAGCAGAGTCGGATTTCACACTTTAATAACTCTCTTATGAAAGCTATTGACATCTGGAATATTTAAATACTGTAAATTACCTGTCACGGTGTCTGCAAACTCTGAATTTGAGCTGTGCTTTTGTAAAATGTGCCTTTTTACTGACTGGCATGAATGGTCCTGTCAAAGAGCACGGCAAATATATGTGTTTTAGCAAAGCTGTTGACAAACAAAAACATTATGGAGTGAGGTCAGATTCCAAGGGGCAATTGCTGTGCTGTATGACATGAATGGGAGGGTGCTGAAAACTGCCATGGCTACTAAGATATGATGCTCTTCAGCTCTCTCCTTGTACTGGTACACTTGAGGCTGCCTAGCACCAATGTGGGCACCCTTGGACCATCATGCAAGTATGTCTGTGTTATGGGCAGGATTGTTTTTGTGCAGGAAGGGATACCTTCCAGCACAAAAAACAATCCTTAGAGTGATATTCCTCTTTTTCTGTGTTAGAAATTGGGTTTCTGGTTGGCAAAGGTATGCACCCTATCCAAGCAGGAACCACAATCATAGCCAAGGTAATTTAGATACACACCATAAATGAACCTGTGCTCAACCTCTGGTAGCTTGGCATAGAGCAGGCAGGCTTAACTTAAAAGGCAATGTGTAAAGTATTTGTGCAACACTTTAAACAATACAACAGTGAAACCACCACACAAAAATAATCCACATTAGATTTAGATCTGGTCTAGTGAAATCTGAAAAGTTAGGCTGACCGCGATGGAACATGGGTTGGATACAGGGACCAAGTGTGTCCCGCTGAAATCAGTACCTTGGTTCGGGGTTGATGCGTCATTGTCGATCATGGCAGTGAAGGTGATGCGTTGGTTCCGAGCCACGCAATCAGAGATGCATCAATATTAAACCTATTAGATGTGGGCAATGCACTGTCATTGAGCCACGCAGCTGGCGACCTGGTGTCCAACTGGGGCAACAAAGGTGATGCATGGATTCTGGTAGAAAACAGCTAGCAACCCCACTTCCAAGAGCCCAGTACTGGATTGGCACCAATTGGCAGAGCAAGACTCACTGGTGACAGAAGCTGAAGCAGGGTTGTTGAAAGTCTTTGATGTCCATGAGACTTCAGGATATGAGGCAAGCCAGCCTTTCCTTGGACTCACTTTTGTTCTGGGGCTGTAGAGATGCAGGTCCAGTCCTCCTCACTCCCTGGCAAGGAGGCACTAGATGATGTAAAGTAAGAAAATACCAACTTTCTAAAACTTTCTAAAAGTGTAATTTTCAGAATTACAATTTAAACTCCCACTTCACTATAAACTGTGATTTTAAACTGTAATTCCAGAGACACCAAACTTGGGGGTCCCATCTCTTCCCAAGTAGAAATTACACTTATAAAATATAATAAGGTAATCCCAATGTTAACCTATGGGAGAGATAGGGCTTGGAGTAGTGGAAAGACGAAGTTAAGAATTTTTCACCACCTGGAAATGTACAACTGAAAAGTACGTCCAACATTTGAAATACACCCCAACCTTTGGGCTATCCAGGGCCTACCTTAGGGGTGACTTATAAGAAGAAAGGAAGGTTTGGGCCTGGCAAGAGGGTTAACTTGGCAGGTCAACATGGCAGTTTAAAACTGCACACACAGACTCTGCATTGGCAGGCTTGATTCATGTTTAAAGGGCTACTGAAGTGGTCCCGCCAGTAGCTTTTAATTTACAGGCCCATGTTACATGTAGTGCACTTTATGAGGGTCTTATAAGCAGGGCGGGCTTTAGCCATGGTGGCGCCCGTGCGACAATCATTTTTGGCACATGTGCGACAATCATTTTTGTTGCCCCGCCAACCTTCTCCTCAGATTCCCTCATTACCAGTGGGCAAAAGTGTCCCCATCTCTCCATAGCCCCCCTCTCACATCATACATTTAATTTGTTTTAAAGCACTGGTAAAGGCTGGCTTGATTAATAAGAATGTATATCTAACCAAACTAACCCTTTTTAGAAACTTTAGGAATATCTAATGAAAGATTGGGGAAAAAACAGAACGTCCTATTTTATGGAGTTTGCATGCAGCTCTTTGATGATAGTTCGTAGCAGTCACTTTTGTATATTACGGTTTTATCTTATGAACTACAGTAACAAAAGGATCTCTGTGGTAAAAGCAGATACCCAGTCAGCTGTCCAGATAAAATACACATCTGTGATCTGCATGGTACATATTGTTTTCAGCAGGCATATTAACCTTCTGCGCAACTTATGGTGAGTCAAAACTGCCACTAGACAAAACACCATCTCTCTCTCTAGCAGGAACATTAATCACAAGAGTTATCTTGACATTTTTATTGCTGCCTGAAAGCTCAACGCACAAGGAACTCAGCAGGAGGCATTTTTTAAATCAAAAGTTATTGCTAAACACAGCCCTCTACCCTGAGGTCAGCACCCCCTCCCCAGGTCAGCACCCAGTGCAGCCGCACCAGTCACACTGTTGTAAAGTCATCCCTGCTCATAAGTAAATTAAATATGGCAATTGTCAATCACCCAATGTTACTAGCAGAGAACACATGCATTTAGCTCTGGTTAGCAGTGGTAAAGGGCCTAGAGTCCTAAAGGTCAGAAAAATGAAGAAGAGGAAGCAAAAAGTGTTGGGATAACCCTACTGAAAGGCCCAGGTCCAACACTATGCATGCTGCATAATGGAGCACACATAGAAAGCGGAAGTAACGAGGAGAACTAAACATATTTCTCATTATTAAGCCACACTGGGGAAGCCATATTATCTTGACGCATTCCCGGGATTACTAGTTTTAGTAAATCTGTGAATGTACCAATATCCAAGGATGGATGCTTGGGAATGCCCATGCTCCACCCATGGAGCACCTTCCCAATGCAAAGTTATGCAAGGCAGCTCTATGCACTCCCTTTCCTTAGTTTGTACTAACTGAACCAGGCAAAGTGGCTGCAACCTTTATGTAAAACCTTAGTAACTCTGCCCCAATATTAAAAAGTTTCTCATGTGATGTATTAGCATATAGAAATTGCAAGTCCTGACAGAGTTAAGCCAACCTCCACCTAGCAGGGTTACCTTTATATAGGAAAACTGAAATTACAAACCTTTATGTATGATGTTTCTGTGGATTCATCTTCTAAAATTCAAGATTTTCATTAAAAAACATTGTACTCCGAGAACGCCCTAGCTAAAAGATAAAAGATGAATGATACACTTCTCTTTCTGCATGGTATAGATGGCAATATTTGACTGCAGAGGATCTTGTATGAATTATGACGCCTATGCATTTCTGTACTTAAGGTGTAACTTTGTGTCCTGCCGTGTGACCATAAAATAAAATAAAAAAAATAATAAAAATAAAAAAAGCATTGTACCTTAAATTTCCTTTTGCTGCCCAGTATGTCCTAACAAATATTCTTTCCCATTCCAACCTCATCTTTTTAGAAAAGGCTTACTAACAAGAAATTCATATTAAAATATGTGTTTCTACCAGGTACAGTTTAGGAATGGTTTGCAACTTGATATATATATTTTTATATTTTGTTTTACTTTTTTGTGATTGTTATAGTGGAAAAACCTTTGATGCTGTTGCATGTTTTTTGTATATTCCTTGATTATTTGCCAATTACGCGTTTTTATGCTAGTTGTTATTATTAGTTTTGTAACTCACTGATTACACCAAGAACTCTCAATAATGTTAAAAAAATTCAATTGAAATGCCTTCTGCAATTTTACATGTGGTTGAAGTGTGGGTGAATGAAAGGTACTGCCCTGTCGAGTCCTCTTATGGGCTGAACATGCCTATGATATTTTTTGTCCCGGGTGTGTGGTCGCTTCCTGGTCTAACTGCCAGTTAGCCCCAGTCTTACCCCATCTTTTAACCCAGTCCTTGCCCTCTGCTCTTCTCCTTCCTTTCTTTCACCTCTCCAGAATGTCAAGTTGGGCTGGTTGTTCCTTCCCCACTTTATTAATCTGTTCTGCTCAACCTCTCCTCCTACGGTATCGAGGTAAAATACAGAAAGGTTAAGAGCATCTTCCAGTGGTATGTCCCCACTTTGGGTCTGTTAGGGCCTATAAAGGGCTTAGGGTCAGAACTTCAACTCTCTTTTCCTCACTTTTTTTGTTTCTCTGAAAGTGTCAAGTGCCACTCCTTCTGTACTTTCCGAAGGTAACCATATCATTTCCAAAGATCATTGACTCATGTAGATTAACGCCTGCCCTCTTATAACTCAAATTCCTGCTGGCCACATACTACCTCTTCCTGGAGGACCCATAAAGCCATGTGCTGTAATTTTCACCGACTTCCTCTAGCTGCGCTATTGTACTCTTGCGTGGATTCTTAGACCCATAGTCAAACATACCTTGCTGTGAAAGTGTCTCGAAGGAGTTTGGGCCTCAGTTGCTTCTGTGGGGACCCCATTTAGTGTATACCATGATTGCTTGACAGGGTCTGTAGGCTGTGGTTGGGCCGCCATCAGTCCTGAATGGACACCACAATGTATTTACCCTGGTTGCCCCTAAGTTTGTTGGGATCTATCTCTTCTGGTTGTACCCCTTCAGTATATACTCTAGTTGTGTATCAGTGTTTCCAGGAGAGAGGGCATCTGTTGCTGCTATGTACACACCTCGAATATATACCCTTGGTGTTCAACAGTGTTTTTGGGGAAGATAAGCTTCTCTCACTCTTGAATCTGTATAGACTACACTCTTTGGACTCTGCTGATTCACACTATATTAACTCCATGACTGTCTCAACTTAGAATACTGCCCACTACTAAAACGTAGTAGGTATGCGTGACTATTCCTGTTCTCACAGTCATTGCAGGACCACAAGACTCCATGCAGTGACATTCAATGAACCACTTCTCAAGCATACTATTTAACCTCTCACATTTTATCCAACACCACCCATACAGGCCAAACTGCATCCAGCACTATCAATTATGCACAGCAAAAGGGTTCCTGGGATTATGATGCAAAGCAGAGCACATTGTGGCCTCGTCTGAGCTATGAAGTTCTACATAATTTCTCCAATAAAATAATATACAATTGATATAGACTAGATTCTCTGTAGCTGCCTGTAGGGTGATGTTGTCCAGATCACTGATCTCATTTGTGTGGTTGGTGCTTTTGCAACCCAAAAAAATATGGAGGCTATCTAGCAATCCCCGTTTAAGTTCCCATATGACATTGAAAAAAATAAAATGAATTTAGAATGTGAGATGCTAGGTGATGAGGTCTCAGACCTTTTTATTGCTTCTGATGTAATCTCTCAAGGAGTTACATGTCATATCATCCTTTGCCACCTCAGAGCATGGTAACAAAACCCAACTATGCCTAATGAATATCTCCTTCAGTCATACAACTAGTCAATATATATGCCATTTTTAAGGACAACCCAGTATCTCATACAACAGGAATGCTTTCAAGTAAATTTTAATCAACATATACAAATGTGTTAATTCCTTCATAGGTTGAGGTAGTGTGATTTACGATGAAAACTGCAAGGATTGCAGGGCTTACATCCCCACGCATTACCACCCATTGCTACATCCTTCTCTTCAGGAGAGTACTCTCAACTACTGCTGCTGAAGATAGTTTGTTCACTAAAACAACATCCTACCATTATTTTAAGTTCAGGAGGAAACACACCAGCCTCTTACGACCCTTCTCAAAATCCTATTTCTCTTTTCAATTGCTTTTTTTCTCCTATTTCCTTGAGTTTGAAATTATAATATTGACTAAATCCATAGGGGTACTTAGAAACAGAGGCTGGATGTTAAAGATCCTAGGCTCATTGTTAGTGTTTTCCAGAAATTGTACTCAGATATTTGCTTTCATATCTGCAACTGCGTTTAGATCAAGAAAATAGATTTTCCATGTACTTGGTATCAAACAGTTCCTCACTGAGCTTATTACAAGTATCTGAGCTTGAGACCTCTGTTTCTCTAGCTGAGCTCAACAAGGCAATTATGCCCCCCCCCCATCAAGCTGCCAGATTTGATACCCTCTGAGGTATGTAAAGTGTTCTCCACCTCTCTTGCTCCCTTCTATTTCTATGATCAACTCATTTGAAACTAATTCTGCAGTCTAATCCTCATTGGAAGTAAACATACATAGATATAATTTTGAAGAAGGATAAAGATCTAAGACTGTTTGCTCGTGTCAACCATCCTCACTGATCAATTGTCATTTTAAGATCTACTGAAAGATAAAACAAAAAGATTGGCTGTTTTGATTGTTGATATTTCCAATCTAATGCAGCATGGGTTTTCCTCTGTTATTGATACTACACCTCATATTAAACTTGTACCCACTCTGTCCAGTGCCACTGGGGACTTAAGGACCAGATTTACATATATTAGGAACACCAATTTCCTAATTGTGATTATCTCCGAATTGCAATTAGAAAATCAGTATTCCTAATGTATGAATTTCTGCATTCCCCAATAGCGACACCTACTAGGTCACAAATCAACCTAACTCATGAATTTTAATGAGGGAGGCTGCAATTTGTGACCCAATAGGAATCACAACCTTCACAGAGATAGCGGGCTGCTGGGGTCAGCTGACCACCATGTCTGTGACAGTTTTTTAACAAAGCTATTTTTTAATGCAGCCCATTTCCCTAAAGGAAAATGGAATGTGTTTAATTAAAAAAAAAAACACTACTTGCTCTTAAAAATAGTGTAGCATTCTCAAGGGGGAACAGGCCTCGAGGGGACTCCTTCTTATTTGCAAATAGGCTACCACCAGCCTTTAACTGGTGGTAAACTATTACTGCTTTGCAACTGGAATTTGGTCGCACAACAGTAATACATACCAAACCAATTTGCTATTTAGAATGGACACCTTAAACACATCCCAGCCAAATACCAAATCGCAAATACAAATTGCAATTCGGTAACAAGTTACCAAATTGCATTTTGCCTTTTGTGCATTTGAAAAAGCACATTTGAACAATCTTTGTAAAACTCATTTCCTGTCTAATAGTACCATGTTGGCACAAGATACTCAGTATGGCACCTCAGCTACCTACTTTGGAGCTAATTATTTTTGCTAAAACAAAAGATTAGGTTACATTGAATTACAAGCCAATTTTAATGAAATGGCTGCACTTCTCCACAAGTGGGGCAGGTCTCCTTTGTGGATCATGGGCCATTTGAATATCATTAAAATTGTCTTGTTGGCTTGCTTTCTATAACTCTTCTTGTCACATCCCAAACTGATGCTGAAAACCTTTTGTCAGTGCAATGAGCCATCCTGGAGAATCTTTAAAGGACAATATGCTATCTACAGTTACCTCTGTGGTGAGAGAGTTCCTCGTTACCATGCTTAAGGTATTACTATTGGGCAGCAATTGGACTTAGAGTGTCACAGGTTCTTGGTACATCAGAAACATCCCCTGACTATTGTGTGATCGTTACAGCGATCTGTCTGCATTCTGAGTTCTATGAACCATCTTACATTACAAACAAATTAGACTCTTGCAGTTTATGAGCTACTTTGGAGGTTATGGGTAAAAATTAAGTACACCTATCTTTGGTTTAATCATCCATTTTCTGTGTTTGATCATGATCCTTTTGTTAGTCAGTAGCACAATTCTACTCTGATTTCAGAAAACTAATTCATCAAGAGGGGAGTGTTATTGCCTTTTGAAAGGGCTGTGCCACAGTACGCAATTTGGTGTGTGGACTTTTTTAAAGTACCTGCTAGAGCAAAAAGTCTTCAGCCAACTATCACCAAATGATATCAGCTTGGTATTGCCAGCGCATCAGACCTTAATAAGTAAACTCACAAAGGAACGCAAATAGGTAGATTAACCTTTTAACTCGTAATTAAGAAATTCTTACCATAGCTCCAGTACATGATCAATAATCAATACACGATAATTAGCACTCATTAGTAATCAATTAAAATCAATAATCAATGGAGTCAGTAAATATCACGCACCATGATCTTTCAGCCATGAATAAACACACCTTTAATGAAAGTTTAATAAGTTTATTTCCCTTATATTAACAATGCTAAAGTCATGTAGATTAATCTCAAAATCAAATGAAATACATATAAAAACAACACTGGTTGTCCAAGTTGGCGGAAGAAGCTCAATCTAATCAAAGCTTGAACCGCAACACATTCTAGAGCTACAGTGCAAATCAATAGCAGAGTCAGCTGCGACAAAGATATAGCGTACATAAAATTCAGCAAGTTAATTCATCAATCATTAGTCCCTGTAATAGGTCAGTCATCTGTGAGGGCCCTTAACTAATGTCAGATTAGCATCAGCATGTTGGGCTTCATTGAAAAAAATGTAGAAACACAAATTTAGAAATACATCTAACTATGGTCTGTCAAAACAGCACAGTTGGTACCTAGAAATAAAAGGTATAAAATGCATAGCAGTCAGGTTTCATCATATCTACTTATCCTCGGTATGGGTCAGCAAAGCAGAATCAGTCTTCGTCCTCAGGTCATCAATTGATCAGCAAAGCATCAGGCTCTCGTCACAGAACATGAGCCCAATGACAGAATAAATCTCGAACCTCTCCAAAGTCTCTTCTCTTAAGTTTCTCTAGTTCTCTAATCTCCCTCTCCTAAAGTATCTCTGTATATTTCTCCTCTGTCGCCTTGTTACATCAAAGTCAACCAAACTATCCCCTAATTCCCTATTGGTCAGTTAATCGTACATTCATATTTTATCCAATAATATTTTTACGCCAAATCTTTGAATTCTAATATTTCATTCTTCTCATGCAGTTGATTGGTCCGCCTTATGATGTTCCCATCATCCGGCTCGTCAGGTAGCAATATTGTTGCATCTTCAGCTTCAGTCACTGTCTTCATTGTTCTCGTCCTGGGAACGTACATCTCACACAGATTACACATAAACTGTTACACTAGCGGGAACATCATCTCCTTGCAGTCGGTTCTCACGGAAAGCTTCTGTTTAGCACTTTTAACAAGACAATGGACATATCACAGGTTAATTCATTCGTCAGCATTTTTATTAATCACTAAGAAATACAGCTTTTGCATGAGGCCTGGCAAGACTGGGCCAAGACACTCGCTAAATTATGGCCTACAATTAATAAAGCTAGAGCATACTCCATAACCCTTAATATGACATATTACTGCATTAATCTAGTACATATCTGATTATTTCATAAGTATTAATCATTAATTAGTACATTTCGTGAAAACCTGGTGTCCATTCTTCGAGGTCACATTTTCAGACGTGTGCATTATTTTTCTAATTTATTTCTTTTATCCATTTTTAATTGATTTATTGGCAGATACCTCTTGTAGGGGTATAATTAAATGTTTATATAACCAATTGATACCTGACCTTTCAGATAATGTGGTGCACCTGATGCATAGATCAAACTGTGATTATAGAGGATATGAACAACAGCATAGCACGAGGGCATACTCAAGTTCTTTTAGCTCTTACTAGGGTAGATCACCCATAAAGTCTGAGCAAAGTTGTAGCGATGGAGGAACCATTATTCGATTTGGTATTCTTTTTATAAATTCAATTATGTCATTCATGTAACTCGTTACATATAAAAATAGTATTAGGGGCCAATATTACAGCCAGAATGGTGCTACAGTATAAATTATATTTTGATGATGAAAAATTGCAGTTGATAATTATTTCGTTCGGAAAGTATACTCCTTTGATCTTTTTCAAGGAAAAGTATATCCACGGCTTTTGTCTAAATAGATGATTGGTCTGAGCAAGTAATTCTGTTTCAGTTTAGAATTACAGTGACCGTCGCCGGTTTCAGGTATAGTTCCAGTTAGTCGTGGTGTTATATTGTTCGTATAGCTATGCCATTGGCAGTGACTAGTATCCCTACTACGCAAAGCATGTCTTCTACAGTGGCTGACAGAAACAGAGTTTTCACTGTCATTAATGTTTCTTTATTCTTGCACAGGAAAATGCAAAGAGATACGCCTGGGTGGTAATTTAAATTTCCGTCTGACAGTGGCTACAGCTGAAAACAAGCATTTGCAATGCAATAGGGTCTCGCATTTCTCCGAGTTACAGCTATTAGCAGTTGTAAACTCCCAACTGGATCTTTCTTGCCACATTGAATGGTAAAAAAACAGCACGATCATGCTGCTACAGTTCACTCGTAGTGAAACCTATTGGCAAAAGTCCAAATATCTACGTAACCGGCAAAAGTGCAATTAACTATGTAACAGGGTCGATGTTATGCAAAGCGCTCGACTTCTGCCAAGGGAGATCGCGCTGCAAAAAAAGATTAAGAGTAGTTTACAAACCGGACGGAAATCAGCGAGTCCTACATGTTTTCAGTACTTGGTCGCTGTGCTTGAGGAGGGCTAACCACCAGAAAAGGCTTGACGTATGCGTGCCTTCCACTAATGAAAGCAAGCAGATTTTAAAACGCAAGCCCACAAACCAATGAAAGACACTTACGTGACATGGACGGTGCTCCGAGCCCTTTTCTAACTCCCAAAGCGTCTTGCAAGCTAAACGCATGCCCAAGCGCATGCGACGCAGGCTCGACCCTAAAAGGAGAGCGGTACACAGCAGAGAGCTCCATTGGAAGTAATACACCCTCGTAGTATATTTCGAGGGCGTTTCCATGGTAAAGAGGTAAGTCGTTCTTGTACCGTCAATGATTTGTTGCTTTTTGTTGTTACAGCATATGGGGTGGATTGTGAAATTCCATTCAGAAAAGGTCACCCCTTTGCTGGTCATATTCTGAGACATGTACTAAGGTAAAATATTCATTTTGAAGACACACTTGAATTGCGAAAAAAAAGCCTTCCAAGTGACAACAGCACCCAGGAAAAAGAGGAAGAGAGAAAACAGAAAGATGGCATTCAATGGTCCCTTCAAGGTAACTGCATCACTCCACAACACTAGGTGTTCCTTCAGTGTTCTAGTTCGTCATGTATCTACAAGCAAAGCAAGACAGCCTTCAGAGCCTCCACCTTTAAAGCATGCGTAACTCAGAATAACAACCAGAAGTGTGTGTCTCTTAACTAAAACCTCCTACTTTCCCACTTAAATTTAGTAGCCGGAACCCAATAAGGATTGTGTAATCCTGAGAGAAGGAAGTAATACTGGATACTAAATCAATATTGATACAATTTACCTTTACTCTTTGAACCCCCTGTATTGCCCAGTAATACTTAGATGCTTAAGGGACAGGACCTTTAAGGGAGTGCCGCAAAACCAGAATGACGTCATTTCTTCAGAGTATCTCAAAATATAATCCATAAAACCTTCAGAGGTTGGGAATGTTCTCAAAAGTTTTTCAAACAAACAGAAGGTCTTTGAAAAACAACTGTTATTCTAAAATCACAGTATTCAGCATAACAAAAGTCTGTGAACTGTATTTTCCTTCTTTGCTTATTACATATGTCAATATCCATTAACAGTCTTTTGTCCCCTTTGAAGAATCCACATGTATACATCCATTAATGTTTTGGAAATCAAAAGCAGTATGATGAGTAAATATCCAAAATTGTTTCTATGCATGCATCTTACCAAATTAGAAGATCAGTCAGCCGTTGCTAAATGCTTTTGTACCCTTGTCTCCACAGGGGCTTGAAGAACAAAAAGACTTCCAAAAAACAGCAGAGATACCAGCACAACACAGCAGTGCAGGAGCAGGTGGTAGGTAAAGAGTGAACCCCTGCCAGGGACGCAGGGAGGCAGCAGCACGACCAGAGCACAAGCGAAGTCAGCATCAGCAAGACCAACGAGGAATCAAGGTAACTATGCATCAATTAGTAATTAGAGGTACAAGCAGGTTCCCAAGTACAGCTTTTATGTTGCAGCACTCTGAAACCTGACCGCGGTTTAGCATGGCTTCCCTGGGAGGGCGGGCAATGCAAGAATGCGCGTAATAACAAGGCTGTGTCCCCTACTTCAGCATCCCTCCTCATTTTAGGCTTTTGGTTGCACTCCACACCCTAAAGAGAACCTGCAGCTACAACTTTGACAGCCAGAGGAATCTCCTCCCTACAAGAATACAACACCTCACCTCTCTCAAACCAGTCATCGAATTTCCACATGAAAATCCAATAGACATGCAGCAGAACTGTCAGCTCAGCCTTTTTACTACCCACAGGAGTGTAAGTAGAGGGATTTGGATATGTAATACTTTTCCTCATGGGTATGACCAGTAGCACAGACATTTAGGCCCATTTGTGTCATTTTTTGATGCAAAAAAAGGGACAAGCGTACAAAATATAATTGTATTTTGTAAGTTTGAGCCGCTTTTGCATTAAAAAAATTACGCAAATGCTGCACTAAAAAAGTATAAATATGGGCCTTACCGTCCGCCTTGTCGGGGCGTATATATTGCATAATGAGTGTCGTGAGGTAGACTGCCTCCATGGTGTCTTCAGAAGAGCGCCTATCGTAAAACTGTCTTATTACATGCCAATTTATTAACCAAACCTGAGATGTATTATCTCCAACAATAAATGGCATTAGCTTCTAAGTGGTGTATGTCATGTACACTACATAATATGCAAGTATTCCTGTTAACATGTGCTTTCTTAAAATCTCAGAGAATTAGACGTGTTATAGTAAATACCTTTGTAGTTAAGCCTACTTAGGAAAAAGATTTGTATAATCTACTTCTTTTTTAAAACATGCTGAGTTAAACTCATTTGAAAATAAAATGCTATGAATTGAATATTCAGCTTTTCTGACTTTTTGTAGGACTACACAACTTAAGACTCGGAGCGAATGAATTTCAGGTACCAATCCAGTTCTATTTACATTTTTGTATCTGTAGGTTACAGAAAAACATAATTTTAGGGCTCAGTGAACAGAATACAGATCTGGCATAATCCTGAGCTGCTTCGGCCTGGAAATGCCCAAGGAAGCTTATACCGATTTCCATTGCATTTTAGCTTGCCTAGGCGAACAGAAAGCATAAAAGTCATCCCAGGGTAGAAGACGTTTCTGTGGCTTGCTCTCAGTTATTGTTTTGTAGACATGCAGATCTGTTAAAATTAACATGTTTACTGAATTCCCCTCTAGTTGTTTTCCTACCTATAGGTATATTATTTATGACTTCCTCCACTCATACTCCTTTTCCAATTTCTCTTAGTTCTTTGCTTAAGCCTTTTCAAGATACTTTACTTTTCCTGTAACAATGGTCGCCTGCTACATATATGCAACTATTTTTCACAATATAGGTTTTTTGTAAACATAACTCAAATACCAAGCAAAAGTACAAAGGGCATAGCTAGGTTGCAGAGGGCTTAGTGCAAGCAAAGTAACTGGGGCCCCTCATTAGGATGACACCTCAGTTTGTCAGCTGCCCTCACCAATCATCTACCTCCTTCTACATAACCTGCATCTACCATATCAAAACTCACCACCATTCTAATATACACACTATTGTATTTCCACTCCCTGCATTGCAAGTCAAAACCATAACTCTAAAAAGCACTACCAAAGCCAATAGATTTGCCCCTTGTGAAATGCAGACGCACAAAGAAATAACATGCAGGACCCCAGAATCATACTGCTGCCTTCACATAGCACACACCTAATGCTGCACTCTCACAGGCATATGTCTCACGCTGCACTCACACAGGCATATGCCTCACTCTGCACTCACACAGACACAACATTCAGACTGTACAAGACTTACCGTGCACTAACAAAAGACACTGTTCATTCTGCATTCACATAGGCACATTCCTCACAATGCACTCACAAAACATGGTGGTGCACTCACACTATCACACTGCTCATAAACAGGTACACCACCCAGCAGGAAGGAGAAGTGTTAGGATAGATGGTGGCATAGGAGTTATATGTGAAGTATCTGGTGCATCGGTCCACTAGAGCAAAATTGCTGAGGAAAGCTACACTGAAGCCTGAATGTCCGCTGAGCTTATCAAATCTCCATACAGACACATCTGGATCAGCACTGCAGACTATTTGAGTCTGAACTTTGTGGACTTCTGTGAGGAAGATTCTTGGCATCAAAAAGAGTCCCACTTGCCTTCTACCTTGTTTGCCACTACCTTCTTTTTTTACAAGGTAGAGGCTTCCTAGAAGGTAGTGGCTCCTTTTTTTTTAAATCAAACGCTAGTAGTGGACCTGCAGCACTGATTGTGCCACCCACATGAGTAGTCTTGTAACCATGTCTCAGACCTGCCACTGCAGTGTCTGTGTGTGCAGTTTTAAACTGCCATTTTGACCTGGCGAGTGCGCCCACTTGCCAAGCCCAAACCTTCCATTTTACTACATGTAAGTTACCCCTAAAGTAGACCCAAGGCAGCCTCAATCAGCAGGGTGTGTTATATTTGAAATGTAGGACATGTACTGTTGTGTTTAACATGTCCTTATAGTGAAATACAGCTAAACCTGTTTTTCACTATTGCAAGGTCAATTTCTCCCATAGGGTAGCATGTGGATTGTCTTGATATATCTTTAAAGTGTAATTTACTATTGTGAGCAGATAGAGATGGAGTTTGGGGTCTCTGAACTCGCAGTTCAAAAACACATATTTTGATGAAGTTGGTTTTCAAATTATAAGTTTGAAAATGCCACTTCTAGAAAGTAGGCATTTTCTTGCTTAACCATTCTGTGCCTCTGCCTGTCTCTGGAATATGCGTTTGGGTCAGGATGACAGTTAGGCTGTTTGTGCATTTACTCTAGATAGTCACACAAAGGGAACTGAGGCATGCATTACATATACTGATGGCCCATACCCAGTCTGATGGGTCTACCTGAGCTAGAGTGGTGGGAGGAGCTGACACCTGCACCTGAATAGGGGTGTGCCTGTCCTCACAGAAAGCAGTTTCAAAACCCCAGGAGTGTGTCTCGTGCAGGGCATTGAGCACTACAAAGACTTCCTTAGAAGTTTGCCTACTCCAAAGACAGTAATTGGTGTAAGTACTGCACCTCTGACACCAGGTAATTAGAATCCTTCTGGACTGAGGACATTCTGCCAGGAAGAAGAGCTGGATGCTGTAGGAGGGACTGCCTCTCTGCCTGTTACTTTGCTATGCTGGCCTGCTTCTTGCTGCTTCTGTTCTGGGAGTGAAAGGACTGGGTTTGGCTTTCCACATCGTGCTTTCAAAGGTTTTCCAAGCACATTGACATCAGAACGACTTCGTAACTAGCACCGCTGTCTGACTCCGCACCGCTTCCTGCACTGAGGGCAACAACCATGACCTGCAACACAGGCCCGATGTCACCGCAGCACCTCCGAAGTCCTGCCACAGTGTGAGTCCCAAGTGCTGTGTCACCTATGCCCTGGACACCTGACTCCACTGCAGCACTTGTGGCCCTGCCGTGTGATCGCGACGTCGCAAAGTCGACACCTCGCATCTTGACCTGCTGGATTCATCAACCCCGACTTTTCGTAAGGAATCAATGCCTCGTCAACAATGCCGCATCACCTCCCCTGCAACCGTAAGGAACCGACACCTCACCTGACTCCGCACTGGCTCCAGCACCTCCTCACCACTCTAACTCCGTGCAATGCCTTTGTTTCCTAATCGTTTTTCTAATTATTGTACCCGGGATCCGTGTGACTCGATGAGCGTCCCGCTCTCCCTCTCAAGTGATGTCAGACTGTTGAGAACAACTCCGTCAAGAAGCTGTGATAGCCCCAACTGGAGCTATTGTGTTTCTAAGTGCTATACTAGGATGTAATCTTCGAAAATGTGTATCTTTACTGGTGCATGTCGGAATTTTTGTTATTTTGGTCTTCTTTTACTCAGATAAATATTGGCTAGTTCTCTAAACTGGTGTAGATTACATTTGTGGTGTTTCACTGTGCTACTGTGTGTGTGTGTGTGTGTGTGTGTGTGTGTGTGTGCGTGTACAAATACTCCTGCAAAGTCAAAGTCTTGCATGTGGACCTGCTGGATTCATCGACACCACCTTGTTTTAAGGACCAGATACACATGGATACCTAGCCTGTCCCAACGGATATAAAATCACTCACCAGGACCACACCAACAAGCCAGGAGGAGGAACAGCCATCATCCATGTTAGACCTGGCATCCTTGGCGTGGTTTTCCCTATCTTTTTGCTTCTGCTTCCTGTATTTTTTTACTGTTTGCTGGAGATAGTTTTTGCTGGTTTTGTTACTCTGGGCACTTTACCACTGTTGACCAGTGCTAAAGTGCAAGTGATCGCTGTCTAAATTGTGTTGGTAATTGGCTTTACCATGATTGGCATATTTGGTTTACTAGTAAGTCCCTAGTAAAGTGCACTAGAGGTGTCCATGGACTGTAAATAAAATGCTACTAGTGGATCTTCAGAACTGATTGTGCCACCCACAGGTGTAACCCTGTAAACATGTCTCAGACCTGCCACTGCAGTGTCTGTGCGTGCAGCTTTTAGCTGCAATGTCGACTTGGCAAGCGCACTCACTTGCCAGGCCCAAACCCTCCCTTTTAGCACATGTAAGGCACCCCTAAGGAAGGCCCTAGGTAGCCCCATGGGCAGGATGCAGTGTATTTAAAGGGTGGGACATGTACTAGTGTGTTTTACATTTCTTGGTAGTGATATTGTGCTCAGTTCATTTTTCACTATTGTAAGGCCTATCTCTTCCATAGGATACCATGCCTTAAAATACCTCTTACGTGCAGTTTCCCATTAGGAACCAACAGAGATATGGAGTTTGGGCTGCTGAATCCACGTCACTCTAGACAGTGACACAAAGGGAGCTGAGGTGAGTCTTACATTTCCTGATGGGATCTTCCTGGGCTAGAGTAGAAGGGAGGAGTGGACACCTGCACCTGAAAGGGTTGTGCCTCACCTCACACAATACAGTCTCTAGCACCATAGAGTGTGGCTGGGGCAAGGCAAGAAAAAGGCAGGGTCTTTTGCACAACAAAAAATTCCTTTGAATTTGCCTACTTAAAAGGCAGACATGAGTATAAGTATTGGACCCAAAACCCAGACTTTTAGAACACATCTGGATCAAGAAGAACTTCTGCCAAGTAGGAGAACTGAAGAGTTGTGAGGAGGAGTACTGCCACTTTGCAGTGTGTGCTTTGCTAGGTTGGTCTGCAGTTGCTGCTTCTACCTGAGAGAGGACAAAGACTGGACTTTGCTGTGTATCCTGCTTGTGAAGCTTCTGCAAGGGCTTGGACTGAGCTTGCCTCCTGTTGATATATATAATAATATGTAATAGTATTAATATAATATACTTGTAATATATAATATATATGACCTCCATTTAGTGAGTCCAGCTTTTCCCTGTGTCTTATACAGCCCAGTGATCAAGAAATCGTAGAAGAGTGCTGTTTTTTACTCATGACTGTTGTCCCTCCTAGTTTGTGGCAAAAGACTGCATAAAGCCAAAAGCCACCCACCCTTTTTTTTTTTTTTTTTAAAGGCGACATACACCTCAGTGGCTAACCAGAGTGTGTCAAGGAGACTGCCCAATCTGTTTCTGTGATTTAAATTGTATTCAGAAAGTATCTGCACTACCTGTTTTTGCCTTGAAAAAAACAAATTTCTGAGTGCACAACAAGCAGTATTTCAGTGCTTTTCAATCTGTCCCTTACCTGGAAAGTAGACTCTGGTAGCTTGGAAGTGAGGATTCAGCCTATCTGTATCTAAGGAGATTCTGAATAGAGCAGCAGCTCCCTTCTCCCTCCCACAGGGGCTTGGGCTTCAGTTAAGTTTGCCCCTGTATTGGTTTCTATTGGTTGTTGCATGTGTTGTTGTGATTGTTTGCTGAGACTAGTATTTCTATTGGCTTAAGGATTAGGGTTAGTGTTGTGATTAGTACTAGGGTTGGGATACCTATGGGTTCAAGGTTTTAGGGTTAGTGTTGTGATTGGTACTAGGGTTGGGATTCCTATGGTTCATGGTTTTAGGGTTAGTGTTGTGATTGGTACTAGGGTTGGGATTTCTATTGGTTCATGGTTTTAGGATTACTGTTGTGATTGGTACTAGGGTTGGGATTTTGATTAGTTAATGGTTATAGGGTTACAAATCTGACTGGTTAGTGTTAGGACTAGGTTTCTATAGGCCAGTAGCGCTATTTAAGCCTAGGGCTCAGGCATTCCAGCCCGGGTGTCTATGCTAAGGGCAGAGAGGACAAGGACGGTTGCCTGTTTGGGCCTGTTCAGGACTGGCTGGGACTAGGGCCAGAAATGTTACCCATTTTCCCATTTACCAGAAAGGACCTTATTCCCTCCACATCCTCCAACATCCTAACACAATATCAGCAAACACATCCAACTCATGCACCACAAACAAACCTCATACAGATTGCAATGTCTCATCAACCAGTATAAAACCCCACATACCACATCTATACACATATCCACCACAAGTGCAACAGTAAGACACCTTCATTCTCATACCAAACACTACTCTGTCCATGCCCACTAACACATCCTGCCATCACCCAAACAACATAAAACCACATTACGCATTACTTTCATCCATTCAGGTACACACTCCCTGTTCATTCCACCCAACAGCACTATCCTCTGTTTGCTCCTGCCAGACCACCATTTATCATGACAATACCTAAACCCAGCCTTCCAACACACCATCCCCAAACACCCTCCCATCTCTTCACTAATTACACACATCCATACAATCCTTACACTCAACTCCACCAATCATATTACCTCTTCCGGTGCACAAAACCAATACAAACACCCTTAACTCTTGTCCATCCCCTCTTACACACCTCATAAACCTTTCTCCAAAACACATCAATACCCCCTGTAATATTCTAATGCCACTCACCATCACTAACTCACATACTAAACCCTCACAGAAAACCACTACATCAATATCTCCTCTCACTTTTCTACAAAACAAAACAAACCACACACATCAGCACATCAAAATAACACAAACTTTCATACTTTCCGTCACACCCACTCCCACCCTCATGATTACATAAATAATACAAATCCTGCCCAATCTTTACTCCTAAATTCTCACTCTTCACAAACATCTACCACAAGCACCCCAACATAGCAACATTCAGTCACCCGCCTCTCATCCATTGCACAATTTAGAGCCTTACATTATCATCCACATACTCCTCCATCACCCCTAACCCATACTCCTTCCACACTAAACCGACGCAAACAAAATAAACAACCTGCCACTCTTAACAACTTCGCAACCCCTTGTCTATTACACAATAAGGCTACTCTACAAAAAAGAACATTCATCATGTCACTCTCAGCCACCAGGTCCACCACCAACACACACAGGCCCAACAAAATACCTCTTAAGCCTGCTGGAAGAGGAACACTATTTAGAAAAACAAGACTATTGTGACCCTCACACTGCCACAAACACACATTTTCTAAACTACCTGCTCATAAATGCACGATCACTCTTAAAAAACAAGCACCACATCTACGACCTGCTCACTGACACACAACCTGACTTATTATTCATAATGGAATCATGGTTGACAAATGACACAGTCCCATTGTTGCATGAAGCTGTTCCTTCCTTCCATATCATCACAAAAAAATGTACAGGCAAAAAAAGGAGGTGGACTAGCTATTACATAAAAAAAAACAATAAATCTCTGTTAAAAACATTTCCACACAAGGTTGTGAGGCCCTCCTCACCAGATGCAACCCTTTACCAACTTCCTCCTGTAACTTTCTCCTCATTTACAGACCTCCACCTAACAATTCAACATTCCCAGACTCTTTTCTAGATACAGTTTCAAACCGTATAACATTATACTCCAACCTATGCATTCTTGGGGACCTAAACATTTGGTTTGACAAACCCAATATGCCCCATCCAAAAGCTATCACCACTGGCCTAGTTACATTGAACCCACATCATATTGTAAACAATCCCACACACATCGCTAGACACATCCTAGTTGTTACTTTTGCAAACCCTGAACTAGTTACCGTTCAAAGCATCACACCAATCACATGGTCAGACCACGATTTGGTAACTTTCCGACAAAAAAACACAAACCAACACACCCCATAGCACCTTACATACATGCATCTATCAACCATGGAGCAAACTCAGTTTTGAAGACTTAGAAACACAACTAACAGCCAACACAGATCTAAATATATTTATTTCTGTTCCAAAGCTTTATGAGTGGCTACAGGAAGTTTTCAATATCCTAATACCACTCTGAAAAACTAAACAGGGCAAAAGAAAACCAACACCTTGGAGAAACACAGAACTTAAAAAGATATAGCAACAAATCAGAAGGCTGCAACAGACCGGACTCAAAACAAGCAACATTCAAGGCAAACTTCAGCTACACAAACTTAACAGAATATACAAACTATCAGTCAAAAAGCTTAAAAAAAGGTACTACTCAGACAGAATTCTAAATGCTAAATCTGCAACTAAAGAAATTTATAAAATTCTCAATCAAGCAATCAATAATTTGTGAAGCGCGCTACTCACCCAGTAGGGTCTCAAGGCACTGGAGAGGGGGGAGCTACTGCTCGAAAAGCCATGTTTTGCGGCTCTTTCTAAAGGCTAGGAGGTCCTTGGTCTTGCGTAGGTTGGTGTGGAGGGAGTTCCAGGTTTTGGCTGCGAGGTGGGAGAAGGATCTGCCCCCTGAGGTGGTGCGTTGGATGCGGGGGACTGTTGCGAGGGCAAGGGTGGCGGAGCGGAGCTGGCGGGTCGGGATATGGAAGTTAAGACGTTCGTTGAGGTAGGCCGGTCCGGTGTTGTGGAGGGCTTTGTGAGCGTGGATCAGGATTTTGAAGACGATCCTTTTGTTGGGTAGGGATCTGAGGTGGGCAGAGATGTGCTTGTGGCGAGGGAGGTTGAGGATGAGATGTGCGGAAGTGTTCTGGATGCACTGGAGTATTCTCTGGAGCTTGGCTGTGGTCCCTGCGCAGAGGGTGTTACTGTAGTCCAGTCTACTGCTGACGAGGGCATGGGTGACCGTTCTTCTGGTTTCCATCAGAATCCACTTGACGGTCTGGCGTAGCATGCATAGGGTGTTGAAGCAAGAGGATGATATGGCGTTGACTTGCTGAGTCATGGAAATAGATGGGTCTAGTATGAAGCTGATATTGCGTGCGTGGGTGGTGGGTGTAAGGGGTGGTCCTAGGGTGGCAGGCCACCAGGAGTCCTTCCATGCTGTCTTGTTGGGTCCGAAGATGATGATCTCAGTTTTTCCTGAGTTCAGTTTGAGGTGGCTTGCTGTCATCCAATTAGCAATGGCGAGGAGTCCGGTGAGGAGGTTGTTCTTGGTGAAAGTGGGGGTCCTCGTGAGAGAGACGATGAGCTGTGTGTCGTCGGCGTAGGAAATGATGTTGAGCCCATGGGGGCATACGATGCAGGCGAGCGGAGCCATGTAGATATTGAAGAGGGTGGGGCTGAGTGAGGATCCTTGGGGTACTCCACATATGGTCTTGGTGGCTTTAGAATGGAATGGAGGGAGGCAAACTCTTTGGGTTCTTTCGGAGAGGAAGGAGGTGAGCCAGTCCAGGGCTTTGTAGCAAATTGCAGCATCGAAGAGGCATGTGTGAAGGGTTTGGTGGCATACGGTTTCAAAGGCTGTGGAGAGGTCGAGAAGGATGAGGGCAACGGTTTCACCCTTGTCTAGTCTGATCCTGATGTTGTCAGTGCAGGCGATAAGGGCGGTCTTGTGCTGTGGTTTGTGCGGAATCCGGACTGGGAGACGTCAAGTATGTTGTTGTCCTCCAGAAAGCGGGACAGTTGTTTGTTGACTATCTTCTCTATGACCTTCGCGGGGAAGGGGAGTAGAGAGATAGGTCAGTAGTTTGTGAGGTCTTCGGGGTCTGCTTTGGGTTTTTTGAGCAGGGCGTTGACTTCGGCGTGTTTCCAAATATCTGGAAAGGTGGCAGCCTCGAAGGAGCTGTTAATGACGGACCGGAGCTGGGGAGCGATGACTTGGCTGGCCTTGTTGAAGACGTGGTGGGGGCAGGGGTCTGTTGGGGAACCTGAGTGGATGGAGCTCATGGTTTTGCTGGTTTCTTCGTCGTTGGTGGGGGTCCAGGTGCTCAGTAAATTGGTGCCTCAGGGTGCTGTGGGGTTGGTTGCGTCGGTGATGGTGGGTGGCGATGTTATGAAGCTTTTGTGCATGTCTGGGATCTTGCGGTGGAAATAGCTGGAGAGGGATTTGCAGAGGTCTTGCGAGTGTGGGGGCTCGATGGCGCAGAATGTGGGTTTGGTGAGTTCTTTGATGATGGTGAAAAGTTTCTTGCTGTTGTGTGCATTGTTGTCTATGCGTTCTTTGTAGAACAATCTTTTGGTGGTCCGGATGAGCTGGTGGTGTTTGTGCATGGCTGATTTGAGGGTGGAGAAGTTGCTCATTGATGGTTCTTGGCACCAGGCTTTCTCAGTTTTCCGGCATTCATGTCTGGAGGTCTGAAGTTCTGCGGTGAACCAGGGAGCTGTCTTGTTGATGCGGGTGTTGCTGTTTTTTTGAGTGGGGCGAGGGAGTTTGCGCATTCATCGTGCCATCATTTGAGGGTGGCGGCATTAGGGTCGGTGGTGATGGGTGGTGTAGATTGGGCAAAGGTCGGAGATCAGTTGTTCCTTGGAGATCTTGTTCCACTTGCAGTGAGGGATGGGATGTTGTTGGCGGTGGGTGGTGGGCTTCAGGAAGGAGAAGTGGACACAGTGGTGGTCAGTCCAATGGAGTTCGGTGGTGTGAGTGAAGGCGATGTGTTTGCTGGAGGAGAATATGGCGTCAAGCGTGTGTCCGGCTGAGTGGGTCCGCGATGTGACCAGTTGCTTGAGGCCGAGGTTTGAAAGGTTATCCAGCAGGGCAATGGAGTTGCAGTCGCTGGTGCTCTCTAGGTGGAAATTTAGGTCACAGAGGAGCAGGTAGTCCGTGGAGGCGAGGACATGGGAGCTGATTGCGTCAGTGATGGTGTCACAGAATGAGGGACGGGGGCCTGGTGGTCTGTAGACGAGGGTTCCTCTCAAGGTGGTGTTGATGTGTATCTGAAAGTGTAGGTGCTCTGCGGCGTCCAGGGTGTTGTTGGTGTTGGTGGAAATCCTGATGGTATTTCTGTGTATTATGACGATTCCCACTCCTGGTTTGTCTTCGGGTGATCTTGTATCCCTCTGGGATGGCTATGGCGATGTCGGGTTCCAATGAGGGGTTCATCCATGTTTCAGTGAGGAAGACGATGTCTTGAGGCTGTCATGAGTAAGTCCCAAAGCTCGATGGCGTGCTTGTGGACGGAGCGGGTGTTGAGGAGGATGCAGCTGAGGTGATTGGGGTGTTTGGTGATGTTGTGGTGTTTGTTGGCTTCAGTACAGGAGAAGTGGCATGAGTGACATGCGAAACGTCCGTGGCTGTGTCTGAGATCAGCCTGGGCACAGGCGGTGTGCTGGCCAGGGTTGAGAGCGTGGAGCTCTGTGGTGGTGTAGAGGCGCATGGGGACGTCGGAGGTGTGTGGACCAGGGAGACGGGCGCTGGGCGCGGTCCAGGCGTGGACGGGTGCAGACAGGCTTGCCTCTGGTGCACCTCCGGCGAGGCCTCCCAGGGGTCGCCATTAAGAAGGGGAGGTGGGAGGGAGGAGCAGCTGGGAGGTCGGAGGGAGTGGCAAATGGGGGCATGAGGAGGGTGGGGCTGCAGGGGACGCAGCGGCAGGGACGGGGAAACCTGCAAGAGCCGGAAAGTGAAAACAGGCAAAATGGGCAGAAAACGAAGCAGAGCAGACACAGCAAATGGGCACAAAAAGTCAGCAACAGTACAAGGAAAACAAAATACAAAACGGAATACAAAATACAATATACACTAGCTATGCCTACCACTAGGCACCAGGGATGAGGAGTAGGCGGGTGCCTGCGGGTGGTGGAGGGCCTCAAACTTTCTTCAGCAGCAAGGGCGTGGTCTGGGGCATGGAGGTAGGTTGGTGGAGCTGTCTGCCGTGTCGAGTGTCACCTAAATGCGTGAAAGGGAGTCATCCCACTACTCAAGAACAAACTGGCAACTCATTACATAACCAAGGCAGACACATTGGACTCCTATTTCAAAAAGAGCAAACCATCAGCAGCAACCCATTTCCTAAAATCCCCTCCAAGAGTAAACCAACCCAGCCTCTGCACTCCTTCAAACAAATATCACAAGGTGAATTTATAGATTTGGTCAAAACAAGCAGGCCCCAGGGCTGTAAAATTGATGCAGCGCCTGCCTCGTGGCTGCAGAAATTGAATCATCGCCAGCTCATCGTGGATTTATCATCACCATGCTTCTGGATTTTCCACGCATCTTCCATGGGTGCCAAATCTTCAACATATTGTAGGGACCTGGGACTGCTTGTATGGAAATTGAAGCTTTGGTCTCCTGCGAGGAAGGAATCAACACGAGGAGGAAAGAATCAATGCACGGCCTCACTTGTGAGTAAGGAATCAAAGCATCACTTGTTTTCTGATGCACTTTCAGCCCTGCAGCTTTATTTTTCACGCATTCCAGGCACTTTGTGCTAAAACAATTTCTATAAACTAAGACTCTTTTTACTTTACTTGTGTATGATGGATTTTTGTCATTTGTGTCTTGTTTTATTTAGACAATTGTTGGCTTTTTTTAAAATTGGTGTGCAATTCTTTTTTGGTGTTTTCACTTTGCTACTGTGTGTGTTTGTGCAAATACTTTACACATTGCCTCTGGGATAAGCCTGACTGCTTGTGCCAAGGTACCAAGGCGTGAGCAGGGGTGATCTTAGGTGTGAAGGTCCCTGCCTGGACAGGGTGTAAACTAACTGCCAACTAGAGACCCCATTTCTAACAATCCACAAAGAGACCACACAGTGCACCACCACCACTGACAACACCACAACCCCCATCGAAAATATCAAGTTCAAGCTCCACACGGATGACAAAATAGCCATAAGAGGGACCCTTGCATGCCGATCCCCAGGCCCCGCTCCAGCTTCTGCAACACCATTGCAGTTTGATTGCGTCCCTAGCGTTAGACTCCAAGGACTACATCTTCCTCAGCAGCCTAAATTTACACATCAACAACCCCAAAGACAACAACACTACACACCTCCTTGACAGAATGAGCAGCCTCAGATTGAACCAGATCGGCCACGACCCTGCACACTGCAGGACACACACTGGACTCCATTTTCATCTCAGCAGCCTCATCAAATACAACCATGTCACTAAACTCACATGAACCCATCACTTCAGCATCTCCAGCATCCGCACCTCCACACCCAAGATGACCAATGCCAGTCACCAGAGGTGGAACAAAATCTCAGAGACCAGCTGATAGATGCCCTCAACACCTTCAACACCACTACCAACCTTGAACAGGGAGTGAAAAACTACAACGCCTGGATCACCAATTGCACTGACAGCATCGTTCCCATCAAGAGCAACATCCAGAGAAAGTCCTCCAAAAAGGCCAGCTGGTACACCCAAGAACTCAAAACAGTGAAACGAAACAGCAAACAGCTGGAGAGGAGATGGCGTGCCAGCAAGGACACCTACGACCAAGCAGCCTTCAAACTTCCCTCAACCTCTACCACCGTATGTTGAGGGCAACAATAAAGACTGCCCTTGTTGCATGCATCAAAACTAGTGTCAACAACACTAAGGAACTTTTCAACATCATTCAGGAATCCTCCAACCTGGCTGCCAGCGAAAACAACACCACACCCTCACAGGAGCTGTGCAACAACCTTGGTCACTTCTTCCACAACAAGATCTCAACCATATACAGAAACTTTGAACTCCAACTCACACCCACAGACTTCTTACACAGATATGCCTCCACCGTAACTGACACGAACCACACACTGACCACCTGGAACATCCTCTCTACCCAGGACATCACCTCCACCATGAAATCCATCCATTCGGGAGCTTCCACAGACCCATGTCCACACCGCATCTTCACCCTTGGAAATCAATGGATCAGCCAGGAACTCACCACACTGCTCAACACCTACATCACCACAGCAACATTTCTCAATGCCGGGAAACATGCAGAAGTCAGACCACTACTCAAAAAACCCTCCACCGACCCTAATAAACCCCAAAACTACCGGCCAATCTCCCTGCTCCCATTCCCAGCAAAGGAACTGGAAAAGATCATCAACAGGCAACTCAAGCGAATCAGACCTAGGACCCACACCCACTCACTCTGACTACATCAGAAACCTCGGAATCATCATTGACAACAAGCTCACCATTTAATCACAGGTCAACACCGTCTCCTCCGCCTGCTTCCTCACTTTGTGCATGCTACTTAAGATCTTCAGATGGCTACTCCTACACACAAGACGCAGTGTGACACAGGCCCTTATCACCAGCTGAGTGGACTACAACAACACACTCTATCTAGGAATCACTACACACCCCCTACAGGGCCTTCAGACCATACAGAATGCCACAGCCACACTCATTCTTGGCCTTTCCTGACAAACCCATATCACACCCCATCTCAGGCAACTCCACTGGCTCCCCGAACACAAGAGATGCCAATTCAAGCTGCTGATCCACGCACACAAGGCTCTATACAGCCAAGGGCCCACAGACATTAACCACTGCCTAAACATCCACCAACCACCAAGAAGACTACGGTCTGCCTGCCTTTCATTTGCCCATAGTCCCCGCATCTACTGAAGCAGAAGTGGATGACCATCGTTCTCTCACATTGTAGCAAAAACCAGGAACAGCCTCCCCACACACCTCCGGACCATCACCTCACTTTCAGAATTCCAAAAGTCCCTCAGATCCTGGCTATTTGAATAAGTCTCTGGGAACTGCAAGAGCCTGCATACGTTATCAGGGTGATTAGCTGCACTTTATAAATCCTGATTGATTGATACTTTGCACATTGCTCTGAGATAAGCCTGACTGCTCGAGTCAAGCTACCACTGGGGCGAGCAGGGATTATCTTAGCTGGGTGACTCTCTTACCCTGACTAAAGTGAGGGTCCCTACTTGAACAGGGGGCAAACCACTGCAGACTAGAGACCCCATTTCTGGCATTGGTGGCAGCGGTGGGATAGGACCTGTATTTAAATTTGCGATACAGTGACTGGTGTATACTACTTCCATATCGTAGACCACAATGCAACCACATACTGTTATTTCCTTTTTCCCTTTTTGACCTTCTCTTTTTTCTTTTTTTTTGCCTTCCTGAGTTCTTGTGCAACTTCTGAGTTTTGTCTACAATTATGTCTCAGTCTGGTAAGCCATCAGCAGTAGCTGCAGATAAGGTGTTTGAGCAGAAGAGGTTGGAAACCTGTATGGCGCTTCAGCTCAAAATGTTCTGCAGGAAATTCAAATATCCTTTTAAAGGCCTCACTAGGAAGGAGGAGCTGCAAAAGGCGCTGAGGGCCTGGTTGGCAGCCAAGAAAGCTGGTGAGCACAAAGTGGATGAGAAAGATGTAGAGGAGGAGAAACAAAGTCTGCCCCTGGGATGGCTGGAGAAACCAGCATCGTCTGTGGGGTGGGGGGCAGCCAGAATGGTGGAACAGTTCACTCCAGAGTTGGCAGCAGTGTTTCTTCTCCAGGGCTGTCTCCAGAGGAGCTGGCAAACAGGCAGAGAGCTATGAAGTCCCAGTTGCAACTAGCCAGGCTTAAAACTGAGACAGAGAAAGAAACACTTGCTGTGGAGGAAAAGTAAATGATGTTAGCTCATGAGCTGAAATTGAGAGAGCTCGAAAGCCAGGTGAGTTGAGTTCAACTCTGATGGTGGCAGTGAAAGTACCATGTCCAGTACTGAAGCAAAGGTCCACATACCCAGAGACTTGGGCCCTCATTACAACCCTGGCGGTAGGTGATAAAGTGGCAGTAATACCGCCAACAGGCTGGTGGTAATTACCGCCAAATTATGACCATGGTGGTGAGAACTCAGATAGACAGCTACTTTACTACACCGACTGCCAGGGTGGAACAACAGCCACCACAGCGGTAGCCGCCTACAGCCAGGTGGAAGCCAATGTCCCGCCGACCGTATTAAGACCCTGCAATCCGCCGCCTTTTCCGGGGTGGTACCAACGACATCAAAATCCTGGTGGAAATACTGCACAGAAGTAAAAGGACTCACCATTGGAGACACAGGGAACAACCATGCTGCCATGGAGCCCGAGCTGCATGTCTTTCCAATGCTCTTTTACGTGCTGCTCTACCACGAACACTAAAGACGGCAAAGACGATGACAGTGAGTACAGCTGCCTAGCACACAAGAGAGGGAGAGAGGAAAATGAAAGTAACACACACACGCAACACACATCCCCCCACCCCCAACACCATACACACAATCAGCTGCAGTAATAAAACATATATACCCCGTACCTCGGATGAAAAATGCAAGGACAACATGAATTTACCATAGTGAGTGTAATAAGAGCAATACAGTAGAAATACGAAATATGCAATGTAACTGGTATATACAAATGTACAGTTCAAGAGTCACTGCCCAGTCCTCAGTGTGCGTGGACCACAGGCCCACAGGCCAAAGTCCAAGGCTCCCTTTGTCACCTGCACCAACACGGACAGAACACTGCAGGGGCGTCAGTTGGTAAATAGGCAGGCACCTCAGGGAGACGGGGAACGGGGAGGCACCTCAGCCGGCAGATAGAACAAGACCACTGGTTCTGGAGGGGGCAACATGCCCTGTGCTTGGTCCTGAGGAGTGCAAGGCCACAGTCTCTCAAGTGGATGACTTGACCACGTGCTCTGGAGGGGGCAACATGCCCTGTGCTCTGTCCTGGGGAGTGCAAGGCCACAGTCTCTCAAGTGGGTGACTTGCCCACGTGCTCTGGATGGTGCAACATGCCCTGTGCTCTAGATCCTGGGGAGGCTGGGGTTGGTGGGTGTCTTACCCACTGGTTCTGGAGGGGGCATCATGCCTGTGCTCTTGATCCTGGGGAGTGCAAGGTCACAGTCTCTCAGGTGGGTGTTATTCCTACTGGATTTGCAGGGGGCAGGGCCTCACAGCAGTGCATGGATGCAAAATTACATACTGTCCGCCGCTGGTGACGGCTGCCCAGTGGTGGTAGTGGTGCTGCTGCTGTTGGTGGGGGGAGGCTTCAGCTCATCCCCTGCAGCATCGGACGGCTGCACAACCATGGTTGGTGGTAGGGACTCTGTCTGAGTCCCTGTCCCAGGCCCCTTGTCCTTCCTGCCTGCTGGTGCTGGCTCCTTGCCCTTTCTGGCAGCAGCTGGGGCTGGCTCCTTGCCCTTCCGGGGAGCAGCTGTGGCAGGCACCTTTTACTTGAGGCTGCCTGGTGCACGCTCCTTCACCCTCTGCACAAGTGCCCTGGATCCTTTCCCACCTCAAGTGGGTGTGGAGACTACTGGGCCAGTGGACTGGGTGGCTGAGGTGCTTGCCTGGGTTTTTTGCCACCCTGGCCAGACGTGAAGGACGGGGGAGGAGTAGGGAAGAGGTCAATGGTGGAGAGGAAAAGCTTCTTAGGGACATTGGGGCAGGAAGAAGGAGAAGGTTTGGGAGTGGAGGAAGAGGGAGTGGTTGTAGCAGGTGTCTGGTAGCTGATTTTGGTTGCAGGTGCATGGGCTGGATGTTGTTGTGAGGTGGATGGCTGTTGGGTGTCTGACTGCTTGCGTTTGTGTACTTTGGAGGGGACAGACATAGTAGGAGAGGACACAGGGGACATGTGCATGGCTGTTGTGAAGGTGTCTGCCAGTGAGGTGTGTGTTCTGCTGGGTGTGATGGTGATGCTGGTAGTAGAGGAGCATGTAGTGCATGCAGTTGTGAGTGTAGATGCAACTGGGAGGGAGATGGAGGTGGAGGAGGGGGAGACAGTGGAAATTGTGGATGTTGGTATGTCTGCATCTGGATGGTGTTTGTGTGAGTGCCTGTGGGATGATGTGTGGTGCTTGTGTTTGCCAGTGCCACTCTTGTGTGTTGTCTTGTGTACATGCTCGTCTGCCTGTGTGCTTGGGATAGGTTGGGTTGAGGGGAATGGGATTGGGAAGAGGATGTTGGAGAGGGGAGGGGGGAAACAGGGACAATGGCTGCCATCAGACAGGAGGCCAGAGCCTGGATCGATCTCTGTTGGCCGCCAAGCCAGTGTGAATGCCATCCAGAAATGCATTAGTTTGTTGCATTTGGGCTGCCAGCCCCTGGATGTCATTCACAATGGTTGACTGCCCTACAAAGATGGATCTCAGGAGGTCAATAGCCTCCTCACTCAGGGCAGCAGGGCTGACTGGGACAGGGCCTGAGATGCCTGGGGTGAAGGAGATGCCCACCCTTCTGGATGACTGGACACGGGCAACTCGCTGACGGGCTGCTGGGAGGGCGGTGTTGGTACGGGGGGCAGCTGTACCTGTAGCTGGGGTTGTCACGGAGGTGTCCACAAGGGAGCTTCCATCGGAGGAGGTATCAGAGTATGAACTGTCCCCTCCAGTCTCTGCCGTCGTGCTCCCCTCACCCTCCATCCCACTGATGCCCTCACCGTCAGTGGACTCTGACTCCTGGGTCCTGTGGGATGCAGCTCCTTCCGTCGCCGGTGTCTCTGCTGCTCCGCAAGATGATGCTAATATGCATAAGAACAGGGTGACAAAGCAAAAAGGACGGGAAGAGACAAGGAGTATACCTGGTCAATGGCTGCACCAACACCACTGTTGGTGTACACACCACTCTCACACACAGGGAACAGCCCTACGCACTATGCATTGCACTACCAGTTATTTTGCTAGCCACCAAGGCAGGGAGAGGGGCACACACCGCCAAATGCAGCACACCTGGGACCCATGCTGCCCTGACCAGTTGTGGATGCCTACGAGCTAGGTAACATGATTATCCCTTCAGGATCATTGCCACCAGGGTACCTACTTTGCATTGTCCGGCCTTAGCTAGGGGCACCCACTGACACACATCCCCCACCTGGATACCACCCTACCATGCGTAAGTTGTAATGATGGGCACTGTGCTCACCCCCTTGTGGCTGCTGTGATGCCCTCAAGTGCCCATCCAGCTCAGGATAGGCTACCACCAGTATGCTGGCAATCAGGGGGGGTCAGGGTTCGACGGGCACCCCTTCCTCGTTGGGACGCCATCCCCAGCTGGGCCTCTGCTGTCATCCGTGCCCACTGTCTCAGGTCCTCCCACCGTTTCCGACAGTGAGTGCTCCGCCTGCGATAGACCTCCAGGGTCCGCACGTCCTTGGCGATGGCACGCAATATACCATTCTTTAGATGGGGGCTGACCTGCAGAGGCAATACACACAGGAAAATAGTATCAGTTGGACAGTCCTGCCTGTTAAACTTATGGCCCACCATACCCCTTCACATCACCATTTGCACACACATAGCCCAACACACAACCAATACGCCGCCCAGAGGACATCCACCCACCCCCCTTACACAAGGCCTTCACACACACCACTCCATGCATTCATGCCACATACATCATGCTCACAGTGTACTCACCTGTTGGTCTGGATGCCCATCAAGCAGTCCATACTGGGGTAGGACCATATTCACCAGTCGCTCCAACTCCGCCGAGGTGAAGGCAGGGGCCCTTTCCCCAGTCACATGGGCCATGGTAGGTTCCAGACACAAGTTACAGCAGCACATGCAGTATAGGTCCTCTTCTATTGAAGGTCAGGTACCAAGTGAGGAATGAGATAGAAAATGGCAGTCACGAACGCGGCGGTGCACACCGTCACCACCAGCGTACATCACCATTGGCCACTGTACCCCATGGGGCCCAATGTTAACCAATGAGGAGTTGCACGGCGGTTCCTGACCGCCTCCCATAACGGCGTACAACGTCAGCGGAATTACCTCACTTCCATCTGTCCCTCCATACAGGGCAGGTGGACACCATTTCGGGGGGGAGGGGGTTAGGACCTGGATAATAAAATTTGGATATACAGGACAAATCCCACTTACCCAATACAAATTGACGTCATGCATTGTACTGTTGTGGCTCCAATGCTCAGTTTGTTACCAGCTCCTCACTCCTTTGTCCCTTAGATTGCTACTGTTGCGGATAAATAGGAGGTGGAGACATACCCCCATGTATAGACCCCTGGTAGGCTTGGCAACACTGGAGGACAGGCACATCATCCTCACCTGTAGACTTGACATGGCCACAATCACAGAGCTGTGTGCCCAATTGGAGCCTGATCTGATATCTGATAACCGTCACCCCACTGGGATCCCCCCTCTTGTGCAAGTTCTATCTGTGTTCCATTTCCTGGCAACTGGTTGTTTCCAAGAGACAGTGGGCTTGGCAGCAGGAATGTCACAGCCAATGTTCTCAATTGTGCTGACCAGAGTGTTGTCTGCCCTGATTAAACACGTGCAGCTACATTGTATTTCCCCAGGTGGAGGATATGGCCACAGTGAAGGCTGACTTCTATGCAATGGGACATATCCCCAACATAACTAGGGCGATTGATGGAACTCATATTGCATTTGTGCCCCCCGTCACAATGAACAGGTGTACCGAAATCGTAAGAGTTTTCACTCCATGAATGTAAAGATGGTGTGCTTGGCAGACCAGTACATCTCCCATGTCAATGCTAAGTATCCTGGGTCTGTGCATGATGCTTTTATCCTGAGGAATAGCAGCATCCCAAATGTGATGGCCCAACTACTGAGGCACAGGGTGTGGCTAATAGGTGAGCCCTGGTTCGCACCCAGTAGGTGTTGATATATGGGTTTGGTGTGGACCATATGGGATAGTGTGTGGCTAAATGTTGTCCCTCAATACTCAGGTGACTCTGGTTACCCCAACCTATTGTGGCTGCTGATACCTGTAAGGAATGCCAGGACAAGGACAGAAGAACGTTACAATGAGGCACATGGGCGAACAATATGGATAATCAAAAGAACATTTGGCAACCTGAAGGCCAGGTTCAGGTTCCTCCATCTAACAGGTAGATCCCTGTGCTACTCACCCAAGAAGGTCTGCCAGAGAATCGTGGCATGCTGCATGTTGCACAATCTTGCCTTGAGACCCCATATGGCCGTGTGGCAGCAGTGGACCCTATGGACAGTGAGGTTGAGGAGGCAGAGGATGAGAATGAGGACAACAGAACAGCAGTGTTGCGACGATACTTCCAATGACACACAGGTAAGACAGTGTTACTTCACATTTCATTGTCAATTATTTGTATATCGTTGGCACTGGCATGCTGTTATTTCACACTTCTATGCCCACTTACTGTACCCTTTGGCAATTAATTTTACAGATGTTGGTGCCCCACTATTGACCCTGGTGTGATCATTGCAGCCAAATACAGGGCTTTCCTATGTGCAAAATTACTGTACAGTTGAATTGCAATGTTTGAACCTGATTAAGCGAATACATACTTTAAAAATGTAACATACTCCATACTTGTTTTTTTTCCCAAGGGTGTTTTTTTTTTACTGCTAAGAAGAAGAGGGGCAAGTGCAATGGGATGGGATGATGATGGAGGAAAGTCCAGGGTATTGTTCCAGTCAATTTGTAGCACAGGTGCATTGTCCATGGGGACATAGCAAGGGGAGCAATGGCAGTTCTAGGTGGACAGGGTGACAGAGTGGGACACAAGGGTGACAATCAGGAGAGTCTCTTTCATAGCGGGGGTCTTGGCAGTAGTCTCTGGCTTCTGACTGGATCACAGGGAACATTTGCGGGGTGGTTCTCCTTCTGCAGAGGGAGGGGTGATGGTGGCCTGTTCGTCCTGTGGTTGGGTCTCCTGTCCACTAGCGGCAGTGGAGGTGGAAGGAAGTTCAGATGTCTGACTAGTGGTAGGGGCCCGCTGTTGTGAGATTGCCTCCCTCATTATGTTAGCCATGTCTGCTAGCACCCCTGCAATGGAGACCAGGGTATTGTAGATGGCCTGCAAGTCCTCCCTGATCCCCTGGTACTGTCCGTCCTGCAGCTGCCTGTTCTCCTGCACATTGTCCAGGATCTGGCCCATCATGTCCTGGGAATGATGGTATGCTCCCAGGATCTCGGTGAGGGACTCCTGGAGAGTCGGTTCCCTGGGCCTGTCCTCCCCCTGGCACACAGCACTCCTCCCAGTTTCCCTGTTGTCCTGTGCCTCTGTCCCCTGAAACGTGTGCCCACTGCCACTGACCCCATGTCCCTGATTGTCTTGGACATAAGGTGTGCCCTGGGGTCCCTGTAGAGGTGGACACACTGCTGATTAACGTGTACTGGGGAGAGAGGTGTGGGTACGCTGGGTGGGTGCTGTGGTGCTGTTTCCAGATGGGGGAGGCTCTTTGGTGGTGTGTGACTGTGCCTGGGTAACCGACTGTCCAGAGGTCCCTGATAGGCCAGGTTGGTCATCCAGATCCAGGTGGCCAGAGTTGCTGTCATCACTGTGGGCCTCTTCAGTTGGGGACTGGATAGTGCTGGCACCTCTTCTCTGGTAACATTGGCTGGGATACCTGTGGGGATGTAAATGAAGTGTTATTGTTTCTGTGTGCGACATATTGTGCATCAGTGGGTTGCCCTCTATGGTTGTATTTGCCCTGGCAGCTTTCACTTGTATAAGTTGGTATGTGGTGGGCTAGCTGATTCTCTCTATTGTGCTTGCTTTAGTGATAGGTGTCCATGCAGGGCTGTGAGTGGTGTCCATGCATTGGTATGGCATGCATGGTTTGGCATTGGAATCAGTGAGATGTGATGGTGGGGGGTGGGGGATGTTGTGGAGTGATGAGAGTGAGAGTGAGGGTGGGGTATGTGATGGCATGCAGGTAGGGGGGTAGTAGTAGTAGAGAGTTGACTTACCAGAGTCCAGTCCTCCTCCTACTCCGGCCATGCCCTCAGGATGCATGATTGCCAAGACTTGCTCCGCCCATGTTGTTAGTTGTGAGCGAGGAGGTGGGGGTGAACCACCAGTTCTCAGTACAGCGAGTTGGTGTCTTGCTGCAATGGAACGTAGCTTCTCCCATAGGTAATTTCACCTCTTCCTGATGTCATCCCTGGTTCTTGGCTGCTGTCCCACGGCGTTGACCCTGTCCACGATTCTCCGCCATAGCTTCATCTTCCTAGCTGTAGATATCTGCTGCACCTGTGCTCCAAATAGCTGTGGCTCTACCCTAATGATTTCCTCCACCATGACCCTTGGTTCCTCCTCTGAGAATCAGGGGTGTCTTTGTGGTGCCATGGTTGTTGTATAAGGTGTGTAGGTGAGGGTGTGTAGGGTAATGTTTTGGGGTGTGTGTGATGTGGGGTGCGTGTGTGGTGTATAGGTGTGAGTTGTATGTGGCTCTGCTTGTGTGAGTGCTCTTGCTGTCTCTCTCTGGTGGCAATTATTTGTAGTCAAAGGGTTGTGGGTAGTGTGGGTGTGTGTTTTATAGTGGTGTGGGGGCCTGGGGGTGGTGTGTGTATGGGTGTCAGGTGTGTGTTATTTCAATTGACCAATGTAGTGTTGTTTTGTATGTGTGTGTTTATTTTGAGCGTGGCGGTATGTACCGCCAATGGTTTACCGCGGTTGAATGTCCGCCATGGTGATTCGTGGGTCAAAATGTGATGGGCGTTGTTCTATTGGCGTAACGGTGTGGGTTGGGATACCGCCAGTTTATCACTGACCTTTGGTGTGCCGGACTTGTGTCTGGGGCTGAATAATGAAAGATTGGTGTGTGTGTGTGTCATAATATGGTGAACGGATATCCGATGTGGCGGTGGTATGTTGGCAGCAGTCAGCATGGCAGTAATTGGGATTTACCACCAATGTCATAATGAGGGCCTTGGTTTCTAAGGAGTGGGGATACTTACACCAATGGGTTCGGGCATATAAGGTAGATCCAGAGGTGCACAGGGACCCTGAGGTGCATGGGGGAACTGGCACAGGGAGTCATATTCCTGGTGGTGGGAGGGACACTCTATTGAGTCTAGAAGGGAGTGACAGGGAGAGGTGTACCCCCATAAAGGAAGCCCTAGTATGGGAGCATGGAGTCACCCCAGAGGCAGGTAGTTTGAGTTTGAAGGGCAGCCAGATACTGTCTCACCGGATGGGGGGTGATGTGGGGTACTTTTTCAAGGCACTGGATGGTTGGTTGAAGGATAGTGTGGGTAACACACATGGGGGGGCTGCAGTATTTGATTGCTGGAGAGCATATGTTTAGTCACAGTTTTCCAGAGCTATGCCAACACCTGTTGGAGTGTGGGTTCTCTGACCCCAGGGAACTTGCACTGAAGGCAGATCTCTGGGTGAGTGCCATAGTGCCAATGGCATTGGGGAGGGATCCCAAAGAGGATGGCTCAGGTTTACCCCATTAGAGTAAGATCTGCTGTGACCCAGACAGGTCCTAGTGTAGTAGAGAGGGAGAAGGGTCCTATATCCTTTCCAGGAATAGGTGAAGGGTGGAAATGAGCAGAAGTCCAGGGTGCCCTATCTTCAGCTCCAGTGCTTGGGTTGCTCTCAGAGTGGGCACAGGCAGGGCGGCCTGGTCCTGATGGGAGTCACATAGTGTCAGGAGAATTTGGGGGGGTGGCTATCACAAGCGTCCCACCAGAGAGGGAATAATCACCAGTGGGAGGACCAGTGGGTCAGGGGTTGCCAGCTCTGAGGTCAGATCACCATATGAATGACCCTGTGATGCACCTTTGCCTTGGGAGGGCTTGATGCTGTGCCAGATGGACGGGGTTGGGAGACTATTGCCAGACAGAATCTCACACAACACATGCAGAATGTCTTTCCCTTGGTGGGAGTGGTTGTACTATCCTAGAAGTCTTGGCTTGCACATGTTCTGCCAAAGGGTATAGACCCTAGATTGCAGGACCAGCTGCAGGATAGCACTCCTGAAGTGATGGGAGAATTGTGCAGGACGGCTGCGTTAAGCTCCCTGACAGTTCTGGATTCTGGGGTACCACTCCCAAAAAGATGGCACAGAGCTCTGAGAAGGGAGCAGGGGGAATTGACTTACCCCTGATTCCTGTCCAGCCTAAGGGTGAAGACCCTGGGCTGGAGAACCAGTCTCCAGATACGACCCCTTAACTGGTGGGAGGGAGAGTGGACAAAGAGTGCCAGTCACTGGGGGCTACCGCCCCCCACTTTGAGAAAGCACAGATGTTAGAGAGCCCTAAAAAGGCTGAGACCTGGCTCTCCTCACTGACAACTGTCAGTGGCCACTGTGGGTTACTGTCCTTGAGGAAAGAGTTGCCCTTGGGTTGGGGACAGGAGTCACACCCAGCGGGTGGAATTGGCCAAACCACTATGTTGGCAATGGTAGTACGTTCTGCCTACTGGGATACATCTGTGAGCAAAGTAAGGTTATGTGTAGCACAGATGGGGTTCGCAGGTGAGGAGAAGGATTTCCCATGGGTTAGCTTAATGGCCCTGAGATTATGGACAGAGAGATCCAACTGGGTTCAGAAAGGCGTAAAATTGGAATGCACCCTTGTTGTTGTGGACAGGGTGCATTTTCTATTGCCTAAAGCAGGGAAGTCCATCATGGTATTGATTGATCTAACCTGGCTTTAGGCTGAAAGGGTGTTATGTTGGACCTGGTCTTTTTTGCAGAGTCATCCCCAGAATCTTTGCCTTCTTCCTCTTATTATTTTCTGACCTGTTTTTGTTAGCTTTAGGAATCTGGATACTTTACTACAGCTAACCAGTACTAAAGTGCATATGCTCACTGTCTTAAATGTATTTGTGTTTGCTTTATCCATACTTGGCATATTTGGTTTACCAGTAAGACCCTAGTAAAGTGCACTATGTGTGCCCAGGGCCTGTAAATCAAAAGCTACTAGTGGGCCTGCAGTCTTGATTGTGCCACTCACAAGAGTAGCCCCGTAAACATGTCTCAGAACTGCCACTGCAGAGTTTGAGTATGTATTTTTAAACTGCCATTTTGACCTGGCAAATGCACCCACTTGCCGGGCCCAAGCCTTCCCTTTCACTACATGTAAGTCACCCTTAATGTAGGCTCCAGGCAGCCCCATCGGTAGGGTGCATTATATTTAAAAGGTGGACATGTACTGGTGTGTTTTACATGCCCTGATAGTGAAATACTGCTAAATTCGGTTTTCACTCATGCAAGGCCTATCTCTCCCATAGGGTAACATGGGGATTGCCTTTAAACATCTTTCAAGTGTATTTTCCCATTGGGAGCAGATGAAGATTTGGTGTTGGGGTCTCTGAACTCACAATTTAAAAAATGCATCTTTTGGTGAAGTTGTTTTTTGAACTTTTAGATAGTGGGATAGGGGGCATTATCTTGCTTAACCATTGTGTGCCACTTCCAGTCTGTGGAATGAACGTCTGGGTCCAGGTGACAGTTGGGTTGTTTGTACATTCACTCTATACAGTCACACAAAGGGGGCTGAGGTGTGCCCTGCATATCCTGATGGCCCAGCCCCCTGCTGATGGGTCTTTCTGAGCTAGAGTGGTGGGAGGATCTGACACCTGTACCTAAATAGGGCTGTGCCTGTCCTCACACAAAGCAGTCCCCAACCCCCTGAAGTGTGTCTACAGCCAGGGTAGGGAAAGGCAGGGTGTTGAGCACTACAAAGACTTCTCTTTGAAGTTTGCCCATTTAAGGACAGAAATGGGTATAAGTACTGGACTTCTAACACCACGTAGTTAGAATTCTCCTGGGCCGGGGACATTCTGCCAGGAAGAAGAGCTGGGTGCTGTAGGAGGGACTGCCACTCTGCCTGTTGCTTTGCTGTGCTGGCCTGCAGCTTGCTGTTTCTGTCCTGGTAGTGAAAGGACTGGACTTCTCCAAGGGCTTGTACTGAGCTTGTTTCCTGTTAAGAAGTCTCAGGGACGTCAAAGGCTTCACCTGCCAGCGCCTGCACTATCTTTCTGAGAGAGGTGACGCCTTGCATCTTGACCTGTTGGATTTATTGGCCCACCTTGTTGTAAGGAACCAATGCCTCGCTACCAACACCGCTTCACCTCCCCTGCAACCATAAGAACAGACTTCTCAACTCCCCTGCCTAGCAGTAAGGAACGGACGCCCCACCTCCCTGGTAGCAGTAAGCAACAGACTCCTCACCTCCCCTGTAGCAGTAAGGAATCGATGCCGCACCGGCTCCAGTCACCCCTCACCTCCCCGACTCCGTGCAACATCTTCGTTTCCTCATCGTTTTCCATGCAACTCTGTGACTTGCCCGCACTCCCTTGTGAGTGGCGTCAGACTGTTGGGAACAACTCTGTAATGACGACCTGATAGCTCCAGTTAGAGCTATTGTGTTTCTAAGCGCAATACTAGGATTTCATGTTTAAAAATTCATGTCTTTACTTGTGTATGTTGGATTTTTGTTGTTGTGGTCTTGTTTTACTTAGATAAATATTGCCTATGTTTCTAAACTAGTGTGGATTACTTTTGTGGTGTTTTCACTGTGTTACTGGTTGTGTACACATACTTAACACATTGCCTCTGCGATAAGTCTGACTGATCAAGCCTTGCTACCAAGGGGGTGTGCAGGCTGAGGTGACTAGACTGAGGGTCCACACTTGGATAGGGTGCAAACCACTGCCAACTAGAGACCCCATTTCTAACAGGAAATATGTTGTGACCCAAATTGCTAGAAAACAGAGGACTTCATTCATGAGTTGCATCCAGCCATTTAGACTCGGGGAGTACCTTTAACAGATTACCAATCCAGATATCACTAACGTTTAGCCATCTCAAGCCTACCTAACACATTTTTATAGTACTAACTTCTCAAAAACTACTGAACTGATTTACATTAAGTCGAGCATAGGTATGTCTTTGAGTAAGTTTGTATTTTCTATTTTCAGGCCAAGTTTGGTCTAATTCTGTTTAGTATTTTTTCCTCAAAAGGGGAGCAATGAGTCCTGTTGGAGCTAAAATAGGAAAAGCCATATTTTTTTACCTCCTCATTTATCCCTACATTCTTGTCCTATCGGCACAAAACGAGCAAAGCTGAATGCATAACACATAAACTCTTTTTTCAAAGTGTTAGGTAGATTCTTCAAACAGTGCAAAAATTAATGACACAACTAAAAAATGTCATTTCATTGGATGCTATGACCCGTCCATAACTATATACTGGATATTGCTAGTGGATAATACTAAGTTTATTCTACAGTTTTATGGTCACAGGTGATATGACTATCTCCTGGTGGATCTGAGGCAGAAAATCCAGGCCCTCATATTGGTGTGGAATAATTAATGTGGTAATAACCGTCATTGATAAAACGTAATAACTTTTTTGCACATTGTGCATAATCCCATAGTATTTGCCATTAAGAGCACTGCACTGTTGATAACAAATGCTATTATTAAAAATATGATGGCACTCAATTTATTGACTATGGTATGATGAAAGTAAGAATTTAATTCAAACGTAGGACTTGCAATTTAGGTAGACATCAGCATTGAATGCCAAAGTCACTGATCTATTGGGCCAGCTAAGCATTCTCTCAATGGGATAATGAAATTCATGTGGACTCGCATAGCCCCTGGTTTGATCTGTTCCTGTTGCAAGTGGTTGTCCCAGCCACAGATGTGGGGTACTGTTTTTGTCCGGTGAAGGGTAGGAACACTGGGAGGTAGGAATTTTGGAGATCCCCATAGCTTCTGTAACTTTCCCTAGCAGGCACAGTTTGAGGCTTGCAGGGCAATGTTGGTAAGAAACCATTGTAGGATCCATCCATCCAATGTCCTGAGTGTCAACATTTCAAAAATGTCTCTGGTAAGTTTCTCCTGGTGGCGACTGAGCCATGGACCAAATACCACAACTACTCCCATTGATTAAGCAGGTAATTTTTTGCCGGAAAATATTGATGTCTCCATGTTGCATTTTGGGGCCTTTTGTGTTGCAAGCGCAAGGCCAAGCCACACAACTGTGGCAGTGTTTATTTCAGATGTGTAGGAGTGCTTGGTGGTAGAAAGTTTGAGTGCCCCCATATATTCCAGATGTTCCTTTGCAGAAAGGTAAGAAAAATTCTAATTCTGAGTGTCTAGTTTTCAAACATGTCTGGGTGGTGGCTGAGACTGGGTTCTCCACAGCTAATATATCACAGGATGTGAAAATGTTGATATCTCCATGTTATGATTTGCAGTATTTTGTGTTACGGGTGACTTGTGAAACCGCACAAGTTATGGGGAGAAGTATGGGAAAGATAGATGGTAGAAATGTTCTGGCCCCCTCATTGTGGAAGTTTCTGTCACATAAAAATGTGAGGTAAATGTGTGATTTTAGGTAAGGTTTAAAGTTTGCAAGCATTAATGGTAAGAAAACATTGTTGGAATCTAGACTAGAGACACACTCTGGACTCCCCCAGGTGTCTACTTTTCAAAAATGCCTTACGCTGAGCCCAGGCCTCAATGACACAGCTACCCCCATTGCCAAAAAAAGGTCATTTTTTAAAAGGAAATGTTGATGTCACCACACTGAGTTATGGGGGTCTTTCGTGCCACGGATGATAGGTCGAGCCACACAAATGGGGTCATGGGATGAATCACAGGATAGTTCTGTAATTCAGAGGTGTGCACAGTTCTGTAATTCAGAGGGTGTAAAAATACTTACTATAGCTAAACTCAGTGTCTTGTGTACATTTCAAAAAATATTTTTCAGTCTTAAGGTTTTGCAATATGAGTTCATTACAGGCTGCACTTCAGGTATTGGCTCTGGGTATCACATATTTTTTGGAAACCAACAAACACTAAGGCCCATATTTATACTTTTTTGTGCCACATTTGCATCATTTTATGACGCAAAAGTGGCACAAACTTACAAAATATAATTGCATTTTGTAAGTTTGCACTGCTTTTGCGTCAAAAAATGACGCACATGCGGCACAAAAAAAGTATAAATGGGCCTATGTATCTATGTGACCAGAAGGGTCTAATGCAGTGGTGTAACAAAGGCCAGCGCAGCCCCCGTAATGTGGTGGGTGGGGGGCCCTGAGCTCTAGGTTGCTCCTTCAGATTTGCATTTGTAAATCGGCCAGCAGGCAAAAACCAGATCACATGGGTATAATCAATTGATTTTTTTTTACTAATTAGTTTAATTATTTTTTAATTTCATCAATTTGTTTATTCTAGGACAAAATGAGCAATCTGCACAAATGTCTCCTGGTTAAATTTGAAATTTGATTTAGTTTTCAGATGTATATTTGGCTTCTGGGTTCACCAATAGGTTTCACACCTGTTTCTACAACAAAACTGCAAGCAGGTTTAAATCACAAAAAATAGGCGAAAGGCAAAAACTGTGGTGAAAAAAATAGTTTTCTTTTACAACTCTGCTTGTTCCTCAAAGCTGGAAAGAAGCTGAATTTAGCAAGGAAACCTTGTGAAGATATTGCTTTTAGGAAGAAAAACATCAGCCTTCATGCACAGCACTTTTTTCCAACAAAAACAACATGTTGCTTCATTTTGGCCATTTTCTCTGTTTCCTCCAGGGAATCCACCCACATAGGTATCTTTATAATCCCCATGATGTTTGGAAGATAGGACACACTAAGGGCCTAGATAACTATTGTGGAACAAAGTTCTGAAGGCTTAAGCGCGAAGTGCCCCTAACATCAAATTGGGCTCAGAACTGAGGGTTAGAAAGCATCAGCAGCTAATGGAATATTATGCATTGTGTGCATAATTCCCATTTTGTTGTGCTTCCTGTTGGTTTACAGTTTTCCTTCTCATAGGTTGCCTTTTCTCACCTGTACTGAATGTGTGATGCGTGCAACTACAATGATTTCCTTGTGGTTTAGAGATCCTGAATGGAAGTACACAATAGTTTTCCCTCACCAAAGGTTTATTTATTTAGCAAACTTTAATGTTGTGGGGTTGAGAACACGGGGACACGTGAAAGCCTAGGCAGGCCCATACAGGAAAATCAAAAGGGCAGGTGTGAGGGAAATGATATGAAGAATATAAAATAACCAGCTGTTGGAAAAAGTATGTCTGACATTTAGGCTGCTGCCACACTGGAAATGAAGCAGGTCTGACCCCGAGCTTCAACTTAATAGCAACTAATTCGATTTGGGCCGATAGAATTACAATTTCAAATTTTGTGACTGTGAAATAAATACACAGACTACCAACCCAGCGTCACAATGTCATTCACAGTTTTTCTTATGTGGTCAAATTTTGTTTTTATGTGGCTCGTCTACGTCAAAATATTTTGTCTTGGCAAAAACGTCTAACAAAAAGCAACCCTTTGCTACTAATCATCGCGGCGCTGTCACCTCTGTGATTATAAAAGCTTGTGAGGGTAGCAATGATCGCCCCAATGCACCTTCTTAATTGTCTGACTACTTTGAAAAATGCAACCTGAAACTCAATGTTGAATATCCAGCTCGCTCCTGAAAACATCAACTCCCTCTTAAAGTCTCACCGTCGGTCTCACCCTTAGCTTCACAACTCCCTTCCCCACCAGTATGTCACAGTATCACCCATCGCCCATTGTTTTATCCAGTACTTAATCGGAACACACCAACAAAGAACACAAACAATTTTGTTCATTTCACTCCTACCCTCATCTCAAGAATACAGTCTCACTATCTATACCACCGCCACCCTATTCCAAACGGACTCTCAAATTGCTTTCCGTGCACAGCAGAACACAGATTCCAAATGCTCCTGAAGATCTTGAAGGCAAGACTACTGGTGCCACCATAATGGCCCACTTTGTCAATTTAGGACCCACTGCTCTTGCTGGCTCTGGAGATGCTGGTGTCGTATTGGCTCCTACAGACACTGGTAGACTCTGAAACTTTCTTTATTGGGACACATGTCCCAAAAATGTCATTTTTCAGTGGTAAAAGTTTTATATGCGTTCATAATTCATCATGGTATCTCCCAAATGGTTGTTGCTGCACCAGTAAAATCTGAACAGTAGAAATTTGAAAGAATCAGAGATACATTTTTCTGCAACTCTTTTTAATATCAACTTTTTCTCATTCAGAATAATTTCTCACATTGTTTTCAACCTCTCATTCGTAAACAGAGTCTCGATCCTGAACCTATCAAATTACATAACTAATATGAGGCCATACCAATGCCAAACGTGTGGATTGAAAAAATAATTAAAGGTAGACAAAGTTAAATAATAACATGGGTTACCATTCTTTCCAAGTTGCGCAAGAATTGTGGAATTTTTATTTGCAGGCCACAATGTCTGCCCAGCAGTGACAGGAGTGGTGCTGGGTGCCCGTTACACCAGTCATCAGGTGTATGCACTGGGCATACTCTGAGACAGGGTCAAAATGTGATCACAATTAGCCCTAGACACTCCCAAAAAAAGTGTCCTACATTTCTAAATCGTTATTATTTTTTGTGGTTTTATATAATGTGATCTCGGCCCAAAGGCAATGGAGCAATTTACGCGAGCACCAGTTACATTACACAAGATCAAATTCATTTTTATTTTAGGTAGGGAGATTAAGGTCCTCATTATGACATCGGCAGTCTTTGGGAAAGGCCGCGATGCCACGGGCGCCAAAATACCGCCAGTGCTGGCGGTATGTTTGGCACCCGATTATGACATTTCCGCTGGGCCAGCAGACGGAAACAGCGTTTCCGCCCGCTGGCCCAGCGGAAAAGTCACAACAACATTGAAGCCTGCTCGTAATCGAGCCAGCGGTAATGTTGAGGTGCAGCGGGTGCAGCAGCACCCATCGTGCATTCCACTGCCCGTATTTCGGGCAGTGAAATGCGCAATGGGGCTGTGCCTGGGGGCCCCTGCACTGCCCATGCCAAGTGCATGGGCAGTGCAGGGGTGCCCAGGGGCACCCCGAGTCCCCCTTACCGCCAGCCTTTCAGACAGGCTGGCGGATGGGGACTCATAATCCCCAGGGCAGCGCTGCTTGCAGCGATGCCCTGGTGGATTACGACTGCCAGGCTGCCGGTAGCCTGGCGGTACCGGCGGTATGACCGTGGCAGATACGCCACGGTTATAATACTGTGGTTTGCACTGCCAGCCTGTTGGCAGTACTACCGCCACTGCCGGCGGTGCAGTCTGGGACCGCCGGGGTCATAATGACCCCCTAAGTGATTTGACTATAATCGCAGGATGTTGAGCAGACACAGGAACCTGGTTTCTCAATTTCAAAGTCGGTTAGGGGCACATACACCCCCAGTTAACTGCAGTAATTGATATCTGGCAGGCAAAGGAGAACAACAGAGACTAATGTATACCCCCATTTACTCTGGAGGAGAGGGGAACACAAATAAACTGAGGAACTTCCTCACTGGCCCTTATCAGCTCCCTCCACCTTAACTCTCCAATCCTCCTCCCTACCCGAGTCCTCAGCAAAGTGAGTGCTAATTGCTTTTCATCAGCAGCTCCTTGAGGCCTCAATCGCACCTGGAGGGAGCTAGGGGGAAGACACACCTCATGGTGTGACAGCCAGAGCAGTCCATTGTTATTCTGCCTCTGACAATGAGCCAGCCTGACGTGGGTCAGGCTCACTATATGCGTGCAAAGGCTGTAACAACAGCCTTTCACATTGAGCACTTTTGGTGGAGACAGGGATGGCCCTGGCTGATTGGACTGCTAAGTCCACCTAAAAACGGCCCACCTACTGGCCTTCGTCACAAGCCCATCAGCCCATGGGCGATTGCCTGCCTTGCCAATCTGAGCCTGCTCTGGGGCCCTCATATCAGCACTCTCAAATACGCCCATTCCCATCTCAATAGGGCTCAGCCAGCACCTGCCAATGCAGGGACTGCGTGGAGTACCATTGCTGAAGGCAGAAGTGATTGCCTGTTCCAGCTCACTCCTGCAGACAGCTGAGAGATGCTTTGAAGATCTTGCCAACCCTGTATACATTCATCCTCATGATGGACAGCAACAGGTCACTCAAATCTGGCCCTCCTTCTCCAAAGTCATTGGGAGACACAGTCCTACCTGACACTCCTGCAATGAACCCCAATTAATGGGACTCTATTTTAAAGACAATTGAATCATTCTGATCTTTTCTTGAAGCGAAGTTAGATGCCCTCACCAAAGATGTGAACTTACTATGTAAAGATCATCAAAAGCTGGCAGACTGATTCCAAAATTCGGAGAAGCTAATAAATAAACTTCAAACACAGTCTGCAGAGTGTCAGTGGCAGTTACACAACTTTTCCCGAAAGAGTCTACTTCCTCAAGGGAGAATCTGGGGACAAAGAGGGCTGACATTCGTACTGTAAGTCTGACGGAGGGCACGGAAGGAAGCAATATGGTGGGCTACCTAAAGAACTGGATAAAGGAGCTGTTGCCTCCCCATCAACTCACCCTTTACCTTTCCACTGGTACAGTCCAAAGGGTGCTGGCTCATTATTCCCCCGCAGGCCCCTCCAACACCAGTTGTTGCTAAAGTCCTTTACTACTGAGATTTAGAGGTGATCCTGAATTTTGGGAGACGATCTGACCCCTAATTAAGCACAATCAGCCAGCTTATTTTATCTTTCAGGGTTACACCAGGGGTGGGCAGAATTTAAAATCTGCAATTGGAATTGGATAGTTTTGCCAACCCTGTGTTACACTTGCAACATGAAGTTTCCACCACAACTCATCAGTCAGCTGCATTGTGGAATTATGGCATGGCAATAACAATGGAAATATCAGAAGGCTTTGAAATTAGAATTTGTGACCGTGAGCCAGATTTGCCATCATCCAGCACGATTTTATGGTCTCTAGGAGGACTTCTGATGACATTTTACAAACAAGGGCGGTCACAAGAGGTTGCAGTCAGAAGGCTGCTTCCTGAGTATGTTTTTGACAGCAAAATCAACTCAAAAATATTTTTGGGAGTAGGCATTCTACACAAAAGGATGGCTCTGGTAGTTTTTTAAGCTCACATTTTTTAATTTTTACTTTATTTTTTAACAGGAAGAAAGTGCCACAGAGACTCCAACTTCCTCTTCCCATCCAGAAGGCTCCTTCTACTGCTTTTTTTTTATCCCTGGGTCACTTTTCACTTAGATTTGGAAGGAAACGGTCACTCTCTTTGTCTGCAATCCCTTTTTTTAATTTCTAAATTTGATTGTAGGTGGTGTAGAGTTGCAGTAGGTGCCTATTTTGCATAAACTTTATTTTTTATTTTTAATGAAAAAGTTTGCACATATTTGGGAAAGCTGGGGCCTGGGTTTAAAATACAAAAGCTGCACACTTGCACACAGCTTTGTGCCATTCATGCTGATTTTTTAATGAGTAATGTGCCACTGGTACTAAAATTGGAGCGCAAGCAATGTGACATGGATTTTCTGCCCCTCGGGGGAACTCTGCAGACCCTCACACACTTTTTATGTAACTCTGAGCGACTCCATGGAGTGAAATTCCATGAGTTCTACCCAGGCCTAGATTGGCTTGCTAGATTGGCTTGCCACTGGCTGCTCAGCACAAGAGTGCTTCCTTTTTGGGCGTCTAAAAAAAGCTGAGGGAGATGGGAGTGATGTATGCTTTAATCTTCCCAGCTTAGTTCAAGGTGGATTAAAAAAGTACATATTTCTGAAACCAACGGAGTCCTGTGACTGGATTGAGGATTGAGGTACATTCTCTCAGACAGATGTTGTTTGTGTCTGACCAGGGTGGCCAACTAGAGGTCATAGGTGCCCTCTGAGGCAGTCTGCAAATAGATCTGCCTCACCTGTGACCCCATCCCAGGAGCACAGAGAGGTAGACATTCTGCCTTTGACTCAGCAGTCTCTTTTCGGGATCCAGCAAGAGAGCCTTGTAGCACCCCCCTCAGATAATGATGGTGGCTCTTCATCATTTTTGCAGAACATTAACTCTCTGCCACAAGTCTCAACACAGACTACAGATGGCCTTCTGTGATAAGTAAGATTTTGCTCCCTCCCTCGCAGGTGGATTTCCCGCACCCAACAAGGTCCTCCAGGGGCTGGTTTTGTGGCTAGCCTCTTCTCACAGGAGCTTGGGGGAGTGCATGGGGTTGTTCCTCGGTTCATCCATTGCCTATCTGCCCTGCAGTCCTTTATCTGCAAGGCTTTCTCTCTCACTTTAAGGCTTGCACCCTGGCTTCAACCCCTTCCCACTTCCTGATTTCTGACCAAATTGCTGGTACTTCCTTCTTCTATTTTTTCACAGTGTACCACTGATAGTGGCTGTTTATTAGTGTTGAGCTTGCTATTTTATGACATGTTTTCCATTTGGGAGTTCCAGCCGAGTACTTCTCACCCTCCACTGTAACCCACACCCCATTTGCCTACAAGAGGCTTTCGCAGTGCAGCTTGGACAGTTGTTAACTTAGTTCCTGTCCTTGATATTCACCTTGATTGGTATTATATTTTGTTTTTTCCAGTAATTGTTTTTGATGAGATGGAGAGTCAAACTAGTTGCACATCTTAAAATTGTTGTTATTGCAGGAAGTGGGAGACTATCCTAACATGGGAAACTATGGGGGACTTGTAGCTGTCACAATGATTCAAGTGCAGATGTAGCACATACTTTCTTAGAATATTAGAGGGATGCATACCCAACCAAGTGGTACAAAATCCATTCACTTCTAAAATGGAAAGAGGTCTACATAGTGCTGATTCAGGAATCTCACATTACTCAGGCAGAGGGGAAGAGGCTACAGAAAAGATGAAAGGGACAAGTACATACCACTAGCTACTCAGTCTTTTTAGAGGCAACCTTTTCTGGGTCGGGACAGGGACCTCCCACACAATCCTTCCTGAGGATATCGACCCTGAGGGTAACTTTCCGCTGCTGGGGACCACACGCAATGGCACCCTTATTATGGCAGGCAGCATTTATGCCTCAAATTCCAATCAGCCCAAATTCTCTGTGGCTTTTGTTTTGACTCATTTAGCTAAGTGGGTCAAATCTCTTGGTTTTTGATGGGAAAGTCTTTAATCACATTGTAGATGTTCTTCTTGACAGATCTCATCCTCCACTCCCTAGTGCGCCAATGGCATCTAACACACAAGCACTCTCTTTGTTGTTGCAGCAGTGGTGATTGCAAGACATTTAGGTGGTCATTACAACCCTGGCGGACGGTGTTAAAGCGGCGGTAAGACCGCCAACAGGCCGGCGGTAAAAAAATTGGAATTACGACCGTGGCGGAAACCGCCAACAAAGACAGCCACTTTAACACTCCGACCACCACGGCAGTACAAACAAACAGCACGGCGGTCACCGCCAACAGACAGGCGGAGGACAAAGTACCTCCCACAGTATCACAACCTACCAATCCGCCACCTTTTCCGGGGCGGATTCACAGCAAAAAAAAAACACGGCGGAAACAGGACATCGAAGGGAAAACGCTCACCTCTACACACCCCATGAGGAACCAGGACGCCATGGAACCAGAGCTGCAGATCCTGCCAGCCCTTATCTTCTTGCTCCGCTACCAGGAGCACGAACGCCAGCGGCGAAGACCACGGTGAGTACTACACCTACGACACAGGGGAGGGGGGAGGGAAAAAACAGGGACACACACACGCAACACCCCCACCCCCACCCCCACCCTCACCCACGACAACACACACACCAATACATGATACATTATAGTTACACCCCCCAAGCCCCCTGGAAGAATGCAAAGACCAAAGAAAATGAGTGTAACCATTGTAATATATTCAAATGCAGAACACAAAAATATACATATATACACTATAAACAAAATATACACCAAGAGTAGTAGTCCAGGTAGTGCTCCATTGAAGTCCGTGGAACACTGGGCCCACACGGTATGTGCGAGGCCCACACAAGATCCCCGACCATGACTGAGAGAACACTGCAGGGGCATAGGATAGCAATAAAACAGGCACCTCAGGGGGAGGGAAAGGGGGGGCACCTCAGCCGGTTGAGTGCACAACGCCAAATCCACGAGGGGGCACATGCCCACTGTTCAATCCTGCGGAGTGCCAAGCCACAGTCTCTCAAGTCTCTACAGTGGGTGGTTTGCCCACTGCTTTATCCCGGGGAGTGCAAAGCCACAGTCTCTCAAGTCTCTACAGTGGGTGGTTTGCCCACTGCTTTATCCCGGGGAGTGCAAAGCCACAGTCTCTCAAGTCTCTACAGTGGGTGGTTTGCCCACTGCTTTATCCCGGGGAGTGCAAAGCCACAGTCTCTCAAGTCTCTACAGTGGGTGGTTTGCCCACTGCTTTATCCTGGGGAGTGCAAACCCACGATCTCTCAAGACTCTACAGTGGGTGGTTTGCCCACTGTTCAATCCTGGGGAGTGCAAAGCCACAGTCACTCAAGTCTCTACAGTGGGTGGTTTGCCCACTGTACCATCCTGGGGAGTGCAAAGCCACAGTCTCTCAAGTCTATACAGTGGGTGGTTTGCCCACTGTTCAATCCTGGGGAGTGCAAAGCCACAGTCTTAAAAGTCTCTACAGTGGGTGGTTTGACCACTGTTCAATCCTGGGGAGTGCAAAGCCACAGTCTCTCAAGTCTCTACAGTGGGTGGTTTGCCCACTGCTTTATCCCGGGGAGTGCAAAGCCACAGTCTCTCAAGTCTCTATCCCGGGGAGTGCAAAGCCACAGTCGCTCAAGTCTCTACAGTGGGTGGTTTGCCCACTGTTCAATCCTGGTGAGTGCAAAGCCACAGTCTCTCAAGTCTCTACAGTGGGTGGTTTGCCCACTGCTTTATCCTGGGGAGTGCAAAGCCACAGTCTCTCAAGTCTCTATAGTGGGTGGGTTGCCCACTGTTCAATCCTGGGGAGTGCAAAGCCACAGTCTCTCAAGTGGATGACAGTCTCCACTGGTTCTGGAGGGGGCTTGGTGCCCAGAGTGCTTCATTCTGCCAAAGACTGAGGTAGTGGATGTATCTCTCCACTGGTTCTGGAGGGGGCTTGGTGCCCAGAGTGCTTCATCCTGCCAAGGACTGAGGTAGTGGATGTATCTCTCCACTGGTTCTGGAGGGGGCTTGGTGCCCAGAGTGCTTCATCCTGCCAAGGACTGAGGTAGTGGATGTAAATCTCACTGGTGCTGGAGGGGGCTTGGTGCCCAGAGTGCTTCATCCTGCCAAGGACTGAGGTAGTGGATGTATCTCTCCACTGGTTCTGGAGGGGGCTTGGTGCCCAGAGTGCTTCATCCTGCTCGTGACAGACTCAGTAGCGTCAGCGCCCTTGGCGCTCATGGGCCAGCAGTGCATGTGGCGGCGGTGCCCTGTTCAGCGGTGCTTGTGGCGGCGGTGACCTGTTCAGCGGTGCTTGTGGTGGCGGTGCCCTGCTCAGCAGTGCTTGTTGCGGTGGTGCACTGTTCAGCGGTGCTTGTGGCGGCGGTGTTCTGTTCAGCGGTGCTTGTGGCGGCGGTGACCTGTTCAGCGGTACTTGTTGCGGCGGTGCCCTGTTCAGCGGTGCCCTGTTCAGCGGTGCCCTGTTCAGCGGTGCTTGTTGCGGCGGTGCCCTGTTCAGTGGTGCTTGTTGCGGCGGGGTCCTTTGCAGTGACTCAGCTGCTGGTGGTCCTTCATGGTCCAGCGGGGCTGGTGCTGGCGGTCCTTCATGGCCCAGCGGGGCTGGTGCTGGCAGTCCTTCATGGCCCAGTGGGGCTGGTGCTGGCGGTCATGTCTGGCCCAGCGCGACTGGTTCTGGCGGTCCTGTCTGGCCAAGCGGGGCTGGTGCTGGCGGTCGTGTCTGGCCCAGCGGTGCTGGTGCTGGCGGTCCTCTCTGGCCCAGCGGGGCTGGTGCTGGCGGTCCTGTCTGGCCCAGCGGGGCTGGTGCTGGCGGTCCTCTCTGGCCCAGCGGGGCTGGTGCTGGCGGTCCTCTCTGGCCCAGCGGGGCTGGTGCTGGTGTTCCTGTCTGGCCCAGCGGGGCTGGTGGTGGTGGCCTCTTGGGCAGCAGGGCAGGTGCTGGCGGTGGCCTCCTGGGCAGCGGGGATGATGGCAGTGGCCTCCTGGGCAGCGGGGCTGGTGGCGGTGGCCTCTTGGGCAGCAAGGCAGGTGGTGGCGGTGGCCTCCTGGGCAGCGGGGATGATGGCGATGGCCTCCTGGGCAGCGGGGATGATGGCAGTCTTCTCCGCCGTGCTGCTCTTCCCAGACCTGCTGACTTTCTTGTGGCCCTTCCCCACCTTGGAAGGTGTCGCAGCTGACTCCACACTCCCACCTGTACCCCTGGGAGCGGCTTTGGTGGCTGGAGTCTTCCCCCTCTCCCGCCGGGCACTGGCCAACTTTTGATGCTTCACAGGTGGGGGACTGTCCGTGCTGTGGCTCCGTGCCACACTGGCTGCCCTGGTGGCCGGTGCACTCCAGATTCCGGTGACTACAGGCACCACTGGTCCCGGAGATGTTGTGGCTGAGGTGCTAGGTTGGGAACTGGAGAGTCGGGCCCTAGGAGACGGACAGGGTGGGGGAGGTGTGGGAAAGAGGTCAAGGTTGGACGGGAAAAGTTTTTGGGAAACACTGGGATGGGTACCTGGAGGGGGTTTGGGAGTGGAGGAAGAGGTTGTGGTTGTAGGAGGTGTTCGTTTGGTGACTTTGGGTGAAGGTGCATGCGCTGGAGGCTGTCGTGAGGTGGATGGCTGTTGGGTGGGCGTGTGCCTGCGTTTGTGTATCTTGGGAGGTGGCGTCACAGACACACTGGGAGAGGACACAGGGGACGTGTGAATGGTAGTGGGGGTGGTGACTGCACGTGAGCGGGGTGTGGTGGTGGGTGTGCTGGTGATGGAAGTAGTGGCTGTAGATGTAGTGCATGCAGGTGTGAGTGTAGACGAGACTGGGAGGGAGGAGGGAGACGAGGAGGAGGGGGACACAGTGGAGGCAGTGGATGTTGGTGTGTCTGCATGTGTGTGATGCTTGCGTGAGTGCCTGTGGGATGTGTGGTGCTTATGTTTGTCTGAGCTTTCCTTGTGTGTTGACGTCTGTGCATGCTGCTCTGAAGGTGTGCTTGGGATAGGCTGAGGTAGAGGGGATTGGGTCTGGGTGGAGGAAGTTGGAGGGGGAAGGCTAGACACAGGGACAATGGCTGCCATCAGTGCTGAGGCCAGAGTCTGAAAAGCTCGCTGAAGGGCCGCCTGACCAGAATGAATTCCCTCCAGGAATGCATTTGTTTGTTGCAACTGCCTTTCTACACCCTGGATGGCATTCAAAATGGTAGAATGCCCAACAGTGAGGGACCTGAGGAGGTCAATGGCCTCCTCACTGAGGGCAGCAGGGGTGACTGGAGCAGGTGCTGAGGTGCCTGGGGCGAAGGTGATGCCCACCCTCCTGGGTGAGCGGGCACAGGGCAAAGGCTGAGGGGCTGCTGGGAGGGCGGTGCTGGTAGGGAGCTCCCATCAGAGGACGAGTCCGTGTCACTGGTATCAGCTCCTGTCCCTGCCGTGGAGCTCCCCTCGCACTCCGTCCCACTGGTGAACTCCGAGTCTGTTGTCTCGCCCTCCAGGGCCATGTGGGATGCAGCTCCCTCCTGCTCCGGTGCCACTGCTCCTCCACCTGATGATGCTAATGCACACAAGAACAGGGAGACCACAAAAAGGGGGGGACGACAGAAGAAAGACGTGTTGAGTGCATGCATTACCGCTACCGTTGGTGGACACAACAGACACAGAAGCCCCCTGCACTACGCCACACACTTGGGCTCCACTGTTCAATCCCTGGGACATGGCCTACAAGGCTATGGACGACATCTGCACACATGGATGACACAGGAGCCTGACTAGGTGTACTTGGCACTGTACACAGGTGGGGTGGGGTGCCACAGGGTCTGCCAGAACAAGGGGACCCTGCCTACTAAACTCGCCCTGGCCTAGGGAAACCCACAGCCCACCTCCCCCACCCAGACACAGCAGAATGAGAGTGTACTCACCCCCTTGTGGCTGCTGTGATGCCCCCAAGCGCCCATCCAACTCCGGGTACGCCACCACCAGGATCCTGAACATCAGGGGGGTCATGGTGCGAAGGGCACCCCTCCCACGTTGGGAGGCCATCCCCAGCTGGGCCTCCGCCGTCTTCTTGCTCCAGCAGCGAATGTCCTCCCATCTATTACGGCAGTGGGTGCTCCGTCTGTGGTAGACCCCCAGGGTCCGGACGTCCTTGGCGATGGCACACCAAATACATTTTTTCTGGTGGGCGCTGACCTGCATGAATTGTACAGGGGGAAAAGAAAAGTTATTACCAAATGCACCGTCACAGTCATTGGCCCCGATCCCTACCCTTCCCATGATGCACATGCACTCACCGTTGTTTCATGCACGCCTCAATCTCCCCCCCCCCCATCTTTCATCCACCCCACTCCACACAGGCATAGCCCCTACCGCATGATCCCAGTGTATTTACCTGTTTGTCTGGAGGACGGTAGAGTAGCGTGTACTGGGGGAGGACCCCATCCACGAGTTTCTCCAACTCCTCCGATGTGAAGGCAGGGGCCCTTTCCCGAGACGCACGAGCCATTGTCTCTTCCAGACCGAGGTCACAGCAGCAATTGCAGTGTAGGTCCTCTCCTGTCGAAGATCAGGTATCGAGTGATTGAACAGATAGAAAATGACGGTCACGTCCGCGGCGGTGCGTACCGCCACCGCCGGCATACATCGTCATTGGCTCCTGGGACCCATAGGGTCCAATGTTAACCAATGCAGCATTGCGCCGCGGTCTTCGACCACCTACCACAACGGTGTACAACGCCAGCGCAGTTACCTCACATCCCATTGTCCCACTTTACAGGTCAGGCAGCCGTAATTTCAGGGGCCCACATGGCTTAATTTTTAACTGCATCACACATACCTAGGCCTAGCCTCAACACACATACAGGCCAATTTTCGCATTATGATTCATGTTCTGTGTAAGCTGTGGGTACGTACCTCTGAATTGTTTGACTCTGTGCTCGCTGTTGTCCTTCATAGGCACCGTCCGCTGGGACATGTGAGGAGATGGCGGCATCCTCCGGTGTACAGACCGCTGGTGGACCTGTCGACAATGGAGGAAAGACATGTGATCATCACCTACAGGCTTGACCGTGCCACAATCCAGGAACTGTGTGCCAAGCTGGAGCCAGACCTGATGTCAGCTATCCGCCATCCCACAGGAATCCCCCCTCAAGTGCAGGTGCTGTCAGTACTCCATTTCCTTGCAAGTGGGTCATTTCAAACAACAGTGGTCATAGCATCAGGGATGTCCCAGCCTATGTTTTCCAATGTGTTGTCCAGAGTGTTGTCTGCCCTGCTGAAACACATGCGGAGCTACATCGTTTTCCCTCAGTTGGAGGATTTGCCTACAGTGAAAGGAGACTTCTATGCCCTGGGACATATCCCCAACATTATAGGTGCCATTGATGGTACCCATGTGGCTTTGGTACCCCCCCACAGGAGTGAACAGGTGTACAGAAACCAGAAGAGTTATCATACCATGAATGTGCAGATGGTGTGTTTGGCAGACCAGTACATCTCCCAAGTTAATGCCAAGTTCCCTGGCTCAGTGTATGACGCCTACATCCTGCGGAATAGCAGCATCCCTTATGTGATGGGTCAACTCCAGAGGCACCGTGTGTGGCTAATAGGTGAGTACCTGGAAGCAAGTCAGTTGGAATGGTTGTCTGGGTCTGGGGATATCCCTACAGGTTAGTGTGTGTCTAACAGTTGTCCCTCACCATTTGCAGGTGACTCTGGTTACCCCAACCTGTCATGGCTACTGACCCCAGTGAGGAATCCCAGGACAAGGGCAGAGGAACGCTACAATGAGGCCCATGGGTGAACTCGGCGGATAATAGAGCGGACCTTCGGCCTCCTGAAGGCCAGGTTCAGGTGCCTCCATATGACAGGTGGATCCCTATTCTACTCACCAAAGAAGGTGTGCCAGATCATCGTGGCCTGCTGTATGCTTCACAACTTAGCTTTGCGACGACAGGTGCCTTTTCTGCAGGAGGATGGTCCAGATGGCGGTGTTGTTGCAGCTGTGGAGCCTGTGGACTGTGAAGACGAGGAAGCAGAAGAAGAGGACATGGACAACAGGAACTCGGTGATCCTGCAATATTTCCAGTGAGACACAGGTAAGAATACAAACCTGCCCACTACATGTACTTTAACACTACTACCTCTCTACTGTCTGTCGTTTTCACCCAGTGTATGGTCACTGACTTTTCACTTTCCCTTACGGTTTTACAGATGTGTGTCCCACAGTGTGACATCTGCTTTGTTTCCTCATGGACTAGAGCTGTGTGAATAGGTATTGTAGGGGGTTGTAAAATGGTGATGGGTGATGGTGGAGGAATGTCCATGGCAGAGTCCAGTCTATTAGTCTCACAGGTGCATTGCCCAAATGGGCATAGGAAGTGGAGCTGGGGCAGTTTGAGGATGGACAGGGTGACAAGGTGGGACAAATGGATGACAATCAGGGTGGTCTCATTTCTTGGCGGGGGTCTTGGCATCGTTCTATGTCTTTGTCCTGGATCTCAGGGACCGTTTGCGGGGTGGTTCTCCATCTGCAGGGGGTGGGGTGCTGGTGTGGTGGTCCTGTGGCGGTGCCTCCTGTCCACTAGCGCCGGAGGAGGTGGTGGGCAGTTCATCGTCCATGCTAGTGTCAGGGGCCCCTTGTTGTGCCACAGTGTCCCTCCTGGTGTTGAGTACTTCCTTCAGCACTCCTACGATGGTGCCCAGGGTGGAATTGATGGCTCTGAGTTCCTCCCTGAAGCCCAAATACTGTTCCTCCTGCAGGCGCTGGGTCTCCTGAAACTTGGCCAGTTCCGTTGCCATCATCTCCTGGGAGTGGTGGTAGGTTCCCATGATGGAGGAGAGGGCCTCGTGGAGAGTGGGTTCCCTTGGCCTGTCCTCCCCCTGTCGCACAGCAGCCCTCCCAGTTCCCCTGTGTTCCTGGGCCTCTGTCCTCTGGACCGTGTGCCCACTACCACTGCCCCAAGGTCCCTGTTGTTGTTGGGGTGGTGGGTTATCCTGGGTTCCCTGAAGTGGTGGGCACATGGCTGATTGACGTGTCCTGGGGACAGAGGGATGGGCCCGCTAGTGGGTGCTGTGCTGGTGTTTCCAGAGGGGGGAAGGTCTGTAGTGGCCTGTGACTGTGTGAGGGGAACCGACTGTCCCGAGGTCCCCGATGGGCTGGGCTGGTCATCTAGATCCAGTTGGACAGAGCTGCTGTCATCACTGTGGGCCTCTTCTGTTGGTGGTGTGGACATGTGTGGACCCTCCTGTCCGATGATGTTGGATAGGGGTCCTGCAGGGGTATAAAAGGACGTTTATTACATCTGTGTCTGCCATGGTGTGCAATAGGTGGGTGTCCGTGTACCCCAGTGCTTGCATTCCTGTGTGGGACCTTGTGTGATGGTGGTTTAGGGGGGTGTATGGGTATGTGCAGTGGCCATGCTTTGGTGATGGGTGTCCATGCTTTGTTGCTGCATGCAGGGCTTGGTGTTGGGATGGGTGGGTTGTGATAGTGGGACATTTGTGAGGAGTAGGAGTGATGGGGGTGAGGGTGGGGGTATGTGATGGCATGCAGGTACTGTGGGGGATGTAATAGTAAAGCTTTGACTTACCAGAGTCCATTCCTCCATCTACTCCCGCGAGGCCCTCAGGATGCAGAATCGCCAAGACCTGCTCCTCCCATGTTGTTAGTTGTGGGGGAGGAGGTGGGGGTCCGCCGCCAGTCAACTGAACCGCAAGGTGGTGTCTTGAGACCACGGAACGCACCTTCCCCTGTAGGTCGTTCCACCTCTTCCTGATGTCATCCCTATTTCTTGGGTGCTGTCCCACTGCGTTAACCCTGTCCACTATTGTTCGCCATAGCTCCATCTTCCTAGCTATGGAGGTGTGCTGCACCTGTGATCCGAATAGCTGTGGCTCTACCCGGACGATTTCCTCCACCATGACCCTGAGCTCCTCCTCAGAGAACCTGGGGTGTCTATGCCGTGCCATGGGGTGGTGTGGGTGATGTGTGGGGTGGTGTGTATAGTGATAAGTGGGGTCCTATTTAGTGGTGTGTTGTGTGAGGTGCGTGGAAGTTCTGTGGGTGATGGTATTGTGTGCCTGTGGATGCTTGGTAGTTGTTTGTGGTGTCTCTCTCTGGCCTTCTCTCGGTAATTGTGGTCGTAGGGGTTTGTGGGTGATGTGGGTGTGTGTTTTATATTGTAATGGGTGTGTGAGAGTGGTGTGTGTTTGTGTATCAGGTGTGTGTATTTGGAATTGTCCAATGTGGCTATGTTGTGTATATATGTGTGTATTTTGAGCCCGCCGTTGTGTACCGCCAATGGAATACCACAGTTGAAAGACCGCAGCGTGGATTCGTGTGTCGTGATAGTGTGGGCATATTTCTGTTGGCGTGACGGTGGAGGTTTTGTTTTCACCAGTTTATCACTGACGTTTGGTGTGGCGGACTTGTGTGGGTGTCTGAATTTTGGCAGATTCCGTGCTGTGGGTCATAATAGCTGTGGCGGAATTCCGCGGCGGTGTGTTGGCGGTCTTATGCACGGCGGTAAGTGGCTTTTACCGCCAATGTTGTAATGAGGGCCTTAGTGCCACCTTCACCCTGAAGACCATTGATCATAATGGGGTAACTCTATGCCCCTCAGAACCTGGGTATGGAATAACATATAGCTACAGTGGTTCTGTTGGAAGAAGGTAAAGAATATTGCTTCAAACCGTTTGTATTTTATCTTCAAATCTTGACATGTCAATAAATGATTTAAAACACACAAGAGTCTGGTTTCCTTAGTATATTGTCATTCATATACCGAATTTTAAAGAAAAGGAATTTAGGCAAGGCTGTCTTTGAAAGTGACATAAGGGTGAAGTGATCATGCAGTGTGATCAAGTGACTTGGAAAAAACTACAAATGATTACATAAAACAATAGAATCATTCTAGTGCCCATTTATTTCCTTGGGCCTCTGTGTAACAATGACTAGTTTTAGAGTGAATACTTTTTGTAGTGTTCCGAGTAAATGCAGGGCACAACCTATATAATCAATGATGAAAAGTTTTCACTCTAAAATGACCATGAGGGTCAGGGAGTTGGCTGCGGCCCTGGCCTGCACCCAACCCCCACATACATCCAACTCCACGTCCCCATGCCCTTCGACCGCGTGTGTTGGAGTTGGCTGCAGGGCCTGGCCTGTGACCAGGCCCTGCGGCCAGCCCCCCGCCTTCAGTCAACCCCATGCTGCGCATGGCCTTTGGCACAGTGGGAGTTTGGTGTGTGAGTGAGTGTACTTTTATTCATTGGGGTTTGGATCCGCAGATTCCACCACAGCATACTGCTCGCAGCTCGCCAAAAGTTCAAAGCACCCAGAAGGGTAAGGGGAGGAGGGGAGGAGTGCTTCTCATGGGGTGGGGGGCCCAAAACTGGCTAGGAAGCGAAAGAACCTCTATATTGCCCCAGCAACTGAAGAAGCACTGAGAGTACCAAAGAATCTGGTGGGGGAGGTCCACTTATTTGAGGGGACCAATCGGTTACTGCGGGGCATGGGGTGGGAGGGTCCACTGGATCTGAGCATGGACAAGGTGGACAGTAGCCAGCGGAGGGGTGAGGTACAGGCCAAGGGCACCGTGGGCAAGAGGAAGCAGGCAAGCAACGGTGTTGGCAGTTCCAGGCAGGTGGTCGACGTGGTTTCACACACTGAGGGCCAGTGGAGTGTGGGCTCAGCAGAGGTACGGACATTGGTCTGAAGAAATAGGGGGGTTTAATGTGGCCCTCCCTACAGCACGCCCTCCTTACACCACTATGGAGTGGAGGGGCCTGGGAAGGGTCTATGCGACCTTCGGTGGGCAGTGAAGATGAAAGATCGGGTGACAAGTGACACGTTTGAATGTGAGGATGAGCTGGGGCTGGATTATGATGGCGAGAGTGATGAAAGGGAGGAAGGTGAAGTGTGTGAGGTTGAAGGGGTTGGTAGCAAGCAGAGGGTGGGGACTGGTGGGGATGCACAGGCAACAGGAGTTGGTGTCTTGCAGGAGTCAAGTGTGGATCTTAGAGTCACAAAAGGGCAACAAAAGCCGTGGGGGCCTGGTCAACAGATGCCAAAGAAAGACATTGGAATGCCAGCAGGTAAGAAGGATTGGTGGGCAATGTGGGATGTACAGGAGGAGGGTTCACAGAAAAAGTTGTGCAAATACATTGGTGTGGGGGATGAGGTCATTGGAACAGAGAGCGAGCTATGACAGGAGGTGGAAGACAAAACAGAAGGGGGCAACAAAGGGGTCCAGGCAGAGTCGGCCAAGACAGGGGCAGGAGAGAGTGAGGAGGCCAAAGAGGAGCCTGAGCTTAAGAAGCGTTTACCCTACATGGGGCTGGCCATGCCGCTGGGGTCCCACCTATCTGATAAGACAAAGGGCAGGATCTGGAAGCATGAATACATGGATGTATTTGAGCTTCTTCACAAAGGTGAAGGAAGGGTCGAAAGAGGAAGAATGGGAGTTGGCCTGGAGACCCAGAGTTCCCATTACTGTGGAGAACTGGACGTCCGCTTTTTAAATTTACTCTAGTGTCTATTGTGATAAATACCCCTACAGGGCAATCAACTTGTTTAAGTACATAGACATTATTAGAAAGGCTCAAATACACTTTGGGGGGTTTGCCTGGCTTAGTTACGATGAGCAATTCAGGGCACTGGTCACTGTAAGCCTTGACAAGCCACAGGGAGATGTGGATTCAGAGCTTTAGATGCAGTGGATGGTGTCCACCAAATCTACTGCCTCAACACATATGGCAAGTGGTTTGCTGATTATATATAAGTCCTTTCAGCAGCATCCCACCCAGCTTGGGGTGGGTAGCGCAGCCAATAACGGCCTGGAGTGTGTCCGCAGGGGGAACATCAGGGGCTTGATGGAATCTGAACAAGGATTTCTGCAACAAGAATCCGTGCAGGTTCAAACATGAGTGCTCCAAGTGTGGGGGCAGACATCCCATCCCACAGTGTTTTATGCTGGGCAGCCTGACAAAGCAATGGAGAGAAGGCAGGGGAAAAGGACAGCAGGGCCCTGCTCGTCCAATGAGCTCTTACGCCAATTAAGTAGGGCAATTTACTGTCATGGCTGGTCCAATATCCTGATGCGGACGTGGCTTTGAGACTGGAAAGGGGGTTTCAGGAAGGTCTTCAAGTCATGTATCAGGGACCTAGAGGTCGCAGGTGGGCTGACAACTTGTTGTCAGCCAAGGAACTTCTGGAGGTGGTAAGAGCAAAACTGAGCAAGAAAACACAAGAAGGGAGGTTTGCAGGCTCTTTGGACTGGCCTATTTCTGATCTAATGATATATCCACTGGGGGTAGTACCTAAGAAGCAGGAAGGGGAGTACAGGTTGAAATATCACCTGTCATGGCCTGAGGGTGCATCAGTCAACAGAACGTGATGTTTCATGTGGATAACATGACAGTGGATAACATGACAGTGGTGGAGCTTGTGAACAGGCAGAGAGCAAGGGATTTCAGGGTTCTGAGGCCGCTGAGGTGATTCATGTTGTAGGGCTTGCAAAAGAATATTGGGGGTTATTACAACTTTGGAGGAGGTGTTAATCCGTCCCAAAAGTGACGGTAAAGTGACGGATATACCACCAGCCGTATTAGGAGTTCCATAGGATATAATGGACTCGTAATACGGCTGGTGGTATATCCGTCACTTTACCGTCACTTTTGGGACGGATTAACACCTCCTCCAAAGTTGTAATAACCCCCATTGTCTTCAAGCCGACCAATGTGCCAAGAGTGAACAATGTTGTCGCTGGCTCGTTATCTCGTTCACAGTGGCACAGTTTTTGCAGCATGGCTCCAGGAGCGGTGGAACTCAAGATGGAGGTCCCTACGCAAGTCTGGGAGGGGGGGGCTTGAAAGTTCTTAGGATGGTAAAGAGGTCTTTAGCTCAATCTACCAGGAAGAGCTATCAGCTAGCATGGATGGAATTTCAGAAGATCCAGGAGAGAACAGTGAGGACATGGAGGAGGGAGCGCACTGACAGGGAAGGAACTGTAATGCTTTATGCTTTGGAGTTGATAGATAAGAGTTTGTCTCCCACGACCATATGCGGGCAAACTGGCTGGTTTGTCTTTTTATGGGAAGCTGCTGTGAGGTTTGACCCCACAGGGGATGAGATGCTGGGCAAGATCCTGAAAGGGTGGGGAAAGGAGAGACTGAGAGTGACGAGGGGTCTGCAGGAAGCCATTACGTTGGAGCTGCTGAGTGAAATTTTGGGTTGGCTGGGAGAGTGCTGTTACAACAAATTTGAAGTGTTGCTGTTCCATTGCATGATGTGGATTGTTTTTAGGTTCAGAGTGTCTAAGGTCTTGGGGTTGGGCTGTGATGAGGGCATTCGGCATGATGAGGTAGGGTTCAAATCAAGTTGCATGGGAATATGGTTGAGGAAGTCTAAGAAGGACCAAGCGGGGAGGGGGAAGTGGATCTGGCTGAGTGAAGGGTGGTGTGAGACGGCGTGGCCTATGAAAGAATGGCGGGAGTTTTTGGTGTGGCCCAGGCAAACAGCTGTATTTTGTCATCAGGATGGCAGCAGGGTTATTGCTTTTCAGCTTTTGGCAGTGATGTGGAGGGCGGTGTCGTCGGCAGGCCGGGATTCTGCTTTATTTGCCACTGGCATGGGCAGTGCAGGGGCCCCCTAACAGGGCCCCATTAAGATTTTCAGTGTCTGCTATGCAGACACTGAAAATCGCGACGGGTGCCACTGCACCCGTCGCACCCCTTCCACTCCGCTGGCTCCATTCGGAGCCGGCATCCTCGTGAAAGGGGGTTTCCCGCTGGGCGGGCGGGCGGCCTTCTTGCGGTCGCCCGCCAGCCCAGCGGGAAACTCAGAATGACCGCCACGGTCTTTTGACCGCGGTACGGTCTTCTGGCGGTTCCCGCTTGGCGGGCGGCGACCGCCACCCGCCAATCTAGGAATCACCCCCTTAGTGCCTTTCCTACCATCTATATTGCTCAGACGTGGTTGTCCGGGCATGTTGGTGGTGCATTTGGGAGAAAATGATTTGGTACAACTGTCAGAACACATGCAGCGGAATTTAAAGACACTGAAACTCAAATTGTCTGGGACATGTTTAGTATGGACGGAATTTGTGCCATACACAGAGTGGAGGGGAGCAGTCAAGCATTCTGCCATTGATAAGACTCGCAAGAAAGTTAACAGAGCAGTCAGGGTTATTTGTGTGGGACATAACATTAAGGTGGTGGCTCACTGGAATATCTACGAGGTAGATGGGGGGGATTTTCCGAGATGTCCACCTTTCTGATTTGGGACATGCTTATTATCTGGTGGAACTAAGGGAGGTGATCGGAAGTTTGGGGAATGAGAGGGTGTGGTCTGGGAAGAGCTGGTGTGACTGAATGTTTTGCAGTAGTGAACGCATACAAGTGTGGTGCAGAAAAACACCCTCGGAGAGGTTCTGGGAAGTGATACATGGGCTGTGGAGAGTCAGATGCGGCAGATCCACCCCTTGGGGGGAGAAATAAGAAGTCCAGGGGAAAGTAGATCTGGGGGTAGGTTGACTGGAACATGGGAGGAAGTGACTGGGGTGAAGGGCAAAAAGAATGTGTGAGGCATTATGGGGAGAGAATGGTGATGTGGCAAAGGAGAAACACAGTTGATATGTTAAGGAGTTCAATATGTGGTGCTGTTACATGTTGTGATGTTTGCTGCAATCCTGTACTAATAAATGGCCTTTTGCACAATACTGGAGTCATGATGATTGTCCCACGAGAAATACACATTACGGGATAGATCCTGATAGGGGTTCAAGTGTGACAGCTAGGGCACATGTGTCTTGTTGCTATTACATTGTGCATTTGCTTTATTGTTTTATTATTCTTTATATTATTTTCCATTTTAGTCTGTAAATTAGTTCACCCAACCCAGTGCAGTTATGCCAGTCATATGACACGAAGGAATTATGCTTTGGTCCAGTGCATGTCGATTAGTGTGCTGTTTAGAAGTGTGGGTACGAACTGTTTGGCTCTGCGGCTGAATACGGAATATACTGAAATTGGTTTTCTTGTATGTTGTTCTCTTCAGTTTGCACAGCAGATGTACCATCTGTGGTGAGAGACTGAGAAATCAAGTCCGATCTTAATTTATGAGAAAGAATCCAGAACAAGCAGAGGTAGGATTGCTTGGTAGACATGTGAGCATGAGTTTTAAATGAGTTCATGGGTGGCGTAGCCCCATAGGTACTTAACGTGATAGACCCTGACAGAAGTTGTTGTCTAGCCTATACACTAGAGTATATCTTACTTTATGCTTTGTTTATTTTGTTCGTACTTCCTGTTTTTATCATCTGATACAAATAATCGGGGTGGTTTATTCATTTGGAAGGACACATTGCTTATTGATAAACTGTCACATGGGGTTTTCCCGTTTATCTCAACTTTTTCAATATGCCCAGAAGTGACTAGACTGTTACTAGTGCATGCAGTTTCTAATATGTGTACATGTGATTAGAATGATGTTCATCTTTCTTTTTTTCTGTGATAATTGTTTGAAATATATGCGCTGTATGACTAATATTTCAGGCAGAGCATGAGTATGGGAACGCAAGACACTGATGTCTGCAAAGTGTTGTCTCCCTAGAGCGTAGTGTTTATAAACAGGCTTCGATGTACATTCTTTTATTGAGGGGCGACGTTAGAGTGGCACAATGAGGAGAAATGCTTTTATTTCTCCTCATTTTTTGCTTGCTCTTTCAATGTGTGCTGCATTCTGCAGCACACATAGAAAAAGCAAATCAATATTTAAGATTGCTTATATGCAGGAAGGTGTCCCTTCCCGCACAAAACAATCTCCCCCTCAACGCAGCCATCCTTGCACCATGGTGCTAGGGTGGCTGCGATGGCGCACAGCAGCATATTGAGTGCCGGCGCAGGGGGAAACACACGGGTGCACCGTACGCTAGTAAATACGTCTCATCCCTGTATTTTGAAAATGAAGGTGCGCGGTGCTGCCAAATTTGGCGCAGCACTGCGCGCCGTCATTTTCTAGTAAATCTGGCCCTTAATGTGCTAAACAGTGCCTGTTTTTTTTAGATTCTTTCCAAATATTTTGGGGATTTCAAATAAAGAGAACATGGCATCTGGACAGGAGAGGCCAGAGGACATTGAGGAAGAGGATAAGCCTCCTAGACACTGACACCTAAGGAGTCTGTGGTTTGAGAACTTTTCACCATATCACCTGGTGAAAAAAGGTTTAATCTAAGTTTGTCACCTGTACTCTGTGGAAAAGGCAGTTTAACAGGTAGAATGTTAAGCAGTACTCTTTTGGGGCATCAAGCATGCACAGACATATGAGGGACATGGACCCTAGGCACTTTGCCCAAGTAGCCAGCTGACACCAAGAACAAGCCGATGAGGAACAGACATTTACATCTGCCTTTGGCCAATCAGTTGGACCAAGGGATAATGCACCAGTCCCGCACTGGCAGACACATAGGGGCATATTTACAAGCCTCTTGCGCCACCTTAGTCACCTTATCAATCAATGTATTTGTAAAGTGCGGCTTTTCACCCATTAGGGTCGTAAGGCGCTGGGGGGGCAGTAAGTGAAGGTCAAAGGGGATCAGGTGAAGGGCCAAGTTTTGAGGTCCTTTCTGAATTGTGATAGAGAGGGAGATCTTCTGAGGTGAATAGGAAGGGAGTTCCAGGTCTTGGTGATGTGCTGGGAGAAGGGACGGTGGCGAGGGCAAGGTCGGCGGAGCGGAGTTGCCTGGTGGGCGTGTAGAATTGGAGTCTTTGGTTGAGGTATTCTGGTCCGGCATTGTGGAGGGCTTTGTATGCATGCATGAGAAGTTTGAATGTAATTCTCTTGTCTATTGGGAGCCAGTGCAGGTCTCTCAGTAGGGCGGAGGTGTGGCTGTGTTTGGGGGCATTCTTGATGAGACCGGCGGAGGCGTTCTGAGTGCGTTGCAGTCTTTTCTGTACTGAGTTGGTGGTTCTGGCATAGAGTGCGTTGCCGTAGTCCAAGCAGCTGCTGATGAGGGCCTGGGTGACAGTTCTTTTGGATTCAGCTGGGATCCATTTGAAGATCTTCCAGAGCATGTCATGGTGTTGAAACAGGCGTAGGAGACTGCGCTGACTTGACGGTTCATCAAGAGTGCTGAGTCCAGTATGAATCCAAGGTTGCGGGTGTGGTCGGTGGGGGCCGGAGCACTTCCAAGAGCAGTGGGCAACCAGGAGGTATCCCAGGCTGAGGGGTTGTTGCCAATAAAGAGGACTTCTATTTTTTCAGTATTTAGCTTGAGGAAGCTCTCCTTTGTCCAGGTTGCTACTGCCCTCATTCCATTGTGGAAGCTGGCTTTGGCTGTGAGCGGGGGCGTTGGTGAGGGAGATGATTAGCTGAGTATCGTCAGCGTATGAGACGATGTTGAGTGTGTGGTGTCTAGCAATGGTGGCTAGGGGGGCCATGTAGAGTTTGAAGAGAGCAGGGCTCAGAGAGGAGCCTTGCGGGATGCCGCAGATGATCTTGGTGGCATCTGAGTAAAAGGGGGAGACTGAATTTTTGGGTTCTGTCGGAGAGGAAGGAGGTGATCCATTATAGTGCCTTATCTCGGATGCCGGCGTCGTGAAGACGAGTCGGTAGAGTGCGGTGGGAGATGGTGTTGAAAGTGGCGGACAGGTCAAGGAGGATGAGATCCACTGTCTCACCCTTGTCTAGGAGGATGCAAATGTCATCTGTGGCGGCGAGGAGTGCACTCTTGGTGCTGTGGTTGCTCCGGAAGCCAGACTGAGAGGGATCAAGGATGTTGTAGAGTTCGATGTGTTTGGTGAGTTGTCTGTTGACAGCCTTTTCAATGACCTTGGCTGGGAAGGGCAGTAGAGAGATGGGCCGGAAGTTCTTGAGGTCGACTGGGTCTAGGTTGGTTTCTTCAGTAAGAGCTTGATTTTGGCGTATTTCCAGATTTCTGGGAAGGTGGTGCTTTGGAAGGAGCGGTTGATGATGTGCCGGAGCTTGGGTCCGACACTGCTACTTGCTTTGTTGAAGATGTGGTGGGGGCAGGGATTGGGGGGAGAGCTGGAATGGATGGAGTTCATGATGTTGAGGGTTTCCTTGTCTGAGATGTTGGCCCAGCAGAGTAGGTGGTGGGGGTTTGGAGGAGCTTCGGTGGAGGCTATGACGGTGTTGGGCGTGGGATGGTCCTGGGCCATAAAACTGTGGTAGATGTCCGCTATTTTGCGGTGGAAGTGGGTGGGGAGGTTGCTGCAGAGTTCTTGTGAGGGGAGGATGTCGGTGGAGTTCGCTCTGGGGTTGGTCAGTTCGCTGATGATCGTGAAGAGTTCTTTGCTGTAGTGTGTATTGTTGTTGATGCGTTCCTGGAAGGCGTTTCTCTTGGTGGTCCTGATGAGTTGGTGGTATGTGTTTAAGGCTTTTTTTAAGGCTTCGTGGTTGGTGGTGGTCTTGTCAGTGCACCATTTCCTTTTGAGGCGTCTACAGTTTTGTTTGAATGCCTTGAGGGCTTGGGTGAACCAGCTGGCTCTCATTGATGAGCGTCTGTTGGAGGGTTTATTGATGGGGCTAAGGTGTTGGTGCAGTCTAAGATCCAGTTGATGAGGTCCTGGGCAGCTGTTTTAGTGTCAAGGTCATCTGGGGGGTGAATTGTTCAGGCTGGTGAGTAGCTGGTCCTTGGTGATCTTGTTCCAGCTCCTGCAGGGTGGTATGTGAGCGGGGTGTCACTCGGGGGATTTGCTGAAAGTAAAGTGCATACAGTGGTGGTCGGTCCACTGGAGTTCAGTGATGTGGCTAACGGAGATGTGGTTGCTGGCGGTGAAGATGGGGTCGAGTGTATGTCCGGTGGAGTGGGTCATCAAGGTGATGAGTTGCTTGAGGTTTTTGAGCAGCATCGTGGAGTTGTCATTGGCCTTCTCCAGGTGGAAGTTGAGGTCCCCGAGGAATATGTAGTCCTTGAAAGTGAGCGCGTGGGTGGTGGCCATGTCAGCAATGGTGTTGCAGAATGGGGGGCGAGGCCCGGCGGCCTGTAGATGAGGGTGCCTCACAGAGTGGTGTGAGGGTTGGTTCCAATCTGGAAGTGGGGGAGTTCCATGTTGGTTGTGGAGTCTTCTGTGCTGGTGGAGAGGCATAGGGAGTCTTTGTGGACGATGGTGATGCCTTCCCGGGGGCGGTTCGTGCAGTCTTAGTGGATGATCTTGTAGCCATCTGGGATGGTGATGGGGATGTCTGGAGCCGAAGAGGGGTTAAGCCAGGTTTCTGTGAGGAAGGTGACATCCAGGGATGTGGTATCGATGAGGTTCCAGGGTTCGATGGCGTGCCTGTGGAGTGTTGATCAGGATACATCTGAGGTTGTGTTCTGTGTTGTGGGACTTTGGAGGATGGCTTGAGTGACGGAGGCTGGTGAATTTGCAGTGGCGACAGGTGAAGGGTCCCTTGGTGTTACCTGGTGATGCCTGCTTACAGTTGTTGTCATGTCCTGGGTTGAGTGCAATGAGTGCTGTTGACGAGTAGCGGTGGTGGGCGAGAAGTCCAGAGGTCCTGGCGCTAGTCACAATCAGGTTGCAGACAGGCGCGGACGGGCTTGCCCTAGGCGTGCCTTTGGCGCGCCAGCAGCACGACCGCACAGCGACCACCATTAAGTAGGGAGGGGAGGGCAGCTGGGCGGCGGAAGCAGGAAACGGCGACAAAGGGGGGGCGGGGTCACAGGGGCAGCAGCAGTTGGGAAAGAGAATGAGAGAGAGAGGGGGGTGGGGCCATGGGGCAGCAACGGTGGGGAGAGAGAATGAGAGGAGACAGAGAGAGAGAAGCGAGTGACAGGAGAAACGAGGAAAAGATAGATGGAAGCAGAAAGCGAAAGGCACAAAAACAGAACACAAAGGAAAAATAAGGAAAAAATAAAAAAAGAGGCAGACGGCAGCCCAGCAGAAGAGCAGAGCTCTCCCACTAGACACCAGGGATGAGGTGCAGGCAGAAGCCTGCAGGTGGAGGAGGGCCTCGAACTACTGACAGAAGTCAGAGTTCAGGGACAGAAGGGCTTCACTTCCCGGTGGAGCTACGGGGTGGCAGAGCAGTTCACTGACCAGGGGATTGTTCTGGCACAGGGAGGCCCGAAAAAATGGTGCAGTGAAATTTCAAGATTTCACTACGCCATTTGTTCCGTCATTGTTAAAACCTGCTCAGAGCAGCAGTTAAAATGACTTACCCATTATATTCAATGGGCCTCACTGTGCTTTGCTGCACAAGCATCAACATTTTTGATGCTAGTGTAGAAAAAAGCCACAATAGCGCCAAAAACGTGGACGCTATTGTGCTAACGACTGCCATGGTTCGCCGTATCATAAATATCGTTAGGTGCCAATAGGGGGCGCAAGAAAAGTGGTGCAGCATAGCTGATGTGCCACTTTCTTGTAAATATGCCACATATAGTGGGAGTGAAGAGTGTAGCAATGCAGAGGAAACTGGCGATGGCGCAAATGTGCCAGCATCGCAAATAGATTTTTCTCTTCCATTCCCAGGTTAAGATGCTATTGTTTCCTTTAAGTTGAAGCCCCAAAGATTTTAAACTTCCAAAAAACAGGAAAATAAACTGTTCAAAAAAGAAAAATAAATGGTTCTTTTCAGAACTGCTGTTAGTGGTTACAAAATGAAAAAAATTGTGTTGTTTGTCATGTATGCGTCTTTATGTTTCTATACCATCAAAGTCTGTAGTCTACTCTTAATAATAAATGATGGCTATTGTTATGTGCCGATTTAAAATTCAAGCACTTATGGATTACGCTTACATTTATAAAATATTGTATATCAGGTTTGTGTAACTTCTTTATTGCAGACACACAAAATGTATATTTCTATTTATACCCTGGGAGAAAGGAATTTTTCTGTGGTTCATATGGTATAGTTATTCAATGCATTGCAATGCATTGCCTCAAATTACTTTGCATCATGAAGGTGTTCCATAGCCGTTGAAAGGGAATTCAAACACATCCACCAATAGATTTTGATGCAAATCTATGTTTATAATATCTTGTTGTCATAGATTATCCCCTAAACCTTTCATCTTCATTAGCAGAAGTGTGTCTGGAGGTGAACACTGTGTGTAGCAGGGTCTAGTTCACTTAATTTGGCTTGGATGCCTTAAGGGAGTGGGCTTACCATGAAGACTCCTCCACAAGGCAAAGGATGTATGTAGTAGGTGCTTACCACCTAATAGGAGTTTGGGCCCTGATTTATACTTTTTGACGCAAAACTGCGCTAATGTAGTTTTGCGTCAAAAAGTTTAGCGCTGACTTTTTTTAACACCACTCGGTTGTCAAATTTATACTTTGACGCTGGGTGGCGCTTAAATGTTTAGAGTCATTTTTTCCCACGTTAACCATTGCGCCTTGTCGTAAGGCAAAATTACGTTAATGGAGGAGAAATTACTTTAATCCGGTTTACGACATGGAAACACGTTGCAAAACGGAAATGCACCATTTTTGCTCGCAACAGCGTCAAAAACAGGCAACAGTGCAAAGGAGCCCCAAAATGGATCCCAGAAGCCAGGAGAGACACCAGGGAGACCCCATTCAACCAGGGATCAGCCAGCAGGACACGGACAAGACCCAGGGGAGGGAGAAGAAAAAGAGGAAGTGTTGTTTCAGCGCAGAGGAGCATGAAATACTGGTGTGAGAGGTGACAGAGCATCAAAATCAACTCTTTGTCACCTATAAATTGCCAATTGGAAGGACAGAGGCAATATGGCAGCAGATTGTGGATAAGATCAACAGTGTGGCAGAGGTTATGAGAACTGTGACTGAGTGTAAGAAACACTGGCATGACTGCAAGAGAAGGCCCAAGGAAAAAATGGCACGGGACAGGAAGGCAGCACTGCAGACAGGGAGTGGGAGTCAAGCACCGCAGGAGGACATGGATGAGATGGAGGAGATGGTTGCAGCCGTCATCCCAGAAGAAATCGTCACAGGGATACAAGGACAGGACAGCGCACAATACAAGGAAACACCAGAAATGCAGGGTAAGTTGCATGGGGGAAATATATGCATAAATCTCAAGTTCAAGAAGGGGTAGGCACATAGAACTCATACAATGTATGTCAAAGGAGCACAGAGGAATACAATGCACATTAAGCAAGTTGCACCATGCCAACGTAAGCTTACCCTTGTACCTATGCCTTGGAGGTGCCATGCACCATTGAAACATACAGAACGTGGACATATTAAGAACACCAGGCCTAAATAACCACATGTACAAATGCTGCACATGAGATGGATGGCATGTATAATCACTGTGCCACTGGTTTTGACATCACAATATCCCCTGCATGTAGTCACATCAACACCACTAACACGACCAAGACCTCGAAACCAGGTAGTCAGTGAACACAATTCCTGAGGTAACTACATAGTGGTGTCCCTTGCTGTAACATTTTGCAACGGCCTTGCCTCATTGCCCATACACATGTGTGCTGCATCTCACAGCACACTGGTCATTGCAACTGTCCCAACAGTACCCAGGCATGTGCCGGTAGCACCACCACACTTAAACAACATATCCACGTGAGTCAGCCATCCCTACATCACGCAGTCAGGGTGTCCCCTGGGTGCATGGAACAATTAACTCAACAGGTTCTGGGTGAGTAGCAGGCTAGACTGGTATCATTGATAACATGCCACTACCCAGACCAACTAAACTGAAGTTATGTTCAACCACACATCTTGATGCTGAGCTGAAATGTGCCACTACAGAAAATATGTACCACATATAGCAAACAGTAGGTCACAACAGTCACAGGCTGAGCCAACAACTATTTGGACACAACCATGTCAGACACATGGGAATGGGGAAATAAACACACACATCCAACACATGGGGTATGGCTGTCACATTATGGTGGTTAATTCCATATCAAGGGATGGGGGATGGTGCATGGGCAAGGTCAGTGTTGGTAAGACTGCCAGTGCAGTGTACCCATTGCACTTGGTAGTATGAGTCATACTTTGGGATGGCAGCTGGTAATATGCCTGTACATGGTAGCTCTGTGGGGCATTTACTAGACATTATAGATGGATCAAATAGAGTCAGTGCCAGTTGTGGCCTGCATTGGGTGTAACAGGACACGCTGAACTCAGCCCTGCAAATCAGGCAGTGGAAAGGGCAAAGGGCCAAGGAATAGGACACCCTGCACTGCCCATGCCAAGTGCATGGGCTGTGTAGGGGCACCCTGAGCCACATCACACCACTTCACCAACAACCATTTCATGGGGGTTACACTGCCATGCAAAGGCTGGAGGAATTTTGGAAATATACCTGGAGGGCAGTGTTGAACATATCACTGGTCTGGTGTCACAGGACAGATGCCATAGCCAGTCTGTCAGCTGCTGGTAACCTGTCATGTCCATGCCATTGGCCCAGGGTGGATTACACATTGACAACAGTAACAACTACCACCTGTGCTGTAGGAGGAGAACAATTACACAGTGTCAGTCAGGTGCCCCTTGGACTGATGCACATGAAATATGAACCTACCTCAGGCCCTGAAGTGCAACTCCACTGAATTGGCAATGTCCATTGAAACGTTTACCATCAGGCACTGTCACATACAGAATGATGCACAAAGCAGAAATTTCATACCCATATTGCCCATCTCTGTGTCCAACCTTGTGCTTTTTTTCACATGAGCTGTACTGTCACCATGCTGCACTCATGTATCATAGTGGAAGGAGGGCTGCATTGAGGGGGAGGACATAGGTGCTTAGTAAGGTAAACAAACTACAGCGACAGGAGTTGAAACAGTATTCTGCCAGGTCCATAAGTGCTATGCAAAGTAGCACACAACACACAAATGACAACATGAGGAGACATCAATGGCAACAAGAGCACAGTGTCACGAATATGCCATCCCTGTGTTGGTAAAAGGTCTCAGCACAGCATGGGTGTATGTGAATCATGTAAGACTGGGACAGGTGAAAATTGCCATGTGTGGCATGAGCACAGAAACACACATTGCAAGCCCTCACCGTGCAAATGGATGCAAAGGGAGGGTAGAACAAGATAAGAGGCTGTCAAGACACAATAAGGATAAACAACACACTTAGAAGATATGATGCAGCCAGTAGTTGTTACTGGGCATCCATTCATGTGACATGCAGGTTGGGTATAGGGCTGTAAACTGCAGCTATGATGTACTGGAACAATCCATTGGAACTAATGGGCGCATCATAGGCCCCTAGCGCCACTGGAGCATCACTTTCAGTGATGCTCCTCCGGCACTAAGCACTGTGCTGTATTGACAATAGTAGTGTTAAGCCACTTTCTTTTGGCATTATGTCAGCTTGTTAATATGTAGCCACCTGATCATGCATATGCGTGGAAGGTGGTGCAATGGGTTGTTGCTGTGGGCATGCCACAGCAACACACATTAAATTTCAATGCTGCATCAGATAACTGGAATATTGTAAACTTGAGGTAGGGCTAAACCTATTACGCCAGCCCCAGGGGTGGCATTAGTAGGGTGCAACGAGGAGGAATACATTTATACCTCCTTCATTTCAGATTTTCCAATGTGTGCTGCATTCTGCAACATGCATAGGAAGAGCAAAATGCCAGAAGTATTGTTTAAGAGCGTGAAGGTGTTCCTTCCTGCACATAAACAATCATATGTAAATGACGATTTGGCTCTTCCGAGTGTGCTGCATTCTACAGCTCACACAGAAGTGCCAAAGCGCCATTGGTGATTGTTAATGTGCACAAAGGGACACTTTCACGCACATAAACAGTCACAATTCTTAACACATACATCCTTGTACGATGGTGCAAGGATGCCTGCTATGACGCTGGCAGCTGAATCTTGCACAGGCATGGGGGACAACACAGGGGTGCTCCGTATTCACTTACATAAGGTGCATTCTTGTATCACCAAAGTGAAGCAGTGCGGCGCTGATTATTATTGCACAGCACCGTGCTGCACCACATTTACATCAACATAGGCCTATTATGACAATGATCCTCAAATATCAAGTCAGTGACGTGACTTGTCAACTGCCACAACACAGATAGACTGATTTTACACCATCTTGTTGCAGAGGGTGATGGTTATCCTGCGGATCTGCCTGTCCTGGAGTACCCTGATGACCTGGATGACCAGGTGGCAACTATCAGTCAAGAGACCCTCCAAGAAGCCCTTGTGAACATTCAGATACCACCTCCAGTCTCAAGGAGAAGTATTGAAATAACCGACATCCCACAGGGCCCACTTAGCACCCCAAGAGTACGACCTGCCAGCACCAACACAGCAGAGGACTCCAAGGACACAGGCACCAGCTTTGAGAGGACAGTGGTAGGAGTCCAGCGGGAACTGGCCAAGGAGGTGCGGGTGGGGTTGCAAACAATGACAGCCAGCCTTGAGGGGATGCGGCCATGCATGGTCACAGCAACAGAACAGACTGCAGCCAACCGACATACACACTCCCCAATGTGTGGAGTCCAGGAGTATCTGAGGGACATAGCTGCTGCCACGAGGGAGAGGCCACAACAACTGTCCTCCCAAACTGGCAGCAGTGTGCCTGAGGACAATAAGGGCTCCATGCACCGGGGATTGGTCTCCTTCAGGGCAAACATGACTGCCTACCACAGGGATGTTGCAGCTGTACTTAAAAACCAGCAGCTCCTCCTTGCTGCAGTGATGCCATATGTAGTGCCAGAGATGGCAGCTCCCGAGAATTGGGAGTCCACATCTGTAAACATTGAGGTGTGTGTGGCCCGCTCTACCTCCTCACTACCACCATCAAGGGTAGAGGAGGCACCACACACATCGAGGATGAAGATGTGGAACAGATCATCTTCACCCATAGGCGTTCCTGGTAGCACCAGCCCGTGCCACATGTGCAGTGTTCACCTTTGTCCTGTGCTTGACATCTTGCCACTGTTGGCACTCTGACAGATATGCACTCCTCCTCAACACACTGTTGATTTTACTGCTATGGACTTCTATTGTCTCTAACTTTCCATTTGGCAATTTATGTTCTCCTGCACTGAAAGACACTTTACCCAAGCATGTCCCATGACATGTCACTCAACCCTGGACTTGTGTAGTGTCCCAATTGGATGGATTTCACGAATGGGGTCATAGACGTGGACATTGTATACACTTAGCACTGTTACACTTGTAAATAAACACCACCTACACAACTAACATGTTTATGTGTATTGTGACACTTCTACTATGCCTAGTGTTTGTGATGTGTGTAACATGTCTCGAGTCACAGAGTGTCAGTACAAGAGTGCATGAATATGTGGGCACATATCTATGCACATGGTACCTTCATGTTGTACGTCGATGTTGGCCTTATCCCCTACAAGCAAATCACTGAATATGTGATACACGTTGAACACATATATGCTACACCCACTGCATACTGCAAGAATGGGTGTAAAACAATAATAGGACAACATTGTCAGCTGGGAGTTTCAGTAGAACACATTGGTGTGAAACAGAGGGACTCGAACTCATCCATTATTGCCACTGCTAACTTTAGCAGGACAGGAATGATATGTAGGCTGTTGTAATATGTCCCACAGTGCCCAACATTCCAAAACAAAACCCATACAATGTCAGCTGAATTCACACACATATCCTGTCCTATACATGGTCAACATAGTCAGCATATGACACATGAAGTAAGGGCGTACACAAATAATTTTTATCATGATTATTAAATCAATAAAACAATAATAATAAACTCCTATCCTAATCTAACCTATCCTCACTATACATAACTCACAACAGACCCTAACTACTCTATGCTACACTTACCTTACACATTCAACGACACACTCTAAACATTCACCCCCCAGCCCCCTCATATCACAGGACACATGCAGGACAACATACACTGAACAAAATATTTACTAACTTTGACTAAACAAATATATATATTTTTGTATTTTCTTTAAATGATTGTTTTGTATTTTTTTTTTATAAACATATAAAAGTCCCTACATCACAACCACCCACCCACATAGTAAAAGATTAAGATTAGAAAACCCACCCCAAAACCTACTGATCCTAACTGACCCACTAACCTATACTAACCTACAACTAACCCCCTAATGCCCACAAAAAAACTAGAAAAAGAGGAGGGAGGGGAGTGAACTTGGGAGGAGTGACATAGGTGGTCATTCCAACCCTGGCGGTCAATGACCGCCGGGTTGGAGGACCGCGGGAGCACCGCCGACAGGCCGGCGGTGCTCCCAAGGGCATTCCGACCGCGGCGGTAAAGCCGCGGTCGGACCGGCAACACTGGCGGTCTCCCGCCAGTGTACCGCCGCCCTTTTCAATCCTCCAAGGCGGCGCAGCTAGCTGCGCCGCCGAGGGGATTCCGAACCCCCTACCGCCATCCAGTTCCCGGCGGTCCGCCCGCCGGGAACCGGATGGCGGTAGGGGGGGTCGCGGGGCCCCTGGGGGCCCCTGCAGTGCCCATGCCACTGGCATGGGCACTGCAGGGGCCCCCGTAAGAGGGCCCCTACAAGTATTTCACTGTCTGCTTGGCAGACAGTGAAATACGCGACGGGTGCAACAGCACCCGTCGCACCTTCCCACTCCGCCGGCTCGATTACGAGCCGGCATCCTCGTGGGAAGGGAGTTTTTCCCTGGGCTGGCGGGCGGTCTTTTGGCGACCGCCCGCCAGCCCAGGGAAAAACTTAGAATACCCTCCGCGGTCTTTCGACCGCGGAGCGGTATTTCGGAGGGGGAAGTCTGGCGGGCGGCCTCCGCCGCCCGCCAGACTTAGAATGACCCCCATAATGCTATTCAGAGGTTGTCCCTTTTCAGTCTTTTCTTTATATTCTTGAGGGCCTTGCTATTCTTGGCCACCTCCTTCTCAATGGAGTCCAACTTTTGGAGGACCTGTTGTACATCCCTCTGAATATCTGTAATAGCACTCATGTCCATGGCAGCAGATTTGGTTTTTTCTGTGTGATGGTACTTGTGGGTACAGCAGCTGGAGCAATATTCATGTTGGCAGCTGTGGGCCCCTGCACAGCTGTGGTGCTTGGTCCGGCCTGTGTGGGCAGTGTGGGTCCCCCTTGGCTGAATGCCCGCCAGTGGATCGCTCCGAGCAATAGCGGCGTTCCATCCTCTTGAACCCAGATTCCACTGCCAATATGTGCCTATAGAGCACTGCCCTCTTCTGAAAGGCACGGATGTGGTCATTATTCATGTTGCCAGCTGTTAAAATGAGACAGGCAACCATCAGTGTCAGCATTGTGTGGAGTATGTACAGTGAATTAGCTTACTATCTACATCGAAAAGCACATGCTGTCCTACTCACAATCCAGATGATACAATGGCCCTGATGGATGAAACGACAATGCTGCACCACTTCCCTTACACCCTAGCCATCCACAAGATTAGGTAACAAACTAATTTAGATCTGCTTAGACTTTGCACCATTTGTGACAATGCTAAGGCAGCGTCAAAATCACATTGATCGGGCCACTATTTCTCTTCATATGTGTCAAATTTTCTAACATACATCACCTGACACTTGATGCTATTATTCGGAGTATGGGATGCTGTTGTTTACTATAAGGGTTCAGTGTTGATAGGTACACATGAAAGCCTGATCAAAATGACTGTCACCTACACTGTGAGCATCACATCTCCCTACACATTTGTTAATCTCACCCCCTGTGCCTCCGCGGGTATGGCCATGCAGATCAACATCTCAACTGTCAAGGTCATCCACCAATGTATGCCCACTTATAAATGGAGTCAGGGAGTGAACCATAATTTAGCTGATGACAAAAATTAAGCTGGTATCCATAGGTCTATCACTTCTACATTCATGTGTCCATGTGTAGACACCCATCAATACCTGATCAGCTAATACCATTCCTCACACACCCATAACCATACAAGCACATGATTGGACTTGACTTGCATGCACACCTATTACATTCCATATAGTTGTCACTTAAGTGGACTACAAAATTATTGGCACCATGATGGGGGACAAATGCCCACACAATCCTACTTGTACATTACAAATTAGGGATGCACCAAATACACCAATTTGTGTCCAGAATGGTGCATCACTGTGTTGTGGGAATAGTGGTGTGTTCCAGTGCTATTATGTACACAACGGTGCACATCTAAGTCACATATGGAGCTACGTGTGGCTTGTCATCACCTTGTTTACACAATGCTGGCCATTGAGTGCCAGAAGCTTCACAAGATATGACTCTTTGCACGTGCATGGAGAACCACATAAATGTGGCACAGTGTCGCCATCCAGCCTACTTTGAATTCTGATCATTTTACAGCTCATCACTTCTAGCATTGGGTGCTGAACTCATGACTCACTAACACTAAAAACTTCAACACTACACAGAACAGACAATATCACACTTACTGGATACATCTGGGTCCTCAAATCATGCCACCTCACCTATGGTGTAGGGGGGAGGTCCACCTGAAATATATGGATGGAAAACCATGGTTAGTATCACATCAGTGTCACTACTAGTGGACAACGTATGGCTGTATGTACTATTTCAGAAGAGTAAGGAAATCATCCAGGTTGTGGAACAGACACACCACTGCAAACTCACAATGAGACTGTCACTCTGGTGAATGAGAGCCATACATCTGCACTCTTATACTGCACCTGAGACTCAGGTAGTGCTACACCCTACAACAACCATGTGTGGCCAATCTGTATAAGATGGAACTCTGTGGAATGAGGGGTAGTTGGGTGACAGAAAATGACACGACCCTTGTGCTCTGCAAGACAACTGATTCATGTATTCATGTATTCATGTATTCTGGCAAGGCACACAGAGGCACTTTGTGGAGGACAAGCGGCTAAATAGTCAGTCTGCAATTTTCATGCACTGAGTAATCAAATGACTGATGTGTCACAGTTGGGTGATGGCATCAAATTGCCCATTGCCAGTGCCCCCCAAGGTGGGTATTCCCCCTTTGTAAACATTATGGCAGGGATGATGTATGTGAAAATCTGACATTATCGCACCCGGCATGGCGGGCCGAACCGCCACATAATGAACTGGTTGACGGCCGCCAGCGGCAGCCGTCACCCACCGCCATGCTCCCGCCGCCAGGCAGCCTGGCGGCGGGATGAAACACCATCCGCCAGGGTAGCTACTCTGCAGATAATGTTTCATATGCCGCCAGCCTCTTCCTGGCAGGATATCTCGCCAGGAAAAGGCTGACGGAGGGGGTGCCCCGGGGCAACCCTGGGGGCCCCTGCCCCTTGCATGGGCAGTGCAGGGGCCCCCGTGCAGGCCCCCGTCATGCATGTCACTGCCCAATTTACAGGCAGTGACATGCGCGACGGGTGCTGCTGCACCCGCCGCACAGTAACATTGGCGGCGGCTCCTAATGGAGCCACCCTCAATGTTACGGCCGTGTTCCCTGCCAGTCCGGGGAAAACATAATACGGCCGGTGGGTTTTCCAGGGGGCTGGCGGTCGATGAAAAGACCACCAGCTTGAACACAGCAGGAAATCCCACCGTGTTCAAAATGAGGGCCTTAGTTATCACAATACGCTTACAAATGGTATGCTGGCAGTATCTTGGCTTATCATACATGACACAATGCTGGGGAACAGATGTTGCCATGGCCCCTGAAATGTGTGACTTAGTGATGGATGTGCATGACTCTCCTAACTTCTGACTTGCATTGGTAAAATGGTAGGATATGTGAAGCCCATGTCTATACTGGCACAGTGACACTTCATTCTGGTTGCATGCAACCTGTCTACAAGCATTGCATGCAGCACGCCAACACATCTGCTACTGTCATTCAAGTGCAGTGAACAGTAATTAGTTAGCCAATCGGGTACTCACCAACAGGGCCGCCAATCACCACACCAAGATGGTTCAGAAGATCCTGCTCCCTGGCCATAACATCAGCCCAGCGATGCTTCAGCTGATGATCCTTGTGACTGCTGTGGTACACCCTCTTCAGGTGGCGGAGCACCTTTCCCCACAACAGACTCCTTACCTCTGTATGGAAGCCCTGAATCACACAAACACCCATCTCTAACATCAATGGTAGGTAGTGGGCTACCAGCCAAATAAAGCCTCCCAGCTCCTCCTCCCCCATTCTGGTCTACCTCCCTGTGCCAAACATTGCACTGGGGTACAGGTAGTGACATGTTACTTGGCAACCCTTTGTTGTCCCTGTGCCAGTTGCTCATGTGTAACTTTGCACCAACGCTACCTCCCCTACACCAGAGTACTTGACTATCTGCCTTGTGGAGGTGGATGTATCTGTTCTGGATGGTACACCACCCTGGACATATGCTTTTTTTGATGGCCAAATGCCTCTTTCTGTGTGTGAAGCCATGTGCAGCATGCATTTGTGCCACATTCATCTGAGTTCATAGCACAGTCTACTTCCTATTTGTAACCTGCATACTGCACACTGCACCTTGGGGTGGTATTTGTTGTTCGCACTTCCTCAGGTTTTAAGGGACAGCAACATGGGAGTCTGCAACTTCATGCTATGTATCTTGTGGTGACAGACCTGAAGCGAGAAACACTGCACACCCCTTCCACGCTGCATAGAGCATGGGAGGGTGGCCAATTTAGAATGTGGCTTCAAGTAATGAAGAGATGGTCATCTGCCAAGATGTATATACAGTGCAGGCCATGACTATGGAACTGTGGGCTATTACATTGTGCCCTTGGTGTTCCTGAGTGGCAACTAATGTTTGTGTCAGCCATGAGGTGTCCAAGGGTGTGTATCCCATTGTCACAGGATGATCAACATAACTAGCAGTGTCTCTCCTATCTTCCTAAACATGAATGTGCACTTCTACTGTCGACACATGCACAGTGCAGGCTATGGGATGTAGCTCAGCTACTTAGGAAATGTGTCCTTCGGCACAGTGCATGTGAGGTCAGTGATGTCCTGTTGTCTCCTACTGTGTCCCACTATGACATACATGATCTGCACTGTCTGACTGTGTCTCTGCCCCCTGTTAGGCCATTTCTTGTATCTGGTACAGACATGATGGTGTTGTAAGTCAGTGAGTGTTGCATGTGAGGTTGCACTACAGTGACTGTGGCTCCACTTCTTACCCATCTGGCACATGGTATGTGATGGGGATTGTTCTTGTTTTCCTATGTGTGTGAGCCAATGCGTCAGGCAGATGTCTCTGCATACTACAAGAAAGTTAGGTATGTGTTGATGAGATGCAGTTGAAATAGGCGCAAGGTGTGTGGTGTTGATATTTGTTCTGGCAGTGATTTGCACAGCAAGACTTGCGACATCTGTGCCTATTTGGAAGTTACATGACATGGGCATTTGATGTGTCTGTGATATTGTTTGTTTGGTGTAGTGTGTGTGATATGTATATAGTGGGCAACCTGACAGCACTTGTGGTGGTCTGTGTAGTTCTGCTGTTTTCAAAGGGTACATGTCTGCACCTGTCCTTCCTGTTGTGTGCCCACCAAGTTGTGGGAGTGTTACATACATGTGGGTGTATGCATTGATTTTGAGCACTGATTGTGCTGTACTGCAGCATGGTGCATATATGTTAGAACCTGCACATGTGTGTAACCCTGGCCATATGTTACTGTAGTGGTGTATGTCTTGTGTGTCCGACAGGGTTGGGGTGTCGGGTGTACATTACTAGATTTATAGACTTACCCACAGGTAGGCCTTTTCCAAATTGTCCATCCTGGAATTGTTCATTGATCCTGCTGTGCCGGAATATGTAGGTGTCATGGACACTCTCAGGATACTTGACCAAAATGTTTCTGAAGAGTCTGCAGTGGCCTGCACATTAATGGAATGTGTGTGCTTGCGATTCCGGTATAAGTGCTCTGTTGCTGCAGGTGGTATGAGACGGACATTGGTGCAGTCAATTGCACCGAGCACATGCGGGAAGCCATTGATTTGATAGAACCTCTGTTTGTTCTCCTGCTGCTTTTGCTCGGTGTTGGGGAATCTGACGTGGTGGGGTATCAGGGAGATGATGGCTGTGAGACACCACCAACCAGTGCACCCGTTGCTTGGAATGGGCCACTTGCCATCATGTGCAGGACACCAAGCAGCTTTGTTATAGTGGTAAGTTGTTTGGGGTCTGCAGGCGTTCTGCAATTTGTGGCTCAATCTGGTACAGCAGGTGTAGTATGGCTTGCCAGTTGAGTCTATGAGTCCTATTTATGTCCAGGTACCTGAGGCCAAGGAGGGTTGTCCTGGTTCTGAAGACCCTTTCCTGCCTTCTGCATTGCCTTTATGGGCCATGTTGTCGTGCTGGTGAATTCTGGTGTGATTGCTGTCCTCTGAGCCATCTAGCAAGCTGTATCAGTATCACCTCCATCTTCTCCTGTAGGTTGTAATGTTGCTACTGTTTGTTTTCCTTAAGAAGTGGTGTGTTTGCCTCATTTTAGTGCGTGCCCTGACCCAGACTAAATTTTGACGCAAATCGGTGTTAACGTCATTTTTTGGGTCCACCTCCCACCTGTGCGTCTTTTTTGCCCAGGTGGTTAAATATGGTGCTAGGGTGTTTGAGTCAATTTGTGGATAGGAATGCCTACCCTGCATCTCATTGATGCCAGGAGGTTTTCACACATCCGAAAAATTATATTAACACCAATATTTTGACACCAGATGGGTCAAACGTCAAAATATAAATATGGTGCTGGGTTTGCGCTGAATTAGCATAAAATAAAATGACGCTAATTCAGTGAAAACAGAGTATACATATGGGCCTTAGTGTCTTGAAGTGAATGCTGTGAGTAGCAAGGTCTAGTCCACTTGATGAGGCTTGGATTTCTCAAGGGAGTGGGCTCTCCTTGAAGACTTCTATACAAGGCAAGGGGTGTGTGTTGTAGGTGGTCTGCCACTGAACAAGGCTCGGGTGTCTGGAGGCAAATGATCTCCATAGCAAAGTCTAACACTCTCAAAGGGGCTTGGATGGCTCAAGGGAATAGGCTCTCCACAAAGACTTCTCCACAAGGCAGAGGGTGTGTGCAATAAGCACTTTACCACTGAATAAGACTTGGGGCTTGGATATCTCAGGGGAGTAGTCTCTTCATGAAAACTTCTGTACAAGGTGAAGGGTTGCATAGTAGGCACTTTGATACTTAATAGTGCCTGTGTGTCCAGAGGAAAATGCTGTGTGTAGCACTGTCTAGTTCACGAAAGGGCTTTCAATGTTTTAAAGGAGTGGGCACTCCACAAAGACAAAGATATAGCTTTATTTCAAATTTGGTGTAATTCCACTGGGCCATTTTGGCTGTACCACTGTTCCCTAAAGAAATTTGCATGGGGAAATTAAATTTTGTGACCCTCCCTTTTACTTGACCCACATCTGACTGATCACCTCAAAACTTTCCAGGAAGGAGCTGAGGATGAACTTTTTAATGAAAATTTATGGAAGTAACTGCTTCAAAGCTCCTATGGAAAGTCTTAACTATAACTACACAGTGGTAATCACCACTGTATAAGATGCATTTATGAATCTGTATCATACGTAAACATTTCAGTTTAGTATACAAATTGCTCTTGGTATCACCAAATAATGCACCAAAGAATCAACACCAAAATCACATTGCTGTTTAGGCCATGGAGATTTACCCACTGGGGATCTGAGGAGTCTGTGTAATGCCAGAGACAGCTGACTCATTTTAATGCTACATGCCACAATTTTGCAACCTTTTTTTTTTTTTTAATGGATTTAATACATTTCTTGAGCTGTCATTACTAACTTCTCATCAATACTCGGAAGCTAGCTGGGTAGAGCATGCCATATTGCAGACCATGCCTATGCAGCAGGATCTTAGCGTCTGCAAAGTTCTTTCTCGCCTCCTGACCGCCATGTGAAATCAGAGAATGGGGAGATGGAGGAGCTCTGGTATTGAAGTGAGCCCGCTCCCATGTCAGACGAAGCTCTGTATATCAATCGTGATAGTTAAACAATCAGGCTATAATAGGGTGCGGTAGAGCATCAGGAGGTTGGCGCTGGCCAAGCAACCGATGGGCATTCTCGGCCACAAACATGGAGGTGAAGCTTTGGCAGTCAAAGAGGTCTGTAAGTAAACATTCAACAAATTGGTCCAGGTGTCCCATGTCTGTGGATTCCGTAACACCCATAATACGTATTGCGCCGGGATCTTGCTCCCAAGTCTTAGTTTTTCACTGTTTCTGCTTTCAGGAGTTGTTTCAGCTTCTCTTGGCACTTAGTAGCCGTCACAGAGCCATTCTCTAGGCCTAATATGCATTTCTCCACACTATCCATCCATATGCCTTGTCAATCTAGGCAATTACACTCCTCACCGTCTAGTCTGCCCACTAGTGTCAAAGCAAATATCAATTGAGCTAAAGCCTGCACTCAGCTCTGCTTATATAGCTATCATTTCAGGCAATTGTTGAGTTTCTGCGCCGCCACCACTGTGTTGCGACGCTAGTCCTATTTCCATTTCCATGCCTTTAACATGCAGCCTTGCCCTCAAGAAGCCATGTTCTCCGTTCCGGTGTCAGTTCCGGGTTCGAATGGACACCTTGATCTACACTCAAGTAAGTATCTTCCTCCCAAGCCATGCATTTGCATGGTACTAGTGGACTTCTTATATCATGGTCTCTATTCTTTGAGATCACTTTAACCTTACAGCAGGTTTGTTACCCAACCATGGATGTGATGGATACTTGTATTTTTGTTATGGAAGAGCCTTCCTTCCCCGAGCCACGCATTATTACGACACCTGGGGACCTCTCATATTGTGACCACCAATCTTTGCTATTGATATGCAATTACGGCACGATCATCACCTGATTATGTGTTCGACTGATACCTGCATTTTCATTATGTATTTGCTCCTTGGTGGGATCTGTCATTTATTGATTCAATGGATCACTTAATTCTTGGCATGAATGATCTATCCATATTTATTCATGCATTACTAATCTGTACCTTTGGTGGGAGCTGTCATCTATCTAATAATAGAAAACAAACTTTTTTGACAATGTTAATCTGCACTACCTGGGGTCTATCTAATATGCATTCACATTATTTTCATATTACTGCCATGTTTTCGGTAATAACAGCCACAAGCTGATTCCCAACTACCCATTAATAGGACATATCTTTGTCTATATGTAGTCTCTATACATGCCCTTGGTGGGGACTGTCAACCAGTTCCAGAGTAGGATAACTGGACACATTAATACACCCTGACACTCTAGGAATTGTAGCCATGCTATCAGATACTCTGACCGATATGAATAACACTCTCCCTGTATACGTCCCACCTATACAGTATCTGGTTTATTATCTATGTTGTAATGAACCATATGGTGAGAATTGATGGATGCCATCACCTGTAAACTATGACATGCACTAGGGACAGCAGTATACATGATTTAACGCTAGACCCTAGGTTATATATTCTTTCGACAGATTATGATACTTTGATCCAGATTATTCTATTCCCACAAACAATCCTACGAGGTTAATCATTGACATATAATAACTGTTTATTCTTCCTTATACTCCAGATGTGCTGATTACTATATTGGCTGGATCACGTATGGTCTCCTCTATTCCCTTTGGGGCCCGCCCTTTAATTTGAGGAGGGTAAGAATCCCAGTTTTTTTCTATTTAGAAGTTTTCATTCTCACGTCATCAAAGCACTACTAGGGATTCTCACTAGTCTTTTGAATGACACCAGCATGTTCTTTTTGCACTTGTTGTAACTAGACAACTGTACTCTTAACAGACTTTTTTTCTTTTTAGGTTCCTGTATCACATAGATTACGTTTACAGTGAGTATTAGGTATGATTATTTTGAGGTCCTGACGAATCGCACCAAGATCTGTATAGACAGATTCAAGCGAAAAACATGTTGACCTTTTTTCAATTCAGGCAGTGTAGGGATGCCCAACTCTGCCACACACATATGTGATCCCTAGACTAAAGGGTCCACTGACATCATATACCACAATTTGAAAAGGGTAAAATGGACATTACTCTGACTTCCCCCTATCTAATTTGTTTTTAATCTTGACAGAGGCCCACATTATCAATAAATAATGTACTATATGGGCCCACTAGTCAATTTTAACAACTCACTTCACCAATTCCACATTATTGCATTCACCACCGACAATTCTATTCAAAAGATCTCCGGTAAAGAGCCCCAACGAGGGGCTTGTCAGGCATTGCAGTGCCGGTCTGACGAGGAGCAAAGTCCGATGATAAAGCATGTCACCAATTGGTGAGTGAGGGCTCCTGTTCCTGATTTTGGATACCCACAGGGACATTTTCTGATATCTCCTGGACTAGGGGTAGATCTACCATATGTAATATTTTTTTGTGGAACTGTGCATCCGTTTTTCAATGAGGTTCTGCGCACCCCATCAAACCTTCTCACCGACCGGTGGGCAGATTCCATTTCACATTTAATACGTTTTAGTACAGAAATACAAAATATAATTTATTTGCTTAAGTTGGGATATTTTTAATTTAAATTTTGGGAAAATGTTTCTAATTGAATTTAATATATTCAAAATAATTATATTATATTTGAGAACATACATTTATGGTGCTATAGTTAAAATAAAATATATAACATTGTTACATTAGTATTTAACTTAAAAATAGTTTTACTTTTTTTTTCAAGTGTTATAAACATTTTTACAATCCCATGTACTTTACTATAGGGATATCTCTGCCATTAGGTAGGCCTAACCAAAGCAGATTTATTGAGTTGGTAGGTGTACTCGCTTCCAAAATGAATAACCCAATTTCTTGCATTGGTACTCAGTTGTTGGATCAAATTTTGTCCCAAAATTACCATTCAGCTTTGAAGTTTAAGAATTACAGGCCAAAATTAGCTTTCGGAATTTCTATTGGCAAGAAGTATTTTTGATTCAGTTTTTATCATGTCATATTTTTGATAGTTTCATTTGTGGATCAAATGTTTGCACCTTAATGTTTTTGGGAAATGGAGGTGGATTTGTCTGCCCTGTCTGGCCCTACTCTAGTTGAGATGAAGGCCATGTGCAGAGCAGGGAAGCTGAACACAGGTCTGACTGCCAGGAAGGGGGAGCATGGAACACCGCCCTGGTACAGAGCACGCCAATGCTGATGGTCTGTCCAGATTCTTACTCCTTAGTGATGAGAACCTCCATGAGGCTGGGTAGTTGCTTCCGACTTTCATCTTCTGGGACATACGTGTTAGACTTGGCATCCTTGGTGTGGTCTCCCCTAACTTTTTGCCTCTATTCCCCAGGTTCTTGATGTGTGCTGGACTCTGTTTTTGCTGTTTTTGTTACTCTGGGCATTTTACCACTGCTATCCAGTCTAAAGTGCAAGTGCTCCTATGTAAAATGTGTGTAGAAATGTTTTTCCATGATTGGCATATTTGATTTACTAGTAAGTCCCTAGTACAGTGCACTAGAGGAACCCAATGCCGGTAAATCAAATACTACTAGTGGGCATGCAGCGCTGATTGCGCCACCCACGAGTATCCCTGTAAACTTGCCTCAGACCTGCCACTGCAGTGTCTGTCTGTGCAGTCTTGCACTGCCAATTTGACTTGGCAAGCGTACCCACTTGCCAGGCATAAACCTTCTCTTTTTATACATGTAAGGCAGTCGTATGGTGGGCCCTAGGTAGCCCCATGGGCAAGGTGCAGTGCATGTTAAAGGTGGGACATGTACTGATGTGTTTTACATGTCCTGACAGTAAAATACTGCCAAATTCTGTTTTCACTGTTACAAGGCCTATCTCTCAAATAGGTTAACATGAGGGCTGCATTTAAATGTTATTAAAGATTCCATTTAGGAGCAGATAAAACATGGAGTTTAGGGACTTTGAGCTCACAATCTAAAAATACATCTTTTAGTGAAGTTGGTTTTTAGATTCTGTGTTTGAAAATGACACTTTTAGAAAGTAGGCATTTTCTTCCTTAAACCATTCTGTGACTCTTCCTGTTTGTGGATTCCCTGTCTGGGTCAGTTTGACAGTTCGGCTGTTTGCACCTCTCTCTAGACAGTGACACAAAGGGGGCTGGGGTGTAGCCCGCATATCCTGATGAGCCATCTGTGCTGGAGGGGAGGGGAAGAGTGGTCACTCACACCTGAATGGGCTGCGCCTGTCCTCACACAATGCAGTCTCCAACCTCCTGGGGTGTGGCTGGGGCCTGGCCTTTACAAGAAAGGATCTTACAGACACTTGAGACTTTACTTTGAAGTTTGCCAACTTCAAAGACAGAAAGGGGTATGAGTACTGGGCCCAAAATCCCAGACTTTAGATTACTTCAAGGATTCAAGAGGAACCTCTGCCTGGAGAAGAGCTGAGGAGAAGTGCTGCCCTGGGCTGTGACTGTGCTGTGTTAGGCTATCCTGCAGTCGCTGCTTCTGCCTGTACAAGGGGACAGAGACTGGACTTTGTTGCATTCCTGCTTGAGAAGTGACTCCAAGAGCTTGCCTCCTGTTTTGAAGTCTCAGGGACAGCAAAGGCTTCACCAACCAGACCTGAGTCTACTTGCTGTGGACTCTAACTTACCAGAGGGTGCCATTCCATACCCCGGAACTGCGACAAGGTCCACAGCCCCTGAGGCTGTGGACCTCGTAGAAGTCCAACAACCTTGTAGGACTTACATCGCTGCAGCTGCTGATCCTGCCCTACTTCACTGAGACCGGAGAGTCATAAGGCCAAGGTCCATGACAATCCAATGCCATCACAATGCCTGCAGCTTGTGACGTCATTGCGTCCTCGTGAGGTTGCCCCGCAGCATTGTGACTCTGACGGACTTCGCATCTGCCGGAACCAAGGGACTGACTTTGCATCTGATGCCGCTTCCTCTCCACCACTCTGTAGTGAGGAGCTGACGTCGCTGTGCCACACCACAGTCCTTCTGACCCGTGGCACCAGAACCAATGCCACATCGGACCCAGTAAAGCCACTCTCCCCAACTCCGTGCACTGGCCTGTTTTCTTCTTGTTTCTTAAGGTGCTGTACCTGGGGGTCGAACGACTCCGTAAACGGGGCCATTGGCCTTGCATTGTAGGGAATGACTCCGTCACGACGCCGCATAATACCAACTTGCAGTATTTGTGCCTCAAGGCACTGTTTTCTTGCTTTTAAATGCAACATTTGTGTTTTTAACTGTATATTGTGGATTTTTATTGTATTTGGTCTTGTTTATTTAGATAAAATATTTACTATTTTTCTAAACCTGTGTGGTGTCCTTTTGTAGTGGTTCACTTTATTACTGTGTGTGTTTGTACAAACACTTAACACATTGTCTCTGAGTTAACCTTGCCAGCTCGTGCCAAGCTACCAAGGGGGTGAGTGAGAGTTAACTACGTGTGATTCTCCTTTACCCTGACTACACTGAGGGTCCTTGCCTGGACAGGGGTTTACCTGACTCCCAACCAAAGACCCCATTTCTAACAACTGTCTTGTAAGGTAAGGGACGGGATATTATCTAAGGAGAAGTATCCAAGATATTGGACCTTGGGTGATTGAGCCCTCCAGCAGTCCCTGGTCCAGTCCACGAGTTCAGCAGCAGTCGAGGCCAACCCACAAATGGCAGTCCAGAGCTGAGGTCCTACATAGACTAAAGAGAATGCATACCCATAACCCAGAGTTTATGACCTCATAGTCCAATAAGGGACTGCTAAGTTCCAGAGTACCCATGATTTCAGTGTTATGGTAGATCAGAAAGAGTACAAAGGAGAATTCAGCATTCTCCGCCCCTGAATGGCACTTTAAGTTTAAGGTGTCTCGCATTGGGTTAAAAAATACCTCTGCCACCTTCCAAAGGTTAACAACACAAAAGTATGATGGATGGAGTGCTGAACAATGCAAACACTCACTGCCACACAGAGATCTGGGTTTAATCCATTGTCATTTGCTCACCATGCCACCCCAGTTTGGACCTAGCCATATGAAATTCAGTCTTGACCCTGTTCCTCATGGGAACAGTCTAGCCCGAACTGCCAGGCCAGGTCCTTTCTGGACAGGAAACAAGCATCCCAGGACTGGTTTCAGGGTATAACCCTTCATCAGCCAGGGTAGCTTCAATCCAGTGGCACAGCGAGCACAGGACCCACATCTGGGCACACCCATTCCACTTAGGATAACTTTAGCAACACAAAAGGATGAAGGACTGAGTGCTGAACAATGCAATCACTCACCCCCAGTCACAGATCTGGGTTTAACCCATCGTTCTTTTGCTCACCATGCCACCCCTGTTTGGACCCAGCCACATGCAAATCAGTCTTGACTCTGTTCTTCATGGGAGCAGTCCAGCCCGATCTGCCAGGCCAGGTCCTCCCTGGACCAGAAACAAGCATCATGGGACTGGTTTGAGGGTATCACCCTTCATCAGCCAAACTAGCTTGAATCCACTGGCACAGTGAGCATGGGACCCACATCTGGGCATACCCAACACAAAAGGATGATGGATGGAGTGCTGAACAATGCAAACACTCACCCCTAGTCACAGATCTGGTTGAATCCATCATTCTTTTGCTCACCATGCCACCCCAGTTTGGACCCAGCCATTTGCAAATCAGTCTTCGCCCTATTCCTCATGGTAACAGTCCTGCCTGAACAGCCAGGCCAGTTCCTCCCTGGACCGGAACCAAGCATCCTGGGACTGCTTTCAGGTTATCTCCCTTCATCAGCCAGGCTAGCTTGAATCCCGTGGCACAGTGAGCATGGGACCCACCTCTGGGCATACCCTTCCCACTTAGGGCAACTTTAGCAACACAAAAGGATGATGGACGGAGTGCTGTACAATGCAAACACTCACCCCCAGTCACAGATCTGGGTTTAATCCATCCTTCTTTTGCTCACCATTCCACCCTATGCCACCCCAAAGGTTAGCTGGCCAGGCCCTGTCTGAATTCTATAGCTACAGCTGGAAAGACCATCTGACTCACCTGAAGAAAGAGGTTCAGGAACTGCCTCAAACTGGCCTGACTATTGTTAGACTTGGCATCCTTGGCATCTCCCCTGACCTTTTGCCTCTGTTTCCCAGGTTGTTGATGTGTGCTGGGCTCTGTTTTTGCTGTTTTTGTGAACTCTGGGCACTTTACCACTGCTATCCAGTGCTAAACTGCAAATGCTCCTATACAAAATGTGTATGTAATTGGTTTATCCATGATTGGCATATTTGTTTACTGGTTAGTCCCTAGTACAGTGCACTAGAGGTGCCCAGGGCCTGTAAATCAAATGTTACTAGTGGGCCTGCAGCACTGGTTGTACCACCCACATTAGTAGCTCTGTAAACATGGCCTGCCACTGCAGTTTCTGTGTGTGCAGTTTTAAACTGCCAATTCAACTTGGCAAGTGCATCCACTTGCCAGGCCTAAACCTTCCCTTTTCTTATATGTAAGACACCCCGAAAGTAGGTCCGAGGTAGCCCCATGGGCAGAGTGCAGTGTATGTTTAAGGTAGGACATATACTAATGCAGTTTATATGTCCTAACAGTGAAATACTGCTAAATTTGGTTTTCACTGTTGCAAGGCCTATCCCTCTCATAGGTTAACATGGAGGCTGCCTTTAAATATGATTAAAGCGTAGATTCCCTTTGGGAGTGGATAGACATGCGGAGTTTGATGTCTATGAGCTCACAATTTAAAAATACATCTTTTAGTAAAGTTGATTTTAAGATTGTGTGTTTAAAAATGCCACTTTTAGAAAGTGAGTATTTTCTTGCTTAAACCATTCTGTGACTCTGCCTGTTTGTGGATTCCCTGTCTTGGTCAGTTTGACAGTTGGGCTGTTTGCACCTCTCTCTAGACAGTGACACAAAGGATGCTGGGGTGTAGCCTGCATTTCCTGATGAGCCATCTGTGCTAGGAGGGAGGGGAGGAGTGGTCACTCACACCTGAAAGGGCTTTGCCTACCCTCACACAATGCAGTCTCCAACCCCCTGGTGTGTGTCTGGGGCCTGGCCTGGGCAAGGCAGGATTTCACAACAAGAGAGACTTTCCTTTGAAGTAAGCCTACTTCAAAGGCCAACATGTGTGTAAGAAGGACACTCAAAACCACAGACTTTAGATAGATCACTTCTGGACATCAAGAGGAACCTCTGCCTGGAGAAGAGCTGAAGAGCTGAGGAGAAGTGCTGTCCTGCTTGTGACTGTGCTTTGTAGAGCTTTCCTGCAGTTGCGGCTTCTGCCTGGTGAAAGGAGGACAGAGACTGGACTTTGTTGTGCATTCCTGCTTGTGAAGAAATCTCCAAGGGCTTGTCATGAGCTTGCCTCCTATTGTTGAAGTCTCAGGGCTATCAAAGACTTCCCCTGCCAGCACCTGGCCTCTCTGCTGAGACTCCTGCCCTGCCAAGTGGTGCCCTATCCAGTTCCTGGGGCCTTGGAAGGTGAAGCCGGCAGACCAAGTTTTAAAATCCAACCACCGACCGCCTTGTGGGGAAATTTCCGATGCAACCTCCGAGGCGCGGCTGAAGAAACGACGCACCACTGGCTCCGTGGCTGAAATCGACACAGTGCTTGCCGCGCGGCTGGGAAATCAATAGTCGCGGCTGGAGAAACGACGCGCCATATCACTAACGGAGGCTGGTAATGTCGCAACCCACACAGCACAATCACCATGGGGCAGGATTTTCAACGCATCTTTGCTGGGCTCCGAAAAACGACGCAATGCCTGCCTGGACCCGAGTGCTGCCCAGATTGACGCATCTCTTTCCTGTGGAGAGGAAAACCGACACATGCCGACCCGACCGGAGAAGGTGAAAGGACGCACGATCTCTGTTGCGGCTGAGAAATCGACACACCGCTTACCTTTTTTGACGCACACTCGCCCGTGCGTGTTACTTTGACGCTACTCAGGTACTTTTCAATGCAAACAGTGTTTTACCTGTTTACAAAAGGATTTAAGACTCTTTTTGCTTTTTAATTAACAACTTGATTTGTGTATGTTGCATTTTTGTTGTTTTGGTCTTGTTTTGTTTAGATTAATATTTTCAATTTTACTAAACCTGTGTTGTGTCATTTTGTAGTGTTTTCATTAAGTTACTGTGTGTGTTGGTACAAATACTTTGCACCTAGCACTCTGAAGTTAAGCCTGCCTGCTCGTGCCAAGCTACCAAGGGGGTGAGCGGGGGTTAGCTGAGGGTGATTCTCCTTTACTCTGACTAGAGTGTGGGTCCTTGCTTGGACAGGGGGTAACCTGACTGCCAACTAAATACCCCATTTCTAACAACTATCAAGACTAGAAAGTGCCAGGTAGGACAGAGCTCTGTGATGTAACTTGGACATCAACTTGGCAGGAGGCACGTGCACCTTTCCAGGCCGAGTCCCAGTCCCATGTGGGAGACTCTCTAGGATGTACTGGATACTACTGCAGGTTTTTTAAAGGGTAAGGGAGCATTATTGCACCACTCACTGAACTGACCTCAAAGAAGCAACCAAAAAGTTGATTGGGCCAGAAGAGTGTCAGAAGACCTTTGACATCCTTAAGGAGGCACTGTGTACTGCATCAGTACTCAAGATATGCAACCTCAACACATAGATTGTTGTACAAACAGATGCTTCAGAGCATGGCCTATGAACGTTGTTTTCCCAGCTAAAATTTGAAAGACAGGACAAACCTATAGGATTCAACAGCAGATGGCATCTGCACAGGGAACAACACTGAAGTGGCATTGAGAGGGAGACCTTTGCAATGCTCTGGTTCCTGGAGAAACTGAGACTATCTCTGTTTGGGACTCTTTTCCAAGTTCAGACAGACCTTAGCCCCCTTATGTGGTTGATGCAGATGATGGCAGAGAACCTAAATATATTGAGGCAGTCTATCTCACTACAGGGTATGGACTTTATGATAGAACACAGACCTGGGTTCACCATGCCAGTGCTGATGATTTATTCAGTTTATTCAGGTTTTGCAGCTTTAGCAATGAGAACTCCCATGAGGGTGAGTATTTCTCTTTAGCTTCAGCTGAAGAGGGCCTTTGTAAGAAGTTGCCCTATTTTTGTAGTTGTTTTCCATTTATTTTAGTATGTTGATGCTGGCTTTAGGACTCTGTGCACTTTACCACTGCTATACAGTAGTAAAGTGACTGTGCTTCCCTTCTAAAATATGTGATGTACATTGGAACTCCCCATTTGGCCTACTTAACTTTTCTATAAACTCATTGTAAATATTGCCTAAAATGCTTCTACAATATGGAAAGTTATATATCATATGTTGGCTCCAGTGTATATTTATGCCACCCACATATACATCTGTCTGCCAGAAGCACCACTATACTGTGACTGAGACACATAGCAGGGAAAATGACTTTGTCATCTAAAAAATGATTTTTTTTATATATTCATCCATCATCCCGAAAGTGTGCCTTATAAGGAACAGCAATATTAGGGTTAGTGTGCTCTTACAGTGAAAGAAAAGCCAAAAGCTATTTCACTGTGTAGATCTTACTTGACTTTTCCCTATGTAATTTCAGATTTGTTTAAAACCATGGAGCAAGATGTACAAATTACTGGTCACATGAAGCTGGTCATAATTTGCGACCAATATTTTTGTAACCACCAAAGAATTTTATGAACCTACCTATCTACTAATAGGTCAGTTCACAAAATTCCAGTTTGGAGTGGGCGGTTATCTCACTAGCCTTGTGAATAATAATGAGGTAGGTTGCAAATTGCGACTCAGTCCGATTGGAAGTAATCACAGCGCCTGCTAGAGTCCACAGACCACCATGTTTGTGATTGGTTTTCAATAAAGCAAACAATCTTTTGTAATCCAGCGTATTTTCCTCAAAGGAAACAGAATTACTTTCAGAAAAAGTTAACTTTTTTTGAAGCTAGTTTAAAAGTTGTCAATATTCCTTTAGAATACTTCCTTCTCTCATGCAAACCTTTGTTAACATTTGCAAAGGGGAGAGCATCCTTCCCTTTTGCAAATGGGTTACCATTTCGACATATTTTGTGACCTAATTTAGGTGTCAAAACATTAATACATTGTACACCGCTTTGGTATTTGAAAGGGATAGATAAAACACACCCTTCTAAATACTGAATCAGTGTGGGGTTACACTCTCATTTTAGGAACTAGAAAAGTGTACAGTCCTGAAATGGGATTGGTACATTAAAAAAAAACATTTTTACTGGTGCAAACTCTGAATTAGAGAATTTGCGATGGTAAAAATGCTTTGTGTATCTGGCCCTTAATTTCCTATCCCCTTTTAGGAAAAGGATAGGAAAAAGGTATTATCTGTTTGGTTTTTCAAATCTTGTTTAATGGTAAAGTCAGATTTTGAAAACGTACAGAGAAAAGTTACTTTATAAAAAGGGCTGCCAGAGCTAGAGCTAGTTTGAAACCAGTTTTGCTGCTCACCATACTTGCAGAGCTGGGATACATATCATCAGCTGAAAGAGTGAACAACTCTGGCTCAAATGACAATGGCCTGTCTCTGAACCCAAAAAGGGCAAATAGGTGTTCAATGGTGACTGCCATCTGGGAGTCCACAGGAAAAGCTGGCAAAACAAATGTAAGTTTGAGCTCTTCCCCTTTTTACCTGGAGATGCCAACGAGGATTTTTCCTATACATTCCCACAAATCTTCTGGACAGCAAGGCTCCAGTGACAGTAGGAAAGAGAATGAGATTTGTACCCTGTCTGGTGGGAAATTAGTGACATAGGAGCTCAAGATAGGCCTCCATGGTGTCAGTTAGCATTTACCATCTTGAAAAATTGGGCCCTGGGTAATTTGACAATAAAACAAAGAGTAAGTGCTGCAAAAGGAGGTGGGGGACTGAAAGAAAATATTCAGGATTGGATGGCAGAATTTCTCAAATCACCTGCTAGTGCACATGTTTGATCTGGCACTTCCACTACCAATTCCTCAGACCATTCCTCAGCCTGAAGTCTCTATCTACAGAAGAAGTTTATGCAGGAAGAAAATGCCTGATAGTAGCAGAGGACTTATACAAGGGCTAAAGCACCAAATAACTCCAAACTCATGCTGGCACCCAGGGACTAGAATTATTCCCAACCAGTGTTTGGCCTCCTGTTCTCCTGTTTTAGGGATGCAAAAAGTCAAATGACTCCTGATCACTAGAAGGCCCAGCTAATCAGTGTGGACTACACCCTGCCGTAGACCTAGATAGAGAGAGACCTGGTGCATAGAAACCTTCCGCGCAGGCTGCAAGACTGACCAGGAGAAACTTTTCCAGAACAGTGAATACATTGGAACATTGTTATTTTTTAAACCTCCAGAGGACTGGGACAAGATGCTGAGACTTGCCCAGAAGGGTCATATTCAGGGTGGGCAAAAATCCAGGTTTTTTCCACTCAAAGACTTTTGCTGTGCTGCAAACCGGTTCAGTGGAGCTTTGCAGCAAAGGTTTCCTGCCTCTTCAAGCCCTGTCGGGGTACAACTTCCAAAGAAGTAAGTCCACAAGTTAAATCTTGGGCAGGGATGAGGTGGCAAATCTATCTGACAGAAGAAGTATCCTAAATGGTTTGTCTCACTCTGAGCTTTAGGCCCCAAAACCTTAGGCTTTAACAGTAGCTCAACAATGAGGTATCCCACCCTGAGGGACCTTCACAGGTCACAGACGTATGTGTTGCCCTGCTGGAAGATTTAGACCATTTGAGTGACTCTATCAGAAGGTAAAATCTTTGACCGGAATGACCCACTTAATATATCCAACATACGCACCATCATAGCCTAACAGTGACTTCTGATAGACGCTTTACTTTTTCTTGGCACATTTTGTTGTAAAGTGTTAACAATTCATATCCCTGCCTCATTACATTTTTCTCTATTTTTCCAAATTAGAGTCTGATTAGGAGTTTGGCAGTCCGAGGACTAGCATGTTGGTGGTGGCGGTGCGACCGCCAACAGGCTGGAGGAGTGGACCGCCATATTATCAGTTTGTTGAATGAGCAAATAGAAGACCGCCAGTGATCCACCGCCAGGCAGCATAGACCACCATGGTCCCCTGGAAGCATAAACAGGCCGGAGGAGACCATATTTCCACCGGACCTATTAGGAGGTGGCACACCACCAATGTGACTGCATCTGTCCAACCACCGCGTAGCAGAAGGCTGAAATGGACAGACAGAGAGCCATAGACGTCCGGAGCTGCCATATAGCCATTCCACAACGTCATGCCGCTGCTCCTGCTTGCCAAAAGACAACTTATCCAGCGCAGGCGTGGACGACAGCAATCGGAAGTACAAACACCTATCTGTATTTTTGACATTACAAAAAACAATTGTCCTACTAGCAAACACATCATGGGGGGAACGCCACGGACAGCAGCTACACCTAATATACAACACTCAAACACTCACATACTGCAATACGGACACCCACACATTCACAACACGCACACTTCAGCCAGCACACATACACACTGCACGGCAACGCTACACATTTACGCACAGCTACACAGCACAGGCTCAGGGAAACAGAAGGCCAATCAACAGACACACACACAGCAACAACAACACAACTACTGCACACATAAAAATGCATTCCACACACTCCCACCCAACACTGGCCAGAGACTGGCCACACATACAACACAAATATACATCCATGTGCCATGGCACACACACACAACACCACCATCAAACAACCCTGCAATCGACAAGCGAGTGAACAGATAGAAAATGGTGGTCACGTCCGCGACGGTGCGTACCGTCACCACCGGCGTACATCATCATTGGCTACTGGAGCCCTTAGGGCCCAATGATAACTAATGAGGAGTTGCACGGTGGTTCTCGACCGCCTCCCGCTACGGCTCACGACGTCAGCGGAATTGCCTCATTTCCACCTGTCCCTCCACACAGGACAGGCATCCACCATTTCAGGGGGAGACAGGCCATGGCACCTAACTGCGTCACAGCCGAAATAAGCACATTTTGGGAATTAACATGAACATACTGTTTCTGTCACAACATGCAATGCATTGTACAATGAGGAAATGTTGAAAACTGACCAGATGCTCATCGTTTTTCAGCCTAGAGTACAACCGCTGAGGATGAATAGGAGATGGAGACATCCCCCCGTGTACAGGCCCCTGGTGGACTTGGCAACAATGGAGGACAGGCACATTATCCTCACCTACAGACTTAATAGGGCCACAATCCAAGAGCTGTGTGCCCAATTGGAGCCAGACCTGATCTCAGCTATCCATCAGCCCACTGGGATCCCCCCTCTTGTGCAAGTCCTATCAGTGCTACATTTCTTGGCAAGTGCCTCCTTCCAAGCGACAGTGGCCATGGCAGCAGGGATGTCACAGCCAATGTTCACAAACGTGCTGACCAGAGTGTTGTCTGCCCTGATGAAACATCGTTTTCCCCCAGGTGAAGGATTTGGCCACAGTGAAGGCTGACTTCCATGCAATGGGACATATCCCCAACATCATTGGGGCAAGGGGCAATTGATGGTACACGAAAGAGCTTTCATTCTATGAATGTGCAGATAGCGTGCCTTGCGGACCAGTACATCTCCCATGTGAATGCTAAGTATCCTGGGTCTGTGCATGATGCCTTTTATCCTGAAAAATAGCAGCATATCATATGTGATGGCTCAACTCCAAAGGCACCGGGTGTGGCTAATACGTGAGCACATGGTCCCCACCCAGTGTCTGTTGGTATATGGGTGTGGGGTTGGCCTTAAGGGTGAGTGTGTGGCTAACAGGTATCCCTCGATATTTGCAGGTGACTCTGGTTACCCCAACCTCTCTTCGCTACTTACCCCAGTGAGGAATGCTAGGACAGGGGCAGAGGAGCGTTACAATGAGGCACATGGGCGTACTACAAGATTTATTGAGGGCACCTTTGGCCTCCTGAAGGCCAGGTTCATGTGCCTCCATCTGACTGGTGGATCCCTGTGCTACTCACCCAAGAAGGTGTGCCAGATCATCGTGGCATGTTGCATGCTGCACAACGTAGCCTTGAGATGCGAGTTGCCTTTACTGCAGGAGGATGGGGCTGGAGATGTTAGTGTGGCAGCTGTGGAGCCTGTTGACAGTGATGAAGAGGAGGCAGAGGATGAGGACGTGGACAACAGAACAACTATCATACAACAGTACTTCCAGTGACACACAGGTAAGACACTGTAACTTCACCTTCCATTGCAGTTTAGTTTAGTTAATTTTCTCTAGGCAGGATGCTGTTCCCACTACTCTGGCCACTCACTGTACCCTTTGACATGTCTATACACAAATCTTGTTGCCCTACTCTGGCTCCTGGTGTATTGACTGCAGCACATTACAGGTCATACCTATGTATACATAATTGTACAGTCTAATTGTGATGTCTACAGATTGTTAAACGAATACATCCTTAAATCATTTGACAAACTCCATACTTGTATTTTTTAAGAGGGTGTTTATTTCAGTGCTGAGAAGTAAATGGGGATGTGCAATGGGCTGGGGTGATGATGGAGGAAAGTCCAGGATAGAGTTCAGTCTATTGGTATCACAGGTGCATTGTCCAAGGGGGCATAGGAAGTGGAGCAATGGCAGTTCAAGGTGGACAGGGTGACAGAGTGGGGCACAAGGGTGACAATCAGGAGAGTCTTATTTTCTGGTGGGGGTCTTGGCAATGTTCTCTGGCTTCTGCCTGGATCACAGGGACCGTTTGTGTGGTGGTTTTCATTCTGCAGGGGGTCAAGAGGTAGGGTGCTGGTGGCCTGTTGATCCGGTGGCGGGGTCTCCTGTCCACTATCATTGGTGGAGGTGGAAGGCTGTTCATCGTTGTGGCTAGCGTCAGGGGCACGTTGGTGTGCCACTGCCTCCCTCATGGTATTGGCCATGTCAGTCAGCACCCCTGCAATGGTGACCAGGGTGGTGTGGATGTCCCTCAGGTCCTCCCTGATCCCCAGGTACTGTCCCTCCAGCAGCCGCTAGGTGTCCTGCAACTTGGCCAGTATCTGGTCCATCGTCTCCTGGGAATGGTGGTATGCTCCCAGGATGTTGGTGAGTGCCACGTGGAGGGTCGGTTCCCTGGGCCTGTCCTCCCCCTGTCGCACAGCAGTCCTCCCAGCTTCCCTGTTGTCCTGTGCCTCTGACCCCTGAACCGTGTGCCCACTGACCCCAGGTCCCTGATCGTCCTGTGTTTGTGGGGTGGCCTGGGGTCTCTGTAGTGGTGGACACACTGCTGATTGACGTGTCCTGGGGACAGAGGTATGGGCCCTCTGGGTAGGTGCTGTGGTAGTGTTTCCTGAGGGGGAGGCTCTGTGGTGGTATGGGACTGTGGCTGGGTAACCAACTGTCCGGAGGTCCCTGATGGGCCAGGTTGGTCAACCAGATCCAGGCGTGCAGAGCTGCTTTCATCACTGTGGGCGTCTTCTGTGGGGGGACTGGATGTTGCTGGCACCTCCTCTCCTGTGACGTTGTGTGGGGGACCTGTGGGGATGTAAATGCAGTGTTATAGTTTCTGCATGTGTTATCATGTGCATGGGTATGTTGCCCTCTATGGTTGATATTGCCATGGCAGATTGGCCTTAGTGAGTGTTGTTATTTGGTGGGCCAGTTGATTGTCTCTAGAGTGCATGCTTTAGTGATGGGTGTCCATGCAGGTCTGTGAGTGGGGTCCATGCATTGGTATATCATGCAGGACTTGGCATTGGGATGAGTGGGTTGTGATGGTGGGGTGTGTGGGTAGTGGTGGAGTGATGGGAGTGAGGGTGGGGGTATGTGATGGCATGCAGGTAGGGGGAGTGAAAGTTGTAAAGATTTGACTTACCAGAGTCCAGTCCTCCTGCTACTCCTGCCAGGCCCTCAGGATGCAGTATTGTCAAGACTTGTTCCCCCCATGTTGTTAGTTGTGGGGGAGGAGGTGGGGGTCCACCGCCAGTCCTCTGTACAGCTATCTGGTGTCTTGCAACCACGGAACGCACCTTCCCCCGTAGGTCGGTCCACCTCTTCCTGTTGTCATCCCTTGTTCTTGGGTGCTGTCCCACGGTGTTGACCCTGTCCACGATTCTCGGCCATGGCTTCATCTTCCTAGCAATGCATGTCTGCTGTACCTGTGATCCGAATAGCTGTGATTCTACCCGGATGATTTCCTCCCCCATGACCCTTAGCTCCTCCTCTGAGAACCTGGGGTGTCTTTGTGGTGCCATGGGTGTAGTGTGAGTGGTGTGTGTGAGGGTGTGTGGGGTGATGTGTTGGGGTGTGTGCTGTGAGGTGCGTGGATGGTGTATGGGTGATGGTGTTATGTGGCTCTGGTTCTGTGGGTGCTCTTGGTGTGTCTCTCTCTCAGTTGTTAATTTCTTTGAGTCGTAAAGGGATGTGGGTAGTGTGTTTGTGTTTTATAGTGGTTTGGGTGTGTGGGTGTGGTGTGTGAATGAGTGTCAGGTGTGTGTAGGTTGAATTGTCCAATGTAGTGTTGTTTTGTTTGAATGTGTGTATTTTGAGCGCAGCGGTATGTATCGCTAATGGTTTACCGCCGCGGTGATTTGTGGGTCATAATGCTGTGGGCGTAGTTCTGTTGACGTAACGGTGTGGATATGCATACCACCATTTTAACACTGACCTTTGGGCTGGCGGACTTGTGTTTGGGTCTGTATTGTGATGGATTGCTATGGCTGGGTCATAATATGGGTAGCGGTATACCGCCGCGGTCACTGTATGTTGGAGACAGTCGGCATGGCAGTAAGCAGGATTTACTGCCAATGTCATAATGAGAGCCCATGTCTTCCAACGCAAGTTTAAGGCCATAAGCCAGGCCAGAAATCTTGGGCCAAAAGGCGCAGTGTTGGGCCCCTACTTAACTCCTTACTGCCATGTAACCTCCACTGGTAGGGGCATCAAGGTGGTAGGCAGACACCTCAGCGTGGATCTGGGAGGGGGCAGGAGAAGAGGGGGATTTGGGTTTTGGCTTTTGAGGGGGTTTGGGTTTGGGCTTGGGTGGAGGAGAGTCTTGTGGGGAGGGATGGGCTTTTTCTTGGTGGGGTTAGGGGCATGGGTGCTTGAATGGGGGGCAGGGGCGGCTTTGGGGAGAGAAACAATCCTTTTGGGGGTGGTACAGGGGTGAACAGGGGTAAGGTCAAGGTCACAAAGGAAAACGTTCTTAGACACACAGGGACGGTCATCAGAAGGGAGTTGGGATTTAGAGGTTGAGGAAGTGGTTGTCTTTCATGTAGGTATGGATGTCTTGGATGCGTGTTTGTCGAAGGTGTGCTTGTGTGTGGTGGGTGTCTGAGGTCGGTGAGTGAGGGCTGAGGGGGTGGCGGTGCTAGGGTATGCCGTGGTGGCTGTGTGGGTGTCTGTTGGGTTGGTAGCTGCAGGTATGGTGGATGTGCTTCATGTAGGTGTGTCTGTGGTTGAGGTGTCTGCCGGTGTAGTGATGGTGGTGAATGTTTGAGGGTCTGCTGGGATGGTGTCTGTAGGTAGGATGGGTGTGGTGACTTTATGAGTGACTGTTGATGTGGTGTCTGTGGGTGTGCCAGATGTTGTTTGTGTGTGCTGGGGGCGGGGGTCTCAGGGCAAGTTGTGACTGTTATTGTGTCTGCGTGTGGATGTTGTCTGTGTGTGTGCCAGTGTGTCTTGTGGTGCTTGTGTTTGTGGACGCTTCCTTCATCTGTTGAGGTGGATACATGCGAGTCTGTCTGTGTGCTTTGGTTAGGTCAGGGAAATTGACCCACAGAGATCAACCATTTCAACCTGGCAAAATAAAGCTTTTGTGAGGCCGAAATCTTTCTTTTCAAGTTCAACTCCCCATATGTCCACATAAAACATACATCAGACATAAGTATACATCAATATAAAAACATTCATTAAGTATGACTACACGTCCAAACAGTACTTCAGGAATAAAGATTTAACCAAATCTAAATCATGAAAGTATTCCAAGTTATTTCAACCATGTCATCAATATGAGTTTAAAAACCATTTAAAATATTTAAAAATACTGTAACAAAACATTCCACATAGGGGCGCTAATAAAGTGACTGCAGTGCTTCTGATGAAGAACAAATAGAATAACGTAAACATAAAGGTTTTAAACATTTAAATCACTGTACAAAAAGTGCTGGGCAGACAAAAAGGACATGCTTTAGGTCCTGGGCCCCATTATTACAGAAATTACAATCTGGTGGGGTTCATACCATTTGCTAGAAGGGAGTTAAACAGGAGCATCCCCAACCTCAAAATTATCCTAAAACATTTCAACACATGAGGTCAATTCCATTTAAGATAGGGTTGCCCTTTCTTCACCATAATCAAACTACTTATATTCACAAAGTCCCTCCTTTTACTACACCTCTCATTATCTAAATGAAAACTGAATGCCCAGGTTGCCTGCTTCAAAACCCAGCGTACCATCCCAGCCAAATCTTGAGCACACACACTTCTCAGCCCCATCTCGAGATGCAAGGCTGCTACTGGAATCGATGGCGTAACCAAAGTTAGTTTTCTCATCAACTGACCTTTCATTTTATTAAAACAATTCTATCTAGCCACCTCAATAGTCTCCGGACCATATAATAAGGTAGCTGGAATTTTGCCCGGTATACTTCCAAAAGGTAAGGAAAATGCTTTCTGCTCATGGCCCCGTATAGTTCACTCAACCCTTTGGCGCTTTATTTTTATTATTGCCTTTATAGGGGGCCTACCACTGAGATTACTAACCAATATCTTCCCCATGTATAAAACTTTGCACATTCTAACTTTTGGGAACCCACTTACCAGGAGAAGTTAGTATATTTAGGTCTCTTCCTACCATGGAAGCACATAATTTTAGTTTTAGAACTATGAATCTTTAGATGGTGGCTGGTGGCAAAATGCTGCAATGCTTTAAAGTGACTATTTAGGCCTTTGGGAGTGAGATTTAGGATTATTATGTCATCTGCATACAGAAAGTTATTTCTTTACCACCAATCATTGGCGCTATCTCCTCACCCTGAGATAGATGGCTTGGAAGATCCGAAATATATAACAAAAAAAGAGTAGGGTCTAAAAGCCACCCTTGCTTCAAACCATTTTCAATGGTTATTTTTGCAGAAAGGCCTTGATTTCCTCCTAATAGCGCTCTGCACCATGTAGAGGTGTGAAGAGCAGTTGTCAAATCTAGAAGGGACTGAGGCATTCCCATCCCTGCCAACTTACTCCACAGCAAAGAGCGATCAACTTTATCAAAAGCTATGGAAAAATCTATGAATGCTGCATAGGTGACTCCCCCTCTAACGCTTACCTACTTTTCATTAATCAGATGAAGGGCCGTTATATTATCATTTGTTCCATAGATTTTCAAACACCCAGTTTGTTTCATGGGAACTATATTACTATCTTCTGCCCATTTATTAATTGGGGTCAGAAGACATTTTGCAAACACCTTGCCCACTGCATCCAGTAGAGCAACCTGACAACACTTTCCTGGAGATTTCCTATCACCTTTTTTATATAGAGGGACCAAAATACTTCCCGTCTAAGAGGGGGGCACTATATTATTCATGTAGCAAGCATTGAAGTCTAGGAATAATATTTTACTCCATAGGTGTGGCTCTTGTTTTATAATAGAGCTAGGGACTCCATCTGGCCCCATTGCTCCAAATGAAGGCAACTCTAGTATGGCCAGTTCGATTGCACTAACAGAAGGGGATGAATAAGAGGAAGCACCCACGTCTAGGTTGCAAAAACTAACCATTACCCCATTTGCTGCATATAATTCGAATATCAAAATTAATCCAATCAACCTCTTCCATCTCTGAGGGAAATTATCTTACCCTAGATCCACAGACTTTAGCCACTAAAGATCAAAAGGTCCTCGTTTCTCTGTTCAATACTGCCCCACTCAAATCGATCCATAATCGCTGGATGTCCTGCCGATGCTGTACCACGCGATGGCAGTCCAGGAGCACCAACATTGATGAAGACGATGACCGTGAGTACAGCTGCATAGCACACAATGAAGGGAGAGAAGAGTGACACACCCACACGCACAACACACACCATAAACACACACCACACACTGAGAACAATCTGCAGACAACTCCTACACCAACATAAGCCAGAAGTAAAGAATGCCAGGACACATACCTGAGGTCCGACCTCTGTATATCGTTGGACATGCACCCACAACAACTGAGGCAACTATATACAAAGGGCCATTGCCCAGTCCAGTGTTAGGCATAAGCCACAGGGCAACATCCAAGGTCCAACTTGACTCCTGACAGCCCACTCACTCCACTGGGCAGGGGCATCATGTTGTAAATAGGCAGCACCTCAGGGGGCAGGGTGGTGTGGGGGCATTTCTTCTTGGGAGGGGGATCCTTGGGCTTGGGTTTAGGAGGGGGTGGGTCTTTACCCTTGCGTTTAGGGGGGTGGAGGAGTGGGCTTGGAGTGGGGGGCCGGAGTGCTACTCTAGTGCCCCTTAGTGGCAGTTGAAGTCTTAGGGGGAGGAAAAGGAGTTGAACGCGAGGTGGAGGTACTGGCTGGGGGGAAGGATCTTCCTCTTAGAGGCAGTGTGGGGGGAGGGAAGAGGTTAAGGCGGGAAAGGAAAAGCTTCTTAGGACCAAGGGGTCGGGTAATGGGAGGAGGAATGGGAGTGGAGGTAGAGGGATTGGTTGTAGGAGGAATAGGTGTGCTAGACTTGGGTGCAGGTGCATGGACAGTGTGCATTTGTGAGGTGGATGGCTGTTGGGTGTCTGGGTGGGAGCGTTTATGTGTAATAGGAGGGGGTAGACAGGGTGGGAGAGGACAAACAGGATGTGTGGATGTATGTTGTGGTGTCTGCAAGTGAGGTGGGTGTGCTGCATGAGGTTGTGATTGTGGTGGTGGTGACTGTGCATGTGGTGTGTGGGGTGCATGTCTGCGTCCCTGCTGTTGTGGTACTGTGGGAAAGGCTGTACAGGTGGCAGGATCTGGGACTGATAATAAAGTGCATGCAGGTGTGGGTGATGATGTGACTGTTAGGGAGGAGGAGGAGGGGAAGACAGTGGAGGCAGTGCCTATTGAAGTATGTGCATGTGTGTGTTGGCTGTGAGTGCTTGTGGACTAAAGTGTGGTGCCTGTGTTTGTTTGTGCGAGTCCTGTCTGTTGATTTAGGTGCATGCTTGTCAGATTGTGTGCGGGGGATGGGTTAGGGGAATGGGCTATGAGACTGGGAACAGGTAGTTGGAGGGGGAATGGAAGGATCGGGGATGCTGGCTGCTGTCAGAGAGGAGGCCAGAGCCTGAAACAATCTCTGTAGGGCAGCCAAGCCACCGTGAATGCCCTCCAGGTAGGCATTGAATTGCTGCATCTGGGATGCCTGCCCCTGGATGTCATTCACTATGGTTTACTGCCCTACAGAGATGGATCTCAGGAGGTCAATAGCCTCCTCACTGAGGGCAGCAGGGCTGACAGGGGCAGGGCCTGAGGTGCCTGGGGCAAAAGAGATGCCCACCCTCCTGGGTGAGGGGGCACGGGCAACTGGGTGGGTGGCTACTGGGAGTGCGGTGCTGGTACAAGGGTGGCAGAAGATGACATAGATGGGGTGGTCCTAGAAGGGTCTGTCATCACCAGGGAGCTTCTATCGGAGGAGGTATCTGAGTCTGTAGTCATGGCTTCTGTCTCACCTGTGGTGCTCCCTTCGCCCTCCAACCCACTGGTACCCTCGGCGTCTGTGCTCTCTGCCTCCTGGGCCCTGTTGGCTGCAGCTCCCACATTCGTTGGTATCCCTGCTCCTTTGCCAGATGATGCTAATGCACACAAGGACAGGATGAGAAAAGGAAAGAGTGTGGGGGAGAAAGAAAGGGAGCAAAGGGTCAATCACAGCAACAACAACACATATGGCATACACATCACAGTCACTCACTGAGACTAACACTGTGCAGTATTGGCCACAATGACAAACCACTACCTGGGTACAACAGCAGTTAAGGACCCAAACACTACCATCTGCACACCTACTGGGAATCACTAAGCCCTGTCTGCCATGGTATGCTAGCTACTAACCAATACCAAATATACATACCACCCTACATAGCTAAGCAGACCACACTGGAAAAGCTAAAGTGGCATATTGGGACACCCAGTGACAAGAACCTTGCACCCAAACCCCATGCCAGACTACAAATAATAAATGCCACACAGTCTGTACTCACCCCCTTGTGGCAACTGTGCTGCCCTCAAGTGCCTATCCAACTCAGGATCGGCCACCACCAGTATATGGGCCATTAGGGGGGTCAGGCTCTGACGGGCACCCCTCTCTCATTGGGGAGCCGTCCCCAGCTGGGCCTCCGTGGTCTTCCGGACCCAAGGTCTCATGTCCTCCCACCACTTCCTGCAGTGGGTGCTCCACCGGCTATGGACCCCCAGGGTCTGCACATACTTGGGGATGGCACGGCACAACCCCTTCTTTTGATGGGTGCGGAACAGCAGAGGAGACACAGACAGAAGGACACCATGAACTCAACAATCGATTCTGTCACACAGATGGCATACATTCTGCACATGACCCACATGAAGCACACACATGACCCCTACCTCTGCATACACATTGGATGCTACCAACCCCCCCAAATGACACACTGCCAGCACACACTTACATCTACATACCCCCATGCCGCATCCAACATACCAATGATGTACTCAGCTGTTGGTCTGGAGGCCCATACAGCTGCTCATACAGGGGTAGGACCCCATCCACAAGCTTCTCCAGCTCCTCTGATGTGAAGGCTTGGGCCTTTCACCTGTAGCACGGGCCATTGCAGGTTCCAGACACAGGACACAGCAGCACACTCAGTGGAGATGTAGATCCAGAGAGAGTCAGGAATCAAGTGAAGTGGTTCATAGAAAATGGCGGTCCCGTCTGCAGTGGTGAACATCATCATTGGTTCCTGTACTCCATAGACCTCCATGTTAGCCAATGAGGAGTACCACGGCGGTGCACACCGCCTTCCGCAATGACATAAAATGCCGGGGGAGTGAGGTCACTTCCACCTGTCCCTGCATGCAGGACAGGCGATTGCCATTTCCGAATGCTAGTACTCATGTGGGACCAATATATGTGCCCCAATGGTATATATTTTACACACCAATACAATTCCTGTCTCCTAAGTACGTACATGCACTGTGTACTGTGATGTTGTGTGTCCATACTTCCTGTAGTCAAACATATTTTAATTTTGGCTCACTTAGATATCAACCACTGTGAAGGATGAGGATTAGGAGGCAAGCACCCTTGTACAGACCCATTGTGAACTTGGCTACACTGGAGGACAGCACATCATACTCACCTATCGTCTGGACAGGGCCACAATTACTGAGCTGTGTGCACAATTGGAGCCTGATCTAATTCCTGCTATCCGTAGCATTACAGCAATTCCCCCTGTTGTGCAGGTACTCTCAGTGCTCCATTTCCTGGCAAATGGTTCTTTTCAGGTGACAGTGGGCTCAGCTGCAGGAATCTCACAGCCAATGTTTTCGATTGTGCTTGGAAGGATTTTGGCTGCCGTGCCATGAGCAGCTACATCTCATTCCCCCAGAGTGAAGATTTGCCCACTGTGAAGTATGGATTCTACAGCATGGGACACAACCACATGTGAATCAGGCCATTGAGGGGACCCATATTGCCTTGGTCCCTCCCATGGCAAATGAGCAGGTCTACATGAATAGAAAGAGTTACCACTCGATCAATGTCCAGATGGTGTGCCTTGCTGATAAATACATCTTCCATGTCACTGCCAGGTTTTTTGGATCTGTGCATGATACCTATGTATTGAGGAATAGCAGCGTCCCACAGTTAATGGCATAACTACAGAGGCACAGTGTGTGGCTCATAGGTGAGCTTGAATAGCCACACAATGTATGTCTGTGTATGCCTACTGGAGTTGTCCTCCATACTATTGTACATGGTTAATGTGTGTCCCTCACTTCTTCCAGGTGACTCCTGCTACCCAAACCTGTCCTGGCTGTTGACCCCTGTTAGGAATCCGAGAACATGGGCTGAAAATCATTGCAATGAGGCACATGGTCGTACCAGGCGGGTTGTAGAACTCACATTTGGTCTATTGAAAGCCAGGTTCAGGTGCCTCCATTTAACAGGTGGATCCCTGTGCTACACCCCTAAGAAGGTCTGCCAGATTGTGGTGGTCTGCTACATGCTGCACAACTTGGTCCTCAGACGCCATGTGCCCTACCTGCAGGAGGAGGGGGTTGACAATGTACCTGTGGCAGCAGTGGACACTGAGGTCAGTGAGGAGGAGGAAGAGGAGGAGGATGTGGATAACAGGACACATATCATACAGCTGTACTTCCAATGACACTCATGGAAGACTGTTGGTCTGTTCATGTCTCTATTTTAGTTAAGTGCTGTGTGCCAACTGTGTTGTGGCAATCACTACCTTTGAATTACAATTGACTGTCACATATACCTTCCCTTTTTGCAGATGTTGGTGTGGTTGCAGCTGTGTACTGATGTGATAACTACAGAGTGCTGAAACACATTTCTTGGATGGATTCACACATTATAGGACATTTGCGCTGGGTAATACAGTTCAATACATTGCACATTTCTGTCTGATAAAGCACTAATACTCCAGTTGTGTTCAAGGGTATATATTGAGGTGACAATAATGAAGGGATGGTGCAGTAGAGTGGGGTGATGGTTGAAGAAAAGTTCAGAGTAGTGGCCCAGTTTGTTTGTGACACAGGTCCATGGGGCTTTAGGAATAGAAACTATGGCAGTCCAAAGTGAACAAGGTGACTCTGGAACACAAGGGGGACATTCTGGAGGGGCTCATTTCCTGGTGGTGGTCTTGGTCTTGGCAACTGTCTCTGGTGTCTGTCTGGGTCACAGGGAACATTTGCAGGGTAGTTCACCTTCTGCAGTGGGAGGGTTGTTAGGGGCCAGTGGGTCTTGTGGCAGGTCCTCCTGAGCACTAGCAGCAGCAGATGCTGATGGCTGTTGAGTGGTGTGGCTAGTGGAAGTGGGCAGCTGGTGTGCTCTGTTCTTCCGCATGGTGTAGGCCATGTCACCCAGCATTCTTACAATGGAGGCAATGTTGGCATTTAGGCCCTGCAACTGCTGCATGACCTCGTGGTGGTGTACCCCCTGCAGCTGCTGGTTCTCCTGCACGATGGTGATCACCTGGCCCATCCTCTCCTGTGATTTTTGGTATGCCCCCAGGACATGTGTGAGTGCCTCCTGTGCAGTCGGTTCCCTGGACTTGGCCTCCCCCTGACGCACAGCTGACCTCCCACTGTCCCTGGCCCCCTGAGCACGTGTCCCCTGAACAGTGTGCCAACTCCCACCAACACCGGACCTTCATTGTCTTGCCTGTGTGGTGTCGACTCGGGTCCCTATACAGGTGGGCACACTATTGATTGACGTGTCCTGGGGATAGGGGCCTGGGGACATTGAGCGGCTGCTGTGGTGTTGGAGTCCGAGGGGGGTGGGGCTGTGGTGGACTGGCTGTGGGATGTGATGGCCAACTGACCAGTGGTCCCTGATGGACCTAGAGTTCATCCAGCTTGGGACATCCAGAGTTGCTATAATCACTGAGGGCATCTTCTGGTGGACTACTGGGTTGCTGTGGCTCTTGCTCACTGTTGACATTGGCTGGGGCACCTGTAGGGATGTAAGTGTTTTGTCAGGGTCATTGTCTGTCACATATTACGCATTTCTACCCTTCCTTATGAGTTTGGTTTTGTCCTCCCACCTTTGGCAGTGTATGGTGATGGATTGTGGGATTGGTAGTTCTACATGCTGTCCATGCATTGCTGGTGGGTGTGCATGCAGAGCTGGGAGAGATGTGCTTATAGTGGGTAGGGCATGCAGGGGGACACATTCAGGTGTGGCAATTGGGGTGGTGCACTGTGTGGGATGGAGCAGGGTGTAAAGGGTCGGCGTGAGGGGGTGACATGCCATGCAGGTATTGGTGGAGGTAAGGTAGTAATGGTGACTTATCAGTGTCCAGCCCTCCAGTGACTCCAGTTAGGTCCTCAGGATGCAGGATTGCCAAGACTTGTTCCTCCAATGCTGTCAACTGTGGGGGAGGAGGTGGAGGTCCACCGCCAGTCCTCATGATGGCGACCTGGTGCCTTGATGAAATGGAACACACCTTCCCCCGTAGGTCCTTCCACCTCTTTCAGATGTCATCCCTTGTGCATGGATATTGTCCCAAGGAGTTCACCCTGCCCACAATCCTCTGCCATAGCTCCATCTTCATGGCAATGGACATCAGCTGCACCTGTGCACCAAACAGCTGTGGCTCAACCCTAACGATTTCCTCCACCATCACCTGCAAATCCTCATCAGTGAAACGGGGGTGCTTTTGTGGGGACATGCCTGTGTTGTGTGTGTTGTGCAGAGGGTGTTCAGTGTTGTGGTGGAGTGTGTGGTGCATGATGCATGATGGATGAATAGGTAGTTGATGTGTGTGTGCAGTTCTCTATGGGATTGGCCTCCTTTGTGTTTGTAAAGGAATGTGAGTTATGGGGGAGGGGTTTATAGTGCTGTTGGTGGAGGTGTAGGGTGTATGTATTTGTGTCAGGTGTGGGTTTTTTGTTCTGCCCAATTTTGGTTTGAAGTGGTGTTGGGTGCCCAATTCTGCCGGGCAGTGGCACCGCCAATGGTTGACTGCAGTTCAATGTCCGCTGTGGTGATTCGTGGGTCATTATTTGGAGGGCGTTGTTTTGCTGGCGTAGCGGTGAAGGTGGTGGGTGTGACAGTTTTTTGCTTTCATTGGGTCTGGCATACTTGTGATTGTGGCCTGTTTCTGTCGGGTTGTATGTCATAATCTGGCAGGCAGATTACCACCTCCACCACGGTCTGTTTGCGGACGTCACCACTGTGGTCTTCAGAATAGACCGCCAATGTCATAATGACTACCTAAATCAGGAGCAAAGAGAGGGATAAAGTCCAATGTCCCTGTCTCAACGTTCCGCTGCAGATGAACTGTAGCTGTAGATTGGCATACTTCCCCTGATTGCTTCTTAACATTAGGTGCTACAAATAGTGAAATCAATAGATTCAAAAAAGACAGAGCCGAAGGAGGGAACACGGCTAGAGTAGTTACTCCAGATTCCTCTCCATCCCCCAAAGTCAAGGAATTTCCTTTAGACTGAGGAAATGCAGTTCCTCCAAACCAGATAAATGTTGAAGCCCTTCTAGCACAGGGCTTTGTTCAAGCCTGGGATGAGGGGTTACTTCATCCTTAAAACGAAGTTTGCAACAATCTCTCTTTGAAATTCTCCTTTTGGTAGATTTCTTCCCTTTTTGTTTTTCAGATTTTTCTTTAGGCCTTGTCAAAACAGAATTAGGTTTCTTGATAACATGAGAATTGAAAATTGGATACATAGATTTGTCCATGCCCACCCTTTTCATAGCCCCTCCTCCAGTTGCATTCACCTCAAATATATACTTCACACAACAAGTGGGACTTTCCGCAACATGGTTTTCTTGCTTGCTAACTTTACAATGAGAGCTGACATTGACCAGAGTCTTGCCCATCCTGTAATCAGATTTCATACAAGTTAAGGGTTGATGCCCTAAAATCATGGACTTTGTCCCTACCCCCGGAACACCTTCTTTTTTCCCTTAATCAATTCCTTTAATATAACTGTAACTTCTTCCAGCGTACAATCGGTTCCCCCTAAACATTTTTCAAAAAAGATAGAATGGATGATAAACGTCCCTCCAGACTGAGTAGAGTTACTGATAACTTCACCTCACAATCCGGAGAGCTAGCCAACTGGTTTCCCCTTAAATTTAAGTCTTTAACACTGAAATAAAAGAGGGGTTTGATTTGATGGGGTACTGCTAAAGAATTGCAAGTCAATGAGTAAAGTTGGGAGTGGGGAAGGCGAAGACTGAATTTTGGAACACTTCTCTTTGAACCCATACCTTGTACAAAGATCAAGATCAATATCAGGTAACGTAAAATCTTCCTCCTGGATACCCGGTAAAGCACTCAGTAGTAGATTCCCAGATGGGAGCGAAAATAGCCCTCCCTCTGCCCCTGGGCCTATGTCTGAGAGTTCAGAGGGAGAGGGAAGGGCTGGCTCGGAAGCTGAGGAGCCCAGATTTTCCCCTTGGGGCTGACTCTCATTTTTTGAAGTTATGAAGTTAATTTCCATCCTAGGTGAAATTTGTGGGCCAGCCCCACAACAACTAACTCCTTTACTGGTTGATTAATAAGGCTTCCAGATGTCACAACAACTAAGCTCCTTTACTGGTTGGCTAAAAACGCTTCCAGATGTCTACCGAGCCCCCATTAGCCACCTGAGATGCCTTCTCCACTTCCCAAAGGGGATAGAATACATTCTTGCCTTTAAAGGCTGAAGTCAAGGAGTCTCTGTTTCAAAGGGGGTGAACTCTAATCTTTACACACAACCGCTCCTCCAATATACGACCCAATCTCAATTTTTCTGCTGTTATTTTTTCTCAGCACTTTCCTGACTTTTGGGGGCAAGGTTATATCGTGCTCCTTCTTTAATCCTTCATGCAGAAACTAATTCAGACCTCTAGTATACTAACTGGACCAGATCTTAACTAATGACCACACCAGGGGAGAAAAAGCAGGCCCTTTTATATCTGGCAACTACGGACAAAGGGCAAGAGCAAAAAACAAAATAAGGAGGGAGCGGGGGCAGCAGGACGCACCGAGATTGGACGCGGCCTCTTCTGCTATCAGCACGCTCTCCTCCAAGTGAAGCCTCCCCCCAATGGGAAACTATAACATCGTTTTCACCCTTCTTGCTCCCCTCGAGCTTTACAAGAATATACCATCCTGTTAGTAGCAGGAAAACTTTCACACCAGAACCTGCCCAAACTGGTGCCAGAGGCAGCTCAGGTCCACAAGAAATCCACCAGGCACCAGGGGTGCAAAGTAACAAGCTTTGATTATGAGCCAACAACAAAATGAGTGGTCCATTAGAAATCCACCAGGCTCCAGAGATGCAGCTTAATTAATGCTTAATTAATGAGGCAACAACAATACCAGTAGAGCACACCAAGCAACTCACAAGCCACACCCAGTCTAACCGGGCCACCTCCACAGGTCACTGAGGCACACACTTTGTGGCAGCCCGCTGAGGTTGCAGCGCTTGTAGCACTCCTACACAAGCGAGTCCCCAAGGGTAGATGCTGCACAATGGATCACTTTCCACTTTGGCACTTTGCTGAATCAGCCAATGCAGCCCTTTCCTTTAAATAATAACTCTCTAAGCCATAGACTCACAGAATCCTTGACTGTTTGATTGATATGGGGTCTGAAACTGGCACTAACAAGACTGGGGGTTCAAACTGTCCAAACCGAGGTCCCGCTAAAAGCAGGCCCTGGATGCAGCAAAGGTCCCAAAATGCTGGCAGTTGGTGGCTGAATGAGTTAAACACTATCTCAACAACACCACGGGACCCACCTCTGCTCAACTCAGCTCAGCACCGCTGCTCTGTGTCAAGGCTTTGAGTTTTCAGCACGTTCCTCAGTGTGCACATTCGAGGGACAGGTGCTGGACCACCAGACCTCTGGGGGCACCCACGCCAAAATCAAATTCTTGGCAGCCCCCAAGGCCACATCGTACCCTTGGGTGTCCCAGAGGCGTCCTCTCCCCCTCTCTCACTCCCCACGAGTGTTCTCAGTGGCTCCTTGCCTGGGAGCATCCTCGATTGTTCTCATGCTTGTTTGTGCATGCTCGCTTTATGGGCTTCTGGCTTTTTCTACCTGTGCAGGTACAGCAGGAATTGTGCAAGAGATTCTGCCATGAAGAGGAAAAATGTTCAGCGCAAGCTGACAGAAGAGGACACCACGCTCTTTTTGTTTCAGCCTGTGCTTTACTCTGCTTTCTTCTTGTTCGCATATACTCGGCCATTTCCGACTCAGGTTCCACCTTTTTAATACTGATACGTAAACCCTAAGTTAGGCCCTAATGACCCTTAGGGTAGTGTGTATGGTATTTAAAAAGTAGGACATGGGTGTTTGTTTTAATTGTCCTGCCAGAGAAAAATTCCTAAAGCCCTTTTCCAGTGTTGCAAGGCATATCTCTCCCCTAGACTAACACTGGGTTACTGTATTTTGTTTTGTTAGACGGAGTGATGCAGAACGTTTGGATGCCAGTGCTGCCAGTGCCAGATGAAGAGCGGCTGAGTGAGGAATAGAGCGAACGAAGGGACACGGCAGGTAAGGTGAGTCGCGGGGAGCGGAACCGGTCCCACAGTGCTGCCTGTCTCTTCCCGCCTCATTCCTGGTTGACTTGGCCCCCCCAGCCCAATTCTTCCAGTTCGTCAAACCAGAGCTGCAAGCCGCGTACCAGCCTCCGGCAGCATTCAGTTTCAACTTGGTCCGTTCTGGTGCTACTGCGAAAGGGGCAGGCACCAGGAGGAGCTTGTGCCCCGAGGCCCTGTACACTGCTCATCGAGGGGAGTGGAAGGTGAGGTGGCGGGGGTTTGGGGAGCGTGGTGTGCAGGCTCTCAAGCCCCCACTCACCCTCAGTCAATCGCTGACCTGCCAGTGGGCCAGTGGGACAGCACGTGTGTGGACCCAGGCAACACGTGGAGTAAGCAGGAAAGGAGCAGGAAAGCAGGAAGGTAGGAGGGCTGGTGGGTCAACATTGAGACCCCAGTTGCTTAGATGTGGTGGAGTTGACAGTGCCCTACTCCTTACCGGACACAGAGGCAGAGGCTTGAGTTCAGAGACCTTGGCATCCAGGAACTTCATCAGACCAGCCAGCTAGAAGTGAGTCAAGAGCCAAGCATTAATTCCCACCAGCACGGCAGCTTCAGCACGGCAAGACATAGCATAGGCCCAACACAACCTAGGAGGTGGTGCAAGCAACAGCGAGCAACTGCAGAGTACCATTCCTCGCAGCCAAGGACATTTATTGAGGGTGCAAGCTACTTCAAGGCTTAGGCTGCAGCCACCTTTTTTGCACGGAAGCGGCCGGTGTTAGACTGGTGCGGCTTGTGCCTAGAGGAAAACTGCCAAGCACCTCATTATCTCATCACCGGCTCAGGCACTCAACTCTAGCTTGGTTGGCTAACCACCAATTACCGGCATTAGGAGCAGAGGAGCAAGGATGACACTAACTCGGGGGAGGAGAAAGGCGGAAAAGAGACTAAGGCAAAGATCCCCGGGACCAACTGACCTATGCTCCAATCGAGGGACTCTACTGAGTGGAACCCTTCCATCAACCCAACAGCGGCCAAGAAACCTGTCAACACCTCAAGTAAATTAGTTGGGCAACACAAGAAAGAGGGATACAAAATCACTGACTTTCTATTAACTAAGCCAGCGGACAAGCCCATCCCAGCTCTCAATGGCACACAGTCAGTTTCACTGCATATGGACGCTGCTACAGGGGAAACTTTTGCAGAGACAGAGAGGCCGCTTCATGATAGGTAAAACTTCCAAAGCAGCACCCCAAGTGCCTCTAATGCAATAACTATGGCATAAGTACACACTGGTAGCCAACAGGACTCCTTCTCCTCTTTAAATCTTAGCAACTGGAATAACTGGAGCCAGAACTCCGCATCTACTGGCTCCATAGTACCGCAAATACATCGATTACAGCAATCACAGCAGGGGGGAGTATCAGCAATTACATAATGATGCACAATCCACCTCTAATTGATCTCTCTGACACTTGTGCCACTGTTTCGTGAACTGAGCCGGTGGCTTGTGAGGGATGCACCAATGTGGTTCAACGGTCCAACACCAACACTACGCAAGGAGGGAAGGAGCATTCTGAAAATCTAACATCTATTCTGAAACAGTGTATTACCAGTAGCAACAGCTCACTGATGGAGATGGAGGCATACCCCTCCTCCAGTTCACAGAGTCCTAGTGTCCTAGCCAAGCAGGATCAGGCAACAGGCACTATGTTGGGCTGTCTAGAGGAGGCAAAAGTCCGGGCTGATCCTTCTTTGGAAGCTAAACTCAAGGAGGACCGGTCAGTTTCCAGGGAGGCTGGGGCCTCTTGGCAGGCCCTCCTATAGACCATGGATGCAATGTCAGCAGTGATTTATTATCAAGCAGACAAACAGGAAACTCAGGTGGACCTACTCAACGTCTTGGCAGTGTATGTTGGGAGTATCGACAAAAAGCTACAAGGGTTGAACAACCTGATAAGAAGGGCTCAGACCCATTCTTACACTCAGCAAGTGTTATGTCAATGTGCTTCTACAGGACAGAACTCACCCAAGACCACTGAAATTCTAAATGACATCTTGACAGAAGTCAGGGCCCAGGCCCCCAGATCTCAGGACAGGCTTCGTAGGAGGGAAGAGTCTGTGCATGATAATTACCAGGAAAAAAAATGACGCTGACAGTGAAAACAGAAATCCACTGGCTACTTGGTTTTCCCAACAGGAGGAAATCTAGAGTTCATCTGGGTACAGCAAAGACTCTAACACTCAAGCAACAAGTCCTGTCAAGGAAGGGATTGTAGGAGAAGCTTTGAACACCTTAGCAGCAAATTAGGTCTCTCTCACTAAAAGGGAAAAGAAATGACAAAGGAAAGCTCAGAAGAAGGCCAAGGTGGCTCAGCAAAATAGTATCTGGAAGTCATTTGCAAGGTGCATTAGCACACAGGGCAAAGAACCTGAGGGGCAAGACGAGGGAGACTTCGAGGACAGCAGCATATTCCTCACGCAGTAGACGACTATGCAAATGTCAACCAGGATAACCCAACGCAAGCCGTTTCTGCAAGCAGAAGTCAACCATCTCATCGAGACTAGTCACTTAAAGACACCAGGTTATCGCACATCTGCCGGGGTGGAAACCCAGTTCAGCAAGAGATCACGACAAACAACCCCCCGGTAGTGGATCCTAACATCGGTCAGATCACTGCTTAAGGGAGTCAAAGGGGTAACGCTGGGTGGGAAGCCTTCAATTATTGGGAAAACAACCAAACTCCTGCAGTAATCGAGCATTGTCAGGCCTCACAATGTCTTCTATAGGCAAACACTATGCCGAATACTGACAAGAAACAATATACAAGAAATTAGATTAGTCTTAAACTGCCGACACCAATAAGCCCACCAGGAGGTCAGACCTTACAATAAACTGAGGCTTTGAGTGATTACAAACTCCTCTTCATCCCCCGGTACAATTCAAATGGGGCCTTTGATATCTTAAATGGAGGAACAATCATCAAGCTCATAAATGAAATTCGGCCCTAGCCCATATCACTACGACTGAGCTGCAGACAGTGGAGTTTGTTCTGCACCCGAATAACAGGGACACAGAAGCAACATTTACATCCTGGGCCTCTCCAGCCACCACCGTCTAAATCCTGGCATACCAGGACACCTTCAGTTCATGGGGCATTACATTACAAAGACAAGAACCATGTCAATATCCAAGCCCCCTGCGCCTGGGAATTGTGAGGGGGGCCTTAGTGTTGGACGGAGCAGTTGGAGTGGAGGCGACCCCAAGCAGACAAGAAAATTTAACAATAGTAAGGAATCAAAGTTTGCTTCATCAGAGGATTAGCCATCAAGTATTTATTGGCAGGCCTCCGATTTGGAATCAGGCAGAGCGGCAATCCATTATGGTCCACAGCAGCAATTGGCCCTGATGTAAGATCTAGACAGGATACTGCCATAGAGGATAGCCTCTATTTATGCTCTTGGAACTGCCATGGTCTGAAACAAATCGTAACAGATGAGGAGGCTTTGACGTTCCTACAGAAATTTGATATCATTATGCTTCAGGAAACCTGGTGTACGGAGCCTATCCAAATCTCAGGCTTTTTAGACTGGCATGTTCCTGCAGTCAAGATCCAAAAATTTGGGAATCCCAAAGGTGTCCCCACTATATTACAGGGACACAACAAGATTCCAGAGGCCTCCTGGCAGCAGACCCGCTGCTCCAGCCCCAGCTGGACATGTCTGAGTCCTGCTGCTAGCCTCTGAAGGAGCAATTCCTAATCTCCAAGAGGTGTGTCCCAGTTCCTAGGCCCTTGGTTGGTATCAGTGACAGTTCCGCCTGAAGAAATGGTGAAAATCATGAAGATTTGGCACCACGTGACTGCAACATGACCGCTTCACGCCATGGATCGACTATCAGCGACAACCGCTAATGGAAAGTTCCTGCGGGATCTGCTCTTCATGCTCGGAGAGACTGTTCATGACAACTAGCAATGGAGACCTGCACTTTGTGCTGAGAATGAACATCCGCGACGATCAACCAACATGAAGCTCCAATGACAACTAGCTCTCCATGTTATAGTAATGACAGTTGGCAATGCTCGTCCTGTCCTCTATGCCAAAAGCCTTGTCCTAGTGGCCTCCTCCAATGTGAACATATCTCTTCGCACCAGACTTGAGGAGGTAACTCTTCAGTGACACTAACGTATTGCTGTATTAGCGGGACTAACGTCACTGTATCTGACCAATGTTCCATCATGGTCACCCTGAACTGTGACTTTCCCTCTGTTTAATGCAACGAGATAACCCCAAGTGACGCTTTCTGCTTCTTGGCACTATTTTCACTTAAAACCTTTAAATTCAATATCTACAATTCAATTGATTAGATTTTTGTTGTTCTGAAATCAATATATTTATTATTTTGTACACTATTTTCCCAAACTGGCTTTGGATTTTCTTGTGTTGTGTTTTCACTTTATTACTCTATCTGTGCTGCATAAATACTGCGCTCATTGCCTCTAAGTTAAGCCTGACTGCTATGCACTAAGCTACCAGAGAGTTTAGAACAGGTTAATTTATTGACTTTTGTAGTTCATCCTGACAAAGGTTGTATTTATTATTTGAGTGGGGCTTCCACTTGTCTCAACAGATAATTTCTTACAAAGACTATTCCAGTGAAAGGCCATTCCAGTTGCAGTTAAGAGAGAGGAGAATAACAGGTTTGTTGTGTTTTGTTTTTGACTGAAGGTGACGAAAAATTATAGCAGGACGGTATTAGAGGCAGAAAGACATAAAGGTAAATAAGAACGCCCATCTATTTCCTGCTGAATGCATTGTCCACAAGCAGAAGGGTATAAACTATTATATTGTTTATGAACTTTTCACAAGTCCGGGAATAAGCTCAAGCAAGTTCTATCTACGCAGCTCAACCAGCAGCATAGAAATTATTGTGAGCTCAGCTCTCCCCCTGTGGAGTTCCCTCACTGAATTCTGAAAGAACCAGGGCGGCTACTCCGCTAGGGTGGAAGAGCGTCGCTTCACCCCATGCCTGCAGCAGAAGCTGCAAAATGTTTGTAGTAAAAACATACTTTTAGTATGTTTTTACTATAAATGTTTGTGGGGCCACTAGTGTAATGGGGATGGAGAGGGAGTGTGCTGCACTACCCCTCAATGTGCATGTATGTTTGGATGGCTATCTTGGGCTGGCCAAACACCTCAGTGACAGGTGAAGCATCCTTGAAAGATAGGCAAGGGGCTGGGCACAGCCCCAGACCACTGTGTCACTGGAAGGCCAACTTCTCTCAACACCCAAGGCCTTTGCCTCAGCTCTGGGAGGCAATTCACACCTAATCAAGGAGCTATTCAGCTCCTGGGTGACAGTTGAAATCTAAGACAAAGAGGTTTTAGGCAGGCTAAAGGTAGATTTTTAAAAGTACCATTTGTAGAATATCTGTCACAAATCTGACTTTACCAATGAATTGAATATTAAAAAAGGACATGTTTTACTTTAAACTTTTACATGTCCTATACTTAAATACCATGCACCCTGCCTTAAGGGCACATATGTCTAACTTAGTAGTAACTTATTAACAATTAAAAGGAAGGTTTAGATCTGTCAAAAGAGGTTATTTTGACAGGTCGAACTACAGTTTAAATTTGCAAAGTGAGGCTACTGATGAAAGGCCTGCAGCCATGCTTTGCATTGTCCCTTTAGCAGTGGCACAATATGCACCAACCCACTAGTGACATTTAACTTACAAGCCCTAAGTTCACTATGGTACTATATACAAGGGACGTGTGGATAACCTATATAGGGCAATTGGGAGTAAAGCCTAATTCAACCTGTTTTAGAGGTCAGAGCACATCATTGGATCCTTGTTAGCAGAGTCCCTGTGCACAGGGCAAAAAAAAAAACACAGCAACAGTTAAAAGAAATGGGGATGATTATGTCAAAAAAGAGGAATTTTTTTACAAGTACCATTACGTTGGGTAAAAATAAATGTTTCTTATTCAGCAGGAAGAAAATTAGTTGTTATGTTTATGTGAGAATGATATCATAAGATGCAGAACAAGAAGTAACTGTAGTCTCTTAGACACAACTAATCTCAATAATACTGCTACCCAACCCTTAAAGCACTACAGCACCACTTCAGGGTAGTAAATGCTATTTAAATACCCATGTAACATTCAATACACATCTAACTGAGTGACTGTTGGGACGGAAAAGTTCTCTTCATAGTAATGGACATGCACCCCTGCTGTGGGTGCCCAAATGCACAGATGTGGATCCCTAGTTCTTATTTTTGTTGTTATAGGCAAATGTGCATCATGATATAGGCGTGTCTCATGGATTGTGGTTGTGTTGGACATGCAGGGGCACTCAAGGTGCAACCCTCATAGTGGTGGAAGTCTACTGCCTTCACCAGGAGTTAAGCAGAGAAGAGCGGTGGTGGCAGCGTATCGTGTAGTGATCAGTAGGAAAAAACTGGTGTTTTTAAATCTCTGTCACTGGAATGGGGCCTACAGGCTCACTCACTATTTAAATGTTCCACTGCTGAGTGCTTAGCTCACCCTTGGCCAACATCAGGATAGTGTGAAGTGCTGCGCTGCGCAGCGCAGATGTGGTGTACCTGCACTGGGTGTATGTATGCCTGGGGAGAGTGCAATACCGGGATAATGCAGTACTGAGTAGTGCGTGCATGATGTATGCATGTGCTGGAGGTTCATATGTCTCAGATTGGCACAGTACCTGAAGGATGTAGTGTGGTGCAGTACATTCCGGATAAGTGCATGTCTTGGGTGTAGGTGTGCCTACCAGTGGTACAAAACATGAAGAGTGCAGTGTGTGCAGGATGAGTGCATGTGCTGGGTGCATGTGTACCTAGGATTGATCCAATATATGGGGAGTACAGTGTGTGCATGTTAAATGCACATGCTGGATATATGTGTAACTGAGTGTGGTACAGTAAATAAAGGATACAGTGCCGGGCAGTGTATGCATGTTAAATGGATATGCTGGATGTATGGGTGCCTTTGAATGGTACAGTACATGGAAGATACAGTACTATACAGTGCATGTATGCTTGCACTGGATGTATTTGTGCTTAAGTTACATTTTAGGAGCCCCAGACCTGAATGGTAAAGCATGGAGTAGAGGTAGAGATATTGGTGTATTGCTGCATTCATGTAATCTCGGTGCGGCACACGTTGGAGAGGGGAGAACCAGGCCTCCCCCATACTCTTCAAGGAGTGCTCTTTGATTCAGTGAGAGGTCACAAGGTAGGGGTCTGGGGAAATCTCAAAAAGAAGATAGGGCTGAAAAGAGATTCAGGAAGAGTATGACTGGGAGTCAGGGGCTAACCTTTTGATGCAGATATCACTGTGGCTGCCATCCAGGAGTGTGTTGTCTAGTCACTCCCATGGCCTGTGTTGTGGAACTATTAACTTTGGGGACATCCCTGCTGTGACAGACTGCAATTCAAGAGAAAGAGGGAGCAGAGGAGTATGCACTTTAAATCAAGCCGAACCCCAACTTAAGCATTCACAGATTCAGGCCCATATCAAATTTTGTGTCAGAAAATGGACTATAATCAGGGGAGGTTGAGACCTCATAAATTAATCTTCTAATCGTCCAGAAGGTCTGTTCGAGGAAGGGAAGTTCTCCAAGACTTCTGCCTGTGACCAGGAATGAGGGCAAAGGCCTGCAAGTCTCACCGCTAGGTGAGGGGACATCTCCCAGTGAATCCAAGACTACATGTTCAGGAGCCTAGCGCACCAGCACCTGTCTGCTTGCCAAGACCAGTGTGCCCTGTGAGGAAGAGGAGAGAGTCGGAGGAAGCAAGGTCCAATATGTAGCCCTATTGAGTTGACTTCCTTTGTGAGGTGTGAAGAAACTGCTGCTGTACTGCTCAGGTCATTGCCCATGTGCAAGACTTAGTCAGCGACACCCATATCCCAGGAGAGAGCCTCCATGAAGATGGCAGTGGAAAAGACTGCAGTGTGGTAAGCTGAAGCTTTGTGAGATACTGTTGAAGAGACCCTGTATGCCAGGAGGGCCCACCATGGTAAAGACTGCCATGCTGTAAGGGACAAAGCCTTATGTGGCAGTTGTGGGGCAACCCCATATGCCAGGTGGGGCTGACAGGAACACTTGTGCCGTGTTGATCAGGCCAAAACCTGTAGACTGCAAGCGGTGGTAACCCATAGGTCAGCATGAGCAACAACAACTACAACTTGTCGGACCCTGCTGAGCAAGTGAAGATGACGTGGGAGCATTGTCACCCAAATTCAGGATGGAGGACTGGGGCTTTGGAATCACTCCACCCTCGGGAATGTGGAGACACTTACCCCACAGGAGGAGTGCAGGCAACCTCTGATCGATACCTGAGTACAACCACAAAAGCCTGCACCTGCCAAGTGCACCCACTGAGTCCACGTGCAAACGACTCACCTGAGTGAGACATGAGCTGCTGTGTGTGCCTGCGGATGGGGCTTATTCCAGGACTCTGCACACTTCACTTCTACCAGAATGGGTCAAACTTATTTAGGGCCTATTGACCCCTGGGCAACTCACTGCTGAGAGTGCGGTGGTGCTAGGAAATTTTTGAGTTGAAATTAAGGGTCAGAGGGGACTCAACGCATGGACTGCTAGTAGGGCATTCCCTGGATGTTGCCAAAAGTATATGGGGAATAACCACTATTGCTAATACGAGAAGGCTGGTTGACCACTTCTACCACTGAAAGTCAATTGCAGGAAGGGTACTTGCCCAGTTACTCGGAATCCATTGTAGGCTGAGATCTGGGATATCAGGAATAAAAGGCATCAACCCCCCACAGTTAGGCCTAGTGGCCCCTGCATGGCCCTCTGAACAGGGGTTCTGAGATTTGGCAGCAAGCGGTGGGGTACTTAACGTTTAGGAGCCTGGACACAGTTGAGGCATTGGCAATTTCCAATTTGAACCAGTAGTACAATAAGTCCAGTTTAACATATGCACCAAGGCGACACTCATAGACAATGGAATACACAGGGTTGGGAATTGACCTCAGCCCAACATCCATAGATCAGATGAAGGATTTATTTAGAGACAGAGGGTGCAGAATTCCCAGGCCTAGGGACAGAGTGATCCTTGCTATTTTCATTAGGGACCAGTTTAGGACACTGGGTGAAAGGGAGGATGCTGTAGATGACTTCGGGACCCTGTAAGAGAGAGCTATGGACTCAGGTGGTAGAATCTCCCTAGCACAGATCCATCCCAGACACATGCCAAGTGTGCCCCCAGTGCTAGTTTCAGAGTTTCACCAAGATACTCCCCACTATTATTTTCTAAAATACCTCAGGTGTGCACACCACATCAAAATTCTAGGGTACCACTGTCACCAATGCCATGAGTAAATACCTTGTGTGGGTTGAGACTAGCACAGACCCTGAGCTTGTGGTTGGCACTTCAGAAAGCTAAGGCTGGGGAAGACGAGCAGGCCAGAGAGTTCGAGAGAGTAGCCAAAACTAGCTTACGGGGAACAAGAGGAGCGCAGGTGGGAGAGACAGGAGGAAAGGGTCCAGGAGGAGGAATTGCAATGGAGGGAGTAGAAACAGAGATAAAGGGAGGAAAAACAGAGAGAGTGGGACGAGAAACAGAAAGAAAATGAAAGAGGGCTGGAAAGGGAAAGGTTAGCCCTTGAGAGAGAAACATTTAGGATGGCAGCAATGAAACTCCATCTGGCATGACTAACTTTATATTCAGTTCAGGAAACGTTGTGTCCAGGGTTCCAAAAGATCTTCTGCATGTGTATGTGGAAGGTCAGGATTTCTAGGAAAGGGTTGTGAGCTTTGAAGTTGGCCTTCAATGAGGTGTCCAAGTTAGCTGCCTGCATTGGGTGCATGCAATTGGAAGGGACAGCCATCAGTGGGAGAATGCCTGTGGCAGAACAGATGGTCTATGAGTGAATCAAGGAGGCTCTGACTAAGAGGTTTGGGATGAAGCCAGCTCAGTACCTGCTGAGATTCCGTGACTGCAAGAGAGCAGATAGTGTTCTATTTAAAACTTGGATTCATGGTGTATTGTGTGATTGGAATGAGTTGGTAAGAGGGATGGAAGACAAGGACATTCAGGCCCTCATTATGACATTGGCGGTAAATGCCGCTTACCGCCACGCTGCCAGCTGCCAACATACCGCAGGGGTTGCAGATATCTGTTTTTCATATTATGACACACACACACCAATCCGACAGAATACGGCCATAAACACAAATCAGCCAGCCCAAAGATCAGTGATAAAGTGGCGGTTCCAACACCCATACCGTTACACCAACAAAACAACGCCCACCACATTATGACCCACGAATCACCACGGCGGACGTTCAATGGCAGTTAACCATTAGCGCTACATACCACTGCGCTCAGAATGGACACCCACAAACAAAACAACACTACATTGGCCAATACTAAAAACACACACCTGACATTCATACACATACCACACCCACACACCCATACCACTAAAAAAAACAAACACCCACATCATCCACAACCCTTTGCCAACAGCAAAAGACTGCAAGAGTTAGCCAGTTGTCGCAAAGGTAACTACACACACACCACTTACACCCATACAACCCTCACGCACCCCACATCACACACCCCACCACATTACCCAACACACTCTCACCAACACACAACATACAACACCCCTGGCACCACAAAGGCACCCCCGATTTACTGAGGAGGAGTTACGGGTCATGGTGGAGGAAATTGTCAGGGTAGAGCCACAGCTGTTTGGAGCACAGGTACAGCAGATTTCCGTTGCAAGGAAGATGGAGCTCTGGCGGAGAATCATGGACAGGGTGAACGCCGTGTGACAGCACCCAAGAACAAGGGATGACATCAGGAGGAGGTGGAACGACCGGACGGGGGAATGTACGTTCCATTGAGGCAAGGCACCAGCTCGCCATACAGAGGACTGGCGATGGACCCCCACCTCCTCCTCCACAGCTCACAGCATGTGAGGAGCAAGTACTGGCAATACTGCATCCTGAGGGACTCGCTGGAGTAGCTGGAGGAAACTGGTAAGTCAATATTTACTACTAATCACCCCCATACCTGCATGCCATCTCACACCCTCACCCTCACTCCCATCACTCCAACACATCCCACACACTGCACCTACACATATGAATAACCCCAATACCAACCGCTGCATGCTATACTGATGCATGGACACCCCTCCCAGACCTGCATGGACACCCATCACCAAAGCATGCGCAGCATAAGGAAACTAACAATCCCACAATACATCACCATACACAAACAAAAGGTGGCAGGGCAACAGCAACCATAGAGGGGAAGCCAGGGATGTACAATATGTCATACACATGAAGCATAATACATCACTTATATCCCCACATGTACCACAGCCCATGTCAGTGGAGCGGAGGTGCCATGACTATCCAGTCCCCCAACAGAAGATGCCCCCAGTGATGACAGTAACTCTGGACTTCAGGATCTGGATGACCAACCTGGCCCATCACGGACCACTGGACAGCTAGTCACCCAAGCCCACTCACAGACCACGACAGAGCCTCCTCCATCAGGATCCAATACCACAGCACCCACCTAGTGTACCCACACCTCTGTCCCAAGGACACATTAATCAGCAGTGTGCCTACCTGTACAGGGCTCCTCATGCCACACCTCACCCCCAAGACAATCAGGGACCTGGGGTCAGTTGCCACACCGTTCAGGGGACAGAGGCACAAGCCAACAGCAACACTGGGAAGACTTCTGTGCGTCAGGGGGAGGACAGGACCAGGGAACCGACTCTCCAGGAGACACTTTACGAGATCCTGGGAGCCTACCAACTTTCCCAGGACACAATGGCTAGATCCTAGACAACGTGTATGAGAACTGGCGGCTGCCGGAGGGACAGTATCAGGGGATCAGGGAGGACTTGCAGATCATTAACAACACCCTGATTTCCATTGCAGGGGTGCTGGCAGTCATGGCCAACATCATGAGGGAGGCATCAGCACACCCTCGGGCCCCTACCACTAGCCAATCCATCGACCAGCCCTCCACTTCTGCTGCTGCTAGTGGGCAGGAGGCCCTGCCACAGGACCCACAGGCCACCAGCATCCCTCCCCCTGCAGAAGGTGAACCTGTGACCCAGACAGAAGCCAGAGACACTAGCCAAGACCATCGCCAGGAAATGAGACTCTCCTGACTGTCCCCCTTGTGTCCCACCCTGTCACCTTGTCCACTTTGAGCTGCCATTGCTCCCCTTCCTATGGCCCCTTGGAAACTGTACCTGTGCTACAAACAGACTGGAACAATACCCTGGATTTTCCTCCATCATCACCCCATTCCATTGCACTTTCACCTCAATTTCTTAGCACTACAATAAACACCCTTGGACACAACTCGACTACTTGTATGTCATGTGTTGAAAATGTATATTTATGGAAACAGTTTTATCCATTGAAAATGTACTGTACATTGTGAGAGCATAGAAATGATGATCTGTTGCTGGCTGTAATCAGCACATCAGTTCACAGTTGTTATATCACCAACATCTGCAAAATGACAAACGATAGGTGACAGTAAGTAGAGGTAAAAGGAAGTGAATGCCATCATGCCACAGCCACACAGAATACACCAATAGGCATAGAAATGTTAATCTGCACTGTCTCACCTGTGTGTCATTGGAAGTACTGATGGATAACTGATGTTGTGTTGTCCTCATCCTCATCCTCAGCCTCTTCATCCTCACTGTCAGCAGGGTTTACTGCTGCCCAAGGGGCATCTCCAGTCTCCTCCTCCTGCAGAAAAGGTACATGGTGTCTGAAGGCCAGGTTGTGCAACATGCTACATGCCACTACTATCTGGCAGACTTTCTCAGGTAAGTAGCACAGGGATCCAACTGCCAGATGGAGGCATCTGAACCTGGCATTCAGGAGGCCGAAGGTCCTCTCGATGATCCATCTGGGTCACCCATGGGCCTCATTATAACATTCTTCAGCCCTTGTCCTGGCATACCTCACAGAGGACAGCAGCCACAATAGGTTAGGGTAGCCAGAGCCACCTGCAAGTATTGAGGGACAACATTTAGCCACACACAATCCTATGGGGTTGACACCAGAGGCATACACTGACATACAGTGGGTGGGGACCAAGGCTCACCTATAAGCCACACCTTGTGCCTCTGTAGTTGGGCCATCACATTTGGGATGCTGCTATTCCTCAGAACAAAGGCATCATGCACTGACCCAGGATACTTAGCATTGATGTGGGAGATGTACTGGTCCGCTAGGCACACCATCTGCACATTCATTGAGTGGAAACTCCTACGATTCCTGAACACCTGTTCATTCTGGCAGGGGGACAAATGCATTATTTGTCCCGTCAGTGGCCCTAATAAGATTGGGGATATGTCCCATTGCATAGAATCAGGCCTTCACAGTGGCCAAATCTTCCACCTGGGGGAAAGCTTTGTAGCTGCACATGTGTTTTACCATGGAAGACAAAACTCCTGCCAGCACGATTGAAAACATTGGCTGTGACATTCCTGCTTCCAAGCCCTCTGTCACTTGGAAAGAACCAGTTGCCAGTAAATGGAGCACTGATAGAACTTGCACAAGAAAGGGGAACCCAGTGGGATGACAGATAGCTGATATCAGGTCAGGCTCCAACTGGGCACACAGCTCTGTGACTGTGGCCCTGTCCAGTCTATAGGTGAGTGTTATATGCATGTCCTCCAGTGTAGCCAAGTCCACCAGCGGTCTGGAGACAGGGGGAATGTCTCCACCTCCTATTCATCTGCAGCAGTAGGTTTCATATGGGACGGATGCATGGAAGTGTGTGTGCAAGCATCATGTAAAGGGGTGGAGGGGTGGGGGAATGTCTAGTGGCGGTGTACATGTTGTGCGCTGGGCTATGTCTGTGCCAATGGTGATGAAAACGGGTATGGTGGGCCATTTGTGTGACAGGCTGGACTGTTTGTCTAATGGTGTTCTCCTGTCTGTATTGCCTCTGCAGATCAGCGCCCATCAAAAGAAGGGAATATGGCGTGCCGTCTCCAAGGACGTGCGGACCCTGTGGGTCTATGGCAGGCAGAGCAGCCACTGTTGGAAACAGTGGTAGGACCTGAGACGCTGGGCACGGAAGACCACGGAGGCCCAGCTGGGGATGGCCTCCCAATAAGGAAGGGGTGCCCGTCAGACCCTGAGCCCCCTGATGGCCCGCATGCTGGTGGTGGTCTACCCTGAGCTGGATGGGTGCTTGAGGGCATCACAGCAGCCACAAAGGGGTGAGTACGGTGGGTATCAATACATATTTTGGCTGGTGAGGTGGTATCCGGGGGGTGGATGTGTGTTAGTGGGTGCCCCTAAGTCCAGGCCAGACAATGCAGCATGGTTCAACTGAAGGGGTAGGTCGCTCCCCCTGCCGCTGCAGCTCCTCCAAGTTCCCGAGTTCCTGTGTTCCTGAGACCCACCTAACTGTAAGTACCCCCCTCCTCCCAGCCCCTCGCCCTGCCCCGCGCCACTCACCTTCTCTCCTGCTCCTGCTTCTTTTCCTCCTCTCTGTCTCTTGCTCCTCGCTCCCCCTCTGCAATCTTCTTCTGTTCTTCTGTTCTTCCCTTCTGTTCTTCTGTGTTCTTCCGGTCTTCTGTGTTCTTCTTCCCTGTTCTTCTCGGTGCTTCTGTGTTCTTCTTCTCGGTTCTTCTCTGTTCTTCTGTGTTCTTCTCTGTTCTTCTCTGTTCTTCTGCTCTTTCTGTCTTCTGTTCTTCTGTTCTTCTGTTCTTCTGTTCTTCTGTCTTCTGCTCTTCCGGTCTTCTGTTCTTCTGTCTTCTGTTCTTCTGTCTTCTGTTCTCCTGTCTTTGGCTCTTCTACCTCCTCCGTCTTCTTCCCCCGAGCCTGCCCTCCTGCTCCTTCCTCATCCCCCTCCCTCACTCGCCTCCCCCTCTCACACCCCTAGCTAACCCGTTCGCTATCTACCTCCCTCACTCCTCCTATCTTCCTATCTCTCTAGCTCCCTATCTCACTATCTAACTCCCCCACTCTCCACCTCCTCCTACCTACCTATCTGTCTATCTATCTATTTCCCTATCTATCGACTTCTCTATCTATTTTCTCTATCTATTTCTCTATCTCTCCCCCCTCCCGCCACCCCCTCTACTACCTATCTCCCTATCCTCTCACTCTACCTCTCTCCCTCACCCACCTCTACAACCCCCCCTCCCCTATCTTCACAACCCTACTCCTATCTCTCTCCCTAATCTCAAAACCTCCTAACACTCACCCTCCTCCACCCTAAACCCCCTCCCCCAGCTCCTCTCACTCTACCTGTCCCCCCCCCTCCTTCGCGCTTTCCCGCCGCGACCTCCTGCACGCCCCCGCCCCCCAGCTCCCATTCGCCCCCAGCTGACCCCTCCCCCCCCCTCCTACCTCTTATGGCGGCCGCTGCGCGACAGTGGTAGCGACCCTTGACCCAAGGGTAGGTCGCTCCCCCTGCCGCTGCAGCTCCTCCAAGTTCCCGAGTTCCTGTGTTCCTGAGACCCACCTAACTGTAAGTACCCCCCTCCTCCCAGCCCCTCGCCCTGCCCCGCGCCACTCACCTTCTCTCCTGCTCCTGCTTCTTTTCCTCCTCTCTGTCTCTTCCTCCTCGCTCCCCCTCTGCAATCTTCTTCTGTGTTCTTCTGTTCTTCTCTTCTGTTCTTCTGTTCTTCCCTTCTGTTCTTCTGTGTTCTTCCGGTCTTCTGTGTTCTTCTTCCCTGTTCTTCTCGGTGCTTCTGTGTTCTTCTTCTCGGTTCTTCTCGGTTCTTCTCTGTTCTTCTCTGTTCTTCTCTGTTCTTCTGCTCTTCCGATCTTCTGTGCTTCTGTTCTTCTGTTCTTCTGTTCTTCTGTTTGCTCTTCCGGTCTTCTGTTCTTCTGTTCTTCTGTCTTCTGCTCTTCCGGTCTTCTGTTCTTCTGTCTTCTGTTCTTCTGTCTTCTGTTCTCCTGTCTTTGGCTCTTCTACCTCCTCCGTCTTCTTCCCCCGAGCCTGCCCTCCTGCTCCTTCCTCATCCCCCTCCCTCACTCGCCTCCCCCTCTCTCACCCCTAGCTAACCCGTTCGCTATCTACCTCCCTCACTCCTCCTATCTTCCTATCTCTCTAGCTCCCTATCTCACTATCTAACTCCCCCACTCTCCACCTCCTCCTACCTACCTATCTGTCTATCTATCTATTTCCCTATCTATCGACTTCTCTATCTATTTTCTCTATCTATTTCTCTATCTCTCCCCCCCTCCCGCCACCCCCTCTACTACCTATCTCCCTATCCTCTCACTCTACCTCTCTCCCTCACCCACCTCTACAACCCCCCCTCCCCTATCTTCACAACCCTACTCCTATCTCTCTCCCTAATCTCCAAACCTCCTAACACTCACCCTCCTCCACCCTAAACCCCCTCCCCCAGCTCCTCTCACTCTACCTGTCCCCCCCCTCCCTCGCGCTTTCCCGCCGCGACCTCCTGCACGCCCCCGCCCCCCAGCTCCCATTCGCCCCCAGCTGACCCCTCCCCCCCCCTCCTACCTCTTATGGCGGCCGCTGCGCGACAGTGGTAGCGACCCTTGACCCAAGGGTAGGTCGCTCCCCCTGCCGCTGCAGCTCCTCCAAGTTCCCGAGTTCCTGTGTTCCTGAGACCCACCTAACTGTAAGTACCCCCCTCCTCCCAGCCCCTCGCCCTGCCCCGCGCCACTCACCTTCTCTCCTGCTCCTGCTTCTTTTCCTCCTCTCTGTCTCTTCCTCCTCGCTCCCCCTCTGCAATCTTCTTCTGTTCTTCTCTTCTGTTCTTCTGTTCTTCCCTTCTGTTCTTCTGTGTTCTTCCGGTCTTCTGTGTTCTTCTTCCCTGTTCTTCTCGGTGCTTCTGTGTTCTTCTTCTCTGTTCTTCTCTGTTCTTCTCTGTTCTTCTGCTCTTCCGATCTTCTGTTCTTCTGTTCTTCTGTTCTTCTGTTCTTCTGTTCTTCCGGTCTTCTGTCTTCTGCTCTTCCGGTCTTCTGTTCTTCTGTCTTCTGTTCTCCTGTCTTTGGCTCTTCTACCGCCTCCGTCTTCTTCCCCCGAGCCTGCCCTCCTGCTCCTTCCTCATCCCCCTCCCTCACTCGCCTCCCCCTCTCTCACCCCTAGCTAACCCGTTCGCTATCTACCTCCCTCACTCCTCCTATCTTCCTATCTCTCTAGCTCCCTATCTCACTATCTAACTCCCCCACTCTCCACCTCCTCCTACCTACCTATCTGTCTATCTATCTATTTCCCTATCTATCGACTTCTCTATCTATTTTCTCTATCTATTTCTCTATCTCTCCCCCCCTCCCGCCACCCCCTCTACTACCTATCTCCCTATCCTCTCACTCTACCTCTCTCCCTCACCCACCTCTACAACCCCCCCTCCCCTATCTTCACAACCCTACTCCTATCTCTCTCCCTAATCTCCAAACCTCCTAACACTCACCCTCCTCCACCCTAAACCCCCTCCCCCAGCTCCTCTCACTCTACCTGTCCCCCCCCCCTCCCTCGCGCTTTCCCGCCGCGACCTCCTGCACGCCCCCGCCCCCCAGCTCCCATTCGCCCCCAGCTGACCCCTCCCCCCCCCTCCTACCTCTTATGGCGGCCGCTGCGCGACAGTGGTAGCGACCCTTGACCCAAGGGTAGGTTGCTCCCCCTGCCACAGCAGCTCCTCCAAGTTCCCGAGTTCCTGTGTTCCTGAGACCCACCTAACTGTAAGTACCCCCCTCCTCCCAGCCCCTCGCCCTGCCCCGCGCCACTCACCTTCTCTTCTGCTCCTGCTTCTTTTCCTCCTCTCTGTCTCTTCCTCCTCGCTCCCCCTCTGCAATCTTCTTCTGTGTTCTTCTGTTCTTCTCTTCTGTTCTTCTGTTCTTCCCTTCTGTTCTTCTGTGTTCTTCCGGTCTTCTGTGTTCTTCTTCCCTGTTCTTCTCGGTGCTTCTGTGTTCTTCTTCTCGGTTCTTCTCTGTTCTTCTGTGTTCTTCTCTGTTCTTCTCTGTTCTTCTGCTCTTCCGATCTTCTGTTCTTCTGTTCTTCTGTTCTTCTGTTCTTCTGTCTTCTGCTCTTCCGGTCTTCTGCTCTTCCGGTCTTCTGCTCTTCCGGTCTTCTGCTCTTCCGGTCTTCTGCTCTTCCGGTCTTCTGTTCTTCTGTCTTCTGTTCTTCTGTCTTCTGTTCTCCTGTCTTTGGCTCTTCTACCTCCTCCGTCTTCTTCCCCCGAGCCTGCCCTCCTGCTCCTTCCTCATCCCCCTCCCTCACTCGCCTCCCCCTCTCTCACCCCTAGCTAACCCGTTCGCTATCTACCTCCCTCACTCCTCCTATCTTCCTATCTCTCTAGCTCCCTATCTCACTATCTAACTCCCCCACTCTCCACCTCCTCCTACCTACCTATCTGTCTATCTATCTATTTCCCTATCTATCGACTTCTCTATCTATTTTCTCTATCTATTTCTCTATCTCTCCCCCCCTCCCGCCACCCCCTCTACTACCTATCTCCCTATTCTCTCACTCTACCTCTCTCCCTCACCCACCTCTACAACCCCCCCTCCCCTATCTTCACAACCCTACTCCTATCTCTCTCCCTAATCTCCAAACCTCCTAACACTCACCCTCCTCCACCCTAAACCCCCTCCCCCAGCTCCTCTCACTCTACCTGTCCCCCCCCTCCCTCGCGCTTTCCCGCCGCGACCTCCTGCACGCCCCCGCCCCCCAGCTCCCATTCGCCCCCAGCTGACCCCTCCCCCCCCCTCCTACCTCTTATGGCGGCCGCTGCGCGACAGTGGTAGCGACCCTTGACCCAAGGGTAGGTCGCTCCCCCTGCCGCTGCAGCTCCTCCAAGTTCCCGAGTTCCTGTGTTCCTGAGACCCACCTAACTGTAAGTACCCCCCTCCTCCCAGCCCCTCGCCCTGCCCCGCGCCACTCACCTTCTCTCCTGCTCCTGCTTCTTTTCCTCCTCTCTGTCTCTTCCTCCTCGCTCCCCCTCTGCAATCTTCTTCTGTTCTTCTCTTCTGTTCTTCTGTTCTTCCCTTCTGTTCTTCTGTGTTCTTCCGGTCTTCTGTGTTCTTCTTCCCTGTTCTTCTCGGTGCTTCTGTGTTCTTCTTCTCGGTTCTTCTCTGTTCTTCTCTGTTCTTCTCTGTTCTTCTGCTCTTCCGATCTTCTGTTCTTCTGTTCTTCTGTTCTTCTGTTCTTCTGTTCTTCCGGTCTTCTGTCTTCTGCTCTTCCGGTCTTCTGTTCTTCTGTCTTCTGTTCTCCTGTCTTTGGCTCTTCTACCTCCTCCGTCTTCTTCCCCCGAGCCTGCCCTCCTGCTCCTTCCTCATCCCCCTCCCTCACTCGCCTCCCCCTCTCTCACCCCTAGCTAACCCGTTCGCTATCTACCTCCCTCACTCCTCCTATCTTCCTATCTCTCTAGCTCCCTATCTCACTATCTAACTCCCCCACTCTCCACCTCCTCCTACCTACCTATCTGTCTATCTATCTATTTCCCTATCTATCGACTTCTCTATCTATTTTCTCTATCTATTTCTCTATCTCTCCCCCCCTCCCGCCACCCCCTCTACTACCTATCTCCCTATCCTCTCACTCTACCTCTCTCCCTCACCCACCTCTACAACCCCCCCTCCCCTATCTTCACAACCCTACTCCTATCTCTCTCCCTAATCTCCAAACCTCCTAACACTCACCCTCCTCCACCCTAAACCCCCTCCCCCAGCTCCTCTCACTCTACCTGTCCCCCCCCCCTCCCTCGCGCTTTCCCGCCGCGACCTCCTGCACGCCCCCGCCCCCCAGCTCCCATTCGCCCCCAGCTGACCCCTCCCCCCCCCTCCTACCTCTTATGGCGGCCGCTGCGCGACAGTGGTAGCGACCCTTGACCCAAGGGTAGGTTGCTCCCCCTGCCGCTGCAGCTCCTCCAAGTTCCCGAGTTCCTGTGTTCCTGAGACCCACCTAACTGTAAGTACCCCCCTCCTCCCAGCCCCTCGCCCTGCCCCGCGCCACTCACCTTCTCTTCTGCTCCTGCTTCTTTTCCTCCTCTCTGTCTCTTCCTCCTCGCTCCCCCTCTGCAATCTTCTTCTGTGTTCTTCTGTTCTTCTCTTCTGTTCTTCTGTTCTTCCCTTCTGTTCTTCTGTGTTCTTCCGGTCTTCTGTGTTCTTCTTCCCTGTTCTTCTCGGTGCTTCTGTGTTCTTCTTCTCGGTTCTTCTCTGTTCTTCTGTGTTCTTCTCTGTTCTTCTCTGTTCTTCTGCTCTTCCGATCTTCTGTTCTTCTGTTCTTCTGTTCTTCTGTTCTTCTGTCTTCTGCTCTTCCGGTCTTCTGCTCTTCCGGTCTTCTGCTCTTCCGGTCTTCTGCTCTTCCGGTCTTCTGCTCTTCCGGTCTTCTGTTCTTCTGTCTTCTGTTCTTCTGTCTTCTGTTCTCCTGTCTTTGGCTCTTCTACCTCCTCCGTCTTCTTCCCCCGAGCCTGCCCTCCTGCTCCTTCCTCATCCCCCTCCCTCACTCGCCTCCCCCTCTCTCACCCCTAGCTAACCCGTTCGCTATCTACCTCCCTCACTCCTCCTATCTTCCTATCTCTCTAGCTCCCTATCTCACTATCTAACTCCCCCACTCTCCACCTCCTCCTACCTACCTATCTGTCTATCTATCTATTTCCCTATCTATCGACTTCTCTATCTATTTTCTCTATCTATTTCTCTATCTCTCCCCCCCTCCCGCCACCCCCTCTACTACCTATCTCCCTATCCTCTCACTCTACCTCTCTCCCTCACCCACCTCTACAACCCCCCCTCCCCTATCTTCACAACCCTACTCCTATCTCTCTCCCTAATCTCCAAACCTCCTAACACTCACCCTCCTCCACCCTAAACCCCCTCCCCCAGCTCCTCTCACTCTACCTGTCCCCCACCCTCCCTCGCGCTTTCCCGCCGCGACCTCCTGCACGCCCCCGCCCCCCAGCTCCCATTCGCCCCCAGCTGACCCCTCCCCCCCCTCCTACCTCTTATGGCGGCCGCTGCGCGACAGTGGTAGCGACCCTTGACCCAAGGGTAGGTCGCTCCCCCTGCCGCTGCAGCTCCTCCAAGTTCCCGAGTTCCTGTGTTCCTGAGACCCACCTAACTGTAAGTACCCCCCTCCTCCCAGCCCCTCGCCCTGCCCCGCGCCACTCACCTTCTCTCCTGCTCCTGCTTCTTTTCCTCCTCTCTGTCTCTTCCTCCTCGCTCCCCCTCTGCAATCTTCTTCTGTTCTTCTCTTCTGTTCTTCTGTTCTTCCCTTCTGTTCTTCTGTGTTCTTCCGGTCTTCTGTGTTCTTCTTCCCTGTTCTTCTCGGTGCTTCTGTGTTCTTCTTCTCGGTTCTTCTCTGTTCTTCTGTGTTCTTCTCTGTTCTTCTCTGTTCTTCTGCTCTTCCGATCTTCTGTGCTTCTGTCTTCTGTTCTTCTGTTCTTCTGCTCTTCTGCTCTTCTGCTCTTCTGCTCTTCTGCTCTTCTGCTCTTCCGGTCTTCTGTTCTTCTGTTCTTCTGTTCTTCTGTTCTTCTGTCTTCTGTTCTCCTGTCTTTGGCTCTTCTACCTCCTCCGTCTTCTTCCCCCGAGCCTGCCCTCCTGCTCCTTCCTCATCCCCCTCCCTCACTCGCCTCCCCCTCTCTCACCCCTAGCTAACCCGTTCGCTATCTACCTCCCTCACTCCTCCTATCTTCCTATCTCTCTAGCTCCCTATCTCACTATCTAACTCCCCCACTCTCCACCTCCTCCTACCTACCTATCTGTCTATCTATCTATTTCCCTATCTATCGACTTCTCTATCTATTTTCTCTATCTATTTCGCTATCTCTCCCCCCCTCCCGCCACCCCCTCTACTACTTATCTCCCTATCCTCTCACTCTACCTCTCTCCCTCACCCACCTCTACAACCCCCCCTCCCCTATCTTCACAACCCTACTCCTATCTCTCTCCCTAATCTCCAAACCTCCTAACACTCACCCTCCTCCACCCTAAACCCCCTCCCCCAGCTCCTCTCACTCTACCTGTCCCCCCCCTCCCTCGTGCTTTCCCGCCGCGACCTCCTGCACGCCCCCGCCCCCCAGCTCCCATTCGCCCCCAGCTGACCCCTCCCCCCCCTCCTACCTCTTATGGCGGCCGCTGCGCGACTGCGCAGCGGGCGCGCGCAGCGGGCACGCCGCTGGCGCGCCGGAGGCGCGCCAGAGGCAAGCCCATCTGCGCCCGTCCGCGCCTGGCCCGCGCCCAGCGCCACGACCCCTGGTCCCCAGCTCCCCCAAGCCCCGCTGATCTGCTACGACCCCACCACCCTCCACGCCCTCAACCCAGGGCGCTCCAAAACCTGCTTCCTAGCTCACCCCAAACGCACCCATGGACCCTTCGCCTGCAACTCCTGCAAACGCATCTTCCACCACGCAACTACCACGACCACAAGCCCACGCGCCATCAACCACCTCAAGTGCATCCTGATCAACGCTCGTTCCGTCCACAAGCACGCCGTTGAACTTTGGGACCTCCTGGACTCCACAGCCCCGGACGTCGCCTTCATCACGGAGACATGGATGAACGCCTCCTCTGCTCCAGACATCGCTACCCGCCATCCCCGAAGGCTACAAGATCTCCAGAAAAGACCGCACCAACCAAGTAGGAGGAGGTGTCGCCATCATCTTCAAAGACTCCATCAGCGTCACCACCTCCACCGAAGACCCCCCCCTCGCCGCTGAACACCTGCATTTTCAGATTCGCACCGACCCAAGGACCACCCTCAGAGGATCCCTCGTCTACCGTCCTCCCGGACCTCGCGCCTCTTTCAGCGACGCCATCGCCGACTTCATCTCCCCGCACGCCCTCGCCTCACCGGACTACATCCTCCTAGGCGACCTCAACTTCCATCTGGAACAAAACAACGACCCCAACACCACCACCCTGCTCGACAACCTCGCCAACCTCGGCCTCAAACAACTGGTGAACACCGCCACCCTCATCGCCGGACACACGCTCGACCCTATCTTCTCCGCCAGCAAACACGTCTTCTTCAGCCACACCTCTGCCCTACACTGGACCGACCACAGCTGCGTCCACTTCACATTCCGACGCGAGACCTCCCACCTCCGCACTCAACCCATCCCTCATCGACAGTGGAACAAGATCCCTGAAGAGCAACTCTTCTCCGCTCTCGCCGCCAACCAACCCACCCTCACCACCGACCCCAACGACGCAGCTCTCAACCTCACAAACTGGATCTCCAACTGCGCTGACAACCTTGCTCCCCTCAAACGCACGCATCGACAGACCAACACCAAAAAACCTCTCTGGTTCTCTGACACCCTCAAAGAATCAAAGAAAACTTGTCGTGCCCTTGAGAAGGCCTGGCGCAAGGACCACACCGCTGACAACATGACCGCCCTCAAGAACGCTACACGCGAACACCACCACCTGATCCGCACTGCCAAAAGGAACTTTTTCACCGACAGACTAGACAAAAACAGCCACAACAGCAGAGAACTCTTCAGCATCGTCAAAGAGTTCTCCAACCCCAGCGCCAGCGCCAACGCCGTCACGCCCTCACAGGATTTGTGCGAATCCCTCGCCACTTTCTTCCATCGCAAGATCAGCGACCTCCACGACAGCTTCGGACACCAGACCCAACCATACACCACTGAACCCGCTTCCCCGGACATCACCCTCAACAACTGGACCCACATCAACACGGAAGAAACCAAATCCATCATGAACTCTATCCACTCCGGCGCCCCTTCAGACCCCTGCCCGCACTTCATCTTTAACAAAGCCGACGACATCATCGCCCCGCACCTCCAGACCGTCATCAACTCTTCTTTTTCTTCTGCTACCTTCCCCGAATGCTGGAAGCACGCTGAAGTCAACGCCCTACTAAAGAAACCTACGGCTGACCCAAGCGACCTGAAAAACTTCCGCCCCATCTCTCTTCTACCTTTCCCAGCCAAGGTAATAGAAAAGACCATCAACAAACAGCTGACCACCTTCCTGGAAGACAACAACCTGCTCGACCCTTCACAAACCGGATTCCGAACCAACCACAGCACGGAAACCGCCCTCATCTCAGTCACAGACGACATCAGAACCCTGATGGACAACGGTGAAACAGTCGCCCTCATTCTCCTCGACCTCTCGGCTGCCTTTGACACCGTCTGTCACCGCACCCTAATCACCCGCCTACGCTCCACCGGGATCCAAGGCCAGGCCCTGGACTGGATCGCCTCCTTCCTCGCTAACCGCTCCCAAAGAGTTTACCTCCCTCCGTTTCGCTCAGAACCCACCAAGATCATCTGCGGCGTACCTCAAGGCTCATCGCTCAGCCCGACACTCTTCAATGTCTACATGAGCCCCCTCGCCGACATCGTACGCAAGCACGACATCATCATCACCTCCTACGCCGACGACACCCAACTTGTACTCTCCCTCACCAAGGACCCCGCCAGCGCCAAGACCAACCTACAAGAGGGTATGAAGGACGTCGCAGATTGGATGAGGCTCAGCCGCCTAAAGCTGAACTCTGAAAAAACGGAAGTCCTCATCCTCGGCAACACCCCGTCCGCCTGGGACGACTCCTGGTGGCCTACGGCCCTCGGCACCGCACCGACCCCCGCAGACCACGCCCGCAACCTCGGCTTCATCTTGGACCCTCTTCTCACCATGACCAAGCAAGTCAACGCCGTGTCCTCCGCCTGCTTCCTCACTCTCCGCATGCTCCGTAAGATCTTCCGCTGGATCCCCGCCGACACCAGAAAAACCGTGACCCACGCCCTCGTCACGAGCCGCCTGGACTACGGCAACACCCTCTACGCCGGGACCACAGCCAAACTCCAAAACCGCCTGCAACGCATCCAAAACGCCTCGGCCCGCCTCATCCTCGACGTACCCCGCAACAGCCACATCTCCGCACACCTGAGACACCTGCATTGGCTCCCAGTCAGCAAAAGGATCACCTTCCGTCTTCTCACCCACGCACACAAAGCCCTCCACAACAAGGGACCGGAATACCTCAACAGACGCCTCAGCTTCTACGTCCCCACCCGCCCCCTCCGCTCCGCTGGCCTCGCACTTGCTGCCGTCCCTCGCACCCGCCGCTCCACGGCGGGTGGGAGATCTTTCTCCTTCCTGGCGGCCAAGACCTGGAACTCCCTCCCCACCAGCCTCAGGACCACCCAGGACCACTCCGCTTTCCGGAGACTCCTAAAGACTTGGCTGTTCGAGCAGCGATAACCCCCCCTTTTCCCCCTAGCGCCTTGAGACCCGCACGGGTGAGTAGCGCGCTTTATAAATGTTAATGATTTGATTTGATTTGATTTGAAGGGTAATGGGTGTATGGCAAATACAGGTAACCTAGCTTGTTAGCAGTCCATTTCTTGCAGGGTATCGTGGGTCCAAGGAGTGCTGCAGTTGGGGGGGGTGTGGTCCTCATCTTGCCATAGTGACTAGCCATATCACTGGTAGTGCAATCCATAGTGCCTAAGCCTGTTCCCTGTGTGTGATGGTGATGTGCATACCAATAGTGGTGTTAGTGTAGTCATTGACCCAGTGTATCCTTTGTCCCCCCCCCTTTTTTGTTTTGTCATCCTGTCCTTGTGTGCATTACCATCATCTGGCAGAGGAGCAGGGGCACCGGCGACAGAGGGAGCTGCATCCCACAGGACCCAGGAGGCAGAGTCCACTGGCGCCGAGGGAACCAGTGCGATGGGGGGCGAGGGGAGCACCATGGCGGAGACTGGAGGTGACAACACAGACTCAGATACCTCCTCCGATGGAAGTTCCCTGGTGGTGGCGGACACCTCTGTGACCACCCCAGCTGCAGGTACAGCCGCCACCCCACTACCATCACTGCCCTCCCAGTAGCCCCTCATCAAGTTGCCCGTGCCCGCTCACCCAGGAGGGTGGGCATCTCTTTCGCCCTAGGCACCTCAGGCCCTGCCCCAGTGAGCCCTGCTGCCCTGATTGAGGAGGCTATTGACCTCCTGAGATCCATCTCTGTAGGGCAATCAACCATTATGAATGCCATCCAGGGGCTGGCATCCCAGATACAGTAATGCAATGCATTCCTGGAGGGCATTCACAGTGTATTGGCGGCTCAACAGAGATCGATTCAGGCTCTGGCCTCCTCTCTGATGGCAGACACTGGCCCCGTTTTTACCACCCCCTCCTTCTTTAAATGCGGAGGTTGCATCACATGTCAATTTGCACTAAACAAAACCCATGACTTCTCGTACAACACAAGTGAAATCTTTCACATTAAACAATTTTTCAACTGTAACACAAGATTTACTGTCTATTGTATTATATGTACCTGTGGACTGATCTATGTAGGCAGTTCAATTCGCCCTCTGAAACAACGCATTCAAGAACATATCAGAGCTGTTAGAAATGTTAATAGGAACTATCCTATAGCTATTCACTTCAACTCACTACATGACGAAGCTGACATTCATAACATCAGATTCCACAGCATCGCCCAAGTCACTAGCCACCCCAGGCTAGGTGACAGGACAAAAGAACTCAGAAAATGTGAAGCAAGGTGGATACTTAAGCTACGAGCTGTGGAAAAAGGTTTGAATGCAGACAGGGAACTACATGTATTTCTGACTTAATAATACTCAGGTCTACCTATCTAGAATCATACAGTATGTATAAATACTTGTGTCTCTTTTTAGAGATGTTAACTTAACACTATACTTGTCCTTTTCTCCCATATTATCCTCTGAACGTTACGTACACCAATGTAATTATGTTGTTCTATGTACAGTGTGTCACATCATACTTTATATTGTCTCATGCAGCCTGTTACACACAAACACTTTTTGATCTAGTCTTATTTTACTGTACTAATACTTTTTAAACTACAAGTTTATACTACATTAATATGTATATCGGCACCCTATTTACTAAAACTGTATAATGACTCAAAGTGAACATTTATTTGGCTTATCTGTCTCTATACATGCACTCCACTTTTTGGGTCTATCCTTGTCTCTTTAATGTCTCTACGACTTTCCAACTCACATGCAGTATATGAACCTCTCTGTGCACTTAGATCTTCTTATCTGTTTCAGCTCCATAAGCAAGTTTTTTCCCCCACACAATATGGCCGCTTTGTTTTCCGGCCTATACCTATCGCTGGACAATTTATTTACAGTCCTGTTTTTATTTCTACAAACAAAATGGTCGCCACCTTTTTCCGGCTTACACTCACTTCCATTCTTTTCTTTTCCTGTTGTAGTTTTTATCTCGGATCAGCCAAGCAAAGGAATACGCTTCACTTAAAAAAAAGGGACGCGTCAGCCATTACGTTCTCTTTCACGTACGAGTAGTCCGTTTTCCATTTTTCTTCACGCCAACCATTCAAAAGCCCGCATTCACGGCTTCTCAATTAGTCACCAGAACTCGAAACTTTGATGAACAGGCTACGGTCACTAAGGTAAAGAAATCGACTCGCTCTTTGTCTTTAGACTACATGGGAATGATATGCAACACTTTATACTAGATAAATCTACGTATAATTTTTACAGCAATTTGCTATAGTCCACAAACAGATCTCTGTTCCCAGGCCACATATACCAGTTACAATTAATGAGAGATAACATTACTTTTTCATTTTGTTTTTTACTTCATGCTGATACATATGTGTTACCTGAGCAAATTGTAAGACTTTATCCCAATAGTAACACAATATGGAACGGATCGCCTCTTTCTTTTGTCACTACTTATTAAATAAGCTTCTCATTTACTTCTGCATATTCCTCTTAAAGTATATTATACTCTCTGCTCTCAAAATAAAACTTATCATGGCCCGCTGACCTGCAACTTATTGAACTACCATTTGACTCAACCCAGGGAGGATATACTTATTTCAACCTAATACCTTTCGTGTTCTAACCACACATTGGTTTCCTAGCCCTATGTGACTAGATAACAGGTACTCATTAGGATATTCATATTTATTTATATATTCATGCTCTATGAATATTATCACTACTTGGATTTATCCAATATTTTCCCACCTTTACTTATTACATTTTTCCTTCCGCTCTATCTTTGTTCCCCCTTTTTGTAACTCTTTTTCAGTATATTACACCACTATTTATGGACATGATAGATATTCATACATTATCTATGTAGGTCCTGCTTATGTCAGGTGATTCCCTTACTCACTGTTTATCTTTTTTTGACTCTCTACGGTTCTTGCATCTCTATATGTCTGACTATACATGCACTTTAGCTTTTCCACACGATTTGGTGTGATTTATACACTATATCTGGATTAAGTTTTGGAACAGTTAACCTAAAAATCTCACATTATTCTGTAACTTCAGGCGTTTTTGTTTCTTTATGCCCGAACCACTGAGGCTATGTCTATCTCTCCTCACTTATAATCTATCCATTTGTTGTTATTTCCCGAGTCTGAGGATTTTGATGGTGTTGGTACCGCCCTGGAAAAGGTGGCGGATTCGTGTGTCTTAACATGGTGGGCGGTACTTTGTCTTCCCCTGGCTGTTGATGGCTACCGCCGTGTTGAGTGTTGTTTCCGCCCTGGTGGTTGGTGTGGTACATTGGCTGTCTATGGGAGTTATCACCACTATGGTCATAATTTGGCAGTACTTACCGCCAGCCTGTTGGTGGTATTACCGCCACTTTATCACTCACTGCCAGGGTCGTAATGAGCGCCTCAGTCCCCTAACTAGTTGATGGTGATAGAGTGACTCATGAGTGCTCTACTCCACTTAGGTAATACCTGTCTGATTTGACAGAGAGGGATCCATTGAAACATAAAGTGTTGACTGATAAGTGGTTAGCTAACAGGGTTCACAAGAGGCTGCAACAGCATAGTTCTAAGACAAAGGGGTAGACAACTTCTCCACCTACTGGTTCTAAACTGGAGGAGAAGAGCCAAGGCAAATCCTCATGGGACTCAACTAGGAAACATGGGAATGGCAATAGTGTGTATGAGAAGGAGCACCATGAAAAAATAGAGGACAGGTAAGCTTCTCCAAGGCCAAGGTGGTGACTTGCTTCAAGACAAAATGGGAAAATTTAAGAGATATTATCAGGTGAAAGAACCTGACCCAGCAACACCTGTGTTAGCAAACATGTCACACGTGGTTGAAGGAACCCGAGAGGGCCCAGTTGTGCTTCACCTAATAGCTTGGGACATTTGGAAGTGGGACCCAGATACACTGAAGCAAATTCATCCTAACACAATGGGATTTGTGCAGGAAGTTAATATCAATGGGAAGAAAGTTCCTACCCTGATGGATTCTGGAGCCTTCTGCACCATGGTTACTTTAGGCCCGAGGAGATACTCCCTGGAACCAGGGATATAGGTTTGGTAGTCAGTGGAGAGGTCATGGAGTATCCCCTTGCCAGGGTCAAGATTGAGCTCAATGGCAAGTTAGCTATGACTGATGTCGGGGTACGGTAAAAGAAAAGGGCTGAATGGCTATTGGGAAAAGATTTAAGTGCCCCTGAGTTGGTGCCAGGACCAGAAGCCTTTATTGCTTATACAATGTCAGTTGTGTTGACCAGAGCACAGGCTGCACATCAGTCTCAGAGTGTGGCTGGGATCATTATTGATTTGCAGGGACCAGGACAAGGTAGTTTGCAGGAAAGGGCAGACTCTGGGAGGACAATAGCAACAAAGGTCATTGCTTCTCCTCCAGAGGGAGGAAAGGATAAAGCTCTCGAAGTGGACCAGTTGCTGGAGTCGGCATTACTTCCAGAGCTGCAGGGTTTTCAAAATGTTGGGGGTGGGGCTAGCCAGTACAATCTTCACAAGGCACAGGAGGATTGTCTTAAGCTTGTGGGACTTCTGAAATAAGTCCAGGAACATGTCAGCAAAGGAGTGGCTGGGAAACACCATGTTGGTTGAGAGGATGGCCAACTTTACAGAGAGCTAGTAAATCCTGATCCAGGGACTAACAAGAGGATAGTGGTTCCATTAGTGCACAAGACCTTTCTGTTGGCAAGAGCCAATGAAGTGCCATCAGAAGGACACTTGGGGATTAGAAAAGCCCATGATAGGCTCGGCCCTTTTTCTACTGGCCAGGGATTAACATAAACACAGAGTGGTTCTGTAGAACTGGTCCTGCTTGCCACATGAATGGTAAGACAGACGGGAAGACTAAGGCACCTTTAGTGGCTCTACAAGTTGTAGGTGTTTCATTTGAGAGGGTAGGGCTAGATATAATTGGTCCATTCAACCTCACTTTACAGTCGAGCAAAGAGTATTTTTTGACTGTGGTGGATCACGCCACCAGGTACCCTGAAGCTGTACCTCTGACGATCATGACTAAAAAGGTGGTGGTGAGAGCCCCCCGGTGGTGTTTTTCTAGGGTCAGATTTCCAAAGATGGTAATTTCCAACCATGGGACCAACGTCACTTCCTCTTACATGACATAGATGTGGGAGCAAGCTGGTGTGACATACCACCCACAAACTAATGGTTTGATGGGGCGGCGTAGGAGGCTGGCCTGGCTTGTAGTGGGTACCAATGGTACTTACATCTTGTGCCAGGTCCAGTTATCCCTTATTAGTAGAGTGTAGTAGTGTTCTAGCAGCTTAGGCTGATAGAAGTAGCTATAGCAAAGCAGCCAAGGCTGAACTAGGAGACATGCAAAGCTTATGCAATACACTTATATCATATGGGTACTATATCATAAGAAGGACAATACTCAGAATTACAAAAAATAAAGGTACTTTATTTTAGTGACAATGTGCCAAAAATATCTCAGAGGATATACTCCCTTAGGAGGTAAGTAACTTACACAAAATATACACAACTAACCAAATCAGGTAAGTAAATCAGGCAAGTAAAACAGTCAGAAAATACTGCAAACACCGTAGAACACAATAGGATGCAGTAGTCCTAGGGGCAACACAAACCATATAATAAGAAAGTGGAATGCGAACCACAAATGGACCCCTAGGCAAGTGTAGTGTGTAGAGGGTCACTGGGAGAGAAAGAAAACACTAAGGGTGTAAAGGAGACCCCACCCCAAGACCCTGGAAAGTAGGAGTAAAGTACTACTATTTCCCCAGAAACACACTAAAGTCATGATTAAGGATTTTGCAAGGACCATAACAGACTGCAAAGCACTGAAGACGGATTCCTGGACCTGTGGACATGCAAAGAAAGGGGACCAAGTCCAAGAGTCGCTAAGGTGTCCAGGGCGGGCAGGAGCCCACTAAACCCCAGATGAAGGTGCCAAATAGCTGCCTCTGGGTGGAAGAAGCTGCAGGTTTTGCAACAACGAAAGGAGGTAGGACGTTCTTCTTCATGCAGAAGATGTCCCACGGCGTGCTGGAGGTTGCAGAGTTGTTTCCTTGGCAAAATACTACAAACAAGCCTTGCTAGCTGCAAGAGTCACGGTTGGAGAATAACAGTGCTACCCAGGACTAGGATGTCGCCACTTGGGAGAGGAAACAGAGGGGGCCCTCAGCAACGTAGAGAGCCCATGCACAGGAAGAAAGCACCCGCAGAAGTCCTTGAACACCGGTTCAAGAAGACTGAACACGATGTTCGTCTCAACACTGCAAAGAGAGGTCTCACAACACCGGAGGTCAACTCAGGGAGCACAGAGTGCTGGGGACCTAGGCTCGGCTGTGCATGCAAGATTTCTAGGAAATGTGTACAGAAGCCCTTGTAGCTGCAGATCATGCGGTGCACAGGATTACTGTCTGGGGAGGGGAGGCAAAGACTTACCTCCTCCAAATTCAGATAGTTGGACCTCTGGACAGTCTGGGTCAATTGGGTCCACCACATGTGTTCCAAGGGCCAAGCTTGTCAGGATGAGAGGGGACCCAGAGTACCTGTGAAGCTGAAGTTTGGTGCCTGCTGAAGCAAGGGGAAGATTAAGTCGACCCACAGGAGATTTCTTTGTGGCTTCCAGTGCAGGGAGAAGGCAGGCAGCCCACAGAGCATGCACCACCAGGAAACAGTCGAGAAAGCCGGCAGGATTAGGCACAACAATGTCGCTGGTAGTCTTCTGGCTACTTTGTTGCAGTTTTGCAGGCATCCTGGAGCAGTCAGCGGTCGATCAGCAAGTGAAGGTTAGACATATAGGTGACTTATAAGTTACTTAAGTGCAGTGAAAATGGCTGTGAAATAACGTGTGCGTTATTTCACTCAGGCAGCAATGGCAGTCCTGTGGAAAGGTTTGTCTGAGATACCTATGGGTGGCAAAAGAAATGCTGCAGCCCATATGGATCTCCTGGAACCCTAATACCCTGGGTACCTAGGTACCATATACTAGGGAATTATAAGGGTGTTCCAGTATGCCAATTGAAATTGGCAAAAGTGGTCCCTAGCCTATAGTGACAAATTTAAAGGCAGAGAGAGCATGGGCACTGAGGTTCTGATTATCAGAGCCTCAGTGCCACAGTTAGGCACTACACAGGTATACACATTCAGGCCACAAACTATGAGCATTGGGGTCCTGGCTAGCAGGATCCCAGTGAGACAGGCAAAAACATACTGACATACATGTAAAATTGGGGGTAACATGCCAAGAAAGATGGTACTTTCCTACACACCCCCCTCCTCCAAACGAGGGACAGTAAGGCTAACCTTGCCCAGATGAGTCTTCATTGTCTAAGTGGAAATATCTGGAGAGTCCATCTGCATTGGAGTGGGTACTCCCAGGTCTATGTTCCACTGTATAGTCCATTCCCTGTAGGGAGATGGACCACCTCAACAATTTAGGGTTTTCACATTTCATTTGTTTAAGCCATAATAGAGGTTTGTGGTCTGTTTGAACAATAAAGTGAGTACCAAAGAGGTATGGTCTCAACTTTTTCAAGGCCCAGACCACAGCAAAGGTCTCCCTCTCTATGGCAGACCTACGCTTTTCTCTAGGGGTCAACCTCCGGCAGATAAAAGCAACAGGTTGATCCTGGTCCTCTGTGTTTAGCTGTGATAGAACTGCCCCTACCCCTAATTCAGAAGCATCAGTTTGTACTATGAATTTGTTGGAGTAACAAGGGCTTTTGAGAACAGGTGCAGAGCACGTGGCCTGTTTGAACTCATCAAAAGCCTTTTGACAGCTAGCTGTCAATAATAAATTTTTAGGCATCTTCTTTGATGTGAGGCCATTAAGAGGGGCAGCTATAGTGCCATAATTCTTGATGAACCTCCTGTAGTACCCATTGAGGCCTAGGACGGCTCTCACTTGGGTCTGAGTTGTAGTGGGAGTACATTCCATAATAGTTTTGATCTTCCCCTGCAGTGGTGCAATCTGTTCCCCGCCTACCAGATGGCCCAGATAAACCACTTTCCCCTGCCCTATCTGGCCCTTTGAGGCCTTGATAGTGAGGCCTGCCTTTTGCAGGGCCTCCAAAACTTTCCACATGTGGACCAGGTGATCATCACAGGTGGAGCTGAAGACAGCAATATCGTCTAGATATGCTGCACTAAAGGTTTCCAGTCCTTGGAAGACCGTATTCACCAACCTCTGAAAAGTGGCAGGTGCATTTTTCAAGCCAAAGGGCATAACTGTGAACTGATAATGCCCTCCAATTGTTGAAAATGCTGTTTTTGGTTTAGCATCTTCTGATAACTTAATCTGCCAATACCCTGCAGTTAAATCAAAAGTGCTTAGATACTTGGCAGAAGCCAGTTTATCTATTAGCTCATCTGCCCTGGGTATAGGGTGAGCATCAGTTTTTGTTACTTGATTGAGACTCCTATAGTCCACACAAAACCGCATTTCCTTCTTTCCTTCTTTACTATGAGGTTTGGGGACAAGCACCACTGGGCTGGCCCAGTGGCTTTCAGAGGGTTCAATCACTCCAAGGTCTAACATTTTCTGATACAGTCTCTTGTTGATACAGTCTCTGACATGGTCAGGCTGTCTATAAATTTTACTCTTGACAGGTAAACTGTCTCCACTGTCAATTGTGTGCTCACACCAGGTAGTTGTACCTGGAACTAGTGAGAAGAGGTCAGAGAATTGTCCAAGGAGATTTATGCAGTTGTCCTTCGGCTCAGCAGTAAGGCAATCTGCTAGTACAACTCCCTCCACTAAGCCATCAGCTTCCTTGGTGGAGAAGAGGTCAGGGAGAGGGTCACTCTCTTCCTCCTGCCCCTCATCTGTGGCCATGAGCAGGGTTAAGTCAGCCCTGTCATAGTAAGGTTTAAGGCAATTGGCCTGGAGCACCCTAAGGGGGGCTTCTGGCAGTGCCCAGGTCCACCAAATAGGTGACCTCACCTTTCTTCTCCACAATGAGATGGGGTCCACTCCATTTCTCCTGGAGTGCTCTTGGTGCCACAGGCTCCAATGCCCACACCTTCTGTCCTGGTTGGTACTATGTCAGGACAGCCTTCTGGTCATGCAATTGCTTTTGGAGATCTTGGCTGGCCTGAAGGTTTTTACTGGCCTTTTTCATGTACTCAGCCATCCTTGATTTGAGGCCAAGCACATAGTCCAAAATGTCTTGTTTGGGAGCTTTTAACGGTTGTTCCCAACCCTCCTTCGCAAGAGCAAGGGGACCTCTTACAGGGTATCTAAAGAGGAGTTAAAAGGGGCTAAAGGCCACTCCTTTCTAGGGTACCTCCCTATAAGCAAAAAGGAGGCATGGCAACAGGACATCTCATCTCCACCTCAGTTTTTCAGGAAGTCCCATGATCATGCCTTTGAGAGTTTTGTTAAATCTCTCAGCCAATCCATTTGTCTGTGGATGAGAAGGAGTGGTAAACTTGTCGGTAACACCACACTCCTTCCACATTGCTTTGAGATATGCAGACATGAAGTTACTACCTCTGTCTGATACCACTTCCTTAGGGAAACCCACTCTGGAAAAGATTCCCAGGAGGGCTTTTGCCACTGCAGGAGCTGTAGTGGTCCTTAAGGGTATAGCTTCAGAATACTTGGTGGCATGGTCCACTACCACTAGGATGAATCTGTTTCCTGAAGCTGTTGGAGGGTCAAGGGGGCCAATAATGTCAACCCCCACCCTCCCAAAGGGCAACCCAACCACTGGAAGTAGAACTAAAGGGGCCTTAGGTGTGCCACTAGTCTAGCCACTGGCTTGGCAGGTCACACAGGAGCGACAGAACTCCCTGGTGTCCTCTGACATATGAGGACAGTGAAACAATGGAACCAGTCTTTTCCATGTTTTACTTTGGCCCAAATGCCCAGCTAAAGGAATGTCATGAGCCAAAGTCAAAAGCAACTCCTTATACTGCAAAGGGATAACCAATCTCCTGGTAGCTCCAGGTTTATGGTCCCTTGCCACAGTTTAAAGAAGGTTGTCTGCCCAATAGACTTTGTAGGTATCAGTGACATCCCCATTTTACTGTTTGACACCTTGTTGTCTGAGACCCTCTAGTGTGGGACAGGTCTGCTGTGCCACACTCAGCTCTTCCCTAGCAGTCCACCCTTCACCCAGAAGCTCAGCAGTGTCAGCTGCCAGCTCCTCTTGTGTAGGTTCTGCACAGGGAGAGGATTCCTCTTCCTCAGAAGGGGAATCTTCTGGAGAGGGAGGGATAGCGAGTAAGGATTTACCATTTCCACCCTTAGCTTTTGGGAGCACTTGGTCCATTTTTCCAGGATCCAAGTTTCCCTGTCCTTCTTACTTCTGGGCCTGAGCCCTTGTGAGAGCAAATATATGCCCTGGAAGCCCAGCATTGCTGCAGGAGCCTCCAACTCCACTTCAGCCCAAGCTGATGTTTTCAAATAATTTCCTAGTAAGCAGTCTACAGGTAAATCAGTGGCTACCATAACTTTTTTTGGGTCAGCAAACCCCCCCCCCCCAGTTGAGATTCACAACAGCCATGGGATGGCTAAGAGTGTTGTTATGAGCATCAGTCACTTGGTACTGCTGACCAAGTAGGTGTTGTTCAGGGGCAACCAGTTTCTCTATCACCATGGTGACACTGGCTCCTGTGCCCTGTAGGCCTCAACATCAACACCATTTATTAGGGGTAGTTGCTTGTACTTACTTATATTAAGGGGACACGCAAGTAAGGTAGCAAAATCAATACCACCATCAGAGACTAATGCAGCCTCTGTGGTCTCCCTAACTAGAACAACCCCCACTGCATTACCAAGGTGAGCCCAGCTGCACCCTTTGTCTGGCTATTTGTAGTGTCCTTCCCACCACCACTGCTATTACTAGGGGCACTAGTGGACACAGTTGGGGTTGTGATAGTGGGAGCCTTTGTGTTTTTCTTTGGACAAGTGGGATCACTTGCCCAATGGCATTTACTTTACATAAATAACACCATGGCTTCTTTTGATTGTGAGAAGAGGATTTGGCCCCACCTCCCCCAGAGGAGTTTTGTGGGCCTAATGAAGACTCAGAATTCTTTTTGTCTTTGTCCCCACCCTTGTCATGATACTTACCATCCTTCTTCTTGCCATCCTTGTCACCCCCTGTATGAGCTTTTCTGCTCACTCTTGTTCTGACCCATTTGTCTGCCTTCTTTCCCAATTCTTGGGGAGAGGTCAGATCTGAGTCTACCAAGTACTGATGCAACAAATCTGACACACAATTATTCAAGATATGCTCTCTCAAAATTAGATTATACAGGCTTTCATAGTCAGTCACCTTACTTCCATGTAACCATCCCTCCAAGGCCTTCACTGAACAGCCAACAAAGTCTGTCCAGTCTTGAGAGGACTCTTTTTCTGGTATCTCTGAACTTTATCCTGTATTGTTCAGTGGTTAAGCCAAATCCATCTAAGAGTGCATCCTTCAAAACTTTGTAATTGTTGGCACCACTTTCCCTGACAGTAAGGAGTCTGTCCCTACCTTTGCCAGTGAAAGATAGCCACAATATAGCAGCCCACTGCCTTTGAGGGACCAACTGTACCACACAGGCCCTCTCAAGTGCAGAAAACCACTTGTTTGTCATTCCCCCTCATTGTAAGGGGGGACAATCTTATGCAGGTTTCTTGAATCTGTTTCTCTAACAGGATGACTATCAAGATTGGTGCTGTTGCTGCCACCATGGGGAACTAACTCCAACTTCTGTCTTTCTCTCTCTACATCTAGGGATTCCCTGTCTAAGGCCAACTGTTGCTGCCTTAGCCTCACTCTGGCCTCTTCCAACCTCAGCTTTCTGAGTTCCCTGTCTAGGGTGTTATCCTCAGGGTGGGAGGTTTGGGAATTCTCTGTTACAGAGGTAATGTGAGAATGGGCAGAAGTGGACCTTTCTCTGACTACCTGGTCCCTAGTGACCTGGCTTTTTGGAGTGAAAGGTGTCCTACTGTTGTGTGACCCCTTTCCACTATCAGCTTCACTAGGTGGCCTGATAAGTGAAAGGTCTTTGGAAGTAGCCTCCCCAGAGTTCTCAGGACCCTCCCCTGAATCTATCTGGGTACCCCCCTACTCTACCTTCTGATCCTGGGTTTGACCAGTCTGACTTTGGTCACTTTCAAGGAGAAGGTTAAGAAGAAGATCCTTAGTAGGGTTCTTCCAATCCAAAAACTTCTTTCTATACAGAGACCCCTCAAATATTTAAAGTTTAGATTGTCATAAGTTGTCTTCACAACTTTGGGAGTGGCCTCTACCCCAGACATGGTGAAGAGAAAGAGGTTAGGTGCAAGAGAAAAAGTTTTGAAAACTTTTTAAAGAAAAGAGAAAAATGTTTTCAAACTTTTTAGAAACTTTTTAGAGAGAAAGTAAGACTGTTAAGTTTACTTGTGTATATTTCCAAATATTTAGAATATGGTTTTCTTATGAAAAACACCAATGACAAAGTGGTAAAGCAGTTACAAGTACTTATCCCACAGCTGCACCACCTATTTAGGAGGCTGGCCTGGCTTGTAGTGGGTACCAATTGTGCTTGCACCTTGTGCCAGGTCCAGTTATCCCTTATTAGTAGAGCCTAGTAGTGTTCTAGCAGGTTAGGCTGGTAGAGGTAGCTATAGCAAAGCAGCCAAGGCTGATCTAGGAGACATGCAAAGCTCATGCAATACCACTTATATCATATAGGTACTATATCATAAGAAAGACAATACTCAGAGTTACTAAAAATATGGGTACTTTATTTTAGTGACAATGTGCCAAAAATCTCTCAGAGGATATACTCCCTTAGGAGGTAAGTAACATACACAAAATATACACAACTAACCAAATCAGGTAAGTAAAACAGTCAGAAAATAGTGCAAACACTGTAGAACACAATAGGATGCAATAGGCCTAGAGGTAACACAAACCATATACTATGAAAGTGGAATGCAAACCACAAATGGACCCCTAGGCAAGTGTAGTGTTGTAGTGTAGCCATTTTTTTATGTAGCTTTTGCGCGTTTGCTTATAGTATTAGGCCTCTGTGCACTCTGTCCTAGATGCATTTTATTTAGCCTCGCACTGTTATTTTACAATAACCAGTTTCACGGTCTTGTTTTATTTTCTTCTATCACACTGTTTAGTTTACTTCAGCACTGGAGTTCTCAAACAATACATTCTTGCTCGCTCTGTGCTTCAGTCAAGGATACAGTCTGGTACATTGCCGATAGTCGTGGTAGAAGTTTAGTCTTTAGGGTTCGTAGAAAGTACACATTCTTACATAGGGACGTTTCTTAGAACACCGGCGTGTTAGTTATAAAAACACTTCCTAGTCCTGGTACACGTAAGAGGGAGATTCTGACCAGGGAACCACAACTAGACGTTGACTGCCCTGTTGCAGATGCTGATCCCGATCACAGGCCTTTTCTCAGGTATGAGGGTTGATGTCCTCCCCGGGGAACCTGAAAGGCAGGCTTAGAGCTTAACATGCTGTGCTCAAAATAGAACTTAGAAGAGAGAACGTAATCTAGTAGCACTATGATAGCGTTATTCTTATGTTTCACTCTCCTCGTTACTATTTCAATCCTACTGTGTTGTATGGTTCTGGTTATTGCGGCTCACGCCTTGTTATCTAAAATGCAGTCGTTTTATTAAACCAATCTTTAAAACTCAAACTGCCTTTGTCATTTATGTATGAGACCACACTGTGTATGAGAGAACTGGTTGGGATCTGAGTGACCACAACTTCCCTGGGAAGCCCTAAGATGTCATGCGCTCGGCTGCCCAATTGTCTCTTCCCTTTGGGAGAGATGAGGCAATGCTAGTTAGCCGGAGCTCAACCCGGATTTGGGGTGACAAGGGTCCTTCGCTGTGGGTTAGACTTAATCCCCCACACTGTGATGGATCCTGCCACCCAAAAATCCAGTAGTCTCATTAGGATAATGAGAGCCTACGCGACAGTGTGTAGAGGGTCACTGGGAGAGTAAGAAAACACTAAGGGTGTAAAGGAGACCCCACCCCAAGACCCTGGAAAGTAGGAGTAAAGTACTACTATTTCCCCCAAAACACACTAAAGTCGTTATAAAGGATTTTGCAAGGACCACAACAGACTGCAAAGCACTGAAGACGGATTCCTGGACCTGAGGACCTGCAAAGGAAGTGGACCAAGTCCCAGAGTTGCTAAAGTGTCCAGTGGGGTCAGGAGCCCACTAAACCCCGGGTGAAGGTGCAAAATGGCTGCCTCCGTTTGGAAGAAGCTGCAGGTTTTGCAACAATGTAAGGAGGTAGGAAGTTCTTCTTCAAGCAGAAGATGGCCCACGGCATGCTGGAGGATGCAGAGTTGTTTCCTTGGCAAAATACTGCAAACAAGCCTTGCTAGCTGCAAGAGTCACAGATGGAGAAAAAGGGTGCTGCCTGGCCCCAGGAAGGACCAGGATGTCGCCACTTTGGAAAGGAGACAGAGGGGACCATCAGCAATGTAGAGAGCCCATGCACAGGAAGGAAGCACCCGCAGAAGTCCTTGAACATAGGTTCAAGAAGACTGAACATGGCGGTTGTCTCAACACTGCAAAGAGAGGTCCCACAACACTAGAGGTCAACTAAGGGAGCTGAGCATCACAGGAGAGAGTGCTGGGGAACTTGGCTTGGTTGGGCATGCAGGATTTCTTGGAAATGTGCACAGAAGCCCTTGTAGCTGCAGATCACGTGGTGCACAGGATTACTGTCTGGGGAGGGGAGGGAAAGACTTACCTCCTCCAAATTCGGACAGTTGGACCTCTGGACAATCTGGGTCAATTGGGTCCACCACCTGTATTCCAGGGGCCACGCTCGTCAGGATGAGAGGGGACCCAGTCCTGGACCAGTCAGCGGTCAATCCTTGGCAGAAGTCGAAGGGAGAAGTGCAGAGAAACCCTGATGAATTCCTGCAAGTGATAATCTGAGGAAAAGCCCACTGGAGAGACCCTAAATAGCCCTCAGAGGAGGATTGGCCACCTAGTCAGGTATGCACCTATCAGGAGGGGTCTCTGACGTCAACTGCTGGCACTGGCCACTCAGAGGCCTCCAGAGTGCCCCCACACCTCTGGCAACAAGAGGTGTCTTTGTCCAGTTTCGCACCAGAGCAGGGACTGCGGGTTCCCTAAACCGGGGTGTAACACCCTCTCTCAGAGGAAATGCTTTGTTCTGCCTTCCTGGGACTGGGCTGCCCAGACCCAGAACCCTGTCTGTGGGGTGGCAGCAGCTGTAGATGCAGAGAAAACCCCAGAGAGCTGGTTTGGCAGTAATGGGGGTCCATAGTGGAGCCCCCAGGATGCATGGAATTGGCTCCCCAATACCAGATTCGGAATGGGGGGACAATTCCATGATCTTAGATATGTTACATGGCCATATTTGGAGTTACCATTGTGAAGTTACATATAGGTATTGACCTATATGTAGTGCCCACGTGTAATGGTGTCCCTGCACTCACAAAGTCTGGGGAAATGGCCCTGAACTATGTGGGGGCACCTTTGCTAGTGCAAGGGTGCCCTCACACCTAATAACTTTGCACCTAACCTTCAGCAAGTGATGATTAGACATATAGGTGACTTATAAGTTACTTAAGTGCAGTGAAAATGGCTGTGAAATAATGTGTGTTATTTCACTCAGGCTGCAATGGCAGTCCTGTGTAAAGGTTTTTTCTGAGCTCCCTATGGGTGGCAAAAGAAATGCTGCAGCCCGTATGGATCTCCTGGAACCCCAATACCCTGGGTACCTAGGTACCATATACTAGGGAATTATAGGGGTGTTCCAGTATGCCAATTGAAATTGGTAAAAGTGGTCACTAGCCTATAGTGACAAATGTAAAGGCAGAGAGAGCATGAGCACTGAGGTTCTGATTAGCAGAGCCTCAGTGACACAGTTAGGCACTACACAGGTATACACATTCAGGCCACAAACTATGAGCACTTGGGTCCTGGCTAGCAGCATCCCAGTGAGACAGGCAAAAACATACTGACATACATGTAAAATTGGGGGTAACATGCCAAGAAAGATGGTACTTTCCTACAGGCGGTTTATCAAGACACTGAAGAGCATGATGGAAACTCTGCCAGAGAATCTCAGGAGGAAGTGGGATTTATTCCTGCCATGTCTCTTGTTTACCTACCGAGAAATTCCTGGAGAAGGGGGTAGTGTTCAGTCTCTTTGAGCTTCTGTATGGACACCCGATGGGGGGTCCACTCACCGTAGTCAGAGAAGGGAAGGAAGAAACCTCAGAGGCTACACAGAAGGATTTGCTAGACTATGTGATTGGCCTCACGAAGGGGATGGTGCAATACATGAGTCAGGCAAAGGAAAACCTTCAGGCCAGCCAAGCACTGATGAAGGAATGGAATGACCAGAAACCTACTCTGACTTGGTATCAGGAAGGTAAGCAGGAATTGGTGCTAAATCCTATTTGGCCCAGGGCTTTAGAAGACACATGGTGTGTGCCTTATAAGGTGATTCAAAAGGTTTCTGAGGTAAATTACTTGGTGGACACAGATGCAAGAAGGGAGATTGTTCCATGTGAACAGGCTGAAGCCTTACCTCCAGAGGGATTACACATTAAATGTCAGGACTATGGCAGAAGTAGAAGAAGTAGAAAAAGACAGTGAGCCTCTCCCTGACATGCTGCATAGTGACATGAAAAAAAATGGCACTGTGGAAGTAGTTTAGTTAGCCCCTGAGTTAACACCTGTGCAGCAGACAGAGTGTAGAGAGGTGTTGGGATGGTTTGCCAACTTCTTCTCACTGACTTCAGGGTTGACACCTGTCTGCATCCATGACACAGGTGAGAGTCTGCTGGTAAAGGGCAGAAAGCCTAGCCAGGATTAGGGCTGCATTAAGGTGGAAATTGCCAAAATGTTGGAGCTGAAGGTCATTGAGAGATCTCATAGTCCTTGATCTACTTCTGTGGCTCCAGCACCAAAGATGGGGTTAAGTGACTTGTAGTTCTGTGTGGACTCCCCAGCCCTCAATGAGGTAACCAAAACTGATGTCCATCCAATCCCCAGAGCGGAAGAGCTTGTGGATCGATTAGGTGCTGCAAAGCACTAGAGCACCTTAGATCTGACCAGTGGATATTTACAAATTGCTTTGACACTAAATGCCAAGGAGAAGACTGCATTCTCTATACCAGAGGGGCTGTATCAGTTTAAAGTGATACCTTTTGGGTTGAGGAAAGATCCTGCTACTTTTCAACTTCTACTGAACCATGTTCTTGCAGGGCTGGAGGAGTTCTGTGTGGTTTACCTGGATGACATTGCAGTGTACAGCAATTCATGGCAGGACCACCTTAGGCATCTAGGACAGGTGTTGGTGAGAATACAGTAAACAAAGCTGACCATCAAGGCAACTAAGTGTCAGGAAGGGCAGTCCTCTGTAGTCTACCTTGGGCATTAGGTGGGGAACAGGAAGATTCGCCCATTTGCTGCCAAAATTCAGTCTGTGGTGGAGTGGGACATTACTACTACCCAGCCTGAAGTGAGGGCCTTCTTAGGACTCACAGGGTGTTAAAGAAACTTTGTGGCGAGCAGTGAAAGCATGATTGCCCCATTGACTGTTTTGATCTCTAGGAAACAGCCCAGGAAAGTAATATGAACTGAATAGTGTCAGAAAGCATTAGAGGAATTGAAGGAGGACACTATGCAGTGCAGCTGTACTGAAAGTTCCTAACTACAGTCAGCCTCTGATAGTACAGCTGGATGCCTGTGAAGAAGAAATTGGAGCAGTGTTAGCTCAACTAGGCAACAAAGATAGTGAGCATCTGGTAGTCTTTATTAGCAAACGATTACTACCCCGAGAACAGAACTGGTGGCTGTGGAGGACTGCTTTGCCATAGTGTAGACCTTGTGTATGTTTGGTCCTTGTTTGTTTGTCACTAAAGGGCATATTTATGACTTTGTGATGCAGTGCAGCAAGTCATCTTGGTACGCTGCGCTGCGCTGAATCACAGGCAAAGGGCAGAAATGTGCTTTATTTAAAAGAATATTGTGCATTCCTATCTTTGGCTCTGCGCTGGTGCAGTTTTGTCAGCCTATTGCCAACAAAGACACCCTTGCATCATAGTGCAAGGTTACCTCTGTTATAAAGAGGGTTGTTTTTCTGCAGGAAGGGACACCTTACTGCACAAAAACATTCCTTGGGGCTTATTCCTCTAACAAGGAGAAATAAATATATTTCTGCTTGTACACCTCACACGGGGAGGTGTAGGTTATTGGCGCATTCCCAGGTCTACTACATCTGGTAAATCTGAGAATGCATCAAAATCTATGGATGTTACATGGGAACACCCCCGCAGCACCCATGGAACGCCTCCCTGGGCCAGAGTAAGGCAACCCAGCATTTTGCGCTGCGTTGCTTTACTCAACATTTACTAAGCCAATCAGGGCCATGCAAGGGGGCCTTGATTGGCTTCATAAATCTCATTTTGGTATTGCATCACTCTTGCACCATATTATGTGGTGCAAGAGCGACACAACAGGACTTGTAAATATGCCCCTAAGTTTTTTGTGCAAACAGATCAGAAGCCACTGAAATGGTTGATGGCTATGGAGGAAGAGAATCCCAAGTTTTTGAGCTGGTCTATTTCTTTGCAAGGATTAGACTTCATGGCGGAGTACAAATTCTGATTGAACCATGAGTATGCTTACAGATTTTCCCTCCTGCTTTACCGATCTGACCACCCAACTTCTCCAAGTTAGAAGTTCGTTTGGGATGTTTTGATGTGGGGAAAGTCCTCTTCCTAATAATGGACATGCGCTACTGCTTTGAGATCCCAATTGTACTGATGTCTGGATCCTTAACACTGATTTTTGTTGTCATAGGCAAACACAGATCATTCATCTGCAACATGACATGGGCCTGTCTTACGGACTGCTGTCTTGTTAAACTGAGCGTGGCACTCATACGATCCCCTCATAGTTGTAGAAGGCTGCTGTTTTACCAGGAGCTAAGAAGCACAAGCACAGTGGTGGCAGAATACCGTGTAGTGATCAGTTGGAGTGAACAGGTCCTTTTTAACCTGTGTCACTGGAAAGAGGCCTAAAGGCTTAATCACATTTTTAAAGGTCCCGCTGCTGTGTCCTCAACTCACCCCTAACTTACATCAGGTTACTGTGAAGCGCTGCACAGCACAGAAGTGGGGTAGCTATGCTGGGTGAATGTGTGCCTGTAGAGAATGATATGCAGGGATAAAGCAGTACTGAGTAGTGCATGCATGATTTTCTCATGTGTGTTGTGGGTGCATGTGCCTGAGAGTGGTACAGTGCTGAAGGATGCAGTGCTGTGCAGCATGTGCAGGATAAGTGCATGTGCAGCCTGTGCAGGACAAGTGCATGTGCTGGGGGTGTGTGTACCTAGGAGTGGTACAATACATGAGGAGTGCAGTGTGTGCAGGATGAGTGCATGTGCTGGGGGTCAGTGTGCCTGAGAGTGTTACAGTGCATAAAGGATACAGTGCTGGGCAGTGCATGGTAAAGCATGGAGTGGAGGTAGGGAGATCCCCTAGACAGATTTGTAGGTTGTTTCATTCCTGTAAACTGGTTAGGAAACACACTGGGGAGGGAAGGAGCAGGTCTACCCTGTACACTTCAAAAGGTGCTCATTGAGTCAGTGAAAGGTCAGAAGGAAGAGGCTTGGGCACATCTCAGAAAGGAGATGGGTCTCATAAGGAAATCATAAAGCTTAGGGCTGGGAGCCCTGGGCTAACCTTTTGATGCACATATCACTGTGTCGGACATTCAGGCGTGACCTCTAGTCACTCTCATGATCTGTGCCGCAGGACCATCCGCTTCGGAGACATCCTGCTGTGAAGGACTGCTTTTGAAGAGAAAGATGGACTAAAGAAATATGCTCTTCAAAAGAAGCAGAACCCCAACATTAAATTTCAAAGACTCAGACCCTAAATCACATTTGCTGTTTGGAAATGGACTACAGTAAGGCAAGGTTGAGACTCCAAAAAACATCTTCTGCCAACTAGCCAGATTTGCTGTGTGAGGAGGGGAAGCTCTGCAAGACTTCTGTCTGTGACCAGGACAGGGAGCCAAGGCCTGATAGTCCCCCAATGGGTGAGGGGACAACACACAGGGAATCCAAGAGCTCCTGCCCTGGATCCTGAAGCGCCTGCCTCCTTACCAAAACTAGTGTGGCCTGTAAGGAAAAGGGGAGTAATGGAGAGAAATAGGCACAGAGGGGAGGCCAGTCAAGTCAACTCCATGTGTAAGGTGTGAGGAAATGGCTGCTGCACCAATTGGTTCATTTCCAGTATGTAGAACTAAGTTGGAGACACCTGTATGCCGGGAGAGGGCAGCCATGAAGATAGCCATGTAAAACACTGCTGTGCAGTAAGGGCTAAAGCCTCATGCTGTAGTGTTGAAGCGACCCCCTATGACAAGAGGTGCTGCCATGGTAAAGACTGTCATGCAATAAGAGCCGAAGCCTGTGTGGTAACATTGCGGCTACCATGTATATCAGGAGAGGCTGCCATAGTAAACACTGCTGTCCAGTAAGGGTCGAAGACTTGTGTGGCAGCTGTGCAGCAACCCTGTATGCAAGGAGGGTCTGCAATGAATACTTGCGCCATGTTGATCCAGCTGTATCCTATAGATGGTGAGTGGTGGTGACCCCTAGGTCAACAGGAGCAACGAGGACTGTAACTTATCCAACCCCATTGAGCAAGTGAGGAGGCTGTGGGAGCATCATCACCCAAGTTAGGGATTGAAGACCGGATCTACGAAATCACGAACCTATCAGGAACATGGAGACACTTACCCAACAGTAGAAGTGCAGGCTACCTCCGATCGTTACTGCAGCATGGCTGCAGATTGGGTGCATTCCAAGTCTCTGCACACTTCACCACTACCGGAGCGGGTAAGACTCCTTTTCAAGCCTATCGGTCCTGAAGGAACTCACTGCTGAGAGTGCCCCAGCACTTGGATGGTCTTGACTTGAACTTAACCACTATCACTAGCACAGGGAAGAAACGGGACAGGGAATTGTCATGGAAACACTAGAGCCCTAAACTCAAGAGAAATTGTGTTATTGTTTGTGTATGTCATATTTTTACTTTGTGTGGTTAAGGGTAGGACATTGATTTATTGCTGCTGCTATTGAATGCATTTTGACTTGTGAATCCTCTTCACTAATCTGTATCCAGCATCCCTGCCATTCTCCTGGCTCCCTCCCCCTGAGGGAGCCTTGGACTGCTCAACCAAGTCTTCCACTGACAGATACTTGGCTCAGTTGCTCAAAATCCATAGTAGGCCGGGCCCCAGGTCATCAGGAGTAAACGGCCTCACCCCCCCATGATTGGGGTCAGTAGCCCCGGCATGCCCCTGACCCTCTGAATCGGGTTCTGACAGTGAAACTTGGTAAATAAATAACACTAAACATCCTCATAACGTCCTGGAGTGAAACTAAAATGAACCGCCATAACATTACTTAATGCAAAGCTGTGCAGTGCTCAATAAGACACGCAGATTGTCCAACAGTGGGCAATTCACTGACTTAAATTCAGGGTATAGCATTTATTTCTATAAACTTTATTTTTCTTCACAGAAACAAAATCGTCACAATGGAAAAATCGCTTCCTCTACACACTAGTTAAACTTTGTGACGACTCATGCCCAAAGCAGGGTGCATGGAAAATGTTAGCGATATCCACAAAGATTCTACTTTATAGAAGGTCCAATCATTTTAATGACAAGCATCTGCTGATACCCTATATTCACTTTATCCTTCCTCTAAACCTTAATCACTCCTTCACAAAAGTTCACGTAAATAGCAAGACACTTTCGCAGAATAAAATTGATTTTGACTCAGAAATCCTGCTTCTGCGAATGAGTATTTATGCATTCCATGCAGTAGTCCTCTTTTTTCAAGTAAAAGCTAAAGTGAACTGGCTTCTGTGTGCTTATCCTCAGTAAATGTAAGGGAACAATGTATTCATTTCCATACGTAAGTATCAATTAGAGCCGCTAACGGGCAAAATAGTAATCCTTTCTCACTTTTATACTTTCATATAAAAAATACCTCCTGTTGTAAAAAAGGACACTGAAACATTAGTGCCATGCCCATAAATAACATGCAAGGACTCTGTGCACAGTGAATGAATACATGTTTTAATGTAGCTTGATCTGTCACAAAGCCATTAACAATAAAATAATGGATTTTGAGGTACGCAGATCTAGAATTAATTGTTAATAAGAAGTATGGTCTGTGTATAATAAGAGGTAAATTAAAGAGGTTACACAAAAGAAATGTTTTAGAATATTTTTTAAGTCCGTATTCTTTAGGGGTTATTGGGCATTGTAGTGTTCCTGAGTCATTCCCTGCAGGTACGCGCTCGCTGTGTTCTAGCGCTTAAATAATGACATGGGAGATGATATTAATTATCTGTACGGGCGTTGCTGTTACGTGTCCATTACAACCACTCAAGGACCGTATGCGGCAGACCCCCTTTCATTCACATTGATATGTCACACGGGGGTGTTCCATCGGTGGTCTGAAACACGGGAAGTGTTCCACCACTCCCGACAGGCGCAGGTGCTGAATGGAGGGTTCGCACCTCAGTTACGTCACTGAGGTCGCAAAGCTACTTTCCTTCTAAAGTTTCAACAGAATCATGAACTGAGATGAAACATTGTCACGCCACCAAGTGCCAAGATGTTCAATGTACGTCCAAGAATTTTCCAGATTAGATCTTGGCTGGTTTACAACTCATAGGGGGTCATTCCGACCCTGGTGGTCATGGACCGCCAGGGCCGGGGACGGCGGAAGCACCGGCAACAGGCTGGCGGTGCTTCAGGGGCAATTCTGACCGCGGCAGTAAAGCCGCGGTCAGAAAAGGGAAACCAGCGGTTTCCCGCCGGTTTTCCCCTGCCCCAGGGAATCCTCCACGGCGGCGCTGCAAGCAGCGCCGCCACGGGGATTCCGACCCCCTTCCCGCCAGCCTGTTCCTGGCGGTTTACACCACCAGGAAGAGGCTGGCGGGAACGGGTGCCGTGGGGCCCCTGGGAGCCCCTGCACTGCCCATGCCGCTGGCATGGGCAGTGCAGGGGCCCCCTAACAGGGCCCCACAAAGATTTTCACTGTCTGCTTTGGAGACAGTGAAAATCGCGACGGGTGACACTGCACCCGTCGCACCCCTGCAACTCCGCCGGCTCCATTCGGAGCCGGCTTCCTCGTTGCAGGGGCTTTCCCGCTGGGCCGGCGGACGGCCTTTTGGCGGTCGCCCGCTGGCCCAGCGGGAAAGTTGGAATGACCGCCGCGGTCTTTTGACCGCGGTACGGTCATTCAGCGGTAACCGCATGGCGGGCGCCGACCGCCGCCCGCCGCGGTCAGAATGACCGCCATAGTCTCTCAACCGGGTGGATGGCACCTGGTTTTGACGAAGATTACATCGGGTGCGGATGGTTCGGTTGGTAGGAGACTGAGACGGAGTTGCCAATGTTTCCACTGTGGTTTCCCCCTCGAGAGGTATGACGGGCTCATTATGATCATGGTCATCAGGAAGGCTATTGGGAGGTCTGATCCCCCCTCCTGTGCATATCAGTTCGCTGGGGTAGGAGTCTCCTCAGGGTTGCGGAGTCTCCGATGCTGGTGTAGAGTAATTGCTCTTGAATGCAGAAATGTTTCTGGTGACTTCCTCATTTCCACCTCGGGTGACAATTGGGGTGTCTTGATGTCTCACCACGGTCCAGGGTTGGGGGTCAAATGGCAGTCTGAATTTACTCCCTGGATTATGATCTGTAATGAGTACTGAATCCCCCACTCTGAGATCAGATGCCTTGGCTCTTTGTTTCCTGCTTGCTTTGTCATTGGCTGATCTACGTCTTTCATAGGTTTTTGTTTCATCCATGTGGAGAGGCCTCCAACTAAAGTGATGTGGGATGGAATCTCTGACAACCCTGGAATCTCTGACAACCCTTGTCCAAGGGCACACCTGCTGATGGCGTGAGCGGTGAGCAGATAATTCAGAAGAAATGAGTAGATCGCTAACTCTAAACTGTGTTGACAGGCGGCCGCAATTCAAACAGTTTTATTTAAAGTTCTCATGAATCTCTCGACCTCCCTATTGGACTGAGGTCAGCGAGGTAACCGCTTGTGGCGGCCCCCCGTCGACGTCAGGTACGAGGTCATCTCTTGGCTCAGAAAAGGAGGCCCCTTGTCGATCTTGATTTCTTTCATGATGCCTTGGGTGGCTACATTTTTTCGAGTTTGTGAATAACTTCACGGGCAGTCAGTGCTGGGATGATTTTGACCTCAGGATATTTAGAATAGTCATCAGTAAGCACTGTGTGTTGACCATCCGGGATGCTACTAAAATAAAAACTGGTCGATTCCCATGGTTGTCTGGGTCTTAACTCAGTTTCCACTGGGGCTGGAGGGCTGAGACTACCAGCAGATATCATGAGGGCCTCAACCTTCTCGTCCATCAAGGGGAATCACACCTTGGACTGTAATCTGTTCTTTTCGGAAATACTGATACTGACCTTGACGATAGGAAACGGTTTTTAGAATACCTCATACACGTCCCTATTGGGATTAGTTATACTTTATTCAGACTATGGATTTGGCTTAAGGAGACTGGTTACACACGTAGACTTGATTAAGTTAAGCCCTGATGAAGTCTATGAGAGTATTGTTCTCATAGGACGAAACACGTGTTGGCTGTTTGTGCTACATGGATACTGACTTCAATGCTGTGTTTGCTACACGAACACTGACTTCAAGGACAACCTTGTGTTTGTTATAATGAACTTTTCTGTTTCAATAATAAATTGAGCTTGAAACTCTCCATGGTGTTAATGCCAATATACATTGCTGATTGATACAGCAATCACTTCTAATTACATGTTCATGGGTGCCCTGACAGCTGTTTTGTGTCACTGTAATCTGTTCTTGGTTTTTACCATTTCTTAGTGGCCAGCCTGGGCCAGTTGGATGGCTTGATCAGGCTGGAAGGGATGACCAAACGGTGTCGTCGGAGGAAGCACCCCTCTGTGCCGACAGTCAGCTCCTCCTGGATGTGGTGCAGGCTTTCCATGATGCGCCTCGCTTCGAGGTCAAGTAGTAGCCATTGTTTCTTTACAACATGCCATTAGTTGGTCCGGATTGCACTCAGCGCCTGCTGCAGACAGTCCTCTTGTGCAGTGGCATGGCAAATCATGTCAGTGGAGATAGGGAGGGGACAGGATCTTTCTGTAATATTTCTCACATACTCCTCAACCTCCTTAGCATCGTCTTCTTCCTCTTTTGTGGCTGTCTGGGGGTGGCGAGACAGGTAATCTTCGGAATTGTGAGACTCTGGTCGGTATTCAATCTGGCAGTTATACTGCTGCAGTTGGAGCATCCACTTCTCAATCCTTGGGAGGCATTGAGGCAGACCCTCTAAAGAATGGGATAAGAGGCTTGTGGTCAGTCATGACCGTGAACGTGTGTCCATAAACATACAGATGGAAGTGTTTGCACCCCCAATGGATTGCAATCGTTTCTTTTTCTATTGGCGAATACTGCTGCTCTGTTGGGGTGAGAGATCTGTTGGCGTAAGCGAGAGGAGCCCATTCTTCTCCCTCCTTTCATTGGAGCAGCACTGCTCCAAGTCCTTTAAGGCCGCATCGACAGCGATAGAGGTGTCTTTATGTGGGCAAAAGTACCGGAGAGTGGTGTCGGCCGACAGTGCCTTCTTTTTGGATTGAAACGCAGTTTCTTGCTCGGGGCCTCATACGAATGCAGCGGTCGCTTTGATGAGGTCCCTCAGCATTTGAGTCAGCAGCATGGGGTCTTTGATAAACCTCCACAGTACCTTATCATTCCCAGGAAACTGCGGACTTCCATTACAGTTGTTGGTGGTAGTGCGTCCTTGATGTCCTGGACTTCAGCTGGGTCCAGGGCAACACCCGCTACAGAGAAGACATATCCATTAAAATTAAATTTCTCCTTGAAGAATTCACACTTGCTGAGATGCAAGGTCAGGCCTGAGTCCTGTATCCGTTGGAGAAGCCTCTTCAACTTAGTATGACGTTTTGGTACGGTGTGGGCGTAAACAAGGATGTCATCACTGACGTTTATAATGCCTGGGAGGTCAGCAAGGAGTTTGTGGATGACATTCTGAAATATTTCTGCAGCACTGAATATACCACTTGCGTCGAGAACGTGGTGTTATATCTCGATTGCTCGTGAAGTACTAGCTGATGGTACCGGGACTGGAGTTCTAACTTGGAAAACCAACAGGCTCCACTTAGCTCGCCGATTAGGTTGTCTATGGTGGGGGTTAGCTGTCTTTCCCTCTTGATGGCAGTGTTGGGCAGCCTCATGTCAACACAGATTCTCACCTCCCTAGACTGCTTTGGTTTCTTGGTGACCACAATTTGGGAGATCCACAATGTGGGCCTCATTACCTTCTTGATAATGCCTGCGGCTTCCAGTTTGTCAAGCTCTTGCTCTACCTGTGGTCTCAAATGAAACGCGATGCGACGATGGTGGAGTGCCACTGATTGGATCGTCTTATCAATGTGCAACTTTACCTCTTGGTCCTTTAGGCAGCCAATGCCGTTGAACACTTCGGGAAACTCTTTCAAAATTTCTGTAATGGATTCTTCATGTACCCCGAAGGTAAAAGTCACTATGCCCAGAGATTCAGCCACTCCTCGCCCCAATAACATTCCGTGGCCGTCTTCCGCGATGTATACTTGATGCTCAACGGATCATGGTGCATATGTGATCTTTATTTTAAACTTGCCCCTCATCTTTAGCGGGGTCGACTGTCCGTATGCAAATACTTTGACAGATGTAGAGTTTAAGGTTGGCCGCGACTCCATCTTCTGATAGATGTCAGAGGACATAGGCCCTCATTATGTCATTGGCGGTAAGTGCTGCTTACCGCCATGCTGACTGCCGCCAACATACCGCGACCGCGGCGGTATACTGCTATGGGTATTATGACCCACACATAGAAATCCACCATTATACAGACACACACACAAGTCCGCCAGCACAAAGGTCAGTGATAAACTGGCTGTACCAAAACCCACACCATTACGCCAACAGAAGTACGCCCACAGCATCATGACCCACGAATCACTGCGGCGGACATTCAACACACAGCTGCGCTCAAAATACACACACACTAACAAAACAACACCACATTGGACAATTCAAACTACACACACCTGACACACATACATACACCGTACCCACATACCCACAACACTATAAAACACACACCCACACTACCCATAACCCTTAACGACTTCAAAAAATCGACAACAGAGAGAGAGATAGACACCAAGAGCACCCACAGAACCAGAGCCACAGAACACCATCACCCATACACCATCCACGCACCTCACAGCACATACCCCAACACATCACCCCATACACCCTCACACACACCACTCACGCTACACCCATGGCAACACAAAGACACCCCAGGTTGTCAGAGGAGGAGCTAAGGGTCATAGTGGAGGAAATCATCCGGGTAGAGCCACAGCTATTCGGATCACAGGTGCAGAAGACATCTATTGCAAGGAAGATGGAGCCATCGCGGAGAGTCGTGGACAGGGTCAACGCCATGGGACAGCACCCCAGAACAAGGAATGACATCAGAAAGAGGTGGAACGACCTACGGGGAAGGTGCGTTCCGTAAAAGCAAGACACCAGATAGCTGTACAGAGGATTGGGGGTGGACCCCCACCTCCTCCTCCACAACTAACAACATGGGAGGAGGAAGTCTTAACAATCATACATCCTGAGGACCTGGCAGGAGTAGCAGGAGGACTGGACTCTGGTAAGTCAAATCTCTATTATTATCACCCCCCTACCTGCATGCCATCACATACCCCTGCCCTCATTCCCATCACTCCACCACCTCACATATACCCCATCATCACAACCCACCCAACCCAATACCAAGCCCTGCCTGCAACACCAATGCATGGACACCCATCACAGACCTGCATGGACACACAACACCACAGCATGCACACTAGTGACAATCACTTAGCCAACCAAATCACAACTCACAGAAGCCAAAGCTTCCTTGCTAATAACAACCATAGAGAAAACCATACCCATGCACAAGATGACACACGCAGAAACAATAACACTGCATTTACATCCCCACAGGACCCCCACACAACGTCACCGGAGAGGAGGTGCCACCAACATCCAGTCCCCCCCAAGAAAAGGCCCACAGTGATGACAGCAGCTCTGCACGCCTGGATCGGGAAGACCAACCTGGCCCATCAGGGACCTCTGTACAGTCGGTGACCCAGCCACAGTTCCAACCCACCACAGAGCCTCCCCCTCAGGAAACACCAGCACAGCACCCACCCAGCGGGCCCATACCTCTGTCCCCAGGACACGCCAACCAGCAGTGTGTCCACAACTACAGGGACCCCAGGCAACCCCTCAAACACAGGACGATCAGGGACTTGGGGTCAGTGGCTTTGGGCACACGGTTCAGGGGACAGAGGCACAGGACAACAGGGAAGCTGGGAGGACTGCTGAGCGACAGGGGGAGGACAGGCCCAGGGAACCAACTCTCCACGAGGCACTCACTAACATCGTGGGAACATACCACCATTCCCAGGAGACCTTGGGCCAGATACTGGCCAAGCTGCAGGAGACCCAGCGGCTTCAGGAGGGACAGTACCTTGGGATCAGGGAGGACCTGAGAGAAATCCACACCACCCTGGTCACCATTGCAGGGGTGCTGACAAACATGGCCAACACCATGAGGGAGGCAGTGGCACACCAACCGGCCCCTGGTACTAGCCACACCGAAGAACAGCCCACCACTTCCGCCAACGCTAGTGGACAGGAGGCCCCACCACAGGAACAACAGGCCACCAGCACCCCACCCCCTGCAGAAGGAGAACCACCACTCAAAAGGTCCCTGCAATCCAGGCAGAAGCCAGAGAACATTGCCAAGACCCCCGCCAGGAAGTGGGACTCCCCTGATTGTCACCCTTGTGTCCCACCCTGTCTCCCTGTCCACCTTTAACTGACATTGATCCACTTCCTGCACTGGAAGGTGAACTTACAGTGTCTACCTGTGTGTCACTGGAAGTACTGTTGAATTATTGTAGTTCTGTTGTCCACATCCTCTTTCTCTGCCTCCTCTTTGTCACTGTCCACATGCTCCACCACTGCCACACGACCATCCCCAGGCTTACCCTCCTGCAGAAAAGGCACCTTGCGTCTCAAGGCCAGGTTGTGCAACATGCAACATGCAACGATGATCTGGCACACATTCTTAGGTGAGTAGTACCGGGATCCACCTGTCACATGGAGGCACCAGAATCTGGCCTTCAGGAGGCCAAAGGTACGCTCAATGATCCTTCTTGTTTGCTCATGTGCCTGATTGTAACATTCCTCTGCCCTTGTCCTGGGATTTCTCACTGGGGTCAGTAGCCATGAGAGGTTGGGGTAACCAGAGACACCTGTGAATATTGAGGGATACCTATTAGCCACACACTCACCCTTAGGGCCAACACCCCACCCATATACCTACATCAACTGGGTTGGGACCATGGGCTCACCTATTAGCCACACCCGGTGCCTCTGGAGTTGAAACATCACATATGGGATGCTGCTATTCTTCAAGATAAAGGCATCATGCACAGAGCCAGGATACTTTGCATTGACATGGAAGATGCACAGGTCCACCAAACACACCACCTGCACATTCAGAGAGTGAAAGCTTTTTCAATTTCTGAACACCTGTTCATTTCTCCGGGGGGGAGGACAAAGGCAATATGTGTACCATCAATAGCCAATGATGTTGGGGATATGTCCCATTGTATAGAAGTCAGCCTTCACTGTGGCAAAATCCTCCACCTGGGGGAAAACGATGTAGCTGTGCATGTGTTTTATCAGGGCAGACAGCACTCTGGACAGCACGTTTGAGAACATAGGCTGTGACATCTCTGATGCTATGACTACTGTTGCTTGGAAGGAACCACTTGCCAGGAAATGGAGCACTGACAGGACCTGCACTAGAGGGGGTGGATACCTGTGGGGTGGCGGACAGCTGAAATCAGGTCTGGCTCCAATTGGACACACAGTTCTTGGATTGTGGCCCTATCAAGTCTGTAGGTTAGGATAATGTGCCTGTCTTCCATTGTCGCCAGGTCCACCAGCGGTCTGTACACAGGGAGATGTCTCCATCTCCTATTCATCCTCAATGGTTGAACTCTAGGGTGAAAAACGGTGAGCAGAAGGTCATATTCAAACATATACTCAGATTAATATGCAATTTTTGATTTACAGAAACAGTAATTGAACTTGTAAGTCAGTTGATGTGCCTATATCTGTTGTGACGCTGTTAGGTGCCATGGCCTGTGGCCCCCTGAAATGGCACTGCCTGACCTGTGAGGAGGGACAAGTGGAAATTAGGTAATTCTGCTGGCGTTGTGCACCGTTGAGGTCGGCGCTCGACGACCACCGCGCAACACCGCATTGGTTATTATTGGGGCCTATGGGTTCCAGGAGCCAATGTCAATGTACGCCGGCGGTGACGGTACACACCGCCACAGACATGACCGCCATTTTCTATCTGTTCATTCACTTGCTACCTGACCTTCAACAGGAGAGGACCTACACTGCAAGTGCTGCTGTGACCTGTTTCTGGAAGCGACAATGGCTCGAGTGTCTGGGGAAAGGGCCCCTGCCTTCACTTCGGAGAAGTTGGAGAGACTGGTGGATGGGGTCCTACCCCAGTACCCTTTACTTTATGGTCCTCCAGACAAACAGGTGAGTACACTGTAAGCATGATGCATGGGGCATGAATGTATGGTGTGCTGTGTGTGTAAGCCTTGTGTAGGTGGGGTCTGAGGGGTCCTGGGCAGAGTGCTGCATGTATGGTGGTTAATGTATGTGCGTAAGGGGATGGGAGGGATATGGTGGGCCATGAGTATAACAGTCCGGACGGTATGATTTAAAAAAATTCTGCTGTATTTTTTCTGCAGGTCAGCGCCCATCAGAAAAAGGGTATTTGGCATGCCATCGTCAAGGATGTGCGGACCCTGGGGGTCTTTGACAGGACCCACTGCCGCAAACGGTGGGAGCACCTGCGCCACTGGGCAAGGAAGACAGCGGAGGCTCATCTGGGGCTGGCCTCCCAACGAGGAAGGGGTGCCCGTCGTACCCTGACCCCCGGTACCCCTGGCGGTGGCCTATCCGGAGTTGGATGGGCGCTTGAAGGCATCACAGCAGCTGCAAGGGGGTGAGAACAGATTCAGAATCATGACTTTGCGTGCATTAAGGTATTACCTGGGTGGGGGATGTGGGCTGTGGGTGCCCCTAGGCCAGGGCGACCATGGCAGGGTAGGTTCCATGATGGGCAAGCTCAGATGCACTCCAACCCCAATTATGTTAGTGTTCATCTACTACTGGGCCGGGTCCTGTGGGTTTCAGGTGTACAGCTAATGGTGTTAGGCATTGTACCCCATGGCCTGGTGACTCGCATTGTAACTGGTAGTGCATGGCCTAGTGCATAGGGCTGTTCCCTGTGAGTTGTGTACACCAACTGTAGTGGTGTTGCTGGCATTGACCAAGTGTATCCTCTGTCTCTTCCCCCCCCTTTTTATTTTGTCACCCTGTCCTTGTGTGCATCAGCATCATCTGGCAGAGGAGTAGAGGCACCGGAGACTGAAGGAGCTGCATCCCACATGGGCATTGAGGTCGAACCCACCGACGGTGAGGGCGCCAGTGGGAAGGATGGCGAGGGGAGCACCACGACGGAGACAGAAAGGGACAGTACCGACAGTGACTCCTACTCCAATGGAAGCTCCCTGGCGGTGGCAGATAGTTCTGTGCCCTCCCCAACTACAGGTACAGCCGCTACCCCCTATACCAGCACCACTCTCCCAGCAGCCTCTCAGCGAGTTTCCCGTGCCCGCTCACCCAGGAGGGTGGGCATCTCCTTCGCCCCAGGCACGTCAGGCCCTGCCCCAGTCAGCCCTGCTGCCCTCAGTGAGGAGGCTATTGACCTCCTAAGATCCCTTTCTGTTGGGCAGTCAACTATACTGAATGCCATTCAGGGTCTAGCAGGTCTGGCGTGGCGGCCTAACAGAGAGCATTCCAGGCTCTGGCCAACTCCCTGATGGCAGCCATTGTCCCTGTCTCCAGCCTCCCCCCTCCAACTTCCTCTACCCAGTCCCAATCCCCTCAACCCCAGCCTATCCCAAGCACACCTTCAGACCTGCATGCATCCAAATCAACACACAGAAGTGGCTCAGGCAAACACAAGCACCACACTTCATCTCACAGGCACTCACACAAGCACCATCCAGATGCAGACACACCAACATCCACTGCCTCCACTGTGTCCCCCCTCCTCATCGTCCACCTCCCTCCCAGTTGCGTCTCCACTCACACCTGCATGTACTACATCCTCATCCACTACCTCCATCATTAGCACGCCTATCACTACACGCCCCTCACTGGCAGTCACCACCCTCACATCCGTTAACACATCCCCTGTGTCCTTTCCCACTGTGTCTGTGACTCCTCCTCCCAAAGTACACAAACGCAAGCACTCAGACACCCAGCAGCCATCCACCTCACAACAGCATCCACCTCATGCACCTGCACCCAAAAACAGCAGACAGACACCTCCTACAACCACTCCCTCTTCCTCCACTCCCAAACCTTCACCCTCTTCCCACCCCAGTGTCTCTAAGAAGTTTTTCCTCACCAACCTTGACCTATTCCCTACCCCTTCCCCCATCCTTCACTTTGGGCCAAGGTGGCCAGAACCCAGCCCAGCACCTCAGCCACCAAGTCCACGGCCACTGTGGTTTTTGCAGCCACTGCAGGTGTGAGAGCCTCCAAGGAGGCATCTGTCAGCACAGCCAGTGTGCCAGCACCACCTGCCAAGGCCAAGAAGGGGCCGCCACCTAGCAAGGGGAAGGAGGCACTACCAGCCAGCAAGGGAAAGGAGGCACCACCAGCCAGCAAGGGCAGGAAAGGAACACCAGCTGGCAGAAGCAAGAAGGAATCACCATCTGCCCAGGGCAGGAAGGGGCACGCACCAGCCATGGCACTGTAGCCGTCTGAGGCTGCAGGGGAGGGGCTGGAGCCTCCCCCCACCACTGCCAGCACCGCCACCTGCACCGCGTGCAGCACCGCCACCTGCCCGCCGCCAGCAGCACCACTGCCAGCAGCAGCAGCCCCAGGGGGCAGCCGTCCGAGGCTACAGGGGAAGGGCTGGAGCCTCCCACCACCACTGACAGCACCACCACCTGCAGCGCAACTGCCATCAACTGAGCAGCCATCACCGCCGGCGGGCAGTGTGTAGTCGTGACTACCTGGGCTGCAGTGCATCCTGGCCCCTGCAACACCTGTAGGTGTGACACCCAGGTGAGAGACTGTGACCTTGCGTATTAAAGTGGCTGTCTGTGTTGGCAGTTTCCGCAGTGGTCATAATTCCATTTTTGTTACCGCCGCCCTGTTGGCGGTATTACCGCCGCTTTATCACCGACCGCCAGGGTTGTAATGAGGGCCATAATGTTAATGGCACTACTGTAGGGGTGGAGTGGCCCCCAATCAGTATGATGCATTTAGGTAGCTGGTGCGTCAGGCAGGCCACAGTGCCCTCCATGAAAATCGAGTGTATGGAATGTTCTCCCTCCTCATCGTCGTCCATGTCTCTGGTTGGGAGTTGCGCCTCACCGACCTTGTTGACCATTGACCTTGAGGTGTGTCCTTTTGTTGATCTGCATACCTTGAGGAAATTTTTAAACATCCCACATCCTGTACACTTCTTTCCCTTCACAGAGCAGTCGGTGGGGCAGTGTGCCAGTCCTCCGCAGTAGCCACAAGCTCCGGATGTGGTAAAATTTCTCTTTGGTCTGGGTTTGCTGGGTGATGGTTGGGCAGTATTCACCGGCTCAACCTTCGCTGAGCTCTGCAGCGCCGCCTCCATATGGGACACTCTAGCTTTGAACAGCTATTTTGTCCTCCCCCTTATTAATATGTCAGCTTCCTAACTCTTCCCGGATTCTTTCTCGTAACTTCCCGGATGCATACCCTTGAATTATTTGCCCTCTAATTTCCTCATTCTCATTGGCGAACTGGCATGTGCTAGCAAGCTCTTTTACCCTCATGCAGAAAGTGTCTATGGATTCTTCGGCTTACTGCCGCGCCTGACGAAACATGAATCTTTCATAGTCTGTGTTTATCATGGGCTGAAATCTGGGCATTGAGGGCCGTAATCAGGGAAAGGTTTTTGGGGTGGCTTTATTGATGGTTTTGGAAATTCTATGTATGTCTTTTCTGCCTAGGTTTAGGATCATTGCTCGCTTATGTGCGTCCTTTACTTTTGTAGATTAAAAAAACAATAATAGTCTCTCCACCCAGTCTTTCCAACTTGAGGCTCAAGCTGATGGTGCACCCTCTATGATGAACATTTTGATTGGCGATATGGTGGCCATTGTGTTTTGTAACTGCTGGCATGGGGTGACTTGATATAGCAATCCTGTATTTGTATTTGCCTTAAGTTTTCTTAACTATATTGTACATATGCTTTTTTTTTTTTTTTACTCTGCGGGCCCTGGGCTGGGTGATTCCTTGCAAATCTGGCACTCGCCGGTGCGATGGGAGGAGTTTCCAGTCAATATCAATGTTCAGTTTATTTTTGTTGTTATTTATTTATTTTCACTTGGAGTTTGTGGGGATGAGTCAGTCTTTGGAAGTGCTGGCTTTGATGCTGGCAAGTACAGGCAGCAACACAGTGTGGAGCTCATCTGCCAATCACTGGTGAATGGTGTCAACCAGATCGGGCCCCAGCAGGTCAATCCCAGCTGCAACCTGTCTCTTTAGACGCAGAGCGAATAGCGCTCTGCCTTCGTCGTTGCTACACTGTAGGCGGGCCGGCCACACCTTCTTGTGCCTCTTTTGAGAGCGGACGATTACTGTGTGTGGGTGGGGCCGTGAGACCAATGGATGCAGCACCACTGCGACCGGAGCATAGACAGGAGTGCTGAGGTCTATGCTCTTGGGGCACTGCGGCGGTCCCTCGTTGCCAGCGTATTGTTCCTGAGTCATGCCCTGAAGGTACGCGCTTGCTGTGTTCTAGCACGTAAATAATTACACGGGAGACAATATTAATTATTTGTACGGGTGATGCTGTTAAGCATCCACTACCACCACTCCCGGACTGCGCGCAGAAGACCCCCTTTTATTCATATTGGTACATCACACAGGGGTGTTCCATCGGTGGTCTGAAACACGGAGAGTGTCCCACCACTCCCCAAGGGCACAGGTTCGGAATGATAGTTTCCGCGCCTCAGTTACGTCACTGAGATCACGATGCTACAGGCATCGTCCCTTTTGGTACTGGAAGTTACTGAAGGGTATTATCAAACAGATGGTGTCATAAACTAGGAATTTACATAATTCATAGTTTATGACTCTATAGTGGTCTATACCGGCCTTTAAAGGTCCGCTCCAGCGTTTCGGCTAGGGACTTTAACAAGGGAGTGGGCCTTTAGTGGGTGGTATAGCCCAGCAATGGGGGCTATAAGGCTATTAGAACACTCAGCCCCTAGAGGGCAGAATGTCCTAATTACAAAAAAAGGAATGGGAGCTCGAGGGGTTTCAAATACCTGAAGCTCCAATGCCTGTGATTCACAGCTGTTGCTGTGATTGTTTAACATCGAAGAGCCGTTCTCAGGGCCTTGGGGGTTAGCTGTTGAACATTCACAGCAAGAGCTGTGAAAGGGGGCTGAAGTCAGTCCCTTGGGCTCTCCATCTTGGCTAAACTGCTTTTTGTTCAGCTGAGCCAGGGAGACACTGGAGCTGAGCAGTATTAGCCCACCCCGCTCTCCGAGGCCCCAGTGACTCTGAGGAGGCGGGAGGAGGAAGGCCCTGGTGTGCCTTGCAGCACACACTGGGCCATAGCCAAGGAGAGGCCTGGCGGGGCCAGGCCATAATTTTCTTTGCCCCCTGCCATTAAAAACTTGAGCCTCAACTTTATACTTTTTGTATTCCTGTACAACACTTAAAGTTTACTGCCAGGCTGTGTTGCTACAAGCTGCGCTGAAAGTGAGTCCAGTAAAAAAGAAAGTAACAAGGAACAGTTAGTTGTCTGCAGTGACCATGGCAAGGGGTTTAGGACACACGTGGGGTGGAGTTCTGTCATCTTTTGTGAAAAAGAAACAAACAGGAAGGAGACCAGAATGAAAGGCTATGCAGACACCTCTCCAAGTAGCTCTGCCTCTGCAGGCTGTACAGAGTAAGAATACTATACAGTTTTTGACCTCCTATGCCCAGCAGGGACATTTTCCCAGAGTCACACTGGACCAGGTTGAGATCCTGGTACCAAGGTGACGGTGGGATATTGTTCATTGCTTGGCAGTGGGGAGCAAGCAACAGGCCTGTGTGACAGATCCTGCAGCACGTGGCACCATCTAACTGTGAGCATGGTGCATAAAGGAGTCAATGAATATCAGGGCTTGCATTGCCCCTTCTGTCAGTATACTTCAGTTTACTATGCCTTTGGCACTGTCATGCAGCAGGTGCAGCAATTCTGATTCACTCCTTGAGTGCATGCACATACCATGCAAACATTTTATGACCAGAATGAAGTAGGATTTTCATGTTTCCTGCTTTAAATTAATTATTAGTGCAATATGAGTTACATGGGTATGACATTAAAGGTGCATAGCCATTAAAGCTGTAGCAAGTGCAGTGACACCAGATCTTGAGGCCTGAGGTGCCCAGTGAAACCTTAATATTTTTGTGTTTGATTAAAAAGACAGTGGTAAGGAAGGTCAATTTTCATTGCTTGATCTAAGGACGGATGGGAGGAGAATATGAAAGGCAGAGTAAAGCAAGGGTAGAATGTATGCAAGTAGGAGGACAGGAAGCATAGACAACAGGCAGAATGACTGGGTACTGGGAGGTCAATGTACAGGATAGGTAGAGAATGGCAGTGAGTAGTCAGAGTAGAGGTAAGGGAGTGTAAGCATCACAGAAAATCACATCATATACCCACATCAGAGAAAATTATCCCATTGCTTCTTACCCAAATGACGATATGAAAAATACTTAGGGGGTCATTCTAACCCTGGCGGTAAAAACCGCCAGGGCGAATGACCGCGGTAGCACCGCCAACAGGCTGGCGGTGCACCGCTGGGCATTCTGACCGCGGCGGTTCAGCCGCGGCCAGAAACGGAAAGTCGGCGGTGTACCGCCGACTTTCCGCTGCCCTTGAGAATCCTCCATGCCATGGGGATTCTGACACCCCCTACCGCCATCCTGTTCCTGGCGGTTCTCCCGCCAGGAACAGGATGGCGGTAGGGGGTGCCGCGGGGCCCCTGGGGGCCCCTGCAGTGCCCATGCCAATGGCATGGGCACTGCAGGGGCCCCCGTAAGAAGGCCCCAAAAAGAATTTCAGTGTCTGCCTAGCAGACACTGAAATTCGCGACGGGTGCTACTGCACCCGTCGCACCTTCCCACTCCGCCGGCTCCATTCTGAGCCGGCGTCCTCGTGGGAAGGGTGTTTCCCGCTGGGCTGGCGAGCGGACTTTCGGCGGTCGCCCGCCAGCCCAGTGGCCAACCCAGAATGACCGCCGCGGTCTTTTGACAGCGGTACGGTCTTCTGGCGGTTCCCGCTTGGCGGATCACCCCCTAAGTGGCATAAACTAGAGACTTTTTTGCATTTTCTCCAATGGTAGACTAAAATGCATCTCTCTATTATTTTCTGTACATGTTTGTTGTCCCAGTCCTTACTCTAAGGTTGAGCCTTATCTCAGAACCAGATAGGTACTTTGCTACCCCTGAAAAAAATCTATTTATTCTAGTTTGCCTCCACAGTTACATAAGAACTCTCCGCCCATTCACATTTCGTTCTTAATTTTTCCACCAAGAAATGTGTTGTTTCATGCTAATCTGCTTGTTAGGTGTGTTTCTCGATTATTACTGTCCTTCAGCAGACAGGTGTGTTGCACCTCATGCTATGGCTTGATGTTAGCTGGAGCAAAGCTCACCTGCTGTACTTAACATGCCAACATTTGGGGATAGATAAGAAGAAATGTAGAAAACAAATGCGGGGAACTTTAATTTCAAAATGCAGGAAAGTTTTAAGTTAAGTTTTTGCTACAAAAATCAGCAGACTGTTGCCTGAATTGGGAGTTTTGTCATGTATGGCTATGTTAAAGAGGTCTCCTGGCCTTAAAACGGTACTGCTCCAGTGGGTGCAAGCTCCATCTCTTTGTTTTTGGGATCCCAGTGCAAGGCTCTCTCTGAATGTTGGCACACTCTCTCTGGGTTTTTTGGCATCTCTGGGCCTTCTGTTGTTGATACTGGGTTCAGTTTCTGTTTGCTTTGGACCTGGTTTCTCATCTTTGGCTTCCTCTGCATATGACCACTTGGCTGTAGTTAGCAGTGTTTGGGGTGGATGGAGGCACTTTTTCTTTGTCTCTGCTGCAGCAACATGGGTGTTTTTGATATGCATGGTATGTGTCTCTATTTTCCTGCCACCTACCGTCCTGTCTTCATCTTTTTCTTTGGGAGTACCTCCTTTGAATTCTTGCTTTAGTTCCCTTGCTCTCTTTTTGAGCCTGGCCTTTCTTCTTTTCCCTGGGGCTTCTTCTCCATCCCTCTTCCTAGAGGGAGTGAAGTGCTCTTCTTGTCTCTCTCTCTTTACAAACTATGTGCAGATAATTTTGAAGTAGTTATGACTGTTGTTTGCCATATGTGCCAGTGTTCATGGTCCCCTCTTTGTGACCTTGGCCTCTCCTGTACTGTTTTCTGGTGTGCTATGTAATGCTGGTTTACCCTGCGGCACCCTGGGGCACCCTGCGGCACCCTACATTTGAGTGCATTTGGAGCAGACTAACTCTGTCTATCTGAAATGTATCCTTCCTTGAGCTTCTGCCCCTATGATTTCTTCTTTGGATGCTAGAAAGCTATTTGCCACTTACTTTAGGCCTGGCTGTTGTGGGCTTGTCTGCCTCACTGTTCTTTGGAGCATGGTGCCTTTGATACTGTCTTCAGTAATTCCCACCTTACCACTGCTCTCAACTGGCAGGTTAAGGTTCTCACCAGCTGCTTCAATTTTCCCTCCCTGCTTCTGTTCCTGAGTTGTGACTGTGGGTTTGTGGCCATCCCTGTTGCCTATCTACACACATATTTCTTGCTTGGTATGCTGTGGTGTAGGCTCGTCTAGCTCGTATTTGTGTGCATTGTATTGCTTTTTGGGCTTGTTTGATTCCTCTGGCTGGATTGCCGTTGGGCTTTGCCCTAACAGATCCTCTCTGTTGATTCTATGTCCCTTGACCATAATCCAAGTGTCTGAGTCTGTGGCAGGCAATGCACCATCAAGCTTACCACAGTGGCTTTGGCATTCCCATCTCAGTTGGTAACTTTTCCTTAGGGTTTTCCACATCTCAAGCCTCTCGCACTGGTATTTGTGTGCCACCTTCGGTAGGATTATGTCTCGCTGTTGCTCCTCTCAAGCTTGCAGTAGGATGCTGTTTCAGTATTCAAGCCAGTGGCACAGAGCCTGCACACCCACAGATTGCAGAAGTGTGTCCCCTGCATTGGTTAAAATCACAATTTTGCAAGTATGTTGTTCTCCTGTCCTGTACTCAAATCTGTCTGTTGTTCATGGTTTGTGGTTTTTACCCACCATTAGCAGGTTGGCATCCTGCTTGGGCTTCCTTCTGTTTGGTAGCCATTCTGTAGTGTCTGCTTTCAGTGACTTGCCCCGGTATTTTTGGGTACTCGTATGTCACTGCGCCTGGTTGTCTTGTCCTCTTGTCCTTCATGGATAGTCATTGTTATGGTTTGCATGCTGTTTCCCTTTTCTTCTCATTCACTGCTTCTGCTCAATGGCACTAAGACTTTCTTACTCAGGATCTCTCATGACCTCTCATTTTGCTCAGACACATTGTGACTGTGGCTCTATTTACATGTTCAATCCTGTGGGTTGGTTGTTCTTTATCATAACCTGTTCTTTCTAGGTGAAGGGTTCCTTGCTTCTGCTCTTTCACTTGTGTGTCTGGGTGTCATTCTTCTCCAAGGTTTAGAGTTACAGGTCTCTATTCAGCCTGTTCCTAGTGGTTGTTTCCATTGTGGCTTTTGTTAAGTGGTTCGTTTTGTGACCTTGCATTCATGTGGTGCTGGCTACAGCAGCTCATGTCCTTACCTGTGCCTGTTTGACTTTTCCTTTAAGCTGGTGCCTTTTTCTGGCACTGAGCATGGATCTGCCTGCTCGTGGCTCAGGTCTTTCAGTGGATTTTCTGGTGGTGTCTGTTGCCTGCCTGGTAATGTATGGTGCCGACCAAATCAGTGCATCCCACAGGGTAGTATGAGTTGTTCATGCTCTGTAGCAGTGTTGGCCATGTCGTTTTCCTGATTTGGCCTCTTAGCCTTCCTGCTCCATGTCTGCTCCTGTTGCTGTTCTGATCCATTGTGCATAATGGCATGTTGGTACTGGGCTACTGTGTCTCTCTTTGACTATGTGCCAGATTTTTCCTTGCTATTGACACCCACTGCTTTTTGCTCCTGTTAGCTGGTTTCTGGTTCTTTTGTCCTGGGTCCTTATGTATCTGTTATTTTTTGGGCTGCCTCTGAGGTTTTCTTGGTCTGTGTGGTGTGGCTTTGTTACATAAAGCAGATTTGAAGAGCACACTAACACCCAGGTGACTATCCTGGTGCTGAGCAGTTGCAAGTCTAGGCACACCTAGGGACTACATGGACTACACAAAAAGCCAGGTCTGCAGCATCCTGCTGAATTTAAGATGGAAAGAGGAGGCTCCTATGTGTTGCGGCAGGATGTTCCACACTTTAGGAGTGCTGTAGGAGAAGACTTGACTGCCAGATATGGTTTACGATTTATGCAAGTGTCTGGAAAGTATGTGAAAGCAGATGCAATTGTTGCGGTATGATGGGCCAGTGTTATGTAGTGCTTTAAAAGTGTGGGTGAGGATTTTGAATAGTGCTCGTGTGTGAATGGGGAGCCAGTGGAACTCCTTCAGGTGTGGCTTGATGTGAGTGTGGCATGGGAGGTTGAGGGTGATTCTGGCCAACAAGTTCTAAATGGTCTGCAGCCGTCTGGTGAGTTTTTTTTTGATCCCAGCATAGTGGGTGTTCCCGTAGTCCAGCTTGCTTTTGATGAGGTCGTGCATGACGGTTTTTCATGTGCTGATTGGGAGCATTTGAAAATATTCCTCAACAACTTCAGGGTACAGAAGCACAACACAGTGATACATTGACATGAGAGGTCATATCAAGCTTGCTGTTGATGATGGTCCCAACTTTCGTGGCATGTCTGATTGTGGTGGCTTTCGGTCCTAGCGCTATTGGCCACCAGGTGGACTCCCACAGTGATGTGCTCTTCTCGAAGATCCTGTTTTGGTGGTGTTCAACTTTAGACAGTCTTTATCCAATAGGCAATTTCATGCAGGCATTGAACTTGATCTGGGTAATAGGCATCTTGTCCATGAGGGAATGAATGAGTTGTGTGTCATTGGTGTTGGAGAGGATGTTGATATCTTGCATCCTGTTCTCTGTTTATGCTATTTTTTGTGGTATATGTTGATCTTTCTGTTGCTTTTGAAGATTAATTGATGGTTCTAGTGAATTTTCTAGTCTCTGGTGGTGTGAACAGGGAGATAGTGCATGTTACATCTTCACAGAGTAAGGACTAGTACAAGGATGAAGGGCAAGAAAATGATGGTCCAATTACCCACTGGCAATCTTCTGTTTACTCCAAGACTTAGCTATCCAGATCCCAGTCATGCACTCCCCACCCCCTGCACATCCCACTTGTGCCCTTGTTTTATGCACTGTCTGGCTTGCTAATGCACAGGGTGTGGAAGTGAAGGGGGTCCTTTTGCAGCTATCGAAGGAGGGACATAGCACAATTTTATGTTTTTTTGGGTGGTAGAAAGTAGTTGCCTCTCTCTGGGGTGAGACGTGCACTAAATGTGTAAGCACTGGAATGAGGTTGTTGAACTTGGAATAATGAAGATTACCAGTCTGTATTCAGGCTATCAACAAATTTATCTGTGGAGTGCAGTATGGTTGGTTAATGTCTATCAATTAATGAGACGTGCATTTCAGATCACTAAATAATGTTTCAAGTAATTTTTTTGGGTAATTTCTTAATGCTCAGGGTTAGCTTTGATCTAACAGCTTTGAGCTGACAGCTCCCACCAAGCAAAAGCAAACAAAGTCCACTTTCTGACAGCAGGAGCTGCCAAACAACACAAATACGCGTGTAGAGAAACAGATGAAAACATTGCTCCCACAAGCAGGGGGCTGCTATTTAATGCAGCTCCCTGCTTGTAGGAGCAATGCCGGCTCCCGCAGAACAGGGGGAGCCAGTTAGGAATGCGGTGGCCTTGAGGCTTCCCTCACAGTACTGTTACTCTCTCTCTCTAAGAGAACGAGAGAGAGATTGTCATTGAAATGGTCTGTCCAATCAATGACTTCAAAGAGTAAGACTAGCAATATGCTTGGTACAAATGTTAATATTACGTTTCGATGCAGAGCGGAACAGAGTTACTTCTGGGCTAATGGTCACAGTCCTGTGCTATCATTCAGTAGGCTGAAGGTTCAAATCCTAGTATGGCTTGGCAGTGTGTTTGTTTATTTACTAGTGTATTGACTGTTAAGCCTTCCTAGTGATTGAACATTTACGTTTCTTTCCAATCACATGCATGGTTCACTGTCATAGGTATGTCTGGAAACATCACAGTAAGGAGCGACCTGTGACCTAAAGGTTAAGGTCACAGTTGCTTGCACTGAAAGTTGAGAGTTCTACTATGTGTGTGTCTGTGATAATTTTCTTTCTTAAATTTGTTTTAAACTTCAAAAATGTAAGGTTCATACTGAAAGGTGATCTCACTCTTTTTAATTGACAAATTCATTTTCTTTCTCCATTTCTCCTGACAATTCTCGTTTTAAGTATATCATTCATCAAAGCATAAAAAACACTATCTCTCTCGCTCTCTTTCTCTCTCTCTGTTTCTTTCTTTCAATCTCTTTCTCCAACTCACACACCCACTCAGACCCTTACGCACCCATTCACAGACCCACTCAGACACTCACGCACCCACTCACGGACCCACAGAAACCCTCATGCAAGCATTCACAGACCCATACAGACACTAATGCACCCACTCACAAACCCACTAAAACACTGATGCACCCATAAAAGGTTACATGGACATTATAGTTAGGAAATATAATTTTAAAAAACATAGAAATTCATTTTAAAAAAACCCAAAGATTACAGGGAGGTTATAGTTAGGCTCTCATTTCACGCGTACAAAACCAGTGAAATTCAGAAGTTATAGTTACCTCAGCTAACTATAACTTGTGCCCCCGTAATGTACTGCTTATGACCTCACATATTACATCACTCATGTCATGGTCAGTGACATCACTGATGGCATCTCAAATGACATCACTGATGACATCATCCAGTGAGTGTAAGTGGTTGTAGGGATGTGCGAGTGTGAGTGGCTGTATAGGTAAGCAGGTGTGTGTTCTTGTATGGGTGAGTGACAGTATGTGTTTGTAACTGTATCAGTGAGTGTATGGGTGAGTAAGTGGATATATCAGTGTACCTGTAAACTTAGGATATTTCAGTGAACATATACATGTTTTCAGTGTGCCGCTCAATTCTTAATGTGATTGGTCATTTCTTCCAAACACACATACATTGGAGAAGTCTATAATGTATGCAAAATCCTGTCCTCCTTTTGGCTGGGCCTCATTTGGACATCTACACTCATAACTATGTTGGCTGTAATGAACTTCAGCAATGTTGAAGGCAATCCACACTTAGACATTTCATATCATTAGCCAAATCCTTTGTTCATGTTAACAGCAAGACCCAATACCCTATAAGTGAACACTTATATACCAGAAGTTTTTTTGGTCATGCTTTCAGCAAACACTTAAAACCTGTACACTATTTTCTTATTCCTAAATGCATTCCTAATACTACAACATTATTGACCATGTGTCTGGATTACATCTAATTCATTCATCCTACCAGTGATGTCTTTGGAGCACCCACTGATTGTACTGACTCTCTGGCTAATCACAGCTGAATCTGTGATGCTCCTTGTTATTTATGAAATGTGTACCTCAACTGTGGATGATTGCTACTGACCATTTACCACTAAATATCTCAAATATTCCTTGGGGATAAACCCTAACGCTCCTATAAACTTCTATTAACTTTCAATTCAGTGGTCAAAAATGTTATTCGTCCAATGTGGTTTTGATGCAACACTTACCACAATATTTAAAAAAAACATAACCCACACGTAGAGTTTTCCATAAACGTCTTCAATTTGTCAACAAAGATGATTATATGCTTTTCGCACAACAAATGACTAGCATTTTCCTAGCAATTCCTTGGAGAGACTGATCTTGTGGTTATCTGGGTAATTATTTTCAAACTATATTGTTTTGACTTGCATGCTTTGAAGTCTACTTTTTTCACAAATGATTCATAAAAGTCATTGGTGTAGAACAGGACAGTAGAGAAAAAATAGCGAAAGAAAATGCACTGTATGCTTTAAAACCTCCCTCCTGCTTCAGCATTATATCAAAAAATTTAAGGAGATAGCACTTTCTTCCTAGACCCTTCTTTATTTTCATCACTGGAGGTCATGCCCCCTGAAACAAATAACCCTGGCAGCACAGCCTCTGCCTTTTGCTTTCCCCTGCCCACTCCATGTATTTTTAAAAGGTGGGGGAAAGAGAAAGGCAGAAGCTTTTTATTAGTACATTGAAATGCTGAGAGCAGCGGGCCTATACCAGTTTATATAGGCCAGTGCTTCTTCATAGTCTTCAGTGGAGCTTTCAACAGTCCAATGTGATAATATGGGTTAGATGTATTATTCTCATTCTTAAATCAGAGATGCACAATTTGCACACTATGCGGCAGATTTATCAAACTGTCATCCAAAGCAGACAAAATTGCTGTGCTGCATTGCATGACAGGGAGGGAGTAGGAGAGTGCCATATCCACAGAGATATGCCACTCTTTTCCCCTCTCTCTAGCACTGGTGCAAACTTTTGCTGCTGTGCACCATAAACACAAGGTTGCACCAGAGTGCAAGGGTGTGTGAGTCAGTATAGGTTTTAAACAAAAAGGGTTCTCTTCTAGTACCAAATACTATGCCTAGACAACTTTAAAAATGTTCCTACTTTTTATGTGTAGTGTACAGTGCAGCACACATGCAAAGTTGGAAAAGAAAGAAGAAATGAAAACATTTCTTCTTTTGATGCCTGCTTTCAAAAGGCTTTCATTTTAGATGAAAAACCCTGTCTCAGTTTTTTGGTAGGTAGAGTTCTGCGTCAAAAAGCATGGGTAGTTGCATTTTGAGCTGGTTTACATCACTTTCAGGATGCAAACACAGTGCAAAAAGGCTGGTAAGAGGTTTGTGAACGGGAAGAAATCTTGCGATGCGACATGTCCTAATACTTGCATTAAAAATGGTCACTTTGTAGTAGGTAGAAAAATTTCCTACTTACTGAATATTTATTAGGCCGTTCACCAAAGCCTGCTCCCCCAAGTGGCTGTAGCCACAATTCACAAATAGGAAGGTGTTTTAAGGGTACACATTTCTCTTCGTGGATCCGTAATCACCTTTATTGAGGTTTTGGTAACTATTCAATGGTTTGCCACCACAAATGCTGGGCCAGATGTATCATTTTTTTGAATAGTTATTACCTAATTGTGATTTTCTGCAAATCGCAATTAGGTAATCGCTATTTGAATGTGTGAAACTCCAGGAGTTTCGTTTAGCATTTCCCAATGGCTCGCAAATCGACCTACCTCATTAATATTCATGAGGTAGGTCACAATTTGAGACCAATTAGGAAACGCTAAAATCACAGGGATGGTGGCCCGCTGGGCTCAGCAGACCACCATGTCTGTAATTTGTAACTGTAATTGTAAATAAAACAATATTTTTTTTTTAAATGCAGCCTGTTTTCCTTAAAGGAAAACGGGATGCGTTTAAAAAAGAAAAATGAAAAGTTTTCTTTTAATTTTTTAAGAGTAGGCAGTGGTGTGTGGGACCCCTGCCTACTCTTAAAAAACTGTTTCTGCATGCATTCACACAAGGGAAAGGGTCCCTTGGGGACCCCTTCCTTTTTGCGAATGGATTACCACCTACTTGAAGTAGGTGGTAAAAAGCAAATGTTTTGCAACCGTTTTTCGGTCACAAAACATTCCCTTGACACGCCCCTTCCTAATACCGAATTGGTATGTAGGCGCAATTCCAAATTGTGATTTGGTAATGTTAACGAATCGCAAATTGGAATTCATACATACCAAAATGCATTTTTGCGGGGCAAACGTCCCACTCGAGCCATTTGCAACTAACAAATGCATGATACATATGGCCCGTGGTCGCAACCCATTGAAACATACTTTTGCGACTCGCAATTAGGAGGGAAAGCCCTTTCTTACCCTCTCCAAATTGCCATTGGGCATAGGTCACAAAACCCATTATGCAGCCGGATAGGCTTTTAAAACTCACAAAATGGGTGTAGTAAATGAAACATATATTTTGCAGTTTCGAACCCTTTGATTTTGCGAAGCCCTAGGTTCGCATCACAAAATGGTTTTGGACATGTGGCCCTAAATCTCGTCCTGGAGACTCAAATTTCTTTAGGTAGTACATTTAATCATAATATATTTAAAATCTGTTATACTGTAAACATTCAATTATCCTTCTGTATTATAGTGTGAACTGAGGCAACGCAGAGCAATACAGATTAATTTATTTAAATATATGTCTTCCATTCCTATCAAGCAGCAGGGAGGGGAGATAATAGCCCATTAAATTAATTTCTGCACATGTAATGCATTATTTCATTATAAACAATTGTGCTAATTTTTTAGCTAAATATACATGCTTAACATTTGCCTGCACTCTCCCTTTGAGTGATTTTCAAAACGAGCACCAAATTGTGCCATGCGCTCTGGACATCAGTCTCTTTTCAGTAACGCTTCTGTCCTACACGCTGCATTTTAGAAGCCTCAGCTTTTTTCCTCACGGTAATTAAAATAAAACCAGCTACATTGTTCTGTAAGATAATAAAATATTCTTAGGATATTTACTGAGGCAACCTGCTTCTTTCTGAATATTTAATAGACCTCCATGCAACTTACTTGGGCCTCAGCTAGCATTTACCCAGGATAAAATTATATACTATTTAATTAACACAATTTCAAACTACAAAATCAAGTATGTGTCAAGGAGCGAGCACCACCCTGAAGACTGACAAGTGACATATATCCTTTCTTTGATTAATACTATAATTTGTACGACAGTCGTATCGTTTTGTGAATGAAATTAACGTCTAGTGCTCAGATCGATTACGTCACTGAGGATTGTTATATACGTTTTTACTTTGCTCTTCCTTACATTTCTCAGCTCAGCTCTTTAAGGAGCACCCCAACGACCCTCCCTGCACTGGCACAAGATCCGTTCTCACTCGCTCTCCTACTAATGAGCCTGATTATCTTCAATGCATGGATGATCCCTCTAGCCAGCATCATTCGCTCTCACAATATCAATGTCCTCTCCTAAGCTGATGATATGCAACTCATACTCTCCCTCATGGACAAGACGCCCAATACTCAGATCAAATTCAATGCCTGCATGATGAAACTGCCCACTGGATGAAGACCAACTGTCTAATGCTGAACACTAACAAGACCGAAACCGTGAGTTTCAGGAAGAGACAGTTGCTGTTAGATTTTACCTAGAGGCCATCAGAGCTAGTACTGACACCGTCAAGAACCTTGGGATCATCTTCAACACCAAACTCTGCATGACACCCAAGCCAATGCCATCACAGTCACATGCTTCTACACCCTGACCATGCTGAGAAAGATTTTCAAGTGGCTCCCAATCAGCATCAGGAAAACCGTCATAAAGACCCTGGTCACAAGCAAGTCTGGACTACAGTAACACATTCTATGCCAGGGTGAAAAAAACTTACCAGAAGGCTGCAGGTCATTCAGAAATTGGAGGCCAGAGTCATTCTTATACTCTCAAGCTGCAATCACATCACACCACACCTACAGGAGCTCCACTGGCTCCCAGTTCACAAATGAGCATAATCCACACTCCTGCACTACACTTTCAACGCACTACATTACATTGGCCCAGCATACCTCAACAATCGCATCTGCTTTCACAAACCTTCCAGACACCTCCACTCATCAAAACACTTACTTGCACACATCCCTCACATATGCAAAACCAGATCTGGCAGTCTATCCTTCTTCTACATTGCTCCTAAATCATTGAACAATCTGCAGCTCCACATAAGATCCTACTCTTCACTTCCTGAATTCCACAAGAAGCTGAAGACCTGTTTTTTCAAGTAGTCCCACTAGGCCATAGGTGTGCCTAGTCTCACACCTGCTCAGCACCAGAATACCCTCCCAGGTGAAAGTGCACTCTACAAATCTGCATAATATAACATAACTTCAAGGAAAAAAGATGACAGTGCTTGAGGATGCTGTACTCTTAATGTTACTGAAAGAAGCACAATTTCTCCAGTCTATATAATCCATGGTATGATGGGTTTTCTGACCCTCCAGGCAGGGCACATTGTGCGTAAACCTGTCAAGCAGCATCCAACAGGGGCAGAAAGCCTCTCTTGCCAGGAGAGCAATCCCCAGGAAAATGTCCTGTCTATTTTGCAGGGGTGTATTCCTGCTGAGAGATCACACTACTCTGGTAATCCTTGAACAAAAGTATACTAAGGATTGTACCACCTGAAAGGGGAGAGTTTTCTCTTCTCAACAATTTCTCTTCTGTCAAAGTCTATGTTTTGGTTGGGGCAAAGGAATAACACACAACAATGTTACAAAAAAACTTCGGAAAAAAGAGATGAGGGACTCCAAACTACTAATAATAGAGATTATATTGTCATTTAATACATAAGCAAAAGACAGCATCACAATCTTAATATCTTGTGCAAATATTCAAGAGGAGGACACATAATGGTTTTGCGGGGGGAACGTAAATGGCACATATGGAGCACGTGAGAAAAGGATAAACAAAACACCAACATGCAAAAAAATAATTTAAAAGTATCCGGCGTGAAAGAAGGATGAATCATCTCAAATAATCCTACAACATTGGTCGTTCAATCTGCTGAATTATATTTTATGACATTTCGACCCTTGTATTTTCAGGTCATCATCAGGACAAGGATGCACAAAAGTAGATGATTGCTGCAGATTTTTACATATACAATGTATGATGCCCCGTGCCAAGCCCGGAACAATTTCTAAACCCTGTGGCAGGGAATAAGTGGACAATGCCCAGAAGAACAATCCACACTGTGTGCCAGCCAGTCACACAGGAAGGTAAAAGAACTAATCGGTAAAATCCATTAACTCCTTTTATCGGGGTAAAATTAGTCACATCTGACTAGTAGAATGCCTAGACATAATAACCGGCCAAGTTACGCCGATAGGTCGCACTGAAAGGGACCGGCATAAACCATGGCAACTACTGAGAATTGTAGGCACATGGAGCTCATAGACCCAGCACTGCAGTCGCAGGTTTTCAAAGTGCGGGGAAGCGAGACTTCCTCCGTATGCGGGGCACATCTGGGTAATCTGAGAAGGCCTCTTGCTCACTCCTGCGAAGGGATGGGGTGAGGAGGCACAACTCTGTCATCGAACACCACACATGGCGAAAGCAGCTGTAGCAAAAATGCTTCTTTTGCACCCACTTCAATAGTGATAACTAAATATGGTTGTGTGAAATCGTGCAAGTTTAGCACAAAATGTGGTTTGCACGTATCTTATGTGATTTTTTTCCATAGGAGCACACTTTTCAACTAACAATGTCTTTCAGGACACTGATAGGAGAATGGTTGGAGCAGAAACTGTCTCCATGAGACATTTTCTGCATGAATGAGTCTTCCAAAGGCAAAAAGTACACAAAATTGCATTATGCAAAATATAGAGAAATTTTGCAAATTTCTCATCCTACAAACTCCCGGAATTAGAGAAAGTTTTCTAGGATAATTAAAATTGTGTCCAAGCTTAGTGCTGATCTTCAGGCATAAAAAAACGCTTCAGGCTGCAGGGAATGAGGTTAACAAGGGAAGTTACCAAATCTACCAAAGGCTTGTGTAACTTCACCCTTGGACTGCTGACTCAATAGTAACATGGCCCACCAGTGGGGGGGGTGAGGGGGGGGGCAGCTGGGTCTTTTTGCCTAGACCCCGATGTTTCTTGGAGTCCCACACTTCTGCTACAAATGTATTAAATCACAATAAAGCAGGCCTGACCTCTCCTTTTTTAACACAGCTATAACCCCTTTCTGTGAAAAATACTGTTTTGTCTATCCTCAGCAAATGTTTGTTTCTAATTATTAGGTGTGATTACAAACCATAGTAGGCCCAGCACACATTTGCCCTTAGTTCTACTGAAGCTACTGACAAACCTGAACAAGACCATCTAGTGGCAGTTTGTAGAATTTCATTCTTGTGTTCGTCTCACTAACAGCTTATGCTACAGATTAACACATTAAAACTAGACCAATCAGCTTTGTCAATGCGTGTTTAAATAGGATGTGAATACAGAAAGTTTTCATATTTGGGTTGTTTCAATTATAGCTGTTAGATGCATGAGTTTTAATGTACATGTTGCTTGGAAGATTCATAATCCTTTACTTTGGATATTAAGTACATGTCAATATTGAAGGACGTCCTCAGCTCTTTGTTGTGTGCCTTATTCTGATTGGTTTGCATTATATGTAGAATAATGAGTATATCGTTTCTCTTGGGAGTCAGAAGTTGGGGCCCACAAAGCTTGCATGTAGTGATGATGAATGCTCAGAAAGAATGAAGGTAATGCAATGAATACGATAAGAATATTTGAATATCTTGTAGAAGAAAATAGATTATTTTGTGCTTGTATATTTACAGGAGAAACATTTAACAGACAAGAAAAGGATGCCTGTTGTAAACCAAAGAGATTGCCATGACAACTAAGTCTTTCGAAAGAGAACTTTTCCATTAATATATCTTTGCAAAATATAAATGACACATAACGTAATGTCGAGTTTGTGCAGCACTCTAAACACTTGAATGCCAAGGCAATAATAACATTTCACGCTTCTTGTACAGATGAGTGCTTTAAGAAAAACTTGCAAACACAAGTTTTGCAGACTTTATTACACTGGTGCTGAATAAAAGTAGAGCCCTGTTTGCACGCTTTCTTTTTTGGCCTGGGGGGATGCTGAAGAATCCTGAAACATCACACTCGCCATCATACGTTCTGTTAGGCTTTGTCATGTCATCCGTGATAGTCCCGGGTACCTCTGAAACAGGAGCCACCATTTCAAATGAAAAAGAAATATCAAACCAGTAAATAGTCTTACATTTAGCATGCCAACTATGGCAGGGGTGATGAAGGCGCTGTATCTGCTGAGCAAGCCATAAGCTGGGTGGCACATCGAACTTTAAGTGACCCCCAAACTTTGGTTGGTCATGGGTGTTTCTGCATGGGTATGGCAGATCAAAGAGGAATTGTGACTTCCTGTCCTATAGTTCCTAGAGCTGTAGATCGTTTTTGATGTCTCTGTCTATCAAAGGAGTAAAAGCCTGCACAGGCAAAAAGAGAAGATTCTGTTTTTACCCAAGAAGGTGGGATTGTTATTTTTTTAATTACAGTTAAGGACATAAATACTGAAGGTTACCGATTCCTTATACTGTGGCAAACTTGTTAAGTGGTAAAACAAGGTTTTTTGAAAGTATTAATCCGGATTTGATAGTTTGTAGAATCGGTACAGTAATGTTTCTACGCTTCTCATGTACAAAAAAGGTGTTAAACAGGAGGATTTGCGAACACTAGAAACCTTTCTTAAATGTACTAAACCCATTTAACAATTCAGAAAACGTTTCCTAATAATGCTTTGAGACTGAAATACGGCTCCAAATAATAATATTTTGCCACCAACTGACACGAGGTGGTAAGCTATTCACAAATGGGAGGGCGATCCCTATAGGCAGACCCCTTCGCTTTTGAATGTTGGCAAAAACGTTTTTTGGGAGTAGGTAGTGGCCAGTTGGAACACTGCCTACTCCTAAAAAAGGTTAATGTATCTTTTCAAACGCATCCTCCTTTCCTTTAGGAGAACATAGGCTACATTTTTTTAAAGATTGCTTTATTTTAACGCAATCACAGATATCATAGTCTGCTAACCCCAACAGGCCACCATCCTTGCGAGGTTATGACATAATATTGACATAAACAATATAGATTTACCACACTATAGCCAAAAAAAAATAATATATAGGCCAAAATATATTAATCGTATACATAGCCAAGAAAAACACAAATAGCATTAACAAAAATGTTGCAGTTAAAAATATCTAGAACAGGTAATATCAGTAACACCTATTTTGATAAATTGACTATCATCAAAACATTAAATAAATGAAGAATATATTCAATATTTGGAACAATAATATTTACTACAATACTATTCCTTAAAATAACTAAAAAATGATATTCAATCAGTAATTCATTCATACTTACCCATAACAACACATAAAATTGATGTCAGAAATGGGGTCTTTGTTTGGCAGTCAGGTTACCCTCTGTCCAAGCAAGGACCCTCACTCTAGTCAGGGTAAGTCACACACAATCCAAATTATCCTCTGCCCACCCTCTGTTAGCTTGGCACTGAGCAGTCAGGCTTAACTTTGAAGGCAATGTATTATAACATTTGTGCAATAAATCATGCAATAACACAGTAGAACACTACAAAAATACATATTTATCTGATTAAATGCAGGTCAAAATGATCAAGATTTGAAAAGTACACGTTGAGATATCACTTTAGAAAATGATAAAAAGAGTCTTTAGTCTCTAAAAAGCAACGGGTGTCTCTTGCAAACACAAAGTACCTGGTTTGCATTCAAATTCTCTGCAAGGGACCGCAGAGATGGAGATGCGTGGAAAACGGGGAGGTGTGCGTTGGTTTCTCCAGGCGCACACAGATGATGCGTTGATAATTTTTCATGCAGGTAAGGCTTTGCATCGATTTCCTGCACACTGACTTGGATCCTCTGTGGGTTGCGGGGTATTCGGACGCTCCGGGGACGATGTGGAGAAATCCTGGGCATGCAGGATGAAGTCACAGGAGCTGCATCGATCTGGTGGGCGATGCAGGGAAATTTCTGTCGCACAGCAGGCGTTGCGTCAATTCTTCTCACAGGAAGTCAGGCTGCGTCATTCTGGCTCGGCTATGCATCGATCTAGTGGGCTGTGCGTCGAAGTTCCAGTCGCAACGCTGGCCCTGCATCATTCCGGTTCAGCGTGCAGTGATTTTCTCACTGCGATGCAGGCTGTGCATCGAATTTTTGCTGCACAAGGAGTTCTTTTCCGAAAGAAGTCTTTTTGGCCCTGAGACTTCAAGGAACAGGAAGCAAGCTCTAGCCAAGTCCTTGGAGAGCGCTTCTCAGCAGAGCTAGAGGACAGCATGGCAGAAGGGCAACAGCAGGGCAGCAGTCCTTTGCAGAAAAGCAGTCAGGTGAGTCATTTGGGCAGCCAGGCAGTTCCTCTTGGCAGGTTGCAGGTTCTGGTTCAGAGTTTCTTTACCAGTGGTATCTTGTCCAGAAGTATCTGAGTTGGTAGGGTCAGAGGCCCTGTTTAAATACCAAATTGTGCCTTTGAAGTGGGGGAGACTTGAAAGAGTGGCTTAGAAGTGCACTAGGTCCCCTGTCAGTTCCATCCTGTCTGCCAGGGTCCCAGTAGGGGGTTGGCAGTCCATTGTGTGAGGGCAGGCCCTCCACCCTTCCAGCCCAGGAAGACCCATTCAGTATGCAGATGTGTGCAGGTGTGACTGTGCATCCTGTGTTTGGGGTTGTCTGAGTGAAATGCACAAGGGAACTGTCACCTACCTAGCAAGACGTGGATTGTAAGGAAGGATTTAAGTGCAGAGAAATGCTCACTTTCTAACAGTGGAATTTCTAAAATAGTAATATTAAATCCAACATCACCAGTCAGCAGGATTTTTATTACCATTCTGAAATACTAAACATGACCTTGTTACACCTTTCACATCAGAATCTACCACTCAAACAGTATATGAGGGTAGCCCTAATGTTAGCCCATGAAAGGAGCAGGCCTCACAGCAGTGTAAAGTGAATTTAGGGGTTTTACACTACCAGGACATATAAACTACACAGGTACATGTCCTGCCTCTTTCCTACATTGCACCCTGCCCTATGGGTTACCTAGGGCCTACCTTAGTGGTGACTTCTATGTAGGAAAAGGTGAGTTTAAGGCTTGGCAAGTGCTTTTAAATGCCAAGTCGAAATGTGGCAGTGAAACTGCACATACAGGCCTTGCAATGGCAGACCTGACGCATGGTTAAGGGGCTACCTATGTGGTGGGTGGCACAATCAGTGCTGCAGGCCCACTAGTAGCATTTAATCTACAGGCCCTGGGCACATGAGGTGTACCTTACTGGGGACTTACAAGTAGAATAAATAAGCTTGGGCAGGAACCAATGTCACCATGTTTTCAGGGAGAGAGCTTATGCACTTTAGCACTGGTTAGCATTGGTAAAGTGTGCAGAGTCCTAAAACCAGCAAAAACAGTGTCCAAACAGTGGAGGGAGGCATGCAAAAAAATTAGGGGTGACCAGCCTAAGGCTGTCAGGTCTAACAATTGAAAAATAAAAATGTATTAAAATAAATGGTATTCAAACTAATCACTTCAAGAAAAACAAATATATGCTAAGCCATATATACTTAAAACACATACAATTAAATTACAGCAAACTAAACCTATTATATCCTCTTACTAGAAAAATAAGAACAACTTTTGCACATATAAAAATGAATAAATATAGCGAAAAGTAGTACACATAATAAAAATTTAACTATAATAATATATCAAAATATTAGAAAAAGAACCTTATTTAGTGATCACAAAATAAAGAACAGCCTAAAAAAGCATCAAAGCCTCACATTGAGGACCAGATTACCAGTTTGGCGGTCCGTGGACTGCCTTGGTGGTGGCGGAATGACAACTGTCAGCTTGGCAGTCAGAACACTGTAATAAGGTGCACACTTTCCACAGACGAAAGACCGCCAGCACCGACAGGCAGCACATACCGCCACAATGGCAAGCTAGGCCAGTGAGGCTGTCAGAGCCAGTGTTTCTGTCGTAGCCTTTATGATGTTGACTTCTGCTGACGTGACTATGGCGGTCCAACACCACGTCCCAGCTGGTGGAAATGAAGACATTAAAGGAAGGAACTCATCTGCAGGCAGCGTCACACGTCCTGTACTGCCATGCAGGCAATCATACATGTTTTGCTTTTGCTGACGCTCATAGATGGAGCACAAAATCCACACTGACGTGGACACAACAGATGGTAAGACAAACACCTACCTGGGTTTCAAAACTCAACAACAAATCAACACGTGGCCATCCACCTGGTATGTGGGTTGTGCTCCGTGGACCAAGTACACATTTTTGTGCCCCAGGTTGGAGTCATTCACAACGAATGACCCAGACACAGCCACATGAAGCCGACTTTTGGCAGATCACTGACACTGCACCACCACACTCCACAAAAACACACGTCTGCTCATCCTAGTTTTAGGGACAGTGAAGTATACAGAACATTGTGTTGCATAACAGCAACACCACATCAACATCACACATAATTAAACAGACACCCTCAGATTGCTCACATGTCATGGCATGTAATGATATTGAAGACACAGATGTATAAATGTGTCATTTAAGCCAAACACACCATCTATGAAACATTCCTGTGATGGATCCACACATATCACCCACATTGCAACACAATGGGAGGTCAATCGAATGCACAATATTTTGTGAGATAACTATCCAAAGTTCACAATGTGAACAATTCTTGCATAATAGGGATGGCGGCATCAGAGGCACTCCAGGAATAATGCTACTCTGGGACACATTTCACCTTGTACATGCCCCTAAAACACTATTTGAGCAGGAAGTGGCCCTTCATATATTTCAGGGACAACGGATAGTAGAGCCAAGTGACATGCCAGTCTGCCAAATGTGTAAGTGCAAGTCAAGAATGCAAATACAACAGCAACAACATGTGTAATACATGTAGATGAAGCAGGTGGAAGATACACACATGAAAATAGGCACATGGTCAGTCAAATGTATAGGAAGATAGCACAATTGAACACCCTCCATGTGTGGACAAACCAAGCTCTAGCTTACACACATGGGACGAACGTCCAATCTACATCAGGGGGATTAATTTAACACAATACATGTTGACATTGGCCACGCCAAGATGAAATACTTACCATATCAAACAAAACACAATGCAATGACATCCCACTTGGATTACCACCCACATATCCAACTAGTGAGTATCTACCCTTGTCCAGTGTGACACCGGCACTGCCCCCAAAGTCAGATCTTGCCAACCACAGCAAATGGATCAGCAATCAGGGTGAATCACACACAACTATAGGCATAAAACACAAATTACTCACAAACATCATCACAGGGGTAAGGGCAAGGTCAAAAAGGGAACTTTCTTGGGGAAAACAGGTAGGGTCTTCAGAAGAGATTGGGGTTGGAAAGTTGAGGAAGTGCTTGTCTTGCCTGTGGGTATTGTTGCTGCTGGTGTGAGCATGTCTTAGGTATGCTTGGGTTTGGGTAGTGTCTGTTGCGTGTGTGAGTGTGGGTGTTTGCGTTTCTTGGGGGTCTGGGAGGTGGAGGTGCTTGCAAATGTGGGAGTAGCGTCTGGGTTTGTGAGTGTTGAGGTGGTGTCTGGGGGTACAGAGGATGCGGGGGCTGTGTCTGTGAGTGTTAGGGTGGTGTCTAGGAGCATGGTGTGAATGGTGGCTGTGTCTTTGGGTATTGGGATGGTGTCTGGGGGTATGGTGTGAGTGGTGGTTGTGTCTGTGGATGTTGGGATGGTGTCTGGTGGGATGTGTGAGTGGTGGCTGCATCTGTGGGTGTTGGGGTGGTGTCTGGGGGTATGGTGTTTTTGTTGTGTGGGTCTGTGGGTGTTGGGGTGGTGTCTCGATATATGGTGGGTGTAGTGGCTGTGTCAGTGGGTGTTGGGGTGGTGTCTGCAGGTATGTTGGGTAGGGTGTGTGAGTCAGTAGGGGTAGTGGTGCTGCCTGTGGGAATGGTGGTTGTTGTGGTGTGTGTGAGTGACTGTTAAGTGCTTGCTTGCCAGTGTATTTTGTGGTGCTTATGTTTATGTTTGCTGCTTTTGTGTGTTGAGGTAGTTACATGCAGATGTGTGTGTGCTTGGGGCAGGTAGGGGAATAGGGAAATTGGAAGAGGGAGGTGGTGGGGGGAGGATTGTGGAGGGTGGTGGCTTCCATCAGTAAAAAGGTCAGAGGCTAAAAAGATCTCTGTTGGCCAGACACTGCACTATGAATGCTTTCCAGGTATGCAACCATCTGCTGGAGCTGGCTGCCCTGCACCCGGATGGCATTCAGAATGGCAGTCTGACCCACAGAGATAATTCCTAGGAGGTCAATAGCCTCCTCACTTAGGGCAGCAGTGGTAACAGGGGAAGGGGGTGGGGAGACTGGGGCAAAGGAGATGCCCAACCTCTAGGGTGAGCAGGCATGGCCAAATGTGTGGGGAGCAACAGGGAGGGTGGCGATGCAACTGGGAGTGGCAGACAGGACTGGAGCAGGTCTTGGTGGCTCCACCACCATTAGGGAGTGGCCACTGGAGGAAGAATCTGAAGATGATGATGTGGATCCTGTGTCCTCTGAGACACTCCCCTCACCCTCTGTGCCACTGCAAAACTCTGTGTCAGTTGTCTCATGACTGGAGGTACCTTGGCCAGCTGCTTCCCCACTTGGTTCAGGCATGTCTCCTCCACTTGTCTTGGATGATGTTGAAATTGCAAAATTGCAAAGACAAATAGGGTCACTACATGTTCCTGGTCACACTTGAACAATAGCTGTGATTGCAAACATTAGCATGGCGTACAGAAGCCCCCAGACACAAGCTCCAGCAAAGTGTCTCCAACATTTCCAACACCATCTGCATGCATGCTACATTAACTGTCAACAGTTGCCCACAGTAAATTCAGAATCACAGACAACTCCAATTGCATGGGTGAAGTTGTGCAATCACAGTACCCATGGAGCAAGTAGGAGACCTCATCACCTTCAATTGTTTGCCTCTTGTAGCATCCCTCAGTAACCTGCTGTCACAAAATAGTATGGCAATATCAAGTTCAATTCCACAGTTCCCACACAAGGGAATGCACCCAGCTATCTTCATATACCCAATGTCATATCATGAAGAAATGATGGGCACATAATCAAGCTATGTTGCTGAAAGAAGTACATTAAAACACCCATGTCACATTGGAAAAAATCAACAGTGGTCACTTTACAACATGTACATTGTCTAAATGGACCTATGGAGGTTGTACTAATGTTTCTCAGATAGATAAAAACGTTTTGCACAGAAATGTACACTGACCACAAGTTGGGCAAACTGTCAGGGAGATTTGTCTACAAAATCCACACTACAATGAATTAGCTTGCCCCACGGAAATCACCTCTCTTAATTGGTACTCCCGATAATACTATACTCTGATTGCACAAGTAAAAACCAATAAGCCAATAATCATTTGAATGTTGTAGACACCCAGGAATTCTCAAGTATCTGTAGAAGATCCTTAACATGCTACACAATGTGAAGGCATGTCACTGTCTCTTTTTGTCATGCAAACACAGATTCCCTTGAATGAATGGGTGTACACAACCACATATGATTCCCACATTACTGCTAGTCACTCCCTGATGCATGTCAACAATTAGGTAATGAACCGTCACCATATAACATGTGCTAAGCACTTTGTGAAATGATTTCACATCATTGGCATGGAAATGCACATTGTGGGTAAAAACTGTAGTCCTGCCTGTTATGTCCTTCATTGCTACTGCAGTTGTTGTTGCGCCACGCGCGAGCCGAAAACTCGGCTCGGGCCGCAGCGCACAGAGCTGAGAGACACCACGCCCCCAGTCTCTCTTGCTGCATCCGAGGCCCCAAATTGGGCATGCGACCTCGTTTCTTTACAGCGCGGCATGCATTCTGGCATATCTAACCTCCCCCCATTCACCTGCTATTGTCTTTTCTTTCTGTCGCCCTCATTTGTGCTTCCCTTTATGTTTTTCCTTCTTCCCAATATTCCCCTCTCTTCCCAGCATGCTTTGGTTCCCTGCTCTCTATGGCTCCTTGTCCATTACTTTCTATGTGTTTTTCTCTATCTAATATGGTGTCCTTGCACTTCCTGTGGGTCGCTTCCTGTTTTGGGGTATTTAATGGCTGTGATTCTTTCCCTCCTTTCGCTGCAACACTTTCTGTTTGGATGGTGTCTTCGCTCCTTCTTCCTTGCGTCAGATTCTGGTTACACGCTCCATTCCAGTGTTTTCCTGTTCCTTTTTTGATCTAATATTTACTTATTGATTTTTGCTCCTGTTCTAGGAAATTTCCTTTTGGAGGTCTTTTCCCCTTTTTGTTTTTTTTTCCCTCTGGCACTACTTCTGAAGGACACGGCCTGCCCTTGGCATTACCATCACCTGCAGCACCGTGGCTACCAGAAAGAGTTGCCCCTACCTGGGCCAAGGCCAAACATTCAGGAACAAGAACCTCGCCACTCATTCAGCGAACCCCAGGTTCAAGCAGCGCGTAAGTCGTGACAGTTGTACATGCCAAGTTACATGCAATGACTGGTGAGGGTATGTGTTAGCCACCAATCAATGGTGACACACTACTGTCTGTGGCACCACCTGCACTGTAGCCCCATAACATATGTCCAGTTCCAAACACATGTTGGCATGCACACATATGTGAGGGAATCAGACATCATCCCACGAAGGCAGATAGATCATGTATGAAACAGCAGTGAAAATTATATGGCAAAAGTGAAAGTTACACATGCTAACATGTACGCACAACGATTGATGGCAACAGTGATTTCACCAAAATCATGTCACTGAACATCCACTACTTACTAAGGGAAAGTTTGATCTGTGACTGCACCCAAAGGGCAATGTATGCCCTGTCACATATATGATGGCCCCCTTCACATGACAGACAGTAGTGAGGCACCACCACTCATGACATACTGAAGACAAGTAGCCTGTGGGAGGCAGATGTCAATATACTCATTTGAGCAGACACATGACTGAGGACAGTGATCTATTACTTCATGTTGTTTGGACTGTCACACTGAAGAGGAATGGACTGTTGTGCACAAATTATACCCAACAAACAGCATGACCTGATTGATCACTGTACTCAGCAATGTGTTGTCTCTGGAGAGGTAATTGGTTGTGGACTGCAGTGAATCCTAGTTTGTTTGAATCGGATACAAAATTTAGCTTAGCCTTTGGCTTGCAGACTTGCGCCCCCATCACCTAGTGACTTTTAACCTACTTAGCTTGCTCTGTTTTAGCATACTAATTTAATTAAATCTTTTAAGATGGCTGCCATGTTTTTAGTTAGACCCATGTTTTAGTTTTGTGTTATCAGTGCCACCGCGCTAAGGTGTCAATATCAAGCGACAAAGGTAAGCACACTGCAGGTGTCCACATTAGGTACTTTCCCTCTTTATGCTTTCGAGGGTATTGCTTATATAAATTACCATCCCAAGCATGTCTTGTTATCTGTTGTTTGGGAACGGACCTACGTCAGGGGTCCAAGGAGATCTGTATAAATACTCCTCACTTAAACAGATAGTCAGAGGGATTCCGACCAGATGCCGTCGCTGCTATCGATGCTGCACGTTGCCTTGATGCTGACCCAGTCTTCGTGTCCCTATGGAGTCTGAGCTAGAGACCTCATTCCAAAGTAACGAGGATTGGGGCTCTTCTCATGGACATAATATTGGCAGATTAGGTTTATCATACCTAGCTCTCCTTTAGGTTAGAGGTTAGGCTCACTATGCTAGAGTACTAGGGCATATCTCATACTTTATGCCATTACATGTTACTTGAAAAATGGTGGGGGTCTTTGTAGTAATGGCTCTTGTCTTTAGCATACTGTTACTGTTTCTTGCACTGTTCATTATCCTAATCATTGCAGCCCATGCAACTTATTACAGATTGCAGTTTTGCTAAATAAAATCTATTGAAACTTTACTACATCTTCTTCATTGCCTGTGTTTGATTGAGACATGGTATTTATGTGAGAAAGGTGTAATCTCTGTTGAACCACAACACTCCCAGAGATGTCACATTCTGGAGTTCATGCGTAAAGGCTGCCGCAAATCACCTTTTACTGTTTAGGTTTTTGGTGAGGTGCTGCTTGTGAGCCGAGAGGGTTAGGACGACAGTTGCAACTTGTTGTAGGCCTGGCATAGTCGCCTACAACCATGAGTACTGTCATCCTTAAACCAGCAGTGTTATCTAGAGTCAAACTAGGACATGGCGCCACCAACGATGGTGTTTAGGCACTAATTTACGGATACCTTGACTATCACTGTCTCAAAGACAACAGATACCCTAAGTACGATTAAAAGGAGATGTCCGTGGTCTTGGGGGAGATCTTCCTCAGCTGAACAAGAAGCACCTAATTAGGCTGTAGGTTGTTCGAGCTCAAACTCATAAAAGGACTTTGCTCACCATTTGGTGTTCCATCTCTCTTATCCTTCTCACAATATGACTAACGCCAAAGAAATTTCTGAGAATGCTAGACAAGCACTAAGGGGGTCATTATGAACATGGCAGTAAACACCGTCGTCCGCCGTGGCGACGGTGAACAGAAGACCGCCATTGGCGGTGAACAGAAACCCACCATATAAAGATGCCAAAAACAGAATCTGCCAAAATTTCTGTTTCCACCAGCCACCGCCAGGGCCTTATCAGTGGAAAGGCTTCACATCCCACCCCGCCACCGCCAAGCACACAAATCCCCTGCCCCCCAAATAATGATGCACAAATCACCGCAGAGGTTAGTGGATGCCAAACGACCATTGGCGGTACAGACCGCCACAGCCAGCAATGGGACCCAACAGCAGGAAATGCACACATTGGTAAGTTTGAAACCCACATACCTGACACACATTCACCACACTATAAAACACTCACATACACACCCCACAATCCTTTGCAATGCCAATAGGATAAGCCACACTGACAACAGTACACGGAGACACTGAACGCCACAACACACACCATGGCACTCCCCAAGCACCCACGCTTCACAGAAAGGGAGTTAAGAACATCACTGCCCTCCCAGTTGCGCCCCACCCAGTTGCCCACTCACTCAGAAGAGTGGGCATCTCCTTCGCCCCAGGCACCTCATCCCTGGCCCCAGTCAGCCCTGCTGCCCTTACTGAGGAGGCTATTGACTTCCTGAGGACCATCTCTGTACGGCAGACAACCATCGTGAATGCCATCCACGGGCTAGCATCCCAGATGAAGCAGTGCAATGCATACCTGGAAAGTATTCATGGTGCCATGTCTGGCCTACAGAGATCTTTTCAGGCTCTGGCCTCCTCTTTGACGGCATCCAGTGTCCCTGGTCTTTTCGGCCCCCCTCCCAGCACCTCTGCCCCTTCCAGCACCCCACTTCCTTCACCCATCCCAAGCACACGTTCAGACAGCCATGCACACCTCAACACACAAAAAACATACAGAGAAACACAAGCTCCACTCTTCCCACCACAGGCATACTCACAGCCAACATACAAAGGCACACACAACAGCATCCACTTCCCCCTCTGTGTCCACCTCTTCCGCATCCCTGTCTGTCACCTCTACATGCACACTCACAAGCACTGCACCCTCATTCACTGTTGCTGGCCACATTCAACATCAGACATCCAGTCATGCACCCCAAACACTGCACCTGCACTCACCACAAAGACTCTGAGTAACACTTGCAGCACACTCACCAAACTTGCAGACACCCAGACAACATCCATTTACACTGGCTGCCTGTCTTATCTCACTGTGTCCACCCCTCTCCTCCCATTACACTGAGATGTCCCCAGACTCCCACCCAACACACATCCACCACACCTCAGCATACTGTACAGACACCTGTATCCACGTCACGCATACCTACTCCTCTTACAACCACTCCCTCTACCTCCACTCCACACCTCCCTCCAGGTCCACAATGACTGGCCTCTAAAATACTCTTCCTATCCTGTGTAGACCTTTTTGAACCCACTGGCCCACCCCGTCTCATCCCTAAATGTGCACACCTCCTTGCCCTGTCCACTCCTTCCACATCCAAGTCCGCCCCGTCCGCCCTTCCCATTGCCGTTCCCATTCCCAAGTGAGCAAGAGGCCCCATCCAGGCCCTGGTCCATATGCCACCCCCCAGTCCAAGCCCACTCCCCCACCTTCAAAGGCTAAAACCAAACCCCCTCCACCTCCCAAATGGAAGTCCAAACTCCCCCTCCCAGACGTAAGTCCCCACCCCGCCTCCCCCTGCTCCTGTTCCCTGAGGTGCCTGGCTGCCCCACTGATGTCCGTTTATGGTGGAGTACCATGTGCACATGTGAAAGTCAAGTTCAGGCCATTTGGGCCCGTCAGCCTTTTTGATTTGGACTGGCCAATGGCCTCATTTGGACAATCTGTTGTTACAGGAGCTGTAATAAAGTTTGTATGCCCAGTGTTGGTGTTGGCACACTCAGGATAGGTGGTTCATTGTTTCATTGTGGGGAGGTGTTGTGCATTTGTGTGTACTTTGGGTAGGTTGTCTTGGCCTTGTGTCGGGTAAGTACCTCTTGCTCAGGTGTATATGGCTTGTGATGTTATGAGGGCTTGTGGGTGCGTTGCAGGGTAGGTGAGTATGTAACTGTGCCCTTTCTTCCCTTGTTTAGTAGGATGCAGAACTTACCGTCATCGTCTTTGTCGGCGGGCACGGTTGCGGAGTTATATGGCAAGGAGCAGCACTGGCATGATTTCCAATTCTCCCTCCATGTCTGCTTCAGCATGTTCTGTGTGCCTCCGGTGAGTGTTTCCTTTTATTTGGTTAATTTCCGCCTGGCTTTGAGTGGCGGTGGTTCCCGCCCTGGAACTGATGGCAGTCTAGTGCTTCATTATGTGTTGGCCAGGTAGGGCCTTTCCTTCAGCCTGTGGGTGGCCTCTTCCGTTGTTGTTGACACTCTTCTGCTGGCGGTGAGTGTTTTTCAGGCTGCCTGTTTTTCATGTGCTTCTTTATTTGGTGGACCAGATTACCAGTCTGTTAGTGGTAGTTACCGCCACCGCCGGCGGTGCGGTCTTTTTGTGTTCATAATGAGGGCCGAAGTCTACACCTAGTAGCGCCTGGCTTAAGAGAAGAGGGCGGGGATGTTACATTCATAGTGGAAGCTAGTGAAGCTTACCAAACAGAAACATTTTATTCCTGGGTTCACTTTCCTAAGGAAGATAACACTACATTCACACTCCACACATACAGCATTGCAAATGTACCAATACAGTACAAAGCAGTCCAGTATCATAAAATACCGCTCACTTATCAGGAGCATCAGAACTGGTTTGAAGGCGCCCTGCCACATGTAATAAAACCCGTGAGATTAGGTCCCTGAGGCAATGAAGGACCAATGTTGCCTAAGTTTGCTACAGACACACCTCACCCAGATATACAAAACATGCTGGAAGCAGACCTGCAAAACTTATACATTGAGCTAGTAATACTTTACAGACGACTTGCTCAGTTCATAATGTGAACTTTGAACACTACACCAGCGCGTCCAGCACCACCAGCACCTGCTGGATATCAATTGGCTACTGGGATTAATCCACAAACAGTACTTACTAACATGAGTAAGTTACCCACAGAACGAGAGAAAATACTGTTCTGGATAGCCCAGAAAAAAAATGAGCTGGAAGCTGTGTTTCCCTAAACGGGACCACAGGAGAAACATAGAATTCTCACAATATGCTTGCCCTTCAGGATGGTTCCTTCTGTGGATGACTGCACCACATGGGGTACAGTCTTCGCTGCAATTTATACTACCACACATGGTACCCCAACACTTGCCAATTTACCGGAACTGTTAAAACAAATACAGAATGAGCACGGGCTGCACCAGCCCTGGATTTGGGGATGAAGTGAATGCATAACTTCGACGCAGTCTCCTCAATCATACTCAGTAATATCAGAGGGGAAGCGGTAGCAATGGCTATACGCCAGCGCCTCCGAGAGATTCCACATTTGAACCTGTAGAAAGAGCTACCAAAAATTATTTCCGATACCTATACTAGTATAGGACGGGATAATTTGGGATCCAAGCCGAAGAAGCTTGAAAAACAGAGTATCACCCCTAAGGAAGGTACTAAACAGGCCAGGAGGTTTCTAAGAAGTGCTGGGATAAGCAAAAACAATTTAAAGATAGACTAAACCAGAGAGCTGATTCTCCACTTCCGGAGAACTCTGAAAGGAGATATGCTCTCAGAAATAGAGAAAATATAAAAGCTTCTGAGAGATATACTGATTCACGTCCTTCTTGTTCCTTTCAGGATGCACCAGATAGACATAGCAAGTGAGGGAACCATCCTGATCGACGTCCTGAATATGTGAAACAAAAGAAAGACTCACCACAGTCTTCAGACAAAAAGAAGAAAAGTCCCCAAAACAAAAGCCACAGATTAAAAAGAAAAAGTGGCAGCATTGTCATTTAAAACTGCCAGTACATTTGAGAACATTGCTGAAGAACAAGACATGGGCAGTCACTCTGTTAGACAGTGCAGCAGAGGTCAGGATATGTTGCCAGAGTCTGAAACATCATCTGGATGTGACAGCAACAAGCGATTTCATTGCAGTGATGACTGTGGAAGGGCTCGTTCTCCCACCCAACAGGGTTTATGATTTAAATATCCAAATTGAGGCAGACATACAGCGTACCATTGGTGTGATATTTTGGGATGAACTTAGTTGTGATATCCTGCTGGCCGAGAGGGACTGGCCACCCGAACACGTCTGCAAGCTCCCACATGGGGAAGATGTAATTTTGCCTTCTTTCTCTGATCTTGTTCCAGAAGCGGTAAAACAAGCCTACACTGTCTATTGGGCTTTGGCGCAGGCACCTGTGTTGTACCGCAATCATGTAGGTTAGGACAATCATTCTCCTTGTCATGTAATACCTATTAGGTCTACACCCCAACCTCAGCCACACTATCCTGTAAAAACACAAAGCAAAAGCTCCAGTGAGGGAGATCCTCACTTAGCTTGAGTACCAGTGAGTAATTGAGCCCTGTGTCTCTGCAATGAATAACCCGTTATTCCCACTTGCAAAACCTGTCCATTCTTATAGAATAGTCTTAGATTACAGACACTTAAACAGTCACACACATACACACGCTATACAAAATTCACATAGTACAGCACTAATTAATAATATAGTGCACAAAAAATACAAAACAACGTTGGATATCTCCAACGGGTTCCTCTGCAAAAACTTAGCGCATGAAATTCGGGACCTGAGTGCATTCTCATTTGGCTCACAAAAAACGCTTTTGCCGTTCACCCCAAGGCTATAAGAACAGCCCAGGGCTGTTCTCAACCAGTGTAACATCAATATTACATGATATTGATCCCGAGGCATTGTTCTACGTGGATGACATCTACCTCACAGATGGCGGCCTCAACATTCATCTTGCCAGGGTCGATCGAATCGTTTTAGGATTCGCAGCCCTTGGCTGCAAATTCAATTTTAGAAAAACAAAAATAGCTTTTGTCAGCGTACTGTTCCTAGGATACGAACTATCAAACGAGGGGAAGAGCCTGGCCCCACACTTTCAAGAGAAATGTGCTCAACTCTACCCACCTAACACTCTCAAGAAACTACAGTCTTTACTTGGTTTCTTTAATTTTGGCAGAACTTACATTCTTGACTATGCGCAATGTATCAAGCCCTTCAATGACTTAATGCACCCGGATTTTTCTAGCAGGCACTGGACTGTTGAACACACATGCATCCTTAGGGAATTGCAACAGGACATGCTAGAAGCCAAACACTTGCACACCTGTGACAACAAAACAAATTTGGTCATCAGAATAATTGCTGGAGCCATTGGGATCACTCATGTCACCTTTAAAGAAGGCTACACAGTGCCCATAGCATATAAATCACATATATACTCAAATGCAGAACAAAGTTTTGCACCCACAGAAAAGATTCTAACTGCAGTTGAGATGGCTGTCATTAAGGAGAAGCCACTGGCCCAAGAGAAATGCATCATTGTCGTTACCCCAGTGCCAGCCATAGAGGCCGTCAACAAAGCAAGCATTCCTAATGCTTAAGCATTACATCCACACTGGATTCAGTGGGCAACCTCCCTGATTGCCACCGATGTTGAATACATCTTTGATCCGAAACTTCGGACATAAGAATTTCTCCAATAAGAACAGGAGTACCCCCCTACTCTCGATATTTTGCCACTTGACAGATACCATTCTGTCATTTACACTGATGGTTCAGCACAACCAGCTGTAGGTACCAAACATCAATATTCACCTGCTTGCGCAGCCGTGAGTGGAGTGATGAAGGATGGAGTTTTCCACCCTCACAATATCCACATGCAGACCCTAGGGGACTGCACAGCTCAGCTGGCTGAACTCAAAGCCCTTATTCTAGAGCTAGAACACACAGAGCCAGGATTGCTGACTTTAATTGTCTATGACTCATACTACTGCATCCAGTCCTACAATGATTACCTCAATCATTGGAAGCTGAACAGGTTTAGAGACTCCAAAGGGAACACCATAAAACACAAAACATTGTGGGGGAGGGTGGCTGATCTCAAGGATAAGCTACCATGTGTCCATGTAGTACACACTCTGGGCCACCAACGTGTAGGAGTACACGTTATCAGCAATACTTTGGCTGATGAAGCAGCTTAATCTGCAGTAGTTATGGCTTCTGTGGCTGTAGTGACTCGTTCCTAGACAAGATTAGATAATGAAATTCTGACTGCCATGAAAGCTTCGGCTGAAGGCAAGTCTCTCCCAAAAGCATACCCCACAAAATATTCTTACCACATCAGTGTGCAGAATGTTGCTTATGCAAAACTTCCTGGGGTTGGAGATCGGCCGATCCCCAACGAAGACCAGAGATTAGATCTAATAAAAGCAGCGCATGAGGGTGTTGCTTCTGCTCATGCTGGTATTTCGGCCACAGTAACACTCTTACAGAAACGCTTCTGGTGGCCAGGTCTATACAAAAATACAAAACAGTATGTCCTTTGTTGTGACATTTGCCAGCAAATTAAGGGCTCAAACATCAAACGCCCACCACGGACATCCCTCTTAGCATCCAGCAGGCCACTACAATGTGTGTACCTGGACCATTGCGGTCCACTTCAACCTGATGGTGCATACAAATACATCTTAGTCGCTGTAGATTCTTGTTTTAGATTCCTGTGGGTATGGCCTCAATGGTCAGCTGATGCTAGAACTGTCATAAAGACTTGCTGATCTTTATTGGTACGTATGCGGTTGCAGTATTCCATTTGTACCAGGGCCCTGCATTTGCCTCTAAGGCATTTAGGGACACCATGGGGATGATGGGTGTTGAACTCCATTACTCCTCACCATACCATCCCAAGGGAAATTTGATTGTGGAGAGGCGGAACCTTGATCTAAAGCAGTCCTTAACAGCTAGAGAATTAGGTTCTGGCCACAGCTGGCTTCATCACCTTTATGGGGTCCAGAGAGCACTGAATAATCTGCCAAGACGGTCCTTGGGGGGACGCACTCCCTATGTGGTTCTCTTTGGGATACCTATGTCTGTCCCAAATTTTGATGGCCCTGGTTTGGTGGCAGCAGACACACCTTTTAACATAAATAAATGTCTCACTGTTTTTCAGAAGCTTTAGCAATTTCGTGATGATAAATCCTGCGCCAGTGTTGGCACCTTAGGAATAAGGGATTTACCAACAGCTTCCACTGTCTGGATTCCTAAAGTCGTGGATCTGGTTTGTGAGAAGATCGTTGTGAAGAAGGGATTCGGTCCATCCCACAAGCCACTGGTCCCAGTCCTGGGAGTACAAGGTACCAAAACTGTCATCCTACCACCGTTGCCTGGTTCAAAAGCAGACAGATTGATTTCCATTGACGATGTCAAAATTCATCATGTGGCCGATCCTGCACAGTAAACCCAAAGGTCCCTTGGGTGGTTCCCGGTCTCCTCTTACTACCCAACAGGACATATCTCGTCAAAGTAGAAATAACAACACTACTTCGGACTACACAATATTGTCCAACGATGCTACAAATACCTCATTGATTGTGAGAAGGGCGGAAAATGATCTCTTGCTGATTCCAGTTAGCACTTCAAAGACAACACCTGTCCAAGATTTGGCTGTTTTCTTCACCAACACTGCACAGACTGGCAACATTGTCTACTATCAGACTCCACACAAAGTGGATCCATCTAACAGTAATGCACCTGCTCCTGCATTTGCAGAGACTGCTTCTGGTTACTTCACCGACACTGATGACTTTTCTTCAGACTCTTCCACTCCAGTAATTGAAAATGTGTCAAAGACACGTAAGCTGTACCTATGGCTTAAACATAACTATTTAATTCACCCATGGAACTAGTTATGGTCTGCTTGATATTTTTTACATTGTTTCTATGGATTGGTTTCATGACTATTTTCTTTTTGCTCAGAAATGGTCATTATCTCCCTGAATGCTCCTATGTTGCATCTGTGGATGAGGTCTTAACTCCATATCTTTCCTCACATCCGGTCCGACAAGACTTGTTCCTTGTGAACATTTTGGCTGCACCAATTCCTGATGGGATTGTGTGGGACAACATTCCATTTGATGTATACAGGCCTACTGAGGTCATTCAAATTCTACATGTTTTAAAAATATCTATGACTGATGTAATTACACCTGGTGTTGTATCTGATGATTGGGATGTCCAGACAGTTGATTCTATGTTAACTGAAATGAAGGACTATTCAGTGCTTGAAAGTGATGATGTATGTTGACATACAATGAATTATGGGGACTTGTTCTGCTATAATAATTGGGGACATTACTACCTGCACCGTGCCATTATACACAGACCAATACTTAACTACACACAGTGGAAACACTGTTCAATACCACCACTGGGGTCCAAAACGTTATACAGATAAATGTACTTATTTTCCTGGGCATGACACAAAATATCCAGAATCATAGTAATTCAAATTGACTCCTTAACGAATTAGGAATATTTTGCTAACTGATACAAAGCTGATTTCTTCAGATTCCTTTGTTTCCCGTCTTACAAATACTGGAGGAACACAGTTGATTTAAAGAGTGTATGGGGAACACAAATCTAGCCATATTTCACTGTCAGAACATATAAAACACATTCCTATGGCCCGCATTATGGCATTGGCAGTAAGTCCCGTTTACCGCCATGCCGACCGCCGCCAGCATACCAGCACCTCAGCGGATTACCGCTACCCATATTATGACACACACACACCAATTTGTCACTATACAGACACACACACAAGTCCGCCAGCCCAAAGGTCAGTGATAAGATGGCGGTACCAGAACCCACACCATAACGCCAACAGAACTACGCCCACAGCATTATGACCCACGAATCACAGTGGCGGACATTCAACCGCAGTAAACCATTGGTGGTACATACCGCCATGCTCAAAATACAAACACACATATAAAACTACACCACATTGGACAATTCAAACTACACACACCTGACACACATACACACACCACACCCACACCACTATAAAACACACACCCACAATACCCACAAAATCTTACGATGAAAAAATATTGCCAACTGAGAGAGACAGACCAAGAGCAACCACAGAACCAGAGCCACAAAACATCATCACCCATACACCATCAACACACCTTACAGCACAAACTCCAACACATCATCACACACACCCTCACACACACCACCTCCCCCCCCAAAACTAACAACAGTCTTAGCAATCATGCATCATGAGGGCCTGGCAGGAGTAGCAGGAGGACGGGACTCTGGTAAGTCAACTCTCTATTACTATCACCCCCCCTATCTGCATGCCATCACATACCCCCACCCCTGCCCTCACCCCCACCACCTCACATACACCCCACCATCACAACCCACTCATCCCAATGCCAAGCCCTGCATGTAACACCAATGCACGGACCCCCATCACAGACCTGCATGGACACATATCAATAAAGCATGCACATTTGAGACAATCACCTAGCCCACCAAATCACCACTCACACAAGGTTAAGATGCCAGGGCAATAACAACCATAGAGGGCAACACACCCATGCACAAGATAGCACACACAGAAACAATAAAACTGCATTTACATCCCCACAGGTCCCCCATCCAACGTCACCAGAGAGGAGGTGCCAGCAACATCCAGTCCCCCCCCCAAAGAGGCCCACAGTGACGACAGCGACTCGGCTCGCATGGATCTGGATGATCAACCTGGCCCATCAGGGACCTCCGGACAGTCGGTTACCCAGGCACAGTCACACACCACCACAGAGCCTCCCCTCTCAGGAAACACCACCACAGCACCCACCCAGCGGGCCATACCACTGTCCCCAGGACATGTCAATCTGCAGTGTGTCCACCACTACAGGGACCCCAGGCAACCCCACAAAAACAGGACGATCAGGGACCTGGAGTCAGTGGCAGTGGGCACACGGTTCAGGGGACAGAGGCACAGGACAACAGGGAAGCTGGGAGGACTGCTGTGCGACAGGGGGAGGACAGGCCTAGGGAACCGACTCTCCAGGAGGCACTCACCAACATCCTGGGAGCATACCACCATTCCCAGGAGACGATGGGCCAGATCCTGGACAAGTTGCAGGAGACCCAGCGGCTGCAGGAGGGACAGTAGCTTGGGATCAGGGAGGACCTGAGGGACATTCACACCACCCTGGTCACCATTGCAGGGGTGCTGGCAGACATGGCAACACCATGACGGAGGCAGTGGCACACCAACGGGCCCCTGACTCTAGCCAAACCACTGAACAGCCTTCCACCTTCGCTGCCGCTAGTGGACAGGAGGCCCCACCACAGGAACAACAGGCCACCAGCACCCCTCCCCCTGCAGAAGGAGAACCACCCCGCAAATGGCCCCTGCTATCCAGGCAGAAGCTAGAGAACATTGCCAAGACCGCCGCCAGGAAATAAGACTCTCCTGAGTGTCATCCTTTGTGTCCCACTCAGTCACCCTGTCCACCTTGAACTGCCATTGCTCCACTTCCTGTGCCCCTTTGGACAATGTACCTGTGATACAAATAGACTGGACTCTACCCTGGACTTTCCTCCATCAGCAACCCAGCCCATTCCAATAGCCCCTCCACTTATTAGCACCTAAATAAACACCCTTCGAACAAATACAAGTATGGAGTTTGTCAATTGACTGAAATATGTATTCATTTAACAAGCTGTAAACATTGCAATTCAACTGTACAGTTATGTATACATAGGTATGACCTGTAATTGGCAGCAGTCAACACACCAGGAGCCACAGTGCAGCACAGATATCTGAAAATAGAGATGCCAAAGGGTACAGTGAGTGGCCATAGTAGTGGGAAAATCAACCTGCCATGTACAATGTCCAACACAAAACTGTCAATGGATGGTGAAGTTACAATGTCTTACCTGTGTGTCACTGGAAGCACTGTCGTATGATTGCTGTTCTGTTGTCCTCATCCTCTGCCCCCTCTTAGTCACTGTCCACATGGTCCACTGCTGTCACACGCCCATCTCCTGCAGAAAAGGCACCTAACGTCTCAAGGCAAGATTATGCAACATACAGTATGCCGCGATGATCTGGCAGACCTTCCTGGGTGAGTAGAACAGGGAACCACCTGTTAGATGGAGGCAACGAAACCTGGCCTTCAGGAAGCCGATTGTCCTCTCAATTATTCTTCTTGTTCGCCCATGTGCCTCATTGTAACGTTCATCTGCCCTTGTCCTGGGATTTCTCACTGGGGTCAGTAGCCATGAGAAGTTGGGGTAACCAGAGTCACCTGCAAATATCGATGGATAGCTGTTAGCCAAACACTAACCCTTAGGGCCAACACCATACCCACACACCAACATAAACTGGGTTGGAACCATGGGCTCATCTATTAGCCACACCTGGTGCCACTGGAGTTGAGCCATCACATATGGGATTCTGCTATTCCTCAGGATAAAGGCATCATGCACAGACCCTACGATACTTTGCATTGACATGGGAGATGTACTGGTTCGCCAGGCACACTATCTGCACATTCATCGAGTGAAAGATCTTTTGATTTCTGAACAACTGTTCATTTCTCCGGGGGAGACAAATGTAATATGTATACCATGAATAGCCCCAATAATAAGGGGATATGTCCCATTGCATAGAAGTCAGCTTTCACCATGGCCGAATCCTCAACCTGGGGGAAAACAATGTAGCTCCACATGTGTTTAACCAGGGCAGACAACACTATGGTCAGCACTATTGAGAACATTGGCTGAGACATTTCTGCTGCCAAGCCCACTGTCACTTGGAAAGAACCAGTTACCAAGAAATGGAGCACAGATAGGACTTGCACAAGAGGGGGGATCCCAGTGGGGTGATGGATAGCAGATATCAGGTCAGGCTCCAATTGGGCACACAGCTCTGTGATTGTGGCCCTGTCCAGTCTATAGGTGAGGATAATGTGCCTGTCCTCCATTGTTGCCAAGTCCACCAGGGGTCTGTACACAGGGGATGTCTCCATCTCCCAGTCATCTGCAGCGGTCTAGGGGTCAATAAAGTGAGCAGCTGGTCAGTATTCCACATTTCCAAACTGTACACTGCATTGCATGTTGTGACAGAAACAGTATGTTTTTGGATTGGCCCAAATGGTGCCTATGTGTACTGTGACGCAGTTAGGTGCCATGGCCTGCCCGTCCCTGAATGGCGCCCTCCTGTCCTGTGTGGATGGACATGTGGAAATGAGGTAATGCCGCTGACAATGTGCGCCGTTGCGGGAGGCAGTCGAGTGCCGCAGTGCAACTCCTTATTGGTTGTCATTGGGCCCTATTGGTTACAGTGGCCAATGGTGAAGTACGCCGGCTGTGACGGTAGGCACTGCCGTGGACATGACTGCCATTTTCTATCTGTTCTCTCACTTGCTACCTGACATTAAACAGGAAAGGACCTACACTGCAAGTGCTGCTGTGACCTGTGTCTAGAACCGACCATGGCTCGAGTCACTGGGGAAAGGGCCCCTGCCTTCGCCGCTGTGGAGTTGGAGAGACTGGTGGATGGGATCCTACCCCAGTACCGAATGCTGTTTGGGCCTCCAGACCAACAGGTCAGTACACTGTGAGCACGATGCATGGGGCATTGTTAGACCTGACAGCCTTAGGGTGGTCACCCCTAACTTTTTGCCTGCCTCCCTCCACTTTTTGGACACTGTTTTTGCTGGCTTTTAGACTCTGCGCACTTTACCACTGCTAACCAGTGCTAAAGTGCATATGCTCGCTCCCTTAAAACATGGTAACCTTGAATCATACCTGATTGGACTATTATTTTACTTATAAGTCCCTAGTAATGTGCACTCTATGTGCATAGGGCCAGTAGATGAAATGCTACTAGTGGGCCTGCAGCACTGGTTGTGCCACCCACTTAAGTAGCCCCTTTCCCTTCTCTCAGGCCTGCCATTGCAAGGCCTGTGTGTGCAGTTTCACTGTCACCTCGACTTGGCATTTAAAAGTACTTGCCAAGCCTAAACCTCCCCTTTCTCCACATATAAGTCACCTCTAATGTGTGCCCTAGGTAACCCCTAGAGCAGGGTGCTGTGTGGGTGAAAAGCAGGACATGTACCTGTGTAGTTTACATGTCCTGGTAGTGTAAAATTCCTAAATTCGTTTTTGCACTACTGTGAGGCCTGCTCCCTTCATAGGCTAACATTGGGGCTGCCCTCATACAGTATTGAAGTGGTAGCTGCTGATCTGAAAGGAGTAGGAAGGTCATATGTAGTATGGCCAGAATGGTAATATAAAATCCTGCTGACTGGTGAAGTTGGATTTAATATTACTATTCTAGAAATGCCACTTTTAGAAAGTGAGCATTTCTTTGCACTTAAATCTTTCTGTGCCATACAATCCACGTCTGGCTGGGCTTAGTTGACAGCTCCTTGTGCATTCACTCAGACACACCCCAAACACAGGGTACTGAGCCTCACTTGCATACATCTGCATTTTGAATGGGTCTTCCTGGGCTGGGAGGGTGGAGGGCCTGCTCTCACACAAAGGACTGCCACACCCCCTACTGGGACCCTGGCAGACAGGATTGAACTGAAAGGGGACCTGGTGCACTTCTTAGCCACTCTTTGAAGTCTCCCCCACTTCAAAGGCACATTTGGGTATAAAACAGGGCCTCTGCCCTACCTCATCAGACACTTGCTGGAGAAGAAACCTGAACCAGAAACTACATCCTGCCAAGAAGAACTGCCTGGCTGCTCAAAGGACTCACCTGTCTGCTTTCTACAAAGGACTGCTGCCTTGCTGTTGGCCTGCTGCCTTGCTGAACTCTTGTCTGGCTGTGAAAGTGCTCTCCAAGGGCTTGGATAGAGCTTGCCTCCTGTTCCCTGAAGTCTCAGGACCAAAAAGACTTCTCTTTTTCACTTGGACGCTCAGTGCGCCGAAATTTTCGACGCACAGCTTGTACCTCGGCGAGAAAAACGCCGCACACCGACGCAACGCCTTCGGGACGACCGGAACTTCGACGCACGGCTTCGCAAGGGCAACGCCGCCCGACGTCCAGAGGAGAAATCGACGCGACGCCTGCCGTGAGATCGAAATTTTTACGCGCAGCCCCGCAGAACGACGCGCAGCCGGAAAACAAGCAGGAAAATCCACGCACAGACCCGGGACATCTGGTACTCCCCGCGATCCACAGAAAGAGACTGTCCGCGCGAGGAAAACGACGCACGACTTCCCGGCGTGAAAAATAATGACGCAAGTCCGTGTGTGCTGGGGAGAAATCGACACACACACCCTTTTTCCACGTATCTCTTCTTCTGTGGCCCTCTGAGGAGATTTTCCACTCCAAACCAGGTACTTTGTGCTTGAAAGAGACTTTGGGGGTCATTCCGACCCTGGCGGTCATAGACCGCCAGGGCCGGGGACCGCGGATGCACCGCCAACAGGCTGGCGGTGCATCCAGGCCAATTCTGACCGCGGCGGTAAAGCCGCGGTCAGAAAAGGGAAACCGGCGGTTTCCCGCCGGTTTTCCCCTGGCCTGAGGAGTCCTCCATGGCGGCGCTGCAGGCAGCGCCGCCATGGGGATTCCGACCCCCTTCCCGCCAGCCTGGTTCTGGCGGTTTTCACCGCCAGAACCTGGCTGGCGGGAACGGGTGTCGTGGGGCCCCTGGGGGCATTGGCATGGGCATTGCAGGGGCCCCCTAACAGGGCCCCACATAGATTTTCAGTGTCTGCGTGGCAGACACTGAAAATCGCGACTGGTGCAACTGCACCCGTCGCACCCCTTCCACTCCGCCGGCTCCATTCGGAGCCGGCATCCTCGTGGAAGGGGGTTTCCCGCTTCTTCTGGCGGTCACCCCCCAGCCCAGTGGGAAACTCAGAATGACCGCGGTGCGGTCATTTGACCGCGGTGCGGTCATTCGGCGGCTCCCGCTAGGCGTGCGGTTACTGCCGCCGGCGGGAGTCGGAATGACCCCCTTTGTTTGCTTTTTAAAGACTTAAGACACTTTATATCACTTTTCAGTGATATCTCTACAAATTCACATTGCAACTTTATTCGTTTTGACCCACAATTATCCTGATAAATATTATATATTTTTCTAAACACTGTGTGGTGTATTTTTGTGGTGCTATATGGTGGTATTGTATGATTTATTGCACAAATGCTTTACACATTGCCTTCTAAGTTAAGCCTGACTGCTCGTGCCAAGCTACCAGAGGGTGGGCACAGGATAATCTTGGATTGTGTGTGACTTACCCTGACTAGAGTGAGGGCTTTTGCTTGGACAGGGGGTAACCAGACTGCCAACCAAAAACCCCATTTCTAACATTGGTGATCAGCGGTGAGGATAGGACTTGTGTTTGTGCAGTGACATACAGTAGCTAAGTATTTCACTACCTACCCACAGTTGAAGGTCAACTTGATTTTTATCTCTTTTTGCAAAATTTCGTTTTTTTCTTCCTGACAATTTTCAAAAACTAAATCCTCACTCAACATGTCTCTGACTGGGTCTCAAATGGGAGACTTTGACCTAGTCCTGTTGGATACATATACGGTCAAACAGCTAAGAGGGTTCTGCAGGGCAATGAGGGTACCCACCCAAGGGGCCTCCAAAAAGGAGGACTTTCAAGTGGCGCTGAGGGCCTGGGCAGAAGCCCATTTAGAAGAGAATGATGAGGAAGAGGAGCCAGAAAACGGCCCCTCAGAGGATTTGTTGCTATCTGTGGATGATGTTACCACTGCAATTGTGCCCCCTTCCAGACCAGGGAGCAGTGTCTCTGTGCAAAGCCTGACCGCAGAGGAAAGGAGAGCGGAAAGGGAGTTCCAATTGCAAATGGCAAAACTGAAAATTGAGGCTCAACAAGAGGAAAGAAGGGCTGAGAGAGAAACCAAGCAAGCTGAGGCTGAAAGAGCAGCCAAACAAATTGAAACTGAAAGAGAAGCCAAACAAGCTGAAGCTGAAAGAGCAGCCAAACAGGTGGAGGCTGAGAGAGCTTTGGCTGAAAAGAAACTATTGTTGGCTCATGAACTGAGTCTCAAGGAGCTGGAGATCAAGGCGAGACAGTCTGAATCCAGCAATAATGGTGGCAGCAGACAGACAGGACCTGCTGGAGAAACGAAGGTGCGTATACCCAAAAATGTGGTGCCCAGTTTTGTGGTGGGAGATGACATAGATAAATGGTTAGCTGCTTATGAAGTTGCACTAAGGGCTCATGAGGTTCCTGAAGGGCAATGGGGGGTAGCTATGTGGGGTTATGTGCCGCCATTGGGGAGGGACACACTTCTCACATTGGATCAACCTGATCAAAACACATACCCACTTCAGAAAGCCACTTTCCTTGCCAAGTTTGGGTTGACCCCTGAGGGATACCGTCAGAGGTTCAGGGACAGCACCAAACAAACCACACAAACATGGGTAGATTTCTTTGACTTTTCCAGTAAGGCACTGAATGGATGGGTGCGGGGCAACAAAGTAGATGATTATAAAGGGTTATATGACTTGATTCTGAGAGAGCATATGCTTAATACTACTTTTACAGAGTTCGCCAGAACTTAGTGGATAGTAAGCTGACTGATCCCAGGAAGCTTGCTGAGGAGGCGGACCTCTGAGTTAGCACCAGAGTGTCCAAGAAGGTACCTGGGGGGGACACCCACAAAGGTGGCCAGGGTTCCCAACAGAAGAAAGAGGGGGGAGATAAACTTACAGATAAGGAACTCTCCAAAGGCCCCCAAAAGAATTCCCAGGGAGGGGGTGGCAACCATTCCTTTTCCAGATTTGGGTAAAAGCCAGGGACATATGATAGGTCAGGGAAATCCAACCCCAAATGCATGGAGTGTTACCAGTATGGTCACTATAAAGGCGACCCCCAGTGCTCCAAGAGTGCACCGTCCACTACCGGACAGACACCTGGGTTGACTAGTGTAGCGCTCGGGGGGAGATGGACCCAGATAGCTTTGGGGAACAGGTAGAGATTTCCCTAGTGTCCCTGGGAGAAGGAGAAATGGTGCCCAAAGCCCACATGCCCCAAAATACTTCCAAGTACAGGCAGTGGGTCACCATTTATGGGCAGAAGGTGGAGGCGCTGCGTGACACAGGAGCCAGTATGACTACTATCAAGAGTCAGCTGGTGTCAACAGAGCAGATAGTCCCTAATACATTCCACCAGGTCATAGTCGCTGACAATCGTGAGAGTCACCTACCAGTGGCTCTGGTTCCCTTTGAGTGGGGGGGGGGTCTCTGGTACTCTGAAAGTAGCTGTGAGTCCTGCCATACCTGTAGATTGTCTGTTAGGCAATGATCTTGAGCATACTGCTTGGAAAGAAGTGGAGCTCAGATCTCACCTGGAGATGTTAGGGTTACCTGAGTGGGTCTGCATGACCACACAGTCCATGGCTGACCGAGAGGGAAGTCAAGGGCATCTGGAGCCCGGAACAATGGCCCAGAGAGCTGCCAAGAGGAGGGGCAAGGGGCAAGGGAAACCGGTCCCAGAAGTTCCCGCAGTGGTTGACGGGGCTCCTGAGGAGGAGGCTACCGAGCCAACTGGGGAAGACATTGCCACCCTAGGGGTCATACCGGAGCTTGCTGGCTGGCAAGTTGAGGGTGGACCCACCAGGGAGGAATTCTGCAAGGCGCAGAAAGAATGTCCCACTCTAGAGGGTCTGAGGAAGCAAGCCTCAGACCAGGCGGCAGGTGAAGCCTCTGGCGATCACCACATATATTGGGAGAATGATCTCCTCTACAGTGAGTCTAAGGTTCTGGTCTTTGGGGCAGCGCGTACGCTGGTGGTCCCCCAGTGTTACCGAACCTTCCTACTGGGGCTGGCTCACGACATTCCCCTGGCAGGACATTTGGGGCAAGGCAAGACCTTTGACAGGCTTGTCACCCACTTTTATTGGCCCAGAATGAGGACAAACTCAGATAAGTTCTGCAGATCCTGTCCTACCTGCCAGGCCAGTGGTAAAGCAGGAAAAAGGGTTAAAACCCCCCTGATTCCACTTCCTGTCGTTGGCACCCCCTTTGAAAGGGTGGGCATCGACATTGTTGGTCCATTGGACCCCAAAACTGCCTTAGGCAACAGGTTCATCCTGGTTTTGGTGGACCATGCCACCCGTTACCCAGAGGCAATCCCTCTGAGGACCGTAACTGCACCGGTGGTGACCAGAACTCTGATGGGGATATTTACCCGTGTGGGATTCCCCAAGGAGATAGTGTCTGACAGAGGCACTAACTTCATGTCTGCATACATGAAGTCTCTGTGGGATGCGTGTGGTGTAACCTACAAGTTCACCACACCCTATCACCCCCAGTCTAATGGTCTTGTGGAGAGATTCAACAAGACCTTGAAAGGCATGATTGGTGGCCTCCCTGAGGCCATGAGGCGTAAATGGGACGTCCTCTTACCATGCCTTTTCTTTGCTTACAGAGAGGTCCCCCAGAGGGGGGTAGGGTTCAGTCCCTTTGAGCTTCTCTATGGGTACCCTGTCAGGGGACCCTTAAGCATTGTCAAGGAGGGGTTGGAGAAAGCTCCAAAGGCACCCCCTCAGGACGTGGTCAGCTACATGTTGGCCCTCCGCAACCAGATGACCCGCTTCTGGAAAGAGGCCCAAAGTAACCTTGAGGCCAGTCAAGAGGTAATGAAACGCTGGTATGACCAGAAGGCCAGCCTGGTAGAGTTTCAACCTGGAGACAAAGTGTGGGTAATGGAGCCAGTAGAGCCTAGAGCTCTCCAGGACAGCTTGTCTGGCCCATTTGAAGTAAAGGAGCGGAAAGGGGAGGCCACTTACCTAGTGGACCTCCAAACCCCTAGGAACCCCCTAAGGGTGCTCCATGTTAACTGACTAAAAGCTCATTTTGAGAGGTCTGAGATCAACATGCTTCTGGTCACAGATGAAGGAATGGAAGAGGAGAGTGAACCTCTCCCCGACCTCCTCTCTGCCCAAGAAGGTGATGGGTCAGTGAACGGGGTCATTCTTTCTGACTCCCTGACTCTAAACCAGAAAGGAGACTGCTATGAGCTGTTGGAGCAGTTCTCCCCCCTGTTCTCCCTTACTCCTTGACTGACCCACCTCTGTGTTCATGACATTGACACCGGTGACAGTCTCCCTGTGAAGAACAAAATTTACAGGTTATCGGATAAGGTGAAGGCCAGCATCAAGGAGGACGTCTCCAAGATGTTAGCTCTAAGGGTTATAGAGAAATCCAGTAGTCCCTGGGCCAGCCCAGTGGTGTTGGTCCCTAAGGCTACTGCCCCAGGTGCGAAGCCAGAACTCCGGTTCTGTGTGGACTACCAGGGTCTCAACTCAGTCACACGGACTGATGCTCACCCCATCCCCCGAGCTGATGAGCTCATTGACAGGCTGGGCGCTGCCAAGTTCCTGAGTACGTTTGATCTTACTTCAGGGTACTGGCAGATCGCCCTGACTGAGGGGGCTAAAGAAAGATCCGCATTTTCAACCCCTGATGGCCATTACCAGTTCCGGGTGATGCCGTTTGGATTGAAAAATGCCCCTGCTACCTTCCAACGGTTGGTTAACGGGGTCCTAGCTAGCAAGGACGCCTTCTGTGCAGCCTACCTGGATGACATAGCTGTCTACAGTTCCAGCTGGGAGGAACACCTGCTCCACCTCAAGGAGGTGCTTCAGGCCCTGCAACAGGCAGGCCTGACCATCAAGGCTAGTAAGTGCCAGATTGGGCAGGGTTCCGTGGTGTACTTGGGACACCTAGTGGGTGGTGGCAAGGTGCAGCCACTCCAGGTCAAGATTGAAACTATCAAGGCCTGGCAACCACCCAGAACTCAGACTGAGGTGAGAGCCTTTTTAGGCCTCACAGGATACTACCGCAGATTTGTCAAGGGCTATGGTACCATTGTGTCACCCTTGACAGAACTCACTTCCAAGAAACAACCTAGGTTGGTGAATTGGACAGAGGCTTGTCAGAAAGCCTTTGACTCCCTGAAGGAAGCCATGTGCACGGCCCCCGTGCTCAAGGCCCCTGACTACTCCCAGGAATTTATTGTGCAGACAGACGCTTCAGAGCATGGCATAGGGGCAGTCCTAGCACAGCTAAATGAGGAGGGCCTAGACCAACCAGTAGTCTTTATTAGCAGAAGGCTATTACCACGGGAACAGAGGTGGAGTGCTATTGAGAGAGAAGCTTTTGCTGTGATCTGGGCACTGAAGAAGCTAAGACCCTACCTGTTTGGGACTCACTTCCGGGTTCAGACAGACCACAGGCCCCTCAGATGGCTCATGCAGATGAGGGGTGAGAATCCAAAACTCTTACGGTGGAACATCGCCCAGGGGTTGACCACGCCAATGCTGATGGTCTCTCCAGATACTTCTGCCTTAGCGATGAGAGCTCCCAGGAGGTCGGGTAGCTCTCCCCACTTTCAGCTGGGGGGGGACACATGTTAGACCTGACAGCCTTAGGGTGGTCACCCCTAACTTTTTGCCTGCCTCCCTCCACTTTTTGGATACTGTTTTTGCTGGCTTTTAGAGTCTGCGCACTTTACCACTGCTAACCAGTGCTAAAGTGCATATGCTCTCTCCCTTAAAACATGGTAACCTTGAATCATTCCTGATTGGACTATTAATTTACTTATAAGTCCCTAGTAATGTGCACTCTATGTGCATAGGGCCAGTAGATTAAATGCTACTAGTGGGCCTGCAGCACTGATTGTGCCACCCACTTAAGTAGCCCCTTTCCCTTCTCTCAGGCCTGCCATTGCAAGGCCTGTGTGTGCAGTTTCACTGTCACCTCGACTTGGCATTTAAAAGTACTTGCCAAGCCTAAACCTCCCCTTTCTCCACATATAAGTCACCTCTAATGTGTGCCGTAGGTAACCCCTAGAGCAGGGTGCTGTGTGGGTGAAAGGCAGGACATGTACCTGTGTAGTTTACATGTCCTGGTAGTGTAAAACTCCTAAATTTGTTTTTGCACTACTGTGAGGCCTGCTCCCTTCATAGGCTAACATTGGAGCTGCCCTCATACAGTATTGAAGTGGTAGCTGCTGATCTGAAAGGAGTAGGAAGGTCATATTTAGTATGGCCAGAATGGTAATATAAAATCCTGCTGACTGGTGAAGGTGGATTTAATATTACTATTCTAGAAATGCCACTTTTAGAAAGTGAGCATTTCTTTGCACTTAAATCTTTCTGTGCCTTACAATCCACGTCTGGCTGGGCTTAGTTGACAGCTCCTTGTGCATTCACTCAGACACACCCCAAACACAGGGTACTGAGCCTCACTTGCATACATCTGCATTTTGAATGGGTCTTCCTGGGCTGGGAGGGTGGAGGGCCTGCTCTCACACAAAGGACTGCCACACCCCCTACTGGGACCCTGGCAGACAGGATTGAACTGAAAGGGGGCCTGGTGCACTTCTTAGCCACTCTTTGAAGTCTCCCCCACTTCAAAGGCACATTTGGGTATAAAACAGGGCCTCTGCCCTACCTCATCAGACACTTGCTGGAGAAGAAACCTGAACCAGAAACTACATCCTGCCAAGAAGAACTGCCTGGCTGCTCAAAGGACTCACCTGTCTGCTTTCTACAAAGGACTGCTGCCTTGCTGTTGGCCTGCTGCCTTGCTGAACTCTTGTCTGGCTATGAAAGTGCTCTCCAAGGGCTTGGATAGAGCTTGCCTCCTGTTCCCTGAAGTCTCAGGACCAAAAAGATTTCTCTTTTTCACTTAGACGCTCCGTGCGCCAACATTTTCGATGCACAGATTGTACCGCGGCGAGAAAAACGCCGCACACCGACGCTGATCGACGCGACGCCTTCGGGACGACCGGAACTTCGACGCACGGCTTCGCAAGGGCAACGCCGCCCGACCTCCAGAGGAGAAATCGACGCGACGCCTGCCGTGAGATCGAAATTTTGACACGAAGCCCCACAGAACGACGCGCAGCCGGAAAACAAGCAGGAAAATCCACGCACAGACCCGGGACATCTGGTACTCCCCGCGATCCACAGAAAGAGACTGTCCGCGTGCCGGAAAACGATGCATGACTTCCCCGTGTGAAAAATAACGACGCAAGTCTGTGTGTGCTGGGGAGAAATCGACGCACACACCCTTTTTCCACGTATCTCTTCTTCTGTGGCCCTCTGAGGAGATTTTCCACTCCAAACCAGGTACTTTGTGCTTGAAAGAGACTTTGTTTGCTTTTTAAAGACTTAAGACACTTTGGGGGTGATTCCTAGTGCCAAGCGGGAACCGCCAGAAGACCGTACCGCGGTCAAAAGACCCGGCGGTCATTCTGGCTTTCCCGCTGGGCGGGCGGGCGACCGCCAAAAGGCCACCCGCCCGCCCAGCGGGAAACCCACAGCAACGATGAAGCCGGCTCCGAATGGAGCCGGCGGAGTTGCTTTTGTGCGACGGGTGCAGTTGCACCCGTCGCGATTTCCAGTGTCTGCTATGCAGACACTGGAAATCAATGTGGGGCCCTGTTAGGGGGCCCCTGCAGTGCCCATGCCATCGGCATGGGCACTGCAGGGGCCCCCAGGGGCCCCACGACACCCGTTCCCGCCAGCCTGGTTCTGGTGGTCAAAACCGCCAGAACCAGGCTGGCGGGAAGGGGGTCAGAATCCCCATGGCGGCGCTGCCTGCAGCGCCGCCATGGAGGATTCTGCAGCCCAGGGGAAAACCGGCGGGAAACCGCCGGTTTCCCTTTTCTGACCGCGGCTTTACCGCCGCGGTCAGAATGGGCCTGGATGCACCGCCAGCCTGTTGGCGGTGCATCCGCGGTCCCCTACCCTGGCGGATTCGGACCGCCAGGGTAGGAATGACCCCCTTTATATCACTTTTCAGTGATATCTCTACAAATTCACATTGCAACTTTATTCGTTTTGACCTACAATTATCCTGATAAATATTATATATTTTTCTAAACACTGTGTGGTGTATTTTTGTGGTGCTATATGGTGGTATTGTATGATTTATTGCACAAATACTTTACACATTGCCTTCTAAGTTAAGCCTGACTGCTCGTGCCAAGCTACCAGAGGGTGGGCACAGGATAATCTTGGATTGTGTGTGACTTACCCTGACTAGAGTGAGGGCTTTTGCTTGGACAGGGGGTAACCTGACTGCCAACCAAAAACCCAATTTCTAACAGGCATGAATGAATGTAGTGTCATGTGTGAGGGCCTCATGTAATGGCGAAGTTGGTGGAAGGGTCCTGGGCAGCGTGCTGCATGTATGGTGGGCAATGTCTGTGCGTCAGGGGATGTGAGGGCTATGGTGGGCCATGAGTGTAGAAGGCCAGACGTTATGGCGGATTCCTTTTTCTATGTTTATTTCTCTGCAGGTCAGTGCCCATCAGAAAAAGGGTATATGGCATGCCATCGCCAAGGACGTGCGGACCCCGGGGGTCTATGGCAGGCAGACCACCCACTGTCGCAAACTGTGGGAGGACCTGAGACTCTGGGCACGGAAGACAGCAGAGGCCCAGCTGGAGATGACCTCCCAGCGAGGAAGGGGTGCCCGTTGAAACCTGACCCTCTGTGGCCACCCCAACTACAGGTTCAGCCACCTCCCCCGTACCAGCACCGCTGTCCCAGAAGCCCCTCAGCGAGACTTTCCTGATTGTCCCCCTTGTGTCCCACTCTGTCACCTTGTCCACCTTGAACTGCCATTGCTCCCCTTCCAATGTCCCCCTTGGACACTGCACCTGTGCTACAAACAGACTGGAACAATACCCTGGACATTCCTCCATCATCACCCCCTCCAACTTCCTCTGCCCAATCCCATTCTTCTCAACCCCAACCTATCCCAAGCACACATTCAGAACAGCATGCACCCAAGAAAACACACAGGTGTCGCTCATGTAAACACAAGCACCACACATTATCTCACAGGCACTCACACCAACACCATCCAGATGCAGACACACCAACATCCGCTGCCTCCACTGTGTCCTCCTCCTCCTCCTCTTCCACCACGCACCCAGTAGCATCTCCATTCACACCTGTATGCACTACATCCACTTGTCAAGACCACCGCCAGGAAATGAGACTTTCCTGATTGTCCCCCTTGTGTCCCACTCTGTCACCTTGTCCACCTTGAACTGCCATTGCTCCCCTTCCAATGTCCCCCTTGGACACTGCACCTGTGCTACAAACAGACTGGAACAATACCCTGGACATTCCTCCATCATCACCCCATTCCATTGCACTTTCCCCTCAATGTTTTAGCACTACAATAAACACCCTTGGATAAAACTCAACTTCTAGTATTTCATGTATTGCAAAATTGTATTGATTGAAACAGCTACAACCATTGCAAATGAACTGTACATAGTCAGAGTATGCAATGAATGAAATGTTGATGGCTGTTGTGATCACATCAGGTAATTGTTGTCATATCACCAACATCTGTAAAATGACAATCCATAGGTAACAGTAAGTAGGGGAAACAAGTGGGTAATGCCAGCATGCCAATGCCACACAGTATACAATAGTCATAGAAATGTGAAGTTGCACTGTCACCTGTGTGTCATTGGAAGTACTGATGGATCACTAATATTCTGATGTCCACATCCTCATCCTCTGCCTCCTCATCCCCACTGTCCTCAGGGTCCACTGCTGCCACAGGGGCATGTCCGGTCTCCTTCTCCTGCAGAAAAGGTACATGGCGTCTGAGTGGCAGGTTGTGCAACATGCAGCATGCCACTACTATCTGGTAGACCTTCTTGGGAGAGTAGCACAGGGATCCACCTGTCAGATGGAGGCACCTGAACCTGGCCTTCAGGAGGCTGAAGCCTCTCTCAATTATCCTTCTGGTTCGCCCATGTGCCTCATTATAATGTTCGTCTGCCTTTGTCTTGGCATTCCTCACAGGGGTCAACAGTCATGATAGGTTTGGGTAACCAGAGTCACCTGCAAATATTGAGGGACAACATTTAGCCACACACTATCCTATTTGGCCAACAGCATAGGCATACACCAACATATACTGGGTGGGGATCAAGGCTCACCTATAAGCCACACCCTGTGCCTCTGCAGTTGGTACATCACATTTGGGATGCAGCTATTCCTAAGGACAAAGGCATCATGCACCGACGCAGGATACTTAGCATCGACATGGGAGATGTACTGGTCCTCCAGGCACACCATCTGCACATTCAGTGAGTGGAAACTCTTATGATTCCTGTACACCTGCTCATTTTGCTGGAGGGGGGACAAACATAATATGTGTTCCGTCAATTGCCCCAATTATATTGGGGATATGTCCCATTGCATAAAACCCAGCCTTCACAGTGGCCAAATCTACCACATGGGCGGAAAGCAATGTAGCTGCACATGTGTTTTATCAGTGCGGACAAGACTCTTGCCAGCACTATTGAGAACATTGGCTGTGACATTCCTACTGCCAAGCCCACTGTCACTTGGAAAGAACCAGTTGCCAGGAAATGGAGCACTGATAGAACTTGCACAAGATGGGGGATCCCAGTGGGATGACAGATAGCTGATATCAGGTCAAGCTCAAACTGGGCACACAGCTCTGTGATTGTGGCCCTGTCCAGTCTATAGGTGAGAATTATGTTCCTGTCCTCCAGTGTAGCTAAGTCCACCAGGGGTCTGTACAAGGGGGTATTTCTCCATCTCCTATTCATCCGCAGCGGTAGGTATCCAAGGGACACAAGAGTGAGTAGGCTGTCACAATTGGAACAACTATATCACAACAGCAGTCTACATTGTGCAATCATGTTTTGAGACAGTGGAATTTAAAAGTATGTGCTTTTTATCCTGTGACGCAGCAATAATCAATAGGCCTGTTCACCCGCCCCTGTGAAATGGCTACTGCCTGTCCTGTGTGGAGGGACAGGTGGAAGTGAGGTAATTCCCCTGACGTTGTGCGCCATGGTGGTAGGCGGTCGTGAACCGCCGTGCAATTCCTCATTGGATAATATTAGGTCCTATGGGGTACAGTGGCCAATGGGGATGTACGCCGGCGTGACGGTATACACCTCTGCGGACGTGACCACCATTTTATTTCATAGTCCTCACTTGTTTCCTGACCTTCCACAGAAGAGGACCTACACTGGATGTGCTGCTGTGACCTGTGCCTGGATCCTACCATGGCCCGTGTGACCGGGGAAAGAGCTCAGGCACTTCAGAGGACTTGGAGCGACTGGTGGATGGGGTCCTACCCCAGTTCGGACAGCAGTATGGGCCTCCAGACCAACAGGTGAGTACACTGTGGGCACGATGCATGTGGCATGAATGCATGGAGTTGTGGGTGAAGGCATCGTGTAAGGGTGAGTGGGTATGGGTGTGAGTGGGTGGACTTCCTCTTGGGGGTGTGCATGTTGTGAGCTGGCCTATGTGTTTTGGAATGTTGATGTGATCGGGTATGGTGGGCCATGCATGTGACAGGCTGGACTCTTCGTTTAATGGAGTTCTCCAGTATGTATTACCTCTGCAGGTCAGCGCCCATCAAAAGAAGGGATTGTGGAGTGCCATTGCCAAGGAGGTGCGGACCCTGGGCGGTCTATGGCAGGCAGAGCACCCACTGTTGCAGACGGTGGGAGGACCTGAGACGCTGGGCACTAAAGACCATGTAGGCCCAGCTAGGGATGACCTAACCAATGAGGAAGGGGTGCCAGTCGGACCCTGATGCCCTGATGTCCGCCATACTGGCGGTGGCCTACCCTGAGCTGGATGGGTGCTTGAGGGCATCACAGCAGCCGCAACGGGGTGAGTACACTGGGTATCATTGCAACTTGTGGCTGGTGGGGTGGGATCCGGGAGGTGGTTGTGTGTTAGTGGGTGCACCTAAGGCCAGGCCAGACATAGCAGCATAGGTCCTCTGAAGGGTAAGGGTTGCATGGCAAATACAAGTATCCTAGCTTGTTAGTATTCACTTCTAGGCAAGGCTGCGTGGGTCACAGGTGTGCTGCAGTTGGTGGTGTGTGCTCCTCCTCATGCCTTGGTGACTAGCCATATCACTGGTAGTGCACTGGCATATTGCGTAGGCCTGTTCCCTGTGTGTGAGGGGCTGTGTACCCCAGCTATGGTGTTGGAGCAGTCATTGACTCTGTGTATCCTTTGTCTCTCTCCCCCCTTTTTTGTTTTGTCATCCTCCCCTTATGTGCTTTAGCATCATCTGGCGGAGGAGCAGAGGCACTGGCGACAGAGGTAGCTGCATCCCACAGGACCCTGGAGGAAGAGTCCACTGATGCTGAGGGAATTAGTGGGACGGAGGGCGAGGGGAGCACCACGGCGGCGACTGGAAGTGACAACACAGACTCCAATACCTCCTCCGATGGGAGCTCCCTAGTGGTGGTGGACATCTCTGTGACCACCCCAGCTACAGGTACAGCCGCCACCCCTGTACCAGCACCGCCCTCCCAGTAGCCCCTCAGCTAGTTGCCCGTGCCTGCTCACCCAGGAGGGTGGGCATCTCCTTCGTCCCAGCCACCTCAGGCCCTGCCCCAGTGAGCCCTGCTGCCCTGAGTGAGGAGGCTATTGACCTCCTGAGATCCATCTCTGTAGTGCAGTCAGCCATTGAGAATGCCATCCAGGGGCTGGCATCCCAGAGGCAGCAACGCAATGCATTCCTGGAGGGCATTCATGGTGGATTGGACAGAGCTCAACAGAGATCGATTCAGGCTCTGGCCTCCTCTCTGATGGCAGCCATTGTCCCTGTTTCTACCGTCCACCCTCCAACTTCCATTTCCCAGTCCCATTCTCCTCAACCCTAACCCATCCCAAGCACACAGACAGACAAGCATGCACACAAGACAACACCCAAGAGTGGCACAGGCAAACACAAGTACCACACTTCATCCCACAGGCACTCACACAAACACCATACAGTTGCAGACACGACAACATCCACTGCCTCCACTGTCTCCCCCTCCTCTCCTCCTCCAACTCCCTCCCAGTTATGTCCACACACACACCTGCATGCACTACATCAATATCCACTACCAGCATCATCACCACACCAAGTAGAACATACACCTCGCTGCCAGACACCTCCACAACATCCATGCACGTGTCCCCTGTGTCCTCTCCCACTGTGTCTGTCCCCCCCTTCTAAAGGACACAAAAGCAAGCACTCAGACACCCAACAGCCATCCACCTCACAACAGCATACAGCCCATGCACCTGCACCCAAATCCAGCAGACATACACCTTCAACAACCACTCCCTCATCCTCCACTCCCATTATTCCTCCCTCCTCCTGCTCCAACTTCCCTAAAAAGCTTTTCCTTTCCCAAATTGACCTCTTCCCTACCCACCCTGTCCTGCATGTATGGGCAGGGTACCAAGGACACAGCCCAGCACCTCAGCCAAACAGTCCACGGTGACAGTGGTAGCACCACCTACTCGTGGTGGTAAGGATACAAGACCAACAACAGTAAAGAGGAAGGAGCCAGCACCACCTGGGATTAAAGGGAAGAGTCCTGCAACAGCTGTGAGGAAGAGGAAGGAGCCTGCACCAGCTGTGAAGAAGGGGAAGGAGCCTGCACCAGCTGTGAAGAAGCGGAAGGAGCCTGCACCAGCTGTGAGAAAGGGGAAGGTGCCTGTACCAGTTGTGTAGAAGGGGAGCTGTGGAGAAGGGGAAGGAGCCTGAACCAGCTGTGAGGAAGGGGTAGGAGCCGGCACCAGCTGTGAGGAAGGGGAAGGAGCCTGCACCACCAGGCAGAGAGGGGAAGAGCTCATCTACCCCTGCCAGGAAGGGTAGGGGATCCCAGACCCATGAACAGGAGGACAAGAGGCACTCTACTCCAGCAGTAGCTGTCAGGCAAACACCGTCACAACCACCAGCTGTCACATGGCCCCCACTGCCAGCCGTGGATGTGCAGCCATCAGTGAGTGCAGCGGCTTCCCAGGAGCCTCCCCCAACCACCACCACCATCCAGCCATCAGTGAGTGCAGGGGCTACCCAGGAGCCTCCCCTAACCACCACCACCATGCAGCCATCAGTGAGTGCAGGGGCTGCCCAGGAGCCTCCCCCAAACACCACCACCATGCAGCCATCAGTGAGTGCAGGGGCTGCCCAGGAGCCTCCCCCAACCACCACCACCATGCAGCCATCAGTGAGTGCAGGGGCTTCCCAGGAGCCTCCCCAAACCACCACCACCATGCAGCCATCATTGCCGGCAGACGCTATGTAGTCCACGCTGCAGGGGCTACTGTGTGGGCTGCCCCCTCCAGAACTAGTGGGCAAGACACCCACTTGAGAGACTGTGGCCTTGCACTCCCCAGGACAAAGCAATGGGCATGTTGCCCTCTCCAGAACCAGCGGGTAGGACACCCACTCGAGAGACTGTGGCCTTGCACTCCTCAGGACAAAGCAACGGGCATGTTGCCCCCTCCAGAACCAGTGGGCAAGACACCCACTCAAGAGACTGTGGCCTTGCACTCCCCAGGACACAGTAATGGGCATGTTGCCCCCTCCAGAACTAGTGGGCAAGACACCCACTCAAGAGACTGTGGCCTTGCACTCCCCAGGACAAAGCAATGGGCATTTTGACCCCTTCAGAACCATTGGGCAAGACACTCACTTGAGAGACTATGGCCTTGCACTCTCCAGGACAAAGCAATGGGCATGCACTCCCAAGACAAAGCAATGGGCATGTTGCCCCCTCCAGAACTAGTGGGCAAGACACCCTCTCGAGAGACTGTGGCCTTGCACTCCCTAGGACAAAGTATTGGGCATGTTGCCCCCTCCAGAACCAGTGGGCAAGAATCCCACTAGAGAGAATGTGGCCTTGCACACAAGTGGGCTTGTTCCCGCATCCGGATGAGGTGCCCCCCTCCCCTCCCCTTGAGGTGCCTGCCTATTTGCAAACTGATGCACCTGCAGTGTTCTGTCCCGATGTGCTCAGGATTCGAGTTGGGCCTTAGACTGTGCCCTGTGGCCATGTGGGCCCTTTGAACTTTGGACTGGGCAGTGTCCCTTTTTTGTACATGTGTACATATCTGTTTCATTGCCAAATTGGATTATAAATGTTGATGTTGATCTGATTACAATCACTTTTGTCAATTCCTGTTGTCCTTGCATTATTCTGCCGATTTTGGGGGACAAATTGTTTTTGTAGTGCAGCTGGTTGTGTGTATGGTGTGTGTGTGTGTGTTGGGTGTGTGTCGTGCATGTGTGTGTCTTTTTCCTCCCACCCTCCCTTGTGTACCAGGCGGCTGTACTCACTGTCGTCGTCTTCGTCGGCATTGGTGTTCGAGGTGGAGCATAACATAGAAAATCATCAGCATCCAGTTCGGGTTGCATGGCGGCATGGTTCTTCCCTGTGTCTCCAATGGTGAGTCCTTTCACTTCTGAGCTGCTATGTTTCTGCCAGGCTTTTGTCGTCGTTGGTACTGCCCAGGAAAAGGTGGTGGATTGCAGGGTCAAAATATGGTGGGCAGAACTTTGACTTCTGCCAGGCTGTTGGAGGCTCCCACAGTGATGGCTGTTGTTTTCACCCTGACAATTGGTGTGCTACATTGGCTGTCCATGGGAGATATCACCTCCATGGTCATAATTTGGTGGTACTTACTGCCAGCCTGTTGACAGTATTACCACCACTTTATCACCCACCACCAGGGTCATAATGAGGACCTACATCTCTTTGTTTGTTTTTTAGTTATTTGGGTTTTAACATGTTTTTTAAATATGATTTTTACCTAGTTTTATGCTTTTAGCTTTTAGTCCAGAGCATTTTTAGCATTTGGATTCATTCACCTCCGGTGGTGTCAACTTCTGGCGTCATACTTGTTACGGCAATGAGGACGGTGTAGTGAATCCTAGTTTGTTTTAATGGGATACAGGAGTTAGCTTAGCCTTTGGCTTGAAGACTCATGCCCCCATCACCTAGTGACTTTTCCCCTACTTAGCTTGCTCTGTTTTAGTGCATTTATTTAATTAAATCTTTTAAGATGGCTGCCTTGTTTTTAGTTAGGCCCGTGTTTTAGTTTTACGTTATTAGTGCCACCGCGCTAAGGCATCAATATCAATCGACAAAGATAAACAAACTGTAGGTGTTCACATTTGGTACTTTCCTTCATCACTCTTTTGAGGTCATTGTTTATATAAATTACCCCCCCAAGCATGTCATGTTATCTATTCTTTGGGAACAGACCTAGGTCAGGAGTCCAAGCAGATCTGTATAAACACTTCTTACTTAAACAGATAGTCAGAGGGATTCCGACCAGATGCCATCGCTACTATCGATGCTGCACATCGCCTTGACGCTGAGCCAGTCTTCATGTCCTTTCTGGGTCTGCGCTAGAGACCTCATTCCAAGGTAACAAGGGTTGGGGGCTCTTCTCATAGACATGGCATTGGCAGATTAGATTTATCATACCTAGCTCTCCTTAAGGTTAGAGGTTAGGCTTACTATGCTATGCCAAAACATTGTTTCCGCCCGCCGGCCCACAGGAATACCCTGCAGGGACATTGATGGCGGCTCCACATGGAGCAGCCGCAAATGCCTCTGTTTGGCGGGTGCAGCTGCACCCGTCGCGCAGATCACTGCCTGAAAATCGGGCAGTGACCTGTGCGATGGGGCCCTGCACAGGGGCCCTTGCACTCCCCATGCCAAGTGCATGGGCAGTGCAGGGGCCCCGTGCCCCGGTGCACCCCCTCTGCCAGCCCTTCCCTGGCAGGGAAACCCACCAGGGAAAGGCTGGAGGCTTAGGGATCATTATCCGAGGGGCAGCACCACTGCCCTGTCGGATAATGATTCCGACCCCCGCCAGGCTGCCTGACGGAGGCAGCCTGGCGGTGAGTGAGGGCCACCGATGGCAGCCTTCATAGTGTTCATTATGTGGCGGTGTGACCCGACATGCCGGCTGGTGGGTTTTCCCACCATGATCATAATGACCACCATGGTGTTTATGTGAGAAAGGGGTAATCTCCGTTTAACCACAATACTCCCTGAGATGTCACATTCTTGAGTCCATGTGTAAAGGCTGCCATAAATCACCCTTTACTGTTTGGATTTTTGGTGAGGTGCTGCTTGTGAGCCAGGAGGATTGGGACGACAGTTGCGACTTGTTGTAGGACTGGCATAGTAGCCTACAAACACAAGTACTGTCATCCTTAAACCAGCAGTCTTGCCTACAGCAAGAGTCAACCTACGACAGGACTGTACTCGCCTGTGTCCTAAGTCCCTGGGCTAGTAGGCAAGGCACATCAGCATGCACCAACTTCCTTACCTACACAAACAATTACTCATCTTGTGTGTCACACATGGCCCAACTCCAATCGTCAGGGGGAGATGGCAGATTCTAACACATCAACTTGTCAATGTAACAGGCAGGAATGTGTCCTAGATTCACTCCCTTGTACCTGCTGTGCTCCCCTCAAAAGTCCATCAAGCTTGGGGTAAGCCTCTGCCATAATGTGGACGATGGGGGGTGCACTATGGGGTCAGGCTCTAATGTGCCCCCCAATTATGTTGGGAGGACAGCCCCAGCTGGACCTCTGCAATCTTATGGACCCAGCGTCTCAGGTCCTCCCACCTCTTCCGACAGTGGGCGCTCTGCCTGCCATGGACCCCCAGGGTCTACACTTTCTGAGTGATGGCACTCTAAATACCCTTCTTCTGATGGGCGTTTACCTGTATGGATGCAAAGGACAAATCAAAACTTTACAAATACAATTTTTGGGCCAAATGGTTGTGTCACACACATTTCAGTAACACCAACCACATAAAATGTGTAACTTTCACCCCACAAGCATACATGCTGATAAGTATATGGACATGACTACACACTTTTGGATTCCTCAGCAGAATAACCCACTACCCGGTTCATGGATTACACTGACAACGCACACCTACTGACATCAGGTAGCCCAGTGTCAAGCAACATGTACTGTGATGTGGACCACAATTATACACAACGCACAGAATTGTGGCATTCTGAAGAGCAAACTCCTTGCGCCTAACTGGACAGTCACATTTACATTCTGCAGCATTGACTCCCTGCATACAGTCCCTACAGGCAACTACCATAGTACATAGTACAGACTTCACCCTAAGACTTGAGTGACAATGAAAGGGCTGCCATGGGGGGGCACGAAAAGTCTCTTCCCTCTGCATGTGTGGACATGTCGTCTGCCTATTGCACTCATGCCACTTCAGAGTGGGTTTGTGTGGTATGTACCTGTAGCACAGAACACACTTTTGACCATATGTGGCAATCCTACAGAGATGGCATCCAACATACAAAGGTATGTTTGGTCTGATTGTTTGCATGTAACCAAGCTACATGTCATGCCTTCCCCGAAATCAACCAACTATCTGCACTGTAGGTTTGTCAATTGTGCAATATGTGGGTACTGGACAAATATGACTTATGTAAAGGTGTCAAAAGAGCTGTGAGAGTAAGGGACCTGTCATAAGTCAATGATACACATTGACAGTGATGCAAAATACATCTATGTAGTAGGTCAATGAGTTACTTCAGTACCCATTCCTAATCAAGTCAACAAATATAGGCCTTCAGGCCAAGTCTTGCTACTGGAGACTCATTTTGGCCACATTCCAGTATCAGCAGGTCTACAGGGAGTGTGCAAGGTGCCACAGTTGCAAAGCCACAGTAACTTTACCCCAGCCTCGCCTATTTCCCATATTGAGTTATACATTTGACAAGCTTTGGTCTCTGCAGGCTAAGCATACAGAGCCTACATGACACTCACATTTCCATCACTTCGATGCATGACAATACATCATGTCGCCATCATCAATGTGGGTTGTGGGTTGACAATACATGATGTGGCCATCATCAATGTGGGTCGTGGGTTGTGGCTTGTGTGGCAGTCTGAAGGGTACCGTGGGTTTTTATGTGCTTCTCATGCAACAGTTTGGCAAGGCCAGATGTGGGCTGAATGATCTGTGGCACTGTACACATGGCTTACAATTTCCTCAAATAACTCAAACAGTATACATAATTAGCACATACTGTGATGCATATATATGTTGTGTGACATTTACAACCATTATTTACAAAGATGTGTCATTGTATGGCTGTAAAGTCTCATTGCCTAGATATACGAAAGCAAAACAAGGATGGCCTAGACCTTAACACACTTCACACAACACAATGTTAATGTGCAATACATAGAGTACTTTTCCCCACTACCTGCACCGTGTACATCCCATTTATGCCACACTAAATGTGACAAAAGGCACACAAAAAGTCGAACTGACACACAGAGGCACATTGTAGTCTGTGAGGAGGGAAAGGATGATGTTGAACAGAGTCAAACATGCCTATGAGGTTCTTACCTTCTCCTCTGGTGAGCCATAAAGCTGACCATACAGGGGAAGGACCTCTTCCACAAGCTTTTCCAGCTCCTCTTAAGAGAAGGCAGGGGTCCTTTCACCTGCATGGTGTGGCATGATTGCTCTCAGTGGAGGCACACAGCACCTGAAGTAGTGAAGGTATTGATGGCAGCAGTGTCAGGAATAAAGAGAGTGAATTTGCAAAACGTGGTGTACACATACGCCATGTACAAAATCATCACCATCGACAGGCACATCCATAGACCCACAACTGTCGAAGGAAACAAGGTTAGCCTATGGCTTTGTCTGCCATGGTTGAAACCACCCACCACGAGGTCAGCTTCTGCCACTGGCTGCAGGTGGTTCCTAACGTCTAGTGAAGTAGGTCAGGCATCCACCCTTTTGGCACTTAAAAAAATGCAGTATAGGGTTCTGATAAATGCGTCACAACACCAATACCTGTGTTGGATCATCACAAACCTTCTAAAGCAGCCTTGTTGTATGGGTTCTACTATACAATCACAAGTGTAGTGGCACAGATGGCGTATTACAGCGGTGCATTGTTCACCACCACTGACGATAAATTTGACGGTCAAAACAGACTGTTAAATTTCGAGGGGCATTTGGGGAGCATATAGCAGGGTGTTGGCCAAATCCATGTTGTGTACACATGGGTAGACAACCATGAGTGTCACATTTGTGTAGTTGACATCTGTGATGTGTAATGGGTGTAGTTATTTCCAGTCACAAATTCTTGGTCACATGATTTATTTGCTATACATCATGTATATTGGTGTGGCAAGGTGACTAATGCTCTGACTCATGTAATTCACAAATAGGTACCCTGGGAGAGGGAGGAGATGACAACCTTCAGTGTACCATCCGGTGCCAGACCTTCAAACCATGGAAGAACATCACATCATCAAACAGTGCCGTCTGAATAGGCAATATGTCATCAGTTGGGTTTATGTCATCAGTTGGAGCTGGATCTGATGCCTGAAAACACTAATCCAACATGCGTACCACCCATTGTTCAAGTCATGGCAGTATTACACTTCCTGGCCACTGGGTCCTTCTAATATACAGTGGCCATATCTGTTGGCATGTCCCAACCTTGTCACGATCTGAATGCTTCTTACCGCGGTTATCTGTCAATCTCGAGGCACCACCTGGTCTCTTGCTGGTTCTGGACTGACCATAGTAAGGGTGACCCTTTCCAGTAGCTGCGGTGCTGCTGATAGAGTAACACCAGGCAGACCGTGACCTCGAGAAGGTGTCTCAGAGGAAAAAACCGAATCCTGGGAAAGACCTCAGAAGCAAGGAACTCCTGAAAAAGAGGTAAGAAAAAAGAGAAGCATAATATGAACTGGAAACAGCAAGAACTGCAGACAAGAAAAAACAGGAGAAGTCCAAAAAATCACCGGATACAGGAGCGAGGAGCACCACCAGAACAGAAGTGTTTGCAAGGCAAACAACAGAAGACAAACTGTGCTTATATACTGGCAAATAGGAAGTGGCACGCAGGAAGCTCAGAGGACACCATCTTGAATTGGAAAAAGCCACATTAGCTTGAATGGAAAAATAGCCATGGTATACAAGAGGAAGCAAAGTATGCAGGGAAGGAAACACAGACTCCCGGGAAGAAGAAAAGATGGCTAAGAGGGAAACCACAAAGAAAGAGAAAACAAGAAAAAAGACAGAAGAAATAGGTAAGAGAGATTATAAGGGAAAAAGGTGGGCGCAGCGCGAAGCAGTGCCCAAAGAAAGATGTACCGGTCGTGCTATGGACTGAAAAATAGGCCGTGGCCAATCTGACCGCGGTCCGCAAGTGGGGCGCTGCAGGTCCTCTTGGCGTCACAAACCTATGTTCAGTGGTTTATTAAGAGGCGTGTTGTCAGCAATGATGAAACACATTGACAGCTATATCAGGTTCTCCATATCTGAAGATTTAGCCAATGTGAAGGCTGACTTCTATCGTTTTGCCCACCTCCCATATGTGGTGGGAGCCATTGATGGCTCACATGTTGCCTGCTGCCATGCAAGCGAACAAGTCTATCGCAAAGGAAGCAATCCATTCTATCTGTGTGCAAGTTGTCTGCTTGTCAGATCTCTACATTTCAAACATCTACTCCCAGTTCCCAGGTTCGGCCCATGATTCCTTTATAATGCGGAACAGTACCATGCTCCAGCTGATGTCACAACTCTGCAACCAGAGAGGGCCTGGCTGGTTGGTAAGCCATGTCTGTCCTGATTTTGTGTGTGCAATGTCAGGTGCTACAATTATGAAGTGAATGACTCATTGTGGCACATATGTCTCATTCCTAAACAGGAGACTCAGCATATCTAAACTGTCCTTGATTATTGACACGGCTGAGGAATCTAGCTACACCACAGGAAGTCTGCTTCTATGAGGTCCATGGAAGAACATGGTGGGCAGTGGAGTTTGCTTTTGTGCTCCTGAAGGCCAGATTTCATTGTCTGGACAGGACTGGGGGGACCTCTTCTACTCACCCAGGAAAGTGTGTCAGATCACTGTGGCATGCTGCATGCACTACACATCACCCAGTGGAGAAATCTCCCTTACATCCCAGAGGAGGAGGTGCCTGCTATGCCCCCAAGTGAGAATCAGGAAATGCCAAATGAATATGATAGTGGTGAAGAGGAAGGAGCTGACTTGCAACAAGATCTTATTGACAGTTGCTTCTCATGAGTGTAAGTATATCATGAGATGTCATAACTTTGACTGTACAATGAACTGCAGTTGCGAAAATGTGTGAAGTTTATTACTGGAAATAGGGTGTTGATCCTCAGGCAAAACCTGCTAAAGAGTGTTTGATGAGGTGGCTATTAACACATCCACATCTTGATGATGTTGCATTGTTTGAGTTAGATTTGTTAGATTTGTTATCATTTACTTTGTTCTTCAGTTGCTTGCTATGTGACTTGGGTCATATGTATGGTTTCATAACTATACTCCTTGTTTTGTTATTTTTTCAGGTATCTTCACCATGACATCTTCATGTGGGCATTTCAGAATTGTGACATTGGAAGGTAAATGACGCTGTTCGGACATACAAACTGGACCTGGGTTGTTCCTGGGAATGTAGGTTACAGACTTTAGGTGTACAAAACCTGTGACAAGACAGCTTGCAGAGTGAAATGATAGAAGTTTGGAAGTCTCCATTGGACTTGTTCCTTGTCGTGTGTGGCCCTGATGCATCATGTGTATCATCATTTGCTCAGAAAATATGTAGTCCTAGGACAAATTCATGTTAGTTTCCCTTCACATTGGCTAACCACTCTTTTTGTGTGAACTTATGTAACTGTTGTTGTGTTTCATAATTGTAGGCCAATGTGCCTATGACACATCACTGACATTTGTTGGGTCATAACATCAGATGCCGAATCACTGGATTGTAATGGCCCTGTGATCAGAAACTGTTGTGCTGCATCTGTCTGAGTCTTGAATATGATGTTGGATTACTTTTGTGTGGTAGGCAATGTGGCTCCAGCTGATGACATTAACACTTTTAATGTTTGTTTATCTTACCGGACAATGTCTGATAAATCCATTCCTTCCATGGTCTAGAGGCCTGTACTGGTAAATTTGATCATTTACCCAGCATGATTCAATCAAGAATGATGTGCTATGTTTCAGACATATTGGCAGCCTATGCGGTGTACAATGTAATAAAATGTCTTCTTTGACAAGACACTTGTATATAGGTATTTGAGTGGAATAGTGGTGGGTGTCTTGCTATCCGCACCTCCTGGATTCTTGCATGGACGTCCCCACTTGTGACTTGCGAGGGTGGGGGGATGAGCTGCTACAGAGATAAGGGTGTTTGTGGGTAGTTGTGCCTCTGGCAATGCATCTCTTCCTGTGGCTGGCACAGATGTACTTGTGCCTGATGTAGTTTTCCCAAAGGAAGTGGAAGATTGGTTTGATGTTCTTCAGCACCCCTGTTTGGGAGGCCATGTTGGAATTGTGCAAACAAACAAACAAAATGATGGACGGAATGTGGAACAAATCAAACATTCATCCCCAGTCACAGATCTGGGTTTAATCCATCAATTCCTTTGCTCCCTGGACATAAACCTTGTGAGGATAGGATGTACAGATACCTGTGGATCAAAATGTGCACCCCTCCTAAACTGCATGCCAATAGATTTTGTCTGAAATTGACATCTGCCTAATAGTGAGACCATCATGCATGTAGTATAACATATGGAAAGACACAGTATTATTGATGTACCCATGGTAAATCATGCAAGTTACAAGGAGCGTAGCTCATGTGGTGTCAGCAACTTATGCAACATACCACTGAAACACAACAGTAGCCTGCAAAACTCAGGGCAACCTTGTCCCTCTCCGTTCTTGCACAAAGTAATGTCCCATACACATTAGGACACAACACAAAATATGTTACACATTAACAGTCGTTGATCTGGACCTATGGCCCACATTCCCGTTCCAGACCTCGCCATCCCTTGGGGACTGCCAACCTATTATATATTGGGTACATATACGCGTGGCACAGCAGACAACCCTAAGAAGGTTGTCTATCACTGACACATGTGACTTGTACTCTTAAAACTGAATTGTACTCATGGGCCAATTTCCGACAAGCATATATTCTTCATTAAATAAACATACGTATGGCACATGTACACTGAGAAGCATGTTCTTTTGAAAGAACCACCAGTAGCAGAACTCTACACAGTAGCTGTGACATGGTAACTCTGTTCAACTTATCAGTATACTCGTCAACAAACATTTTACACACCTTGCATAAAAAAAATGACTCATTTGTCCAATGCATGATTTTCTACCTCTAGCCTGTGCCCAAAAACATGCATGCCTTACACCCACACCAAAAAGCCTCATTGTGTATTAGATTTTACGTTAACAAATTATGCATACTTGCCTTTCGTCTGAAAAAAAGACACATTTCGAAAAACGGGACACATCAACAAATGAAGTTCTGTAATGGGTCTGCCATGCTGCAAAATAGGAAGTACGGTTAATTTCACTTTCTCTTTCAGGCATATTCTTGTGGTCTTTGTTGGAGAAAGGTGGTGTGGGGTTTTTGCTGGGTGCTGGAGAGATCTTGGAGAGTGCTTTTGTTGTGTCAATTGTTCCTGTGTTGTGCCTTGTGTCTTTGTTGTGCTTTAGTGTTGTATCGTGTCCTGTATTAAATCTTGTATTGTTCGGGGTACGTCCTAGGGGATAGTAAATAGTGGGGGTAATTTGTGGGGTAACGTTTTCTGGGAGGGTGTTTTTTTTGGGTTTAGTGGAATGTCAAGGAAGGGAAGGGCCCGTAACCTCAGGGCAAAGGAATTGGGGGGTTTATGTGGTTGGTCACCCATTACCTCCCCCAAATGATGACCATGGGGGGACGGCGTTATCCCTGTGTATGGGGCAGAGGCCCAGAAGCTGAGGTGGGGCAAGATCATGTCCCACATGGAACTCATTTATCAAGTGAAATGCACCGGCTGCCAATTAAAGCACTGTTGGGCTGATGTGATCTCCAGGGAACAGGATATCCTGAACTATCCGGGAATAGAGGTCAGAGGCATTGTAGGTGAGCACCCAAACAATGTGCCTGACTCATGTCATATAAATAAAAATATATGTCTGTAGCACTATAGGCCTCCTGTACAGACAGCTCATAACCAGCAAGCTTGGTAGTAAAATCCATTCAGATGCTAGATCTGAATGGAGTTGTGTACTCAAAAGCTTAACATGCACACTCCTGTCCCTTTAACTTGTGCATTTTTTTAAATGTGGGATGTGTAACAAAGTCTGCCAGATTACATAAGTAGGATACATGGGGGGATGAATATGAGCCCTTTGCGCCACTTATGGAGGTATTACCATCATGGTTTTTGAGCTAAAGTGGTGATAATGAAGCCAATTCCTATTGCCATACTCAAAAGGTTGCACAATGCATGCAGACACAGCACAATGTGAAATGGCCCATTGAAACAATAATGAACCAGGGTCTCCTATGTGTATGTACTACAATGTGTTTACTAGTTTCTGGATATTGCTACATCCACGTTGACATGTTACCATTGTTTTACCAGGTGGACCCCAGCCCTACACAATTGGTGAGGTGGCAAATGTGAAGACCTGGAAACTAGCTGTGAGTATCATTCAGTATGTGTAATGTCTATTGCCACACTGGCAGCGCAAAATTGATATAGCTGGTTGTGGGTGACATCTTTGTTTGTGTGTGTAGGCTTGCCATCCAAAATGAAATAATGTGCTATTACCAACATGTGTTCAAATACATACACGTTTGTCTGACTTCATACATGGGTTTAACCATTGTGTTAGAAATGGGGTCTTTGGTTGGCAGTCAGGTTGCCCCCTGTCCAAGCAAGGACCCTCACTCTAGTCAGGGTAAGTCACACACAATCCAAATTATCCTGTGTCCAAACTCTGGTAGCTTGGCACAGAGCAGTCAGGCTTAACTTAGAAGGCAATGTATAAAGTATTTGTGCAAAAAATTATGCAATAACACAGTATAACACTACAAAAATACATATTTACCTGATTAAATGCAGGTCACAATGATCAAGATTTGATAAGTACTCATTGAAATATCACTTTAGAAAATTATAAAAAGAGGCTTTAGTCTCTAAAAAGCAACAAGTGTCTCTTGCAAATACAAAGTACCTGGCTTGCGTTCAAATTCTCTGCAAGGGATCGCAGAGAAGGAGATGCGTGGAAAACGGGGAGGTGTGCGTTGGTTTCTCCGGGCGCACACAGACGATGCGTTGATAATTTTCCTCTAAACTTGCAAGGAGGAGGCCACCATCATACTAGTGGCGTCCCACCGAGCGTATTACAATGTTCCCGCCGGGCTGATGGCGGGAACATTGTATTACGCATTCCCCCGGCTGACCGGCAGGAACACTGCTACGATATTGGCCTTGTGTCATTTGAGGGAGCCGAGGCCAATACCATAACAAACCAGCACCATAGGAATGCGCACTGTGCACATTCCAATGGTGCTGGGTAGGAGGGCTCTGCACTGCCCATGCCATAGGCATGGGTAGAGCAGGGTCCCCCCTGTGGCCCCTGGCACTGGATTCCATTCAGCCTTTCCATAGCAGGGTCCTCCCCATAGAAAGGCTGGTGGAAAGCTAAGTTGTAATTAGCCAGGCGGCACTGAGTTCAGCGCAACTTCGACTGACGTCACCCCATTGAGAACCAGGCTCCTGGCAGGGATGGCAGTCTCCTGGCAAGTAAGCCCATTAGGGTTGTAATGTGGAGGTCGGACATCGACAGTTGCGGCAGTCCAACCATAACCTCAAGGCTGGCGGTGCTTGGACCACCAGCCTCGTAATGAGGCCCTTAGTAATAGGCACAGTACAATTTTTAACACAAAGTAATACATGTATATCTCTATCGTTTTCAGGTAAAATGTCAGAAAGAGTAATATATATCATATAGGTCACCTCCAAAAAATGTAAACAATTTGATCTCATATGGGATAAACATACAGCAAGGAAAGCACAAGCAGTGAAAATGTAAATTGGAAATATACTAAACAATATGCTAATGCTGATGCTTGTTGAAAAAGGGGCTCAATTAAAATGATTTTGTGATTAAGGTTAGAGAACACAACCACCTCCCAAAAGTAAAAGAGATAGAAGTATGGCATGTTCTACAAGATCTCATGAAGCAAACACTAGTTCTCAGATAGCCACAAGAACTATTAAAAAAAATATACTAACTCAATTTCCTGAGCACATTAAAGGATAACTGGCACCCATTCCTAATTTAAAACAAATGACAGTATGCACCAGAAAAGCCAGAAAACAAACCACTGCTGCTCCTAGAAGATACCCAGATATAAGCATCACAGAACACCTAATCGCTACACACAATGAAGAATCCTTAGTCCTGCATAACACTAACAGTGATGGCAGGAGAATAATCAATCAATCAATCAAAAGATTTATAGAGCGCGCTACTCACCCGTGAGGATCTCAAGGCGCGGGGGGATCAAGGTGGGGGCGGGGGGGGGTCATTGTTCGAACAACCATGTCTTGAGGGTCTTTTTGAAGAGCAGGAGGTCTTTGGTTTTGCGAAGGTTGGTGGGCAGTGAGTTCCAGGTTTTGGGGGTGAGGTAGGAGAAGGACCTGCCTCTTGTGGTGGTGCGTTGGACGCAGGGGACTGTGGCTAGGGCGAGGTCGGCTGATTGGAGGTTGCGTGTGGGAGTGTGGAAGTTCACTCTTTTATTGAGGTAGGTTGGGCCGGTGTTGTGGAGGGAGCTGTGTGCGTGGATGAGGATCTTGAATGTGATTCTCTTGTCTGTGGGAAGCCAGTGAAGGGATTTGAGGTGTGGTGAGATCCGTTCGTGGCAGGGAAGGCCAAGAACGAGGCGGGCAGCTGTGTTCTGGATTCTCTGGAGTTTGCGTTTAAGTTTGTGTGTGGTGCCGGCGTTGAGGGCGTTACCGTAGTCTAGTCTGCTGCTGATGAGTGCATGGGTGACTGTCTTCCTGGTCTCTGGGGGAATCCATTTGAAGGATTTTTTTTGAGTGCGGAGTGTGTGGAAGCAGGAGGAGGTTAGAGCATTGATTTGCTGTGTCATGGAGAGGGAGGGGTCCAGGATGATGCAGAGGTTGCGTGTGTGATTTGTGGGGGTGGGTGCGGGGCCTAGGGCGGTGGGCCACCAGGAGTCGTCCCATGTGGTTTTGTTGGGGCCGAAGATGATGATCTCGGTCTTGTTGGAGTTGAGCTTGAGGTGGTTAGTGGTCATCCAGTTGGCGGTGTCAAGGAGAGCAGCGTGTAGGTTGGTTTTGGCGGTGGTGGGGTTGCGGGTGAGGGAGAGGATGAGTTGGGTGTCATCTGCATAGGAGAGGACAGTGATTCCGTGTGCTCGGAGGATGTTGGCTAGGAGGATCATGCAGATGTTGAAGAGTGTGGGGCTGAGGGAGGACCCTTGGGGGACTCTGCAGTTGATCTTGGTAGTGCTGGAGTGGAAGTGTGGAAGGCGGACTCACTGGGTCCGGTCGGTGAGGAAGGAAGTGAGCCAGTCTAAGGCTTTGTGGCAAATTCCTATGTTGTGGAGGCGTGTGCGGAGTGTGTGGTGGCAGACGGTGCCAAAGGCTGCGGAGAGGTCTAGGAGGATGAGTGCGACGGTCTCCCCTTTGTCGACTTTGGTCCTGATGTCGTCAGTGCATGCGATGACGGCGGTTTCCGTGCTGTGGTTCTTGCGGAACCCGGATTGTGAGGGGTCAAGAGTGTTGTTTGCTTCGAGGAAGTGGGATAGGTGGGCTTTGGCTAGTTTCTCGGCAACCTTCGCGGGGAAAGGGAGGAGGGAGATGGGGTGGCAGTTGGAGAGGATCTCCGAGTCGGCTTGATTTCAGCGTGCTTCCAGGGGTTTGGGTAGGTGGGGGAGTCGAAAGAGGAGTTGAGTATGGGGGCGATGGTTGGGCTGGCTTTGTTGTAGATGCGATGTGGGCAGGGGTCGGAGGGGGATCCGGAGTGGATGGAGTTCATGGTTTCTTCTGTTTCTTCGTGTGTTGTGGGGGCCCAGGTGGTGAGTGTGGTGGGGGGGTCATGAGTGAGGGTTGGGTGAGTGAGGGGTGTGTGTGGTATGAAGCTGTTGCGGATGTCCAGGATTTTGTGGAGGAAGTGGTTGGAAAGGGCATCACATAGGGGCTGTGTGTGTGAGGTGTCTATGTTGCTGGCTTTGGGTTTGGCAAGTTCATTAATGATGGTGAAGAGTTCTTTGATGTTTTGAGAGTTGTTGTCAAGGCGTGTCTTGTAGTGATCTCTCTTGGCGGTGCGTATGAGTTGGTGATGGGTACGAATGGTGGTTTTGAGGGTGGAGAAGTTGGTTGTAGAGGGTTCTACTCGCCATATTTTCTCAGCTTGGCGGCATTTGCGTTTGGAGTCTTGGAGTTCAGGGGTGAACCATGGGGCGTTCTTGATGTTGCGGGTGGCGATGTGTTTTCTGAGGGGGGCTAGTGTGTCTGCGCAAGTGGTGAACCATTTGGTGAGGTTGTGTGCTCCTGTGTTGGGGTCATTGGCATAGGGGGGTTGTAGGCCAGTTGGGAGTTTAGTCGTTCTGTGCGGATCTTGTCCCACATGCGGTAGGGTGTGGTGTGTTGATGGTGGTGTGTGGAGGGTTTGGTGAAGGAGAAGTGGACGCAGTGGTGGTCCATCCAGAGGAGTTCGGTGGTGTGGGTGTAGGCTATGTGTTGGCTTGAGGTGAAAAAATTGAGTTGAGCTTGTGTCCTGCTGAGTGGGTGGGTGCGGTGACCAGTTGTTTGAGTCCGAGGTTGGTGAGGTTGTCTATGAGGGAGGTAGAGTTGTGGTCTTGTAGGTTTTCCAAGTGAAAGTTGAAATCACCGAGGAGGATGTAGTCTATGGAAGTGAGGGCGTGCAAGCTGATGGTGTCGGCGATGGTGTCGCAGAAGGCGGGGCGTGGTCCTGGTGGTCTGTAGATTAATGTACCTCTGAGGGTGGAGTTGTTGTTAATGTGGATCAGGAAGTGCATGTGTTCTGTGTTGTCGATAGTGCCTTGGGAGCTGGTGGTGACTTTGATGGTGTCCCTGTGTAGGATGGCGATGCCACCACCTGGCCTGTTGAGGCGGTCTTTGCGTTGGAGTTTGTATCCCTTGGGGGTGGCGATGGGTATGTCGGGTTCTGAGGAGGGGTTGGTCCAGGTTTCCGTGAGGAAGGCGATGTCAGGTGAGTGTGATGTGATGAGGTCCCAGAGTTCTATGGCATGTTTGTGAAGGGAGCGGGTGTTGAGGAGCAGGCAGTTGAGGTGGCTGTGGTGGGTGGTATTGGTGTGGTGCATGAGGGTGTTGTTGCGGGCTGTGTTCTGGATGTGGGCTGGTGTGCAGCAGGGTTGATTGGTGGGGGCAGAGCAGGTGAGTATTGCGTTGGGGGTGTTGTGTTTGTTGAAGGTGGGGTTGCTATGGTTGGTGTGTGGTGTGAGGGATGAGGAGCAGGAGAAATTACAGGTGTGGCAGGTGAAGGGGCCATGAGTGTGTGTGGGGCTAGAGGGGGTGCATGTGGGGCGGGGGCCTGAGTTGAGTGAGTGGAGGGTGCGGGGGGAGTAGGTGTGTCTGAGAGGGCCAGGGGGACTGGCGCTGGGCTCGGCCTTTGAGCGGACGGGCGCAGACAGGCTTGCCTTTTGCGCGCCAGCAGCGTGCCAGCGGCGTGCCCGCTGCACGGTCCGCGGCTGCCATAAAAAGAGGGGAGGGTGGGAGTGGCAGCTGGGAGGAGAGAGGGCTTGTCGAATGGGAAGGCTGGGGGGGTGGGGCCACAGGGGATGGCAGCGACGGGGAAATGCTAAAAGAAAAAGACGGTGAGGAGGAGGGGGGAGGTGGGAGGGGCGCAGGGGATGCAGCAGCGGGAAATTGAAAAAGAAAAAGACGGTGAGGAGGAGGGGGGAGGCGGGAGGGGCCGCAGGGGATGCAGGGGATGCAGCGGCGGGAAATTGAAAAAGAGAAAAGACGGTGAGGAGGAGGTGGGAGGCAGGAGGGGACACAGCGGCGGGGAAATGCTAAAAGAAAAAGATGGTGAGGAGGAGGGGGGAGGTGGGAGGGTCCGCAGGGGACGCAGTGGCGGGAAATTGAAAAAGAGAAAAGACGGTGAGGAGGTGGCGCGGCCATTACTTAGACTTACCCAATGCTAAATTTGGATGATGGATAGTACCTTCCATTGTGGTCTCCATCATTCATACAAATAGATATAATTCATGGAGAATATCATAATCATAACATATCCCTAATTTCCACACTACTACCTAACAATCAAAGTGCAAAATTGTATGAGCTACTAAAGAAGATTAAAATTTAAACTAACTACTATCCCTGAAACAGAATTACAGATTTTGAGCAGGGAAAGATACAAAAATTCTAAAAACCTACCCACACACAGAATTCTAAAAACCTACCCACACAAGAATTTACAGTCGCTCCAAGAGTCTGCGTTAAGTATAGAATATGCAAAAACAACATGTTTTTTTTTTTCAAACTGAAAATAGAATAGCCATGCATAAACAGTAGTCACAGAAGTTGCTAACCACTTCAATATACTAATAGAGTCCCCATACTACCAAAGTAATGAACACAATCTAAATTCCATAATGGACATTTTTTAAGACACTTTAGTTGTCAGACTGCGCCATTATGGCTAATGGATGCCAACCCAAGTTTAAAATGCCATGGTAGAAAAAATGCCATGGCTCAACAATCCAAAACCAAGTGGTAGGGTGGCACAATGCGAACCAGGCCACTTTAGGCCAAAGCCATCCTATTGTATCCAAATTCCTAGAAATCCTCGAAAGAGAACAAAGCTACCAACAACTAAAAATAGAATAATCTGTAAGCCAAATCAAACCTAAAATATCTAAAAATACCAAACCTTTCAAACATATTACAATTTGAAGTACAACTTTTTGTAAATAAGAAAGGACTACACTTCCTCGAAATAATGGATAAACCACCCATAAACCTCTCTAACATTAAAATCCAACACCAACCCGCCGCCACGAAATTCAAATAGTTGTTAACAAATATGACATAAAATATTTTTATTCAACAGTGCGTTACATAAATTGAAATAACACAATATACAATGAGATGCTGAATAAAAATAATATAACATTTATTTAAAAATATATTCCCTATAGTAAAAGACAATTGTAAAAAAATACAATTCACACAAAATATTACATCATGAACAAACAAAATAGAGTGTTACGATTTCACATAGTTGTAAAAAAAAAATTATTTCAACAATAACATTACCCTCCACACTGAGGGCTTAGTTACGAGTGTGGCATTCCAAGGACCGCCACACTCGTGGGGGCTGTCGGACGGTCGCAGTTGTGGTGGTCCGACCACTACATTACGAGGTTGGTGGGCACCCCGGCCAACCTACTGCCATCTCCGCTGGGATTGGAGATCTCGATGGACTGACAGCGGTGCAAGTTGGAATCAGCCATGGTGGCACTGAACTCAGCGCTGCCCTGCTGATTACAACCTGGTTCTCCGACAGCTTTTTCATGACAATTTCACCACCATGAAAAGGCTGGTGGATAACAGGTGTAGGGGGCCACAGGGGGGCTACAGGGGCGCCCTTGCACTGCCCAGGCCTGTGGACTCCATGCCCAGTCCTCTCGTAATGTGCACTGTCTGCTGTGCAGACACTGCGCATTACTAGGGTGCCGCGGGCGGTAGCATGGCGAGAATGCTGCCTCCACTTTCTCGCAGGGCTGACCAGCGGTCAGCTCAGCAGGAAAGTCTTAATGGGGCCAGCGGGGAGGTAGCCAGCACAGTGGCAACCACCCCATTGGATGTTCCCGTATGCCAAACTCATAATCAGGCCTGAAGTATAGAAAATTAATCTTACAGTGTAGCTGATGATCAACCTCAACTTTACAAAAAAGAAACCCACAGAAACATGCGAAAATAAACCCCTAAAAAGTGAAAGGTGGAAGGTCCAAAAATAAATCCAAAGAAATAGTCCATAATCCTAGGGGACATTAAAAATCTGAAAATGTGAAATTAAAAAAACATTCTAAGAGAACCAAAAATTGAAAGGAAATTTTAAAATAATGTTGGTTGAAATGCAACCTAAAAATGTCCTTTTAAAAAAAAAAACTTCCAAATACAGGAAAGATTTCCCACTGCAATACAATATCCAGTAAAAAACAAGTCCACCCTCTCAGAACATACACACCGCGAAACAATACAAAAATTCCAACAATGCACCATAAACATTGCTAACATATTCACAACAACGTATATAAATAACTACAGTAATCAAAATATAGTAAGGCCTACAGCACTATGCTTTGTAGCACCCAATTATTAACTGGTAACAAACAACACAAATACTACAAACTAATTCACTCTTCTACAATAACTACACCTACCCACACCACACTATGCCCAAAACCCTAAAATATACCTTAAAAGTTGTCTTACCCTATTAGTGGAGCAGCAGTAGGGAAGGAGGACTGGCAGGAGCCAAAATCACTGGACAACGATATGAACAGAATACAAAATATCGATAGTAGAAAGAAATGGCCACCAAATGAAAAACAAAAGAAGTCTTTATTTTGAAAAATAAATAAAATAAAATGTAAAAATAAATGTATAAAAAAAAGGGGCCTCATTATGAGTTTGGCGGTCTGACCCACAGACCTCCATGGTGACGGTCGCCAAAAGGCTGCCATGTTGGCAGTCTCACATACTGCTGTATCACGAGTTGAACAGCCAGGACCACAAAAACACATCCAAAAAGCAGACACCACCAGGTCTCTGAAGGGCGAAAATAGGCGGTTCAACCACCAGCACCGACAGCCTATCAACCAACCACTGAACCTATTACGACTCATAAATCACAATGGCAGTTCTTCCATGGGGGTTGTTAGACCTGACATCATTGGCATGGTCTCCCCTAACATTTTGCCTCTACTTCACAGATTTTTTGTGGGTGCTGGACTCAGTTTTTGCTGTTTTGTTGGCTCTGGACACTTTACCACAGTGCTAAACTGTAAGTGTTCCCTGTATAAATTGTATGTGTACATTGGCTTATCCATGATTGGCATATTTGATTTACTAGTAAGACCCTAGTAAAGTGCACTAGAGGGCCCAGGGCCTGTAAGTCAAATGCTTCTAGTGTGCCTGCAGCACTGGTTGTGCCACCCACATTAGTAGCCCTGTAGACATGGCTCAGACCTGCCACTGCAGTGTCTGTGTGTGCAGTTTTAAACCGCCAATTCGACTTGGCAAGTGTACCCACTTGCCAGGCCTAAACCTTCCTTTTTTATACATGTAAGGCACCCCTAAGGTAGGCCCTATTTAGCCCCATGGGCATGGTGCTGTGTATGTTAAAGGTGGGACATGTAATTATGTGTTTTACAAGTCCTGGCAGTGAAATACTGCGAAATTCAGTTTTCACTGTTGGAAGGCCTATCTCTATCATAGGTTAACATGGGGGCTGCCTTTAAATGTGATTAAAGCGCAGATTCCCGTTAGGAGCAGATGTGGAGTTTGGGGTCTCTGAACTCACAATTTAAAAACATGTCTTTTAGTGAAGTTGTTTTTTAGATTGTGTGTTTGAAAATGCCACTTTTAGAAATTTGGCATTTTCTTGCTTAAACCATTCTGTGACTCTGCTGGTTTGTGAATTCCCTGTCTGGGACAGCTGTGCTGTTTGCACCTCTCCTCTAGACATTGACACAAAGGGAGCTGGGGTGTAGCCTGCATATCCTGATAAGCCATCTGGGCTGAGGGGAGGGGAGGTAAGGAGTGGTTACTTACATCTGAAAGGTCTGTGCCTGCCCTCACACAATGCAGTCTCCAATCCACCCGCCCCCCCCCAGTGTGTGTCTGGGGCCTGGCCCGGGCAAGGCAGGATCTTGAACAAAACAGAGACTTTTCTTCAAAGTAGGCCTAACTCAAAGGCAGAAAGGGGTATACGAAGACCACCCAAACCCCTGAAAATCAGATTACTTCTGGAACCAAGAGGAACCTCTGCCAAGGAGAACAGCTGGAGAGCTGGAGGAGGAGTATTGACCCTTTGCCTGTGACTTTGCTTTGCTGTGTTGGTCTGCAGTAGCTGCTTCTACCTGAGACAGGACAAAGACTGGCTTTTGCGTGACTTTCCACTGGTGAAGAATCTCCAAGGGCTTGAAGTGAGCTTGCCTCCTGTTGTTAAAGTCTCAGGGACAACAAAGATTTCTCTCTGCCAGCACTTGGGCTTTCTGCTGAGAGTCCTGTCTGTCAAGTGGTGCCCTAACCTGTCTCTGGGCCCTTGAAAGGTGCAGCTGGTGGAAAAGGACAGAAATCCACGCAAAGACCGCTGTGCGGGGAACCTTTAGACTCCCCACCCGCCTTGTGGCTGAAAAACGCCATGCCGCTGGCCTTGCGGCTTAAATTCGACATTCCATCTGCATCGCGGTTGGGAGATTGATGCAACGTGGCTGGAGAAACAATGCATAACATCCGCAGCAGCTGCTGTTAACAAAGTAAGCACCCAAGCAGCACGGTTTCTTGACATCGTGCAACCAGATTTTGACGCAACATCGCTGGGTGCGGAAAATCAATGCAAAGCCTGCCAGGATCCGATGTGCCTATCCGGAATCAACGCATCGCTCTCTTGTGGGAGAGAAGAAACAATGCATGCCAACCCGACCGGAGGAGGAACGACACACGTTCTCGCTTGCAAGTGAGAAATCAACGCATCGCTGGCCTTTTCCGACACACGCTCGCCCATGTGGCTTTATTTTTTACGCTACCCAGGTACTTTTGTACGCTAACAACATTCTCACTGTTTTCTAAGGTTTTGTAAGGGATTTAACACTCTTTTGCTTTTAAAATTCATAACTTGACTTGTGTATGTTGGATTTTTGTCATTTTTGTCTTGTTTGGTTTAGATAAATATTACCTATTTTTCTAAACCTGTGGTATGTCATTTTGTAGAGTTTTCACAAAGTTACTGTGTGTGCTGATACAAATACTTTACACCTTGCTTCTGAAGATAAACCTGCCTGTCCGTGCCAAGCTACCAAAGGGTTGAGGGGGGGTTAACTGAGGGTGATTCTTCTTTACCCTGACTAGAGTGAGGGTCCTTGCTTAGGCAGGGGGTAACTTGACTGCCGATCAAAGACCCCATTTCTAACAGTGGTCATCCAATGGCAGTGCGAACCACGGCAGTCACCACAGTAATAAACAATGTCACATTGGATGGATTAAAAATCCACACAGCTGACACACATTCACACAACAGACACACCTACACACAGCATAATCCTTTGCACCTACAATGCCACACATAGAAGCCAGAGCCCAAAATCAGAGACTGTACCATAGATTAGGCCCCCTTCCAACTTTCATATAGCAATTATCCCACACCCGCACAACACACCCACCCGACAAAATAGCACCTCTACACATCATTTATTAACTATCACCCCCTCACCACACAACACCTACTCCCCATCATCCTTTTTTAGTGTTGTCCACCACCACTATGTCACCACAAAAACATCTCAGTTTCACAGACAATGAGTTAAGATTCATGGTGGATGAAATTATCAGAGTAGAGCCACACTTATTTGGAGCCCAAGTCCAGTAGACCACAATTGTGAGGAAAATGGAAATGTGGCAAAGAATAGTCAACAGGAAGAATTCTGTTGCCCCCTACCCTCGCTCAAGGGATGACATCAAGAAGAGGTGGAATGACCTCAGGGGGAAGGTGCATTCCATGACAGCCAGGAAACAGCTGGTGGTCCTCAAGACTCACGGTTGCCCCCCACCTCCACCCCCACAGTTCACATAATGAGAGGAGAAGGTCTTGGCCATTCTGCATCCCGAGAGCTTGACAGGACTACCTGGGAGAGTGGAGCCGGGTAGGTCACTACAACAAGAAAGCCACCAAAATGCATTGTCATGTATGCTCACTAATCACCTTTTGCCACCTTAACAGTCAACCCACTTATCACCCCTTTGTCAAACCGTCCAAATACCCTATCTGGCATCTCACATGTGAAGTTAACTCAACTGGGAACACAATATCTGTGAATGGCATGGGTAGTACAGGGGCTGACAGCACTACAATTCCTAGCAGGCTCTGTTCTACCATTAAGAAAATAAGAACAGTGTACCATATTGAAAATAGCCTTGCATGTAAACTGAACAATGCAGTATACTCACCTGAATGCACAGCAATTGTACAGTCTGTGGGAATGACAGCAATGCTATGGACATCTGTTAGTACAATAACACTGACACACAGCTACAACTGTGTCCTTTACTAAACTGTCCCTTCTACCTCCCATCACCTATAGAACTGTACTCACCTAGGGGGATAACAAAAGAATAGTCCATTGCCATAGGACATCTGTTGACAGGAATGCCAAAGACAGCTGCCACTGACATACCCCCACTCACAGCAACAACTGTGTCCTCTTCTACCCTGACCCTTCTACCTCCCATCAGCTGTAGAACTGTACTCACCTAGGGGGATAACAATAGTGTAGTCCGTTGCTATAGGACAGCTATTGACAGGAATGCCAAGGACAGCTGCCACTGACATACCCTACACACACAGCTACAACTGTGTTCTCTGCTACCCTGTCCGGCCTACCTCCCATCACCTATTGGGCTCTACTCACCTGGGGGGATCTCACATATCTGCAGTGTGGTGTACTCGGTGTAACCTGTCACATATGGCAAGGCAGAATGGTTGCTCCAAATCTGATGGCCAGGCCAGTGTCCACATGACATTGTGCAGCTGTCTGTTAACTCAACAATGAAGTATTGGTAACTGGGAGGTACCATGAAACATGTAATGCTCCACTGCTGCCAAGATATGAGTCAATGAATAGACATCCAAGTGCCAAGATACTCTCACATCCTGTAGCAATGTGACTTAAAAAGGAATTAAATTTTCTGTACCCCAAATGTCAGGTCTTCATAATTGAAAGCGGGTGTCACTGTCATATAAGGGGATCATGCAAAGCCAATCTGTACATGGCCCAAAGAATATTGACCTGTCAAATTTGGTGCTACACGTCACATAACCTGTAATTGTCTGTTTCCCAACTTCAACAGGCCTACCTGCCACTGGGACCATGGAAAGCACTCCTGAGACAGCCACTCAATTCATGTCCACCTCACAAGTCAGACCAGCTAAAGCCACGTGCCATAGACACAGTTCAGAAATGCCCACATGAGGCTGGGATTGTGAAGAAACATGGAAGGGAAAGTGGTAAACACGGAGTTTATTCAGGTAAAGGCTTACATGAGCCACAAAAATCTTTTCCAAATGTTGTTGTTTCTCAAAATGTGCATTTTGACTGCCCCAAACAAAGGAGATCTTCACAAGAGTCACAACTCCAAGTCTAAACTTGCCTTAAAACCTGAGCTGTATACTGCAAAGCATCAAATGACCTGTCTGATGGTCACAGAGAGACTCTTCTCTACCAATCCAGACCCACACTCTGCCCCACAGAGTCAGTGAAATTACAGATAATCACATACTGAAATGACTTGTAAAATGGGTGATATGCTATTTGGATAACTGATGGCAGCCATCAGATCTGGCTCCAACTGATGACAGAGATCCTTGATTGTCTGCCTTTCTAGGTGGTAAATTTGCATAACATGCCTATTCTCCTAGTCTGCTAGTGGACGGTACACAGGAAGTTGTCTGACCCTTCTTATTCCAGGGTAACTATATGAGAGAAAATAAGAAGGTATGTCAATCACTCATTGTGTCCCTTGTAAGTGACAGTACATATGTCACAAAAAAGTGACATGCCATTTGATACAATGAAAATATGATACACAGCACATACCAATGGTAAAAGTTAAGATATGTATATATAAACTGATGCATCAATGAGACTATGTGATACTGACATCAAACAATGACTGTGATTAAAGCCCAAAACACATTTTTACCCATGGCCGAGACGGTGGTGACTGTGCCACCAAAGATTTCTGAAACTTAGCAGGACAATATGACAACACGTTACTTCACTCAGGACAAATACACATCTTTAGACAATGCCAGCACTGAAGATTATGCGGTGTAAATGTTTCCCACATTGTGACGCATCAAAAATTAACTTTTCCGACCATGGAAAAGCTTTAAAATGGCGACTGCCTGACCTACTCCACTGGACAATAGGAAACGACCACCGTCAGAAGTCGTCATATCGGTAGGCGGATGCTACTGCGGCAGACATTGCCATTGGAACACATTGCTGCCTGAGGCGGTCTTGGGCCAGGAGCAGTGTCCGCCGGTGGTGACGGTCGTGTATGTGTATGTGGCAGACGTGACCACCATCTCCAGATTAATCTTTCACTTGACTCCTGACAACGGCTGCCAGCAAGACCTCCACTGCCTGAGCTGTAGTGTACTACATCTGGGAGCAATCAAGCCACGTACTACAGATGATAGGGCCCCTGCCTTCTCATCAGAAGAGCTGGAGAAGCTTGTGGAGGAGGTCCTACCCCTCTATGAACAGCCCTATGGTGCACCACAGGAGCAGGTAAGAGCACCATGTGCACATATGTTTCTGTAGCTCTACTAAACTTTGATTTAGTTAGCCTAGGCTTATAGGCAATATGTCAGAATGTGTCCCTAAAGCCCTGTAGGTGCTATCAGTGTGCTTAAATGGTTGAGTTGCTGGACATGTACCCATGTGAAGTGACAGGTTTAGAGTCCTGAAACATTGTGAAAAGAGTGCAGTGAGTGTTTCCTGACACACCTTGTGACTGTTGCACATGGTTAGGTAAGGTGTCATAACACCCATCACCAGCTAAATCCCATCATCAGATGTGCTTCATGTGTGGTCATATGTGCTTACGTGACAGCAGGAGGTGTCGGTGTATGTTGCTTGCCAGTTTATCACCATACTTGCGTCCTTTCTGTATCTTCACATAAATCTGTGGCCACATCTGGCACTGCTGTAGAGTTGTACTGAAGCCAGCTAATGACACTCTATGGCCCTAAGCTCTGCACATTGACAGCACTAGAAATTGGACATGGGATACATGAAGTATTGATATGCATCTAACTGTTTGGGACATGGTATTTTGTGTTGATTTGTGTAGTCTGCCTGCAGAGAAAGTTGCCTTTCAATCACCACTTTGTGTAAATGGTGCCATCTCGACTGTTACTGTATAGCTTTTGCACTGCAAGAGTGAGCCTGTAGCCACACCCTGTATCCATAAACAGCATGTGAAGGTTAAAAATCATGCCTCACTACCAAGGGTCTTAGACTACAGCCTATGCCTAGTGTATACCTTTGTCATGGCATTGGGGGCATGGTGGAAAGCTTTGACAGATGTGTTTATAACAACTCTGACCATTTGTGTTACATATCCTTGACAAGTCCCATGATTACACTGCCCTGTTGGCTCCTTAATCATGCTGTGATGCGTATTGTGCATGCTTCTAGTTTATTGGGCATTGAACTTCTGCAAACAGTGTGTTGTGAACCTATGTTCCATGATATTTGACCCAGTGTTTTGGACATGATGTGGGACATGTCAAATGCAAGGCTAGGTGTATCTTTCTTTAACATAGTTTTTGTGTGCACACAAGTTTTGGTAGTATAATTGAACATTTTGGACTGACACAAAGACCCTGCACTCCCTGTTGTAGAATGTGGGTGCATGTGTATGTGCATAGGTGCACACATGTAGAGGCTTGCATGTTTATATGCCCATGTGACCCTCTTGTTGTCCTTATGCTCCTGAAACATTAATGGGATTGCTCATAAATTTGATTTGGTTGATTTAATATATTTTCTAAATAGCTATGATGTAATCACCTTGCAGGAAACATGGGCTGAGAAGGAGTAAGAGTGGCTGCGCTGGGGGAGTGGCTCGCCGCTTATGTTGCTGTGAAACTAAAATGCTGTATTTGGACATTGGCTTGGGAAGAAAATTGGGTCCAGGGGATTCTGATTAGAAACTGGAGCTCATAGCAAACCCTCATTGTGATAAATGTTTACATCACTCCTGGAACAAAGGAAAAAAGAGGGAGGTTGTCCCAACTAATGCAGATTTTGGGTGTCCTAGCTGGGGAACATCCGTGTGCTGATTACCTGATAACTGGGGATTTTAATTCAAACTTGCTTCAGGATACTTCCGAAGCTCTTAAAGGCCCTAATCTTTGTAACCGTCAGTTAGTTCCTAAACAGCTGAGACCTCGAAACTGCCCGTATAGTCCTTTGGGAGAGTACGTGGTAATGCATCTAAATAGTATGGGTTTAAAAATTCTGAATGGTAGTTCGCACGACAATGCTCCTCTGTGTTGGACGAGGTCGGATGGGCAAACTTATTCCTATTTGGACTATACCATCTATAATATGGAACTGTTTCCTTTCATTGAGAAGTTTTTCATTTCTACCTCGTGTGAGAGTGATCACCACCCCCAGATTGTAACCATAAAATCTAGTTTGCATTTCCATGCCACTGTGTGGGCTGTGGCTGGTGGTGTTTGTTCCGAGTCAGTAAAATGTATAAAATGGAACCATTCTATTAGTGGTATAGTAATGGCTGAGTGTGTGAACTTCCTCCATTCTGAAGGATTGGGTTGTGTGCCCCCAATTAAGTTATGAGATAAGCTCCCCTTTTTATGGTCAAGGTTTCATCAACTCACACAAAACTCTACCTCGCTCTTGCCCTTTGTTATTTCAAGGGAAGGAAAGCACGTAACAGAGTGGCTAGGACAATTAGGAAGAGCCCCGACTCTGAGGGTCTACTAATCAGGTTCAAGGAACTGTGGAAAGATTATAGGAAGGCTGTCTATAACGACCATCAGAGGCATTCTAATCTGCTTTGGGCCAGACTTATAAGTTCAACCAAGGATTCAAATGCAAGAAAATTTTGGCTCCTTATGAATAATTTAACAAATAATCAGAGGGGTTTTGATACTGTTAATATCTCGGAAGGCGACTGGACGGCCTATTTGTTCAGACACTTCTCAGTAACTGAGCCTGATGGGAATCAGTCGAGACTGGGGGCTTACTCCACCACAGCAGTTTCGGTCAAGCTTCTACCTCAGCCTGCTGTGTCCGTGCCCTCTCTCCCTGAAGGGAAGATATTTTCCCCGCCTTGTTTCATTCGTATAATTTCTAAGGCAAGCGGGATGGAGCTCCAGGTCCAAACGGTCTCCTACAGATGCTGTTCAAACAGGATACTTCCTTCTGGGCAGTTCATCTTGTGCATTTGTTTGAGTATTGCTTTTTGAATTCCTGAGTCCTGGAGTGGTGCCATACTTCATCTGCTACATAAAAGTGGTTCAAGGTCAGATCCAGCTAACTTCAGACTGAGAGCCTTGCTTGATAATGAGGCCAAGCTCTATGCTACTCAACTGTTGCAAGATCTTTGTGCCCGGGCAGAATTGAAGGGATTAATCCCCATTGTCCAAACAGGGTTTTCTGCTGCTTCGGGTACATCTACAAATCTATTAGCCCTATCTATTTTGATGGACAGGGCAATTTTATCTGGCTCTATGTTGCATTGCTGTTTTGTTGATTTTAAGGCAGCCTTTGATCGGATTCCCAGGAGCGCCCTGTGGGCTACATTACAAAACTGTGGAATTCCATCAGTGTTCTGGGGGCCATTATAGAACTACACACAGACACCTGGGTTCGTATTAAATTAGGAGATGGTCATTCCCTTTCCAGGAACATTTCCACCAGTCGTGGTGTGAAGCAGGGCTGCGTGCTTGCACCCCTGCTCTTTAATCTGTTTATTGCAGATTTGTCATTGGCTCTTGATGCGGTCAATTCTCACCCGCCCAAGAGCAGTGGTCCTAAGCTTAGCCTCTTGCTATATGCTGATGACTTTGCAATGTTTTGCTATACCAAGATTGGTCTTCAACGAGTGATTAGCCAACTTGCATTTTATACAGTCGCAAACCAATTGGAAGTTAATCTGCTCAAAACTAAAGTGGTCTCCTTTGCCAGGAAGAGGCACCTTGGAATCATCTGATATTATAACAGTAGTAAACCTGTTTCAGTCCAGTCTTATAAATATCTAGGTGTGCATCTTGATTCCAGGGGTAGTTTTGTTAGGCACAGGAAGGAGATTGTATTTAAAGCTGTAGCTCTGCAGGTGGCTTTTTCTAAATTATTTAAAGCCCTTAAGGGTCTGAATCTGCTCCCATTAATGGAAGTTAGGAGAGCAAAGATTATTCCCTCATTGTCTTATGGTCAGGAAATTCTGCTGGGTAAAGGCTCATGTCTGTTAAACAGACTGGTCAACAAGATTTACAAGACTTTTTTCATGTACTGCAACTTGCTTCTCCTGCACAGGTGCGATTGGAATTTAGGCTTTGAATCAGAAAATAGTAGGTGCTGGTGTCTTCTTGAAGCTTTGTCATAAGCTATGCCGGGCCCAGGTAGGTAGTTTGGAGTCAGTTCTGTGTCTGGAAATCAGTGTGTCTAAAGTGAAGGGGTCTCATTACCCCTTTCTGGCTGATTGTAAACGGCGATTTAAAGCTGAGGACCTCTGGGCCTGCAACCTCCACCATCCTCTTTTTAAACTGGGTGTTAAAAAGACTATACCGCTATGCTCGTATCACTCTGATCGATCTCTCCTTGCCAAATGTAAGCATGCCTGATCGGTAATTAACTCATTTCAGCCAGGTATTCCAGTCCAGCTATCTTTCCTGCTCATACGGCATCCATCTGAAAGAGGCATTTATGACGCTAAGTTTTGTGATTGGATTTTTCTAAAGCATTTACCCATATGGCGGTCAACTCCGGGGGGGGGGGTGATGTGTATGGATTGTGGCAGTTGGGAAGAAACCCTTGAACACGTGGTTTGCTTGTGTCTATCCCTGCTAAGGAGGCTAGATCTCTGCTTCGGAGCAAGTGGAATAAATTGAGGATCTACTCCTGTTGGCAGGCTATTATTATGTCTTTGGATCCTGTGAATTCAATGCTGAACGTTCTGTTGACCAAATTCATTAAAGCTGCTCTGGTCAAATTTATTAGGGGCACTGCAAGCAGGGGATAACAATGTTTGAAATTTACTTCCCATCTTGCGCCTTTGGCTTTGGATTAACTTCGTCCGGCTGCTGAGTTTTAACCTTGCACTATGGGTTTTGATGCCTATTGGTAGTTATTTTATGAACATTCAATGCACTTCAGCACTTTCCCCTCTTTATTATTCATTAGATGGGTTTCCGGCATGAGGAGGCCTGGTCATATCTCAATTGTAGTTCATGCAACACTACTCTGGGAATGTTTTTTATTGCTGTTATTGTATATAAATTATTGAGCAGTTTAGTTTGCATTTAATGTTTAATATTATTATTAGGTCGTATGTGCAGCTGGGGCTTTTTTTATCCTGTGTAAATGTATTATTAATTTGTTTCAGTTTTAATTGTATTGGGTTTTATTATCTGTGCAATAAACTATTCATTCAGACTCTCAAGTATGTTGTCCTGTCAATGTGGGCCTGTCCGTAGCATGGCTGTGACCTGTGGTTACCATATGCAGCTTAGGATCACCAGAGGTTGTAGATGTATGTGTGCAATGTTTGCTATTTGGTGTAGCTGTCACTTGCCCTTTTGTGTGATATGTTATATCGTGTTCCTGGTCAATGTAATGTTGATTGCTTATGTCACACAAAACACACTGCTCTAGTACCTGGTCAATGCAGGGGCAGAGCTGGTGGTTGTGATGGGTATCATATTAATAGTAATGTCCCCCCATCCAATGTCTGCCATATGCCATAGGTGGACAGGATGGTCAAGACAGGTTGTCATTCACTTGTTGGACTGACTTGCAGTTAACTAAGTCTTCTCTTGTGTGGGACTTGTGGACATGAATTTCTTTCTGTCTTTGGCATTCATGCAGGTCAATGCCCATCAGAAGAAAGGGATTTGACGTGCCATTGCAAAGAAGGTGCAGACCATGGGGGTCCACAGCCGGTGGAGCGCCCAATGTCATAGGACCTGAGACACTGGGCCTGGAAGATCACAGAAACCAGCTAGGACTGCCCTCCCAACGAGGACACGTACCCATTGGACCATGACCCTCCTAATGGCTGCATTTTAGCGGTGGCCTACACAGCCTTGGATGAGTGTTTAAAGGCAGCACAGCAGCAGCCATAAGGGGATTGAGTGTGGGACAGAATGCTAGCTCTAACAATGTGGAAAGTGTCATGTGTCAGAGATCTGTGCTCACATTGGTGTACAGGGGACATTTAATGACAACAGGTGTACACATTCATTTTGTTTTGAGTCATGGTACTCAACTATGGGGAACCCTCAGTCCTATAGCACAGAATGGAGCACATATGTCTGTGTTTTGGGTTCCAGCAATCTGCTTTTACTACCTTGGTGGGTGTTATTTCCCACCAACAGATCACTCCTTCTCAATGTCACAGTAGAAAGGTGTTGAGGTTCTTGCTTTCTGTCCTGTGCTATGTATCGGGGGTATGTCTATGTATGATTTTAAGTCAGGCAGGGGCAAGTCATCTCTAGTGTTTGTTGGTTTCTGATGTGTCAAAGCATTATGTGATAAAGTGGTGTCCATTAAACATGTCAAATTACATACCTAGCTAATATCTTCACACCTGCTGCAAGGTAATTCCCCTTGTTAAGTGAGGAATGTACATTGGCATGTGGGATGTCCCATCCAAGTTGAAAATATGCATGTTGGATACCAGTGTGCATATGCTACATTTCCCCTGGGACACATACATTGGTATCAGATGTAAGAATGTGATTGCCATGCTGATGTCCTGATAGCAGAAACTTGTCACATTTTTGGTCCATGGTATACTTTTGTAGGTAGGATCCATAGGCAATGGTTGTCCACTCACAGCTATGGCACAGAGAGTACATGTGTGTTCTGAAAACAACATTCATGCCTCACTGTTGGAATATATCATGTGTACCTGCTGTAGCTATGAAGGATGTGACACATGAGGACAGGGTGTTTGGGAACTTCATGTTAGAAAATAAATGTATTTGGTGCAGTTGTGGTAGTTCAGAAACACCTGTGTGTAGGCTGGTAAGTGGGACCTGCCTGTTGGCTTGCATCATGGTTGGTGTACCAGTTATGTTAGCATCAATTATACTTTGCCTCTACCAATCCTCCACAGACAGATGCCATGCTTGCCATGTCTGATGTGTGGGTAGTGATGTTGCTTCTCATTCTATGACAAATTGGTTTACTCATGTGAGTGTTTGCAAGGTCTGTTTCCCTCCTTCTTGCACAGTACAGTCGTTTATTTGATACATACACAAAATAGCAAACTTCTAAATGTATGTGAGGCATTGGTGTGATCTTACTTGGTCATTACATGACTAATATTGTTTTTCTTCTGGAGACATTTATCCTAGATATTTTGGACCTGAGTCCATTGTAATTTCTTGCTACATCACAATTGGTGCATGTGTATGTGTGTGAGACATGTGTAATACCTCCTTCACTAACATTTGCCAGGTGTGACATGTTGATATGTCGCATGATGATATGTGTCCATAGTGATATGGTTGAATCTATATCACTTGATGAAGGTATGGCTTATTTGTATCAGGGTTGCCTGCCTTTACTTGTCAACATATGTTATTGCCTGGTACATGACATCGGGATAAGGTACTTGTGTGGTAAGGATTGGGTCTGTGTATTTTGTAAGCTACCTTGTAATGGGAATCCATTGGTTGTTGACTGCTTGACTATGTTGTTCTGATTATGGCACATGTATTAGGTGGGATAGTCATTTAGTCATGGTATGGTCAGTGTGATTGGTCAACCTAATTCCTGCTAATTTAGTTTACTGTTAGCTTGCTTTGCTGGAGTGTTACAGTTGTAAAATAGAGGTACATGCATTGTATTGTGTTGTTACATGATGTTGGCACTTTGTTGGCGCTTCCTGCAGGCGGTCAGTTGACATGATGGTATGTGATTTCTTTCTGATTTGTGATAGAAGTGTTATCATGTGTATTTTATGACCCTACTTCACTATCTATTTTCAGCATCAGCACCATCAGGTGAAGGAGATGGGGCACAGCTGAGTGGGGAAGTTTCTGGCCACAAGGCCTCCAGTCACGACACTACAGATACCGAGGGACCCAGTGGTCCGGACGGCGAGGGGAGTGCCACAGGGGAGACCGGATCTCCACATCTTCATCTGAGTCCTCCTCCAGTGGCCACTCCCTAGAGGTGGTAAATCCATCGGGGACCACATCAGTACCATCTCTGCCACCACATCCCTTTCTATCACCTCCATCCATGTAGCTTCCCATCCAGTTGACCGTGCCTACTCATCCAAGAGGGTGGGTGTCTCCTTTGCTGCGGGCACCTCTGCCCCAGCCTCTGTTTTCCCTGCTGCTCTCAGTGAGGAAGCCATTTACCTCCTAAGAAGCATATCTGTAGGTCGGTCCACCATTGTGAATGCCATCCAGGGACTGTCAATGCAGGTCTAACAAAGCAATGCGTTCCTGGAGGGCATTCACAGTGCAGTGGTTGACCTACAGAGATCTTTTTAATCTCTGGCCTCCACAGTGACGGCAGCCAGTCACCCCTTGTCTAACATCCCCCATCCACCTTCCTTTTCCCAGTCCAAATCCCCCATTCCATGACCCACCCAAACCACACAAACAGACTGTCATGCATCCACCTCAACAGACAAGGGAAGCACCCACAAACATAAGCACCATGAGACACACCACCGGCATGCACACAAACAACATTCATCTGCATCACAAAAACAACACCTGGCACACCTGCGGACAACACACCAACATTTACTGATCTAGCCACCACACCTATCCTACCCACAGACACCACCCCAGCAGATCATCAGACATCCACTCCAGTCACCACACCCCCAGACCCCACAACCACTGACATGCCTACATGCAGCACATCCACCATACCTGCAGTCACCACCCAAATAGATAGCCAACCACTAACAAAGGCATCCCCCAGCACCTCCACCCCCTCAAGCCAAGACACATAAACCCCCTCACTCACCCACCCAACAGACACCCACCACACACAAGCACACTTCCCACAAACATGAACCCAAGACATCCACACCGAAATATCTGACAACCATTCCCTCACCCTCCACACCCAAAACCCCTTCTGATGACCGTTCCCTTGTGTCTAAAAAAGATTTCCTTTCTAACCTTGACCTTTTCTCTACCCGTCCCACCACTGGTGGAGTTGTTTCCCAAAGGAGCTGTTTCCCTCCCCAAGGCCATCCCTTCCACCTTCAAGGCCTCCCCTACTGCCAGGACCCATACCCCTCCCCCACCAAGAAGAGGTCCACCACTCCCAAGAAGGTTCCCCCTCTCTCAAACCAAAGCCAAAATCTACCCCACCCAAGCCCAAACCCCCATCCCCCACCACCCCCAATACTCCCTTAAGTACCTGCCTGCCCTCTTGATGCCCCTACCTTTGGAGGTTACATGGCAGTCAGAAGTCAAGTTTGGGCAGCATTTTGTGCCTTTGGTGCAAAAATTTTAACTTATGGCTGGCAAATGGCCTTGGACTTTCAATTATTTTGCCCTATCAATATTTTGAAGCCAACCATTTGTTGTGTTTTTGGTTACATCTTTGCCCTGCATTTCCTTTCCTAGGTTTGAGTTATTCCTGGCTAACGTTGGTTGTGTGCCAGTATTTTGTAATATGTGCTGCTTGCTGCTTCATGTAGTGTGTTGTGTGTACAATGGTGTTGTCCACTAGGGGTAGGGTGTGTGTTGTGTGATAGATATGTGTATGTAGCTGAAGTGTTAGTGTCATGGTAATGTGTTGTGTTTGTGGTGGAGATGTGCGATGTGGTCCTGTATGGTGCATGCCTTGTCCCATGATGTGGCTAATATGTACATGTGGCATATGTTGTGGATTAATTTTCAGTGCAGACATGGAGTGTGTTGAGTTGTGCAAGTGTGATTTGCTTTTGTGTGCATGTGACTATTTAGGTGTGTGCCCCAAAGCTGTCTTGGGTCTTGGATGGTGTTTGGAGTAGTGTATGCTTTGTAGCCTTGCCCTTCACCCATGCGTGACTGTGCGTTACATTTGTTGTTGGTATTGCTTGTTTGTGAGATTTGACTGGGCCTGTTTGTGTGGGCATGTTTTTGTGGGCCTTGTTCCACATGAGATGTGTCCGAGTACGGCCTCCTTCCATGTATGGTTTTGCTGCTTCCATTGCTGATGTGCTGGTGTTTGTTGTGATTTGTAGCTTTTGTGTTTTGACTGTTTGTGTCTGCGTGTGTTGTACATGGTATATTAGGTTTGATGTGCTGTGTGTGTGTGTGATGTGTGTGTCAATTGCTGGGATGTATGATGGTATATGTGTGTGTGCTCCAGTACACATGGATTTACATCTGTGTTGTATGTGTGTCCAGTCCCTGGCCGGTGTTGGGTGGGAGTGTGTGACATGTATTTGCTTATGTGCAGTTGTCGTGTTATGAGTTTGTATGTTGTGTGGAAATCTGTGAACCTGGGCCTGTGCTGTGTTGCCATTCATAAATGTGTGGTATTGATGTGTGGTATGTGTGTGTGTGCTGGGTGAAGTGTGCATGATGTGCATGTGTGAGTGTCCTTGATGTAGTATGTGAATGTGTGTGTCACTATACTGTTACGTGTGAGTGTCACCCTACGCATCTCCCTCCCTAAGGTATATTATGTGACTGTACAAATGTATACATTTTACATATGTAACTGTTGAGTATATGTAGTTATGGTTGTTGTCATCCTCGTTGTTGATGATTGCATTGTTTTTCAGCGAGCAGGAGCATAGGGATGATGTCTAGTTCTGGTTTCATGGGGACTCTGGACGTGTATGGCTCACTGGAGGTGAGTGTCTCCTTTTATACTGTTTGTTTCGGTCTGATGCTCCATGGTGGTCGAACCACAGCGGTCACATTGGCGGTGTGCAACCTCCTATTAGGTCGGATGAAAACTTGTTCTCCACTGGACTGTTTGTGCCTCCAGACAACCACCACAGTCTGTACTGCCTGGTGGTGCCAGCGGACTGCTAACGGTCGTCTGTGTGCATCACCGCCAAACTCATAATTTGGCAGTCCGTTTCGCCAGCCTGTTGGTGGTGGGACCACTAACATGGCAGTCACAGGAACACTAAACTCATAATAAGACCCAAAATGTATGTTTAAAAATCTGTATAAAATAGGTAACAATGTGACAGATGTAACAAACTAAAAAACAATGCATAGTTAAAAAGAACTATAAAAATATATAATAGTAAACAAAACTACTATATAACATATGTGAGAAAGTATATATTCTGACAGAAATGTTTGCATACAATATACTTGTGTAAAACATTCATATGTGAAGAAACTGCCACTGTGGCGGTCTCACCGCCGACGGGCAGGTGGTGAAGAACGCCACATTATGAGTGTGGCGGTTTGGCCTCTGCCAAACCATCTCATCCCCACTTGTACCGCCAGGGCGGTTGGACAGCCGGGCCAGAGATCAGCATCTCCGACCCCTCTGTCCACTGAAGACCACCGGCGGTATCATGAGTCGGCTCTCCGTTAGGGTTTCTGTGGCGGTAGCACCGCCACGAAAACCCTGGCGGAAAGGCTACTGGTAACAGGAAATTTCTTTCCTGTCACTGGTAGATGACTCCCCCAACCGTCCTGTGGAATTTCAATACCCCCCGTTCTATACCAGCACCCCCTCCCCTGATCCCTCTTCCATACCAGAGCCCCCCTTAAGCCCTCTCTTCCATAACAGCACTCCCTTCCCCCACCCCCTTCCAGACCAGCACCCCCTTCCCCATACACGCACACACACACACATGCACCCCGCATAGAATCATTCACCAACACTTACATACACACATTCACTCACACGTATACATAAACGCATTCACTCACACGCATACATATACGCGTTCACACAAACATTCCAAGACGCACTCACTTCAACAATCATACACGCATACACACACGTACACACTTACATTCACACTTCAGAGAACACCCACTCACACTTGCACACAAAACGTCCCCCATTCTCCCAACCCTCTCCCCTGTCGGACGATCAACTTACCTTTTCCGGTGAGGAGGTCGTCCGGCAGGAAACGGGAACAGGCGCTTCCACTGCCAGCAGAGCTCCGCATCAGGTCATCGCCAGGCTGTATTACAGGTTGTAACACGGATGGCGGAGTCCTTCTGGTGAGGCAGGGCCAGTGGTGGAACCGCCCCTGCGCCTCCAACCGCCAGCACGACTATTGGAGGATTTCTGCCCAAATTGTGGCAGAAATCCTTCAGTACTTGTAATATGGTGGTCAGAATACTGGTGGTCTTCTCGCGCCCGTGGCTTTGGGGGTCTTGACAAAAGACCGCCAAAGTCATAATGAGGGCCTATGAGCCTGAATACGACCTTGGAGGGTGGGGTACTCCATCACAAACGTGACGGATATCCTGCAGCCATTTTACAAGTTCCAGAGGATATAAACGTTTGTGCTGGAGTATCCATCTTCCAAGGTTGTAATCAGGCCTTTAGTGCCATCTGTTAAACAAAAGAGTAATATGTATATAATACAAATATGTGTTATGAGTAATTACACTACGTTTATAGTAAAAAAAAAAAAAAACTAAATACATGTAATTATATGTGAAAGTACAAAGATTCTCCAAAATATTTTGACAAATTTTTGTGTTCTAAAAAATGCATATACTAGAAAGTACGAAACAATGTGTGTAAGAAATATTATAACTTGTACAAATAAAATATATATCAAACTATCTATATGTACTTTTTATTCCTAGAAACAAACACTACACCTCAATCAACTACTGCCAATCTAATATTATAAAGATTTAGCTTTCTTAAACATGTACATGCATATTCCAACTATCCCAGGAACCAAAATGCAAATGTAATAAAATGCATGTAACACACTGCAATATAATGCAGTCAGCCTGTCGGGATCACTGATCCTGGTGGGGACAGCAGTAGGTTGGAGGGTCTGCCCGCCAACCTCGTAATATGGCGGTCAGACCACCACAGCTGCTGAGGTTCTACCACCACAGATGCCGCTGTCTGACCTCCAGCCTTGTAAGAAGGCCCTCAGATTTACTATTACCAATCCAATGTAAACCAATTTTGGGATCTATACCATTTTGGAGAAGGTGTTGGACACTAAAGGGTTCAGATTTTTTATTCCCCCTCCAACACAAAACCATTTTGAGGAAGTAGATGGACACTAAAAGACTTAGGCCTAGATTTAGGAGGGCCTAGTGTCATTCTAACGCCACCTTAGCGTCATTTTTTTTACACTAATGTGGCATTAAAAGGCCTAAAATGCCGCACCATATTTACAGAGTGGCACAAGGCATGCATTGCGCCACTTTGTAACCCTTTGCTCCACATTATGCTTGCGCCAGGGATAATGTATGCAAAGGGGGCATTTCCCCATTAGGGGGGCTGACAAAATGGTGCAAGGAAATCTAACAGATTTCCTTGCGCCATTTTTTTCGCCACTTTTAATGACTTCTGAGAGCAGGGCTTAAAAGGAGGCTTCCATTGGCTACAATGGGCCTCTGCGTAATGTTCAGGATTAGTGTCAGCATTTTTTACACTAATCTTGCAAAGCGCCAGACTGGCATAAAACATGTTGATGCTAGTCCCCTCACTACCACCATGGTGCACCGTATTTTAAATATGGCACACAAATGGTGGCATTAGTAGGGCACTAAGGGGTGCAAGAAAAGTGGTGTTGCACCAGTGCAGCGCCACCTTTCATAAATCTGCCCTTAAGGGCCTTATTATGACCTTGACAGAGGGGTTTCCTCCATCACAAATGTGAGGAATATCCCATCTGCTGTTGTATGATTCTGTTATGTTCTTTGGAGATGGTAATACAGCAGATGGGATATCCGTCACATTTGTGATGGAGGAAACCCCTCCATCAAGGTCATTATGAGGCCCCTAGATTTACTACTCTCACTCCAACCTAAACTGTTTTAGGGAAGGTGTTGGACACAAACGTTTTCAGATTTACCATACCCACTCTAATCTATGCCATTATGGGGAAGATGTTAGACACTAAAGGGATCATATTTACTATTCCCGCTCCAACCTAAGCTATTTTGATAAAGGTGTTGGACACTGAAATGGTCAGATTTATTATTCCCATTGCAGTCCAAATTAGGCCTGGCTGAAATTTCAGTTACACCGGCGTAAGCAGCATTTTGGTGATTTTCTTCCACTGTTTTAAAGCAAAGTTACCAAAACTTATTCAGGTTTACCTGTTTACACAGATATGAGTAGCTATGCATAATTTGACATGAAAATCCTACCCCATCAATGAACCTAACAAGCATGTGTGGGTTCTGGCTGCTGCTGTTCACATTTTTCCCATTTTGTTTTGCATTTAGCACAATTTTCATTTTGGACATTAGGGTGCATTTTGCGATTAGAGCAAATTACCTGAGGCACACCCATCCCTAGTCCAAATCAGTTGGGGAAGATATTGGATAACGAAGGTGTGATATTTACTATACTCACTCCATTATAAACATTTTTAAACAAGGGGTAACCACTAAAATACTTAACGCGTTGTGTGCCCTGGATGTAACAGTTACGTCCTGGTCAGTGGGTGCCCAGGACGTAACCATTATGTCGAAGTAGGGGCCCTCGGGGGAAATGCTAGGCCTTTCCTTTCCTTTGATGTCTTTCTCAGCATGCCCACTTGACACCAGGGAGGTTTTTTTTTGTTGTATTTTATGCATAAGGGGGCCCCTTGGGCAAGGGTCGCTCCCTGGGGAAAAAATTACTTTTTCGCCATTTCTGCCCCCCTTGGGGGCAGTTCAGCCTATTTTTATTAGGCCAATCTGCCCCCAAGGGGGGCAGAAACCACTAGACACCAGGGATAATTTTTTATATTATTGAAGGAGGGGAGCGGCCCCTCGGGTAAGGGCTGCTCCCCAGGGGCGCAACATATTTTCAGGCCTTTTCTGCCCCTCCGGGGGCAAATTGGCCTATTATAATTAGGCAGAAACCCCTAGACACAAGGGACATTTAATTTTTTTGTTTACTTTATTTTTTTATATATGGGGAGCGACCCCTTAGGCAAGGGTCGCTCCCCTGGGGGGAAATTTATTTTAAGCCATTTCTGCTCCCCTTGGGGGCAGATTGGTCTATTTTTCTTAGGCCGAAACCACTAGGCACCAGGGATTTTTTTTTGCACCAATTTCACGCAAAGGGAGTGACCCCTTAGGCAAGGGTCGCTGCCCTGGGGGGGGGATTTATTTTAGGCCATTTCTGCTCCCCTTGGGGGCAGATTAGCCTATTTCTATTAGGCTGATCCGCCCCCGTGGGGGCAGACCCACTTAGGCAACAGGGATTGGTGTGTGTGTATGTGGGTTTTGTTTGGGAGGGCAGCCCCTTGGGCAAGGGTCGCTCCCCATGGGGGCACATTACTGTTGGCCATGTCTGCCCCCCTTGGGGGCAGATCGGCCTATTTTTGGAAGGCCCATCTGCCCTCAAGTGGGGCAGAAAACCCACCAGGGATGATTTGTTTTCAAAATAAGAGGGTGGGGTATGCCATACCCCCACCCCAAATAAATGGGACCAAAGTTGTTCTGCCCACCAGTGTGCAGATGGGGCAATTACCTCTGATTCACACTCTGGGGGCAGAAAGTCTACTAGATGCCAGGGAATTTTAAAAAAAAATAGTGTGGTGGTGGCTACCAACCATTATGGGCATGGTTATGCCCCAAGCCAACTGAAGGGGGTAACAGTCTTTCAGCTCTCCCCCGCACACTAAAACATCTTATCCCGTGGCAAGCAAGAGGCCAGTTGATTATTTTGGGTTTTGGTTTTACATTTTGGCCACGAGAGCTTGGCTAACTCTCTAAATTGTCCGACTTGGAATGGTAAGGGCTGCACTTTTTGGACTTTGGGATGCTGCCATGTCGAAACATCCACAAGACCTAGGCCCTCATGATGAACTTGGCGGTAATTACTGCCGACCGCCGAGGCGACGGTGAACAGAACACCGCCAGTGGCGGTAGACTGCACACTGCCAAATAATGATACCAAAAAGTTAAACCTTCAAAAATCCTGCAACCTCCAGCCACCGCCAGGGCCTACGACGGCAGAAAGGCAGTACACCCCACCACTGCCATGAGACAAATTCTCTGCCCACCAAATAATGATGCACAAATCAGCATGGCGTATAGTGAATGCCGAATGACCATTGGTGGTACGGCCTGCCACAGCCAGCAATGGGACCCACCAACAACAAATGCACACATTGGCAAGTTTGAAACCCACACATCTGACACACATCCACAAAATTTTAAAACACTCACATACACACCCCACAATCCTTTGCATCGCCAATACCACAACAGATATTGACAACACAACATGCTTACACTGAGCCCAACATCACACAAGTCACACACACAAATACACCACCAAAACACATTCATACCCCAAGCACCATCACATGCCACAAACACATCCACACAACAGCACCCTCACCAATACACCCACAACACACACCATGGAACCCCCTAAGCACACCCGCTTCACAGACAGGGAGCTAAGGACCATGGTGGACAAAATACTCAGGGTCAAGCCACAACTATTCGGGGCACAGGTGCAGCAGACACCCGTGGCCAGGAAGATGGAGCTATGGCAGCGGATAGTCAACAAGGTCAACGCAGTGGGAAACCAACCACGCACAAGGGACAACATCCGAAAGAAATGGAATGACCTGCGCGGGAAGGTTCGTTCAATGGCATCCAGGTACAACATCGCCATACAGAAGACTGGTGGTGGTGCCCCACCTATTTCCCCCAAATACACCGACTGGGAGGAGAAGGTCCTGGCTATCCTGCACCAGGAGGCCCTAACCGGACTCACTGGAGGACTGGGCTCAGGTAAGTCAACTACAATACCTTAACAGTCACCACACCTATAATGCATGTATCACCCCACCCCTCTCACTACCACCAAGACCCCATTCCCTACCCAGTCCACAACACTCACATTCAAGTTCCCTGCATGCCCACAATCCCACAAACAGACTTTCATCCAGCCCCCTGTGACAGTCCCCTACCCCTGCATGGATTCCCAGTGGCACTACATCACCCACAATGCACCTCCACCCCCCCTCATAAAATGCAATTAAATGTAAACAAAGGGACCTTGCATGACACAACAGGGGAATATAACCATCAGAGCAGTGCAGCAATTACCGATAAAGGACCGGACACTCACCTGTCTATTCCCCTACACTCAGGCACCACCGCCCATGCCACCCGGGCGTAGATGTCAAGGAGTGCCAGCACTCCACCTGAAGACTGAGGCCCCACTAAGGAGAGTGCAGAGGGATGTCTGGAAATAGAGGGACTCCCTGGCCCATCACACAGTCCTGGATTCTCATCCTCCAGCAGCCCCACCCAGGATACCACTGACACCCCTACCACCCAGCCACCATCATCAACTCTGGCCAAACAACCCCACACCAGCGTCTCCCAGCAACGGACTGGCGGCCCACATGTACAGAGGCCAGAGTCTCCACCCTCCAACAGGCAGGATGATGAAGGGCCAACTGCAAGTGGAACTGGCAGTCCTGTGCAGGGGACACAGGCACAGGGGGTTAGTGCCAGTGGGAGGGCATCAGTGGCCCGGGGGGGGGGTGGCCAAAGGATGGATGCAGCAGCCCAGGAGGTGATTACTGAGGTCTTGGGAGCATACCACCATACACAGGACAGGATGGGCCAGATCCTGGCCACCCTGGAGCAGAATCAAAGGCTGCAGATAGCACACCACCAGGAGGCTATGGAGCAATGGAAACAGCTCAATGCCACTATGGCCTCCATTGCAGGGGTGCTGCAGCACCAGTATCACAGCCAGTCCAAGACTTCCACCCTCCTGCAAGCCCCGACCACTAGCCGGGACACTGCCCTGCCATCTACATCTGCAGCAGCTACTGGACTGGTGGTACTGCCAGAGGGCACACAGGAAACCAGCACCCAAACCCCTGCAGTCCAGCTGCACCTTCGCAAACGTGCCCTCAGACCCAGATATGCCACTGAAACACCAGCCAAGACCAAGCCCAGTTCCAGGAATTGATCCTGCCCTGAACTGTCTCCCTTGTGTGCCACTGAGCTACCTTATTGACATGCCACTGCCATCACCCCAACGTCCAATGGCCACATGGACCAACCCAGTGCTACCAACAGCTGAGCATATGTACCTGAGTGTGTATTTGCACCATGTGCCCACTGCCTTTCACTGTCCCAACACTTATGTATATTTTGCCATTCAATAAATACACCTATGCACTCAAATAGTATGTCTCTCGTCAATATGAGATATGAATTGTGAGTGTATGCATTAGCCAGTTAATATCGTAATCACACCTTTAATGTAGGAGGGCATCCAACAGACTGTAGTGTTGAAGTATGTCACACTGTACATAGTACTGGGTTTCCTGGCACATGCCACTTCAGTCATCATTTAGCATTGTCACTGACAATAGACACCACTGCACTTATTACATGAGTCAGACTGAAACTATGCGGTGATTACATCAGCATCATTGAACAGTACCTTAGAGTCACTGGAAGTATAGGTGGATTAGCTTGGTCCTGGAGTTGAGATCTTTCCCCTTTTCTTCTTCCTCACCATCACTCGCATCCCCTCTCTGAGGTTGCAGGGCTGGTTGGACAGCATCCTTCTCTTCCAGAAATGGGATAGCTTTCCTCTCAGCCAAGTTGTGAAGCATGCAGCAGGGCACCACTATCTTACACACCTTGTCAGGGACCTAGCACAGGGATCCCCCAGAGAGATGGAGGCAACAAAATCTAGCCTTCAGGAGACCTATAGTGCGCTCAATCACCCTTCTAGTACGTCCATGGGCCTCATTATAATTCCTCTCTGCATCTGTCATGGGACTCCTCACAGGTGTCAGGAGCCATTGCAAGTTGGGGTAGCCAGAATCACCTGCAAAAGTGGGCAAAAGAGGACTTTAACAAACAAACTTGCATACAGCCTGGCTGTCAGTAAGCACTGATCCAGTGTCATACACACTCATCTATGAGCCAACCTCTGTCCCTTTGTAGATGTTCCATCATGTGCGGCACACTGATGTTTCTCAGGACAAATGAATAATGTACCGATCCTGGGAACCTGGCATTGACATATGATATGAAATGATCAGCAGTACACACCAACTGTACATTCATAGAGTGATAGTTCTTCCGATACCTATGCACCTGTTCATTCACTCTTGGGGGTATGAGAGCTATGTGGGTTCCATCAATGACACCTATCACATGGGGGATATTAGTAAAGGCATAAAATCCAGATTTGATGGTGGGAAGTTCAGCCCTTTGGGGAAACTGGACATATGTTTGCAAGTGTTGAAAGTAGGCATCCAGGAATTTGGACAGGATGTGGCTGAATATTGGCTGTGAGACCCCTGCACCCATGCCCACTGTCACCTGAAATGAGCCCGTAGCCAAAAAATGGAGCACAGATAGCACTTGCACAGTTGAAGGGATGGCATGCTGATTTCGATTTGCCCGTTTCAGAACAGGATCCATTAATGCGCATAGGTCATGTATTCTAGATCTATTGAGTCTGTAGGTGATAATGATGTGACGTTCCTCCATAGTTTCCAGATCTACCTGAGGTCTGTGTACAGATGGGGCCCTCCCTTGCCACATGGGTCTGTACCTATTGGGGAGGAAAGAACACATTCTGAGTGCCAAATTACACTTGTATCTCATGATGTCACTGTATTTTTCAAAATGCGACACGTAGGTAACACACACAAACGGAAAGTATGAAGTACACTGTCAGGCAAATGTGTGCTGAGTTAACTCTGTCATAATGGCATCACAGTGTGGACACACTTCCAAAGATGGGTACATGTAAGGATTACAGAATGATGTCAGCATGCGACGAAGGGGAGAGAGATTGGGGCCCTGGATGAGGCCCCTGGCCAGGCTATGGAGACGTGTTGTTAGCAAAATGGCATCCTCCTGCCATCCAGGTATGATGGAGTGGAAGCGACTTCATTCCGCTGGCGTTAGTTGTCATGGCGGAAAGCGGTGTTCACCACCGTGCACCTGATCATTGGATTACATGGTTGTCAAAGGGGAAGCTGAGCCAAACATGATCGCCACCGGCGTTGACAGAGCACACTGCTGCGGTACCTATGCTATTTTGTCAAACCCTTGTCACTTGACTCCTGATTCCCGTGAAGGGTAGTACTCCACTGTGTGTGCTGCTGTGTCCTGACTCTGGTCCCTGAGATGGGTTACAGGGGAATGGGCCCCGGCCTTCACCATAGAGGAGCTGGATAAGCTGGTGGACGGGGTCTTACACCTGTATGCGAAGTTGTATGGGTGACAAAAAGGAGCAGGTGAGTTGGCATCTGTCATCCTTAGATGTGTGTGATTGTGGCGGATGCTTGTATGCATGTGGATTCGATGTGTGACTGCCCAGCCATAGATTGCCTGGCACGTTCTGCCTGTGAGTTAAAAACATGCCTGTCAACAATGGCCGTTCCAAATGGAAGGACATGCCATTTGTATTCGGTACACACATACTGACGTCTCTTTATATGGTCTGTGTGTCCCATGCAGGTCAGGTCCCATCAAAAGAAAGACCTGTGGCAAGCCATTGCCAAGGAGGTGAGGGCCCTGGGGGTCTACAACCGGAGGAGCACCCACTGCAGGAAGCAGTGGGAGGATCTGAGGCGCTGGGCCAGGATGACCAGAGAGGCCCAGCTGGGGAAGGCCTGCCAATGAGGAAGGGGTGCCCGTAGGACCCTGACCCCCCCTAATGGCCCGCATTCTGCCCGTGCCTATCCGGATCAGGAAGGGTGCTTGAAGGCAGCACAGCAGCCATAAGGGGATGAGTAGCAACACTGTTGTGATACCGCTTTGATAGATGTATTTGGGTGCTGTGGTATGTGTGCATTGTAGTGCCAGGCACTTTGACAGGTGTGTTCCTGCAGTTCTGCACCCTCCAAGTCCTTGGGATGGTGTAAGGGCTAGATTAGGCAGTCTCTATTGCCCTATGAGGGTTCCCCTTTTTGTCATCTGGTATTCATTGTGGCGTTATGGACCTTTAAGTGCATTGGCTGGGCATGATCTCTCATGGGTGTACTCCACACAGTGTATCAGGTTTGTGTTTCATGAGGGTTATGTGGTGTATTCTGGGGCATTGCCCACTAGTGTCAACACCAGAGCAGTACGCGCTCTATTGGCGAAAAAAATGCAAAAACCCAGCACTCTCAAAACAAAGTAATTTATGCATTGTGCTGATATGTTGTGGTTTAACCTTTTGCACTGCAGAGTTCAATCCTGAAAACTCATTTTTAATATGCTTACAAATACTGTTCCTTTGCAATGTATTGCTGCAGGTTTTCAGAGTGTGCTAGAGTGTGGCCCCTTTCCAGGGCCTTCCAGAGACTTTCCCTGCAACATGTCTGGGCGTGGTTCTGGGCTGGGCCAAGACTCTATAAAAGAGAGCCAGCCCAACTCCCAGTGCTCACTATTCAGAGGTCCCGGTGCAGAGCAGCAGCTTCTTCCTGAGCTCCTGTTCTGGCGGCCTATTTGGATTTTACAGTCTTCTGCCCTTCATCCTTCATTGGTGATCATTGTTCCAGGAGGTAAGACTGTGGTTGGACTGTCCCAACACCGTTATTGAGAATTTTCATATTCTTGGTTTAATTCTTAAATGAGTAACAGATTACTTTCGCGCTACCATTTCTTGACATTTATATGATAGTTTACAAATAGTGAAGACGCGCGATTGGTTTCATAAAGGTTTGACTTTGTTATTCATTGCGTGCTACCATTTCTTGACATTGGCATGGTTGCTTAAGAATCGGCAAGACGCGCAATTCGTTTTATGGTGTTTAAACATTGTTGTCCATTGCGCGCTACTATTTCTTGACATTTACATGATGTTTTACGAATTGACAAGACTCGTTTCATGAGGATTTAACTTTGTTGTTCATTGCGCGCTACCATTTGGTGACATTTACATGGTGGCTGAATCCATATCGTGTTATTCATGGTACACAATCCTTTTATGGTGTTTACTATATATATATATATATATATATATACATATATATATATATATATATATATATATCTGCAATATGCGCAATTTGTGTTGAAACATTTTAAGAGTACACAGAAGGCCAGAGTTTCTAGATGCAATATTGTATGGTTCTAGTATACATTCTCAAAACAGGATTTATATGACTGGTTTAAAATTTAGCCAGAATGTTTTTCTGATTCTCATGTAAAGGAAAGTACTTGAATAAGAAAGTTTTAATTTAATTCATCTTGATTCCCCTACAGGTATCCGGCCATCTTGAAACTTAATAATTTTTATACTTAACTCTTAGATTGTTCATGTTTTTAGAGTGACTAGGCTTAGAATCATAGTCTAGTATTGATTTCAGGAGATATAATTTTCATATTGTGTGTTCTAACCTTTTTCTTACTACAGGTCTCCTTCCCAGCTGTTCTCTTCCTAATCCCCTCTTCCCCTCTTGAACTCTTTCAGTCTCTGTGATTTATCTATTAGAGTCTTGGAGCTGTTCAGTGGTGGACGTGTTGGGAATGTGCACAGACCCCGAGGATCTGGTGACTCTGACAGAATAGTGAGCCCACAAATTATTATCCTCCTGGCTTGTCTATGTTCTCAGCATGGCCACGCTAAATGAGTTAGTCAAGGCTATCACCCAGGCATGTTTTTAACTCACAGGCAGAGGTGGTATTATCCAAATAATTGACAACTAGCTTAGCAGAGAGAGTGAGTCAGTTGCAAGATAAGGTAGAGAAGAAGAAACAAAGTCCCACAGGAGTGTCTTGGCCAGGTACTTCTTCTCAGGCTTCTGGAAGTAGTCCGATTTCCCTAAATGTTCCTTCTGCAATTCCTTTAGCTCCCTCAGAACGTTTCTCAGGTGACCCTTTGAAAGCGCAATCTTTCCTGGTTCAAGTGGGACTACACTTCACCTGCAGACCAAATACTTTCCCCGAAGCCCAGTCCAAAGTAGCTTTCTTGTTAACATATCTGTCTGGGGATGCAGCTACTTGGGCAATTCCTCTTGTGCGTAAAAATAGTCCCTTGTTGTACAACTGGAGAAATTTTGTTCGTGAATTTGAGAGTGTTTTTGATCGTAGAACTGTAACACAGTCAGCAGATCGTGAATTATTAGATTTACGCCAAGGGAATCAAGACCTAGTGTCATATTTAGCAAACTTTAACCGGCTGGTTGCCGAGACATCATGGCCTGAAGAAAAACAAGCGGTCTTGTTTTACCAGGGACTCAAAGAGGAACTAAAAGATATCTTAGCGCAAATCGATCCACAACCTACAGACTGTCAAGAATCAATAAATCTTGTCTTGAGACATCATCATCGTTTAGCAGAACGTAAAGGAACGTGCAAAAAGATTGAAAAATATTAATGGTGCGTTCATGATAACAGAGACTCAAGAACTCCAAAAGAAAGAACGCCGGAACCGATGGAAATTGAAACCATCAGAAGACCTTTGACCAAAGATGAAAAGGACCTACGCAGAAAAAATGGATAATGTCTTTATTGTGGGCGAAAAGGTCATTTTGCCAAAGATTGTCCAATCAAACCAAAGAACAAGCAAGTTCAGAAGGTTGCAGCCAATGCACCAGCCGAGTTGGAAAACTACAACACCCAAGATGTAGAGAAGGGTTGCTCTTGGGTGTCACCATGGACCCTTCACAATCTAGACATCTTAAACTGGAAATAAGAGTTCAGGTCAAGAAAAAGATCTATTTCAAAAAAGCTCTCGTCGATTCTGGGGCTACTGGGAACTTTGTTGATGTCCAATTGGTTTGTGCATGGGGGATCCCATGTATTGAAAAGAAGACCCCAGAAATCATCCAGGCATTCAATGGAAAACTCTTGACTGGAGGTCCGGTAACTCTTCAGACTATCCCCTTGTCCATGATTTGTGAAGATAAGAATCAAAGAAAGAAACATAAAGAGAAAATCATCCTTGACATGATCCATGCTCCCCAATATGGGATTATCCTCGGCTTGCCATGGTTAACTCCTCACAATCCGGAGATCAATTGTGCAGAACGAAAATCGTGTTCTCATCTGCGCTATGTAACAAGCAATGTCTCCAAAAGATTCAAGTACCAAAAGTTTGCAACTCTTATATAGCTACTGCTGTGGAGAAAGAAATTCAGCTGCCCAAACAGTATTCATCTGCAAAGATGTATTTGATGAGAAAGGAGCAGAGACTCTACCTCCTCATAGATCTTATGACTGTCAACTTGATCTAGCCCCAGGTGCGATACTTCCCAACTGTCGTGTATATGCCCTGTCAGAACATGAAAATCAACATTTAGGAAAATACCTAGATCAATTATTGGAGAATGGCTTCATTCGCCCCTCTAAGGGGGTCATTCTGACCCTGGCGGTCACCGACCGCCAGGGCCAACAACCGCGGAAGCACCACCAACAGGCTGGCGGTGCTTCCTGGGCCATTCTGACCGCGCGGTAAAGCCGCGGTCAGAAAAGGGGAACCGGCGGTTTCCCGCTGGTTTACCCCTGGCCCAGGGAATCCTCCATAGCGCCGCCATGGGGATTCCGACCCCCTTCCCGCCATCCTGTTCCTGGCTGTTTTTACCGCCAGGGACAGGATGGCGGGAACGGGTGTCGTGGGGCCCCTGGGGGCCCCTGTACTACCCATGCCACTGGCATGGGCAGTGCAGGGGCCCCCTAACAGGGCCCCATAATGATTTTCAGTGTCTGCCTCGCAGACACTGAAAATCGCGGCGGGTGCCACTGCACCCGTCGCACCCCAGCAACTCCGCCGGCTCCATTCGGAGCCGGCTTCATCGTTGCTGGGTCTTTCCCGCTGGGCCGGCGGGCGGCCTTTTGGCGGTCGCCCGCCGGCCCAGCGGGAAAGCCAGAATGACCGCCGGTGCGGTCATTCGGCGGTTCCCGCCAGGCGGGCGGCTACCGCCGCCCGCCGCGGTTGGAATGACCGCCTAAGTCTCCTGCAGCGTCGCCTTTGTTTTTTGTTGCAAAAGCTAATGGAGAACTTCGAACTTGCATCGACTATAGGGTTTTTAACAAAGTCACCATCAAGAATAAATATACTTTGCCCCTATTTACGGTCTTATTGGAACAAGTAAAGAGAGCAAAAATCTACATGAAGCTTGACCTTCGAGGTGCTTATCATTTGGTCAGAATGAGAGAGGGCGACGAATGGAAAACAGCGTTCAAGACAAGATATGGCCTTTTTGAATACACCATCATGCCTTTCGGTCTGTGTAATGCTCCAGCAGCATTTCAATTTTTCTTGAATGACGTTCTTAGAGAGTACCTCGACATATTTGCCATAGTCCACATCGATGACATTCTGATCTACTCAGACAATGAAAACGAACATGTCCAACATATCAAGAAAATTCTTGCAGCCCTTCGAAAACACCATTTATATTGCAAACTAACCAAGTGTGAGTTTCATGTTACCACAGTTGAGTTTTTAGGGGTTATTCTTACCCCTCAAGGTATGGTGATGGCAGAAAAGAAAGTAAAATCTATATCTGATTGGCCCACCCCAAAGACTGTTCGTGATGTACAATGTTTCCTGGGGTTTGCAAATTTTTACCGGAGGTTCATAAATCATTTCTCCCAGACACTGGCTCCAATCACTAAGCTACTAAGAAAGAAAGAAAAGTTTGTATGGTCCCCAGAAGCTGATCAAGCCTTCTCGACTTTGAAGGAAGCTTTCTCCACTGCCCCAGTCTTGACTCATCCTGATGCGAATCAACCTTTCATAGTGGAAGCTGATGCTTCAGATGTTGCAATAGGAGCCGTCTTATCACAATGAAATAAAGACACTGGTCAACTTCATCCTGTAGCTTATATGTCTCGGAAGTTGAACGAAGCCGAACAGAACTATGTTATTGTTGAAAAAGAGCTTCTGGCGATTTGTGACGCCTTTAAAAAATGGAGACATCATTTGTTGGGTGCTAAATACACTGTCACAGTATATACTGATCATTGTAATCTTCAATTCATGAGTTCCGCCAGACTTTTGACCCCTCGGCAATTACGCTGGATGATTTTTTTTGCCGAATTTGATTTTGTAGTAACCTTCCGGCCTGGTAAAGATAATCGCCAGGCTGACGCCTTGTCCCGTCAAGAGTCTACCAGGTTGCCTGCATTTCAAGCCTCCAGAGCTATCATTGCTCCTGACAAGGTTTTATGTATCTTAAAAACTGAAGATTTCTTTGAAGAAATTCGCAACTCTTTCACTGTTGAAAAATGGCAAACATGGGCCCAAGCAGATCCCAAAAGGTCAATCAAGCAAGGTTTACCCTTTTATGATGCTCGTTTGTTCATACCCACTACCAAACTTCGCAAGATTTTTTTTCATTGGTTGCATGTTATACCTACGGCAGGTCACCCGGGTACTCCTAAAACTCTTGAACTGATCCAACGCTATTTTTGGTGGCCTACCCTAACAAAAGATGTTAAAGCAATGGTAAACAACTGTGAAGTTTGTGCTCGCATTAGAACAAGTTATTCAAAACCAAAAGGGTTGTTACATCTACTTCCAACCCCAAGTCGTCCATGGGAGCATATTTCTTTAGACTTTATTACCGGTCTGCCAGTGGTTCAACAGCATTCAGTAATTCTGGTGGTAGTAGATAGTCTCACGAAATATGGATATTTCATCGCCTGTAAAAACTTGCCCACTTCTAGTGAATTGGCAGCTATTTTACTGAACAGAGTGGTTTGTTACCATGGACTGCCAAAGGTTATCCTCTCCATTCGGGGTTACAATTTTCCTCCAGTTTCTGGAAGACATGGTGTAAAACACTCCAAGTGACATCTACGCTATCTACTAGTCACCATCCTCAAACAGATGGTCAAACGGAGAGACTAAATCAGACTTTGAAACAATACCTACGTGCCTACGCTGAAAAGGCACTTCATTCTTGGCTATCTATGCTCTGGTTAGCTGAGTTAGCTTGCAATAACTCATTCCACACTTCTATTGGTGTTACACCCTTTTTTGGTTTATTTGGCTATCATCCTGACACCTTGCCCATCACAATTCTTCAAGAAAGTTCTCTTACTCCAGCTGTGTCAGAAACCATTCAGCATTTACATCAAACCCAGAAACTGATTCAACAGCATTTAGAAAAAGCCAAACAAAAATATAAAAGGCATTATGACAAGAAACATTGTGAGGGACCGCAATCTCAACCAGGTGACAAAGTGTGGCTCTCCACAAAACATATAGACTTCAAGAAGAAACACATGTTTAACCCTAAATTCATAGGTCCTTATACTGTCCTTCAGCAAATCAATCCGGTGACCTATAAACTACAATCGCCCAGATCCTTTCGGATTCATCCAGTGTTCCACACTTCCCTCTTGAAAAAGGCACTCCAAAAGGTCCACCCTCATACTGCTCCTGTTCTAGTACAAGGGGAAGAAGAATACAAAGTCAAGAAAGTGTTGGATTCTAAACTGAGAGGGCGTAATCTATGGTACTTAATCTCATGGAAAGGTAATGGTCTTAAAAGGAATTCACCGGTTTCCGCATCTGATGTTCATGCTCCAGTACTTGTGAGACGCTTTCATCGTCTTAATCCAAGCAAACCAGGCCCTAGAGCGCATGTGGGAGAGGGGAGTACTGTCAACACCAGAGCAGTACGCGCTCTATTGGCGACAAAAATGCAAAAACCCAGCACTCTCAAAACAAAGTAATTTATGCATTGTGCTGATATGTTGTGGTTTAACCTTTTGCATTGCAGAGTTCAATCCTGAAAATTTATTTTTAATATGCTTACAAATACTGTTCCTTTGCAATGTATTGCTGCAGGTTTTCAGAGTGTGTTAGGGTGTGGCTCCTTTCCAGGGCCGTCCAGAGACTTTTCCTGCAACATGCCTGGGCGTGCTTCTAGGCTGGGCCAAGACTCTATAAAAGAGAGCCAGCCCAGCTCCCAGTGCTTCCAGTCTTCTGCCCTTCATCCTTCATTGGTGATCATTGTTCCAGGCGGTAAGACGGTGGTTGGACTGTCCCAATACCTTTATTGAGAATTTTCATATTCTTGGTTTAATCCTTAAATGAGTAACAGATTACTTGCGCGCTACCATTTCTTGACATTTATATGGTAGTTTACAAATAGTCAAGATGCGCGATTGGTTTCATAAAGGTTTGACTTTGTTATTCATTGCGTGCTACCATTTCTTGACATTGTCATGGTTGCTTAAGAATCGGCAAGACGCGCAATTCGTTTTATGGTGTTTAAACATTGTTGTCCATTGCGCGCTACTATTTCTTGACATTTACATGATGTTTTACGAATTGACAAGACTCGTTTCATGAGGATTTAACTTTGTTGTTCATTGCGCGCTACCATTTGGTGACATTTACATGGTGGCTTAAGAATCGGCAAAGACGCGCGATTCGATTAATGATGATTTGACCTTGATATTCATTGCGTGTTACCATTTCTTGGTATTTTACATGGTGACACTCGAATCGGCAAGACACACGATTCTCTCCTCGAGTTTATTTCATGTTGTTTATTGTATGCCACTATTCTAAGATATTTATTATGTAATATTCGAGTTGACAAGTTATGTGATTTGTTTCCTGAATCCATATCGTGTTATTCATGGTGCACAATCCTTTTATGATGTTTACTATATATATATATATATACATATATATATATACAATATGCGCAATTTGTGTTGAAACATTTTAAGAGTACACAGAAGGCCAGAGTTTCTAGATGCAATATTGTATGGTCCTAGTATACATTCTCAAAACAGGATTTATATGACTGGTTTAAAATTTAGTCAGAATGTTTTTCTGATTCTCATGTAAAGGAAAGTACTAGAATAAGAAAGTTTTCATTGAATTCATCTTGATTCCCCTACAGGTATCCGGCCATCTTGAAACTTAAACATTAATCATAGTCTAGTATTGATTTCAGGAGATATAATTTTCATATCGTGTGTTCTAACCTTTTTCTTATTACAGGTCTCCTTCCCAGCTGTTCCCTTCCTAATCCCCTCTTCCCCTCTTGAACTCTCTCAGTCTCTGAGATTTATCTATCCGAGTCTTGGAGCTGTTCAGTGGTGGACGTGTTGGGAACGTGCACAGACCCGGAGGATCTGGTGACTCTGACAACTAGCCAATGGCACATTCATTCTGTATGTTGTCTGTGCTGAGAGTATGTGCGTGACCTGGATGGGAGTGTGTATGAGCCAAAATGTACATATATTCAGGATTTGACGTAGTTCTCCCTTGTTTTGTTCCCCCCATGCTCTTGTGTCCTTTGTGTACATTAGCATCATCTGGCGAGGGAGCTGAGGCACCGGGGAGTGGGGATGAAGCAGCCCACGGTTCCAAGGAGGCAAAGTTGATAGATGCCAAGGGAACAAGTGGGTTGGAGGGCGACGGGAGTACCACGGGGGAGGCAACTTCCACAGGAGGTAGTGACTCTGATACCTCCTCCAATGTCAGCTTCCTGGTGATGGCGGACCCTACTGGGCCCACCCATTCTTCGCCATCTTCTGCCACCCCATATCATCACCGCTCTCCCAGTGGCTCCCCACCGAGCTGTCCGTGCCCGCTCACCCAGGAGGGTGGGTGTCTCCTTCGCCCCAGGCACCTCATCCCCTGCCCCTGTCAGGCCTGCTGCCCTCACAGAGGAGGCTATTGACCTCCTGAGGACCATCTCTGTAGGGCAGAAACCATTGTGAATGCCATCCAAGGGATAGCATCCCAGATGCAACAATGCAATGCATACCTGAAAGGCATTCACTGTGCCATGTCTGGACTACAGAGATATTTTCAGGCTCTGGCCTATTATTTGAGGGCAGCCAGTGTCCCTGGTCTCTCCGTCCACCTCCCACCTCCCACCACCTGTACCCCTTCCAGCACCCCACTCCCTTCACCCAACCCAAGCACACATACAGACAGCCATGCACACAGTTCAACACACAAGAAGCACACTGAAAAACACAAACACCACACTTCCCACCACGTGCATGCACACACCCAAAATACAAAAGCACACATAACAACATCCACTTCCCCCAGTGTGTCGACCTCCCCGCCACCCTGGCTGTCACCTCACCATGCACACCCTCACGCACTGCACCCTCAGTCACTGCTGCTGCCCCCATTCTTGCAGTAACCACAACATTTGACATCCAGACATGCACCCCAGGCACCACACCTGCACTCACCACGACTGCAGCACACTCACCAGACCTGCAGACACACAGACAACATCCATGTACACTGGCAGCCTGTCTTCTCCCACTGTGTCCACCCCCCTCCTCCCAAAACACTCAAACATACACACACATCCACACCACACACATATAAGCATACTTTACATACTTTACAGGCTTCTGCACCCACGTCCAGCACACCTACACCTGATACGAGCACCCCCTTAACCTCTGCTCCCAGACCTGCCTCCAAATCCACTCCAACTGCACCTAAGAAGCTTTTCCTATCCTGTGTTGACCTGTGTGAACCCATTTGCCAACCCTGTCTTGTCCCTAAACGTGCCCATGTCCTTGTCCAAGTCCTCCCCAGTCTGCCCTTCCCATTCCCGAGCCGCTTCCCCAGGGAGGAAGAGGCCCACTGTTGCCCCAGGTCCCTCTGCCAACCCCCGGTCTAAGCCCACTCTCCCTCCTTCCATAGGAAGGCCAAAACACCCTCCACCTCCCAAACCTAAGCCCAAGCCCCCCCTCCAGACATAAGTCCACACTGCCGCCACCCCCTGCCCCTGTTTTCTGAGGTGCCTGGCTGCCCCATTGATGCCCCTTTCGAGTGGAGTATCCTTTGCACATGTGGGAGTCAAGATCGGCCTATATTGGCCCTTCTGGGATTTTCGAACGGACTGGCCAATGTCCTTATTTGGACATTACGTTTCTTCCATGTAAATACATTTCAGTGCCCAGTAGTGCTATTGGCATAATATAGTGACTGTGTGTGGTGTGCACGTGTGTACTTTGATGCAGGTCTTTGTTGGCTTGTGTCTGCTAAGTACATTTTGTTATGGTATGTTTTGCTTGGGATGTGGGAGGGGTTGGGAGTGCATTGCAGGGTGGGTGGGGTGGATGTGTAACTGTGCCCTTTCTTCCCATGTGTACTAGGCTGCGGTACTTACCATCATCGTCTTCGTCATCGGTCATGGTCCTGGAGGAATATGGCAAGGAGCACCACCAGCATTATTTCCAACTCTCGCTCCATGTCTGCATCTATGTTTTCTGTGTGCCTCTGGTGAGTGTTTCCTTTTATATTGTTCATTTCTGCCACACTTTTCTTCCTCCGTCCTCGTTGGGACTACAAAGATGGCGGTGTGTGGATGGACCACTACTTGGTTTTCATTTGCTTTATTATTTGGCGGTCCAGACAGAAAGCCTGTTGGCCGTAGTTACTGCCACGGCCGGCGGTGTGGTGTTTACCACCATGCTCATAATAACCACCCTAGACACATCTGAAAACTAAACATCTGGTTGAGTCCAGGGTGGTGTGCTTCACATGCACCCCACCCCATTTTCTTACCCACAATGCCCTCCCTGCAAACCTCCAACTTTGCTGGAAATCACACATTTTTTCCGCATTTTTGTGATGGAACGTTCCAGAATCTGCAGGAATCCACAAAGTTCCTACCACCCAGCATTGTCTCATCAATACCAATAAAGTTTCTGCCCCACTTGTTAGCCTAGAAATGTTATTTTTTTCAAACTGCCCTTCTTGACCCGCTTTGGTTCCCCCTCGATTTCGACATGTTTTTGGCTCTTCCCTGTTACAGGCACTTGGCCCACCTCCACAAGTGAGGAATAATTTTTACCAGGAGACTAAGGGGAACGTTGGGTGGAAGGAAATTTGTCCCGGTGAGGTGATCCCACACAGAAATGTGGGGAAAATTTTAATTTTTCAGCTAAATTTGAGGTATGCGAGGAATCTGGGTAAGAAAACACTGTGGGATCCACGCAAGTCACACCTCCTTGGACTCCCACGGGACTTAGGGGGACGCTTCGTGGAAGGAAATTTGTGGCTCCTCTTAAATTCCAGAACTTTCTCTCACCGAAATGTGAGGAAAAATAGTTTTTTTGGCCAAATGTTGAGGTTTGAAAAGGATTCTGCGTAACAGAACCTGGTGAGAGCCCCACAAGTCACCCCATCTGGATTCCCCTAAGTGTCTAGTTTTCACAAATACACAGGTTTGATAGGTTTCCCTAGGTGCCGGCTGAGCTAGAGGCCAAAATCCATAGCTTGGCACTTTGCAAAAATCAGCTCTGCTTTCTTTGGGAAAATGTGACGTGTCCATGTTGTGTTTTGGGGGCATTTCCTGTCGCGAGCACTAGGTCTACCCATACAAGTGAGGTACCATTTGTATCGGGAGACTTGGGGGAACGCTCAGTGGGAGGAAACTTGTGGCTCCTCTCAGATTCCAGAACTTTCTGTCACCGAATTGTGAGGAAAAATATTTTTGGGGCCAAATTTTGAGGTTTGCAAAGGATATTGGGTAACAGAACCTGGTGAGAGGCTCACAAGTCCCCTCATCCTGGATTCCCCTAGGTGTTTAGTTTTAAAAAATGCACTTTTGGTAGGTTTCCCTAGGTGCCGGCTGAGCTAAAGGCCAAAATCTACAGATAGGGACTTTGCAAAAAAGTCAGATTTCAATGTAAAAATGTGATGTGTCCATGTTGCATTTCCTGTCACGAGCATTAGGCCTACCCACGCAAGTGAGGTGCCATTTTCATTGGGAGACTTGGGGGTACACAGAATAGCAAAACAAGTGTGATTGCCCCTTGTCTTTCTCTACATTTACGTCTATTTGAGACATTCCCTGTAATTCACATGCTAGTATGGGCACCCCGGAATTCAGAGATGTGCAAATAACCACTGCTTCTCAACACCTTTTCTTATGCCCATTTTGGAAATACAAAGGTTTTCTTGATACCTATTTTTCAATCTTTATATTTCAGCAAATGAATTGCTGTATACACAGTATAGAATGAAAACCCATTGCAAGGTGCAACTCATTTATTGGCTCTGGGTACCTAGAGTTCTTGATGAACCTACAAGCTCTATATCCCCACACCCAGAAGAGTCCCGCAGATGTAACAGTATATTGCTTTCAAAAATTCAACATTGCAGGAAAAAGTTACAGAGTAAAACGTGAAGAAAAATGGCTGTTTTTTACCTCAGTTTCAATATTTGTTTGATTTCAGCTGTTATTTTCTGTAGAAAACTCTTGTAGGATCTACACAAATTACCCCTTGGTAAATTCAGAATGTTGTCTACTTTCCAGAAATGTTTAGCTTTCTGGGATCCAGCATTGGTTTCACACCCACTTCTGTCACTAACTGGAAGGAGGCTAGAAGCACAAAAAATTGTGAAAATGAGGTATGTCCCAGTAAAATGCCAAAATTGTGTTGAAAAGTGCGATTTTCTGACTCAAGTCTGCCTGTTCCTGAAACCTGGGAAGATGATGATTTTAGCACTACAAATCCTTTGTTGATGCCATTTTCAGGGGAAAACCCACAAACCTTTTTCTGCAGCCCTTTGTTCCCATGTGTTTGAAAAAACCTACATTTTCGCTGTATTTTGGCTAATTTCTTGGTTTCCTTCAGGGGAACCCACAAACTCTGGGTACCTCCAGAATCCCAAGGATGTTGGAAAAAAGGAAGCAAGTTTGGCATGGGTAGCTTTTGTGGGCAAAACGTTATGCAGGCCTAGGCACGAACTGCCCCAAACAGCCAAAAAAAGGCCTGGCACCTGAGGGGGAAAAGGCCTGGCAGTGAAGAGGTTAAAATGTCTACTCATACCTGCAATCTACTCATAATGGTACAATGGTGTTATTATAAAGATATAAATATAGCATACACTGAAACACCCAAAAACAACACCAAATAAAATTTATATTTTAGCTAAAAATATTTATAAATATGTATTTAAAAAATCTACCTTAAAACAATAATAAACAAATATTAAACAAATAACAACAAACATAGCATATATGTTCAAAATATTTAGTAAATATAAATAAATATACATATAAGCTCATTTCAAAATAACTATATGAAAATGTTTAAACTTAAACATAACATTAGTCAAAGGTATTCTGAGTTTTAAAATATAAAATAATAAAGTTATTCTAAAAAGTATTGAAAACAATAACATTATATTTTAAATAATTAGTGTAAAAATGTAATAATCTTTTAAAATATGCAAAATAACCATTAAAAATACAGTTACAAATTAAGGGAAAGTCAACACTGCAAATAATGGAATATTTGTACCTAACCTCAAAAAACAGAAATACATCAATAATAAATCAAATCTCTAAAATATACAAAAATGGAAATAATAACATCTATAATATGTAGCACTATTTTTTCATGGAATTCTAATAATAAAATAATAACACATATAGGGGGTCATTAGGAGTTCGGCGGACATTTTTTACTGATTTACAGACAGTGAACATTGCGAGGGTTGCTGGGGCACCCTGCACGCTACAACATTTTGGCTTCTCGATTACGAGCCAGAGACAATGCTGGAGCCTATTTCCTGCTAGGCCAGCTGACCTAGCAAGAAACTCTCAATGGGGAAGATGGGGAGGTAGCCTGTGTGGCAGCAACCTCCCCGTCAGATTTTCGGCAGACAGTAAAAACCATCCACCAAACCCATAATGACCCCCTTAATATTTTGTCCAAACACTGCCTGGAATTGTGGCCAAACGTGATGTACCTCATGCATATTAATTAGGTATGTCAAATTGCAAACCCACTACGATTCAGTATTCAAAGAAATGACTTATTAATATAGAGGTCGGTTTGCAAAATACCAATACATTCAGTAGAAGTCGCTGCGCAAATTGCGACAACTTTTACCAATCAATTTTAGTAAATCCAAAATTTGAAAGATTGGGAATCATTATTGGTCACACTATACGATTTCTTATTTGGAAATTTTTTCTGTGAAGCTCTATATAGTCATTCCTTAGGACCAGGTCTGAAATAAGTTATTGCTATTTCATAGTATCCAATATTCACACATACAGAATTGACCCTGAACGGTCTTTTTGTACGTGCAATTTCCGACCAAGTGGACGCAGATGATACCAGGTGCAAACAATAAATAGACACAACTCTCTTTTTTCATATACAACCATACCATCTCATAAGCAGAGGACAATCTGCTTCCCCTAAATTTAAAACATTTGCACTTTATACCCTTACATCCTTGTTTCATCATTGAACTAAACAACAAAAGTAAAAACATTCATGTACTTGAAAAACTTCTCATTCTATCTCCCCGATAAGCCACACAAAGTTAAAATCTCTTAGAAAACTGTATAGACAACTCATTTAACAAGATAAACCCATCTTTATACATCTCCAGAAGTCTTATAACCCCTCCAGAACCCTCTTCCTATTTGTTTACTCCAAAACGCCAACACCTGCCAAGCCAGTCTCTAACTCCTCCACTCTGTTATGCAAGTCAGTTTTAAACTTTTTCATCACAACATTTCTTCCTTACATGCTGCATTGGCCTCTTGGTTCACAAACTACAATCACAGCCAAAACAACAAACACTTGGAATACATTCAAGTCTGTTTCTCAGTCTAACCTCATCAACATTGTCAAAAGCCTCAATGTCACCACTGATTACAATGACCTCATCCCTTCAACCATCATCAAAGCAAATTTCTCCTTTATATCTAAAGCCTGGGAAAAAATGACCAACACTTCTCTATGGCCTCCCAGTACACTGAAATGTGACCAAATCTCTTCTCTACTCAAATAAATGAATCTTTACACCCATCCTTCCAGTAAAATACACACCAATCTCTGACCACCCATGGCTTGGGGAGACCACTGAAAAATGTGTTTCCTTACAACTTACCGAATTAATCATCAAGGAAAACCCACTAGCACCCATCAATCTAAGTTTATACTAGAGCTGATCAAAAAATTGAAAAATCCCCCCTAAAAAACATAGGTGATGTTCACTGTGTTGTGGATGAAGGTAATTCCTGTCTGCTTGTATTACTCTACCTAAAAGCAGCTTTTGAAACAATCACTCAAGATTGCTTAACTTTCTCGAACAATGCTTCCGGTTCAATCGCACAGTCCTCTAATGGTTTGCATCCTTCCTCTCTAAGCACTCAGACTGTGAAACTTGATAATTGCATCTCTGATCCAGCACCTACCATTCTTTGGAATGCCTCAAGGAACCATCTTATTGCTTAAACTCTTCAACTTCAATGTCGAGCAAATCTGTAAGGATCCGACTGTTGCCATTTACTATTATGCCAATAATACTCAAATTTACCTTAAAACAACTACCATAAATGACCTTGACAGCAATCCTAAACAACATCCAATCTTGGATGGGGAACAATGTTCTCACTCTCAGCCCTAAAAATACTTTATTCATCCTATCCTTACTCACATGTAAAAAAATCTTTCAACCAAGATTCTTGACATCACCTTCCTAATTTCACTCCCACTTTAGATTCATCATTATGCTCACCTGGAATAATACTAGACCCCTCGATAACCAAGGTCGAACACATTAACAGAATCGCCAAATGAATGAATTTCCAATTCCACATGGTAAATAATTGAGACCTATCCAAAACCAGGCCACCTATAAGCGGCCTCCCATGCTTTGATATTCTCAGGATTAGACTTTGGCAGTGTGGTCTTAGGTGTCCCTCTCAAACTACCCTCCTTCCTGTAAAAGCTGTCTTACATGAAGCAAACAGAATACTCACATCGACCAAGAAATTCAACCGTATCTCTGCAAAACTCACTGATCTACACTAGCTGTGCAGTAAAACGAGAATCAAAATCAAGCTGGGATGCCTAGCTTTCAAAGCAATCCATGAAAATGCCCCATACTACTTGCCCAACCTTCTCAAGACATCTTACTGTTCAAGAACTCTAAGTAAAGAAATCCTCTTCAAGGAAATACCTTTATTTCAAACCTCTCATGCTCTACTGCAATCCTTCTGAAGAACATCTCACCTTCTGGCATTTGTTACCTACATATATTAGAACAACACAATCCCTCCTCTCCTTTCCACCTCTACTAAAGACTCACTTATTCAAACTACACCTAACCAATAATCATTTTTTACAAGACTGACTGGAATCCTAATTTTGCAAACTATAGGATATGTAATTGTTTAACCCTATCCTCTCTGTTCCTACATCCTCCACCTTCTCCATGCCTTCCTCCAGCCTCACAACTCTACCCCTTTCTACCTCCATCCGTTCTACTTCCAGCCATCTTCTCCCTTATTATATTACCCACCAGTAACAACTTTAAATTCTTCTCTCTCACTACTTTTGTCCCAGTACTGCTGTTGTAAACACCTTTTCTTATGGATGGAAAAAGTGGGCCTGATTACGAGTTTGGTAGTCCACGCACCATCATGGCGACGGCGGCAGTCTGACCGGCATCGGCTTGATGGTGGGACCACTGTATTAAGATGTTGACGGTCCCAGAGAGAAAAGACTGCTGCAGTCCCACTGGCACCACCAAGCAGAGCAGACCACTGTGGTGACCAGGCAGGACAAACAGGCTGGCGAAGCCAGTGTTTCTGCCAAACACATTATGATGTTGCACACAGCCAATGTGACTGTGACGGTCCAACCACCACATCCTAGCAGGCGGAAACAGAGAGTATAAAGAGAGCAACATACCTGAAGGTGGCGTTACGTGTCCTGGGCCACCATGGAGCCCATCACACATGTCCTGCTGCTCGTGGAAGGTGGCCAAAATCCTCACCTCTGTGGATGCAATCAACAGTAAATACACACACGTTCCTGTGTCATTACGCTAAACAACAGATTGTCGTGCCGTCTTCCACATGATATGGGGGGTCACTAGACGGGGACCCAGCACAAGTGTCATTGTTGTTAAATACCACCTTTGGGCAGGTCACTGACACTGCACCTCAACACTACACAAACACACACATCTGCCCATCTCAGGCACAGGGACAGCAAAGTGTACATAATATTGTGTCACACAACAGCAACACCACAGCAACATCACATCTACCAATACAACTGACACCCTCACAGTGCACAAATGCCATTGACTGTCAGACTGAACACACATATGTATGGATATATCATAGAACACAAGCATCCCTCCCATGAACCAGCCCAGCAATGGACCAATAGACCTATGGGATGCACAATAGTTTTAAAAACAAATATACTAAGCTCACTCTGCAAACAATACCTGCACAATAGGGATTGGGGCATAGGAGCACTCAGGGAAGGATGCTGCCCTGGGACACATTGCACTTTGCACACGCCTCTAGAACAACATTTGCACAGGAACTGGCCCTTCAGGTATCTTAGGGAAAACAATACTAGAGCCATGTGATATGCCAATATGCATAATGTGGAAGTGCAAGTCAAGAAATCAGCAACAGCACGGGTCATACATGTAGATGAAGTAGCTGCAAGGTACACACATTAAAATGGACACATGCACAGTCAAATGCAAAGGGAGCTAGCACAATTGAACATCCTCGATGTCTGGACAAACAAAAGTCAAGCTTCCACACATGAAACAAATATACAATCCATAACAGAGGGATGAGCCTAACACCACACATGCTGACATTGGACAACACAAGATAAAATATTTACCATACCAAACATAACACAATGCAATGACACCCCAATTACATTAATAGACAAATATCCATACAGGGGACCTTCACCCTTGTCTTGGGTGACACCAGCACTGCTCACAAAGTCAGATATTGCAAACAACAGCAAATGGATCAGCAATCAGGGTGAAACACACACAACTGTAGGCATATAATACAAATTACCCAGGAACAACAAAAAGGTAGAAAAGTATTGTCAGGGCAAACGTGTACCCAACAAAACAACAACTTGGGGTTATTCAAGCCAGAATAATGAGAATCAAAGGCCATTGGCCAGTCTATTTGAAAGTCTGCACTGTACTGTGCCCATATTTGACTTTAGTCACTGCCTGGGAACCTCCAGAGGAAGGGGCATCAAGTGGGCAGGCAGGCACTTCAGCGATCACCCTTGGGTGGGGAGGGGTGGGGTTGTAGTATAGCTATTTTAGCCATATTTTATACATGTTATTTTAGCTGCCTAGGCCTGCAGTTGTGCACTTTCACCTAGATACGCTTCCGTCAGCATGTTTTTTTTTTTTCTAGCAAAAGCCACTTTTGCTGTGCTGTTATTATTATTTCAATCGCATTGTCCTTTTGCCTAGGATAACACTGCATTCTTAGCAGAGACTCTGTGCTCCTTCCAAGGCTACAGTTAGATAGGTTTGCCAACAAACGTGGTATGCTGTGTCTATAACATTCACAGAAATAGGGGACCATTTCTTAGAATGTTAGTAGTTTTAGTCTAAAGAACATCTCTTTGTCCCAGACACGTTAGAGGGAGATTCCAGCCAGACGACCATGACTATATGCTGATTGCTGCATGCTTCGCTACAGCTACCTGCTTAGATGGCCGAGCCCCTGATCCATATGGGGACGGTGTCTTTCTAGACTTCAGGCCTCTTCTCCAGGTTCTCTAGGGGGAAACCCGAGGGGCAGATTAGGCTTAGTGAGCTGTTCTCATACTTAGCATAGGCAGGAGGATTATAGATCCATCTCCTTTTTTGACAGCATGGTAGGATTATTTTTGTGTTTCACATTTCTAGTCACATGCTTGCTTCTATTGTCTTTTATCATCCTAGTTATTGCTATAAACATGCTTCTATCCAAGATGCAGTTATTTGAATAAATGCTTATTGAACTTTATTATGTGTCTGTTGTCTTTGCCTGAGTGAGATTTTGGTAACTGAGAGAAAGGGATGTGATCTGATGTACCACAATTCCCTGAGGAGTCTATCTTGCCATGTGCCCAGTTTCCACAATCATCTTGGTCAGAGATGAGGCGCTGCTAGTTAGCCAGAAACTCTGGATTAGGCTGACTGGTGTCACCAGGTGTGGAATTGTACTTAGTACCCGCAATCCAGGTGATCCTACCGCCCAAATCCAGTAACCTCATTCCCATAATAAGAACCTCTGCGAAAGGGTGGGGTGGGGTCGGATTTGGTATGGGTGGGTTTGGGTTTGGGAGAGGGGATTTTTCTATGGAGGGGTGGGCTTCTTCTTGGGGTAAGAGGCCTGGGTGCTTGTAGGGGACAGGTGAGGCAGGGGAGGACTAAGATGTGGAAGGGATGGATTGGATGTGGGTGGGGGCCTCTTAGGATTGGTAGGGAGGGTAGAGGGAATAGAGGAAAGGGCAAGTTCAAAAAGGATACTCTCCTTAGGAACACAGGGATGGTCTGCAGAAGGGATGGAGATTTTGAGGTTGATGGAGTGTTTCTCTGGGTGTAGATGTCTTTGGTTTGTGCATGTGTGAGGTATGCTTCTGTTTGGGTGGTGTCTGTTGTGTGTGAGTGTGGGAGTTTGCATGTCTTGGGGCTGGGAGGTAGAGGTGCTGGATGATGGAATTATGGATGTGTGTTTATGTGTCTGTTGGGGTGGTGTCTGTGGGTGTGCTGGAAGCTGTCGATGTGTCTGTGTGTTGAGGTGGTGTCTGCGGGTATGCTAAATGTGGTAGATGTTTGTGTGTCTGTTGGGGTGGTGTCTGCAGGTATGCTGAATGTGTTAGATGTCTGTGGGAGTGCTGGTGGTATCTACAGGTATGGTGGATGTGGTAAATGTGTTTGGATGTGTTGTGCTGGGGTCTGCGGGTATGGTTGGTATGGTGGATGTGTCACTGGCTGTTGTGGTGGTATGTATGGGTATGCCTGATGTGGTGTGTAGGTCAGTGCGGTTGGTGTCTTGTGAAGTGGTGGCTGATGTATTTGTGGGTGTATGTTGAGTGCTTGCGTGTCAGTGTGCCTTGTGGTGTTTGTGTTGATGTGTGGTGCTTGTATGTGTTGAGGTGGCTGCATGTGGATGTGTCTGTGTGCTTGGAGCAGGTAGGGGAATATGGGATTTGGATTGGAAAGAGGGAGGTGGATGGGGGAGGAATGTGGAGGTAACTGTCGGCTGTCAGTGAGTAGGCCAGAGCCTGAAAAGATTTCTGTAGGCCAGACATGGCACTATGAATGCCTTCCAGGAAAGCATTGATCTGCTGAAGCTGGCTGGCCAACGAATGGATGGCATTCACAATGGCAGTCTGTCCCACAGAGCTGCTCCTCAAAAGGTCAATAGCCTCCTCACTCAGGGCAGCAGGGGTAAAAGGCTGGAGAGGAGGTGCCTTTCGGCAAAGGAGACGTCCACTTTCTTGGATGAGCGGGCACGGCCAATTGGGTGGGGAGCAACAGGGAGGGTGGCGATAGAACTGGGGGTGGCAGACAAAGATGGTACAGGAGTAGTTCCTGATGGGTCCACCACCACTAGGGAGTAGCCACTGGAAGTAGAATCCAATGATGAAGATGTTCATCCTGTCTCCTCTATGGCACTCCCCTCACCCTCTGGGCCCATCTGTGTCAGTGGTGTCATGCCCTGCTCACACTGGGAGGACAGCCCTAGCTGGACATCCTCAATCTTCCAGGACCAGCGTCTCAAGTACTCCAACCTCTTGCAACAGTGGGGGCTCTGCCAGCTGTGGACCCCCAAGGTCCGTACCTTCCAGGCGATGGCTCTCCATATCTCCTTCATCTGATGAATGAAAGAGACAAATCAAGCGATTACAATCACAAATTCTGCAATAATGGTTGTGTCACACACGTCTGAAACATCGAGCAAAAATGGTCAACTTGTGAACACACCACTAGTGTAAAGCACACAAGCCAATAACTACAGGGACATGACTACAGACTTTTGTATCCATCTGTAGACTAACCCACTACCCTGCTCATGTCCTAGAATAACTAAGCAAGCCTACTCACATCAGGTAGCTGATGCTCCAGCAACATGTACTGTGATGTGAGCCACAATGAAACACAACATAAATTTTTGGCTTCTGAAGGATAAACTCCTTAGGACTGACTGGACCAACACATTTACACTCTGCAACATTGATTCATTGTATACAGTCCCTACATGCAACTAATATAGTGCAAACTTCACCTTTACACTTGTGTGACAATGAAGGAACTGGCATGGTGGGTACAGAAAGTGTCTTCCCTGAGCATGGGTGGACATGTGACCTACCAAATGCAGACTTGTGTCACTTCAGGAGGGGTTCTGTGGTATGTACTTGTGCACTCCTTTGGACATAAGTTTCTAAACTACAGAGATGACATCCAACATCAAAGGTATGCATTGTACAATTTCTACTATTTGAACAAGCTACTGAGTCACATGTCATGGCCTCCCAGGAATCTACACACTGTCTGCACTGTGGGTTTATGATTTTTGCAATAAGCCTATAAAGGACAATTATGATTTATGTGAAGGTGACAAAAGAGTTGTGGAAGTAAGGGACCTGTCATGAGCCAAAGACACGTTGACAATGATTCTAAATGCACATGTGGACTAGTTTAGTGGTGTATCTCTGTACCCATTCTTAATGTAGTCAATGGACTTAGGCATTCAGGGCATGTTTTGCTATTAAAGCATCTCATTGGTACATGACACGATCTACTGGTGTACAGGGAGTGGGCACAGTGCCACAGTTGCACAGCACAGTGACTCTTACACAGCCTGGACTGTGCCACATACTGGGAGATACGGTTGATAGGTCCTGGTCTCTGCAGGCTGATACAGAACCTATATGACTCTCACATTTAAATAATCCACAAAAAACGGTCTTTTAACAATGTGTTCAACGGCTGGTGTCCGTGCTAGGAGGGGAGACCCACCCCCCCCAATCATGATCAGTGTTCCAAAGAAATTGGCACAGCACTCCGTGAACTTCAATATCTTTTATTTTAAGTATCGCAACTGCACCCTGTGTTTCAACCACGCCGGTCTTTTTCATGGTTAGAGAGTCCTTTCACTATGTTCTCCTTTTAGAGTGATCCTATCATTAGCCCATTATGAAGCATTCTGGGAACAGTAGTGAAAAACTAAAAACAAAACCCAGTTCAACCACAAATGAGAAGTCAGTTTTGTCTACTTTTACTATTGATATGAAAAGATCAATATCGAAAACAATATCAAAAAATGTATGTTTTCAAAATCAATAGACCTTCACTGATCTGTGCAATAGTTGCTAAAGTAAATCCTTTTGACACTATTGATCCTATATTTTCTAGCTCAAATTATATAGTACTTTTTTCAATCACTTAGTTAGCATGCAAAATGCTATCATATAGAAGGCTAGCTCTTATAATTCATATCTCACAGTTCTCATACCAGAATTCTGCATCAGGCTATCATATATATTAATAGTTCTCACAAGTGAGCATGCAGTTCTTCATCATAATTCAACCCAGAAGGAGTTTTAGTATATATTTCAATTCAAGTTGACATGATCTTTTTGTTCTGTCTCCTCCTCTCTTATGAGCCATACCATGGTCAATGGAATAATACCTCAATGATCTCTAATCATTTGCCCCATATCTCTGTAGGTGTTTAGCTACTGCATAGGTTTGATCTCTATGTACAATTGCTCTTACATGCCCAAGAATTCTCTTTCTAAGCATGCAAGTGGTACTTCCTATGTATTTAAGACCACAATAACAATCAATTACATATACTGTGAATTTGGCTTCACACGTTATTCTGTGTTTGATGTATACTTCAATATTATTCTCTGCCACAAATGTTTTGGTAGTCCGCCCAATTTTGCACGCTTTGCAGTTGTTGCATTTAATAAAGCCCATCTGTTGTTCTGTTGACCAATTGGTTGGTGGTTTCAAAGCAAAATGACTCCTGACAATCTTAACTTTTATAGAAGGTACCTTTCGATATATTATTGATGGTTTATTTCCCACCCTGAGGCCAATATCTGGATCTTTTGAGATCAGATCCCAATGTTTTTGCAAATTTTTCTTATAATCCCACATTCTTTGCTGGAAGTAGTAATTATTCTCAAGGGCTTATCCACCTCATTATACCCCCGCTTCTGTTTAAGAATTAGCACATCATTTCATTTTACACCCATTATCTTTTCCATGCCTTTATTTAAAGTACTTTGTTTGTATCCTCTCATTTTGAATCTATGCATAGTGTCTTAAAATTTTTTGATTGATCTTCATCATTTGAGCAATTTCTCTGCATTCTTTTAAGCTCAACATATGGTATACTAGTTAATTGCACTTTCGGATGGAAACTTTCTCCATGTAGGGCACTGTTTGTAGAGGTTTCTTTCCGGTACAGCGTGGTTTCTATCAGATCATATTGAATATACACGGTAAGGTCCAAAAAGTGTAATCTCTCACGGCTCACCACAAATGTGAATTGTAATCCCAAATCATTGGAATTCAAGGTGGAAAAGTAAGTCATAAACTCCTCCTGTGTTCCATGCCATATTATGACCAAATCTTCCATATATCTTACCCATCAAGAAATCTTTTCAAGGTAAATTTCATTTCCTGGACCCCATGCTATCTCTCTCTCCCACCAACCCATTACCAAGTTGGCATAGTTTGTAGATAGAAAAACATCCATCGCTGTGCCACACATCTGATGGAAAATTTCATGATTAAACATAACGATGTTATTTTTCAAACATAGTTCTATCATAGAAAGCAGCATTTTGTACTGTTGCAGTTCTTTGATGTTCCGTTGTTTTAAAAAATATTCACATGCTGTTAAACCTACTTCATGCTTAATTGATGTGTGCAGAGATATCACGTCAATGGTTGCCAATAGGTACTCATTATTCCAGTTGGCATTTGCAAAAATCTGTAAGAAGTCTCCTGAGTCTTCAATGTAGGAGCTTAGGGCCAGATGTAGGAAACAAATAGCGAGTCGCAAATGGCAAAAATTGCCGTTTGCGACTCTCTATTCTCGTTTCCCAATGCAGAAATGCATATTGCGAGTCGGTACCGACTCGCAATATGCATTTCAGAATCGCAAATAGGAAGGGGTGTTCCCTTCCTATTTGCGATTCGGAGTGGAATGCAATTCCATTTGCGACCGCATATGCGGTCGCAAATGGAGTCGCAGTTACCATCCACTTGAAGTGGATGGTTACCCACTCGCAAATTGGAAGGGGTCCCCATGGGACCCCTTCCACTTTGTGAATGGACCCACAAATATTTTTTCAGGGCAGGGAGTGGTCCAAGGGACCACTCCCTGCCCTGAAAAAATACTGAAACTAAAGGTTTCGTTTTTTTTTTAAGTGCAGCTCGTTTTCCTTTAAGGAAAACGGGCTACACTTAAAAAAAAAAAAAACTGCTTTATTGAAAGCAGTCACGAACATGGAGGTCTGCTGACGACAGTAGGCCTCCATGTTTGCGAGTGCCTAGACTCGCTATAGGGCCGCAATTAGCGACCCACCTCATGAATATTAATGAGGTGGGTCATTGCGACCCCATAGCGAGTCGCAGTCGGTGTCTGAGACACCGTACTGCATTCCAATTTGCGAGTTGCAAATTGCGAGTCACAGGGACTCGCAATTTGCAAGTCGCAAATTAGCATTTTGCTACATCTGGCCCTTAATGTCTTATCAATAGGTGTCAAATAGTAATTCACATAATCAGAGATTTTTTCAAAAGGTGATTCTCAAGCTGAGACTATGGACCTACCAGAAGGATTCAAGGTTGATTTACATATCTTGGGAAGAAAATAGATCACAGACATTGTTCTATTTTCAATGTTTAAAAAGTTATACTCATCATCATTCAAAAAGAGTTGTTCATACCATGTCCGAAGATTAGAGTTCACCAGATGAAAAATCCGATTCATTGGATTCTCTTGTAATCTTTCATAATTAGTTTCACAATTCAATTGTCTGTAAGCTTCTGCCATGTATTCCTCTGTGTTAAGTACCACTATGTTACCTCCTTTATCGGCCGGTTTTATAATGATTTTATCGTTTGCCGTTAGGTTTTCAATACCATCCACCTCAAATTAGGACCTCTTTTATACCTTGATGACTTGCTTTTTTCAATTTCTCTAAGTCTGCAAGTACAAGTTCCGAAAAGATGTCAATTTAATTGCCAGACGATAATATTGGGCAGAACTTTCATTTATTTTTAAATTTACTACATTCATGTTTGTTGGTATCAATTTCCAATTCTTTCAAAATGTCTTCTTCAGTTAAATCCTCATCCTGTAGTTGTGATATAGATCAAACATAGTTTTCAAATCTGAAACTTGATCAATATTCAAATCTATGGACTTCGATTGCATCATCTTCATGTTCCTATTCTCTTCCACATGCGCTTGGGTTGCATGGAATTTAGCCAATTCGAGCTTCCTATTAAATTTGTATATATCTATACAAGTGTCCACAAAACTGAAATGAGTTTCTGGACAAAAGGAGAGTCCAGTCCTTTATTCAACACTCATTGCTCTGTGGGTGTAAGATTACAGTTTGACAGATTCACTACTAAATTTGGACTATTAGTTATGCTTCTTCAGGCTCTTGAGAAGATAGGGCCTTTTTTCTTTTTCTTTGTATTCTTGTTCTTCTCTCCTTTCCACCACATGTCTTCTGTTTTGGCCACTTCCTCGGCCCCAGTCAATGGACTGAGGCACTCAGGGCATGTTTTGCTATCAAAGTATAATATTGGTACATGACAAGATCTACTGGTGTACAGGGAGTGGGCACAGTGCCACAGTTGCGCAGCCACAGTGACTCATACACAGCTTGGACTGTGCCCCATACTGGGAGATACAGTTGACAGGCCCTGGTCTCTGCAGGCTGAGCATACAGAACCTACATGACACTCACATTTCCATCACTTCTATGCATGAGAGTACATCAAGAGGCCATGAGCAATGTGGCTTGCGGTTTGTGTGGGAACTCAAAGGGCAGAGTGATCTATAAAATGCCTTCCAGACAACAGTTTTGCAAGCCCAGATGTGGGTTGAGAAATCTGTGGCACTATACACATAGCTTAGAAGATCCTCAAATGAATCAGACAAGATGCATACACCTACATGTTGTCTAACATTTACAACCATCATAAAGAAAGAAATGTCATTGGGCGGCGGTAAAGTCTCCTTGCCTAGTTATGTGCTTCCCACACAAAGAGGAAATAGGATCCCAAACAACATCACACAGCACAATATTAATGAACACAATTTATAGTATTGGTCACCAATACCTGCACCATGTACATCCCATTGATGCAACGCAGACTGCAACAACAGGCACACAAGAAGTTCAATTGGCACCAGGGGCACATTGTAGCCTGTGAGGAGGGAAAGGGTGCTGTCGAACAGAGTCTATTGTGCCTATGAGGTACTTATATGCTCCTCTAGTGAGCCATAGAGCTCACCATACAGGGGCAGGACCTCGGTCACAAGCCTCTCCAGCTCCTCTGGAGAGAAGGCAGTGAACTTTCACCTGCTGGATGTGGCATGATTGCTCCCAGAGGCTGAACACAGCAGCTGAAGTGTTGGAGGTGTTGCTGGCAGAGGTGTCAGGAGTCAAGTTATTGATTGTGCTCAATGCAGTGTACACATATGCCACATACGTGGTCATCACCATCAATGGAAAGACAGGCAACCGGCCGTGACCACCACAGGCAACAATGTTGGCCTATGGCTGTGTTTGCCATTGTTGGAACCGCCTACAGTGCAGGTGACTTGTGCCAGCAGACACAGGTGGTTCCTGATATCCAGTGGAGTATGTCAGGCATTCTCCATTTTGGCGGTTTGAAAGATTGTATGTGGCCCTGTTACATGCGTCACAAAAACAATATAAGTTTAAGATCATCGCCAACATTCTCAATCCATCTTGTTGTGTAGTACGGACTACACAACCATCAGTGTAATGTGTTGCATGGCACAGATGGTATATGATGGCGGTGCACGGACCACCACCACCGATGGTAGGTTTTGGAGGTCAGAAAATGCAGTCACATTTCGAGGGGCAATTGTGTAGCAGATAGTTGGGTATCACCCAAGTCCATGGTGTGGACACGTGTGGACAACCATAGAGGTCACATGTGCCCTTTCTGTACTTGCCAGCTGGGATATGTACTGTGTGTCATCTATCAAGTCAGAAATGCTTTGTCACATGATATTGTTGGCATGCATCATGTATGTTGTTGTGGACGCACTGACTAATTTTACAAATCATGTCTTGTCACACATAGGTAGCCTGGGAGAGGGAGGATGCCGCAACCTCTTCTTACTGGCCACTGCCAGACCTTCAGAACATGGAAGAATGCCACATCATACAGTTATACCATCTAAATAGGCAAACAAAAGTGGATGTATGTCATCAGTTGGAGTCAGATTTGATGCCAGCTAACAGTAATCCAACCTGCATACTAACCATTGTACAAGTCATGTCAGTGTGTTCACTTCCTGGCCACAGGGTCCTTCCAAAATATAGTGACCCTATATGCTGCTATATCCTAACCTATGTTCAGTCTGGTGTTGAAGGATTTCCTCCCTGCAATGTTGAAACACATTAACAGCTATATCAGGTTCCCCCAACGTGAATATTAGCCAATGTGAAGACTGACTTTTATAGTTTTCCCCTCCTCCCACATGGTGTGGGGGCCATTGATGGCACACACGTTGGCTTAGTGCTACAGCAGGCCACTGAACAGGTCCATCGCAACAGAAAGAACTTCCAATCCATCAACATGCAAGTTGTTTTTTTTGTGGATCTCTACTTCTCAAATGTGTGTGCCTGTTATCCTGGATCAGTCCATGATTCATTCATAATGCGTAACAGCACCATACCCCAGCTGATGTCACAACTGCACACAGAGAGGGTCTAGCTGGTTGGTAAGTCACGTCAGGCCTGATTGTGTGTGAGTAATGTCAGGTACTACAATCATGAACTGAATGACTCATTGTTGCACTTATGTCACATTCCTCAACAGGAGACTCAGCATATCCAAACCGTCCCTGGTTGCTGATGCCTCTAAGGAATCCAACTACACCAGGGAAATTCCACTTCATTGAGGCCCATGGAAGAACACAGCAGCCAGTGGGCTCCTGAAGGCGAGATTCTGTTGTATGGACCGGACTGGTAAAGCCTTCCTCTGCTCACCCAGGAAAAGGGTCAGATCACTGTGGTATGCTGCATGCTCTACAACATCGCCCTGTGGAGGAATATCCTGTACATCCCAGAGGAGGGGGAGTCTGCAGTGCCCCCAGGTGAGAATCCTGAAATGCTAGGTGAGGATGACAGTGGTGAAGAGGAAGGAGCTATTTGAGAGAAGATCTCATCCACATGTACTTCTCATGAGCGTAAGTCTGTCATGTTATGTCATGACTGTGACTGTACAATGAACTGTAGTTGTGAGAATGTGTGGAGTTCAGTGTTTTGGAAACAGATAAGGAGCTGATACTCTTCCATATTCATGCAAAGGCTGCTTAATAAGATAGCCTTTGACACATCCCTATCTTGATGATGTTGCTTTGTTTGTGTCAGTTTCCTTGCACTGTATGATATTTTCTAGATGCTTGCTATATGACTTGTGTTATAGGTATAGTTTCTAGCCTGTACTCCTTGTTTTGTTCTTTGTACTGTTACCTTCACCATGACATCTTCATGTGGGCATTTCAGAGCTGTGATATTGGTATGTGATGCTGTTATGACATACAAAGCGGACATGGAATAGGTGTGAGACATGTACCAAGACAGCATGCACAGTGGGTGGGTGCCATCATGTGGTCATCAAATATTCACATTGTCAAACACTCTTTTTATATGACCTGTATACACCTGTAGATGTGTTTCATCATTGTAGGCCACAGTGCATGTGCCAAAACACAACATATGTTTGTGTCATACCACCAGGTGCATGGGAATTGGATTATGATGGCCCTATGATCAGGGACTGTTGTATTGACATCTGTCTGTTTCTTGGATTATGTGATATTGAATTACTTTGGTATGATATGTGATAAGGTTCAATCTGCTGACATCAACCACATCAATGTTTGCCTATTCTACAGGACAGTGCCTAACAAATCCCTTCCTTCCATGGTCTGGGAGTCTGTACCCTTCAATATGTTCGTTTACTCAGTATGAATCACTCAATCTTGATTTCCAATAGTTTAGACTTATTGTCAGCCTATGTGCTGAGCACTGTCAGAAAATATTTAATTTGCCAGACACTTGTATGTATGTGTTTGTGTGGGAGGGTTGTAATCCTGAACTGGACACTGTGTACATGCAACATATCCCACATTGAGCAAGTAGCTTTTATCACCATTGTGTGGGTCACATTGTCTGACATATCTACAAGGCTAAATATGAAATCAAAATCATCAGACAATGTGTCAGTGAAGGGTGATTTTCTTGTGCAGCTATGACTAACATAAAATATACGTGAAATGACTGAACAAAAATTCAAATGTGAAATGGTTGGTCATGGTGAATGAAATCATTGGAGTAGATGGCACACCACTGGGAGTCCAAAGTCCAGAGTACTCCCATTGGAAATGGGAGGTGGTTCAGGATCAGTCCAGAGTGAATGTGTAACACAAAGGATGTCCTTCCAGAAGACGGTTATTACTGGTAGTGGTGGGTTTCTTGCCACCCGCACATCCTGGATTTTTTGCTGGACATCCCCGCTTGTGTGGGCGGATCTGCTGCTGCAGAAGCAGGGGTGTCTGGGGCTGGTTGTTCCTATGGCAGGGCCTCCCTTCCAGTGGCTGACACCAATGTTGATGGGCCTTCTATTGATGAACCAAAGGAAGGGTTAGACTGGTGCTGAAAGCCCTGCTCAAGGTGGCGTACCTGTCTCTCAACACCCTTGTTAGGGAGGTCATGTTGGTATGTTGACCTCATCTGTTTCCTTATGCCCCTATGCATGTTCCTCTGTAGCTGCCCCGAGTTTGGTCAACACCTGGCCCAACACACCTTGGGACTCCTGGTAGACCTCCAAGACATGGCTGATGGTGTCCTGGTTAGGAGCAGCCCCAGTGGCCTCACCCTGCTGGCCCACAGTATCCCTCCCACGACCCTACCCCACCGGGCCTGTACCCTTAGAACAGGGTGCCCTCTCCAACTTGGTCTGGACCCTCAGTGTCTGAAGATAGTTTCATCTTGGGTTAGCAAGTCAAGATGCAGCTAAGTAGACAGACATGTCTCTGACGTGAGCATTATCTGTATAGTGGTCACTCCCAGGTGAGTAAACTTCAATTGAGAGTTCACAAACAGCGGTATTTGGACAATTGACCACAGGTTTGGTGTTTAGAATTTACTGAAACAGGGCCTCCTGGGAGTTGCTGTCAGGTCACTCTCTCTACTACATACACTTGACAAATGGTATCCTCCTAAGTAAGTACAATTCAATTAAGAGTTCACAAACAAGGGTACTCGAACAAGAAACCAGTGATCTGGCATTTGGAATTACTGGTACAGGGCCTATTGTACTTTGCAGTCAGATCATTCCCTCTACTACACACACTATACAGATGGTATCCTCCCAGATGGGTGCACTTCAATGGAGAGTTCACAAATGAGTATTTGGACAAGTGACCACTGAGCTGGTGTTTGGAGTTACTGAAGCAGGGCCTCCTGGAAGTTGCAGTCCAGTCAATGACGCTACTACACATATTTGACAAATGGTATCCTCCAAGGTGAGTACAATTTAACTGAGAATTCACAAACAGGGGTATTTGCACAAGTGCCCACTGGACTGTTTTTTGGAGTCACTGAAACATGGCTTCCTGAGAGTTGTGGTCAGATCACTCCCTCTACTACACACACATACCAATAGCATCCTCCCAGGTGAGTACACTTCAATTGAGAGTTCACAAACAAGGGCATTTGGACAAGTAAGCACCGAGCTGGTGTTTGGAGTTACTGAAACAGTGCCTATTGTGCTTTGCAGTCAGATTACTCTCTCAAATACAAAAACTATACAAATGGTATCTTCCCAAGTGAGTACACTTTAATTTAGAGTTCACAAACAGGGGTATTTAGACAAGTAACCACTGTACTGGTATTTTAAATTACTGACACAGGGCTTCCTGGGAGTTGCATACTGTTTACCCATTCTATTACACACACTACACAAATGGTATCCTTTTAGGGGAGTACACTTCAATTGAGAATTCACAAACAAGGTTATTTGGACAAGTAAACACTGGGTTGGTGTTTGAAGTTACTGAAAGTGGGACTCCTGTGACTTACAGTCAGGTCAGTCCTTCTACTACACAACCTGTGCAAATGTTATCGTCCCAGGTGAGTTTACTTCAATTGAGAGTTCACAAACAAGGATATTTGGACCAGTGAACACTGGGCTGCTGATTGGAGTTTCTAAAACAGGGCCTATTGGGAGTTGCAGTCCACTCACGCCCTCTACTACACAGACTTGACAAATGGTATCCTCCCAGGTGAATACAATTCCATTGAGAGTTCAGACACAGGGATATTGGGACAAATGACCACTGGGCTGGTGTTTGGAGTTAGAGAAACAGGGCTGTCTGGGTGTTGCAGTCAGGTCCCTCCCTCTACTCCCCAAAACTTGACAAATGTTTGTTATTACATATCTGTATGCAGGCTGCATTTAGATTTGAGGATAGATGTACACTTTGGGACATACCATGGATCTTGGAATGTACTTTTGGTATTGTGAGATTGCCGGGCGCCATTTGGACATATAGCATGTAATGGGCCTTGGTAGCTATGATGTTGGATCCAATTATACAGATTGACAGTGTTAAATCTTAGATACGCTGGCCATTGAATGTTGGTGAGTTATACGAACAAGACAGGGACAAAGGCTGACCTGTGAGCATGCATGACACTGCATTTTTGTTACAGTTTTTGTGCTGTAACTTACTAGACTCCACTCCCATAGGTGTTCCTGTCAAGCCCCGAAGATGCGCGATGGCCAAGACCTTCCCCTCCCAGGGAAAGAGTCTTGATGGGACATTGGGAGGGCCACTACCAGTCTTCCTGGCTTCCAGCTGGACAAAGGAGACCAGGTAACAAACCCTGCCCCTGATGTCATTCCAACTCTTCCTCGTGCCCTCTTTTGCTCTAAGGGTGGTGCCTACAGCATTCACTATGTTAACTATCCTATCCCACTTTTCCATTTTCCTACTGAGAGGAGTGTGCCGGACCTGGGCTCCCAACAACTGTGACTCTCTTCTAATGATTTCATCCACAATGACTCTCAACTCGTCCTCTGAAAATCATGGGTTTTAGCCTGTGACATGACTAGAAATTAAAGGGAGTGACAGCGACTAAACAAGACAAGTCAATATGGGGAAAAAACAGACGATGTGTGTGTGAAATGTAAAGTGGGATGGGGAAAAAAGGGGATGCCTTGTGAAAAAAAATGGACGAAATGATGTGTGGTCTGTCTTGCTGTACTGCAGTGGAAATGCAAAGGATTGTGGTCTGTGAAGGGGTGAGTCTTATAGTGTCCTTTGTAGGTGTGTCTACTTGGCCAATGTGTGTCAGCTGTGTTTCTTTTAAACTCATTCAATGTGCACCTGTCTGTTACTTTGCTGAATGTGTACCCCGGTGGTCAACCGGCATTGGATGACTGCCTCGAGGAGGCCGCCACGCCGACTGTGTGTTTGTAATAGGCTCGTGGTTGGCTGCATCGCTGACAGTTCTGGAGGTCAGACCGCCTAAATCCAAGACGTCGTGCGGCTGGTGGTCTGCCTTTTTTAATCATAATAATGCAGTCTAGGGACCGACGGCACAGTGGTCTTTTTGAGGCCTCCAACATGGCGGTCTGGTAATCCAACCACCAAGCACGTAATCAGAACCTAAAAAAAAGACGCAGGGTTTAGTTCAATACATTTACTGAAGCAACTGCATTCTATGTACAATGAAACAAATTCCCAATAGAGTGGTGATTAGGAAAGTGAAACAAAGGAAAAGTCCCAAAATACTGTCACAATAATGATTCTAAAATCCCTACCTGAAATACTAAGATTCTACATTAGATCAATAGCATTGTTAGCCCCAAACTGACCATCTAGTCACCGGAAGGACACCCAATACCCATACCTGTACTATAGGTAGAGAAGAGGCCTGTTGGTCTGCTGGGAGTCCTCCCACATAGATGAAGAAAATGCGTAAAGTTTTAGCAGAAAGTGCGAAGACAGTGTGCAGATGCCTGTGTAAATGCTAAAATAACCTCACAAAAGAATCCCAATTTGAACACAGCTATGATCTCCTTAAACTCTAAAACAAGAGAAAAACCCTTTAATATGCAGTAACTATGGAATGATAGCTGTAATGAACAAAGTCTTCCTTGCCAACAATCAGAGAAAGATCATACCAGTGCTGGTATAAAAACCAGGTGGGGTCCGTACCTGGACGCTCCTCATATAACCACCTATGCACTCTTATGCACCTTCTATGGCAGTGCAGGAATGGTGAAGATGAAAAGGTAGCCCTTTTCCTTGAAGTCTAGAAGGCATTTGACAGAGTGGAGTTGGGTTACATTTTTCAGACAATGGCCAGAATGGGAATGGGCCCTAAATCCATCACCACAATGAAATGGTTATTTCCCGGTTCTACCATAAGGATCAACTGTGATAGTTTTCTCTGACAGCCAGTTGTTACCAGTGAGGTACCCATCAAGGATGCCTTCTCTTGGACCTCTCTACTGGGTCAGCCTTAAATCTTTTGCCTTTATTCTCCACTTTTTTGTTGAATTCATTTTTGTTGGCGTTGGGACTCTGTGCACTTTACCAGTGCTAAAGTGCTTGTGCTCCGTCCCCTAAATATGGTTTAATTTGTTCCACCTGATCGGCATATTTAATTTACTTATATGTCTCTTGTGCTGTGGTATACCATATACCCAGGAAATGTGCATTCAATGTTACTAGTGGGACTGCAGCACGTATTGTGCCACCCACTTAAGTAGCATCTTAAAACATGTCCCAGGCCTGCCATTGCAGCCTGAATGTATTTATAAACTGCAAGTTCTACTGGCAAAGATAAACCCGGTGCCAAACCTTAAACTCCTCTTGTATTGCCTACAGGTAACTCCTAAGGTGGGCCCTAGATAGCCCATAGGCGGGGTGCATTGCATTTATAAGGTTAGACATGTACTTTTAGGTTTTACATGTCCTAGTAGTGAAAGACCCCTACATTTGTTTTTCACTACTGTGAGGCCTACATGTCTTATTACATTTAAGAGGTACTAAAGTTTGATTGGGGCTAGGTATCCAGTTCATGTTTGATATCTATGAAATCCTATTTCATGGTAAAATTGGATTTTTAAGTACAGTTTTGAAAATGCCACTTATAGAAAGTTGGCCTTTTCCTGAACTTATCCTTTTGTGCCTGCAGCATGTCTTGGGTCACATGGCTGGGTGTAGCTGACAGACAAACTTTGTGAATATCCTAGCAGCCCAAAAAGTCATACTATAGAAGGATTAGGTGTGCCTCAATGGGCCATCTGCTGGGGGAGGGTGGAGTTGAGCACCACCCCATTTGCAGCTGCACAGGGACACAAAGGAACTAACACCTCCACATTGTTACTACAGCCAGCTTACAGCCAAGGCACAGGAGGCAGGAAATTCCACATCCTTCAAATAACTTTTCTAGAAGCTTTTCCCACGTTCCAGAAGTAGGGCACGAGATTATAAAAATAGGACCTTCAGGCCCACTCTTCAGTTCACTGCTGGACCTTCAAAAGGACTCTCAGAGGACTGCCTGCTGCTGTGACCTGCTGTGCACTCTGCAAGACTGCTTTGCTGTATCTGGAAAGATTGCTTTGCTGCCTGGAGCCTGCCTTAAACTCTCAGAGGCCAGCCCTCCTGTTCAGCTCTGCATCTTCACCTGAATCCAGGAGTATGAGAGTGACTCCAAGGGCTAGTTTGCTGGCTTCCTGGTGAGAGCCACAGGGACACAAACCTATTGCACTTTCCCCTTTTCGTCAGAGCACTGCAATAAACACACTTTGAAAAAATACAAGTATAGAGTATGTCAAATGATTTAAGTATCTATTCGTTTAACAACTTTTAAACATTGCAATTCAACTGTACAGTAATGTTTACATAGGAAAGACCTGTAGCTGGCTGCATTGAACATACCAGGAGCGATAGTGGGGCACCAACATCTGCAGAATGAAATGCCAAAGGGTACAGTGAGTGGGCATAGAAGTAGGAATTCACAGCCTGCCAGTGACAATGTTAAACATGAAACTGTCAATGAAATGTGAAATAACACAATCTTACCTGGGGGTCATTGAAAGTATTGACAAATCACTGCAGTTCTGTTGTCCTCCTCCTCATTCTCTGCCTCCTCACCTTCACTGTCCACAGGGTCCACTGCTGCCACACAGCCATCTCCAGCCTCCTCCTCCTGCAGAAAAGGCACGTGGCGTCTCAAGGCAAGGTTGTGAAACATACAGCATGCCATAATGATATGGCAGACCTTCTTGGGTGAGTAGCACAGGGATCCACCTGTTAGATGGAGGCACTGACACCTGGCCTTCAGGAGGCCAAACGAACATTCAATAATCCTTCTTGTTCGCCCATGTGCCTCATTGTAACGTTCCTCTGCCCTTGTCCTGGCATTCCTCACAGGGGTCAGTAGCCATGATAGGTTTGGGTAACCTGAGTCACCTGCAAATATCGCAGGACAACTGTTAGCCACACACTAACCCTTATGGCCCACACCATACCCATACATCAACATCCACTGGGTGGGAACCAGGGCTCACCTATTAGCCACACCCTGTGCCTCTGTAGTTGGTCCATCACATTTGGGATGCTGCTATTCCTCAGGATGAAAGCATCATGCACCAAGCCTGGATACTTAGCATTGACATGGGAGATGTACAGGTCCGACAAACACACCATCTGCACATTCATCGAGTGAAAACGTTTTCAATTTCTGAAGACCTGTTCATTTTGCCAGAGGGGGGGCAAATGCAATATGTGTTCCATCAATCACCCCAATGATGTTGGGGATATGTTCCATTGCATAGAAGTCAGTCTTCACTGTGACCAAATCCTCCACCTGGGGGAACACGATGTAGTTGCACATGTGTTTAATCAGGGCAGACAACACTCTGTTCAGCACTATTGAGAACATTGGCTGTGACATTCCTGCTGCCAAGCCCACTGTCACTTGGAAAGAACCTGTTGCCAAGATATAGAGCACTGATAGCACTTGCACAAGAGGGGGGATCCCAGTGGGATGACGGATAGCAGATAATAGGTCAGGCTCCAATTTGGCTCACAGCTCTGTGATTGTGGCCCTGTCAAGTCTATAGGTGAGGATGATGTGCCTGTCCTCCATTGTTGCCAAGTCTACCAGGGGTCTGTACATGGGGGGATGTCTCATTTCCTATTCATCCGCAGCGGTTGCAATCTGTGGGGCAAAAGAGTGAGCAGCTGGTCATAATCTGTACATTGTGACCACTAAAGTTCAATGCATAATGTGACCTTTACATTTTTTGGGTGGAATATGTCCAGAATGTGAAATTGTGAACTATGACGCAGTTAATATCCATGGCGCGCCCCCCCTGAAATGGCATCCGCCTGTCCAGTATGGAAGGACAGGTGGAAGTGAGGTAATTCTGCTGACGTTGTGCGCCGTTGCGGGAGGCCGTCGTTAACCGCTGTGCAACTCCTCATTGGTTATAATTGGGCTCTATGGGGTACAGTGGCCAGTGGTGATGTATGCCGGCGGTGACGGTATTCACTGCCGCGAACGTCACTGCCATTTTGTACCTCTTCACTCACTGCTACCTGACCTGCAACAGGAGAGAACCTAGACTGCATGCGCTGCTGTGACCTGTGTCTGGAACCTACCATCACTCGTGTGACTGGGGAAATGGCCCCTGCCTTCACCTCGGCGGAGTTGGAGAGACTGGTGGATGGTGTCCGACCCAAGTACCGACTGCTGTATGGGCCTCCAGACCAACAGGTGAGTACGATGCATGTGGCATGAATGCATGGAGTGCTGTGTGTGAAGGCCTCGTCTAGGGGGGTAGGTGGATGGACCCTGGGCAGCATGCAGCATGTATGCTGGGCCATGTCTGTGCAACTGGTGATAGGAAGGGGTGTGAGGGGCCACGAGTGTACCAGGCAGGACGGTCTGACTAATACCTTTCCCTGTGTATATTTCCTCTGCAGGTCAGCGCCCATCAAAAGAAGGGTATATGGTGTGCCATCGCCAAGGAGGTGCGGACCCTAGGGGTCTATGGCAGGCAGAGCACCCACTGTCGGAAACGGTGGGAGGACCTGAGACACTGGACATGGAAGCTGGGGATGGCCTCCCAACGAGGAAGGGGTGCCCATCAAACCCTGACCCCCCTGATGGCCACCATACTGGCGGTGGCCTATCCGGAGCTGGATGGGCGCCTAGGGGCATCACAGCAGCAACAAGTGGGTGAGTACAGTGCCCTTCATTACTACATATGCCTGGTGGGGAGGTATCCGGGTGGGGGATATGTGCCTGTGGGTACCCCTAGGCCAGGCCTGACATTGCAGACTAGGTCCCATGTTGGGCAGGATTCTGATGTGAAATTCCTCCAACCTAGCTAGTAGGCATCCACTGCTGGGCAGGGGTGTGTGGGTCCCAGGTATGCTGCAGTTGGCTGTATGTGTCCCTCCCCAAGCTCTGGTGACTAACATTGTAACTGGTAGAGCATTGCCTAGTGCGTAGGGCTGTTCCCTGTGTGTGAGTGTGTTGTGCACGTCTACGGTGGTGTTCGTGCCACCAACACCCTCCAACTTTCTCCAACTTCCTCTACCTAATCACATTCCCTTCAACCCCAACCTATCCCAAGCACAGGGGCAGACAAGCATGCACACAGGACAACACACAAGAGTGCCACACTTAAACACAAGCACCACACTTCATCCCACAGGCACTCACACAAACACCATCCAGATGCAGACATACCAACATCCACTACCTACACTGTGGCCCCCTCCTCCTCCATCTCCCTCCCAGTTGCGTCTACACTCACACCTGCATGCACTACATCCTCATCCACTACCTCCATCACCAGCACACCTATCAGAACACACACCTCACTGGCAGTCACCACCCCAACAGCCATGCACACGTCCCCTGTGTCCTCTCCCAACTGTGTCTGTGCCCCCTCTTCCTAAAGTACACAAATGCAAGCACTCAGACAGCCAACAGCCATCCACCTCACAACAGGATCCAGCCCATGCACCTGCACCCAAACACAGCTGACAGATACCTCCTACAACCACTCCCAAACCTTCTCCCTCTTCCCGCCCCAATATTCCTAAAAAGCATTTCCTCTCCACCGTTGTCATCTTCCCTATCTCTTCTCCCCCTCATCCTTCACGTCAGGCCAGGGTGGTCAAAACCCAGGCAAGCACCTCAGCCACCCAGCCCACAGGCCCAGTAGTGTCCCCAGCAACTCCAGGTGGCAAAGGATGCCGGGCACCAGGCAGCCAGACGGAAAGGGTGCCTGCACCAAGTGCTGCAAGGAAGGGCAAGGAGCCACCCCCAGCTGCTGCAAGGAAGGGCAAGGATCCACCCCAAGCTGCTGCCAAAAGGAGCAAGGAGCCATCCCCAGCTGCTGCCAAAAGGAGCAGGGAGCCATCCTGAGCTGCTAGCATGAAGGGCAAGGGGCCTGCACCAGCAAGTAGTAAGGACAAGGGGCCTGGTGCTGGGACTCTGTCAGAGCCCACACCACCAACCATGGTGATGCAGCCCACCACCACCACCAGCTCCGCCAGCAGCAGGGCCACCAGCACCAGCAGCAGCAGCATCAGTGGGCAGGCATCCAAGGCTGCAGGGGATGGGCAGAAGCTTCCCTCCACCACTACCACCAGCTCCGCCAGCAGCACTGCCACCAGCACAACCACCAGCAGCAGCAGCACCAGTGGACAGCTGTCTGAGGCTTCAGGGGATGGGCAGGGCCTCCCCCACAACTACCACCAGCAGCAGCAGCACCACTGGGCAGCCATCTGAGGCTGCAGGGGAAGGGCTGGAGCCCCCCCCACAACTACCACTAGCAACAACAGCACCACCAGCACCACCACTGAACAGGCGTCACCGCCGGCGGACATTGTGTAGTCCTGCCTCCATGGGCTGTTGTCCGGCCTGCCCTCTGCAAATCCTGCTGGTTTGACACCCAGCTGAGAGACAGTGACCCTGCACTCCACAAGATCTGCATCACTGGGGACAATGCCCCCTCCAGAACCAGTGGAGAAACCATCCACTCACCCTATCCTCCCCAGGATGAAGATCACAGGGCATGATGCCCCCTCCAGAGCCAGTGGAGAAGCCATACACTCACCCAATCCTCCCCAGGATGAAGCTCACTGGGCACAATGCCCCCTCAAGAACCACTGGAGAAGCCCTCCACTCACTCCATCCTCCCCAGGATGAAGCTCACTGGGCACGATACCCCCTCCAGAACCAGTGGAGAAGCCATCCACTTGAGAGACTGTGGCCTTGCACTCCCCAGAACAGAGTAATGAGCTTGTTGCCCCCTCCAGAGCATGGGGGCAAGTCACACACTTGAGAGACTGTGGCCTTGCACTCCCCAGGACAGAGTAATGGGCATTTTGCCCCCTCCAGGACCAGTGGCGTTGTTCATCTGTCGGCTGAGCTGCCACCCCGTTCCCCGTCCCTCTGAGGTGCCTGTCTATTTTCTGACTGATGCCCCTGCAGTGTTCTCTCTGTGTTGTTGCTGGAGTAAAGTGGGACCTTGGACTTTGTAATATGGCCCTGTGGCACACGAACATTGAGGACTGGGCATTGTCCCTCCATTTGTAAATATATATATACTTTTTGATTTGGATGCATGTATTGCTACTATATTTACCTTATTACACTCACTTTTATCTATTGGAGTTGTCCTTGCATTATTCCTGAGGGGTACGGAGTGAATATGTTATGTTACTGCATCTGCTTGTGTGTATGGTGTTGGGGGTAGGGGTGTTCCGTGTTGCGTGTGTGTGTCACTCTCCTTTTCCTCTCTCCTTACCCTGTGTGCTAGGCTGCTCTACTCACCGTGGTCGCCTTCGCCGTTGTTGGTGTTTGTGGTGGAGCAGGACGTAAAACAACATTGGGAATATGTGCAGCTCGGGCTCCATGGCAGCGTGGTTCTTCCCTGAGTCTCTACAGGTGAGTCCTTTGACTTCTGAGATCTGTTTCCACCAGGCTTTTGATGTCGTTGGTACCGCCTCGGAAAAGGTGGTGGATTGGACTGTCATAATACAGTGGGCGGAACATAGGCTTCCACCTGATTGTAGACGGTTACCGTCATATTGCCTGTTGATTCCACCCTGGCGGTCGGTGTGTTAAAGTGGCTTTCTGACTGAGCTCTTTCTGCCATGGTCATAATTTGGTGGCAATAACCGGCAGCCTGTTGGCGGTATTACTGCCACTTTATCACCAATCGCCAGGGTTGTAATGAGGGCCTATATGTTTATAGACTGCAGAGATTTGCCTAAGTCCAGTTCGCCATTATTAGGGCCTCTCGGTGTTGCAGCATTTGAGTATGTTTAAATGTACTTAGTTGTATTTATGCAGTGTTTCATACTCCTAACGAGTCACCAAAGCACTTTTGTGGATGCATAGCATGCTACTCTGTGGAGTGCCATGGATAGAGCAGTGTGTGTTTGCTGTTCAGACGACGTGGGGAGTTTATTTATGTCATGCATCAGGACCTGCGTCATGCTCCTAATAAACATTGTTGCTATTCCGCTTTGCGACTTTGAAGAGAAAATTAGTGGGAGATAGATTGCTTAAGCATTAGATTCTAATTGCAGAACAGAAGTGAATAAGTGTAGTCTGGCCTATGTTTTAAGCGTTTTGGTGTGTGGATATGATTTAATCTACTTAAACTGTGTCATAAACAAGTATCCAGGTTGTCTTACTCATCGGGGTAAGACAGACATGTCAACACAGATGCTGCTACACAAGACAACACCTGTCTCCTGCATAGTGGTCTGTGTTTATACAGATCAAACTACATGGAATACAGGGGGTTACCTTTGGCACCACAAGTCAGGGATTCAGACAGTTATGAGGCCTGAGAAAACATCTAATCAAGCCCAAAACTGTCTTCACTGTACAACAGTAACTCCAATACCTATATTATTATTTGCAAAAGGTAACAGTGACCTGGTATCAGGAAAGTAAATTTTCCTGATACCAGGTCATGCCACTAATTACAATCATTGCAAAGGGCTAAATGACAGAACATATAATTTAATTCTGTTGAAATTATGCCCATGTTATGAAACTAAAAATGTTTCCGCCATATCTTTGGGCCTCTCAAGGATAGGGAAGTACTAGAGAAATGACAATACAGTTTACCTGACTCTCTCTATTACATTCTCTGTCTACCCTTGAAGTTAAGTTTCTGATGGAAACTTGCATTCTTTGTCTATCCTTGAAGCGAAAGTGTGGTGAAGCACCACTGCTGTGTATTTGTAGATGTAGTGGGATCTGACAACTAGGTCTTTGATCTCTGTTGATCTATTTCCAAGGACTTTAAGTAGCCAACTATGGCCCAATTACTAGTTGCACAGTAATAGTGAGATGGAAACTCTGCTCTAATAATTACTAGTAATAACTCACCAGTACTGTGCAATTACAAGTTAACCCCCACGGAATGGGGAATTAGTATGTGACCCAGAATCAGCATGTGGTTTTTTGCATCATATTCCATTTTCTTTGGGGTTTAATCTCACTTTTACTACACCTTTACTACTTGTTTGAAACAGGTGACAAAGTATGCAGGGGCTATGGTAAAGCTATGCAGGGGGTTGTAGTAAAAGTGTGCAGGGAGCTGTTATAAGGCAAGGGTGGAGGGGGTTGAAGAGGTTGAAGATGGGCGAAAGAAGAAGTGGAGAATATTTGCTGGAGAGGGAGCATTTAATTCTCTCTTCATTCCTTGTCTGAGGTTCAGGCATGGGTTATGGAGTGGGTTCAAGCTACAATGTAGTTTGCCACATTGATTTTACCTTCTGGATTTTCTGGCCGGTAAAATGTGACTCTTTGGTCCCACACCCAGCAAAGTCTCATGTTGGAACACTGGTCCTCTTACAACTGAGTGGGTCCACACAGTTCCCAACCAAGAATCTTGTCTTTTACAAGAATCTTGTAAATGGGCTGAATAGACAGAGATAAGGTAATATAATGAGGCACAAGAAACAATGGAAAAATCAACAAATCCTCCTCTATCTGTAAATGGCTTTGGATTACCTTAGTGACTGAAGTGAGTGGAATCTACTGGGAACTACATTCTCAACCTTTATAGTTTCCATACTTTTTGCTAAAAAAACAAGCATGCCAGAATAGATAACGGTAACCTTCAGATGCCTCTGGCAGAAAGGAAAGGGAGAGTGTCTCCTCTTCTGGGACATCAAAGGAAAAGACAGTGAACGAAGAAACAATGCTTCTCACCAGGGTGCATAATGCCTGAAAGAAATGTAAATTTGTGCAGTTAATTAAACAGCAAATCAAACGACTGCTTGGAGTAAGTAAATTAATTTGGTTGATGGAGTCATTTGAGGTTTCCTGGGAATAAAAGATCAATCTCTTTGAGAGGTTATGTAAAGGTGTTATCAGCTGAGTTCTGAAGTGTGTCCTTATAGTTGGAATTTACAAAGAAAAGTTGTCACTAGCTACTGACTAATTGCTTGGTAATAGAAATATATATCTCAATGCACTTGTTTTAACTTAAACACTAAGGCCCTCATTCCAACCCTGGCGGTCATGGACCGCCAGGGTGGAGGGACACGGAAGCACCGCCAACAGGCTGGCGGTGCTTCCAGGGCCATTCTGACCGCGGCGGTAAAGCCGCGGTCAGAAAAGGGGATCCGGCGGTTTCCCGGCGGATTTCCCCTGGCCCGGAGAATCCTCCATGGCGGCGCTGCTTGCAGCGCCGCCATGGGGATTCCGACCCCCTTCCCGCCAGCCATTTTCTGGCGGTTTACACCGCCAGAAACAGGATGACGGGAACGGGTGTCGTGGGGACCCTGGGGGCCCCTGCACTGCCCATGCCACTGGCATGGGCAGTGCAGGGGCCCCCTAACAGGGCCCCATAAAGATTTGCACTGTCTGCTTTGCAGACAGTGAAAATCGCGATGGGTGCAACTGTACCTGTCGCACCCCTGCAACTCCGCCGGCTCCATTCGGAGCCGGCTTCATTGTTGCAGGGTCTTTCCTGCTGGGCCGGCGGGCGCCCTTTTGGCAGTCGCCCGCCGGCCCAGCGGGAAAGTCAAAATGACCCCGGCGGTCTTTCGACGGGGTTACTTTGGCGGGCGGCATCCGCCGCCCGCCAAAGTCAGAATGACCCCCTAAATGTCTGATTCACCAAGGTAAACGTACACTCTTGTGTAACTTCACAAATCTATACTAGTCACAAAGGGTTTTACAAGCAGTATATTTTCAAGTGCGGAGTCTCCGCACATAAACTGAGAGGTCTTTGTGTATCAGTCTCTGAGGCCCTTGTTTCAAGTTTGACAGATGGGATAATCTGTCACAAATACAGGTGCATTACAGCACTATTCAAACAGAGAATGCAATGCCCATCACCTCTTGACAAAGTATCCCAGCTGCTAAACTGTAAATAAAGTCCTTAGGGCCTGATTACAAGTCTGGCAGTCTTCCAGTCACGCCGCCGTGGTGGCAGTCCCAAGTACTCCTGTGAGTCAGCAGTCTTTTGCCCACCTTATTGCGATGCATGCAGCCTGAACTGCTGACCTCATCGACAGAGTGTGTCCCGTCTGCGAAACAGCGGACTGCAGTGCTGCTATTTGTACTCCAATCGACGTCAGGGCCACGGGTTCCCGCCAAACAGATTATGAAAACACAGTGGCACTGGCGGTTCCCTTGCAGGGGTTTCCCGATGGGAGTAGGCAATTTCGGTACACGTTCACCAAAGCACTATAACAGTGGCCATTGGATGGATACAAATCAAACACATCTGATGTCCATTGGCCAAGGGAATACACCTGCAAATCACACTATAAAACACACCCCATTCCAGACCATGATCCTTTGCCAGTCCACTGCAGCACAGCAATTCAGACACAACATTTTGGTGAGAGAAGGTAGGCCTTTTTTTCCCCATCCCTATTACCACTCACCACACACTTTGCCAGCACATTTTCCTATCATCCCTTTGTATATTGTTTGTTGCAGTGTCACTGATTTTAATTTAGGTATATGTCCAGAATAGTAGACAGATTAAATGCTGCAGGTACCACCTTGCACACACAGGAGGAAGTTAGGAAGAAGTGGAACAACCTGAGGGGAAAGATGTGTTCCCTGGCCTTAAAGCAACACCTTAAGGCCAATAAGACTGGTGGTGACCCTCCAAGCACCTCAATCAAATGGTTTCCAGATACCACATCTTGCAGGCTTGACAGGAATACTTGGGGGAGTAGAATCTGGTAAGTTACATCTCACTAACTGTCACAATACCTCAATGTCCTGTTTGCTCCAAAGTCAGCTTTTGCCATTGTGTTGTCTACCTAGTTTCCTAACATGCAATCCCCAAACTATCAGAGATGTAGATTTTTCTATGTCAATGTGTATTGTTGCATATAAGATCACATGTATCAATCACCATTACATTCCCCATGTTGTAATGGTGTCTGAAAGTGTAGTCCCACAAAAATCTCATTTCAGGACCCATGATATGTGTCAATATGTAAATATATGTCCCATCCCAAATGCATTTTGTGAACAGGTATGTTATACTAACCCTTCTGTAAGTGCTGGCAAGTAGAGATTGAAATTACTACAACTACCATGAGGCCCTGTTTTTGCAACTCAAAACAAAACAAAATTGTGATTTTGTCCATTCTCACTTGTCTAGGATATCACAACTGATGTTCATTTCTCATGAAGTGAGCAGTCTACATACAATGCTCTACTCAGAGACAGTTCTGCCTAATTTGCTTTATGTTGTCCTGGTCTCCTCGACTGAAACAATTAATGGAATGAGTAACACCATACCAAGGGGGTCATTATGACCCTGGCGGTCCTGCAGCGTCATGCCGGCGGTGGCGGCCAGACCGCTGACAGCGTGGCGGTGCAGGAACGCCAAGTTTTGACACTGATAGTGAACTGGCTATATTGCAGCCAGTTCACCACCTGTACCGCCAGGGTGGTAGGACCACCTGGCCAAAGGTAGACCACCTTCGACCCGGCAGTCCACCTAACACCGCCTGTGGTATTTTGTGCATCCTTACAACCAGCCCGCCCCTGAATCCCTGGCGGTAACAATACTGCAACAAGAATGCTCATTCCTGTTGCCACTACAGGACTCCCCAACACCCCCCTCCATGTAGGACCCTCCCCCACCCCCTGACCCCATCTGAAGCCCCTCACCCCCCCAAGCCATGACACCCACCACACCCCTATCCCCTTTCCAAACACCCCCACCCCTGATCCCCATTCCAACCCCGTACATCCACGCAGGCACACATCACACATACCTACATACATGCACACATACACGCACACTCATTCACACACACATGCACACACGCCCACATCAGCCCCCCACATACAAGCATTAAAACACGTTCACATACACTTGCATACACACGCACACAAACACGCACAACACCCCCACCCTACTCCATTCACACAAACACACCCCAATTCACGCACACAACCCTCAACATCCCCCTCCCCTGTCGGTCGATCACCTTACCTGGTGGTCGCGGTGGTCATCTGGGAGGGAACGGGGTCCATGGCGCTTGCTCTACTGCCAACGCCCCGCCAACACAGCACTGCCACGCCTACTACTAAGTCGTAATAGGCGTGGCAGTGTTGTGTTGACATGGAGCAACCTCCACTGCACCGCCAACCGTCAGCATGGCTGCTGGCGGGCTTTCGTCGGTCTACATTGTACACCACCAAAGTCGAAATGAGGGCCCAAGTGTGTAGCCCAACTCAGCAAATTAGAAGTTGCAGGTGACCCATTAACTCTGCACTGCTCACATGATGACTAATGCTAAATTTACAACCAAGCTGTGTGGGCGCCTGTTTTGTACACAGCTAGGCCTTGGAATGGTCAAATACACATGTTAACTGCACCTATTTTGTCCTATTCCAAGTTCCTATTTACTGTGTCACAAAAGATTAGGATATCAATTGCACACTTACATCAATAACAATGTACTATGTTTCACAACACATCTATCTGGCAGGGCACCTGCCCAGAGCTTGAACGCAAAAGAAACACCCACTCCACCCCAGGACCATGCCTTCAGGGATGACAACATTCTTGGGGATCTGGATGAGGATGATAGTGCTGGTCCATCTGATCAGCATTGGCAGACGGCAACAGTGAGTGTTACTGGGCCCACAACAACACCTTCCCCCAGATACAAAAACTCAGCCAACATAATTTGTCACAACCTGTGTACCTAGCACAGTGCGCCCCACGTGAGGGATCCTGATGTGTCAATCATCCCCCCAGTTACAGAGGAGCCAGGATCCAGTGGGAGAGGGAACCCTGGGCCAAGGGCACAGGCTTGTGGTGGTAGGGGTCATGGGAGAGTAACTGTAGGCCAGCAGAGTAAGGCCACTAGGGCCACTCACGCCCTGGACACCATCTAACAAGTCTTCGGAGCCTATCATGAGTCCCAAGGAGTGATGGGCCAAATACTCACTGAAATCCAGGAGATGAAGCAGCTGCAGACGGACATACACCATCAGATGGGGCCCATAACTCAAGCATAGGCTCCCTAATTGGGGTGCTGCAGGACATTTACACACACACCTGTACATGGCTTTACCAGCACCATCTACCTCTTCCTGTGCTCAAACTACATCAGGGCCATCAACATCTGTTGCAGCCACAGGAAGAGAGGCCCTGCCAGAGGGAGACACTGCATGTCACTGCAGCTGTGCATCACCACTGCACTGGCAAGCGGGAAGTCCACGCAAATTACCAGGAGGTGGGGGTGGCAAGACCGCCACCATCAGCAGAAATCTCAAACCTAATTTCCTCCTGTGTGTGTAACACATTCACTCTCTGGACTATTTCTGGATACATTTATCTTTCTGATGGAAATAGTATTTTGGCCGTTGGGCTCCAAAAACGTTTGCATCTACAACGTTTTTCACAATGTTTCTTTTCTCCTTGTTCACTAAAATATATCCACTAGTCTGAAACTCATTTTCTGCTGTAGTATATCTCAAATCTAGCAATGGAGTTATGTACTTCCATAAGAACTTGACAATGGCATAAATATCTACTTGTGTAAGCATGGATATGTTGGATGTAGACAATTTTTAGCTTAGGGTCACAACCACATCTCACCAAAACATACATACAAGAGTGTTCTCATATACCATCTTTATTCCATTGGCACTATGTCAGAAAGATAGTAAATCTTACATGACACCAACAATCTGTGCCAGTTGTCACAATGTTATTTGCACACCTTAACAACATGGAAGGAGGGCATATATCTGCCAATTTCCTATTGAATAGTCAAAATAATATTGATCTCTGTCATCAGCTGGAGCCATACCGCCTAGCTCACAAAGGGAATCCCTCCTCAATAACATCAATAGACAAACATATAGCAGTATTACTTTTATTGATCACAGGATCATTCTAATCCATATTTCCAGTATCTGGTAGAATGTCACCAACAAATATATGTGTTGTGCCACAATCACTTTGCCCTACAATTGGGAGAGACAGCTACATACACTTAACACACAATAAGGATTTAGCCAATATGAAGGGACAATAGCATGATTTGTCGCCACAAAAACATTTTGTTGGAGCACATGATGGCACACATTTTGAATTTTGATCACCATATGACAAGGCACAAGTCCAACTGAGTCCTCATAACTTACATCCTATCACTGTGCAAGCTGTCTTGGTACAGGATATGTACAATCAAAGTCTGTGTCTGTAATACCCAGGAACAACCCATGACCTCACTGTACTACCAAATAGCATCATAAATACACAAATGTCACAACTCTGAAATGACCAAATGAGGCCACAGTGAAGGTAAATAAAACAGACAAAAACAAGAAAATTAGCTATCAAACCATATATATAAGGCAATTCACATAGTAAACTCCTGGAGAACACAGTCCATAACAAAAATCTGAGCAAAAAAAAGCAGCACAAACAAAATGGCCATGTGATGTAACCTTCTTCAACAAAAACCTTTCACCTGGATTACCCTGATCTTGCCCTCCCTGACATTTCCCTGGCATACTCCTCTCATCGTCACATCAAGAGTTGTTGTAACAGTCAAAGTTATGGCATGTGACAAAAATACTTAGTCATGAGAAGAAGTTGTTGATGAGATCTTGACGCAAGTCAGCTCCTTCCTCTTCACCAATATCATCATCGTTTGGCATTCCAGGATCTTCACTGGCTGGTAATTCATGGTGTCCATCATCTGCGATATAAGGGATGTTCCATGGCAGGGCTAGGTTGTGGAGAAGACAGTAGGCCATAGTGATCTGGCACACCGACCGGGTGAGTAGAGGAGAGCTCTACCAGTTTTGTCCAGACATCCAAATCTGGCCTTTCGGAGTCTAAAAGCCCACCCCACTGGCCACCTTGTCCTTCAATGGGCCTCATTGAAGCAGACTTCCCCATGTGTTGTTAAATTCCTTCCTGTTGGGCCAACAACCATGGTCAATTGGGATAGGCTGAGTCTCCTAGATGGAAGACAGACATAAGTGCAACAATAAGGTACACACTTCTTGAATATACTACCTAACACAATCCACACAACGTTAGGACAGATCATACTTACCAACAAGCCAGGCCATTTCTGCTAGCAGTTGTGACATCAGCTGGGGTACTGTGCTGTTCCACAAGACAAAGGAATCATGGGCTAATCCAGGGAACCAGCCACAGATGTTTGAAATATAAAATCAGGCATACAGACAACTTTGACGCTGACAGAATGGAAGCTCTTCCTGTTACGGTACACTTGTTCCCTGGCTTGAGGTGGTACTAAGGCAATATGGTTGCCATAAATGGCTCCAACTACGTGGCAGCTGAGCTAATCCATAGAGTCCAACATTCACATTGGCTAAATCCTCACACCTGAGGGACTAGATGTGGCTATCCAGGTGTCTCATCATTGCCGAAAGCACATCTTTTAGTACAAAACATAAGACTGGTTGTTACATACCATCACATATTGCCACTGTGCATTGAAAGGAACCTGCTGTCAGAAAGTGCAACACTGCCATAACTTTCACAATTGGTGTGATTCATCTGGGATTAGTTTTTTGAGGCAAACGATCAGGCTCCGACTTATGACACAGATCCAGTATGGTTTGCCTATTCAACAAAACGTTCGGATGATATCTCTTTCTTCCATGGTCTGAAAGTCTGGAAATGGGCGGTACACTGGAGGCTGTCATCTTCTCCCTCTCCAAGGGTACCTATGTGTGAATTAAAAACTGTATATAAAAGGTGTTCAAAATGTCCACAGTAAGAAATGTAAAGAGTATGCCAAAACTTATGTGACAGTACATAACAATTTCATATAGCAATGTACATATATTACTTCTAAAGGCTGTTTGGTACAACATCCCTCACCAGTGCCATTGCGGTCTTGACATGTGTTTAGATCCTTACTGTGCAAATAATACATCCTGGATGTACTATAGGCACCCCTTTTTTATAAACATTTGCTTTTGGACAACATACCATCCACCAGGGTGTCGCCTGCACTGCACAAATCTTGCCTATATGCACACTAAAGCACTAGACAATTAAAAAGTGGAGTCAAATGTAAATGGCTACGGATTCGTACATTATTTACACTTGTAATCCCTCATTTGAAGTGGTGGTGGTGATGCAGTTAACAGTCACCAGTACAGTACTTTCATCCGCTAAAATGGTGGCTACCTGACATTGTTCATCTGACGCCACTGGCAGAAGTCGACTGCACAGTGGGCAGTTGAGTCCATGATGGACACAGCCATAGGCTCACATTAGGGACTGTGATAGTAGAGGGCCAATGGCTGTGTCCGTATACGCTGATGACCGCATACATCGCGTATATGTACACCACAGTTTGAAAAATACCTCACTTGCCTCCTGACACTGTTGCTTTCCACACCTCCTCCATTTTTAGTTGCTGTTTGCCACCTCTGGGAGCAAGCATGGCATGCCAAGCAGATCAGAGGGCTCTTGTCTTCTCTATAGAGGAGCTGGAGCTGCTGGTTTATGAGGTACTTTCTCTGTATGACCAGTTCTATCACTCATCAGAGGAATCGGTGACTATCCTACATACATATGTTATTTTGTTTTACTCCATCAGTTCCACTCCCACAGGCTACAGTATGTCTCTGAGTTAAAGTGTTAAGTATGATTACAGGTGTAAAGTTTTGTTTACATAGGACAATAACGTCAGGGATTGCCCAGCACTGCACATTGTGTACCTAACATAACTATTGGTATGTGTGAGATCTGGAAAGCCCTAGATTCCATTTGTGCTGCAGGTAGACATCTATACATGTATACATTTCATGGTACCTATTATATATTTAGTATTTAGATCATGCTAACTGTGCAAATACATGTATTGCCTTTACAGCTTGAGCTGTGAATGTATTTTATACAAAGCAGCTTTGGATTGTTTTAGGTAGGTGTAAATTCCCAAATATCATTCAGCCTAGATGAGAGCTCACCAAACTGTTGTCTGTGAGTTACCAATAGCTCACAGACTGTCACCTTATTCCTACAGGTCGGGTTTCAATTTTCCATAAGGAATGCTTGCATTGTACAGGCATATTTCACACATGACACATTAACAGCGCAGATAGTTGGTTTCTTCAGAAGAGGTTTTGATACATTAATCAGCATCTTTTTCACATTCAACCAAACAAGAAATACAATGGTATGTTGATGTCATCTCTGTAACTGTGTCACATATGGCAAAAGGTTTGTCCTGTAATGTCAGTACATACTTATTTCATTAAGTTGTCCACATGTCCACACATCACCATAGAGGAAGCTATCACTGGTACACATGGCAGCCCTTCCATTGTGAGTTAAGTCTTAGGATGTAGTCTATACTATGGTTCCAGGCTCTATGAACTGTATGCATGAAGTCAATGGGCCTGGCTGTAAAGGTGTCTGTACAATAATGCACAAATAGTGTACTCTTCCAAAGCTCACAATGGTGTGTTGTGTTTCCTAGTAGCCCCATATGTGAAGGGCCAGGACTACATGATATTAGTGGGATGGCTTAGTCAGTGTAGGACATGATCAAGGTAAGCAGATGACTATCTAAGTGTGTATTTGTGTCTTTGTAATGCTCAGCATGTTAAAAATACATGTTATGTGTTAACTTTTGATTTATGCTTGTGCTAGTTGCAAATTGTGTGACAACAAAACAGATATCCAATAAATGACAGTGATATACTGTTCTTTCCTCTCTTGTATTCATACACTTCAAAGCCTATCAGAAGCAGACCACTTGGAAGGCCACCTCCCAAAATGTGCAGAAACTGGGGATCTATCGCTGGTGCAGCAACCATTGCAGAAAAAGGTGGGAGAACCTGAGACGCTGGACCCGGAAGATCGCAGAGGTCCAGCTGGGGAAGTCCACCCAACACAAACATGGTGCGCACCACAAGCTGACCCCCCTTATGGCCTGCATATTGGCAGTGGCATAGCTAGATTTCGATGCACAGTTGGGGGCCCAATAGCAGATACAAGGGGATGAATCCTGGCCAGAGTTGTACATGTTACATTGCCAACTTTGTTTGTTACAGGCAGCCAGTTGCCCATCAACTTTGGGGGTGTGCCATGTCCAATGCACAAGAAGAATTCTGGATTGCATAGGTCTGGTAGTAGGTGGATAATGATATGCTCTACCTAATGGCTTTATGACCAGGAGTCCAGTACACTACCAATATGCTGTTTTGGGCAGACACATGGCTGAGTAAAGTCATAATCACCTCATGTTATTTGATGTTCTGGGTAAAGGTTGTACCAAACAGGCAACTTGTCTTCATTGTGTCGGGAGTGATGCTCCCTCACTACTGTGTCTCATGTGATGGTAGCCATATTGGATGTGACATAGCATACAGTGCACTTTTGCTGCAGTGACTGGACAACACCTTCCATTGGTAACTTGGGATTCTACAGTAACATGAGTGTGCAATCATCAATGGTGGCATCAGCATTAGTGCCTACATGTTGCCAGGTGTACCTTTCCCTGTTGTTAGTTGATCTATTTCAAGATTCATCCACTAACTGGTGACATGCATCAGGGAGTGAGATGCAGAAATGTAGGGAACATACATGAGTGTCTACACTCAGTTTTGCAAGGCCTTTGGTGTTTGTAATAATTAATGGAGCTGTGATGTGCCAACCCATTAGGACTGAAGTGTGCCCATATCTTTATGTCATAGATATTCACTTACAAACAACAAACGTTAAAGGTGTATTGATGGCTTTTAAGAATGTAATATAAGAATGGTGTTGTTACCAGTACCAAGCAGGACTGAGTATGTTCAAAGGGCCATATGGACTGAAGTGTGTCCATATCTTTATGTCATAGATATTCACTTACAAACAACAAACGTTAAAGGTGTATTGATTGGCTTTTAAGAATGTAATATAAGAATGGCGTTGTTACCAGTACCAAGCAGGACTGAGTATGTTCAAAGGGCCATATGGACTATTATGATGTGTGCATTTGTAGTTTATACCTCCCAATAATTTGGCCCTGATTCTCTCCAGCCTACTTTTGCATGCTACATGTGATATGTAGGGGACCTACCAGCTTTCATTTTACTATCTTGACATTAGACATATGAGGACGCATCAAGGACATTTTTTTTCCTGAGACATGATTTCTGCTACAGCACTTATTGCAGCTACATGGCTGAATGACTTGTCAATCATCACATCATGATGTTGTTTCAAGGATATGAGCATTAGCTGAATTCAGGGGCATGTGTGGACACTGTGGAAATGTATTTTTGGTAGCCATCATATCCTGTAACATCAGTTCAGTATGGTATGCGGCAAAGGCCAAAGTATACAAGGTGATCAACTGTCCTAGTATATACCTGAGGATGAAGTGTGGGCAAGTTAATTCATGGGACAGGAACTTTTTGGGGTTATGACTTCACTGTGCCCAACTGTTTTCAGCTAATGTAGCATGCACACACTTGCACATGCTAAAGTTGAAGCCCATATAGTGAACCAGAAGCCGGGGTAATCTGTGCCCTTCTGTAATGTTTTTTATTTGAATCTGATGGTCAGGAGAGTTCACACAGATGCAATCAACCATTTTTGAAGTCATTTCAGAATCATCCCAGGCAAATGAAGGAGACAGGGCCAACATTATTGGAGCAGCAGCTGACCACAATGATTCTTGTTATGACTCTACTAACACAGAGGGACCCAGTGGCAGAGAGGGTGTGGGAAGTGTCATGGAGGATATTAGTGTGACAACTTCGTCTTCCGATTCAACCTCCAATGGACACTCCTGAATAGTGACGCACTCCACAGGATCTGTTACTATTTTATCCATCTCACCACCCCTGTTCCATTCCCACCCTTCCTCTTGCTTCCCACCCGGCGGCCGGGTCCGCTCTCCTAAGAGGGCAGTTGTCTCCTTTACTCCAGGCACCTCAGCTCCTGCCCCTGTCCCCCCACTGTGCAGAGTGAGGAGGCTATTGACATCCTCAGAAACATCTCTGTGGGTCAGACTGCTATTCTGAATGCCATCCAGGGGCAAGGCAGCCATCTGTAGTGGATGGTGGCCTACTTGGAAGGCATACACAGTCCAATGTCTGGCCTACAGATATCTTTTCAGGTTCTGACTTCCTTACTCAGCACAGCCTCCCATCCCCCCAATCTTGTGTTTCTGTCCCTTCCCCATTCCAAAAGCACACTCCCACACCTGTCCACAGCACACACAGACATTTGCACATACACTCATACAGACCCAAGCAGCACATCCACACATAAACACAAATGCAAAAAACAGGCATGCATCCAAACAGACAAACACTGCACCATAAACCACACCCACAGACACCCCACCACCATCACATCCACAACCACCACTGACAACACCACACCCACATACTCATACCACTCCCCCATCACATCACCACAGAGCACAGATGACAGTACCCACAAGCTCACGCACCACACCACCACCACATCCACACCCAGCACAGATATCACACCCACATGCACCCCCACCCACCATCACATCCATTTACACACCACACACAACCACAACCACTGTCACCACCAAATTAACATCCACAACACCAAAACCCAGCACACCCAACTGCAACAACATCCACAGATCCACCATTACCTTTGTACATATCTCAGAAACACAGACGCACACAATCAAGCACCCAACAGGCACCACTGACATACTTGTAGCACATACCTGACACACATGCAGCTACACCCACAACAGACCAAAGCACATCAGATACAGTCACTTCCCCTTCCTCCAAGACCCTACTCCTTCCCATTCCCACTCCCAAGTACCCTAGTGAAGATTCTTCCTTTTGCCTTGGCATAAACCCTTCCAAACCTACAACCACCACTCCCAAGACACTTCCTAACCCTCTCACAACCAAGACCATTAATTAGTTAAAAACCTCTTGCCAACCCTCAACCCCTTATAAATTACTTGGGAGCCCAATTAGGGATTTCCGTACTCCATTTACAAATCAGCCTATGGCGCATATCACATTAGGAAATCTCATATTTACCAGCAGGCTAAGGGCTTAGTCCCAATTAGTACTATTATATGCCATAAAAACTGGCTTTAAAAACTGTTTCCGTTCATCTAAGAACCACAAACAATCCAATAAAATATGTTGATCTCTACATTTTACTTCTAAACCGGCCCTGCACATGCCCTGCACAGGCCCTGATCATCTCCCATTAATGCTCCTGTTTTCATGTCTACATAACATGGATTTAGCCCAACCCTGAATTTTACCACAGCATTCCTAAGTTTTGGCCTAGGCAGGGCCTCAATATACTGGAACACACCCTGGTTCCTCCAGCCTTTCACCAAAAACTGGGTGGATGATTTACCCTACAATTAACATAAATCCTCCTCTCTTGCGCTTTTATTTATAATGCCACGAAGCTCCTGCTTAGGAATCTCTTGATCTAGCTTCCACTGACCGTCTGACAAAGCTAGTGTGACACAAATTTTCTCTAACATACCTATCACTTGGGAGGCCCAGTTCAAATCACTTTTGTTTATCTCCCTTTTGCCAAGGTACTCTATTTTGGGGTTACCTTCTCCAGTCAGTCTCAACCAAAATTTCAATGTCGCATCTCCAAATAATTCCACGCCACAATTCCACACATTTGGCATTCAGCCCGTATGTCCTGGATCATACTTGAAGGGGGAAGTGCAGGCAACCATTTCACACATTTACCCTTTTCCATATCCCAGTTCAACGTCCCAGCAAAGGTTAAGACCTCCACCCCATATTGAAATTGTGGTTGTACCATAGCGTTAAAAGCAGATAGTATGGGACGGAGAGATGGCCCTCCATACTTTCAACTAAACTGTTTTAAACCTATACTGACAATAACGAAGAAGATTTTAGTGACTCAATGTGTTCTCTCCAGTTTAGTTTATAGTCAAACCACATGCCCGTATATTTGAATTTGTCAACCATTTCTACATTCTCACCTCCTAAATACCAATTAAATGCCCCCTTTCTTTTCCCCAACACAATCATTTTTGTTTTATCCAAATTACCCATACATTTTTTTCTTGAACAGTCGTCAAAAAAATAGCTAATTTCCGCTGCAATCCCAACTCTATCATATCAACTATCACTAAATCTTCAACATACAGTAAGCAAGAAATATAGGTCCCATCCATTTTTGGACATAGATCGCCAATTCCTTTTAATATTTTTGGTAAGTCAGGCAGGAATATGGAGAACAGTAGGGGGCCTAAGACACAGCCCTTTTATGTGTCATTCTTTATTGGGAATCTCTTTGATAAGTTCCCACAGGTATCTAGCCCAATTTTGGCTATATAATCCCTGGAGAAGTGAGCATAGTGTTGTGTGGATCCTGAGCTGCCTCAACATATCCCACAACAGATTCCGATCGACCAGCTTGAAAGCAGCTCGGAAATCAACAAAGAAACAGAATAAGCAGCCTCGCAGCTCTATCAACCTCTTTGCCATTGGCCACAGACTAAGGCAGTGATCTATTCTCAAATGGCCTTCCTTAGAGCCACCTTGTTTTACAGTGATTAGTTTATTTGATTCCACCCAAGACTTAATTACGCCTTCCACACATCCGTTAATGCAAAACAACCCTATAGAGCCTAAGAATTTTGCTAAAGCCCCGTCACATACAGTAATAGCCTAACTATGAAAGGTAGTCCGCGGCACCTGAGTAGCAGCCAACAAATCTTTATTAAGTTTATAGCTAACAGTTAGATCTAATTTGTGATTAAAATCTCCTAGTATCAATACCAACTGATCTGCTTTGTGCATGTATATTGTCTCCAGATATCCCTCCAAGAATCCCAGCTGGGTATCATAATCTACTGTCTTCCCTGGATGGATATATACATTAATTACGATAATCTGTCTCGTTCCTCCAGTGCCATTGTAAAGGCCAGCCATTTACTTTTAATTTCATCATGGTGAATTTATTGGCTAGTCTAGTCGAAACTAAGGTGTTCAAGCCACCCGAGGCAGTTCCAGTGGGAGGTGTTGTCTTCTAAGCACTGCATTTTGATTTAACCTTTAAAAATAAATAACTTAACTTGTGTATGTTGGATATTTGTCGTTTTGGTTTTGTCTGACTCAGATAAATATTGTCTATTTTTCCAAAATGGTGTGGAGTCCTTTTGTGGTGTTTTCACTGTGTGACTGTGTGCATGCACAAATACTTTACACATTGTCTCTTTAGTTTAGCCTGACTGCTCTGTTACAAGCTACCAGACGGTGAGCACAGGTAACCTTCTAGTGTGTATCTTACTTGCCCTGACCAGGATTGTGATCCCTACTTGGACAGAGTGCCAACTCTCTGCCAACGAGAGACCAGATTTCTAACACACACTTTTAAATCTCAATCAAGAGGTATGAAAGGGGTATCCAAAGTTGTTGTTTACCCTCTAGGTTTGGGGCCACACAGAAACCTGTTCTTTTGTGAGCAGAACTGTAAGAGATTTGGGTCCATATTTATACAAGGTTTGTGCTGAACTAGCATAAAGGGACCTGTGGGCATATTTCCATGGTCAGAGACCATGGAAATTTCCCAAAAGTGCCCTTCCCTGGCCCCAGGGACACCCCACCCAGCCCCACCCACACCAGGAGGACACCTAAGGATGGGGGACCCATCCCAGGTAAATCTCGGTAAGTACGTATATTTTTTTTATCCAACGCTGCTCGGGGGTCCTGACTTGTAGCCCCCTGCATGGCGCTGGCCCCATTTGTCCCCTGGGCATGGCCATTGGGGTGGTGGGCATGGCTCCTGTCTTTACTAAGACAGGAGCCATATCCATGGGGGTTGTGCTCCAGAAAATGGCACTACACTGCCCAGAGGCATTTTTTCTGCCTCTGAACAGTGTAGCACCATAATTCCACGCACATGCCACGGTTTCCCCTACGCCTCCCCAGTCCTGTTAGCGTCCTATGTAAGGACTGCGCTAACGCAGTTTTGCGTGAAAAACAAAGTATAAATCTGACCCTTGGTGGTTGGTTGACTTGGGTGTGAGCCCCAAATAGGAACCACAATCCTTGTTAGGGTGAGGCACAAGCCAATCCTAAATTAACCTATGCACAGCCCTCTGGTAGCTTGGCAGAGAGCAGACAGGCTTAACTTAGAGACAATGTGTAAACTCTTTGTGCAACAATTCAAACAGCAATAGTGGAAACACACCACAAAAGTAGCCCACAAAAGATTTAGAAGATTTGAGTAATTTCTAATAAATAAAACAAGACCAAAATGATACATATTTAATTAGTAGAACTGAAGATATGCAGATTTAAAGATTTCAGTGAAAATAGCACCAAAAACCACAAAGGGCCTACTATGAATATCTGTTTGCGCCAGCCTGGGACAAAGTCACAAGTTGCTGCCAACCGTGAGGGAATGCGGGCAGGCTACATGGACCCGCTGAACAAATTACCTTAAATTCTGGCTTGTGGAGCATTGCAAGTATCCGCATCAAAGATGCATTGCACAGTGAGGAAATGTGTCAGTTGCAAGGTGCGGTTAGACTGTGGTGCAAGGTCCAGCATCATCAACGAGGATCCAGTCGATGCAAAGTCTAGTGTCGGTGTCCATCATGTAGTGAGGGTGATGCGTTGGTTCCAAGGAGCTGCTAGGCTGCTATGCGGAGTTCTGCATTGTCATCGAGGCTGCCGTCAGTGAGGGCCGCATCAAGAGGCTGCGAAGATTAAGACAATGTGGGTCTTTGCAAAGGGTCTAATCCACGCAGCAGAGATGATGGATCGGTTCTGCTTGAGGTTGAGCCATGCAGCAAAGGAGATGTGTTGGTTCTGCTGGGGCCACAGAGGCTGGCAGAGCACCTTAGGCCCAAATCCAAGGGTCTAGGACTGGCGTGGCACCACTGGGCAGGGTAGGCTCACATGTCAGAGTCTTGATGCTGGGTTAATGGCTGTTGGAATCTTCTGTCTCTGAAGCTCGAGTCAGGAGGCTAACAAACTAGCCTTGGAGTGACTCAGAGATCCTGAGTTCAACAGATGCAGGTCCAGCCCTTCTCGCTCAGGCAGGAGGGCAGCAGGTCAGCAACATGTGTACTGAAGAGGTGGGGGCTGAGGCTCAATTATTATGCGTGGTGCCCTGACTCCACACAAAGGGTACGCAGCCCTTCGTGTTGAGGCAGGTCACAGCCTATTCAAGTGTAAATGGGGCTGTGCTAAACCCCTCCCTCTCATCCTGCCAGTGATGGCATATTTTGGCACATCTAAGCTCCCTATTATGTGTGGCTGTCTGGGATGTACACAGAAAGCTCAGCTGTTAGCTACACTAAGTCAGGTGACCTAGGCACTAAAGGGCTATAAGGCAAGAAAATGCCAACTTTCTAAAAGTGGCATTTTTTAAATTGTTGTTTAAAACCCAACTTAACCATGAGAGAAGATGTTACGGTTCCAAAGACACCAAACATGAACTGGTACCTGCTCCTGTTAAACTAGGCATCCTTGGAGTGGTCTCCCCTAACTTTTTGCCTATGCTTCCCAGGCTGTTGATGTGTGCAGGACTCTGTGTTTGCTGTTTTTGAAACTCTGGTCACTTTACAACTGCTAACCAGTGCAAAAGTGCAAGTCCTCCTATAAAACATGGATGTGTAAATTGGCTTATCCATGACTGGCATATTTGATTTACTAGAAAGTCCCTAGTAAAGTGCACTAGAGGTGCCCAGGAACTGTAAATCAAATGCTACTAGTGGGTCTGCAGCACTGGTTGTGCCACCCGGATTTATAAAGGAAAAAAACATGCCTGAACAATGCGGTTGGAACGACTGCGTTGTTTCCATAAATGCCTTTACCATGCATGCTTTACAATGATTTTTCATTCTAAAAGCATGCCTAGTAAAGGCATGTGTGGAATGGCATGCGTGGTTTTCGCATGCCACTCTCCCACCTGCCCTATAAACACAACTACCCTGACCCCCACCTGTCCTAAAAAGACAACTACCCCGGCCCCCCAACACGCCCTAAAAATAAAACTACCCCAACTCCCCCAGCCGCCCCTAAAAACTAACCCGATACCCCCACCCACCCTTGGCCCTAAAACCTACCCGACCCCACCACCCAACCTAAAAACTGCCCCACCCCAAAAATAAAACAACCCCACCCCTAAAAACCAAATTATCCTGTCCCACCCACCCACCCTAAAAATAAAACTACCACGACCCCTTGCCCCACCCCTAAAAACCAGACCCCCCAACCTGCCCGAAAAACAAAATTACCCTGACACATCCACCTCCAAAAACCCACCCTCACCCACCCTAAAAACAAAAATTACCCGACCCTCTACCCTGCCCCTAAAATCATAATTACCCCGACCCCCCAACCTGCCCTAAAAACCATAGTACCCTGATCCCCCACCCCACCCTGAAAACAAAACTACCCGACCCTCCAACCCCACCCCTTAAAAAACATAACCCAACCACCCTTACCCCTAAAAACTACCACAACCCTTCCCCAGCCCCACTTACCTGACCATGTCCTACCCTGACCCCGCACCCCGCCCCTAAAAACAAAATTACCCTGACCCCCCACCCCACCCCTTAAAACCCAACCCCATACCCACCTAAATACAAAAAACCCAAGCCCCCAACCTGCCCCTAAAAACAAAATTACCCCAACCACCCACCGCTCCCCTAACAACCCACCCCCACCCACCCTAAATACAAAATTATCCTGACCCCTGCCTCTAAAAACAAAATTACCCTGTTCCCCTACCCCCCAAAAACAACTACTATAAAAACTACCCTCCCAGCCCCACTTACCTGACTGCGTCCTCTCCCGATGCTGACTCCCTTTTTCTCTGGCTTAACCACGGATGTGTATCGTTCAGCCCATACGTGGTTAAGGCAGAGAATAAGGGAGTCGTTGTTAACGCAAGTGTGGTTCCACTTGCGTTAACAACGTTGTCGTGGTTCCAGCATCGTTGTTCAAGACTTTTCCCATGTCACCCACATGAGTAGCCCTGCAAACATGTCTCAGACCTGCCACTGCAGTGTGTCTGTGAAGTCGTGCATTGCCAATTAAACTTGGCAAGTGTACCCACTTGCTAGGCCTAAACCTTCCCTTTTCATACATTTCAGGCACCCCTAAGGTAGGCCCTAGGTAGCCGCATGGGCAGGGCGCAGTGTATGTGAAAGGTGGAACATGTACTGATGTGTGTTACTAATCCTAACAGTGAAATATTGCTAAATCCAGTCTTCACTGTCGCAAGACCAATCGCTCTCATAGGTTAACATGGGGACTGCATTTAATTAACTTTAAAGGTCTAATTCCCTTTGAGAGCAGATAGAAATATGGAGTTCGGGGTCTCCGAACTCACAATTTAAAAATACATCTGTTAGTGAAGTTGGTGTTTAGATAGTTGGTTTGAAAATACCACTTTTAGAAAGTAGGCATTTTTTTGCAGAAGCCATTCTGTGACTCTGACTGTTTGTGGATTGCCTGTCTCGGTCAGTTTGACAGTTGGCCTGTTTGTGAATCCCCTCTAGACAGTGAGACAAAGGGAGCTGGGTGTAGTCCTCATATCCCGATGAGACATCTGTGCTAGGGTGGAGGGAGGAGTGATCACTTACACCTGAATGGGCTGTGCCTGCCCTCTCACAATGTAGTCTCCAACCCGCTGATGTGTGTTTGGGGCCTGGCCTGGGCAAGGCAGGATCTTGTGAACAACAGAGGCTTTCCTTTGAAGTTGGGCTACTTCAAAGGCAGAAAGAGGTATAAATATTGGACCCAAAACCCCTGAAAATTAGATCACTTCTGGAACCAAGAGGAATCTCTCCCGAGGAGAAGAGTTGAGGAGGTGAGGAGAAGTGGTGCCCTTGCCTGTGACTGTGCTTTGTTGGGCTATCCTGCAGTTGCTGCTTCTGCCTGTGAAAGGAGAGAAAGATTGGACTTTGTTGTGCATTCCTGGTTGAGAAGAATCTCCAAGGGCTTGAACTGAGCTAGCCTTCTGTTTTGAAGTCTCAGGGACATCAAAGACAGCCTCTGCTAACATCTGGACTCTCTGCTGAGACTCCTGCCCTGCCAAGTGGTGTGCTATCCAGTCCCTGGGCACTTGAAAGGTGAAGCTGGCAGAAAAGAGCTGAAAATCTGTGCACAGAATGCCGTGCAAATACATTTTTGATGCACAATCTGCAGCACGGCTGATAAATGATGCGCCACCAGCCTCGGGGCTCAAATCGATGCTCCACCTGCATCGCGGCTGGGAGACTGATGCATTGCGGCTGGAGAAATGATGTGCAACACCCACTTTCAGCTGCTGATAATGACGTAAACCCCGCGCAGTGCAGGTTTCTAACACCGAGCAACAGGATTGTCCACGCATCGTCCCTGGGTGTAAAAGTCAACCCAACTCTACGCGGATACGAGGTGCCCCGCCTGGAAATTGACGCCTCACTCTCTTGCGAGGGAGAAAAACAATGTATCACCGACTTGACTGGAGAAGAAACGATGCATGGCCTCCCTTGCGAGGAAGGAATCGACGCATTGCTACCGTTCCGACACATGTTCGCCCATGTGTCTTTATTTTTTACGCTAACCAGGATTTTTGTGCAAAATCACTGTTTCCATTGTTATCTATCGAGTAAGAATCTGATTCTTTTGAAAATTCTTATTTCAACTTGTGTATGTTGAATGTTTGTCGTTTTGGTCTTGTTTGATTTAGATAAATATTGCCTAATTTTCTAATTTGGTGTGGTGTTCATTTTGTAGTGTTTCACAGTATTACTGTGTGTGTTGGTACAAATGCTTTATACATTGCTTCTGAGTTAAACCTGCCTGCTCGTGCCAAGCTACCAAGGGGATTAACCAGGTGTGTTTCTCCTTTGCCCTGGTAAGGGTCCTTGCTTGGGTAGGGGGTAACCTGACTGCCAATCAAAGACCCTATTTCTAACAGCTCCCATTTGTACATTATAGCTAATTAGGTGAAATAAGGTAATTCCAACGTTAGCCTGTGGGAGAGGCAGGCCTGGCAGTAGTAAAAAACGAATTAAGGAGTCTTTCAATACCTGGCCATGTACAACTTAAAAGTGCATGTCCTATTTTTTAAATACACTGCACCCTGCTCTCCGGGGTGTTCAAGGCCTTTGTTAGGGGTGTCGTAAATGTATTAAAAAGGAAGGGTTGGGCCTACCAAAAGTTGTTTTTGTTAGTTTGAAATGACAGTTTTAAACAGCATACAGAACCTGGAATTCCAGACCAGAGTCATGTTTAAAGGGCTACTTAAGTGGGTGGCACACTCAGGGCTGTAGGCCCACAAGCAGCATTTTGAATATCTACTGCTCTGATGAATTCGAATCCATAAGTTTGGGCCCAGAACCTAACCTATGCGCCGACCTGTATCACCTTTGTTGGAAATAGCAGTTTCCTGGAGAGGCCGTATTATAGTGCCAATTTTTAAAAGGGCAACAGGTCTCTTCCCACAAATTATAGACTCACTACGTTAATTGATGCAGAAAGTAAACAGTTTGTGAAGGACTTGTGAATGATTTGGAAGACTGGATAGTAGTAAAACAATTATTTCTTCCTATCCGAATTGGAATCACCAAAATGGCTCAACAGCTGACAACTGTGTCAGCAGTTCTGATTGTCCATTGAAGGCTGTACCATTGTTTTGAGAATTATAGTTCCGCCTTCTGCCTTAGATCAGACAGAGAATGCCACAGTTTGGAACAAATAGTTATAATGAGCATGGTTTCCTCTCTATTACAACTAATTTGGTACGGTTTCAGGTAAATCAAGAAGAATTAGAAGAAAAAGAATCAGAATCACATTTCCTAATGGCCTTAGACTGGTTTATATACTGGCACTATGCCTATTTAATCTCTACAAGATAAACACTGTTACTCACCTTTCAGCAGCCACATCTTTTGCTTTCTGCCTTGGCTCAACACATATCATTGTAATCCTATGGTGGCAATTTAGTTCTCATTGGCCAGACTCCAAGGAGATCAAGAAGATTGCTGGATTCCCTAATGAAATATAATTTAATGAGTCACTTGATCATGAAAAGGATAACGGTGATGGGTTCAACCTCTAGGTTTATAAGCAGGGAAAGACTGGAAGTTGTATCTTATCACAAATATCTCAGCATTGTTCTTCATAGATTACTAAACTGTAAACCATAGGTTGATGATCTTGGATCAAGTGGATCCTTTACCGTATATCTCGACTCAATATAGGCATACTTTTCTTTTGCCTTTGCGGAAAATCTATCAGGATAAACTCTTTTCTATGTTCACATATTGATAATTTGCCTTTGCCTATCAATCTCCAGGCGTTTTGTTAAGAATTGAATGCAATAATCTTTGTAGACCATTTAGAGACTATCACATACAAGTCCTTCTACTCCTTAGTATGTGGCTTGAACTGGGCTTGCAGGTGGTTTTAAGGTGTGCTGACGAAGCTTAATCATGGATGTTAGCAAACACAAATGTGCTCCTCCTCACAGTCTTGCTGTAGTCGTTTGGAATTAAATTTTTCATACTAATGTTGCGTTTAACTCTTGATGTTTGTGCTTGTATGTTATGCCATACCTATTCTCATAAAAGGGCTTCTGACTTTGGAAAGCATCTTAAGAAATCAATCATTATTTGACACAAACTCGTTACAAAGTTGTCATGAAACACAAATGTGCTCCTCCTCACAGTCTTGCTGTAGTCGTTTGGAATTAACTTTTTCATACTAATGTTGCGTTTAACTCTTGATGTTTGCGCTTGAATGTTATGCCATACCTATTCTCATAAAAGTGCTTCTGACTTTGGAAAGCATCTTAAGAAATCAACCATTATTTGACACAAACTCGTTACAAAGTTGTCATGAAGGACGCCCTAGAGCACCTTGAGCAGCTTAAAACTGGCAATATGCTGCAAGACTCTTCCGAGCCGATTCAGCAGGGTTTAAGCTTTAACACTCTGACACTGGTCCTTATACCAGAAAGGACCGGAGTTTATTCGATGTAGATTGGTCCGATAGACTCCTAGACGACTATTACGCCCCGTAGAGATTGTAGGCTGCCCCTCACAAACGAAATGTGCGATTGTGTGGAAGAGCATTTTTGTTTCGTGCTTTTTAACTGTGGAATTTATGGCCTGACAATTACGAGCTGAAGTAACTCCCTAAAATGTTGTGAGGGCTTGAGCAACTGGATTTTTGGCGAGATACCTGGGCATATTACTATTTAATATATGGGCATATACTTACTCTACAAACCTATTCGCTACCTGGGGCCGCATCATGAACGGGTGCACTAGCTCAGTGCAGAGACGTTCGCCTGTTTCCATGCACCTGCATGAATTTGTTTAACCTCCTGGTTAGGGCTTGATTTTCAGCGAGTCCTGCTTGGAAACACTGAGCGTGGGTAGACTCTGTCTCTGAACTGTCCTCTGAAATAATGTACTAACCCAGAGAAATATCAGTTGACATGAATTCTGGTAGCAGAGGTAATGGTTCTGACTGGACTGTAACTGATTAAATCAATTGGCCATAGAACCAATTATTGTATCTTTATGGTCCAGATGGTTTTCCCCTGAGATTCAGATTTACGCAGACCCAACTCGATCGTAGTTTCGGGAGATGAGGCGCCTCAAGAAGAATGACTTGAGTATCAATAGGGATTCGTACGCATGTGAAGAATGAATACGTTGTGAATCAGCATTGGGTGGGAATTAAAGAAGATGTCCTGTAGTGGAATGCAGTGGATGGATTTGAAAACAATTATTATGTGGTCATAATCTTTGAAAATATGGGATCTGTAATCATTGCAATTTTAATGATATTCTTTGGCTTTTGAGATTGTTTTACATGCCAATTGTGTAAAGTGAAGAAAGGTACCCCAAGTCAGCAATATGAATTGTTGAACTTGTCTGCAAAGGTGAGGTGTACTGTGAGGCTCTATCAGTTACACCAAGATAGGGGAGTAATTTTTCTCTTGTGTGAATTCAATAACTAAACTCAATAGTGGTTCATTCCTTAATGCACATGAGTGAGTACAGTGACTTCCACTGGTCGAAGGTCTACGACGCATGAAAGTAGGCAGTATTCTTGCTATTGTAGAAATTCTGCTTAGTCAGAGCAGGCAAATGAAAACTTATAGTGAGGAGTGGTTTAGGCAGTCCTGACAGTATTGTGATGTTGTATCACCAGAGTGCTAGTATGGATTGGCTAGTGAACACCACAGCCATGCTGCGATAGGGCGACTTTTGACAGAGACACACTAGTATAGATGGACAGTTCATGAAGACAATAGAGCGAAGAGTGTGAAAAATCGAAATGGAGAGTGACTGAGAATTTAGTAGGGGAAATCACTTGTCCAGAAAGGAGAAAGACATAAATAGGGAAGATAAATTTCCCCCCAGGAGGCACACCAGCTAGGGAAATGGCAGCCAAAGAAGGGTTACACATGTGCATGTGGCTTATCCAATGGCACGAATGCACATCCAAAGACATAGAACTGCGATTTCCATTCAACAGGACCTTCCATATCACTAAAATAGAGAATTTGAGGAGAAGAATGTAGGACTTAACACCTTAGCCCAGGCAACCCCAACTTGAAGCCTTGGAACTTTGGGAGCAAATGGCAAGTGAAAAAAATGAAAGAAATTTGAATTGAAGATTCACAGTAGGGATCTTAAGGGAGAAGCGCCCAGGACAAGGAAAGACAAAGAAAATAGGGGAGGAAGCTATTGAGACTGTTGAAACCTATCCCAGGATAGAAAAAACATTGATAGAGAAGAACAAGTCTAAAATGGAGACAGAAACAGAGAGTGAAGAGGAGGATGACTTCATAGACAGGCTCCTCAGGCTCCTCAGCATAGGAAACCCCCATATAATGCAGCAGTTACTGCACTGAGTGCCACAGACCCTGCCGTACGGAAGACCGGGTTAGTCGTAGGATCTCCTGTAGAAGCCTGCGCACTATAATTCCTATAGCCAAACACCCAGGACATATTGTTTGAGGTCAAGGACAAAAAGATTTCATGCTTACTTTGTCTTTGGGATAAGTAGGCCCAACCCCCTGCAGCACAGACCCTTTGGCTGCAAGTTTACAGTACGACATTATAGAGCATGAAAGGGAATTGTCTCCAGTTGTGGTAATATTTGTGTCCAGATGTATAAGCTGTTTGAAGTTGTATTTATGCTTCATTAATGTAAAGCTTTTATTATAAGGATGAGCGCTATAAATAAATGTTGTTAGAATTGTATTCAGAAAGTGTGCTTCTCATTATGTGGTGTATATCTGTTCCTTAGTTTTTAGGAAATGTACATTTAGAGGTGCTTGGGGTAGTCATGAACTGGTAAATCTTCTGAAAAAGTTAGTGATATGTAGACTGTTGGGTGCCATTATCTTTACAAAAAATAACATAGAAGAGGGCATACCCTGACAGCCTAGCTCTAGTGGGAGGACTGCAGAGGGCATTCCCCCAGTGAGTAAAATTTGTACTTGCGTCACCCAGCGTGGCACTCCTGGGAGGTTCCACAGTGCTTCCTCAGGAAGTTTGCATAGTGTCGGAGTACCATAGGGTGGAAGTTAGTTTGACAGGTATCTTGGGAATACCGTGGTACCTGATTTTTGTTTTTAAGTAAAAGGTAAAAGAGAATGTGGCCATTGGTTGCATGCAGAAATTAGGCGCAGGGCCTGCGGCCAACCTCCATTGCAGATGGCGAATGCCATGCACAACAGAGGTTGGGCGCAGCGCCTGCCCAAAGTCTAGTCCCTGCTGATGACCCCTGCTGAGCACATCTATCTATCTTTCTATCTATCTATCTATCTATCTATCTATCTATCTATCTATCTATATATATATACATATATATATATATATATATTTCTGATATAACTAAAAAACAAATCCTTTACAATTAAAGTGAGACACCTAATAGTTTGTGGTGTCACATCCTGTGACATCACTGTACATCCATTCGGATTGCTAATTAGTACAACCACATATATTTTTTAGGCCTTGGTTTGCACTACATAATTACAGAGACAAAGTTGTAGGGTGGTCCAGGTATAACAGAACTTCTATTACAATTAAAAGCATCCTTTACTGCACAGATAAAACTCCTTTGTTCTTCCACCAATTTTCTTTCTGTTCGCATTGGGTTGACCTTCCCTCCCCCAGTACCCTACCCCCCTTCCTCTGCATGGCCCTGTCGATTGCTGATTGAGCAACACAATGTTAAATGATGTTTGCCTGGGTGAGAAGTCTTTGTTTTCTTTGTATTTTGATAATTAGCTTATTTGAAAAAAAGCATTTGGTTCTTGGTTCAGAGTGTTGAACAATTAAACCGCCAACACAATTGCTGCCTGGTGCCATAGAAACATGTACTGAAAAAAACATGTGAAATACTCAATTAGCATCTGTGATATAAAGTCCTCAATTCGTTAGTCATTTCAGCTGGCTAAATATTGCAATAAAAGATAATTACAAACAGTGTAATGTTCCTGAAAATATCAGTGGGACTTTTTATGGTGACGTTTGCAAGATGTATACTGCGGGCTGTGGGGAAGGCCTGGAAGCAGGGAGATTCGCAGCTCTACAGCGGTCACAGAATTAAGTATAGATGCTAGACCATTTACACTGCTGAACTTATGAATGACTAAGAGAACTGCTTTACATCATTCTGCACAACCCAGTATCTGACCACCCCCTGGTGAAGGAAAGCAGACTGGGAAAACAAGCAAGAATTTAAAACGCTTCTGTTTAGTTATAAATTTGATTTCTTTATTGTTTTCGTAGCTTCCAACTTCCTACAGGTATAAATCGCTTTGAATATGCATCTATAACTTAACAGTGATGTCATAACTCTAACTTTACTTCATCTGATTCTACTTCCTCATCCTAGCCCTTACATCATTAGGTGTGCCCACTCACTCCTTCCAACCCGCCCTTTCCTCGGGATGCACCTATAAAGAACAAATTCTACCCAGAAACCTCCTGAGATCAATTTCAGAATTACACGAAAAGCTCAACTGGCACACAAACACAACAGAGCATGTTGCAGAGATCCAAATAGCCAAAATGAGAAGCAGTTTCAGTCCTTGCAATGTTCCCAACCAGGAATATACAGAAAAGCATGTGGCTGGACTCCATAACAGAGAAAGGTAGAAGGATAAGGAACCCAAACCTCCCACAGGAGTGTTAGCAGAAGTAAACAAAACACACTCAGGGCAGGCCAAGCTCCAATCCCAAAAAAGATGCCAGTTGGGCAATAAAACTGGGATAAGGAAGTAGAATCATAGTAATGCTACTTCTGTACGTAGTGAAAGTATTATAGTCCTTATCGCTTCCCCAGTCTTTTCATCATAAGGCACTATTCAGGCTGCAATGACCACCATTGATGGCCCACCAAGATACTCCAGATGAAGGTGGGAGAACTGGACACAGGAGGCGAACAAGTAACCAAGCACCTGTGCCAAATCAAGCCAATAAGCACTACAAGTCTAAAAGGCAGAAAACACAATCAGTTCACCAAGAGGGACAGGCGAAATAGAAAGAGATTTATGCACTGGCAGGCCCTTATGGGGCAACAGGACAACCAAAGGAAGCTGAAGACAGACACTGTCAAGCATACCAGGCGACAGTCAGTGACATGAAGAAAGAAAGCCAAAAAAGTACCAAAAGGCTTCAAAAAGAAGACTCCCTGCAGTGAATTCATACCACAGTGCAAGAACACAAGAAACAAATCACCACTTAACTACGCCTCCAAGGAATGGGTAAAGGGACAGGGATGTAAGCAAAAAGGTCGAATTCTAGGACAGGAGAAAATGGCTACCGAACTAAACTGAACTTTATGCAACCTGCGAAGCACAAACTGACAGCACAGCCATTATCAGCACACAGGAGCACATTAGCCAAGCTACACAAAGGCAAATGACTACTTTCATAATTGTTGCTCTAATTTAAAAAACTATCCTCGGAATTCCCCACCACCTGTATCCGAAGTTTGTAATCTAGGGTTTCCGTATGAAATAATCTTTTTCCTGCTCAAGCAAGTGAATAAGAACTCCTCTTGCTCTCATCAACTTTGTTACGCAAACACTCTTCCCTTCCTTCCAGTGACTTCTCATTAAATGATGATACTATCCACAATTGTCTCTAGGTTTGACTACTGTAATTCTCTCCATCTTGATTTCCTGCTTACAAAATCAGAATAGAGCAATATGCCTTATCTTCAATACACAAATCATTCCCATTTATCCTCCTACATGGCCACCCTTCATTGACTTCCCAATACATAAAATATTATTTTCAAAGATCTTTGCCAGGTCAAATCGGGCTTATGATAATCAAGGCCTTCCTTATCTTTGTTATAAATATGTTAATTGCTGTCACTTCCTGTGGCCTACTTTTGCTTGCTCTCCATTCCCAAAATTGGCAGGGTAGGACCTGTAAGTAAATTAGTTTATCGCATTTGATTGATTAAAGTCATTATACGTTCTCAATTAAGACAAAAAAATCTAAGTGTACTACAATTGGAACAACGTGACTTTCTTACAAACAATTCACCTTGAAGTACGTAGACGAAATAACATTTCCAACATACGCATTTTTAAAAAAAGAGTATCACGTTAAAGGCGACGCCAATAATTGTAATGGAAGTTATGCACGGTTTCTAAAAATAGCGTGGAAATAAATGCTCTGATATGATTCCAATATTAAGGATTCTGTTATCAAGAAAAAAATGTTTATTACAATTTTTGCCTCTGGAGCCTAGCCCCTGACAACACCGCAGGAAATGTAGTGATTTATTTTCAGTCACACAATCTACGTCTTTCATTTATAAAGGGTTGGTTACACCAAGACGATCTCAGTTATTTGATAGCTACTAACATAAAATGCACGTTGAGAATATTTTTGAAGATGATGTGTGTATTGGCTCCGTGAAAAAAATTATTGGTAAGGCATGTGATGACTTCTTCTCCTATCAGAACTCTAAGGGCATGATCACAAGTTTGGCGGTCTTGGTACTGCAGTGGTGGTGGATACACGTCTGCAGTGTTGGCGGGATGACCGCCCGATTACAATTTATGCAGTACATACACAAAAGACCACCTCAGTCCCACCTACATCACCAGCAGATCTAGACCATGGCAAGAGAGGCCAATGCATCTGTCGGAGGGCGGACAGCCAATGTTACTGCTGGACCAATTACTAAGTCCTTTTCCACCAACGTGAATGTGGTGGCCCAACCACTACATCTGAGCTGGGGGGAAGGGAGGGATAGAAGGCAGAACCACACCTGTACTGTTTTACACATTCAGTACCATCGTGGAGCCGATCGTACATGTACTTTCCCTACGTGTGCTACTGGATGACGCCCAAAACCAACACCATCGTAGACACAACCGATGGTAAGCTAAACACTTACCCATTTCCATCAACTCAACAGCAAATAGATGCCCCGCCATGGACCTGGCAAGGGGTTTGTGGTCCCTGGGCCAAACATATTTTGGGCGCCCCTGTTCAGAGTTGTTCTCAATGTATGACTCAATCACAGCTCTATGATGCCCTCTTTGGCCAGGTCACTGACACTGCAAGCCACACTCTACAAAAGTCGATATGTGTGCACAGCTCATAATCAGGGATAGTGATGTGTGTATCAAATTGTGACATACATCAGAACCTGCTCATCAATATCACACCTATTAATCTCAGTGACACCCTCACATTGCTCACATGCTAGGTCCTGTTGTGAAATCAAATGTACATCTGTATGGTTCAGTCATTAAAATGAGACACACCTTCTCTGGTAACTCTCTGTAATGGACTCACACATCATCCACATTTAAAGGTAATGTTAGTTAAATGGGATGCAAAATAATCAGTGTGAGAAACATTCAAAGGTCACAATGTAAGTTATATGTGCAGATTAGGTTTGTCTCTATTAGGGTGACCACTGGAAGGCTGGTTGCCTGGGTCACAATCCATTTTGCACATGCCTCAAAACCTTTGTGCAGGACCTGTGGCTTTAAGTATAGGGATAATCAATAGTATAACCAAGTGCCATGTACATGTTGGAAATATGTAAGTGCCAGGTGGCGGCGGTGGCCTTGGCAGCGGTTCTTGTGGCAGTCTTGTCCGCCGTGCAGGTTTTTGCCAACTTGCCTGTTTTTCTGTGCCTCTTCCCCACCTTGGATGGTGGCGCAGCTGTCTTCCCACTCCCAACTGTACCCCTGGGAGAGGCTTTGGTGGTAGATGTTGGGCCTCTCTCCCCACGGGCACTGGCCAACTTTTTATGCTTTTGAGGTGGGGGACTGTCCGTGGTCTGGCTCCTTGGCACACTGGCTGCCCTGCTGTTTGGTGCACTCCAGAAGCCGGTTACTACTGGCACCACTGTTCCTGCAGATGTTGTGGCTGAGGTGCTGGGTTGGGACCTGGAAAGGTGGGGCCTAGGAGACTGAAGGGGTGGGGGAGGTAAGGGGAAGAAGTCAAGGTTGGACAGGAAAAGGTTTTGGGACACACTGGGACGGGTAGATGGAGGGGGTTTGGGAGTCGAGGAAGAGGTAATGGTTGTAGGAGGTGAACATTTGCTGACTTGGGGTGAAGGTGCATGGGCTGGAGGCTGTCGTGAGGTGGATGGCTGTTGGGTGGTGTGTGGCTGCGTTTTTTGTACCTTGGGAGGTGGGCTCACAGACACACTGGGAGAGGACACAGGGGATGTGTGAATGGTAGTGGGGGGGTGACGGCACGTGAGCAGGGTGTGGTGGTGGGTGTGCTGGTGATGGAGGTAGTGGATGAAGATGTAGTGCATGCAGTTGTGAGTGGAGACGAGACGAGGAGGAGGGGGACACAGTGGAGGCAGTGGATGTTGGTATGTCTGCATGTGTATGATGCTTGTGTGAGTGCCTGTGGGATGTGTGGTGTGTGGGGCTTATGTTTGCCTGAGCTTCCCTTGTGTGTTGACATGTGTGCATGCTGGTCTGATGGTGTGCTTGGGATAGGCTGAGGTACAGGGGTTTGGGTCTGGGTGGAGGAAGTTGGAGGGGGGAGGCTAGAGACAGGGACAATGGCTGAGGCCAGAGTTTGAAAAGCTTGCTGTTGGCTGCCTGACCAGAATGAATGCCCTCCAGGTATGCATTGGTCTGTTGCAACTGCCTCTCTACACCCTGGATGACATTCAAAATGGTAGACTGCCCAACAGCGAGGGACCTGAGAAGGTCAACGGCCTCCTCACTGAGGGCAGCAGGGCTGACTGGGGCAGGGGCTGAGGTGCCTGGGGCGAAGGAGATGCCCACCCTCCTGGGTGAGCGGGCACAGGACACACGCTGAGGGGCTGCTGGGAGGGCGGTGCTCGTAGGCGGTGGCGGCTGTGCCTGTAGATGCGGTGGGCACAGAGGGGCCCGCCACCGCAAGGGAGCTCCCATCAGAGGAGGAGTTCGTGTTGCTGGTCTCAGCTCCTGTCCCTGCCGTGGAGCTCCCCTCGCCCTCCGTCCCACTGGTGGCTTCAGACTCCGTTGTGTCGCCCTCCAGGGCCATGTGGGATGCAGCTCCCTCCTGCTCCGGAGGCACTGCTCCTCCGCCTGATGATGCTAATGCACACAAGAACAGGGAGACCACAAAAAGGGGGGGAAGACAGAAGAAAGACATGTTGAGTGCATCCAATACCGCTACAGTTGGCGGACACTACAGACACAGAACCCCCTGCACTCCGCCGTGCACTTAGAGTTCCCTAATTAATCACAGGGACATGGGTTACAAGGCCTATGCCCGATTGCTGCACACATGGAAGTCACAGGTGGGGTGCCACAGGGCCTGCTTTAAGAAGGGACCTTGCCTATTAAACTCGCCTTGGCCTAGGGAAACCAACAGCCCTCCTCCCCCACCCAGACACCTACAATGTGCGCTGAATCAGCAGAATGAGAGCATACTCACCCCCTTGTGGCTGCTGTGATGCCCTCAAGCGCCCACTCAACTCCAGATACGCCACCGCCAGGATCCAGAACATCAGGGGTGTCATGGTGCGACAGGCAACCCTCCCACGTTGGGAGGCCATCCCCAGCTGGGCCTCGGCCGTCTTCTTGCTTCAGCGGCGAATGTCCTCCCATCTTTTCCAGCAGTGGGTGCTCCGTCTGTGGTGGACCCCCAGGGTCCGGACTTCCTTGGCGATGGCACGCCAAATATCCTTCTTCTGGTAGGCGCTGACCTACAGGAATAATACAGGGGGAAAAGTAGAAGATATAACCGTCCGCACCGTCACAGTCATTGGCCCGCATCCCTACCCTTGCCATAACGCACATGCTCTCACCGTCGTATCATGCACGCCTCATTCTCCCCCCCATCTTTCATCAACACCACTCCACACAGGCATTGCCCATTCTGCATGCTCACAGTGTACTTACCTGTTTGTCTGGAGGACCGTAGAGTAGTGTGTACTGGGGGAGGACCCCATCCACTAGTTTCTCCAACTCCTCCGTGCTTTCCCCAGACATACAAGCCATTGTCTCTTCCAGAATGAGGTCACAGCAGCACTTGCAATGTAGGTCCTCTCCTGTCGAAGATCAGGTATCAAGTGATTGAACAGAGCGAAAATGGCGGTGACGTCCACGGCGGTGCATCCCGTCACCGCCGGCGTGCATCGTCATTGGCTCCTGGGACCCATAGGGTCCAATGTTAAGCAATGCAGGATTGCGCCGCGGTCTTCGACCGCCTACCGCGACGGTGTACAACACCAGCACAGTTACCTCATATTCCCTTGTCCCACATTACGGGTCAGGCAGCCACCATTTCAGGGGGCCACATGGCATTAATTTTGACTGCGTCACTAGGCCGTGCTTAAACACTAATACAGATATATATCGATTTTCAAACATTATGCTATAAAGTTGTGTTTACGTACCTCAGTGTTGGTTGACTCTCTGCTCGCTGTTCTCCTCCATAGAGCACGTCCGCTGGGGCAGGTGAGGAGATGGCGGTATCCTCCAGTGGACAGACCGCTGGTGGACCTGTCGACAATGGAGGAGTGACATGTAATTGTCACATACAGACTTGATTGTACCACAATCCTGGAACTGTGTGCCCAGTTGGAGCCAGACCTGATGTGAGCTATCCGCCATCCAACAAGAATCCCCCCTCTAGTGCAGGTCCTGTCAGTACTCCATTTCCTAGCAAGTGGGTCTTTTCAAACAACAGTAGCCATTGCATCAGGGATGTCCCAGCCTATGTCCTCCAACGTGTTGTCCAGAGTGTTGTCTGCCCTGCTGAAACACATGCGCAGCTACATCGTGTTCCCTCAGGTGGAGGATTTGCCCACAGTGAAAGGTGACTTCTATGCCCTGGGACATATCCCCAACATCTTAGGTGCCATTGATGGGGCATGCCCCCCCCTGTAGGAGTGAACAGGTGTACAGAAACCGGAAGAGTTACCATTCTATGAAAGTGCAGATGGTGTGTTTGGCCGACCAGTACATCTCCCATGTAAATGCCAAGTTTCCTGGCTCAGTGCATTACGCTTACATTCTGCGGAATAGCAGCATCCCTTATGTGATGGGGCAACTCCAGAGGCACTGTGTGTGGCTAATAGGTAAGGACATGGACCCAATACAGTGTGACTAGGTGTCTGGGTCTGGGGATGCCCCTAAGAGTTAGTGTGTCTAACAGTTGTCCCTCGCCATTTGCAGGTGACTCTGGCTACCCCAACCTGTCATGGCTACTGACCCCAGTGAGGAATCCCAGGACAAGGGCAGAGGAACGCTACAATGAGGCACATGGGCGAACTAGGAGGACTATAGAGAGGACCTTCGGCCTCCTGAAGGCCAGGTTCCGGTGCCTCCATATGACAGGTGGTTCCCTATTCTACTCACCAAAGAAGGTGTGCGAGATCATCGTGGCCTGCTGTATGCTTCACAACTTGGCTTTGCGACAACAGGTGCCTTTTCTGCAGGAGGATGGTCCAGATGGAGGTGTTGTGGTAGCTGTGGAGCCTGTGGACAGTGAAGACGAGGAAGCAGAAGAAGAGGACATAGACAACAGGAACACGGTGATCCAGCAATACTCCCAGTGAGACACAGGTAAGAAGACAACACTGCCTGCTACATCTGTTTAATTCTTCTCTCATCTGTCTGTCATTTTCACCCAGTGTATGAACACTGAGTTGTCACTTTCCTTTTCGATTTCACAGATGTGGGTCCCACTGTGTGACCTCTGCTTTGTTTACGCATGGACTAGAGCTGTGTGACATAGGTATGTTGACATTACATTGGCTATCGCATTTTTCCACAGTTATTGCAAATACACATTTTCGAAAGCACAGACTGACTCCAGATAGTTTTGTGATCTAAGGGTGTTTATTTAAGTGCAACATAGTGAAGGGGGTTGTAAAATGGTCAGGGGTGATGGTGGAGGAATGTCCATGGCAGAGTCCAGTCTATTAGTCTCACAGGTGCATTGTCCAAAGGGGCATAGGGAGTGGAGCAAGGGCAGTTTAAGTATGGACAGGGTGACAAAGTGGGACAGAAGGATGACAATCAGGGTGGTCTGATTTCTTGGCTGGGGTCTTGGCATTGTTCTCTGTCTTTGTCCTGGATCTCAGGGACCGCTTGCGGGGTGGTTCTCCATCTGCATGGGGTGGGGTGCTGGTGTTGTGGTCCTGTGGCGGTGCCTCCTGTCCACTAGCACAAGCAGAGGTGGTGGGCAGTTCATCGCCCAGGCTAGTGTCAGGGGCCCCTTGTTGTGCCACAGTGTCCCTCCTGGTGTTGACGAGTTCCTTCAGCACCCCTACAATGGTGCCCAGGGTGGAATTGATAGATTTGAGTTCCTCCCTGAACCCCAAATACTGTTCCTCCTGCAGCCGCTGGGTCTCCTGAAACTTGGCCAGTACCGTTGCCATCGTCTCCTGGGAATGGTGGTAGGCTCCCATGATGTTGGAGAGGGCCTCGTGGAGAGTGGGTTCCCTGGGCCTGTCCCCCCCCTTTCGCACAGCAGCCCTCCCAGTTCCCCTGTGTACCTGGGCCTCTGTCCCCTGAACCGTGTGCCCACTACCACTTCCCCCAGGTCCCTGGTGTTGTGGGGGGTGGGTTAGCCTGGGTTCCCTGTAGTGGTGGACACACTGCTGCTTGACGTGTCCTGGGGACAGAGGTATGGGCCCACTGGGTGGGTGCTGTGCTGGTGTTTCCAGAGGGGGGAAGCTCTGTAGTGACCTGTGCCAGTGTGAGGGGAACCGACTGTCCCGAGGTCCCAGATGGGCCAGGCTGGTCATCTTGATCCAGTTGGACAGAGCTGCTGTCAACACTGTGGGCCTCTTCTGTGGGTAGAGTGGACATGTCTGGACCCTCCTGTCCGGTGACATTGGGTAGGGGTCCTGAGGGGTGTAAAGGCATGATTATTGCATCTGTGTGTGCCATGGTGTGCAATGGGTGGGTCACCCTGTACCCCAGTGCTTCCATTCTTGTGTGGGACCTTCTGTGATAATGGTTTAGGGGGGTGTATGGGTATGTGCAGTGGCCATGCTTTGGTGATGGGTGTCCATGCTTTGGTGTTGCATGCAGGGCTTGGGTTTGGGATGTGTGGTTGGTGATAGTGGGACATGTGTGAGGAGTTGGAGTGATGAGGGTGAGGGCGAGGGTGGGGGTATGTGATAGCATGCAGGTAGGGTGGGGGATACAGTAGTTAAAGGTTTGACTTACCAGAGTCCAATCCTCCAGCTACTCCTGCGAGGCCCTCAGGATGCAGTATAGCCAAGACCTGCTCCTCCCATGTTGTTAGTTCTGGGGGAGGAGGTGGGGCTCTGCCGCCAGTCCTCTGAACCGCAATCTGGTGTCTTGAGACCACGGAACGCACCTTCCCCCGTAGGTCGTTCCACCTCTTCCTGATGTCATCCCTAGTTCTTGGGTGCTGTCCCACTGCGTTGACCCTATCCATGATTCTGCGCCATAGCTCCATCTTCCTATCTATGGTGGTGTGCTGCACCTGTGATCCGAATAGCTGTGGCTCTACCCGGATGATTTCCTTCACCATGACCCTGAGCTCCTCCTCAGAAAACCTGGGGTGTCTTTGCGGCGCCATGGAGTGGTGTGGGTGATGTGTGGGGTGGTGTGTGTTGTGATGTGTGGGGTGATATTTAGAGGTGTGTTGTGTGAGGTGCGTGGATGTTGTGTGAGTGATGGTGTTGAGTGCCTCTGTATGCTGGTGTTGTCTTTGCTGTGCTGTCTCTCTGGCCTTCATCAAAATTTGTGGTGGTAAGGGTTTGTGGGTTATGTGGATGTGTGTTTTATATTGTATTGGGTGTGTGGGAGTGGTGTTTGTATGTGTATCAGGTGTGTGTATTTCGATTTGTCCAATGTGGTAGAGTTTTGTAAATGTGTGTGTATTTTTAGCGCAGCGGGGTGTACCGCCAATGGAATACAGCGGTTGAAAGACCACCGCGTGGATTCGTGGGTCATGATAGTGTTGGCGTATTCCTGTTGGTGTGACCGTATCGGTTTTGTTATCGACAGTTTATCACTGATCTTTGGTGTGGCGGACTTGTGTGGGTGTCGAGATTTTGGCGGATTCCGAGCAGTGGGTCATAATAGCTGTGGCGGAATTCCGCGGCAGTGTGTTGGCGGTCTTCTGCATGGCGGTAAGCGTCTTTTACCACCAATGTTGTAATGACCCCCATAGTGCTTTAAGCAACTGAATGTGTTGTTATATGGTTTCAGTGCTCTATGTACTAGGGGGAATTCGGGATTGTAGTGATGGGAGTTGTCATGATCAGAGCTGTACAAAAACAAAGGACCCAGGGAAATCCTCCTTTGGTCATGATCACAGGCTAATCCAGACCTAAAACTAGCCTTGACGGAACACCATGCAATGTTTCTACATGATGTGTTGGTGGTAAGCATCAATTACCATGTCTACTAAGTCAAACCTAGCAGAATTGAAATAGTTCAAAAGTTTATTTTCAGAATTGCCAAGGATATGCGGATGAGGGTCAAAATATGGATTTAGAATGTGGTACATGTTCTTTCCTGTGGGAAAACATTATGGCCCAGGCTCCAATTCACCTCACCCACTTTGGCAGTTACTAGACGCAGAATCCATCTTGCTTAGCATTACTTGTTGACATAAAGTGCCAATGGCAGTCACAATTTGAGGTGGGCTGCAATGGAGCCTTGTACAGATACACCATTGGATTGGTCCTGGTGCTAGTCTGAAGTTAAAAGGTATCTAAGTCCCACTTCAGAAAGGCACTCAGTCACTTTTTTAAACAAAAGTACTGAAATTTCTTCTAAGGCCCAACATAGAATGGGGCATCACTTTTTGAGAAGAAGAATCCTCCTTGCGTGTGATGTCGCTGAAATTGTAGCCACCACCATGGAACTGAGGATGGATGCTGGCCGGTCCACTTTGGACATTTCTCTTTGCATATTTTCTAAGTCCCAGAGCAAAATGTGACTTAATCATTTTTTCGGAGGTCTGAGGCTGTTTGAGCAGGAAAGAGCTGAAATCCAATCCAACAATATGGACTGAAGCTCTGCGGCTCTGGAGGAAAAGTTTTCAAAAGTTTCCAAACTCTGGTTGAGTGCTCATACTGCACTTCAAAGGCTCCCAGGACCACTGAGAAGGGAAAAGTTCAGTCCAGTTCTAGTTGCCACTGGTGAGCTAGGCAGTTCAGGGAAAACTCATATTGTAGTTTTTTGTGTGTCTGTAGCAACACAGAAGGTCAGACAACTAACCCTTGCAGTCTATTTCTGTGTCCTGGGTAAAAGAGTGACCAGTCTCTAGTCATTCAGGGCTGCCTTCGGGTCACAGACAGCAAATCTAGTCATCTTCTAACCTTCCGCAGGCCCAGAAATTATTCTGAGGATGGTGCCAGGGGAGGCCACATTTATGCTTTACACCAGCTAGTGGGTGGGAGTGATTCCTGGGCACTCCTAAACCAATAGGGTAAACGTTTCTGTGAGCAACCCTAACCACTTTTTCAGCAGTTCCTGATTGCCTTTCTGCAAACCATCCCACGCTGTCTTACACTCTCACAATTCAAGATGGAGAAACTCTTTAATGAAAAATAAGTCTTTGAATGAAGTCTGTATCTGTTAAAGGTAAATAGTTATAGATTAAAGTATCTATACTTTGAATTTTTCCTATGTACTGTCATAGACTCCCGTTTTGGTAACAAGACTGCTGGATTTTGGGCAGCAGCACCACTGAGTGTTGGGGACTGAGCCTGATCACACACTGTGTGACAGGTGTCGGACTAACCCTTTCCAGCTAGCTAGCAGTACCTCACAAGTACGAGAGGTAGAAGTGAGTTGTGGCAGCCTATCGCATGACACTCAGACTCCTCAGGGAAGTCAAGGTGGAGCAGCTTTCATCCATTTCTCTCATTTATACAAGTCTCATACATGCAAGGACAAAACAGACGCAGGATCTTGGTTTTAATTGAAGCAACCATATTCAATTGTCAAAAGGCATGTACTGCGATTATGAGGATCATGAAACACAAAGTTATGACAACAGTGGCAAAAAGAAGGAAGCACAAAAAGAGTCCCACCATATTGTCATAATAGTGTGTCTAGCATTCCTACCGACACCACTAAGTTTCTACATTAGAGCGAGTAGCATTGATAGCCCTAATCCGCCCTTGTGGTCCAAGGAAGGAAGCCTAACCCCCATACCTGTACAAAGGTAGAGAAGAGGTCTGTTAGTTTGCTGAGAGTCCTCCCATGTAGATGATGGGGAACCGAAAGGATTTGGCAGAAACTGCAATGACATGCAGTATGAGGTGGCAAACTTGCTGGAATGTCCCCTCTGACATGTTGGGGGCAGTGTGAAGTTTTATAAGAACATATCTGTTGTTCTAAGGACTGAATTGACATGACAATACATATTTTTCTCTGTAGGGTAAACAATGTTCCCTTTGGACTGGAAATACCCAGTAAACATTGTGTACAGCCTTGGGTTGAGCACAAGCTGAGACTGTTGTGCAAAGAAATGAGTAACAGTTTCTGCAAAGAAGGACAACTGATAAAAGAAATAAAAACATCTCCACTAAAATGAAGTGTTGCTAAAATAAGAATAGGAATAAAAGTGAAATGTAACTAGTTAAAAGGCCTCAGGCACAGAGCTAAGTAATGCACCTGTGTAAAATGCTAAAATAACTTCACAACAGTACCAGTTACGGCGTGACCACTAACATTTTTATTTTTGGCCTAGCCACTAGGGAATTTATAATGTCACATATGTTCCACTCTTGAATATAATGCACTCTATCATATGCCAGCATGATAAACTGTACTGTGTCTGCCAAAGCCTAAATCAAGCCCTTTGTTATTTTAAAATACTCCACAATTAGCATTGGTCCCAGGTGACATTCCATTCCACAGTTCGTAGCCCCAGCTGCACAAATGGTGGTGCCAGCAGCCTAAATGTGAGTATGTGCATGTATAGGGTATTTCTATAGCACAGAGCTAGCCAAAAGGCAGTGGGGAGCACTGTATATGGTCATAAAAACAACAAGTAGTACAAGAGGAAGCCGGGGTGTAGATGGTTATTGCATTGAAATATAGTATTCTTTAAAGAGGTGAGCCTTGAACTCACTTGCTTAGAACATAGAACTGGCAAATTGAAGCAATATTAGGCCAGTCCAGATTGATACAGGAATATTGTTCCAGATCAAGGGCCCATAGATGGAAAAGGCCTGCTGTCTTATTTTTTCTTTTTTATACGTCCTAATCTGCAGTCTAATTGTGTCCTGCTGCAGATGTGCTGAGAACCACTACAGGTGATAAGCTGGTCTGCAAGATAAAGTGGGTGCTGCTCATGATAGCTTTGTAAATGATGCAGCTGGTTTTGAAGATGTTGCGGGCAGGCTAGGGGAGCCAAGGGCTGGCAAGGGGAGCCAATGAAGTTTCATCAGGACGAGAGTGATGTGATCTTATTTCTTCCAGACCTAGATGAGATGTGCTGAGGTGTGTAGGATGCTCCTAAAGAGTGCCAGTGTTAAGTCTATGAGGCCATATATAGGGCAATACCACCAGTAACATGCAAGTCCTCTGTTGGCAATCAGCACTCTGGGCACTTTAGCACTGCTAAGCAGTTCTAAAGTGCTTGGGCTCTTGTCTTAAAACATGGTAAAATTGGTCTACAGATGATTGGCACACTTTATTTACTTATAAGTCACTAGTATATGGGACTAAATGTATCCAGGGCCTCGATATTAAAATGCTACTAGTGGGCCTGCAGCACTCAGTGTGCCATCCTAAAATGTAGCCCATTGAAACATGTCTCAGGCCATCAATTGTGGCCTGTAGTGCAGTTTTAAACTACCATTTCATCCTGGCAAAATAAGGGCTAAGCCTTCCTTTTCAATACATATAAGTCAACTCTAAGGTAGGCCACGAAGGCCCAAAGGGCAGGGTACATTGGAAAAAGGTAGGGCATGTGGTTTTTAAGTTTCACATGTCCTAGTAGCGAAAAGCCCCTAAATTCAGTTTTCACTAGTGTAAAGTGTATTGCTACCATCGGATAACATCGGCTTACCTTATTACATTTAATAAGTGTTAACATTTGATTGGGAATAGGTAGAAATGGCATGTTTGGACTGACATGAATTGTATTTAATTTAAAATCCTCTTTAATGGTAAAGTTAGATTTTAGATTACAATTTTGAAAACGCCTCTTTTAGAAAGCTGCCATTTTCCTACCCAAAAGCTTCTGAGGTCTTCTAGGAGTCTCCAGCTGCCTAGGCCTTTTAACGGTTCACCTATTAAGAATGCATATTGGGCCTAGACAATGAACAACAGGGGACTTGGTGTAGGGGGGATGGGCCACTCTGCCAGAATGGTTGGCAGAGTTGTTCCCTGCCCCATTAACAATCTAAAGGGCTTGCCTACAGCATAAACAAAGAAACTTGACACTAGCCTTTTGCCACCTTGGACTCCTTGAAGCCTTGGCAGGGGAAGGAACTTTCCAGACCAAATGTAGCGGCAGCCTAGAAGATTCCCCTTATTCAATGGATGGCACCAGGTGTAAATATTAGACCTCCAAAATCACTTTTCAGAACAATCCTGAACCTATGGACATTACAGAAGAAGGACTGCCTTGTTCCCCAAAGACCTGCCCTGGTGTTTGAGGACAACCTGACAACCTTGTTCTCCAGAGGACTGCTTGAACACAAGCCTGGAATTACTTAGAACATTGTAGGTGTGAATATAATACCTTAACGGCTGCTATGTCCCTACTACTCTGTATCGCCTCACTCTCAGCCTTGACAAACTACTGGAGGGTGGTGGTTCTTTGTCACTAGAAGTGCTAAACATGTGCATACTGATTAAGGGGAAATCAACACAGTCCTCATATAAATTTGAAGTGTGATATGATGACTATGATGTCACACAAAAAGCTAATCTACAGGCTAAATGTCCACACTGCTAAATTCAAGACAATAAAGAGACTTTTTCTGTCTGCAAAGCCTCTCCTATGCCACTGCTGAATGTCGATTGTTGACAACGAAAACGAAACATGGTCTTCCCTTCTTCTAATGTGGTTATCTAAATAGACTTTGGTCAGCAAAAAGGAGATTTTTATGGCATCATTTCATGCAAGTTTTAGATAGTTAATGGAAGCTAGAATACCTCTGCATGCTTCTACACATTCTGAAATATATCGTTTTAAAATCGTACTTTCAATAAACTAATTCTAATATGTTTTGGTGTGTTTACTTTTCCAATACGAATTCCAATTGTATTCTTAATTTCTGAAATATACCATCTAATTCGTATGAAAAGGCAACTTGCCAGCGATTTAAGTGTTATGTGGGAAGAGTACTGATGTGCACCCAACCATAGATTGTATGGGTACTGCAAGCTACCTCAGAGTTCCTTGATCTTATAAAGGAAGATGGATTACTGTGATTTACTATTTGAAAATCAGTGCATTTTAATGGGAATAATTGTAGTGTCTTTCCCACTTTTTATTTTACATCGTGACAAATAAAAAAAACCTCAAAATATTGCTCATTAATTCTCAAATATACTTTGTTTTAATGTTATGCCGCATGATAGCGAGTTTGTGTTTGTCTGTAATGTTAAATGATTAATCGTGAATGCACACGCTGTACAAAGTGACAGAACTGACATGTTACTTTCGTCCTCAGTGTGTACCCTAAAAACAAAATTGTGTACTACTCAGACCTGTTATTTATAGTGCTTAGAAAAGGTAAGGCAGAATTTAGGTATCAAGCAGAATGTTAAAAAAAAGCCCTGGCAATATTAACAGAGCTGGCGTATACCTGAAATCATGCCTTCATACTTTCTCTCATGCTTGCTCTCACGTATCTTTTCATCCATCCATTGAGTCTTTCTTGCATTTTCTGACTCGTCAATCACTTTCAGATACAAATCTTACCTTTTGGCTTTCTCAGTGCTTGTTCTCCTAGGGACGAAACTTTAGTGATAAAGAAAATTTGGTGATAACGTTTCTATAATGGCAAGAAACTATAGTGGTTGAAAGCTTAACACATACAGTTAACATATCAAAGCGCTTAGCTAAGGCATTTATCTTCTCAATTCAGCTCTGCACGCTCTCAAATACAATCTACCTAAGTAAAACTGTATTCTATCGCCAAGTCTCTGCACATGAATTAATGAAAAGATGAATGAATCATTAAATTAATTAATTAATCAGACTTGTAGAGCATACTGTTACCCAGCAGGGTTTCTTCACACTAGGTTAAAAGCTGCAATGAGAGGGAGGTCCAGCGAGAGGAATAACTATCGTAGGCAAGACAGGAAACAAAAAGGTTTCAGGCATTTGCAGAAGAGGTGATGGTTGGAAAAAAGTCTGAAGGTAAGCGTAAGAGATTTCCAATGTTTGGTCTCAAGTAGGCGAATGACCATCTACCCATCCAAACTTTTCAAATGGATGCATGTTTGAGTAGAGAAAGGGAAGCAGACTGAAGGGATTTAAAAGGAATGTAAGGTTAAAATAGCTTCTGTAAATAAAGAGATCTGGAATGGTGGAATTGCTCTTTACACTAAACAAATAGCCTAAACACAACCCTACTGACTATTGGGAGCCAATGAAGTAAGTCCATGAGTCAGATAATGAAGTAAGGCAAGAATACCTAAGATAAAACATGCAGCTTCATTCTGGATGACTTCGAGTTTAGAGAGCAGATGTTGAGGGTGTCCCAGTTAAACGGAGTTTCCAAAGTCAAGGCAAGATGCAACTTAACAACAGTTTTGTGAGTACTGAACAGTAACATATGATGAATCTTAGCAGCATCCTGAGGTTAAAACAGTAGATAGCAGCTGTATGAGTAATTTGGGGACCAAAAGACAATGTAGTATCAAAGAGGACACTCAGGTTCTCTCGGATTTAGAGGGAGAAGGGGGGTTACCTAAGCTGGGAGTCCCAAGTTGGGGGATCAGGTGCTTGTCAGTCCACTGATGCTGAGGACTTCTGTTTTGTCAAGTGTAAGCATAAGGCTATTGGAATGCTATTGTAATGCATCCACTGCGCCTCTTTGGAAAGACAGAGGGAAAAGTTGGACTGACCAGGCTCTGTTTTGCCCTCCACGCTAATGATCAGTCAAATGTCATCTGAATACATCATTAGGGAAAGTTCACAAAACCAGATGAGTAGTGCTAGAAGGTAACAAAGAGGTTAAATAGGGTCAGACTCAGAGAGGGGCATTTTGAGAACCCATAATCTAAAGTCTTGATGGAAGAGCTAAAAGGAAGAAGAGACAAAACTTAAGATTGATCTGAAAATAGATTTGAGGTGCTGTCCATGATAACTAGGCCCCTAATTCTGATGAGGATGAGCAAATTGGAGCCAATATTAAAGGGAGGGCAGCCTTCACTCACAGGTGCACTCTCTTGTGGAGTTTGTTGGTGATTGACAATAGAATGGTTTCAATGTTGTAAAATGAGAGAAATCCAGTTTGAAAGGAATCAAGCATTTATGAAATCCTAAGACTGCAGAAACTGAATGTTGACATGTCTTTCCAGACTTCAGAAGTGAACAGAAGCAAGGAAATATGGCAGTAGCTGCTCGAGAACGATGAATCCAGAGATGGTTACTTAGGTAATTGTAGCATCCTTCCCAGCCTGGATACCTGCCAATGACAATGCCAAATACAGAGCTGTAAATCACAAATATTTATTCCTCTGTGTGTACCTGTGAACTGCAACATTCTAAACCAAGCTTTCATTACATTCTATTCCACCAATGAGGTCACACTGGTACAGAGCCCATTAGGACTTAGAAAGTTTCCATTTTAAAACATACAAGTCCTTACTTCTAAGCTGTAGGAATGTAGGCCTCAGTGCTCTCTCCTTTATTCGGCTTTATACTCCACTTCAGCGCCATGACACCTGTATAAATATTTCAGTGGTCTATAAAATCCTTAGCATAACATAACAAAGATTACAATGATCTATAATCACTGAGCAAATAGGAGCCTCTCCTCCAGATAAAATAGATGCAGGGTTATGGTCAAGGAGAAATTCCACACTGATCATTCTTCTCAATTCTTAGAAAAATTCTGGTGAAAGGAGCAAGAAAGGCGTTCTCAAGACAAGAGAAGTCCAAAGGGATGCTTGCATGGGTGTGGGGGTCAATTGGAAACAAAATATATTGCCATGATTTGAATTTTAAAGTGAAAGAACTTAGACAGTGAGTTATAGAATTCCAGAGAAGGAAAGATAGTGTTAGTAACACAAGTTGGAGATATGGCTTTTTGCTATTTTAAAGATTTCTTTTGCATAATTGCTAGCCGATGATATACACCGGTCTCATAACAAGGAGCCAGCAGAACACATTTTAAATTTGTATTCTTTGACGTAGCAGACTTTGAAAGTATCACTATCGTTCATTCACAATAATATTTGGAGGGTTTTATAATGGCGTTTGCAGACTCTAAGATCTCCAGAGTAAAATGGGGTAGACGGCCTTCTGCAGTATCCATGCAGACTCTTGAGGGAGCTACCTCATTAAGTGAAGATAGAATCCAAACATTAAAATTAGCAGCATTGTTGTCAAGTGAGTTTCTGACGGAGGGCATAGAAGTGAGAAGAGACCTGAAAATTATTTGGAAATTATTTTATTCCACCTGCATGCTGGCTTAGGAACCAGAGACTGGCAGGTCAATGTAGACAGGTTTGGGGAAGGAAAATAAAAAATGGGGAAGCCGAAGTGGTCTGTCCACCCTAGAGGAAGGAGATTTGTAAATTTAGAACCAGGTGGAGAGAAGAAGCTATCCAGAAGATGGCTAGCCTGGTGAGTGGGTGAGGACTTGACATATGCTAAGTAGGGTACATATTAAGGCATGTTGCAATCAGTTCAGATGGATACGCCTTTTTGTAGTTGAGTAGGATGTTAACACATGTTGTAGGTCTGCAGAATTATGAAAGACAGACAGAAGTAGATAAAGAAAATGATACTTGGGGTAGCTCTTCCGAGAAGTTGCATAGAAAAATCTCTGCTGATGGCCAGTTGTGGGCAGTTGGAAGTTGCAGGCTCCTCAACATTTTCGACATCGCCCTCAGAGTGCTGAAATGGCCATGACACAACTAAGAATTTGTGAGAAACTCTGAGGGGAGTCTGAATGCAGTGTTTTCTGTTTATGTCAGAACATCATGGACCCAGACTACTGCAAATTTTGAACCCTGCGTAGGACCAATAGGTCGAGATATAGTCTCACTATGTCACCATAATTCATGTGTCTTGGGCTACTCTGCGTCCTCACACCCTGTAATTTACTATCTCTTCCAATCCATTGTGTTCTCTCATCCACTTTGTAACCCCCACATCCCCTTTATCCACTCACTTCCAGTCCCTTTTTCTCTGTCTCCAGAAGCGCACTCTTCTGTACCCTCATTCACTCTATGATCTCTATTACACACTCCATACAACTCACCTATTCACACAACTCTCATCTCTATGAAAGATGTAATGAGGTTTCAGCTTAACTCAATGTTCCATTGAAATTAATTGGATGGGTTGGACATTATGGATGGTGTCAGAAAAGAATTTGGACTCAGCCTTGTTAGCTTTTATTTTGTCTCTCTAGGTTTCCTACAGTGTGCAGACAATCATTTACTTGCTATGGTATCCACCACGTCTATGGGTGGAATAGAAGTAGAAACAGGGCTGATCTCAGCTGCAACATTGGAAGGCTGATCCCTGTTATTTTGAATAGCCACTGAAGGAGGACTGCTCCCTCATCTATCCTTTAGTGAAACTAGAGAGAGTACTTTTCCCAGCCAGTGCTGCACGACACTTGGGGACAGATTGCACCACATTTAAATAAAAATTTATTTAGCAGAGTTTGGTTTGTTTTTTCTGTGAGCAACTTATGGGAAGTTTATTGCTAGAGCACACTAACTATTTTCTATTATCTGGATAGCTTTGTTAACAGCAGTGACTACTTTTGTTGTTTTTGTAAAGATACATCTGGATGACAGTAGCTACTTTTTTGTGCTATTTATATATTTTTTCTTTTCTCAATTGTTAGTTTCAGAACGCCAGCGCAGAATATATTGGCTCCTCAAATGTACCTCCAGATGCCTGGGCAGAAGCGTGTACTAAGGGAGGATTGGAGAAAGTTGTTTGAGATCTATATGGAGATGTTGTGTGGTGATGTGTTTGCGAAACAAAAACAAGCCATACTAAAACATTATTTAGGAGTGGAAGGGAGGAAGGTTTTGAAAACTTTACTGATTGCTGTTACCCAATCCATGGATGCTGAGGATATTTCTGACGTGGATGAAGAATCTGAAGATGAGTGTATAAATGCAATGAAAGCCATGGAGGAGAAGTTTGGGAAAAATAAGTGTTGTGGTTAAACGACACACAATTTCCTCCTGGGCACAAAAACCCAGTGAATCCATTGCTCAGTATGTAACTGTGTTGCATACATTGGCAGCCACATGCAAATAAAAGGATTTACATGAGAAAATCATAAGAGATGAGTTGATAGAATGAGTAATGTGAAGATACAAGTGAAATTATTAGATTGGAAGGATCCTACATTACAGAAGACTATTAGTGCAGCCTGTTGAATGGAGAACACGTCATGGTTTGTCAGGTAACTTAACCAGGGACAAAACGATAAGAAAGCTGATCCAGCCAATTCTGACACTGTTGATGCTGTAAAGAAAAACATATTTAAAAAAGAGAAAGCTGATAGCTGCAATGTGGATAATAAAGTACAAAGTGACATGGACGAACAACTGTCCTGCAGGTGTGGTAGCATAAAACATTTAGCTACATCCATGTCATTTCCAGCATTGAAGGCTACATGTTTTAAATGTATGAAACAAGGGCACTTTTTAAAAGAGTGTGCAAGTTTGTGGAACGACTAGGAAAACAACAGGAAAACCAGAGTATTAATGCAATAAAAGATTGCCGAAAGATTGCCGAATGAGGGACAATGATGAAGAATGTGACATAGAGGAGAAAACATTTGGGAGCAGATTTACAAGAAAGTGGCACATCAGCTATGATGCGTCACTTTTCTTGTGCCCCCCTGTACCCCCTAACGTCATCATGGTAGCACTGTATTCACAATACAGCGTACCATGATGCACGTTAGTACGATTGCGCCAACATTTTTTACGCTATTGTGGCGCATTGGTCGACTGGTACCAAAAACTATGGCGCTAGTCCAGCAAAGAGTGTCACTTTAACGCCTGTCCAAGGCAGGCGTTAAACATGATGGGAAAAATGGCACAGTGAAATCTAGTAAATTACACTGCCCCATTATTCTGGGCCTCCTAACGGGAGAACACCCCTCTTGCATACATTATGCCTGGTGCAGGTATAATGTGGTGCAAGGGGTTACAAAGAGGCACAATGCTTGCATTGCTCCACTTTGTTTAATCTGGCACGGGAAAAGGCCTCCTTGCGCTGCCTTAGCTTAAAAAAAAGGCACTAGGGCGGCACAAGGAGGCGCTAGGGGCTTCTAAATATGCCCCTTGATGTTTTAGTGGTCATCAATGTGATATCTCATGATCTGGGTGTGGCTAGGAGTTTTGCAGGCATAAATGGACTAGAGGTTCCAGTGTGGGCAGACTTTACTACAAAACGTATTGGAAAAGTGTATCTGAGAGTTGGAGTAGATGAGCAGGAATGAGTAGAGAAGCCTGTGTTGTTGAGGGGTTGTTGCCATTGATTATACTTTAATAAGGACAACCACTCCATTGCTTTTTCAAATGGGGACAATTACAACTCAAGAAGTGCTCCCAAGAAGTATATATGCTGTCTCCCATTACAGAGATTGATTTTGTAAACTTTTTGTAGAGGATTATGAGGCCTGCCTCGGGGTGGGAAGGGGTTGGTCAGGAGACAACACTCAATTACAAGCACAGAAACAAATGCAAACCTTGTTTATTTTTTCTTTTCTTGTGGAGGTATTTCAACTGCATCATGCTGAAAACAGTGATGTGAGGAATCATTTCTGGCCAGCTGTTGGGGCTTAGAGTCAGAGCGATAGGTCATGATGGCAGGAAGAAAATGATCTACCTAAATGTAATGTACTTTAGGAACGCATCTTGTCAATTCTTACATTGAAATGGAACACCTCAACATGGCTGTCACAATTTCATTATTACATTACAAGCCCCTCTAAGCGGAGGCGCTGTGAGAGTCTTGGGCCAACAGCATCAACACCTCTCACCAGTGCTGTGCCAACAATCGGTAGCAGCTGGTGAGCTTTGAACGAGGTTGGGCTTAAATAACTGCCCAAAATTTAATTGAGTGGGCAACCAAGGAAAGTGAGCCTGATGCTTCGTGAGAGTTCTAGTGGGCCTCCCCAAAGGCGAATGTTTAAAAACTGGGTTAAAGCGAGCATTTTACCATCCAATTTGGAAACCAAATAGACAAAATGCCACTGGCTTTATAGAAAACTCAAGAGGGCCACTTCGGAAATATTTCAATGCCTAACCCTGAATGACCTTAGGTAGACCATGTCAACGTTGGAAAAAACTGCATTCTTCAACAGTTTGACATGGCATTTAATACTTGTTTCTATACTTATACCGTCCACTTATTTTCAAGTAGTACTAGCACATATCAGTAGACTTGCTATACTACTAACGCACAGGATGAGCCCTTCACAGCAAGGCTGCTGGACTTGTGGTTGACAGTGCTGGAATTTCCGTGCAATGAATGGTACATCCACTTTTCAGGTGTTCTACTATGTGACAGATTGTACCGACACATATCAGCAAGGCTGTTGAATTTTAGGGGGAGAGTCCCACCACCTTTTTGTAAGACTATCATACTTTTACAGAGCCTATTGCCACACTTCACAGCAGTTCTTCTTTACCTGTAGTAGACAGCACCCACACATTTGAGGAAAGCCTATAAATATGTGGTCAGACGATACCAGTTTTTAACATCAGAGTAGCTGAATAAATAATAGACTGCCAGGATATCTCAGCAGGTCTGCAATAATTATAATATACAATTGCAGCAGTACTCAGCAGCAAAATCATACTTTCTGACTGGTAATACCAGAAAATCCAGCCAATCTGTTTTGCTTTACTGGTCCAGAACCAACACTTGTTTTCAGGAATGCAGACTTTGGTCCTCATTAAGACTAGGGTGGTCCTTTCACAGGACCGCAGAAGCCGCTGCAGGCAACATACTGCCAGTAATGGAGGTATTTTGACTGCAATATTGGGAATGTTCCGCTGGGCCAGCTCACGAAAACAGAGTTTTCGCCCACTGGCCGAGTAGAACACTCACCACAACATTGGCGCCAGCTCGTAATTGAGCTGGTGGCAATGTTGAGGTGTGTCAGTTGCGACAGGACCTGTCACGCATTTCACTGCCCGTAATTCGGGCAGTCAAATGCGCGATGGGGCTGTGCATGGTGCCCCTGTGCTGCCCATGCCACGTGCAGGGGCCCCCGGGGGCCCTGACACCCTTATTCCCCCAGCATTTCCTTGGCGGTGTTTACCACCATGGAAAGGCTGGCGGATGGGGACTCGTAATCCGCAGGGCAGCGATGCTTGCAGCGCTGCTCTGGCAAATGACAACCACCGGGACCGCCAGGCTGCAGGCTGGCTGCAGCCTGGCGCTGTTGGCGGTTTGACAGTAGCACCTCTGCCACGGTCATTATGTCCGACCACCATCGCGAGGCTGGCGGTTTTAAGACCACCAGCATTGTAATGAAGCCCTTTATGTTAGTACAGTATTAGCACCTATCATCGATACTACCACGCTTTTATTGGGACAGTGAGAACTTGTTTCTACTGAAAACAAATACTTAATTTCACAAAGGCCCATTCATAAAGGCATACATACGCATGAGTAAACCTACATGTTAATCTACTTTTACACATTTGGGAATTTTACTTTAGTACATTTACTATTTTTGGCTAATCACCACTTATGAGTTTAAATTCACTAGAAAGAGTAGACTTACATGTCTCCACCTTCTGAATTGAGGGGGTGTAGCCTAATTTACAAGTGTAATATTACTACTAGTAACTTTTTACATGAAGGCAGAATTCTCTGCCGCCGCCTCTGTGGAGGAGATTAAAAACATTAATGCACATGCAGTGCTCAAACAGCTTTCAGGAAGCATAAATGCTGCAGCTGCTCTACATGCATGACTACTACTTTACTGAAAAAAATCAACTAAAGAGGATAAGAGTTCTTGCTGGGGTCTATTCCATCTTCTTGAAGCGAAGCACAGGGATCCAAAGTAAGGCTGATGAAATGCAATCTAGCAACATTTTCGCAAGATTTGCACACTGGAAGAGAAAGCGAGGGATTGCTAGTGGTGTTGCAGGATGTTCACGAAAAGGACAAATATGACATTTTCGTTAAGAAAAATTGTTTAAAATAACCCTCTCACATTCTATCATAAGCCCCAACATTCACCATTATTTCTATGGGATGGTGTTGCAGTACCAGGGGTTTGACATGTGCGGAGCTACTCTCAAATATGCTATTGAGTAAACAGCTGGTGCAAAGGTTGTCCACTCATGAATAAAGCGATGAAAAGAGCCAACAATAACAATAGGCTAAAGTTACTGCTCACATCCATGTCTGAGAGACTGTGTCATCATGTTCTTGATCTTTTGGACTGACATCAAAAAAGCAATTATAAGAACTGGCACATTCTCAATAGCAGACAAGTTTTCCTGGTCATACCTCTGCTCATTTTCAAACAGAGTTATAACCTGAAAGATTTTCTGGTCCACACCAGACCAAGAAAAATAACTTCTGATTTGCAAAGAGCACTGTGGCATTTACCTAGAGTTAAGGAACACTATACCAGTGGCCATTGCTGTGTATGGAAATTTATGGAAGACAAGACACAACTCAACCTAAGTCTCTCAACAGCCTGGTAAGTACCTAAATTCACTAACTGTAATATGTAGTCATTCTATCTAATTATTTGTCCTTGTAAATTACGTTATATATGGATGACTACGAAGAAGATCAAAACACATATAGGGAACACACTAAGCAACATTAGAGAAAACACTCCACAATGAAAATGATTGGCCATTTGTTACAGTTGTGACACCACAAAGGTCAGGTCAGATGGACTGTTATTGAAACCAAGCTTATCTTGTCCCACAAATTAATTGTCTAATTTTCTTTTAGAGAAACAACAGTTCTGAGTAGTGAAGTTCAATACATGTCATATTTGTTAAGATAAGCAGATATGTCATGTTGACATCAACACCTCTTCTCAATCCCTCAATCACTTTCACGTCCTGACATTTTACAGCGGAAACGAAGTAAGGCACAACTCCCTAAGAAGGAATCAAAACTTCTTTACAATGCAAAGTGCATACAAACGGGACCTGATATATCAACAACATCATACCCTAGAATACTTTACCAGATCCACAAGGGTAATCGCCAATTAACACAGTAGCCTTTACACTAACAGATTCTCCTTGATTTTTTATTACTACTTTTACAAAAGTTGGATAATGATAAATCTTTTAACCACATACACATTAATTCAACATCGGTTAATCAGATGCCCCCCAACATGCATGCCACTTGCCCCGATTTTTTGATAATTGTGATGTGATAGAGGGACGTAAGTGAACAAGCATTTTTGTAAGCTGAATATGCTCAATATTTGCAAGATCATCATACACTTCCAGTATTTCCTATCACTATGTGAATAGATATGATGTATGAAGGGGTCCAAAAATCCTTTAACCCTCCCCTAGATACTCGTGTATCATTTATGTCATTATGGGCCACGCTAACTAAGCATCCAACAGATTTTTCACAATCTGCTTGGCAAAATATGCACTACTGAATTAATTGTTTCCAAAGGACAGATTTTGCATTGGCTACACAGCTGTGAGCCTTACTCTCTTACTTATTCAGTGTCCTCTGACAACCGTTCAATATCCATTCAAGTATTGTGTTGCTGATTGCACTTACAGACCGTTTGAGAATTCTTCACACATTGAAAAGCACTGAGCCTATTTTATTACTTGTTTTTCTCTGAAAGGAGCCTACTCTTTATAACAACCATGTTGGTTTGGCACTTCATTCATTTTCAGCAGATACACTAGCAATTCCTTCATTGATCATTGATTGGTACTACACAGCATTGTGACCTGTGGAAAGTTACCAACCTCCTTCACTTTACTTTAGTGGGATCTTTTTAGGTTGCTCACACCCTGTTTGGAGGTTGAGCAGAGGTGAGATCCTAACCCAATGTGGGAAATAACCCTTTTCCCAAATCAGTTTTTTTTGTTTCCTGATAAACACAGGTTCAGAACCATTGAATTCCAGTAAAGACTTTCCTATCATTGGATATTTAAATGCCTTTAATTTAATTTACTCCCTCAGTGTGAGTCACACTAGCAGAGAAAGGTATGGTCCTGAAGAATGCCTTAACACCTCTCCTCCGTGGGTACTACTATAGTCCTAGAGCCCACTGTAGCAGGCTATGCTCTCCATAAAAGGCCCGCTCCAGCATTTATGGCCAAAGGTGAGGTTCTTTAACAAGGGAGCGGGACTTTAATGAATGGCAGGTATAGCCCAACTACGAAGGGCTATAAGGCTATTAGAACATTCTGCCAGTAGAGGGCAGAATGGTCTAATAAATACAACCAAGGCCTCATGGAGCTCGAGGGGATTGAAATCCCCTTGGGCTCTGTGAGGCCTTTGTTCACAGCTGTTGATGTGAACAAAGAACATTGGAATGTTGAGGCTCCGGGCTTTTACCAGCCATCAGAAGCCCAGACCACTCCATTGTCTCCAATAGAGCTCCCAACATTCCAGTGTTCTAATTAGGCAGAAACATGGTGACCTCCCATTTTCATTCAAATTAAGTCCCACAATCCTTTTTAGCCTCTATCCACTGGGGACAAGAAAAAATTTAAGGATCAACCAGATGGTAGTTTTAACAGCTTTGTGATTCCCCTCTGCAAGCCCCCCGCCTTACATACTTACAGCACCCTCTACAAAGGATCCCTCCTGACGCGCCATACTCCTAGAGCACCCCTCTCAGGAGGGTTGAAGCCCACACCAGCACCTGCATGGAATCGGTGTGTGGAGGGGTCCTATCAAGAAGCATGCCACCTCTTGGTGGATGAGTGCCTTTGTCAATTAATATAATTGTACCTACACATTTCAGATTTACATTATGATTCATGAAAGCCAACAAGGAGTATCCATTACTGTGTCGTGCTAGACTTACTTCAGGTCTGAGCTGAAGTACATTTACAAATGTTTGGGGTCATTTTTGACTGTGGTAACTTTAAACGTGCAGTTTGTGATTGGCAATGGGTTTCCTATTTTGTGGATAAGTGCATGTCCCTCCACAAACCCCTCCTTCACACGTCCTCAACCCCTCCTGACTCCTTCTTTAACCACTCTAACTTTTTAGTAAATATTTCCCATTTTCAGCCCTTCACCCTGTCCCTCTCTCATTTACTCCTAAATGTAGGCCTATGGGTGCAGGTATCTCTGTAGCCAGGGCGGAGATCTCAGAGCATAAAAGATAGGAGAGACAGAGACCTTCCCACATGGGCTAGTGAATATCATTGTGTAGTACGTTTAGTAGTTCTAGTGTAGTATTGTACTATAAATTGTAACTACTGTTGTTACAGTATTTATAAATACGGATTAAGTACCAGCAATGAGTGCCCGGGTTGAAGTCAGGGAAAGACAGCAATCTCTCATCTCCTGGCCATGCAGCGAGTAAATGGTTAATACAATCAGTGGCAGCCCTGCATAATATTTCACCGAAGTTTAACACAAGAGTTATTACACATGGGTTTGATGCTTGAAGACTATCTATCCTTCCTTAAAAAGCGCACGGTATCTGAGGACATGTTCTTGTGTTACGCATGAGAAGCAAAACCACTAATGTGCCAGTGTTTTCGCGGTGTGACAGACTAACGCAGATCAATTTGTAGCAAGAGACATAAAAGGCGGAAGTAGCGCAAAATTGAAACTGTATGCAGTTTCAATTGATGCCCACCATGCTTTGAAGTAACGGCATCAAAGCATGCAATCACGAAATCATCGAAATCCTTTTCTGTGCAGAGTGGGCTCAACTACCCATCCGAATGTCAGACATTTCCAAGGTCATAGAAAAAATATGTAGGAGCTTCCCCTCGGAAATGTCAATAAGACGTGCTGCCAGGGAAACAAAAGAAGGAAGAAGCTTGTCAGTGAATAAACAATGGCCGTGGGGCTGATCGACATATTAATGGATACGAGCACTACACTTACCATTTCCATTCACAGTCGCAATTTTGCTTAATGGCCACAAAATTAATACTGTGTTTTTTTCTAGGAGCTTTAAAGATACCCAAGATTATAGTGTGATTTGTTCTAAATATCCTTAACCAGGATCATTATTTATGATGACATATAAAAGCAGTGGAGGGGGAAAGATCTGTGGCACGAGCTGGTGATGATAAAAAGCATGCTTTGTTTTCAAGGTAGACAGCGAGAGCTGGTAGAGAAGACCTGTCATAACTAAACAGGACTGGTTTCAAAACAGAGGCCTGAGAACTTCCTTGTGTTTAAAAAGGTGCTTCAAGAAAGAATAATCGTTTAATATGTTCTCCGCCATATTCGAGCATCACAGAAAATGTGATGATGTTGCTGTTATCTTTATAATAATGCATCTGTTTCTGAAAAGTGTACGTTTTTATGTAAATCTGATTTTTTGTAACATGAAAATTACATCGGAGTGAAACCATTTGTGCTGCATTACGATATGATCTGGTGAGGCGCTTTTAAATTATAACGGATTAAGACTATATGAAGCTATTTTGTGCTATAATGGATTAAGATCAAATGAGGCGTTATTGTGCTATGATGGTTTAAAACCCAATGAGGTGTTTCTTTATCCTGGATGAAGAGACCGTGATGGGTTTTGGTGTACTGGATTTAGATCCTATGAGTAATTTTCGTGTTATACCAATTTAGATCCTATGAGGAGCTTTGGAGTTATGATGTTTTATTGTATTATAATCCTAGAACGCACTTTGGTATCTTGAGGCTGTTGTGGGATTAAGATCCTTTGAGGCTGTTTGAGGCTTTTGTGTTGCAAAAGGTTGCAATCCATGAAGCTCTTTGGTGTTACACTGCATTGCAATCCTGCAAGGCGTTTTGTGTTCCCAGATTAGATACATATGAGGCTCTTTGGTGTTTTACTGGATTATGATTCTAGCAGACTCCTTGGTGATTTTGTACAATTGGGTTAAGATCCTGTTTTGATGTTAAGATGCTATACTGGGAAAAGAGCCTATAAGGCTGAGCCAACGTAACCTTTCAAACCCCAAATTGGGATCCAAAGTAAGGTGTGATAGGCTGTGCAATAACGTTGAGTTCTTGTGCCCTATTTGTTTAATCTTTATAATTGCCACTGAATAATAAGCAACCTAACGGCTCCTGTCTTTCCCTTAAAATGTAGCATTATATCTATAGGAAGCATAGTAGGTGTGAGGCTCCTCAATAATTTCTCCGTTGATAGTATCTCCATAGCTTCAGCACAAAAGCCACCAGCCAAGCTGATGGCAATTTCAGAAACATGGAGTGAGTGCAGCCCAGCAGTCACACACTCAGAATCGGTAGCAGCCTTATATAATTTTTCACAGAAACAAGCACATGTTCCCCTTAAAAAGCACGATATCCCTTTGGTCTAAGATTACGGGCCTCATTACAACTTTGGCAGTCAGAATACTTCAACAGCCAAAGCCACTGGGAGGAGGCAGCCATCATACCGGCTACCTCCCCTTGGTTGTATTATGAAGTTCCTACCGGGTTGACCGGTGGGAACATTGTATTCTGAGATTCCTACTGGTCTGGCCAGCGGACAAAAAATGTGTTACAGTATTGGCCTTGGCTCCCTTAAGGGAGTCGAGGCCAATACCATAGCAAGCCAGCACCCTTAGAATGCGCACTGTTTACAAAGCAGACAGTGCGCTTTCCAAGGGTGCTGGAGAGGGGGCACCTGCATTGCCCATTCAATTGGCCAATGGCATGGGCAATGCAGGGGCCCCCCTGTGGCCCCTGCACTGAGTTTCCGCTGACCATTGCAGAAACAGGAGTCGTGATCAGCATGGCAACGCTAAGTTCAGAATCACTGCGGCTGACCACAAGTCCACCTACCGTCAGCCCATCGGGAACCTAGTTCCAGGCGGTGGCAGAGGTCCCCTGACGATCCGACCACAAGGGTCGTAATGTGGTGGTCGGACCGCCTGGACTGCGGTGGTCCGACTATCACCGCGGGGCTGGCAGTCACAAGACTGCATCCTCGTAATGTGATTGTGTTACCTAGTGCTTTAAACTGAATTATAAAAGTGCAGGTACTCTCTATTTAGATTACCTCTTTGCCTCTCAGAAGTGCCAGTACTCATCTATTGTAAAGTATTGCAGCTGTGCTGAGAAGTGCAGGTACTCTCCCCTTCAAATTAAAGAAGTGCAGGTACTCAGTACTGGAGAGTACCTGCCCATTTATGGCACTGGTGTAATCCAAAACAAACAATGCCACAAATGCACCACAGTTCTTCAGTGGAGTGGGTGGCCTACCTCTGCAGTGGACACTAATCATTGAATATGCACATGCTCCACAAAATACCCCCACTGCAACCTTATGCAAAGCTCAAATAATGTTATTATACAGTAAATTGTTTTGGTGTTTATGTGGCATAAATCCTTTAAAACTGACTAGCTATAAACATACAGGGGTCAGAGGAAATAAACTACTTTGGAAGCCCCAGGGCATTGAGCCGAAAAATAATGCCCTGATCGGCATCAATAGACTCAAAAGATTGTCTGGATATGGGGGTTCACATCTTTTCACCTACTGAGAGCATTTAGCATAAAGCTGGTACCCATGCCGCTTCAGATCGTTAAAGTTGTGCAGGTTTCCATAGCTCAGACATAGGTTCTGGCATTAAAGTGCATTAAAATAAGAGCAGTTTTGGTTACACAGTATGCAAAGAGAATGACAATACAAAGACAATAGCAAAACACAAAAATGAATGCAAAAACCATTGGTGAGCCTTCGAGAGATCCAGTGACAGGTTCGCCGCCTGAAGAGGTGTTGAAAAGGTATTACAAAGTGATTGAGTTTGTGAAAAACAAAATGTCCCCAATAGATGTTGATTGGCAAAAGATTGACAGGACAACACATGAAATGAAGACGTCAATTCATGCCTATTATGAAAGGTTGTTGCTTTCAAACAGAATAGTGGGTCTGAAGGTATTGAGCCGAAAGACATGGATCATTTTGTGTTCAGATTCGTGCAAGGATTGATATTGGAGATTAGCAACATGATTCAGCAGCATTTGATTTTGTGACAGAATAAGCCAATTGATGAAGTACTGCAGGATGCTAGGTACTGTAGTAATTAAATAGAATTGATGCAGAAGCAGTTGAAGGAGAAATTGATGGTGATGAAAATTGAATCTATGCAGACAGGAACACAAAGTTCGCAAATTATGGTGAACACCAGGGGGATGCAAGGTCTCCAGCAGCAGTTTAACAACGTGCCTCAGTTTAGAGGTAAAGGACGTCGTTTTCAGATAGATCAGACTGGTAATGCGGTTGATGTTCAGTCAGTGAAGAAACTGCATCCATGTCATGCATGCAGATGTTTCTGACATTGGAAATGGGAGTGTCTATACAGTAATGTGAATAAATTAGTGCAGAATGGTAGTGTTGCTCAGAATATGGACAGCAGTCAAGTTGAAATTCAGAGAATCCAAAGACCCCAAATTCAAAATGTGACTGTTCCTATAGGATTGCAAGAGATGCAGGTCCCCCAACAGATTCAAGTCCCACAGCAAATGCAGGTTCCGCAATCCCCAATGCAACAGCAGCAAGTGATGGTTCATCGGCAAAACATGAATTAGAGAGCAAACATAAATGTAAATCAGTTAATAACACAATACACATGAACTGATTTTAGTGATGAGGATTTTTCAGAAACATATAACAGTGACAGTTTTGATGAGGAGGAAGGCATATTAGCTGCATCCTTAGAGGTGGATCAATGGGGTCCCTATGTAAATGCCAATGTAATGGGACACAATGTTTCATTACTGGTCGATACTGGAGCAACACGCTCCACTGTCATAACCGCAGAAGTACCAAATGTGCCCTTCTCAGGAAGAAAGGTTTAGCTGGTAGGAGTAGCAAATCAGCAGTTAACTAATGCTATTACAGAACATATCCCAGTTAAAATAGGGTCATTTGTGGACCTGCATCAGTTTGTGGTCTGCAATTAAAGTCCTGAAAGCTTGTTAGGAAGTGATCTATTGTAAAGGGTAAATTGTTCAATTAGCTGCACCCAAAAGGGAATAGCAATCCAGACAAATAGTGCGGATGAAACATCCAGTACAATTGATGAAATGTACCTTCTCCTTTCCTTGTTCCCAATGATGACAGTTAAAGATTTGCCTGAAGAGTTGCAAGAAACAGTTATGGCAAGAGTTTGGGATTTTTCAGGAAAAGATATTGGATTCATAATAGGAGTTGAGCCAGTTAAAATCGCAGTAATAAAATATGGCTCCTGAAGTAATTGCTAGAAATAAGCCCGTAATTGAAAATTTTGTTGAACAAGCAGTAGCAGCTGCAGCCAGGAAGGGATGGAGAGGGATGGAGGGGGCCAGTAATAAAAAACAAAAACGTACCTGCAGCCTCGATGTTCTGCCACTCCTGCCGCCTCAATTCTTCTGGTCTTTTTCCTCCCCTTCCCACCCAATCCTAATGCTTCTCTCATGCTGTTATTAGCATGAGAGAAGTGCTGGGAGATGCCTGAGTGGGCAGAAATGCCACTCAGGGAAGAAGCAGGAGCCTGTGCTTGGTCTCCACCCAGCTGTGCAACATGGCCGAGTGGAGAGTTCTAAGTGTGCATGTCAGTTTGGCCGGCCTCGATTGGCCAGCCAAACTGACATGCTCACTTAGAAGTGCACATACCAGAGGTGGCTGGCCCTGCCCGACTTCACTAATCAGAAAACTAAAGTGATAGTACAATACTTTTATTATCAATTTATTTTTCTGCTTTCAGCAACGGGGCTACTCTCCTCCGCCATAGCAGAGGGGCTGCCCTTGTGAACAAGGTGTTCTGAAATAAATAATGGGAAGTCCCTGTAGTTCCCCTAATTTGGGACTGTGGAAGCCCAATGGAAAATATTGCATAGTCCAGGATTTCAGAAAGGTGAATAAGATTGTTGTTCCATGTTGTCCAGATGTACCGAATCCTGCAGTGATTTTGTTCCAGATTCCTTGTGAGGCAGAAGGGTTCTCTGTCCTTGACCTGTGTTAGGCACTCTTTTCCATTCCGCTTCATGCAGATAGCCAATTCCTTTTTGCTTTTAAATTCGGAAGCCCTGTTTATTCATGGTGTCATACATCTCAGGGGTATACGGAGTCACCGTCTATTTTCAATCAGATCTTGAGTCCCTTAAGAAGCCATTTCATTCAGTCCTAGTTCAGTATATTGATGATCTGATGGTTGCATCAAACTCATGTGAAGCCTGTAGAAAATATACCATTCCCCTGTGGAACCACCTAGGAGAGAACTGCCATTAGGTGTCCCCTGCAGAATTGCAGTACTGCCAAAGAGAAGTGAAGTATTTAGGTCACCACATAGAGAAAGGTGTGAGAAAGGTGTCCCATAAGAAATTTTCAGCAATCGTGCATATGAATCCACCAGTAACACAAGAGATGTCAGAATGTTGCTGGGAATGGTCGCTACTGCCACCAGTGGATCTCCAATTTTTCACTGTTGTTCACACCTTTGTTGAAATTGACACACAAGGAGATGTCTGATCCGCTACTATTTGATGACACATGCATAAAAGTCTTCTCTGAACTGAAAGAAAGCCTGTGCCGAGCCCCAGCTCTGGGAATGTCTGATTACAACAAATGTTTTTCTTTGTTTTGTTGTGAAAGAGATGGCTGTGCACTTTCTGTTCTGATGCAGTTACAGGGAGGGGTCAACAGACCAGTGGCTTATTTTTCTGCCACATTGGACACTGTGGCTACTGCTTTGCCCAGCTGCTTAAGGTTGAGTGCTGCTGCCGGTGTCAGTATAGGGCAGTTTGAAAGGTTGTCATGGTCTACCCCCTGTATGATTGGGTGCCCCAATCTGTTGAAGTCCTTTTGACACAAAGTAAAACTCAGCACTTAACCAATGCCCATTTGACCCATTATGAACAAACAATTCTAGGCTCTAAGAATATTAGACATTGTACAGTGTTGAATCCTGCAATGCATATGGCCAGTACTGTTGAAAATGTAAGTGGAACATGACTGTCTCAATTTGACTGAACTGTGCGCAAACCCAAGAACTGATATTCAAAATATTCCCTTAGATGAAAATAACTATGGGCCGGATTACGACCTTGGCGGATGGGATACTCCGTCACAAACGTGATGGAAATCCCGTCCGCCATATTACAAGTTCCATTATATCCTATAGAACTTATAAAACGGCAGGTAGGACATCCGTCACGTTTGTGGTGGAATATCCCATCAGCCAAAGTCATAATCAGGCCCTATGTCATGTTCACTGATGGCTCCTGTTTAAGAGGCATTGATGGAACTCTGAGAGATGGTTATGCAGTTTGCACATTCTCAGGAGTGATAGAAACTTCATGGCTTCAAAGAGTCTTTTCTGCCCATGTAGCCAAATTGGTGGCTTTTACTAGAGCATGCTATGTTTCTGAGCAGCTTAAAGTGACCATTTGCACTGATAGTAAATATGGCTTTGGTGTCGTTCATGACTTTGGACAGTTATGGTCCCAGAGAGGTCTTATGACCTCTTCTGGATCACCTATCCAAAATGGTGACATAGTTGACCACTTGTTGAAAGCAATACAGTTACCTCTGAAAATTGCAGTTGTGAAATGTGCAGCACATCAAATGTCAAGTGATTACATCTCGTTATGCAATGCACATGTTATAGTTACCCTAGGGCATGTGTTATAGTTACTTGAAATAACTCTAACTGTAACAGCTGAATTTCTATGTTTTGTTTGCGGGTAAAATCCAAACCTAACTATATCCTCCCTGTAACCTTTGTTTTTTTTTTTTAGTATTTCTAGGGCTTTTTTAACGTTAAGTAAAATGCCTATCATAATGCACGTTGGGAGGGATGTTGGATGCACAGTCTGGCCTGGCATTGTGCTACCCCCACCCAAGCTTACTGCTCCTGCCCCACCTTGCCATCCATTGTCCAAGTCCATGCCCCTGCTCCTGCATTAGAGCCATGTGTGGTCATTGTTCTGCCACTGCCCTTCCCGCCAGCCCCAAACAGTTAGCTTGCTGCCCCATCCACCTACTCCCTACCATCTGTTGTCCGAGTCCATGCACCAGCCCTCTCCCTCCTGCCCTGTGTGGTCCGATGTGCTGCAACCGCCCTCCATTTACCTTGATGTCCCTGCCCACTCCTCCTGCCCTCTGTTGCCCAATTCTATTCTCCATCATTCCCCTCCTGCCTAGCCTCTGTGCTTAGCTTGCTGCCCCTGCCCTCCTTCCCCCTGCCCACCAATGTCTGTGTGCTTGCCCCTGCTCCCTCTTTTTTGCTCACCATGTTCCATGGACCTGCCACTGGCCCTCCTATCTACTCTGAATGTGCTGTTGAGCTGCCACTGCCCCACTCACCTGCTTAGCAAGGTTAGATGACTGCCATCTGACCCTTCCACCTCCACCATGACTACCCCCTATCCCTTCTCTCCTGTCCTCCATGGTCCATTTTGCCACTACTCCTTTCTGTCCTCCATGCTCTGTTGCACTGCAACTGCTTCTCCTTCCTATTCCACGTGGTCTGTTGTAAAGCACCTTCCCTGCCCTCTCTTGCCGGTATCCAGCCCCTACCCATCCCTTCTGTCATCCATGGGCCTTTGTGCCTGTCCCCTCCTCCTCTCTCTCGCCCACCATGTCCATTGTGCTGCCACTAACCCTACTGATTTCCATGCATGGCCTTCTGTGCTGCCACAGACCCTCCCACCTGCCTTGTGCAGTCAGCTTGCTGCCACTGACCCCCTCCAACCTTCCCTCCGTTGTCTGTGTATATGGCTTTATCGTCTCCCTGTTGCCCTCCATGGTGTGTTGTGCTTCCAGTGCCCATCCCACCTGCCCTCCATGGTGAGTTTGCTGCTCCAGCCCTGTCCCCTGCCCTCCATTTTCCATGTGCAGACCCCTATCCCTTCCCTCCTGCCCTGTCTGGTCAGTTGTCATGCCTCTGACCCCTCCCTCCTGCACTACATGGTCTGTTATGGTGCAACTGTTCTTCCTGTCTGTCTTTTATGGTCAACTTGCTGCCCTTGCCTCTTTCTCCTCTGTTCTATGTTGTCCATATGCATTGCCCTGTCCCCTCCTTATTTTTTTTAATGGTCTGTTGTGCTGCACTTTGATTCTGCTTGCCCTGTGTGGTGTATTGTGCTGCTGCAACCACTGACGCCTGCACTTGTAAGGTCAGTTTGGTGCTCCTCCCCATCTCCCTCCTGCCCTCCCTTATAACAGTCCATGTCCGTACCCCATTCCTCCTGTCTTCAGTGATCCAATGTACCATACTTGCCAACATTTTAAGCTTAGTTAGAAGGAGATTTTGAAAAAAAGAAACCAGGGGAATTGATTTTCCCCACTGACATACATTGAGAAATAGGAGAATTTAGGCATGAGACAGATAAAATAAAGGCCTTTTGGGCTTAAAAACATCAGGAGTCTCCTGCGTGAATCCGGTCTGTTGGCATGTATGTTTTTATTGTCACTGCCTCTTCTTTCTGCCCTCAATGGTCTGTTATATTACAAGAGCATCTCTTACCTTTTCTGTATTGCTGGTTTATTGCCCCTGCCCCCTTCCCCCTGTTTGAGCTTAAATTTTACTAATACATTAATTGCATATAAGTCAGCATATGGTGACATAATCTTTGCTTAAAACAGAGAACATTAAAATGCAATATAAAAACGTGCACATTTGAAATATGGCTGACATTCTGACCTCCACTTGTTTGGTTATCACGTATTGCTATGGCAGATGTCGTGCATTTGTATTAAATAAGTATCAACACAGTTGTCTATGAAAATTTTATTTTTCTTGATATAACAAATGTGAAATGTATAATATGAGTAGTAAATGAACATGATATAAAAATACTTATGTTGACTATTTTGGAATTTATTAACGTGGAATTAAATACATGCAGAAAAATAAATGCATGTTTAAACTGTTTCTAATGTTTTGCTTTAATAATGACTGCAATTAACTGTTTGCTTTTGCATTTACATAAATTAAATGGTACGCAGTAGTATAAATGTTTTAGTTGTAAGGATTGTGTTTTTAGGCTTTTTTAGGCAGACTAAGCCTGAAGTTTTATATTTGTTGTAGTAATGGAAAGGCTGAATTATTTCTTGCTTTGACTTGAATTTTTCCATTAGTATGATTTCCCATGTGTAGCAAAGAGTCTTATTGTATTATGTGTAAGTTTTGACCTTGGAATTGGTACATCCAGAACACTGGAGAATTGGACATTAAAACAGACCCCATTGCTTAAAATGTTTGGTTTCATGTGAAACAAAGAAAACTGTAATATGTCCTGGGAAGATTTTTGTATGTATCTACCTAAAGTACAAAGTTGCACTTTACTGCCAGTGTCATGTAGAAGGAGTGATGACTTTGAGTCTTCCATGAGAGAATCCAGAAACATTGCAAACCTGGTGGTATCTAGAATTCTAATTGGATGTTGATCAACGTGGGCAAGATGGCCCCACACTGTCAACAATCACAGTATTTTGGACATTTCTAGTTAGGGAGAGACTTTTGAAATTTGGAGTTAGTCTTCAAGCTTCCCTGAAGGAGCTCTCTCCATTTCACTTTCTATTCCTCTTCAAGACTTCTGTCATTTCTAGCATTCATGCTATGAGTTTATACTTAGGGGGTCATTCCGACCCCGGCGGTCAAGGACCGACGGGCCGGGGATGCGGGAGCACCGCCAACAGGCTGGCGGTGCCCCGCAGGGCATTCTGACCGCAGCGGTTTGGCCGCGGTCAGACCAGGAAAACCGGCGGTCTCCCGCCGGTTTTCCGCTGCCCTGGGAATCCCCCATGGCGGCGCAGCTTGCTGCGCCGCCATGGGGGATTCCGACCCCCTCACCGCCATCCTGTTCCTGGCGGTTCCGACCGCCAGGAACAGGATGGCGGTGAGGGGTGTCGTGGGGCCCCTGGGGGCCCCTGCAGTGCCCATGCCATTGGCATGCCATTGCCCGTAAGAGGGCCCCACTTTGAATTCCAGTGTCTGCTTTGCATCTTCGTGGGGAGGGGTTTCCCGCTGGGCTGGCGGGCGGCCTTCTGGCGGTCGCCCACCAGCCCAGCGGGAAAGCCAGAATGGCCTCCGCGGTCTTTCGACCGCAGAGCAGCCATATGGCGGCTCCCTCCAGGCGGGCGGCTCCCGCCGCCCGCCGGGGTCAAAATGACCCCCTTAGTCTTATATGTGCCGTTATTCATGTTGTTCAGTACTATTAGGCCCAATTGATTACTGAACTGCTCTTGCTCTATGTGCAACCCATGTTCTGCACAGCCACTGATGTCTGTTTCCTGATGCTGTGAAGCTGTTTGCGCTCTTATTCAACATATGCTCCCTGCTTGCTGTCCATGAGGAGAGGTGTATATGATTTGATATGCGATGTTCCTTGTTTCACTTTTCAGTTTACATGATTTACACCAGCGATGTTTTTGATAATGAGTTATCCTAGTTTGATGGTTTTCCAAAATATTTTTATCTTCTCTTCTTTTGTTTTGTCCGCTAGTGATTAGCTTGTCCCCACACATGCAAGTCCAAATTTGTGAATGAATAGGGATGACCCAGTCTGAAATTTAATGCAGATTGATTGATCTTCAACAATCATCCTTCTAATGTCACGAAAGAGCCATCCTCCTAATGCTGATTGTTGAATAATTATTTTAAACCACCCGCTAAATTCTGATGTAATGATTGCTGTTACAGAATTAGGCCTTCATTACAACCCTGGCGGTCGGTGTTAAAGCAGCGGTAATACCGCCAACAGGCCGGCGGCAAAAAAAATTGAATTACGACCATGGCGGAAACCGCCAGCATAGACAACCACTTTAACATTCCGACCGACACAGCAGTAGAAACAAACAGCGCGGCGGTAACCGCCAACAGACAGGTGGAAGACAATGTACCGCCCACCCTATCACAACACGCCAAGCCGCCACCTTTTCCGGGGTGGAACCAACGTGAATAAAACACGGCGGAAACAGTACACAGAAGGGGAAATCACTCACCTCTCCACACCCCACGAGGAACCAGGACGCCATGGAGCCAGAACTGCAGATCCTGCCGGCGATGGTCTTCCTGCTCCTCTATCAGGAGCTCCAACGACGGCGACGACCACGGTGAGTACTGCACCTACAACACAGGAGAGGGGGGAGGGAAAAGAGAGTGACACACACACGCAACACGCAACACCCCCACCCCCACCCTCACCCACAACACCATACACACAAATACATGCTGCAACATTACATATACACCCCCAACCCCCACTTGAATAACGCAAGAACAAAAGGAATTTAATTGAACGATTGTAATCAATACAAATCCAGTAGTCAAAACTAAAAATACAGTATATACAATTATGTACACCAACTACACAAGTCCGGATAGTGCACCGATCATTGTCTGTGGACCACTGGGCCCAAAATGCATGGGCGAGGCCCACACTAGATACCTGACTGGAAATGGAGAGAACACAGATGGGGCATCAGACCAAAAATATACAGGCACCTCAGGGGCAGGGGGAGGGGGGAACCTCGCCTGATGAACGCAAAACGCCACTGCTCCATGAGGGGGCTCCATGCCCATTGATGTATCCTGGGGAATGCAAAGCCACAGTCTCTCAAGTCTCTCCAGTGGGTGGTTTGCCCACTGCTTTATCCTGGGGAGTGCAAAGCCACAGTCTCTCAAGTCTCTCCAGTGGGTGGTTTGCCCACTGCTTTATCCAGGGGAGTGCAAAGCCACAGTCTCTCAAGTCTCTCAAGTGGGTGGTTTGACCACTGCTTTATCCTGAGAAAGTAAAAAGCCACAGTCTCTCAAGTCTTTTCAGTGGGTGGTTTGCCCACTGCTTTATCCTGGGGAGTGCAAAGCCACAGTCTCACAAGTCTTTTCAGTGGGTGGTTCGCCCACTGTGTTATCCTGGGGAGTGCAAAGCCACAGTCTCTCAAGTCTTTTCAGTGGGTGGTTTGCCCACTGCTTTATCCTGGGGAGTGCAAAGCCACAGTCTCTCAAGTGGATAACAGTCTCCACTGGTTTTGGAGGGGGCCTGGTGCCCAGAGTGCTTCATCCTGCCAAGGACTGAGGTAGTGGATGTATCTCTCCACTTGTTCTGGAGGGGGCGTGGTGCCCAGAGTGCTTCATCCTGCCAAGGACTGAGGTAGTGGATGTATCTCTCCACTGGTTCTGGAGGGGGCTTTGTGCCCAGAGTGCTTCATCCTGCCAAGGAATGAGGTAGTGGATGTCATTCTCCACTGGTTCTGGAGGGGGCTTTATGCCCAGAGTGCTTCATCCTGCCAAGGACTGAGGTAGTGGATGCCTTTCTCCACTGAAAGTGATGCTTCATGGAAGCTGCCCAGGCTCCTGGAACTCACCACCAGCCTCGGACGACTGACCACTGGGGATGGCAGCCATGTCTGCGGTGGTGCCACTGGCTCAGGATGTTGTGGGGCCGCTGGCGGTGCTTGCGCCGGTGTCAGTCGCGGTGGTGCTGGCAGCGGGCTCTGTGGCGGCGGTGCTGGTGGTGTGCTCTGTGGCAGTGGTGCTGGCGGCGGGCTCTGTGGCGGCAGTGCTGGTTGCGAGCTCTGTGGCAGCGGTGCTGGCGGCGGGCTCTGTGGCGGTGGTGCTGGCAGCGGGCTCTGTGGCAGCGGTGCTGGTGGCGGGCTCTGTGGCAGTGGTGCTGGAGGCGGGCTCTGTGGCAGCGGTGCTAGCGGCGGGCTCTGTGGCGGTGGTGCTGGTTGCAGGATCTGTGGCAGCGGTACTGGCGGCGGGCTCTGTGGCAGCGGTGCTGGTAGTGGGGTCTGTGACAGCGGTGCTGGTGGCGGGGTCTGTGGCGGTGCAGGTGGCGGTCTTCTCTGCCGTACATGTTGGCGTTGCTGTGGACATAAGGTGTGACACTGGTCCCTCAGTCGGTGCCACCATGCCCTCTCCTGACCTTCCCTTCAGTTTCTGGCCCTTCCCCACCTTGGATGGTGGCGCAGCTGTCTTGCCACTATCCCCTTTCATTTTCCCTGACCCCTTGGTGGCAGGTGTTTTCTGCTTCTCCCTCTGGGATGTGGGCAACGTTTTTAGCTTGGCAGGTAGCAGAATGTCCTTGCCCTCGCTCCTTGGCACACTGGCAGCCCTGATGGTTGGCGCAATCCAATAGCCTGCAGTTGCTGGCACCACTGTGGCTGGGGATGTGGTGGCTGAGGTGCTGGGTTGGAACCTGGAAAGCCTGGCCCTAGGGGACGGACGGGGGGAGGTGTAGGGAAGATGTCAATATTAGCCAGGAAAGTTTTTTAGACACACTGGGACGGGTAGATGGAGGGGGTTTGGGAGTGGAGGAAGAGGTAGTGGTTGTAGGAGGTGTACGTCTGCTGAATTTGGGTGAAGGTGCATGGGCCGGAGGCTGTTGTGAGGTGGATGGCTGTTGGGTTGGTGTGTGCCTGCGTTTGTGTACTTTGGGCTCATTGACACACTGGGAGAGAACACTGGGGATGCGTGAATGGTAGTGGGGGTGGTGAGTGCACGTGAGCGGTGTGTGGTGATGGGCATGCTGGTGATGGAGGTAGTGGCTGAAGATGTAGTGCATGCAGGTGTGAGTGGAGACGAAACTGGGAGGGAGGAGGGAGACGTGGAGGAGGGGGACACAGTGGAGGCAGTGGATGTTGGTATGTCTGCATGGGTGTGATGCTTGTGTGAGTGCTTGTGGGATGTGTGGTGCTTATGTTTGCCTGAGCCACTTTTGTGTGTTGAGGTGTGTGCATGCTGGTCTGATGGTGTGCTTGGGATAGGCTGGGGTACAGGGAATTGGGTCTGGGTGGAGAAAGTTGGAGTGGGGAGGCTGGACACAGGGACCATGGCTGCCATCAGTGCTGAGGCCAGAGTCTGAAATGCTCTCTGTTGGGCTGCCTGGACAGAATGAATGCCCTGCAGGTATGCATTTGTTTGTTGCAAATGCCTCTCAACACCCTGGATGGCATTCACAATGGTAGACTGCCCAACAGTGAGGGATCTCAGTAGGTCAATAGCCTCCTCACTGAGGGCAGCAGGGCTGACTGGGGCAGGGCCTGAGGTGCCTGGGGCGAAGGAGATGCCCACCCTCCTGGGTGAGCGGGCAGGTGACACACGCTGAGGGGCTGCTGGGAGGGCAATGCTGGTTGGGGGGGTGGCGGCTGTACCTGTTGATGCGGTGGGCACAGAGGGGCCCACCACCGCAAGGGAGCTCCCATCAGAGGAGGAGTTGCTGTCACTGCTGTCACCTCCTGTCCCTGCCGTGGAGCTCCCCTCGCCCTCCGTCCCACTGGTGGCTTCAGACTCCGTTGTTTCGCCCTCCAGGGCCAAGTGGGATGCAGCTCCGTCCTGCTCCGGTGCCACTGCTCCTCTGCCTGTTGATGCTATTGCACACAAGAGCAGGGAGATCACAAAAAGGGGGGGTGAGACAGAAGAAAGACATGTTCAGTGCATGCAACACCACTACCGTTCGCGGACACTACAGACACAGCAGCCCTCTGCACTTATAGTTCCTAAATTATTCACATGCCCATGGGGTACAAGGCCTAAGCCCGATTGCTGCACACATGGAAGTATCGGGAGCCTGACTAGGTGTAGATGGCACTAACCACTAGTGGGGTTGGGGTTCCACTGAACCTGCCTCACAAGGGACCTTGCCTACCAAGATCACCCTGGCCTAGGGGAACCCACTGCCTGCCTCCCCCACCCAGACACCTCGTAATGCGCGCAGAGTCAGATGAATTGGACTGTACACACCCCCTTGTGGCTGCTGTGATGCCCTCAAGCGCCCATCCAACTCTGGATACGCCACCGCCAGGATCCAAAACATCAGGGGGGTCATGGTGCAACGGGCACCCCTTCCACATTGGGAGGCCATCCCCAGCTGGGCCTCCGCCGCCTTCTTGCTCCAGCGGCGAATGTCCTCCCATCTTTTCCAGCAGTGGGTGCTCTATCTGTGGTGGACCCCTAGGGTCCGGATGTCCTTGGCGATGGCACGCCAAATATCCTTCTTCTGGTGGGTGCTGACCTAGAGGAATAGTACAGGGGAAAAGGAAATTCTTTACCTGTCCGGACCGTCATACTCATTGGCCCACGTTCCCACCCTTGCCATGACGCACATACACTCACCGTCCGCACATGCAGGCCTCGGTCCCCCCCCATGTATCTTCCATCCACACCACCCAAAACAGGCATTGCCCATGCAGCATGCTCACAGTGTACTCACCTGTTTGTCTGGAGGACCGTACAGTTGTGTGTACTGGGGGAGGACCCCATCCAATAGTTTCGCCAACTCCTCTGAAGTGAAGGCAGGGGCCCTTTCCCCAGACATATGAGCCATTGTCGCTTCCAGACTGAGGTCACAGCAGCACTTGCAGTGTAGGTCCTCTCCTGTTGAAGGTTAGGTATCAAGTGAGTGAACAGACAGAATGTGGCGGTCACGTCCGCGGCGGTGCGAACCGTCACCGCCGGCGTACATCGTCATTGGCTCCTAGGAACCATAGGGTCCAATGTTAACCAATGCAGGATTGCGCCGGGGTCTTCGGCCGCCTACCGTGACGGTGTAGAACGCCAGCGCAGTTACCGCATATCCCCTTGTCCCACCTTACAGGTCAGGCAGCCGCCATTTCAGGGGGCCACATCGCATTAATACTAACTGCGTCACATCTATCTAGGCCTTTCAAACACACAGTAACAGGCACATTGCGGATTAATAAATGTGTGCAAATTATATTTTGTGATACCTCAGTGTTGGCTGACTCTCTGCTCGTTGTTCTCATCCATAGGGCACGTCTGCTGGGCCAGGTGATGAGATGGCGGCATCCTCCGGTGTACAGACCGCTGGTGGACCTGTCAACAATGGAAGAGAGGCATGTAATAGTCACCTACAGACTTGATCGTGCAACAATCCATGAACTGTGTGCCCAGTTGGAGCCAGACCTGATGTCAGCTATCCGCCATCCCACAGAGATACCCCCTCTAGTGCAGGTCCTGTCAGTACTCCATTTCCTGGCAAGTGGGTCTTTTCAAACAACAGTGGCCATTGCATCAGGGATGTCCCAGCCAATGTTCTCTAATGTGCTGTTCAGAGTGTTGTCTGTCCTGCTGAAACACATGCACAGCTACATCGTTTTCCCTCAAGTGGAGGATTTGCCCACAGTGAAAGGTGACTTCTATGCCCTGGGACATATCCCCAACATCATAGGTGCCATTGATGGGACACATGTGGCCTTGGTACCCCCCCCAGGAGTGAACAGGTGTACAGAAACCGGAAGAGCTACCATTCGATCAATGTGCAGATGGTGTGTTTGGCCGACCAGTACATCTCCCATGTGAATGCCAAATTTCCTGGCTCAGTGCATGACGCTTACATTCTGAGGAATAGCAGCATCCCTTATGTGATGGGGCAACTCCAGAGGCACTGTGTGTGGCTAATAGGTGAGGACAAGGACCCTATACTGTGTGAATAGTTGCCTGGGTATGGGGTTGTCCCTATGGGTTAGGGTTTGTCTAACAAGTGTCCCTCAAAATTTGCAGGTGAATCTGGGTACCCCAACCTTTCATGGCTACTGACGCCAGTGAGAAATCCCAGGACAAGGGCAGAGGAACGCTACAATGAGGCACATGGACGAACTATGGCCCTTATTTATACTTTTTTAGCGCTGCTTGTAAGTTTGCGTTGATTTTGCGTCAAACAACGACGCAAATGCGGTGCTAGAAAAGGATAAATATGGGCCTAGGAGGGTGATCGAACTGACCTTCGGCCTCCTGAAGGGCAGGTTCCATGCCTCCATATGACAGGTGGTTCTCTCTACTACTCACCAAAGAAGGTGTGCCAGATCATCGTGGCCTGCTGTATGCTGCACAACCTGGCTTTGCAACGCCAGGTGCCTTTTCTGCAGGAGGATGGTCCAGCTGGAGGTCTTGTGGCAGCTGTGGAGCCTGTGGACAGTGAAGAAGAGGAGGCAGAAGAAGAGGATATCGACAACAGAAACAAAGTTATCCAGCAATACTTCCAGTGAGACACAGGTAAGAAGATGTCACTGCCTCACACATCTCATACTATTGTTGGAGCTAGCATAAGTCTGTCATTTTCACTCAGTGAATGGACCCTGACTTGTCACTTTGCCTTTCCATTTAACAGATGTGGGTCCCACTTTGTGGCCTCTGCTATATTTCCTCCAGCCCTACAGCTGAGTTTCATCGGTATGTGGACAATTAAATTGAAATTGCTATATTCCATAGATATTGCAATTACACATTTGTGAAAGCACAAACTGACTCCAGATTGTTTTGTGGTTGATGTGTGTTTATTTATGTGCAAATAAGTGGAGGGGGTTGTAAAATGGACAGGGGTATGGTGGAGGAATGTCCATGGAAGAGTCCAGTCTATTTGTTTCACAGGTGCATTGTCCAAAGGGGCATAGGAAGTGGAGTAAGGGCAGTTGTAGGATGGACAGGGTGACAAAGTGGTACAGAAGGGTGACATTCAGGGGGGTCTAATTTCCTGGCAGGGGTCTTGGCAATGTTCTCTGTCTTGTTCCTGGATCTCAGGGACCGTTTGCGGGGTGGCTCTCCATCTGCAGGGGGTGGGGTGCTGGTGTCGTGCCACAGTGTCCCTCCTGGTGTTGACAAGGTCCTGCAGCACCCCTGCAATGGTGACCAGGGTGGTGTTAATGGACTTCAGTTCCTCCCTGATCCCCAGGTACTGTTCCTCCTGCAGCCGCTGGGTCTCCTGAAACTTGGCCAGTACCGTGCCCACTTGTTCATCCATTCTGTGTTCCCCCAAGTCTCCCGATAAAAATGGTACCTCACTTGCATGGGTAGGCCTAATGTCCACGACAGGAAACACAACATGAACACCACATTTTTACATTGAAATCTGACATGTTTTTTGCAAAGCGCCTAGATGTGGATTTGGCCTCTAGCTCAGCCGGCACCTAGGGAAACTTACCAAACCTGTGCATTTTTAAAAATTAGACACCTAGGGTAATCAAGGATGGGGTGACTTGTGGGGCTCTCACCAGGTTCTGTTACCCAGACTCCTTTGCAAACCTCAAAACCTGGCAAAGAAAACGGTGACAGAAAGTTCTGGAATCTGAGAGGAGCCACAAATTTCCTTCCACCCAGCATTTCCCCAAGTCTCCCGATAAAAATGGTACCTCACTTGTATGGGTAGGTCTAGTGCCAGTGACAGGAAATGCCCCAAAACACAACATGGACAAAGAAAATAGAGCTGTTTTTTGCAAAGTGCCTAGCTGTAGATTTTGGCCTCTAGCTCGGCCGGCACCTAGAGAAACCTACTAAACCTGTCCATTTTTTTAGACTAGACACCTAGGGAAATCCACGAAGGGGTGACTTGTGGGGCTGTCACCAGGTTCTGGTACCCAGAATCCTTTGCAAACCTCTAAATTTGTCAAAAAAACACTTTTTCCTCACATTTCAGTGACAGAAAGTTTTGGAATCTGAGAGGAGCCACAAATTTCCTTTCACCCAGTGTTCCTCCAAGTCTCCCGATAAAAATGGGACCTCAATTGTGTGGGTAGGCCTGGTGCCCACGACAGGAAATGCCCCAAAACACAACATGGGGCATTTGGGATGGGGATATGGCCATACCACCACCCCCTTTTTTGAAAAAAATTATCTTCCCTGGTCTCTGGGGGCTTTCTGCCCCCCTTTTGGGGCAAATGGGCCTTCCACAAATAGGCCGATCTGTCCCCAAGGGGGGCAGATATGGCCAACAGTAAGGTGCCCCCATGGGGAGTGACCCTTGTCCAAGGGGCTTCCCCCCAAACAAAACACACACATACACACACTTCAATCCCTGGTGCCTAAGTGGCCTTAAATAAATTTGCCCCCCAGGAGAGCGACCCTTGCCTAAGGGGTCACTCCCCTTGCGTGAAATTAGTGCAAAAAAATCCCTGGTGCATAGTGGTTTCTGCCCCCCCCCCCTTGGGGCAGATTGGCCTAATAAAAATAAGCTGATCTGTCCTGAAGGGAGGCAGACATGTCCTAAAGTTAATTCTACCCGCAGGAGAGTGACCCTTGCCTAAGGGGTCACTCCCCACATATAAAAAAATAAAAGAAGCAAAAAAGAAAAAAAATATCCCTGGTGCCTATAGGTTTCTGCCCCTCTGGGGGCAGATCAGCCTAATTAAAATAGGCCTATCTGTCCCCAAAGGGGGCAGAAATGGCCTAAAACAAATTTGCCCCCCAGGGGAGCGACCCTTGTCTAAGGGGTTGCTCCCCTCACGTGAAACTGACCTAAAAACAAAAATTCCCTGGTGTCTAGTGTTTTCTGCCCCCCATGGGGGCAAATTGGCCTAATCTGGTCCTAAGGGCGGCAGAAATGGACGAAAATGTATTCTCCCAGGGGAGCAACCCTTGCCTAAGGGGCCGCTCCCCACATCTAAAAAAAAATATATATATCCCTGGTGTCTAGAGTTTTCTGCCCCCCGGATTGTAATTGGGCAGCAGAAATGCAGAGAGAGACATCAAAGGAAAGGAAAGACCTTTCCTTTCCTTTGATGCCTCTCTCGCCCCCTCCATGTGATCGGAGGAGAAAGGCTACAGCATTTCTATTCCGATCCATGATGATTGCGGGGCAGCCTCTGATGAGGACAGCGCATGATCGCGCGCTTACGTTATCAGATGCCACGAGGGAGTCCGGGTGGGTGCGGGTGTGGAAGGGGAAGCGATTCCCCTTCCATCCCTGCCCAGGGGAGGGAGGTGTTTGCCATCGGGGGAGCAATAGCGCTCCCCCTGAGGGCCCATAGCAGGACATAAGCGTTACGTCCTCGGCACCCGAGCGGTGCAATCGAGGACATAACTGCTACGTCCTGGACACCCAAGAGGTTATTAATCTCCATAATCTCCTCATTTACTGCAGTGTACTCAGTAGAAAATGGTTTGTTTTCCACTTCGAGTCCATCAAGATGGCCATCAGATGTACCACACTTTTGGCATAAAATCAGAATGTGCATGTTTCAGTCTGCATGTCAGAATGTTTTATTGAAATAGAAGAGGAAGATACTTGAGAGCTCACTTAAAACGTGTCCTAATTTTTCTTTCTACAGCACTTCCCATAATTTCTATGACAAAATGAAACCCCTCATCTTGTTGTTTTTCTAAATTAAATGTTTTACATTTTACCAGTTTGATTCAATCAAGATGTCTTCATGTGTGCCACACTTTTGTCATAAGTATGACTGTTAGCCCTCTAGTTGTTCTTAAGAACACTCTGGGAAGCTGCAGTAGAATACATGGGAAGCAACTGACAAGCTGCTCCTGTTGGAAGTACATGTTTTACTGAGAATGTCAAACTTAATTCTCATATGGCTGAGAAAGATAGTGTGAATTTACAGAAAATATGCTCTAATTAACCATGAGCGTGGGGCAGAGAAAAAAGGGGGGTCAAAAAGTTTTATTTCCCATGTTAATTGCCATGACATTTAAATACAACTACAGCCTGAACCACTGGATGGAATTACTCCAAATTTGGCAGAAAGCTAGCTTTCGGTACGCAGGTTGTGTTTTTGCTGATATGATGTAAATCCGTTTGGTAGTTTTGGAGATATTAAAGGGGAAACAAATTTGATATCTCTGGCCGCAGCGACTTTGTAAAGATTAAGAGCTTGTGCATGGCAAATGTACAGCTCTGATTGGATACAAACACTTCAAACAAGGAATGATTGGCAGCCATCCTGGGACTCGGCTCCAGCTAAAAAATGTGAAAAAAAGGAAAAGGGGACAGGACAGGGACACGCTGTCCCCTTAGCTCTAGTGGAGGGGTCCCAAAGGTGACCCCACCTGGATGAAAAAGTATTTTTTTTAAGTTTTCACTGCAAATTCGTAGAATTCACGAATTTACAACAAAAAAATTCCAAAGAAAAGCACAGACCCCAGCGCTTGTTTCTGTGAGGACCCCGGGTGAGTCAGGTGCCAGGGACATTTTTAATGCGGGGGTCCTCTGGTCCCCAACAGGCCCGGGGACTACCATCTCCCTGGGCAAAAAAAAAATGAAACACTTTGGGCTGCTGGCCCCCCCCCACGGCCCTGGGGACCACAACCTCCCTCTGGCTTCAAACAGTTGTAACGGGGGCCCCCCCTGCAGCCATGGGGACCGCCACCTCTATGGGGCTTTAAATCAATATAACATAGGGGCACCCTTCCTCCCCCTGGTCCGGGGACTGCAACCTCCCTGGGGCATTACTGAAATTGCATAGGGGAGCTGTCAAGCAGCTCTTCCTTGCTGCGAGAAAAGGTTTCCTCTGTCTCCCTGCCTGCAAAGATGGGGAGACAGAGGAAACATTGCTCTCAAAGAGGTGGAGCTGCTTGAGCAGCTCCTTCTTTGTGAGAGCAATGCTGGCTCTCACAGGTGGTGGGGAGCCAGCTTGGACCGTGGGGGCCTTTGGGCTTCCCCATGGTCCCCAACATTGTGACTCTGTGCCGGAAGGGGTCCCCAGGGCCGAGATCCACCCGGGGCAGGGGGTGCATGGCCCAACTCCCCTAAAAAAAACATTTAGGCCAGGACTCGTGAGATAGGGTCCCTGGGGCTGAAATTGTCCTGGAGAGGGGGGTTGTGCGGCCCATCTCCCCCCCAGAAAAGTTAAATATGTAGGCCAGGTGATGGGTTCCTCGGGCTGAGATCGGCCAGGGAAGGTCGAGAGCTACACCCCCACAGGAAAAAATGTAGCCCCCTCATTATGACATTGGCAGTAAATCCCGCTTACCGCCACGCTGACGGCCACCAACTTAAAGCGGCGGCGGATATCCGTTCACCATATTATGACACACACACCAATCCGACAGAATTCAGCCACAGACACAAATCTGCCAGAATAAAGGTCAGTGATAACAGGACAACGCCCCCCACATTATGCCCCAAGACTCACCATGACGGACATTCAACGGCGGTAAACCATTGGCGGGCGCTCACAATGGACACCCACAGACAAAACAACACCACATTGGACAATTCAAACCATGCACACATGACACCCTACACACACCTACACACCCACACCACAATAAAACACATGCCCACATTACCCACAACCCTTTACAATTACAAATCATTGGCACAAGACTGACACCAAGACCACTAAGCCAACTAGAGCCACACACCACTCACACACATACACCACTCACGCACTACACTTCACTACACATCACACACCCCAAAACAACACCTCACATAACACCCATGGCACCACAAAGACACCCCCATTTCACAGAGGAGGAGTTAAGGGTCACGGTGGCAGAAATAGTCAGGGCAAAGCCACAGCTATTTGGAGCACAGGTGCAGCAGATATCCATTGCAAGGAAGATGGAGCTATGGCGTAGAATCGTGGACAAGATCAATGCCGTGGGACAGCACCCAAGAACAAGGGCTGACATCAGGAAGAGGTGGAACGACCTATGGGGGGAAGGTACGTTCCATAGAAGCAAGACACCAGCTCACTATCCAGAGGACTGGCGGTGGACCCCCACCTCCTCCCCTACAACTCACAGCACAGGAGGAGCAAGTCTTGACAATACTGCATCCTGAGGGCCTTGCCGGAGTCACAGGAGGACTGGACTCTGGTAAGTTAACTTTCAACAATTATCACCCCCCATACCTGCATGCCATCACATACCCCCGCCCTCACTCCCATCACTCCACTCCATCCCACACACTTCACCATCACATCTTTTCAATCCCAATGCCAAGTCCTGCATGCTGTACCAATGCATGGACACCCCTTGCAGCCCTGCATGGACACTCTTCACTAAAGCATGCACAGCAGAGAGAACTAAGAATCCCACCATACACCAACATACGCAAGTAAAAGCTGGCAGGGCAACACCAACCATAGAGAGGAAGACAGTGATGTACAATATGTCATACACATTAACCATAACACATCACATACATCCCCAGCCAATGTCACCGGAGAGGAGGTGCCAGCACTATCTATTCCCCCAACTGAAGAGGCCCACAGTGATGAAAGTAACTGGTATTCAGGATCTGGATGATTTACCTTGCCCATCAGGGGCCACTGGACAGCCGGTTACCCAAGCCCAGTCGCAGACCACCACAGAGGCTCCCCCATCAGGAAACAACACCACAGCACCCACCCAGTGTCCCCAAACCTCTGTCTCCAGGACACGTAAATCAGCAGTGTGCTTACCTGTACAGGGACCCCAGGCTACAACTCACACCCAAGACAATCAGGGACCTGGGGTCAGTGGCAGTGGGCACACGGTTCAGGGGACAGAGGCACAGGCCACCAGAGACTCTGGGAGTACTGCTGTGCGCCAGGGGGAGGACAGGCCCAGGGAACCGACTCCCCAGGAGGCACTCTCTAAGTACCTGGGAGCCTACCAACATTCCTAGGACACGATGGGCCAGATCCTGGACAACGTGCAGGAGAACAGGCGGGTGCAGGAGGGGCAGTACCAGGGGATCAGGGAGGACTTGCAGGCCATCAACAACACCCTGATCTCCGTAGCAGGGGTGCTTGCAGACATGGCCATCATTATAAGTAAGGCAGTCTCACACCAGTGGGCCCCTGCCACTAGCCAGTCATCTGAACAGCCTTCCACTTCCACTGCCGCTAGCGGCCAGGAGGACCCACCACAGGTCTCACAGGCCATCAGCACTCCTCCTCCTACAGAAGGTGAACCACCCCGCAAACGTTCCCTCCAATCCAGACAGAAGCCAAAGACACTTGCCAAGACCCCCACCAGGAAATGAGACTCTCCTGATTGTCACCCTTGTGTCCCACACAGTCACCCTGTCCACCTTGAACTGCCATTGCTGCTCTTTCTATTTCCCCTTGGGCAATGCACCTGTGCTACAAACAGACTGGAACAACACCCTGGACTTTCCTCCATCATCACCCTGTTCTATTGCACTTTCTCCCTATATGCTAGCACTTCAATAAACACCCTTTGATAAAAATTGATTTAGAGTATGTCATGTATTTTAAATATGTATTGATTGAAACAGGTAAAACCAGTGGAAATGAACTGTACATAGAATGAGCAAAGAATTAATGACCTGTAGCTGGCTGTTGTGATCACACCAGGAGTATTTGTCATATCAACAACATCTGCAAAATGAATAGCAAGAAGGAATAGTTACACTGTCTCACCTGTGTGTCATTGGAAGTACTGACGGATTACAGTTGTTCCGTTGTCTTCATCCTCATCCTCTGCCTCCTCATTCTAACTGTCCACAGGCTCAACTGCTGCCACAGGGGGATCTCCAGTCTCCTCCTCCTCCTTCAGAAAAGGGACATGGTGTCTGCGGGCCAGGTTGTGCAACATGCAGCATGCCACTACTATCTGGCAGACCTTCTTGGGTGAGTAGCACAGGGAACCACCTGTTAGATGGAGGCAGTGGAACCTGGCCTTCAGGAGGCCAAAGGTTCTATCAATAATCCATCTGGTTCACCCATGTGCCTCATTATAATGCTCTTCTGCCCTTGTCCTGGCATTCCTCACTGGGGTCAGCAGCCACAATAAGTTTGGGTAACCAAAGTCACCTGCAAATATTGAGGGACAACATTTAGCTACACACTATCCTATATGGCCCACACCATACCTATACACCAACATCGGTGGGAGCAAGGGATCACCTATTAGCCACACCCTGTGCCTCTGTAGTTGGGACATCACATTTGGGATGCTACTATTCCTCAGGACAAAGGCATCAGGCACCGACCCAGGATACTTAGCAGTGACGTGGGAGATGTACTGGTCCATCGAGCTCACCATCTGCACATTCATGAAGTGAAAAATCTTATGATTCCTGAACACCTATTCATTCTGGCGGAGGGGGAGGGGACAAATGCATCAATTATATTGGGGATATGTCTCATTGCATAAAACTTGGCCTTCACAGTGGGGTAATCCTCAACTTGAGGGAATGCAATGTAGCTGCATGTTAAACCGTCCCAAAAGTGGCGGATATACCACCTACCGTATTACGAATTCCATAGGATATAATGGACTCGTAATACGGTAGGTGGTATATCCGCCACTTTTGGGACGGTTTAACACCGTCCTCCAAAGTTAGAATCAGGCCCAATATCTCTTGTCAGGATTATTGAGAACATTTTTTTGTGACAGTCCTGCTGCCAAGCCCACTGTCACTTGGAAAGAACCAGTTACCAGGAAATGGAGCACTGATAGAACTTGCACAAGATGGGGGATCCCAGTGGGGTGACGGATAGCAGATATCAGGTCAGGCTCCAATTTGGCACACAGCTTTGTGATCGTGGCCCTGTCCCGTCTATAGGTGAGTATTATGTGCCTGTCCTCCAGTGTAGCCAAGTCCACCAGGGGTCTGTACACGGGGGTATGTCTCCATCTCCTATTCATTTGCAGTGGTAGGAATCTAAGGCACGAAAGAGCCAGGAGACTGTCACAAACTGAACAATGGAGCCAAAACAGTATTTTGCAATCTGTCTATGAAATGGGTCAGTGTGATCTGTACAATATGTGCCTATTTCTCCTGTGACGCAGCATTATTCCATCGGCCTGCCCCCCCTGAAATGGCATCCACCTGTCCTGTGTGGAGGGACAGGTGGAAGTGAGGTAATGCAGCTAAAGTTGTGCGCCATGGTGAGAGGCGGTCAGGCACCGTGCAATTCCTCATTGGTTAATATTGGGCCTTATGGGGTACAGTGGCCAATGGTGATCTACGCCGGCGGTGACGGTATGCACTGCTGCAGACGTGTCCGCCATTTTCTATTGTATTCCTCACTTGTTTCCTGACCTTCCATAGGAGAGGACCTACACTGCATGTGCTGATGTGACCTGTGTCTGGAACCTACCTGGAACCTACCATGGCCCGTGTGACCGGGGAAAGGGCCCCAGCCTTCACTTCAGAGGAGTTGGAGAGACTGGTGGATGGGGTCCTACCCCAGTACGGACCGCTGTATGGGCCTCCAGACCAACAGGTGAGTACACTGTAGGCAAGATTCATGTGGCATGCATGTATGGAGGTGTGTGTGAAGGCATTGTGTAAGGCTGGTGGTTGTGTGTCAGTAGGTGCCCCGAGGCCAGGCCAGACATAGCAGCATAGGTCCTCTGGTGGCTAAGGGTCTGAAGGGCAAATACTGCCTAACTAGCTTGTTAGCATCCACTACTGAGCAGGGCTGCATGGGTTCCAGGTGTGCTGCAGTTGGCGGTGTGTGCTCCTCCTCATGCCTTGGGGGCTAACAATATCACTGGTAGTGCAATGCATAGTGCGTAGGCCTGTACCCCATGTGTGAGGGTGCTGTGATATTGGTGTAGTTAATGACTCAGTGTATCCTTTGTCTCTCTCCCCCCCCTTTCTTGTTTTGTCATCCTGTCCTTATGTGCAATAGTATAATCTGGCGGAGGAGCAGAGGCACAGGTGACAGAGGGAGCTACATCCCACAGGACGCTAGAAGCAGAGTCCACCGATGCTGAGGGCACTATTGGAATGGAGGGCGAGGGGAGCACCATGGCGGAGACAGGAGGGGACAACACAGAATCTGATACCTCCTCCGAAGGGAGCTCCCCGGTGATGGTGGACACCTCTGAGACCACCCCAGCTACAGGTACAGCTGCCACCCCATACCAGCACTGCCCTACCAGCAGCCCCTCAGCGAATTGCTCACTTACCCAGGAGGGTGGGCATCTCCTTCGCCCGGCACCTCAGGCCCTGCTCCAATGAGCCCTGCTGCCCTGAGTGAGGAGGCTTTTGACCTCCTGAGATCCATCTCTGTAGGGCAGTCAACCATTGTGAATGCCATCCAGGGGCTGGCAGCCCAGATGCAACAATCTAATGCATTCCTGGAGGGCATTCACACTGGATTGACAGCCAACAGAGATCGATTCAGGCTCTGGCCTCCTCTCTGATGGCAGCCATTGTCCCTGTTTCTACCCTCCAACTTCCACTTCCCCATTCTCCTCAACCCCAACCCATCCCAAGCACACAGCCAGACAACCATGCACACAGTACAACACACAAGAGTGGCACAGGCAAACACAAGCACCACACCTCATCCCACAGGCACTCACACAAACACCATCCAGTTGCAGACACAACAACATCCACTATTTCCACTGTCTCCCCCTCCTCCTCATCCAGCTCCCACCCAGTTGCGCACACACTCACACCTGCATGCACTACATCATCATCCACTACCTGCATCATCACCACACCAAGAAGAACACACACCTCACTGGCAGACACATTCACAACATCCATGCACAAAGTCGCCTGTGTCCCCTCCCACCGTGTCTGTCCCCCCCTAAGGTACACAAACGCAAGCACTTAGACACCCAACAGCCATCCACCTCACAACAGCATACAACCCATGCACCTGCCCCCAAATCCAGCAGATAAACACCTCCAACAAGCACTCCCTCATCCTCCACTCCCATTAGTTCTCCCTCTTCCTGCCCCATTGTCCCTAAAAAGCTTTTCCTTTCCACCACTGACCTCTTCCCTACCCCTCCCCCCATCCTGCACGTATGCCCAGGGTAGCAAAAACCCAGCCAAGCACCTCAGCTAAACAGTCCACGGGCCCAGTTCCATCAGCACCTACTAGTGGTAGAAATGATTCTAGGCCACAAATACTGAAGGGGAGGAAGCCTGCACCAGCCAGCAGAAAGGGGAAGGAGTCTGCACCATCCAGCAGAAAGGGGAAGCAGCCTGCACCAGCCATCAGAAAGGGGAAGGAGCCTGCACCAGCCAGCAGAAAGGGGAAGGAGCCTGCACCAGCAAGCAAGAAGGGGAAGGAGCCTGAACCAGCCAGCAGAAAGGGGAAGGAGTCTGGACTATCAAGCAAGAAGAGGAAGGAGCCTGCACCAGCAGCTGGCACAGAGCCCCCACCACCAGCTGTGGTTGTGCAGCCATCAGTGAGTGCAGGGGCTGAGCAGGAGCCTCCCACTACTACCACCACCACCACCACAGTGCAGCCATCGCAGGGTGCAGGGGCTGAGCAGGAGCCTCCCACTACCACTACAGTGCTGCTGTCACCGCTGGCAGACACCATGTGATCCAGCCTCTATGGGCTGCTGTGCGGCATGTCCCCTCCAGAATCAGTGGGGTATTCACCCACTCTAGAGATTGTGGCCTTGCACTCTCTAGGACCAAGCACAGGGCATGTTGCCCCCTCCAGAACCAGTGTGGGAGACACCCACTCAAGAGACTTTGGCCTTGCACTCCCCGAGACCAAGCACAGGGCATGTTGCACCGTCCAGAACCAGTGGTCTTGTTTCCGCATCCGGCAGAGGTACCTCCATCCCCCTGATGTGCCTGCCCATTTGACAACAGATGCCCCTGCAGTGTTCTCTCCGTATTGGGGCAGGTAACGAGTGGGGCCTTGGACTTTGCCCTGTGGCCATGTGGCCCCTGGGATCTGAGGACTGGGCAGTGCCCTTTTTTGTACATTTCTACATATCTGTTGCATTGGCAAATCGTATTATTAATTTTATGTTGATCTTACTACAATCACTTTAGTCAATTCCTGTTGTCCTAGCATTATTCAGCCGATTTACAGGTATAAATAGTTTTCTTGTGCAGCTGGTTGTGTGTATGGGGTGTGTGTATTGGGTGTGTGTGGTGCGTGTGTGTGTCACTCTCGTTTCCCACTCCCTTGTGTGCTAGGTGGCTGTACTCACCGTCGTCGTCTTCGCCAGCGTTGGTGTTCGTGGTAGAGAATAACGTAGAAAATCATCAGAAATACTTGCAGTGCTGTTCCATGGAGGTGTGGTTCTTCCCAGTGCCTTCAATGGTGAGTCCTTTCACTTCTGCAATGTGTGTCCGCCAGGCTTTTGAAGGCATTGGTACTGCCCTGGAAAAGGTGGTGGCTTGTGTTGTCATAATATGGTGGACGGAACTTTGTCTTCCACCTAGATGTAGGTGGCTACCGCCGTGGTGACTGTTGTTTCCGCCCTGGCGGTTGGTGTGGCACATTGGCTGTCTTTCGGAGATCTAACCACCAGGGTCAATATTTGGCAGTACTTACCTCAAGCCTGTTGGTGGTATTACCGCCACTTTATCACCGACCGCCAGAGTCGTAATGAGGGCCATAATACTTAGGCTGAGCCCTGGTGGATGGGGTCCCCAGAGATGAGATTGGCAGAGTGTGGGCCATGCGGGGTTAGGTTGTTAACTCACACCCTCACCATGAACTCCCCCAGATATTACAGCAGCCATGAGAACTTCTATAAAGTCCTTAAAAGTATAAATGAAACATTAGAAGTCACATTTTTGAAGAAAAACCTGTGCATGGTGGGGGTGCGAGTTATAGTTATCTTAGGGTGCGAGTTATAATTACTGGAAAGAACTGTGATAGTGCTGATTTTCTATGGTTTTGTACGAGTAAATTCAGAACTTAACTAAAGCGTCCCTATATATATATATATATATATATATATATATATATATATATATATATATATATATCTCAATCATATGAAAAACAAGGCTGCTTGCAGCAGGAGGTTCCTCCAAAACAGGAAAAAAAATACATATTAGATTAAAAATAAATACATATGTGTATATGTAAATATTTTACTTTAAATTCCCTTAGAGGAACAAAATATTTGAACTCGTCGGGCATTTTTGATGCTGAATTTATTGCCACAAACCAACAAACAGACACCCGCTAGGCCTTCGTCACTGTCAATGAACTACACACCATTTCCTTTTTTGTTTATATTTCATAATTGTAGTTTCATGGTAACAGACAACGGTTTACTGCTCAGAGCATGGTACAATTGCATCAGTGAACGTGGCGGCCATCTTAAAAGGTATTCAAATTCATGACTCACACAAGGATCTTCAAACATTAAGTCATCCATCAATTGCATGGTGCCATTATCACAGTCATTAATAATCAAATGATTCATTCAATATATCATCATACAAGTGTTCTGAGTGATTGATAAAGTGCAACCAATTATTATTGCATAATAAGCCCTCAAGCCCCCTTCCAGAGTCATAAAGCCCTGTATGAGATCATCTAACACTGTAAATGCGACTATTCCTGATGTTACAATGTCATAGCTCCCTCAAATCATTATTGATGTGCACAATGAACAAACATATAGGTTCAATCAATAACTCTTGTTCCAGGCACTGGGACAAACCGCATACACAAAGAACGCCCTGTATGGGCTAATTGTATTGCAAGACTAGAGGTTCATATTATGCTTCTCAAATCTTGCTTAATTTAATAGCAGCAGTCAAGAAAAAAACGAAAACAACAACTCCCAGAAGGCTAAAACAGGAAGCAGCCAATGGGAGTGAACAGAACGATGCAACAGCCAATAACATAACAGTATTAGTAATGTAGCGACCTTTGACTGCAAACAGCTCCTCTTTGTTTGCTGCTCACAGTCAAGATAAGTGCATTTGCCATAGTCATATGTACTTTTATTTACTTGTGAGGCTTTATTTTGATGTATTTGAGTTTGTTTACTGAATATTGTCACTCCCGTACCGAGCCTTTCCTTGTGCTTTGCTTCACGCGCAGTGTGTTTTACAACGGCATTCCTTAGCCGTTAACAGCTCGCGCTTCCTTCCTGTCACACACCACTCCTCCATGGCTTCTAATGTGGTGTATGCCTTTCCAGCAGCACCTTTCCCCAGTCCCCTATGCATTATTAATAGTTTTTTCCTCACGCCGATATATTTTCTTACCGGCTCCACTCCCTCTCTGTTTCCTTCACCTCGCCACTTCCCTGGGGCGGAGCTTTCTCCTTCCTTGCCTCCCGGGCCTTAGTTAGATCCTTTTTCCTTGTGCACTTCCCCTGGGAGGGCCCTTTGACATATCTGCACCCCCTTTACATTTAACCCCTTTTTTGCCAGTTTTCACTTGAACCTTTTATATTTACCATAGAGATTGATAGTTCTCCAAATTCCCAGCATGATATCCAGGAAGAGAAATCTTGAATTATTTCGTTCAAACTTCTGTACATCAAGCAGTTTCTGCTTCTAGGGGAAAATTACTAAGAATATTGAATTTTCCTTACACAGTTAGGGGCATATTTATACTCTGTTTGCGCCGGATTTGCATCGTTTTTTTGACGCAAAGCTAACTCCATATTTATACTTTGACGCTAGACCCGTCTAGCGTCAAAATTCTTGGAGTTTGCATCATTTTTTAGCGTGGACACCTAGCTTGCGTTAATGAGATGCAGGGTAGGTGTTTTCCACGCTAAAAATGACTCTAAGGCATTTGCGCCTAATTTAAACTCCTGTGCAAAAATGACGCACAGGAGGGGTCTGGCCTTAAAAAATGACGCGCAGCCGCATTTGCGTCATTTTTTAACGCCTGGTCAGGGCAGGCGTTAAGGGATCTGTGGGCTCGGCAGGAGCCCAGAGGGGCCCTCCCATGCTCCCAAGGACACCCCCTGCCACCCTCGCCCACCCCTGGAGGACACCCATGGATGTGGGGACCCATCTCAGGTAAGTGCAGGTAAGTAGAGGTAAGTATTTTTTTAATATTTTTTAAGTGGCATAGGGGGGCCTAACTTGGGCACCCCTACATGCCACTGTGCCCAATGGCCATGCCCAGGGTACAGAAGTCCCCTGGGCATGGCCATTGGGCAGTGGGGCATGACTCCTGTCTTTGCTAAGACAGGAGTCATTTCCATGGTGGTTGTGCATCATTAAATGATGCGAGTCAGGTTAGCGTCAACATTTTTGACTCTAACCTGACTTGCACCATTTTTTGACGCACAACCCCCATTATTCCCTACTCCAGCGATGCCCGGTTCGCGTCATTTTTTTTTACGCTCACCAGGCAGCAGCGCCGGCTAGCGTCATTCCATAAATATGCCGCCCGGCTGGCGCGTTGGAATGGGGTTAGCCCGCGTTAAAAAATTTTACGCAAAACTGCGTTCGCGCAGTTTTGCGTCAAAAAGTATAAATATGGCCCTTAATGTCTAAATCTTTTTCGGCCCATCGTGAGGGGGAATACATGAAAAGAAAATTACCATCTTTATCAAATACCAAGAAGGGGCAATCGGTCCCTACAAAAAAGAATGCACTTGCGACCAGTGAGATTTCCTCACATAAGGATGAGGACTTGGTTCCTCCCAGGCCTCCTACTAAGGAGAGATCTAAAAAGTCACCTTCCCAGTGCAAAGAAAAGCTTAATCATACTAATCCTAAACCTTCTAAATTGGTTATATCTCAGATTTTGGGCACTGCAGAATATTTGACAAACAATGACACGGATGATGATCAGGACTCTCCTGATGTTTCCGATTTTTTTCCCTCTGCTTAAAAGATCTAAGACAGAAGTGCAAGATTCCTCTGCTGATTATAGTCATAACATTATTTTTGATTCCTTGGGATTCCCTATCTTTGATCTTTCTTTATTACATCACCCAAATCCCACCAAGTGGTCCTCAGAGTATATCCCTGCCAAATTAAGGTCCCTTCTGGACAAACAGACCAGAGCAAAACTCAAATTCGAATGCCCCAGACCCTTCCTCCTCTCTAATATCCCCGCCACTCCCACCATTGACTCTACACTACTTACCTTCTTCACAAAATTTGGCGAGGACCCCAGGAAAGGGATAGACAAAGCCTGGTCCACATGTCAAGATAAATTACTAGCAAGTCCTGCTCTTTTAGACCCGGGCTCTAAAGCGGAATGTTTACTTTTTGGAGAATCCTTTATAAAGTATTTGAAAAAATATGTAACCACTTTCACCTCCATAGACAGAACCCAAAAATCATTGAAGAAAATCTTGACTCAATGTTTTTTTTGGAAGGGCCAGTAGCGGCAGGAACCGCTCTACTGGCTGTAATTACCGGAATCAAGGCTACAGAAGTTCCTTCTCCTTCAACAACACCAGTTACTACCAGGACTTCAAACCACAATTTTACCCCCAGAGAGCCAGGGTATTCAGAGGTTGAGGGTTCATGAGCTCAAGACCCACCTTCCAATCTGGTAAGTCTGCGTCTTCCTTCTATTCTAGTTGGAGGGCGCCTCTTACATTTCCTACAAAAATGGCACAGCATAACATTGGATCCTTGGATTCTATCTACAGTCCAAGGTTACGCTAGAGAACTTTAAGACACGCCTTTTCAAATAACATTCCCTCAACCCCAAAAGTTTTCTCTAGAAATATCCAATCAAATAGGTCTGGAAATCCAATTGCTTTCTTCAAAAATCACCATACAACTTTGCCTACCAGATTCCTCAGGGTTCTTCAGTTCCAATTTTCTAGTAGAAAAGAACAACAAAAAGACAATACCTGTCATCCACCTTCGTCTTTTCAACCAGTTTGTAGTATATCGCCATTTCAAAATGGAGACAATTCTCCATCTAAGGGACACCCTTCTACAAGACGACTGGTTAGTCAGGCTGGATCTTCAGGATGCATACCTGACTATCCCAATTCATTACATATTCCGAAAATACCTCCAGTTTCAATGGCTAGACCTAACTTATCATTTTTCCTCCTTTCCATTCGATCTATCTTCAGCACCTTGGTGCTTTACAAAGCGAATGAAACCTGTACTTACCTTCCTCAGTTCCAAAGGAATACGTCTCATAATTTACCTAGATGACCTTCTCATTATCGCTCAAACATCCTTCTTCTTCAAGAACGTCTTCGGATCACTTCCTCTCTTCTTTTAGATTTGGTATTTATTATCAACAAAGAAAAGTCCATTCTTACTCCGTCCAAACAAATAGAATTTCTGGGTTTCCTAATCTACTCTTTAAACGGAACTCTTCATTTGCCTTCAGCAAAGGTTTCTGCCATCAAGTCAGAAATTTCCCAAACCCTCCAGAAAGCACACATTTCTCTAAGATCTCTCACAAAAATAGTAGGTCTCCTTTCATCATCCATATAAGCAATATTTCCAGGTCCTCTGCACTATTGAGCACTTCAAAGATTAAAAATTCACCACTTATGCAAAGGTCTTTCTTATTCAGACGTAATTTATCGGGACGCAGAATTACAAACAGAACTGCAATGGTGGATAGACCATTTAGATGCCTGGAACGGCAGGACCATCTTTGCATCAGCCCCAGATCTTGTATTAGAGTCCGATGCAAGTCTGACAGGATGGGGCGTGAGATGTGGTCCGATCTCGACTGGAAGTACATGGTCTTCACAGGAACACAAATTGCATATAAATTGTTTAGAGATGCTTGCGGGCTCCTTTGGAATAAAAAGCCTGAGAAAAGATCGAGTACAGTGTTCCATCCTTTTGTGCATGAACAACATATCTGCGGTCCAATACATCAATCACCTCGGAGGCACCAAATCCAAGCCTCTACAGAATTGGCAAAAAGTCCTTGGGAATTTTGTCTTGTCAAGAAGATCTCACTATGAGCAGAATACTTGCCAGGAACTCTCAACTCCATAGCAGATTGGCACTCCCGTCACTTCAAAGATTAGAGCGATTGGAGACTCCACCCTTTAATCTTCAATTTTCTTTCTCAAATTCTGGGGTCCTTTTCATATAGACCTTTTTGCTTCCAGACTCAATACTTATCTTCCCTGATTTTTTTGCTGGCGTCCCGATCTTCTAGCCTTAGCAACAAATGCTTTCTCTCAAGATTGGACACAGTTCACAAATTATGCTTTTCCACCTTTTCTTATGATAAACAGGGCTCTGATTCAAATCAGACATCAGTCAGCCTCTCCAATTCTAGTGGTCCCATTTTGGCAATATCAAGTCTGGTTTCCTTCCCGTCTAGAGTTGACCATGGATTTTCCTCTTCTTCTTCCAACCTTCCCTATTACCAGGTCAACCCAAACTGTGTGTTGGACAATGTCTTAAAGTTTACAACACCAAAACAGCTAATCTCAGAACATCCTCACATAATCACTCATTAATCATTTCTAATTAAGATACCTGCTTCAGCAATCCCTCCTCTGATGACTAAATGTGTCATCACACGAATTACCAAACACAGTTTTATAATTTGAGTTCTTCAAAATGTTGTCTTCTTCTTGAATTTGCCCTGTAAATTCTTTCCCTTTTCTTTTCTTCCCTCCTCTGATTATTTTTAGACTTTTTCAATCTAATTCTTTTACATAAATTGCATAATCCCCATATTCCCAATAGACAACCCACAACAATTAGTACTCCCTGCATTATTTTCAATAGTATCCCATTCCAAATGTTGCTAAGCCAATTTCCCACTGAAGCAAACCCCTTGCCAACTTTTTCCCAAACACCTGGTTCTTTTAATTCTTTCAAATCACTACTTGCATTAGTCAGATTAGTAAGTAAGTCTTTTATCTCTTTACTGTTATTAGGAATATATGAACAACAATGCCTAGAGTTAATCATTTTACAGGCTCCGCCATCCTTCGCTAAAAGAATGTCTAAAGCAAGACGATTTTGAAAAGTCATAGCTCTATCCGAAGCCAGTTCAGTATCTATCAGGAGTATAGCCCCTGAAAAATTTGCCAGCATGTTATCCACAATAGTAGACAACTTTCGAATCTTGATCAAATTCAGGATGACTCCCACTGAAGGAATCACCGCACCAAATATATCTCTCACTATCGCAGAAGAGGACTCCCTCCTCTGTCTCTTATGATGTAATTCAGTCACTTTCAGAAACTTTTTCAAACCCTCCATCTGATAAATCTTTGGGAAAACTATCCCCAAATAACTTGTCCCACAGCATCCTCTTGAAGATGGTAATAAACATTAAGTCCACAAATATAATATATCCCCAGAATTGCATGGTCCTGCCCATTCAACATAAATGTCCATTTACTCTGAAACAAAATCACATGCCTACATTCACTCGTACCCACAAATAAAGTGTCAGTGCGTGACTTTGGCCTATATATAGAAAGCTTCCCTACATGTAATGCATCTAAAGCTAATTTCCCTTGTGTTTTAATTGCACTATAAACATAATCATTGTTGTAAGTCCTTTTCTCTAAGCCTTTTTCTTACTCCTCCTTCAGTGCCTTTCTTCTGTTGTCAGTATGATCTACGAAGCTCTTCTCTAAGGGTGTAAGCAAGCATGTTAGGTTATTCTCACGCACATAGGCTGTACCAAACGTTAATGTAGGTTCAAAGAATCCTCTAACTAATACTATGTCATTACCCTTAGCTACTCTACACCAATACCTCATGATAGGAAAAAAAGAAAACACAAGGTCATGATTAGAATAGAAATACTGAATATACTCCTGGTTATAAAACCTTGTTAGTAATAGACTACAACTTATTCCGTATGTTAGTGGCAGACTATGATAGGTGACTCCTTCCTCGACTGATGTAGAAATCTGCATACACACAAGACAATCCTTCGCATTCCATCGTCTCAACATACTCACTCAACAAGTGATAGAAGACATTAGAAGATAGTTCTCCCTGCGCGTTAGTATAATCATGCAAATACTTCTCGTCTAGCTTAAACCTCTGTAAAGCCATTAGTGTAGTAGTCTCATAAGCAGAAGTATGGTTGGCTCCTTTCGTGTCAAAAACAAACATACCCACAATCAATACTATAAACAATATCCTACACATAATTGCCAAACCAATGCTCATATATTTATAGCGCCTAGCATCTTTAACCCGCTTATCGAAGTCAGCCATGATCTGTAAAGAGTCAGAAAGCAGAAATAACCTTTAGAAAAACTTGCAGCAAAAAACAAAAATAGACAACTCTTCTTTCAACAGTTCAGTTTTACTTCCAGAAACCCTTCTTCCTTGTCAAAATCAGTTAGCAGCTTGTCAAAATCAGGTTTCAAAAGTCAAATCAGGTTATCAATGTCTTTTCCGGTTATTTTCGACAGTCTCTTTCTCAAAACTGTTTCTCAGATTGTTTCAACCGTTCAGTTCATCAATCTTCTTCACATCACCTCAAAATATTGACTTGGATCCTCGCTATCAAAACAAAAAGACATAAACTCTTGTTGCCATTCGTTTGTAGTTGCATACCCCCATTCAAGACCTGCATACCTTCGACTTGCTATTCTCTTTCTTTTCAACTTTCGATTGCCATTCATCTCTCCTTCACTTAGTTCTTCTTTTCTAGTAGTATCTACTTCTTCCTCTATTGTTGGTTCAACAACCACCTCTTTCCTTTTCTCCACTTGAAATTTTGGCCACTTATCTCCTTTCAATGTACCTTCTGTCAGTATTCTCTTCAGGTATGAACTCAAATTTTTTTCTTTCTCTGTGGTGTTTTCTCTTGACGGACCTGTAATCGGTTCAGGAGGGGTCGGACCACCTTGACTTTGATCCAGCTCAACTCCTTCCACTCCTGGGTCTGGCAATTGCTCTGATTGTCTCTCAGAATCGTCTACTTCTGGGAGAGCCCCCTCCGTATTAGGCTCTCCTGCTGCTTCAGTTGAGATAGGTTCTCCAACAGCCTCCTGAAGGTCTCCACCCTCATCTCTCACATGAGTGATGGAACTGTCTATAATGGGCTTAGGTTCAGCCTCGGTTCCACCCTGCTCCTTTTCTGGTGCTGTTATTTGTCTCACTGTTGTTGGTACTCTCAACAACTCTTCCACATGATCCAGTGGATATGCCACTTTCTTCGTGTGACTTTGCTGAATCCAGTTTGGGATCCCAGCACACTTCACAGCTGTCGTAGTTGTTAGGACCACTTGGTATGGTCCCTTCCAATGATGCTCCAAACACATCGTTCACACGTGCTTTCAGACAACAACCCAGTCTCCGGCTCTCAGGTTTTGCCCTGGATCATTGATCGGTGGCAGTGTGGTGGCCTCCACTTGCTGAGAGAAATAGTGGACTACATCAGCCAGACCCTTGCAGTAATCCAACACCATATAATCTATAATGTTGACAAGTGCATTTGCTGGAACTGCTGGCAACCTCATTGCTCTGCCCATGAGGATCTCATGGGGTGACAATTCTGTCTTCCTCCAAAGGCAATGCATCAGGCCATTTAAAATTCGTAGCTGCACACATTTTTGCAATTCTTGACTTCAAAGTACCATTCATCTGCTCCACTAGTCCTGATGCTTCAGGGCGGTAACTACAGTGCAACTTCTGCTCGATGCTGCACACAGTAGTTTAATTACCTCATTATTAAAGTGACTTCCCCTATCTGATTCTAAAGAGATCGGACATTCGAAGCAGGATATCAGTTCCCTAAGCAACAGTTTTGCTACTGTAAGACTATCATTTCTCTGTGTAGGATACACTTCAATCCAGTGAAGAAAGATGCAAACAATCACCTACACATATCTCAAACCTCCACACACAGGCATCTCAATAAAATCCAATTGCATTCTGCTAAATGGATCTCCTGTTCTTCCAATGTGGCTCAAATTACCCACTGTCCTTTTCCCCGCATGTAATTGCTGACAAATGACACAGCAATGGCAAACTGCTTCAGCTGCTTGTCTAAACCTGGGGTTGAACCAATCAATTTTGAACAGAAGAACCATGGCATCCCTCACAATGTGTGCCTGACCATGATAGTAACTCGCCATCTGAGAAAACAGGCTATTTGGCAAAACCAATTGACCCTGCGCTCAGACACCCACAATTCATCCTGTCTTTGAACACATTTCAATTTGCTACATGAACGTTTCTCCTCCTTGTCAACATTACTCTGTAAAGATTCTAACTCTTCCAAAGTATCAATCACCTTTAATGCATAACTCATACATGTTGTGTCTTCTTCAGGTAACAATTCCCACTTGTCTTTGAACGATATACAGTTCAATGCGCAAAACCTTGCGACTTGATCTGCATATCCATTTCCCAAGGACATGTAGTCCTCTGACTTTAGGTGTACACTGCATTTCACCACAGCAATTTGCTTCAGGCAGTTAAATCGCATATAACAACTCCTTTATTCTCTCACCATTTCTCACTGGTGATCCAATAGAGGTCAGAAAACCTCGCTGCGACCACAATTGACAAAAATCATGAACTTTTCCGAATCCATATTGACTATCCGTATAGATAGTGACTCTCAATCGAGCAGAAACATGGTACGCTCTAGTAAGTGCGAGCAATTCCACTACCCTAGCAGAATACGCTCCTCGAAGGCAGGAAGCGTCTAAGGTATCTGTAATTGTGAATACAGAATATCCTGCTCTCAGTGTCCCCGTGTTGTCTTTCAGACAAGAACCATCATCAAAAACAATTTGGTCATTTTCTTCCAATCGGGAATCTCTAATGTCAGGTCTCGGTTTTGTGCACAAGTCAGTTACTTCGAGACAATCATGTTCAACATCTTCCTCCTTTTCAATTTCAGTAGTATCACTTGGAAGTAAAGTTGGTAGGTTCAGCACTGTACATCTTTTCAGTGTCAAGTTTGGTGCTCCCAAAATACTCATCTCATACCTAGTTAACCTAGCACCAGTCAAGTATTGGGTTTTCGTCCTTGCCAGTAAAATCTCAGTCGAGTTAGGGACCATTACAGTCAATGGATATCCCATCACTACGCCTTCACGCTGTGAAAGACTCTGACCAACTGTGGCAACTGCACACAAACAACCTGGTAAGGCTGCTGCAATTGGGTCCAAGGTAGCTGCTCCATCGGGGCTTGAAGTATCTGCATTTGCTGTCTAGGTACCATGGGAACCTGCTGCTGCATTGCCTGCAACTGTGACACTTGTGCACAGGGCATTTGCACCTGTTGCATGGGTTGAAAATTCTGCACCGGATTCACATTATTCTGGAAATTTGGATTGGGACCCCTTAGTCTGGGTCCTCTCACATTTGGAAATGTATAGATGTCATTACCTTGCTGAACAACACCCTCTTGCACCATCATCAGACACTCCTGCTTCCAGTGTTCCAGGGCTCCGCAAATATGACACAGCAATAGCTCCTTCATTCCCTGCACATCATTCTGAACCACTACAGTATTCAAATCTGGCCCCCGATTCATATTGCCCCCACGACCCCTACCACTCATCTGACGCTGGAACATAACATTTCCTTGCTGCTATGGTATCTGCAGCACAAAACGTCCTTGCACTCCTGTTTGAGCTGCCTTAATCTGCATCACCATCGCCGTCTATTTCAACTTTTTCTGATTCAACTCAATCTCATCACTACAGTATTTCACATGCTGCAACACCTCATCAATCGGTTTTGCTTGCCAGCAAATTAAATGACTCTTAATCATCTGACCTATCTCAGGTCTCAATCCTTCCACAAATCTGAACACAAAATGCAGCATGTCTTTCGGCTCAATTGCTTCTTTGCCACTGTACTCCTTGAACGCCTTCAGAAATCTCTAATAGTACGCATGTATTGACTCCCTTGCTTTCTGCACTGTCCTATCAATCCTCTGCCTATCAATAATTTGGGGATAAATCCTTGTCTTCAGAACCTCGATCACCTTATAATAATATTTCATTACCTCAGGAGATGGTGCACCTGTAGACTTATCTCTCTCCAGTTCACTTGTTGGCCAATCTACAGCTCTCTTACACTCAACCCACAAGTCAGCTGGAACCACTATTTCCAGGAAGGTGTTCAAGTCCTCCCACAAACTCTTCGTGAACTTCACAAACCTGTCTGTCTGCTAATACCACTCTACTGGCTTCTCCCTCAATTTTGGGTAACCATTCATGAGTGACAGAATATCACTCCTACTCTAAGGAACGTGAACAAAATTTCCCCCTGGGATTTCCCTCATTGGCAAAATCTCCTCCTTGTCCTGTTGTACATTCTCTGTCACTTCTAGAGAATCTCTTTCCCTCTTGTCTTTTTTCTTCACCCATCCATCTTCCCACTTCTCTAAAGCTCCACAAACCTGAGCACTCTGCAATAATTCTTTAAGGTGTGCCTTCATTCCGGCTGACCTCATGTGTTCAAAATCCTTTACCTCAAAATCTAATCTGTAACTCCTCTTCAAGTGCTTCGTTTTCTCAATTTCTATGCCATGTTTTTCTGCCAAATCTGCCAATCTCTGATGTACCTTGCCCACCTCTCTTGTAATCCTTCGGCATAAGTATCTCAACTCTGCTTCTGTGTGGGATTCTAGTCTATTCACCCCCATTGTTCCCTCAACTAATTCAACCACTTTCATGCTCAATCTGACATAATGTATTTGTTCTTCTCCCTTAGAAGCATTCTGTGGGGTATTCAGCTTGTCTAACCATTCAGTCAACTGCTGAGCTGTCGCTCCCTGTAACGAAATGTTAATCGCTTGAACCAGTGTCACCTGCTGTACAATTGCACTTGGAATTTGCGGTGTCAATAGCTTCAGGCTTTGATCTGCATTTGGTCCATTCATAGCATCTGGAAGTGTAACAAGTGGACTGGGATCTAACAATGATCTTGATCCATCAAAAGTCTGTCCCGTGGAAGAGACTACCTGAACTTGTTCATTCTGTCCCCTCCTCATTAGACTCTGAGACATTGCTCCCTGTTCACTCATAAATGGTTTCTTCTGTGCAAATAATGGTACAGCTGGACCAACAGTAATCAGCAGCGAAATTACATATGGGGCTGCTCTGGCATCTGTACTCTGTAGGAGAGTAACTCCCATACTCTGATTTATTACCGGAGACAAGTCTGACTGTGTCCCTGTCATTGGCGTAAATCTCTAGAAAAGGCACATCAGGATAAATTCCCTGTATTGGTGGCGGCTACATCTGTGTCTGAACTGCTGGAGTAGTCAGCACATTAGGACTACCTTGTGCCACACTCTGTGTCAGGTAAGCATTAACCTGTACCGGGCTCACTGTCCCCGTTGCCTGTGTCGGGGCTGTTGGATCAGCGCTAGTACTTGGACCACTCTCATACACCGCATCTGGTGGTGTTCGGTCTCTCAGTATCTGTGTAACAAGATCCTCAGCATCTGACTCCTCCTCTATTATGGAAGAACCTTTAGCTTCCTTAATCTTGGATGGACTTTTATTAGTTTTTCTAGTAACTTTCTTTAATTCCGTCTCATCCTCCTGTGTAATAGCTGGAAACAACTTAACTCCCTGCAAAGTCTCTGCTCTCCATTTCTTCTGTTCCCAATTCCATCTCGGTTCTGCTAAAGTCTTTTCTACTCTCCTTTTTTCCTTTCTCAAATTTCAATTGCTGTTGCTGTCTAGCTATCAGCTCCCAAAGTGCTAATGCCTCAAATTGTACTGGTCTCGGAAATGGCTTCGACTCATATAGCGCCATCCGCAATTGCTCCAAAATTCTCAAATTGAGCGTCCCATTCTCGGGAAATGCTAAGCTCCCATTCCTCTCTGTCAACTTGCACCACTGCTTTAACCAAAGACATAGCACAGCACCTCTCTCTTCTATTAGAATGTAAGCCGGTGTACCCTCCGGCAGCGTAGGCTCCCCTACACTCACTCTAATGTACGTATCTCCCTTTAGGGCACTCTTCAACGCCTTGAAAAATTTCATCTTTTCTACTTTTGTTTATTCAAAATCAAATCAGGAAATTACTTTTAATCCCAAGATTCTTTTCACCCACGCTCTCAACCAATTGCCTCTTACGGACGGCTGCCAATCCGTGCGTGACCCTTCTCAATAACCAACCTATCCCAGCGCGTCTCCAATGATGTCACACTCACACGTACTGCGGCTGACAAAGTCTTGTGGCTCGTCCTCCCAGACTACAATCCTCACAAAACTAATGCAAAATATTGTGAGCACTAACCAAAAAACAAAAACAAATCTGCTGGTTTACTACAGGAAAGGTAACAAAATCGCTTCAGAAACCTTACGGATTTTCACTGATGACCCTTTCGTTCATATAACTATTCCCCTTTCTAGGTCTCCCGAATTCGCAAGCAAAATTCGACCTGCAAATTTTACTCTCAACTGATCAATGGGTCTGTCCTGGTGCACATAGGACTCACCAAATCTCAGTTGAAATTTTCTCTCACCCACTTAGCTCACACACTGACTTGTTGACCACGCCTGATCAACCTACTAAACCAGACAGATTACAACATATAACCAAGTGTCTCATACACTTTTCAATATACTCCAGAGTCTTAGACCACAAAGGGTCCGTACATCAACAACCAAGTGGACGATTTTTTAGCACAAATCGCCACACACATGTGAAGTTCGACGACTTTCCTACTCTCATACTGCAGAGGAAGCACACTCCTTCTACAACTTCATTTGGAGTACGCAAATGTCACAATTCACCTGCGAGTTGCATAAGCTGTGCAAGCGCAACCTATCTCTCTCACTCTATCAGTAGAACAGCAGTAACATACCCAACATTACTAGCAGGATCCAGGATCTGGGAAAGTCATTTCTAGGCTTAAGGGAACATCATTTTCACTACAAATGTCATGTTTGAAAAACAAAATCCAAATCTCAATAATACTAAATTCTTAATGGATCAATCTCAAACTATTACCATAACTAGGGACACCTGTCCAGCCTCTTATCACAACTTTTAACACCTGTCACTCCATTCTGGACAGCTATGGCAAGCTCTCAAAGAGACTAACCATCAGTCTGCTACCATAACTGTTAACACGTCGGTCTTTAATAAGTAAACTTAGAAGGGGACGCGTATAGGTCAATGAACCTTTTGACTCGTTTAAGATGTTCTTACCATAGCTACAGGACAGAAACAATAATCAATACACAATAATCAATGATCATTAGTCAATGACTAACCACACCTTTAATAAAGTTTAGTAAGTTTATTTCCATTGTATTAACAATGCTAAAGTCATGTAGATGAATCCCAAAATCATATGAAACACATATAAGGACAATACTGCTTGACCATAATGACGGAAGAAACGCAATCTAATCAAGACTTGAATCACACCTTCTAAGGCAACGGTGCAGATCAATAGCAAAGTCAGCTGCAATAGTGAGATATGATAGAAGATAGTTCATCAATCATTGTCCCTGCAATTTGTCAATTGTCATGTGAATAGCCTCAACTAACCCAGATTAGCATCAGCATGTTGGTCTTCATGCAAAACAATTTAGAACACAAATTTAGGAAAACATCTAGCTAAGGAAACTATCAAGACAGCGCAGTCGGTACCTATAAAGAAAAGGCATAAAATGCATTACAGTCACATTGTCATATCTACCTATCCACAGTATGGGTCAGCAAACAGAACAGTCTTTGTCCTCAGGTCATCAATCGATCAACAAAACATCAGTCTCTCAGTTAGAGAGTATAAGCCCAATGACAGAATCTCAAGCCTCTTCTTCTTCTCAATATCGTAGTCATTTCCCTAAAATCTCTCTCTAGTCTCTAGTCATCTGGTGTCTCTGTTGCGTTGTTATATCAAAGTCACCTAAACTATCCCCTAATTCCCTATTGGTCAATTAATCATACGTTTATACACTACCCAATAATATTTCTGTCCCAAATCTATGAATTCTAATATTTCACTCTTCACACAAAGTTGATTGGTCCGCTTTACGATGTCCTCATCATTCGGCTTGTCAGGTAACAAATTTGTTGCATCTTCGTCTCCAGTCAGTGTCTTCATTGTTCGCGTCCTGGGAAAGTACCTCTCACACACATTACACACAGCTTGTTACAATTCTATGGACATCATTTCCTGTTAGTTGGTTCTCATGGAAAGCTTCTGCTAAGCACTTTTAACAAGACAATGAACATTTCACAGTTTATTTCACTCCATCAGCATTTTTATCAACCACTGAAAAATACAGCTTCTGCATGAGGCCTGGCAAACCTAGGCCAAGACACTCGCTAAATTAAGGCCCACAATTAATAGCTAGAGCCTACTTCATAACCCTAAATATGACATATTACATTTATCTCATTCATTTTCAATATTTCATTAGGATTAATCATCAATTAGTACATTTCGTGAACACTAGTGGCCATTCTCCAAGGTCACAATTTCAAACGTGTGCATTATTTTTTTCTCTACATTATTCATTTTCTACATAATTCATTATTCAAAACACATAAACACTCATTAATAATTTCAAATTAAGATACCTGCTTCAGCATTCCCAACTCCCTATCTCTTTCAGGAAACCTTACAAACCGGTTTCTTCCCCTACACTAGCCCGGTGGGTCAGATGGGTGATGCCTCTTGCTGGTATTGACACCTCCATTTTTAGAGCTCATTCCTCTAGAGGCGCCATGGCTTCCAAAGCTTTTTGGGCTGGGTCCCTTTTAGAGGACATTCTGAGATCTGCTGATTGGGCTAATGATAATGTCTTTCAAACCTTTTATTGTAAACTGGTTCATACAGCTTCTTCTGTAGAAATTGAGATGCTTTAAAAAAGCATAATATGAGTCTCTGGTCTTGCAATAAAATGTAGACTTTCCTAGTAATTTATGAAGGAAAGTCGTATTTTATTAAAGACACAGAGGCAAGTATTAACCTACCTCTAATTATATTAATTATTTATATGTTTTCCCACTCCCTTTTTTCTAGCTACTCCAGCATTACCAACATCATTTTGATCACCAGACCAACTTCCTCCTGGATCTATTTTCTGGTTCCAGGAACATTTCTTTTGGATCTTCTTCATTCAATTTTCAGTTCTTCCAGATGGGTTTATTTCTACTGGATCTCTGCAAGAAACTATTGACTTTCTCTGTTGAAATTGTTGTTATTCTTTCAATTTTTCCTTCATTTTCTCATCAATGAATACTCGCTCAAGAAAAGAGGAGCTGTTCGCAGTCAAACATCACTATATTACTAATACTGTTATGTTATTGGCTGTTGCATCGTTCTGTTCACTCCCATTGGCTGCTTCCTGTTTTAGCCTTCTGGAAGTTGTTGTTTTAATTTTTTCTTTGACTGCTGCTATTAAATTAATCAAGATTTGAGAAGCATAATACTCGCCTCCGTGTTTTTAATAAAATTAAGACTTTCCTTCATAAATTACTAGGAAAATCTACATTCTACATTCAAATGTGATCCCTTCTTATAATGTGATACCGAACATGTATAGAATAAACATCAACATAATCAATATTCACATGGATCTACTCCTCACCACACTCACTATGTAAAATATGCAACACACACCCTACAAGTATATTCAGGCTCTTATATCAAGTGCAGATAAAGGGTCCTCATTTCAAATCTAATCTAACAGGGCTTCACTCTCCAATAAGGATTCAAAGCTTCTCATCACTGTTGAGGCCCACAGGTATCTTGGTCAGTACATTTTTACTATATCATGATTCCAGCTGCCGCGATTTGCAAGCCTATTCCCTCTCCTTTCCCCTCTCAGAACTTGATCCAGGTAAAAGAACCACAATTCGTTATTGCTACTCTGATGCATCAATTTGAAATGTCTTGCAGCAGGGTATGTTGAATCATTGTTAGTTATAGCACGCATGTGCTCAAATACATGTTTCTTTGCAGGGTGTGTAGGACTTCCAATGTACTTCTTGTCACATGGGCACATCAGACAGTTTATTGTGTATTCTGAGTTACAATTCAACAGTTTTATTATTTTGCTCTCTCTTTCTCTTTGTCCCTGGAATATCATCATACCCTTTGACTTTACTATATATATATATATATATATACATATATATATATGTATATATATATATATATATTACTTGCGATACCCAATATGCCATACATGTGATTCAATGTGGCTGTAACAATAAATATGTGGACAGCACCATTCATAAACTTGAAGTAAGATTTTTACAACATCTTCGTGCCATTAAGAATCATGATAGAACCTATCCGTTAGCCAAACACTTTTGGGAAGTACATGGAGGTGACTGTAGCTCATTGGGATTCTATGTAATTAAATCTATTAGAATAAATCCCAGACCTGGTAACAGATTAGCAGAATTGAAATCAACAGAATCTAGGATGATCCTTTTATTGGGATCTGAGAATCAGTGGGGTCATAATCTTGATGCTGAACTCCATGTACACCTGTGATACAATTTTAAGGTTATAATTAGATTGTTAGCATCTTCTATTACACAGATAGGTATATTAAATGATTTATAGATACTCCTTGATATCCTATTTAGATGCTACAATCATATCATACACACTTTTATATTTGTATATATATAAATATATTGTTTTGACAGCTTCATTTTTCTATATTCGTGTCTTTATATTCATATTTATAGTTATTTTTATACACAATTGCACTTTTATTGCACGTGCACTTTGGATTTCACTAGTGAGCTTATTCACAAATGAGTGATGATTTTTCTGCCATACAGTATCTATAAGAAATTTCAGGTAGCTTTGTGATATATGATTTCAGGTTAATGTATAATTATGATGTAGAATGTTAAATTTGAGCTGATACTAAAAAATTAAAAATTTACTTTTGACACTCTGTATGTAGATTGTCTGATATAATTTGGTCGCTAATTCAATATTTACTTGATAAAACAGATAATGGGATAAATAAGAATAAGGACATTCTACATATTCATATAGATTTTTAACATAGAATGTCATTTTGTTATATGGACCTTTTAAATATAATCATGTGTTTCCCTATATGTGAGAGACATATAGATATTTATGTGATATTATTGTGAATTTATATGAGAATACATTTTAAAACATTTGTGTAAAGTAATATATATAAATGTTCGATAAGACGTCTGTCTGTACTAAGTCTCTACATGGGAATTATGTACAAGATATATGTTCATTAGCAGTTGGAGGTTTTTATATATGATTACTATTGAACTGACAGGTCTATGAATGTACATTAATTGAATGAGCTAGCTGATATGTAGAGTATTTGTTAGAACTGTATGGTTTAAAAATGATCGATATGTACATTTAAAAATGGCTGCCACCTTTGTGAATACGTAGGTATCATGGAAATAGTTGATGGCTCATGAGTTGAATCCTTAAAATGGTGGTTATCGTGGGGGAAACATGTCCGGTCGAAGGCGTTTGCCGAAACGCGTTGACAGTTTCTACGGGAGTTAGCGTTTCCTGTAATTTATGTACAGAATAAAGCAGACAATATTTTTGGAAAGAATACATTCTCTTTCCTCTTTCTTTGGATGGTGACTGACGGCAGGCGGCGATATGGTGCAGCTGGTTCGATGAGTAGATTGAATCATTTTACAAGAATATATATATATATATATATGTATATATATATATATATATATGCATATATATATAATTTTTATTTAATATTTAAGTATTTGTTTTTCTTTTTTGGGGGAACCTCTCAAGATTATTTTATAATTCTTATTTAATTTATTCTTGATGCCTGTTTACCACTATCCACCATAAACCATAAAATCACCCATCCATCCCTTCACCACTACCCACCCCTAAACCCTAAATGTACACTTACCACCCATTACCACTGCCCACCACTAAACCCTAAAATTACTTGTATCTCCTTTACCACTACCCACCCATCATCCCTTAAATGTACTCTTATCTCCCTTTACCACTACCAACACCTAAACCTTAAAATTACCTTTACTTCCTTTTACCACTGCCCACCTCTATACTCTAAAATTACCCTCACTCCAAATAACACTACCTACCCCTGAATCCTAAAATTACCCTTACCCCCTTTGCCACTGCCCAACCCTCTAAACTTACTCTTACCTCCCTTTACCACTGTCCACCCCTACACCCTACAATTAACCTTACCTCCCTTTACCACTTCCCAAACACTAAACCCAAAAGTGACCCTTAACTCTCCTTACCACTACCCGCAACTAAACCCTTTTTTTAAAAAAATACAAAAATAAATATATTATTTAAAAAAAAATACTTACCTATGTGGTAAAATCACAAAACTCACCTGTGTGGTACTTTCCTGCATGGTAATGGTCGTGTGGTAAATGCTTTGTGTAATTATGAACTCAGAAGTCAAATTTTTGTTTCATTTCTGACACATGTTGGGCACTATTCTCAAAGGTATATCTACACATGTAGATTTACTTAAAGTAATTTTACTTTTACACTTTTCAGTAGCTTTACTATTTGGACTTTTCACCATTTACAAGTGTGAAGTTGCTCAAAGGTGCAGACTTACATATCCCCATCCCCTGAAATAGGTGGCGGGGGTCAGTAATAGAATGTCAAACACAACTGTCAAGTTACAACTTATTTGACTGTACTTGATGTTTGTCACACTTGGTGGAGACCTCCACAACTGGGGCAGAGCTCTCTATGGCAAAGCATAAGAAACAGTTTAAACATTTGCTAAACCTTTGAAAAATAGGAAACATTTTATGTTAAGTATTAATGTTAATTAATGTTATATATTTGTTTTAAATACCTAGAAATATACAAACATGTGACAGCAATAACACAATTTTAAATGTAAAATTCAACTATGTTGAATATATCAAATGAAAATACAATATTTTTCTGAAATGTAAGTTAAAAACATCAGCCTCAAGTATAAGAAAATATTGGATATTATGTTTTAAAAATTATTAAAACTGACTTGTGAAATTAATTAAATGCAATGTATTATTTTAATCAATATTAATGCTACATTCATTTTTTAATTATAACAGTTATTGAAAATTATAAAATAACAGAATAATTATATTTTATTTATAGACAGTGTTTTATCATGAAATAAAAGGCATTTATCTCTTTAAATAGATTGAACATTTTAACTTATCTCAATATTAGCGCCTATTGGATTTTATTTAAGTGCCTTCCTCCATAATTAGTTATGGGAGGGTGTTGCAGTATCAGTGGTTGGTCATGTGTGGTGCTAGACTTGCTCCAACATTGAGCAGGAGTACTCCTATAAATGTTTTGGGTCCTTTTTGCCTGTTGTAACTACAGAAGGGAAGATTGTGAATGGCAATGGGCTTACTTTTTTGTGGGTCGCTGTTTGTCCTTCCCTAAACAGCTTTCTTACTTCTCCTTTGACCCCTTCCTTTAAGTCTTAAATATTTCCCATTCACATGTACTTCCTTGTTTGGAGATCTCCGCAGTTGGGGCAGAGATCTTCACACAGAAAATATAGGTGAGGCAGAGACATCTGTACGTAGATATGTGAATAGCATTTTGCATTACTTTTAAACGTGCAACAAAATGTACTTTGTGGATTGGCTCCTTTATCTGAAGGCATTCTAGAAGAATATTTTTGAGGAAAATGGAAGTAAAGCTGAATAGGCAAAGATATTGCCACACAATATGCTTGGCCTTCTTTATGAACTGTCAATTCTATTTACATGGTATTGGTCTACAGCTTTATTAGACCTTTCTAAAAAGAGGTTTAGCTCTCGTTGCAAGCATAATGCCGGGTTAACAAAAGACAGTTTAAGTTCATGAATATGCATATGGTTTTAAAAGAAATTAGTTCTGGAGTTTTTTTTTGTGGGTTCACACTGACTTGCAAACTTTGTGGTTGACCATTTAAAAGAATGTTGCATCAATAAAAAATGCCTTCTCTCAATTTAACTAGTTCTGCAACATGTTTTTTTGTTGTAATTGTGTTGTTTGTGGTTTCACTGTCTGGCATTCACATTCTAGGTACACTAACCCTTCACACTGAATTTATCCTATTAACATTAATCCATGAACAAGACCAAAATACAAGCAGTTTACAAGAGAATATTTATGCTGGAGCACTGGGACATCAGTTCACAAATTACCAGTTTATGAGAAAGTCTTACCAATCCATCAAGGTGACATACCGCCTCATAGGCCATATGGATCTTTGACGTTAGATGAGATTAACTAGGAGGTCTACATAAGTTAATTTATCACAGTTTCAATTATTTTATCAGTTAATAATGATAGTTGGTGTGAGTTTCAGAGCTTTATTAATCAGTTTTTTAGAGGGTCATCTTTATTAGAACAATGAAATGTTGAAAGCTCCACTGAAAACAATGAAGTCCCCCAGGCTTCTAATGGCCGTTAGAAGCCCAGAGCTCTAAAATTCCAATATTGTCATTCACAGATGTTGCTGTGAACAAAGGCCTCACAGAGCCCCAGGGGATTCCAATCCCCTCGGGCTCCGTGATACCTTCATTTTATTTATTAGAACATTCTGCCCTGTAGTAGCAGAATGTTCTAATATCCTTATAGTCCTTCATAGCTGGCTATACCGGCCATTAAAGTCCTGCTCCCTTGTTAAAGGCCTGAGCCAAGGTCTTGGGCCTTTAACACTGGAGCAGGCATTTGATGGGTGACATAGCCCGCTACAGCTGGCTTTAAGGCAATATTAACTCAGTATTAATTTCATCAAGGTAAATCATCAGTTAATCAACAATCAAAAATAAGCAATCATTAATTCATAATCAATGCATAAAGGAAAGAACCCTTCTTCATAGAATGAGGATGGTTAAGGGCCCAGAGCAAACAGTGTCAGTCAGAACCCATAAAGAGTTCCAAATCAAAGCATAAAGCTTCAGAGTCGAACATCAGAATCAATCAAAGTAGGACCTTCCACAAACAGAAGTTTAAAAAACCCAGTAGAGTCTCAGCATGAGCAGCATAGATTTGGGCAGAGGGAATACAATGGGAGCAATGAGTCTCAGTGGTCTGTTGGAAATGGCCCTTTCTGCAGGGTCATCCCCAAAGGTTTTGCCTTTCTCCTTCACTTTTCTGACCTTGTTTTTGCTGGCTTTAGGACTTTATGGCCTTTGCGACTGCTAACCCGTCCTTAAGTGCTTTTGTCACCTCCCCTAAATCATGGTAACATTGGCTTAACCCCAGTTGGCATATTTAATATACTTATAAGTCCATAGTAAAGTGCACTACATGTGACCAGGGTCTGTAAATTAAATGCTACTTGTGGATTTGCAGCACTGATTGTGACACCGACTTAAATAACCCTCTAACCATGTCTCAGGCCTGCCTTTGCAAAGCCTGTGTTTGCAGGTTTGCACTGCTATGTTGAACTGGAGAACATAACCCTTTTGCCTCGCACAAACCTTCTCTTTTTATACACATAAGTCACCCCTAACGTAGGCCCTGTACAACCCAGAGGGCAAGCTGCAATGTATTAAAAAAGCAGGACATGTACTTTTAAGTTTTAAATGTTCTGGTTGTGAAAAACTCCCAAATTTGTTTTTCACTAATGCAAGGCATATCTAGGTCCTGTACAACCCAGAGGGCAAGCTGCAATGTATTAAAAAAGCAGGACATGTACTTTTAAGTTTTAAATGTTCTGGTTTTGAAAAACTCCCAAATTTGTTATTCACTAATGCAAGGCATATCTACGTCATAGGATAACATTGGGATTACATTATTACACTTTATGAGTGTAATTTACAATCTGGGAGAGATATGTTTGTCAAGCATGGTGTCTCTTGACTCACAATTTAAAATCACAACTTATGGTGAAGTCAAATTTTAAGTTGCAGTTCTGAAAATGCCACTTTACCCTTTTGGCGCATGCTGCCTGTCTCAAATACACATGTGGGTTAGGGTGACAGCTGGGCCTGTGCATTCCCTCTAGCCAGCCACACACAAAGGGAGCTTAAATGTGACTGATGGGCCAACCATAGCCTCATGGACCATCCTGGGCAGGATGAGAGGGAAGGGCTGACATTTACACCTGAATGGGCAGTGTCCTACCCCACACAAAGGGCTGCATACTCCCCTGTAGTGAGGTTGGACCAGGACAAGAAGGGGGGACCTCTGTGCACTTCAAAGACCTTTCTTTGAAGTTTCACCCACTTCAAAGGCACAACTGGGTATAAATACTGTACCTCTGACACCACTGACTCAGTACATTTCTGGATCTGTGGATACTGCTGCCAGGAAGAAGGACTGCTGTGCTACTAAAAGAAATTCTACTCTGCTGAGCTGCTACTCGACTGGGCTCCTGCTTTGCTGTGCTGCCCTGCTGCCCTCTTGCCTGGAAATGAGAAGGACTGGACCTGCAATCCTCAATCCTAGAATCAAAGTGACTCCAAGAGCTTGCTGGCTTGCCTCGCATTCCTCTGAAGTCCCAGGGGCACAAAATACTTCCAACCCACCTGCTACAGCTTCTGGACACATTTTCAATAAGCTCTTGACCCCAAAGAATCACCTCTTCAATCATGGGCCCTTGGAAGTGGTTTTTCTGCTATTCAAGTCCAGCTTCTGAGCTGATTGCAACAGCGAACAGGCCCATTTATTCCGGAAAATTGTCCCTTGGCTAGAAATCCAGTGTGAATGGCCGCACGTTTATCTCTTCACACAGCAAGCATCACCACTCATTACTTTGAAGCTCCAGCTTGCCTGTTTGCGACACCCAGCTGACTCTTCGGGCCTACGGACCTCCATCAGTGGTGCTCTCCTTACTCCCGGTGAACTTCTACCTCGCGAACAGGACTCTTGGCGCAAATCTTGAGAGGGTAAAACTGCAGCAGGACTTACCTGGGACTGTATCCCACCCATGCGCCATCGCAGTTGTCCTGAACCTTTGGATTTAACCTGTTCTAATGTGACCAGATGTCCCCTGTTGGCGATTTATGTTTTTAAGGACTATATTGCATTTTAGTCTTTAAAAATTAATAACTCGGCTTCTACCTATTGAATTTTGAGCCTGATTTAGAACTTGATGGATGGGTTACTAAGTCACAAAGTTGATGGATGTCCTGTCTGCCGAAATCTAAATCCCTTTGTAAATAATGGGATTTAGATTTGGGCGGATCGGATATCTGTCACCATTGTGACAGAGTAACCCAACCCCCAAGTTTCAAATCAGGCCCTTTGTCATTTTGGTCTTGTGTTGTTCATAAAATTAAGCTCTATTTTTCTAACCAAGTGTGGTGTCTTTTTGTGTGGTGTTTTCACTATTTTACTGTTTGACGTGTTGCACAAATACTTTACACATTGCTTTTAAGTTAAGCCTGACTGCTCTATGCCAAGCTACCAAAGGGTGAGCACAGTTTAATTTAAGGTGTGTATCTGACTTACCCTGACTAGGATTGTGTTTCCTGCTTTGACAGGGTGCATACCTCTGCCAACCAGAACCATAATTTCTAACAGTATCCTACTCTAGGAACACACATTATTACAGACAGTATTATCTAAACTTTTGCAACATATTTCTTCTTCATTCTTCAGTCAGTCAAACTAGCCTTTGATGTCTTCACAGGACAGAAACACTCTTTTGTCTTCTTACAAGGACACAATACCACAGATAGCAACATCAAGTGACTGCAACCACTTCTTGTCATTAAATGTCCTTATTTTTCATGTTGTATGATTCAATCTTTTATTCAGAAAATCACATTTTGCCTATGGGAACTTTCATATCTAACCTTTTAAATACCTACTCATTTATTTATCAGCAACGGACCTTGTGTTAATAGAAAAACACATTTTTGCAAATACAATGGTTAGTTTTGAGGCTGATTCTCGCCATTCTTTTGCTTCTAGAAATTGCATTTTCGTGTTTAAGTTTCCACATTACCTCACTAAAATACAAGCTATGTATTCATTTATATTAGAGTGTTCTTTGTTTCAGAAGAAACATTTGCAGGGTTAATCATCAATATTTTATTCAATTAGTACATCATATGAAAAATAGGCCTATGGTAAGGTCAAAAACATTTCACATTCACATTCTTGAACTTTGTTAGTTTGTCAGCACATGCTGCTTCAGCTATTAAAGTCCAACCTGTAAATGTGCCTGCCTAGTGCATTTTTCTGCACTTAACAAGAAAAGCATTTCTTGTTAAGGACTACACGTTAATTTCTGCATGTTATTAATGTTAAATGCATCATTTTCTTAACTTTTATAAATTCTGCTCCATCAGTCACATAAGTTTTATGACACAATCAAATTACCCAGTTACATTAAGTAACATAAATATATTACACATAAACATATTTACTTAAATTGTTATAGTCCAAGCCATGTAATAGCAAAAACAACAGCTAAAGACAGAACAGATGACCATTTTAACTTTCAACAGGAATGAGAAGATAGTCCCACAATAAGGTGGAAACGGTTACAGAGGGCTGACAGTTCAATCGTTTTCAGAGATATCAGGGCAAAACATGAAGTCTCAATGAAAAGTTTGAAGAAAGTGGTGCAGGTGGAATAAGATGCCATCATTTACCTAGCCCATCGGTCGCCTCCATTCCACGGAGACCCTTGCAACCTGAAGTAAAATGCCACTGCTGACGCTTCTGTACATCCCGCCACAAAGGCCTAGTCAGCGTTAGCCCGTCTAGATAGAGTGTGTGGCTCCTTCTCAGAGCGTTGATGTCCAGGCCTGGATTATAGCTTAGTGTTCATTCTTGTCCTGCAAACGTTATTATTTATATTTTTTGCTGAATATGATTTATCAAATTTGCTGCAGCATCTGTCCTTTAGTTTTGTGAAAGGTGTCCCTGGGCTACAGCTACTATGCATTGGTTGGGGAATCTAGGCCTTAGGGGTTGATGTTGGAGATTTAAGATGCTGTCTGCTGGTCTATGCTGTCTCCTTCTGCAGCCTTTTAAAAAGTGAATGTGCAACCCATGATCATCAGAAGGCTTTTCTTAATGTGTGCAGAGTTCACCTGCCTTGTAAAAATACAAAAGTGCGGCCAGCATTAAAAATAGCAGCACTTACGTTTGTGTGTGCAGGAGCTAAAGAAAGGAATTGTCGGTCTATTGTTTAAAAAGAACAAAGATCGTTCTGAAGGGGCCTTCAATCTATGATTCTGCTTAATTCTGATAAGACTAAACTAAAAAAGTTACTTGACATTTACAGGACTTTTTGAAAGAAAGAAATCAGCTGACACATTGCCAGTCTGAATTGAAGCCATATTTAGTAGGAGGCCCCTTCATTGAAAAAGATAGAAAATTTATTCAGTCTGACGGATAAAATAATTAATGCTTCACACATGTTCTTGGACCTTTCTTTTGGATTTGACATTGAAGACTGGCTTTTTTCCAGATCTACTGCAAACTCGACTGGAGTTGAAACAGATTTGCTTTGGATACAACCAGTCATATTGATGGTGACATCACAGACATGAGAGTAAGCATCAGAAAGGATTCCTCTAGAATCGGGTACCACACGGTTCTGGCTTCTCCTTCTTCTTTGAAATCACTACATGGTGATATGAGCCCATATAATGCATTGGCATGGTATGCAGTGCTAATCAAGTGCAGATCACACGTGAATCCTTTTGGATTTTGATGAGACAGGGCGAAACAAAATAAAAGATATTTGCATACTGTACCAGGATACAAGCAGCACAACCGGTTGTGCCGTGACGGCATCAAAAATTAGGTGCTGATGGATCAGAATAATCATTCTGAAGTTCTACTTTTTGCCTGATCTCAATCAATAAGTCACTCTCCCTTTGCCAAAAATCCACAACCTCGAAATCCCATTCTCCTCCAAGCTGTATTTTAAGATTCAGATACTGCAGTGATCATTGCAATAAATTTCCATCCAAGAATTTTCTGTGTTTGGCGTGGAATGTATGCACACAAAATTGCAACATGAACTTAAAGGTCTTTTTGAGTCACAAAATAATCCAGTGACACCAGGTTTATTGTGAGCAGAATCCACACAGCAATACATGGGACTTTTGGAAGTGGAGAGAATCCCATCAGGTGCTTTGTGGAGTGGGGAACCAATCAAAGAGACCTTAATGATAGTGTCCAAGAAAAGCCAGAAAAGTAGTCGCAAAGTAATTACCCGCAAAACAAAATTAAAAGTGGAGTAAGATGGGACTTCTTTAGGCCAAGAGAAAGTGCACAAATGTTTAAATCAGAAGGAGAGAGAAGATCATACTTATAGACCCCACCAGAAAGAGACCCACACCATTGAGAAAACACATATATAATGGCTGAAGGGAACATGAGGCCTGCAGGGACCATTTTTGACAAATGAAACACACTCATCACAAAGCTAGAGGCTATAATGAGGTAGGTGAAAGGGGATCTAGTATCCAACAATGTCAATACACTGTTAGTGTCTTACAAAACTGAGAGATTAAGAGAATTGACTGACATTCTAAGTAAAAAAAACAAGCTCTTTCACAATGAAAGAAAAGGTACAGAAACCCCAAGGCTTTCAATTTCCATATCTTAACTGTGCCTCAAAAATAGAGGCTGTGGGTCTTTTTACAAAATGGATACTACACTTGTATCCTACAATAGTGGCATCTGTTAGAGTTCTGCTAGGCTTCTAATCTGAAGACATACAATGTTATACCGGGCACTAAAATAAGTTTACTACAGTCCTAATCACCTTAAGAAACTGAAACAAACATGAGAGCTATCCCTAGAGCATGCCATCACAAAGTTGGAACCACAGTTGAGAGTGTACACAAATTATATCTTTCTGGAGCTTGAAGTGAGTAGAAATACTCTAGAGAAGTGGTTCCCAACCTGCGGTCTGGAGACCCGGGGGGGTCTGAAAAGCCTATTTAGGGAGTCCGAGACTGCTTTGAAAACTAAACAATATTATCAGATCTATAAATGTTATATAATTTTTTTTTTTAAGTAAAAGGTGAATGTGAGCATTTTAAATTGCTCTATAAACGTGAAGGAACTTATTATTGGAAGCTGAAAATTACGTTTCTGTCCTCATTTTGATTCGTGGAAGCAGTGCAGGTGCATCAAACAGAATGCAGTATGGATGACTAGTGGCCTCATTTGAACTTAGAAACGATACAACCTTCTTATTAAAATTTGGATTTTTTTATATTTGTTTTTTAATTCAATAAACGGTTAAATAGTTTGTGTACTTGTTAGAAAAATGTTTGTTTCTGTGTTTTTTTGTGTATTGCTTTGCGGTTCAAATCATCGAAAATGCTTAGGCTGGGGTCTCCAGCTTCAAATAATGACTCAGTGGGCATATCCAGATTCTAATAGTGATTAATTGGTGGTCCTTGGGTTCCAGTAATGATTAAATGGGGGTCCACAGGAGTCACAATGTCGAGAACCACTGCTCCAGAGGTCCTGAAGAAAGGATTGCTCAGAGAAGCAACAAGGGCCGATGTAATTTTCCTGGCAAAGCTCGACCACATAATTAAAAAAAAAAGATTATAGATCTGGAAGTATTTGGCGTAGACAGAGACTGCTGAATTATTCTGCAACTTCAGGACTGGAAAAGCATCCTCTTGAGGACTTGGAACCCTTGATGAAGATACAGAAAATGACTTAAAGTCTCCCTCATTGTAAGGGAAAGCTTATCAACCTCCTTCTCCCAGGTGGGCATAACAGAGAGGCACAAGTAATATTTTCAAACATAGGACGGATCCATGTCAAAAATCGATAAAGCTAAGAAAACACAAGTGAGTTAGTTTCAGGGGCATAACTTCTTGCAAATGAGGTGCTAAATATGTGCCACCAAGGAGGTGGCTCACAAACGGTGTACTCTCAAAAGGCACACTTTGGGTGTGGGCACACTGGGTGTGAAACCCATGTGAGGTGCTTCCTGTCCCTATTCCAAGCGGAAGTTGGAGATATCAGTGCACAGAGATTTTCAGAGGAAAACGGGCTATTCTTACAGAAACAGAGTATGGGCAACCTGAAGTCCAGCTCCTGTAAGAGGTCCTGACATACCTCATGAGGTTTATGGGACGCTTGTGACTGGAACCACCTTCACCTTTGTGGGGTCTTCTGGGAACACATGAAGGGTCAGGGCTACCTGCACAAAATCAGGGAACAGTGGGTAACCCATTGATCTAAGTTTTCATGATGCACTTTCTGTTATGCTTGCACTACCTCTTTCACAGCATTTACAGCAAAAATAACTCTTTTAAGACTTTTACCAACACAGTCCACTGTGTTATACATAAACATACACATATATATATATATATATATATATATATGCATTTATATTCATATAGCATGTTTTGATTTACTTATATTTGCTTATAACTTTCATACACATGCAGCAACCTGCACCAAACAATTAGCACTCACTTAACATATGCAGCTTGGTCCGACTTGCCAATGTTTGAACACTTCAATTTAGAAGAACTAAAAAAGGTTGGTAAGAGTAAAAAACATTTGTTTACCCATTTTAACTCCAAACAGAAAATATGGCCACAACTGCAGCCAAAACTTCTGAACTGATTTAAACCAAACTTGGCATTTAATCAGAACTTTATTCAGAAAATGTACTTTTCACTTTTTAGCGTGAACCTGTTCTGTGGTTTTTGCAAGATTAGGGTTTCGACTAAGATGCCGGTGGGTTTGAAAGTGTTAACACTTTTGCAAATATTTGTACGTGAAAAGTTGTTTGTTGATTTTCTGAGTGGCTGATAAGGTTTGCATGGTTTGAAATTTAGAAGACAGTATGTTGAGATTACTTCTGGAAGTTTCAAGTTCACACAGATCCGACAAGGCTGTTAAACATGGATGTGGCAAAAAAGTGTTTACAGGTGGGGAAAAGTTAAAAAGTGGAGGGCAGTGAAATTTACCTTTGCTTATACCTTTGTGGCTGTTTGATAAATCTTTATCAAATGTGGCAGGCAGCTAGCAAGTTATACCTAGTGCATGTGTTTCAGGTCTTATACAGAGTCAATGGGTGGCCATATGAGGGTGTCTCACATTTATTCAATTTTTCAAGGTGGTTAGCATAGTGGGGAGTCCATTTTTACCATACATAGTGGTGTAGGCCATCTGCCCTTTTGAGAGATCCCTGCCAGCCTGACAGACTTCTGAAAAGAGCCACCGCTACAGCTAAAAGATGTTTTGGGTGGATTTGATGCCGAGCATTTTAAGTCTGGCCTACAAGAAGCAGATGTTTAACATTACAAAACTACCATATTGCCGGGGACATCTAAAATGGGGGCTATGGCTATTATGAATACAAAGTAACCATGCCAGCCGTAGAATATTTAATGTTATTCACTTACTTCGAGTATGACTTTGTCTCTAAAAGGGAACTCTATATGCACCTTCTATGCTCACACTCGTTAATTCTCTATAGTACCAGGTCTGATTGGGTGTCTTCATTGAATACCAAGCCCAAATACGGTGACACCAATGGAAACCTCTTGAGATATCAATTAATTTTCCGATATTTTGCACTTGTGATAAGAACATCATAAAATGCTGGGTAATACCTTGCAATAAAGTGTATGCTATCATTAAAAATGTAACCACAATCAGTTCACCTTTCAATCCACTTCCTGTAGGCTCAGTTTTATAAAACAACATTTTGGGAACATACATTGGTAAAACAGAGCATAAATCCTAATCTGTCACTTTTTATTTGTCCTAGATTTTAAAAAATACCCTTTAGCAGCAGACTGAGAATAATGAAAACATCAGCACTTTGATGAGAATAGATGGATATTTGTTGTACATATATTCTTCTTATGAAGCGTTGCTTTATCATTACATGATATATTTGTAAGTCTTCTTTTTTTAATTGTCTATATGTAATTTGATATACATTTTGAGAGTAAGAAATTGTATTAGGAAATAATGATTTGCATTTATTGTAGCGGTTCTGCACTGTGTGACAGAATGTTAACCCCTGCGTGGCCAAGAGCAGGTCTGTGCATTCTACTTGAACTTACCCCTCAAACTGACACGTGTATGGGGCAGGCTGATTTTGACATTATATCCCCTATCTCTACAACACGGAGACTTCCTCACCAAACTTTTCATCTTGGGAAGCAGCTCTGAGCCAACTGCGGTACACCATGTCACTGTGTGTTACTGTTGAACTGTACAGTCCTGGGCTAAGCAGGGAGTATCAGAGCCGTCCTAGGGTCAGCTGATGCCCGCTGGGCCAGCCACCATATGCTGATGTATCTGCTCTGTATATCGAAACAGAATGCAGTCTTTCATAGAAGGTTCATGCTGTGGGCGAATGTAGTTGCACAAAATGTGGGACACTGTCACCTTATTGTCAAAAATGAAAAACTCTGGCCTTTCAAAATCCAGTCAGAAACTGCCCTGTGCCACAAAAATTTCCCTATGACCTTTATACTTTTCCTACAACCTGGGAGCAAAGTGGCAGTAGGTGTGTCCTAGTAGGTGTCACGCTTCTTTAGAGCACAATCAGGGAGCAACTTTAGGGCGTCACCACTAGGTGGTTCAAAAATGCATTAGATATGCTATATTCTTAGAGGTCACGTCAGGGAGTGTTCCAACAGAAAGAAGCTATTTTGCCTGCAGAATCAAAAGCCACGCATCGCTTTTGGTCCTAAAAGGGGCCACATAAAATGACCATCCAACAGTATGCAGGAAACACCAAACTGACCAGAGCAAAAGTGCATATTAATGCTGACCGTAAAATTTTGTGTTTTAGTTTTTATCAACATTTTATACAATAGTATTTTTGTTTTCGTGTGCCATTGAAAAAAAGAGTGGGCGTCATGTGGGCAAACAAATATTTGAATGCAAGGATATTACTAGCTGCACATTGAAAAAGTAGCATCTTGCTTCAAACAGCTCCTTCGGCAGCCCAAGGTGCACAGAGTAGGACAGCGTAAATCAGCACCTGCAAGCTCTGCATTGGTCACACCAAGCAGTGGTTCCCAAACGTTTAAGAAGTCGTTAGCATTGCCTGGAGCAGGTCGTGTACACTGACCCCTGATATTAGATGTGAAAATACTCAATGTAAAAAGAGGTGGGTAGCATAATCACATAAGTTTTAAAAACGTATATCTCACAAAGGGAAGTAAGAAAAGGGAGGAAGCCTTAACTAGAGTCTTTGGGCTATAGCTTAGGCAGGAAAATGGGCAGACTCCATGCATCTCCTGGTCTTTTTCCGCTACCAAGATGTATGTATCAAAATGTTTGCATTTGCATATTTACATATGATGAACAATGGCGTATAATCAAAAGTACTGAATGGCTGAACGAGTGCTGTTTGAGGCACCCTTAGAAGAAGGAATGCATGCTTCAAAATGATCTTAAAAATTAAAGCTACATTCTTGGAACTAGTGCAGACGTACTTGATCTATCAATTATTTCCTGCCAGTGGTGATGCCAATATGTGGCATATTCTAATCATTGTGCTTGAGGGACCAATACGCACACAAGAATAACTACCCACTAACTTCTTGCTGGAGTTGCAGAAACCCCATCTTAAAAATAAACATATTTATGCTGCCCGGGGAGAGAAACCAATTACTGAAAATAATCACAGCTAGTCAACAAATTAACATTTTACCCTGATGACTCAACTGCCTTGAAGACATGTTTTAAAGAGTCCTGAAATATTTCCAAACTGCTTTCTGTCATCAGAATGAATTTAATTGTGAACCCTGAATAGCCCTGCTCAGTAATCCAGGGAACCTTTGAATACGGAAAAAATCCTATTTGCAAGAAAATCAGCGTGCGCAATTACTCGATGGTTTGTCACTGAAATGCTGCATTTCAAGTCCTAGCGTTCTTAATATTTATTTATGGAATGCATCATTTATGTATATAAGAAATAATAAAATGTGGGAGCTAGCCCTTATGATTTTAGAAAAAGTTAAAGATGTGTTCAAAGAGGCAAAGTAGGTAATTTGGGGGTTAGACACACTGTAGGTGCGGCTAAAAGGATTGTAGCACACTGAAGTCATGTTTATCCAGTGGAATACATAAGAATGACTTCATGTTTATCCAGTGGAATAAATAAGAATGACTTTGAATAACACTGTTACAAATGCGGTCTCTAGTTGGCAGTGGCTTGCACCCTGTGCAAGTAGGGACCGTCACTCTTGTCACGGTAAGTGAGTCACACAGCTAAAATAACCCCTGCCTTGGTAGCTTGGCACGAGCAGTCAGGCTTATCTCAGAGACTATGTCTAAAGTGTACACACACAGACAGTAACACAGTGAAAACACCACAAAAATACTCCACAACAATTTAGAAAAATAGGCAACATGTTTCTGAGTAAACCAAGACCAAAACAACAAAAATAAAACATACACAAGTAAAGACACACATTTTCAACGATTAAATCTTAGTATAGTGCTTAAAAACACAATAGATCCAACTGGGGCTATCATGGCGTCATTAATGGAGTTGTTGCCAGCAGACTGATGCCACTTGTGAGGCATTGCGGGCCGGTCATGGAGTCGCATGGACCCCAGGTACAGTACTTTGGAAGATGGGGAGGAAGCAAAGTGGTTGCACGGAGTCAAGGAGGTGAGGCGTCACTGGAGCTGGTGCAGCATCAGTTCCTCACTGCCACAGGGGAGGTGAGGTATCAGTTCCTTACTGCTAGGCATGGGATGTGAGGCATTGGTTCCTTATGTTTGCAGGGATGTGAGGGGGCATTGGCGGCAGTTCCTTACAGCACAGCGGGGTCGATGAATCCAGCAGGTCAAGATGCAAGGTGTTAACTTCATAGGGTCACAATCACACCACGGGCCAAAGGTGCGGAGTTGGAGCTGGGTGCCACGGATGTTGGTGACACAGTGCTCTAGACTTGTACTGTGGCTGGACTTCGGAGGTGCTGCATCAACATCGGACCTGTAACGTTGGACATGGTTGTTGCACTCAGCATGGACCATGGCTCCAGTGCAGGCTGAGGCCTGGAATCAGACAGCGGCGCTGGTTCCGAAGTGACTCTGGAGTTGATGTGCTTGTTTTCTTCTTGGTTGCATCAGAACTCACTCCCAAGGGCCCAAGGACTGGATTTGGCACTACTTGGCAATTCAGGACTCTCAATAAGAGAGCCCAGATGCTAGCAGATGAAGACCTTGATGCCCCTGACAAATCTTACCAGGAGGAAAGCTCAGTCAAAGCCCTTGGAGAGAATTTGGAAGCAGGCTGTAGAAAGCTAAGTCCAGTCCTTTCACTGCAAGACAGAAGCAGCGAGCGGCAGGTCAGCACAGCAAAGCAACTGGCAGAGTGGCAGTCCCTCTGTTAGAAATGGGGTTTTTGGTTGGCATCAGGTTGCCCTCTGTCCAAGCAAGAACCCTCACTCTAGTCAGGGTAAGTCACACACAATCCAAAATCAGCCTGTGCTCACCCTCCGGTAGCTTGGCACGAGCAGTCAGGCTTAACTTAGAAGGCAATGTGTAAAGCATTTGTGCAATAAATCATACAACACCATAGCATAACACCACAAAAATACACCACACAGTGTTTAGAAAAATATATAATATTTATCTGGGTATCTTCAGGTCAAAACGATCAAAGTTGCAATATGAATTTGTAAAGATATCACTGAAAAGTGATATAAAGTGTCTTAAGTCTTTAGAAAGTAAATAGAGTCTCTTTTAAACACAAAGTACCTGGTTTCTGGTGGAAAATCTCCTCAGAGGGCCACAAAGGAAGAGGTGCGTGGAAAAAGGGTGTGTGCGTCGATTTCTCCCCAGCACACACAGACTTGCGTCGTTATTTTCCACGCGGGGAAGTCGGGCGTCGTTTTCCGGCGCGCGGACAGTCTCTTTCTGTGGGTTGCGGGGATTACCAGATGTCCCGGGTCTGTGCGTGGATTTTCCTGCTTGTTTTCCGGCTGCGCGTCGTTCTGCGGGGCTGCGCGTTGAAGTTTCGATCTCACGGCAGGCGTCGCGTCGAGTTCTCCTGCGGAGTCGGGCGGCGTTGTCCTTGCGAGGCCGTGCGTCAAAGTTTTGATCTCACGGCAGGCGTCGCGTAAATTTCTCCTGCGGAGTCGGGCGGCGTTGTCCTTGCGAGGCCGTGCGTCAAAGTTTTGAACTCATGGCAGGCGTCACGTCGATTTCTCCCGGGAAGTCGGGCGGCGTTGTCCTTGCGAGGCCGTGCGTCAAAGTTTCGGTCGTCCCGAAGGCGTCGCGTTGATCAGCGTCGGTGTGCGGCGTTTTTCTTGCCGCGGAACAAGCTGTGCGTCGAAAAGTTCGGCGCACGGAGCGTCCAAGAGGAAGGGAGAAGTCTTTTTGGTCCTGAGACTTCAAGGAACAGGAGGCAAGCTCTATCCAAGCCCTTGGAGAGCACTTTCACAGCCAGACAAGAGTTCAGCAAGGCAGCAGGGCAACAGCAAGGCAGCAGTCCTTTGTAGAAAGCAGACAGGTGAGTCCTTTGAGCAGCCAGGCAGTTCTTCTTGGCAGGATGTAGTTTCTGGTTCAGGTTTCTTCTCCAGCAAGTGTCTGATGAGGTAGGGCAGAGGCCCTGTTTTATACTAAGTTGTGCCTTTGAAGTGGGGGTGACTTCAAAGAGTCTCTAAGAAATGCACCAAGCCCCCTTTCAGCTCAATCCTGTCTGCCAGAGTCCCAGTAGGGGGTGTGGCAGTCCTTTGTGTGAGGGCAGGCCCTCCACCCTCCCAGCCCAGGAAGACCCATTCAAAATGCAGATGTATGCAAGTGAGGCTGAGTACCCTGTGTTTGGGGTGTGTCTGAGTGAATGCACAAGGAGCTGACAACTAAACCTAGCCAGACGTGGATTGAAGGCACAACAAGATTTTAGTGCAAAGAAATGCTCACTTTCTAAAAGTGGCATTTCTAGAATAGTAATATTAAATCCGACTTCACCAGTTAGCAGGATTTTATATTACCATTCTGGCCATACTAAATATGACCTTCCTGCTCCTTTCAGATCAGCAGCTGCCACTTCAACAATGTATGAGAGCAGCCCCAATGTTAGCCTATGAAGGGAGCAGGCCTCGCAGTAGTGTAAAAACGAATTTAGGAGTTTTACACTACCAGGACATATAACCACACAAGTACATGTCCTGCCTTTTACCCACACAGCACCCGGCTCTAGGGGTTACCTAGGGCACACATTAGGGGTGACTTATGTATAGAAAAAGGGGAGTTCTAGGCTTGGCAAGTACCTTTAAATGCCAAGTCGAAGTGGCAGTGAAACTGCACACACAGGCCTTGCAATGGCAGGCCTGAGACAAGGTTAAGGGGCTACTGAGGTGGGTGGCACAACCAGTGCTGCAGGCCCACTAGTAGCATTTAATCTACGTGCCCTAGGCACATGTAGTGCACTCTACCAGGGACTTACAAGTAAATTAAATAGTCAATCATGGATAAACCAATCAGTAGTACAATTTACACAGAGAGCATATGCACTTTAGCACTGGTTAGCAGTGGTAAAGTGCCCAGAGGTCAAAAGCCAACAACAACAGGTCCGAAAAAATAGGAGGAAGGAGGCAAAAAGTTTGGGGATGTCCCTGTCAAAAAGCCAGGTCCAACATGACCCCCTACCAGCCTAAAGCCAGGGGAGAACAATCACTATCCTGATGTACTTCCCTGTTTGAGGTGACAGAACAAGGACCCAGGCCCACAACAGCAGGGGCATGCTCCAGTTCTTCGCCTTCTTGACTCCAATTGGATCACTCTGTCCATACTCTCAGGGCCCACTAAGCCAACCCATGGGGAACCTTTCTCCTTACCTGCGGATCCCATCTGTGCAGCACCTAACCTTACTTTGCTCACAGATGTATCCCAGGAGCAGGATAGTACCACCATGACCAACACAGTGGTGTTGCCCACTCTACCCCCGGGGTGTGACACTTGTCCCCTCCCCAGGGATAACTCTGTCCACCCGGACAGCAAGCCACAGTGATTACTGACAGCTGCCAGGGATGAGAGCCAGGCCCCAGGCCTCTCAAAGCTCTCCAACCACTGTGGCTGTGGAGAGTGTGGGGCGGTAGCCCCAGGTGCTGGGCACCCTTTAACCACTCTCCCTTCCACCAAGTCAGGGATGACAGCCTGAACCTGGTTCTCCCCTCTGGGGCTCTGTACCCTCCCTCCTGGAGCGGTACCCCCAGAGTCCAACATGGTCAGGGTGCTTACAGAAGTTGCCTTGTACCATTCCTCCACCAGTGCAGGGCTGTTAACCTGCAACTGGCCCTCCAACCTGGGGTCGGTACCTTCAGGTTGGACTAGGGCCCGGGGTAAGGCTTCCCTCCCCCTGCCCTCCCTTCTGGGGTCCAGCACCCTCCAACTAGGAGTGGCCTCCTCAGAAGACAACATGGTAGGGGCACTGTTATCAGTAGCCCCTCCCTCCAGGTCCGGGGGGACACCCTGAACCTGGTCTTCCAGCCCAGGGTCTGTACCCTCAGACTGGATCACTGCCTGGCAAACCAGGACTTTCTGGGAGGCACACCTACCCCCCACCAGGTCAGAGCTTAACCTCTGCACCTGACCATTCAACTCAGAGTCACCACCCTGAAGTTGAACAATTGCCTGGCACGCCAGGACTTCCTGGAGGGCACACTGACCCTCCACTAGGTCAGAGTTTAACCTCTGAACTGGGCCATTCAACTCAGAGTCACCACCCTGAAGTTGAACAATTGCCTGGCTCACCAGGACTTTCTGGGAGGCACACCTACCTCCCACCAGGTCAGAGTTTAACCTCTGGACCTGGTCATCCAACCCAGAGTTAACACCCTGAGGTCGGACAATTGCCTGGCACAGCAGGACTTCTTGGGAGGCACACCTACCTCCCACCAGGTCAGAGTTTAACCTCTGAACCTGGGTATCCAACCCAGAGTCACCACCCTGAGGTTGGCCAACTGCCTGGCACCCCAGGACTTTCTGGGAGGCACGCCTACCTCCCCCAGGTCAGAGGTTAACCTCTGAACCTGGTTCTCCAACCCAGGGTCACCACCCTGAGGTTGAACAATTGCCTGGCACGCCAGGACTTTCTGGGGGGCACACCTACCCCCACCAGGTCAGAGTTTAACCTCTGAACCCGGTTAGCCAACCCAGAGTCACCACCCTGAGGTTGAATCTTTGCCTGGCATGCCAGGACTTCCTGGGGGGCACTCTCACCCCCCACCAGGGACACACCGTCCCCAAGGGCCACACAAGAGTTTGGTTGGCGCAGGTCTCCCGACCTCTGCCCATCCGGCAGAGTCTGGGTTTCCCCCAAACCAGAAACGGTTTCACCTGGGTCATTCTTTGGGGCTCTGCTCTCAGAGCTGTCCCCTGACTCTCAAGGTCCTCCACTGGGGTCTGCAACCCCCTCTCAACCCTATGTCTGGACTTCTGCACCCCCTCACTAGGAGGAGTACTGCCAGACACCAGAACTGTTGGGATGCTGGCTACAGTCACCCCCCCAAGTTCTTCTGACACTGCGGGCTTCCCTCAAAAGGTGGCCCTACGGTACAGGCTAGGCTTCCTTCCTGGTGTTCCCTCATGGAACCCTCTAGGACCTGGGACCTACCTGGGACACTACAATCCTTTCCCACCACACTCGGTTGGGAACCACCTAGACCACTCCCTTCAGGAGCACCCCCAAATGCCTCTTCAGACTCTCTGGTACTCACCCAGAAGTCTGCCTCCATTGTAAGTTCCCTGGGGTCAGAGAACTCACACTCCACCTGGTGTTGGCGTAGCTCTGGAAAATAAGGACCGGACATATGCTCTCCAGCAATTACATCACTCTGCCCTTCACATGTATTAACCACAGTACCCTTCACCCAACCACCCAGTAACTCAACCTTGGAAAAGCACTCTACTTCACCCTCCTGAGACTGGTGAGACAGTATCTGTCTGTCCCTGACACTCAACCCATACTCTTCTGGGATGTCTCTACACTCTATATCCAGGACGTCCACCAGGGGGGAACCCTTTTCTCTGTCACTCTCTGCTAGAGTCAGTAAAGTGTCACTCCCCCCAGTAGGAATATGACTCCCTGTGCCAGTTCCCCAATCCTTCTCAGGGACCCTGTGCATAACGGGAACTACCTCATACCCTTGAACCGCCTGGGGTGTGTCAACTCCCTTCTTTAAGTTGGGCACCACATCTCTGGGCTTGTGCCCTTCTTCAGCAGTACTAGATGCAAGATTTTTGCTGCCACCATCTGAACTGGACTCAGCCCTTCCGGCCTCCAGTTTCAGCTCTTTACAGCTCAGCTCTTGAGCTGCAATCTTTTCTTCTTCCAGGGCTAAGAGTCTTTTTGCCTCAACCTCTGCAAGATACTCCTCTAATTGTTGCTCCTGTCGCCTTTGACCTCGGAGCCATTCATCTATTTTTGGGTCACTGTCCAACTCTGAGTAGTCTTCCTCCTCATGTGTGTAGTCCTCCTCCTCATCTGAGGGGTACTTAGTCATTTGGTTTCTTGCTGCCTCTCTCTCTGCCCATCTTTCCTCCCCCCAGACTATGTAGGCATGTAGCATCTCCGCTTTAGTAGATCTCCTTGCTACAGGAAAACCCCATTGTCTGCAAAGCTTCCTTAGGTCAGCCTTAGTGATGTGGTCAGTACGAACAAAGAATGAGTAGGTAAGCAATCCCATTCTGATAAGATCTTACTAGCAAAAACCAAAATCCAAAGTCCAAAATATCAATAGTATATCCAGGAGGACATCAGAGAACCAAAAGCCAAAAAAAGATGAAAAATCAAGTTGACCTTCAACTGTGGGTAGGTAGTGAAATACTTAGCTACTGTATGTCACTGCACAAACACAAGTCCTATCCTCACCGCTGATCACCAATGTTAGAAATGGGGTTTTTGGTTGGCATCAGGTTGCCCTCTGTCCAAGCAAGAACCCTCACTCTAGTCAGGGTAAGTCACACACAATCCAAAATCAGCCTGTGCTCACCCTCCGGTAGCTTGGCACGAGCAGTTAGGCTTAACTTAGAAGGCAATGTGTAAAGCATTTGTGCAATAAATCATACAACACCATAGCATAACACCACAAAAATACACCACACAGTGTTTAGAAAAATATATAATATTTATCTGGTTATCTTCAGGTCAAAACGATCAAAGTTGCAATATGAATTTGTAAAGATATCACTGAAAAGTGATATAAAGTGTCTTAAGTCTTTAGAAAGTAAACAGAGTCTCTTTTAAACACAAAGTACCTGGTTTCTGGTGGAAAATCTCCTCAGAGGGCCACAAAGGAAGAGGTGCGTGGAAAAAGGGTGTGTGCGTCGATTTCTCCCCAGCACACACGGACTTGCGACGTTATTTTCCACGCGGGGAAGTCGGGCGTCGTTTTCCGGCGCGCGGACAGTATCTTTCTGTGGGTTGCGGGGATTACCAGATGTCCCGGGTCTGTGTGTGGATTTTCCTGCTTGTTTTCCGGCTGCGCGTCGTTCTGCGGGGCTGCGCGTCGAAGTTTCGATCTCACGGCAGGCGTCGCGTCGAGTTCTCCTGCGGAGTCGGGCGGCGTTGTCCTTGCGAGGCCGTGCGTCAAAGTTTTGATCTCACGGCAGGCGTCGCGTCGATTTCTCCTGCGGAGTCGGGCGGCGTTGTCCTTGTGAGGCCGTGCGTCAAAGTTTCGGTCGTCCCGAAGGCGTCGCGTTGATCAGCGTCGGTGTGCAGCGTTTTTCTTGCCGCGGAACAAGCTGTGCGTCGAAAAGTTTGGCGCACGGAGCGTCCAAGAGGAAGAGAGAAGTCTTTTTGGTCCTGAGACTTCAAGGAACAGGAGGCAAGCTCTATCCAAGCCCTTGGAGAGCACTTTCACAGCCAGACAAGAGTTCAGCAAGGCAGCAGGGCAACAGCAAGGCAGCAGTCCTTTGTAGAAAGCAGACAGGTGAGTCCTTTGAGCAGCCAGGCAGTTCTTCTTGGCAGGATGTAGTTTCTGGTTCAGGTTTCTTCTCCAGCAAGTGTCTGATGAGGTAGGGCAGAGGCCCTGTTTTATACTAAGTTGTGCCTTTGTAGTGGGGGTGACTTCAAAGAGTCTCTAAGAAATGCACCAAGCCCCCTTTCAGCTCAATCCTGTCTGCCAGAGTCCCAGTAGGGGGTGTGGCAGTCCTTTGTGTGAGGGCAGGCCCTCCACCCTCCCAGCCCAGGAAGACCCATTCAAAATGCAGATGTATGCAAGTGAGGCTGAGTACCCTGTGTTTGGGGTGTGTCTGAGTGAATGCACAAGGAGCTGACAACTAAACCTAGCCAGACGTGGATTGAAGGGCACAACAAGATTTTAGTGCAAAGAAATGCTCACTTTCTAAAAGTGGCATTTCTAGAATAGTAATATTAAATTCGACTTCACCAGTTAGCAGGATTTTATATTACCATTCTGGCCATACTAAATATGACCTTCCTGCTCCTTTCAGATCAGCAGCTGCCACTTCAACAATGTATGAGAGCAGCCCCAATGTTAGCCTATGAAGGGAGCAGGCCTCACAGTAGTGTAAAAACGAATTTAGGAGTTTTACACTACCAGGACATATAACCACACAAGTACATGTCCTGCCTTTTACCCACACAGCACTCGGCTCTAGGGGTTACCTAGGGCACACATTAGGGGTGGCTTATGTATAGAAAAAGGGGAGTTCTAGGCTTGGCAAGTACCTTTAAATGCCAAGTCGAAGTGGCAGTGAAACTGCACACACAGGCCTTGCAATGGCAGGCCTGAGACAAGGTTAAGGGGCTACTGAGGTGGGTGGCACAACCAGTGCTGCAGGCCCACTAGTAGCATTTAATCTACCTGCCCTAGGCACATGTAGTGCACTCTACCAGGGACTTACAAGTAAATTAAATAGTCAATCATGGATAAACCAATCAGTAGTACAATTTACACAGAGATCATATGCACTTTAGCACTGGTTAGCAGTGGTAAAGTGCCCAGAGGTCAAAAGACAACAACAACAGGTCCGAAAAAATAGGAGGAAGGAGGCAAAAAGTTTGGGGATGTCCCTGCCAAAAAGCCAGGTCCAACACCCTCCTACAGCATCCAGCTCTTCTTCCTGGCAGGAAGTTCTCAGTGTAGAAGTGTTCTAACTTTGTGGGGTCGGAGGTCCAGTACTTATACCCCTTTCTGTCTTTCAAGTAGGCAAACTTCAAAGAGAAGTATTTGTAGTGCACAAGACCCTGCCTTTCCTGCCCTGGCCCCAGACACACTCCAGTGGATTAAAGACCGCTTTGTGTCAGAACAGGCACAGCCCTATCCAGGTGCACATGTCAGCTTCTCCCACCACTCTAGCTCAAGAAGACCCATCAGGACTAAAGCTCCCTTTGTGTGATTGTCCAGAGTAAAATTGCATACAACCCAACTGTCATCCACTGCCAGGCTGATACACAAAATGCTTAAGCAAGAAAATACCCACTTTCTAAAAGTGGCATTTTCAAACATACAATTTAAAATCAACTACACCAAAACATGCATTTTTAAATTTTGAGTTCAGAGACCCCAAACTCCACATCTCTATCTGGTCCCAATGGGAAATTACACTTAAAAGATATTTCAAGGCAATCCCCATGTTACCGATTGGGAGGGATAGGCCTTGCAACAATTAAAAACGAATTTAGCAGTATTGCACTATCAGGACATGTAAAACGCACCAGTACATGTCCTCCCTTTTAAATATACTGCACCCTGCCCATGGAACAACCTTGGGCCTACCTTAGGGGTGACTTACATGTAGTAAAAGAAAAGGTTTGGGCCTTGCAAGCAGTTGCACTTGCCAGGTCGAAATGGTAGTTTACCATTGCCCACACAGACGCTGCAGCAGCAGGTCTGAGACATGTTTACAGGGCTACTTATGTGGGTGGCATAATCAGTGCTGCAGGCCCACTGGAAGCATTTGATTTACGGGCCCTGGGCACACATGGTGCACTATACTAGGGGCTTCCTAGTAAATCAAATATGCCAATTATGGATAAACAAATCACCAATATCATGTATTACAAGAAAAGGATGGCTGTGCTTACATGTTCGCACATCCTAAGCACACAAATCGAGTGATAAGGGGAAAAGGTATATCATACTCTTGTGCAAAGTCCATAGGGTGCCGTACTGATGTTCACATCCAACCACCAAGAGTGTGGCTGTCCCAACTGGTGCACCAGTTAGGACTGAACAGACTTTTTGCACAAAAATGCATTATAACCAAGACCTACTTTGCACTACACACTATTCACTCACTGGCTTATCATGGCCTGTTCTATCGGGTCCAATTGAACTCTCCCTTTACACAGAGGACAGCATTAAATAGAATACTCAATGTGAATCCTAATCCCATTACGGATACATCAACATTGAATTTGCCTTGAAAAAGTCTAGATGACGAAACACATGTCGGCTGGTGTTATTGGAATCATCATAGCGTGGGACTAATAAACTATAACCAACAACAAGACGCATCTTGGACTTTCTTTGACTAATTTTACATGCTATAAATACCGTGGACTACTTTGGTGTGCCTTGGGTTGTCTGCAAACAATCACCGACATCACTTGCACTTCAGCACTGGTTAGCAGTGCTAAAGTGCCCAGAGACCTAAAGTCAACAAAAAGAGTTCAGAAAAATTAGGAGGAACAAGGCAAAAGGCAAAAAGTTTGGGGATAATCCCGCAAAAAGGGCCAGGTCTGACAAACAGGCATACAGAGGGCCAGTGTTGGCATCATAATGTGGACTTCCATGAAAATGGGGCTCCTGTCTAGCTTTCTCCCCCTAATTTCCTCTTTCTTTATGAGTTTTTTAATCACTTCCCCTTCGAGGAGCAGTGTTACTGTAGCCATCAAGACCCTTTGGATTTGAAAAATCCCAAGAGGGCCTTGATGCTAGCATGGTAGAATGGTGAGAGCTAGCAAGCTACCAGGACCAGAAAAATGCTTATGCACCCTGAAAAGTAGGGAGCTATGGAAAATCATACCCGTGAAGCCTTGGAAAGATGTTATCACTCAGACTGCGTCCCAGTGAAATTGCTTGCATATGTTATGTTATGTTAATGTAATTTGATATTGTGCATGAAGTAATGCAAATTAAAACAATACTGTCTTTCGCAGTTTCCTAAAATTGCTATGGTAGGTGCATGTTCAAGTGTAATGTGGAGGCTCATTCCAATAAAAGGGAGCCAGATAAGAGAAGGACCTTCCTTCAGATCTAGACCTGCTGATTGTGCACAGCTCCGAGTACAAATGCAGAATTGGCTTGAGTATTTGTGAACTGCTTTTAAAACAAGTGCTCCTACTCTACCTTGCTACAGGAAGAGAGAGAAACAATTGAAATGCATATCCTGCTGCGCTATATCATGTCTTCTTATGTACCGTTCACATTTTGGGAAATCAACCACATTCATGTGTAAATTTAAACAAAACTGTTTTTCAAACACTGCTAATTCATGGTTTACCATTGGAAAGGAACACAACCTTAATTTAAATTGCTTCAAATTAACAGAGATAACAACAGCTTGATTTTGTTATTTTAAATAACAGCACTTTTCCATCGAAAAGGGGATTTTTAATCATAACTTACACAGTTTGATGAAACTGTATGAAACTTTCCTATAGTTGTATTCATTTAGATAGTTTCACGCCTGGAGAGCTTAGTGATGATTCATCAAGGGGTGCAGAAGTCCCAAAAGTGCTGAACCCTTACCCTAAGTTAATTTCAATAAGGAAATTTATTTTGCACCTACATCTACAATCGCATGGTGGAGTGGCCTGGTCGAACTTGTAATCCTTTTTTGGCTTGGTGAAAATAATTTTAGCGTTTTTTGCAAAAAAACAAGAACAAACAAGATCAAATGAGGAAAACAAATAACAGAGATTTTGCTAGATGGCTCACAGTGTTGGAAGGGCCAAGTTGTCAATCAGCAATTGAAATAATGGAATCCAATTGGATGGAGATCACTTTTTTTCTTCGGTCTAATGTTGGTGCAAGAACCTAGGAATAACCCACAGACACAATCAATGAGATTGATTGGCCATGAATGAATGCAGTGGTGGCCATTGCAGTATATGAGGTTCTGAAGGGTTACAAGTAGATGGCGTCTGCAACGCCAAAGGGCATGTATTAAGGTATTAATTAGAACACTGCATTGTTTCTATAAGAAACAATGCATTTGTTTATTTCCACACAGGGGCCCTCATTATGACTTTGGCGGTCTTTTCAGAAGACTGCCGCGGTGACAGCCGGCAACAGACCGCCGCGAAGGCAGCAATCCGCCGACCACATAATGACTCACAAACACAAAGCCATCAGAAAACAGCCAAAACCACAGTCCGGCCAGACCAAATGATGGCGAAAAACAGTTGGCCCCACCACCTTCCCCGCCACCCCTGCAACACACCGCCCTCCAAATAATGACCCACTAATCACCACAGCAGTCCTTCAATGGCGGTTGGTGCGGACCACCGCGGTTGAGTTGGCCACTCCACACCAACAGAAGGCTACATTGGCCAGGTTGAAAAACCCACACCTGACACATATACACTCACTGTACATACCCACGAACAGCACTACAAAACACACCCCCACACAACCCACAAGTCTTTGCAAATTTGAAAACCGAGCTACACATTGCCAGGCCAAACAATTACAGAACAACACACACTTACCACAACCACCTATATACCCGTCATGCATCATACACCACACACCATACCTCAACACCTAACACACAACAACACTGGACACAATCACCACACCACAGCATCCCACATGCACACACACTGTGAACCCCGATAAAACATGCCACCCTCTGCACAACACACACACTACACCCATTACACAATAGGCATGTCCCCACAAAAGAAACCCCGTTTCACTGATGAGGATTTGCAGGTGATGGTAGACGAAATCGCAAGGGTAGAGCCACAGCTGTTCGGTGCACAGGTCCAGCAGATATCCATTGCCAGGAAGATGGAGCTATGGCGGAGGAAGGTGGCTGCAATGGCATCCAGGCACCACATTGCCATAATGAAGACTGGTGGTTGACCCCCTCCCACTCCCTCACAGTTAACTACATGGGAGGAGAAAGTCTTGGCTATCCTGCATCCAGACTCACTGGAATCACTGGAGGGCTGGACACTGGTAAGTCACCCTTACCACCTCACCACCACCGATAACCACATGACATGTCACTCCGTCACCCTGACTCCCTTCACCCCACTCCATCCCAAACAGGAAACCACCCCCATAATCACGCTCAACTGTACCCTACCCACTGCAAGCACACCACTCCAAGCCTGCTTGCACATACAAGAGCAATGCATGTACAGCATGTAGCACTACCAATCCCACAATCCTTCACCATACACAAACCAAAGGTGGAAGAACAACATCCATCCCATAGGGAAAGCCAGAAATGCTGAATATGTAACTGACAATGACTGTAACAAATCTCATACATGTCCACAGGTACCCTAGCTAATGTCAGCGCCCAGCATGTGCCATGTCAACCCAGTCCTCTACCAGAAGAAGGCTCCAGTGATGACAACAACTCTGGATGTCAGGACCTGGATGATCTCACTGGCCCATCTGGGAAAACTGGTCAGTCGAACACCACAGGCAACACCCAGTCCACCCACATAGGACAGCAATACCACAGCAGCCATCCAACATCCCCAATCCTCTGTCCAAAAGACACATCAATCAACAGTGTGCCCACCTGTACAGGGACCCGAGTCAACACCACACAGCCAAGACGAAGAAGGTCCTTGTGTCAGTGGGAGTGGGCACACGGTTCAGGGGACACAGGCACAGTGGGAGGGTAGCTGTGTGACAAGGGGTGGCCCAAACCAGGGAACCGATTGCCCAGGAGGCACTCTCACATGTCCCGGGAGCATACCAGAAATCCCAGGACAGGATGGCCCAGGTACTTACCATCTTACAGGAGAACCAGAGGCTGCAGGGGGAACACCACCAGGCCCTAAATGCCAACATGGCCTCCGTTGCAGGGGTGCTGAGTAACATGGCTAACATCATGCGTGAGTACACAACACACCAGCGGGCCCCTTCCACTAGCAAGTGTACTGACCAGCCCTCCACATCTGCTGCAGCAAGTGGGCAGGGGGACCTGCCACAGGACTCACAGACCTCCAGCACCCCTCCCTCTGCAGCAGAAGAACCACCCCGCAAATGTTCCCTGTGACCCAGATAGCCACCAGAGACTCTAGCCAAGACCCAAACCACTGTCAGGAAGTGAGCCCCTCCTAAATGTCTCCCTTGTGTGCCACTGAGACACCGTGTTCACTTTGGACTGCCATTTCTCCTTTTCCGACTTCAGGCTCCCAGTGTGTTCCGCTCCACAGCACCAAATCCTGTTCAGCAGCTCTGCACAGTAGGGGTATCTGGCCTCCTGGAGCCTTCCTCGGATACAGTTTGCAGTTTTGTCCCACTGGAGATTTTCATCTACTAAAAGAGTGACAAAGTCTGAATGTAGAAGTCTTCACCATAATTCACACAGCGGCACCCTAATGATAACGCCTCCCTTCTTGGACACTGCCTGCTGTGTTGTCTCTCTAAACTTTACCTTCTCAGACATTTTTCTTCAAAACTTCTCTGAAGTCCAAAGGTATGCTGAGACAAGGTCCAATCCACCCTGTGCTTCCAAACCATGATCCATCGCAACCAGCAATTACTTTCGATTTTGCCACGGTCTTCCATATCTAGATGCTCAAGGTTGGCGGTTTGGTCTTTTAGCTGCTAACTTTGACTAAAAACTTTAGAATTTCATAACTCCTGTTAAGCTGATTGGCTTTTTTATCATTTTGATGTCAAATGATGTATTACATTTTTCTAAATTGGTTGTGTTGTGTTTTCACTTTATTACTGTTTGTGTGCTGACTAAATACTTTACACATTGCCTCTAAGTTAAGTCTGACTGAATTTGTGCCAAGCCACCACAGGGTTAAGCACATGTTAATTAAGTGACTTTGTGTGGTTCAGTCTGACAGGGATTGTGGTTGTTGTTTGAGGAGGGCTTACAGCCCCCTCAACCAAAAACCCTATTCCCTTCAGCGGGCCAATAAACTTGGCTTGTATATATTGAATAATAATACAAAAGGTGCAGTTCAAGTGCTCTAAGATAAATCCCATTAATTGTGAAATGTCAGACATTCTAGAAATATGCAGCATGATCCAATTATGAAGCCTGTCGATTCTGCTCAATGGATTTCTCTATTTGTTATTATAAACATAAAATGGAGAATTTCGACAATGTGTTGATTTCAGTTCTCTTAATTGGACAATTTGCGCTCACTGTGACCAATTCCAAGATTTCACAATATTGTAGGACAACAGAGTGATGCATGTTTTTTGTAACTCTTGTGCATTCCTTGCACTTGATCAGACTTTTCAGATTCTGAGTGATTAGCATCTGCAGCCTAACTCCGTTTGAGGAATAACAAGCAAAGTGTGCAATAACGTGGTCTATTCAATTATAATTTCACTGTGAGGGGGACAAATTGTATTATCTCATCACGTTTGAAGCTTGTTATCTTTGTAGAATTTGTCCTGCATCTTTTCCTGAAAATATAATTTTGGCAGGAGCTTTTTTTCATGGAAAACTCATTTTGCAAGAGCAATCTCCTTCAAAATAATGTTTGACAAAGCCAATAGGTCTCACCATTCTTAAAGAACCTTTTTCAAGTCATTTAAAAGCATCAACTGGTACTTTCCTGATGCATGTAGCAGTATCTTAGGCCACAAGTCGCATTACAAGTAACATTGACACACGATATGATGGAAGGCTATAATCAACCACAAAAAGCACTAGCAAATGCACTCACAAAAAGAGAGCACAACTTTATGCATTCCCAGAGATACAGGGGGTCATTCTGACTTCCGCCGCCCGCTAAAGTAAACCCGTCGAAAGACCGCGGGGGTCATTTCGACTTTCCCGCTGGGCCGGCGGGCGACCGCCAAAAGGGCACCCGCTGGCCCAGCGGGAAAGACCCTGCAACAATGAAGCCGGCTCCGAATGGAGCCGGAGGAGTTGCAGGGGTGCGACGGGTGCAGTTGCACCCGTCGCGATTTTCACTGTCTGCAAAGCAGACAGTGAAAATCTTTATGGGGCCCTGTTAGGGGGCCCCACGACACCCGTTCCCGCCATCCTGTTTCTGGCGGTGTAAACCACCAGAAACAGGCTGGCGGGAAGGGGGTCGGAATCCCCATGGCGGCGCTGCGGATTCTCCGGGCCAGGGGTAATCCGGCAGGAAACCGCCGGTTCCCCTTTTCTGACCGCGGCTTTACCGCCGTGGTCAGAATGGCCCTGGAAGCACCGCCAGCCTGTTGGCGGTGCTTCCGTGTCCCTCCACCCTGGCGGTCCATGACCGCCAGGGTTGGAATGAGGGCCACAGTTCCTTCCAGCTGTTTAGATTACGCATTCTTTAAATTAGACTTGACACCCCACATCTTTTTGCAAGCAGATCAAAATTATCCAGAGAACCTGTAATGATGCCCTAAGTATACATTAAAGCATTTGGAATATTAGGTCTGTGACAGATTAAATCTTTCAGTAGGGAGTCCTAAACAATAGGTTTTGTAGTTTTGTTTTTACTCCCTAAATCTAATTTTCAACATTTTCCAGAAATATTCACCTGCCCTTTTTCCTCAAAATTTCACAAAGCTTGTAAAATTTTAAAAGGATGAAACAAAAGAAATAGAAATTTGCCAACTTCCCAAATTGCAGAACCTGAACAAAGAGACTAGAATATGAAAGAACAACGGGTTAACTTTCAGAAAAAAACAAATGGCATTTTTTGCAGAGCATGTAAGACTATGTGAATCACAAATAACTAAAGGTGGTATGGCACCAAGACTAGAAAGAGTAGCAGTGGAAGCTTAACAATCAACAAATCGAAATGAGTCAATAACCGTTTAGAGACTGGAGGTGTGGACTGAATCCCCTTGAATGACACAACATTCCCCGGTGCTCCCTGCCAGCCTCCAGAAGCAACAATAATCCTGTGGAGAGGAATGACATTTGCACACCAGAGAGCACCCTGCATGTGGGTGAAACCAGCAGCAGTGGCGGCTACTCCGCTATGGCGGAAGAGCGTTGCCCCCCCTCCCCATCAGCAGCAGAAGCTACAAACCGTTCACAACAAAAGAATGATAAACTATGTTTATTATCCTTTTATTGTGAAAGGAGCAGGGCATTGGGTGTGACGAGCAGTGAGGGGAGTGCACAGTGCACTCCCCTCAGAGCGCATGTGTGTTTGTCCAGCCATCTCGGGCCGGTCAAACACCCATGCGCAGTGTGCTTTCGTCAGCCTGGCACTGTGTTGCTGGGCTGGAGAGAGCAGGCACAGGCTTGCAGCCAATCCTAATGCTGCTTTGAGCAGTGTCAGGATTGGCCGCAGTGCAGACTGGGGGCCTGTGCCTACTTGCAGAGGAGACGACTGAGGATCGGCGGCACTGAGCAGAGGCAAGTTTATTTCTAGGTTTCTTTATCATTTTATGAATCCCCCTACGTGCCACCCCACCCCTCTTAACTTCCGCGAGCCGCGACTGACCAGCAGGATGAGAAATGGCTGTCAAGACACTTGAAAATTGATCAGAATAACAAAAACTTAGTGATCGTCACAACTGCACTTTTACCAGAAAGCAGCCAGGAATGCTTATAGGAGAGCTGCCAATGATATGTGTGAATATCAAGGATAAAGTGACTCTAGTGGTGCTGTTGCAGTAACCCCTGTCTGGGGGTGTGGGTGTGGTGAGAAACAGAAAAATGCTCCGAATGACAGCTGCCAAACTTCATCTTTCTACCTCAAACTAAGCCTCAGTGGAGGCGTGGGCTGGCTGCAGAGATGTGGCAAATGATTGGAACAATAGAACCCCACTGCAGAAGCACTCCCAGATGTGGGCTTAGTGTCACTGTAGCCATCCAGAGGGCTGAAAAGGAAGCTGTGGCAACAGCCAGGGGATGAAGACAACCTTTAGGGACAGTTCTTCCTTAATGATAGAGAATGTGACTCCTGACACAGATTGCACCATACTCATGTAGATCTGGAGCCCTGAAAGGTCATATGGAGGCTCTTGGGCAGGCTACAGTGAAATGTAAAAACAAACACAGGACATGTGCTACCATCCCTGAAGGAGAAAGAAGACTGGATATTGTTTAATTCCTTCCTTTGCTGCTGGGAAGTGACCCACCCCTTTACACTCACCAATGGACTGAGCAGGGACTGGTGGACTGTGCCACCCCATCACGGAACAGCCAACTGAATTACACTGACCAAAGATGGCAAGGACTTCCCACCATAGGTGGAAACTTCGAGGGATAAAGGGGTGTGAACTGTGCTGTCACATATATGAACCATAACCGGGAGACACAGCAAAGCAAAATCTCCTGTGCAGGCCAACTGTCGAACCACATGTGTCCCATTTTCACCAGACCCCCCCTAGGCCTTGCAGGCCACTATGGCTACCGATGAGACAATTGATCAGGTGGATGCCATACTTGCAGCCATAACATTTACTAAGGACACCTTACAAAGAAAAATAGACACAATGGTGATTGACCTAGCCCTCCTCAGAGAGGAGCAAGGGAAGATGTTGGAGAGTTTCAGTGAGACTGAGGTCACAATGATAGATCTCAAGCCAACAATGGAATTCCTCTGCAAGCACGTACTGGATTTCTCAGAAGAGGCCTCTTACGTTGTGTAGAGAGCTGATGACTCAGAAGGACATGCTAGGAGGAACAAGAAATGCATGCTTGGGCTGGCAGAAAAAAGCAAAGTGTTTGAACAAGGTGAGGAATTTGGAGAAATGGTTGACACAGAAGGTTCCCCCTGAAGGACAGTCAACCTTCTATGAGCTAGAAAGGGCACACAAACTGCTGGCAAAAGCAACTCCACCAGGACCACACCCAAGATCAGGCATATTGAGATTGTTGAATTTTCGGGATTGTGACCTGTTGTTCCAAAAAGCAAAAGAAGGAGGACACTTTGAAAATTGCAGTGATCCTCCCTGCTTCTACGACAGCTGTGAAGCAGCACAGGGCATCCTTCATTTAATTAAACTTAGACTTAGGGAAATGGGTGTGAGATATGCTCTCATTTTCCTTTGCAAATTGAAAGTGATGGTAGACAATGATACTCAGAGCTTCACAGAGTCCCACAAGGTGTGGGATTGTGCGGAAGAATACATAGCAGGGAACAGTAATCAACAACCTCACTGCTGGTACCAGAAAGAGAGGCTGAAAATACCTAAGGGCAAGAGAGTACACCCCAGGAGACTGACACAAGTTTAACGTCATATAAATAAACATCCTCACCCCACTGTTGGTAGATGTGTGCCACACACCACTATAGAAACACTCTATGCCCCTACAAGTGTGAAGCTCTGCTGGTGTGATCACCTAAACTAATCTGATCATGGTGGACATGGCATCATACAGACTCCTGTTGGTGCATAAAATACTAAGTAAGGTCATGGTTAAAGGGCTTCTCTAACTGCTGACACAAATGATTCATCCAAACTAGAGTGGGTTCATACAGGGGTTTATGAACATAAGAAGGTGGATTGAGGTACTGCATGAATCAATAAACTTTGGTAAGGTCTGCAGGCTTTGCATAAACATGAGCATCTTCCAGGCTTTTCCATTGCTTTCCACCCGGGGCAGGGAGATAGTATCAGAGATGATGATTAAAATTGAAGTCACTGAAATTTTGCTTCCTGGGATTATAAAATTACCACTCTGAGGCAGATCCCAATGTGAAAGCATTCAGAAGCAGGATAGCTTTCTGGGAGTTACTGCCGCTGTCAATGGAAGTTAGGATAGCCCTATTTAAAAGGGTGGTTGAACAACGATTATTGTATCATTTCGCTGCCCTACCAATATGGATCCCGAAGAAGGTATTCTGCAAGCTCAGTGCCATACTGTTGAATTTAGAGTGGCGCTTGGGGAATGTAGTGTGATGCTGCCTCACTAACTCCTGCCTACAACCGAAGGAGACTTGGCTGTCCCAGACTATGAGTCATATTATTTGTCTGTTCAGGTACAATGGACAGCAAAGTGGCTGGATGAACACACAGTGTTTGACACAAGAGAAGGTACTAATACCCCAACGATAGGGGAACAGATGGACACACTTCATAAAACTAGAGATGGATCTGTGAATTTACCACAGTTACTGGTGGTGCTTGGGCACAGCTGGGCTTGCTGTCTACAGAGGACACATTCTCTCACATCCTGTGCACTGGAGATACAGCAGATGAGGCTACCTGATTGTCACAACAGTGGAGATAGTAATCAGCTACAAGCTTGGGAGAGAGTTACCCTCATAGGAGACCTTTATGAGAGTAAGATTATTAGAGACTGTTGGGACCTAATGCCAGACCACCAGAATCCTGCAGGACAGTTCTAGTTGCATGGGTCTTTAAGAGCCATGATAAGGTGGATGTTTAAGACAGACAACACCAAACTGCTCATGTACAAGAGTCTACAAATGACACGCATGCTAGGCAGAATCACTATGATGCACTTATACTGAATGGTCTCTAAATAGGTTATGAGGTAAGTGGACCTGGGACAAACCAATTCAGGATGGTGACTGGGATCGAGTTCTGACCACTGTTTTGGGAGTTTCTAGGAATACTTGTTTTGATTTGATACAAATGATTTTAATTTCTTTTTACAGAATGCATACATCACCCCCCCAGAAAAACAGCAAATTCTACCCAAAAGCAAAATCATATTATCCAGGTGTATGGAAATGGATGCTGATTTCTTTCTCATGGCCTGGAGTTTCTCAATCCTGTAGAAATATCGGGCAGATTGTTGGCCCTTTTAACGCAATCACGGACAGACTGGTGGTCCAACTGCCTAAGGCCTTTTTATTGGGCCTCTTTTCACTCCCCATTCTGCTGCACTCATAAAAGAAGTAAAATGCCATGGATGATTGTTTATGTGCAGAAAGGTGTCCCTTTCTGCACATAAACCGCCATTCAAAATGATGCCTTGGTACTTCTATGTGTGCTGCATTCTGCACAAATAGAAATGCCAATCGCTATTGTAGATTGTTTATGTGCAGGAAGGGACACCTTCCTGCACATAAACAATCATTCCCTTCAACACAGGGTGCAAGGAGGCCTGCCTTGGTGCAGGCAGCTTAATTTAGCGATGGAGCACAGGGAAAAGCAGGGCTGCACCTTATTCTTGTAAATACAGCGCAGCCCTGCGTTACAGAACTGGTGCAGCGTTGCTTATTATTGCGCAACACTGCGCTGAGTCAGTTTCTTGTAAATCTGACCCAAATTACACAGAGTTGTACATCACCTTAGTTTACAACATAGCACTACTCTATTCAAAATGGGTGGTGGGCTAGTTGATCATCTTGGATAATAGACTGCACTTTGTTTAAAACTATGGGGTCATTATGACCCTAGTGGTTGGCATTAATATGGCTGTAAGTACTGCCAACAGGCTGGCGGTACTTACCAACATATTATGACATTGGCAGGTTGGCTTGAGCCAACCCGTCAATGTACCACACTGACCGCCACGGAAGTATCAGCCGCTGGGCTGAAAGTATTCATCTCCAGCCCGGCAGCCGTCACTGTTCCACCCGCGGGATTATGACCCCGCTTACCGCCATGGTTTTCATGGCTTCTGTAAGGCCACGAAAACCATGACGGTGGGCACTATCAGTGACAGGGAATTCCTTCCCTGTCGCTGATAGGGGTCTCCCCCCTCTCCAGTTAGCACCCCCCACCCCTCCTCTCTCTCCAAAGCCCCACCCCCCTACATTCACTCCCCCTTCACACACACACGCATACACACACCCATTCCCACATGCATCCACGCATGCATACATTCCTTTGCACACACATCCGCACACACTTTCATACATACACACAGACATGCATTCACATAACACAACATACACGCACTCACACCTCCATACATGCACACACATATTCAACACGCAACATACACACACATCCACGCACACACAAACATTTACACACCCCCAATCACACACAGACAACACCCCCCACTACCCTCCCCTGTTGGAGACCTGGCTTACCTGTGTTCAGTGGGTCCTCCGGCAGGACACGGGACAGGGCACTGCTGCCACCAGCAGCACCCGCCAGCAGAACACCGCTAGGCCGTATTATGGGTCACAATACAGCTGGTGGCAGGCTACTGGCGTGGCGCTGCTGGTGGCAGCAGCGCCACCTTACCGCCATCCGCCGGCATGGCCACAGCCGGATTTCCATAATTCTTCTGGAGGGAATCCGGCTGTGGTCATAATACAGTGGGCGGCTGGTAGCCGTGGCGGCGATCTTTAGGCGCCCGTTGCTGCGGCAGTAGGCGGTTTTTACCACCAATCTCCAACTGAGGGCCTATATGTTTGATGTTTGAACATTATAACAAAATATCAAACTTTACCACCTGCAGGCTAATGTTCAGTGGGAGAGAGCAAACCTAGTGAACATATGCATTAAGAAAGCAATGCAAGAAAAAGCAGTACAAGATGCATTGAGAAAACATTTTCAGACAAAATGATGGGAGCCTCTTTGGAAAAACAAAAACATTTCAGTTGGAGAACTTCAAATTGTATTGACTGTCAATTGTTGGTGTGGCAGAGGTGTATTTTCCTTTCCTTCAAAACAGGTATATTAGAGGCTCATTTGTCTCATGGATCTTTTTGTTCTGTTTTGTCCCGTGGTAGGGGTGCTCGTTGAACATTCATGCCTACAAATACTATTTCAACATCCATCATTTAAGATTTGCTAACCTCTGGAGTTCCTGAAATCATCCAACAAGTAACTAACAGATGGAGAACTTTTGGGCAGATCCATGCTGTCTTCAAGCTGCAGAGCCAAAACCCACTCCAGAAAATCAAATAGTACGTGGGAACAATGGTGCGATTGCCATACCCCTAAAAGTAATAAAGGCTACATTAAGCTACTTCAAGGACACAATCACTTAAACCGATATATAGGTGTTAAGTCATCTGTTGGTTACAAACTCGGAGGCACATTCCAATGAATGCAAAATGGAAATTATGAAATCTGTGTCATTGTCTTGGCTGATTTTAAAACACCTGGGGCCACACAAACAGAATGTAGCAGCCTAAGGCGGGCACTTAACCCTTTTCTTCTTTCACTCCTCGCACAAGAGGCCATTGACAGACCCAAGCCTAATGTTTTATTCAAGGCATTTAAAAAGAGAGTCACCAGGTCAACTAATCTAGTATTGAGTGTTGGAGAACTTAAATGTAGGGCAGCACTGCTTCTGGCAACTATACAATTCACATACTGGTAATACCTAAATCACATTAATCACTGATCAAACAGCTACTTGTTTGTTAACGTACCAGTCCCGCTCAGTAAACACATTTTCCAGCATTTCTGTTCCAATCTCATTAGCCTTACCTGGGTCGGCATATAGCCCAGAATCGCCTGGCAGCACTAACACTGTTGTTTTACCAGGACCAACACTGTGCACAGGGCCTAGAGCTATATGACCACTATGACCAAGCAGAATTCACCCACCGCTGGCTCCACCCAGTGCCCTTCCATTGAAACTGATATGGTTGCACCTTGCCCAATAAATAATGACTCCTGTTCCCCCATGCGCCACCCTACTAAAGAGATTGAGAAGGCTGGTGCACTATATGTTGCATAAAAGCATGGCTTTACTCTGTATTCGTAGCTGCGCTCCCCACCCTTCAGAACCCGGCACTGCTGTTAACAGTGGGCCATGGGATCTTCCTCCAGCTAACCACTGTTATCGCTGATTTGATTAATGAATACTCATGTATTCTGAGTGTTAAAATTGCGTAGAAAATATAATAACCTAGTGAAAAATAATGCACGCATTTGAGGGTGCACACACCTGAGTGGGCATCAATGTTCACAAAGTACTTAATAATGGCTTATTAGTGTGAAATATTGTCTTTATGTTTGATTAATGTGGTAATATGTCATATTAAGGGTTATGCATTATGTATTAACTTTATTAATTGTAGGCCTTAACTTAACGAGGTCTTGGCCTAGTTGCACGGCCTCATGTCAAACTACGTTTCTTAGGCGTTTAATAAAATGTCTGCTTAGAGAGTTAAATTTTGATTTTCCACTATACTGTCCATGTGCTTGTAGCTAAAAGTCTTTCACATGAGAACTGCTTGCTAGGAGATGATGTTCTAGCTAATGCACTAATGTTTAATGTAATGTGTGTGAGACTAACTTTCCCAGGAGAAGACGAAGACCATACAGACTTTTGGAAACGTTACTCGACAAGGGCATGAATTTCCTTTTTTTCTGACTTATAACACTTAATTATGCATTTATTTAGAAGTTGTAATGAGACCAACATAGTTACACATATCTTCACGTTCATGTACTCAAACAGATATTTTTTCTAACATTTATATTTTATTAACATTGCCTTTATGGCAAGATATCAAAGTATACAAACTTTTAGCAAAAAGGTTTGGAGGTAGATTATTTTGAGAAGTGCTGATACTGACGTAAAATGGGTACATGAATACACTTCAAGATGGCGACCGTATGGGAATCTCCTTTACACAGCGCCCGCAATTACATCAAATATACAACGGTCCACGCGGATTGGATAGACGAGAGTTAAAAAATTTCTAGCTAACGCGTCAAGAATTTTAAGGACACGGAGGCGAGGATTATGCTTCTCTTCACTTTACTGACAAACACAGCAGCCAATGAAAGTGTAACATATTCAAAAAACTACCAATCCCATGAACCCCAGTCAACCAATCATGGGTCTATACTGTCCATAAATAGCCTGAACGCTATAGTCCTTCCTCTTTCTTTGCGAAACCAATTCAAACGTGCATTCAACTTGCGAAACTTGTCCACGAACTCCATCCAGATCTTTTGAAACGGTCACATAGACGTAGGATGACAAGATGTAACAGCGGAACTGCACCGGGAACCTCACGCAGTCGTGTTAGTTGTACCTGAATAAAACAAAAAGATTCAACTAATATCGAGGTATACTTTGGGAGGGTATCATATACACATTTTTGCTGTAATCATTCAATAATCATACCACCCATGCAAAATTTGTATATATATATATAACGGGTGGGATAATCCTTGCCTCTGTGTCCTTAATAGAATCTAAAATTATTGACGCGTTAGCTAGAACATTTTTTATTCTATGTCAGGACCGGAGGCTTCGGATTATGCTAGTTTAAAGTCTGTTTATTACTTCTGACACAACATTGATTATGGGTTTATGATAAAAAAAACTTATAAGTAGAATCATTCGACCAATCTGCTGCAGCCATAATATCTTCTAATCTAGCTCCAGTAGCGAAAGCCTTTGAGGCTATGGCACCTCTAACCGAGTGAGCTCCAAAAACACTTACATCAATACCAGCTTCGGCCAGTAACCATTTAACCCAACGAGCTAACGTTGCCGCAGAGACAGGACGAAAGGCCTTTTGTAAAAATTAAAACATGCCCAAAAACATTTGGTCTGAATTATCTTGTGGAATTTTCATAGACCTTCAAACATTGAACAACACACAGTTTTCTGTTGTACGGGAAAGAGGGATAAGAAATGCATTTTGATGAGGTTTTTGTACGTCTAGAAATGGAAAAAGATACTCCTTCTGGAGTAAATACTCTACCTGATAAATCCAGGGCTTTAACATCCGAGACCCTTCTGCAGGACAGCAAGCATAATAGCATTGTCCATTTTGCCGATAATTGTTTGCGAGATAAGCCCTCATTGTCCAGCCAATTCCGGAGGAATCGTAAGACAATGTTCACGTCCCATAAGGAAGAATATTTCGGTAGTGGAGGTTTTACCATGCAAATACCCCTAAGTAATTTGCAGATTAAGGGGTGTTCACCAACCGGTTTCCCTTGGATGTGAGGATGACCAGCCGATAGAGCTGAACGACAATTGTTAATTGTCCTATATGCTAAACCCTGGGAAGCCAAGTCCGAGAGGAAATTGGCTATGACGTGAATTTCTGACCCCAGGGGATCCAAACTCCTTGAACTGCACCAATGTACCCACTTCCTCCAGGCCTGTTCATATCTTTGTTGAGTGGAAGGGGCCCAAGATTGGGATAGGAAGAACATTGCTGACTCCGAAACTCCCGGCATTTGCCATCGTCGCCTGAAAGTCTCCAGGCCATCAGGGTTAGCAATCCCTGCACAATTAGAGGATGAGGGTTGTTCAATGGGTCAGAGAGAAGATCTACTGACCATGGAATCTTCACCGGCAGGTCGCACGATAGGTTCATTGCCGTGGGGAACCAGGGCTGAGCACTCCAAAAGGGAGTTATTAGAATGATTTCCGAGCGTTGGCGATGTACTTGTGCCAGGACGCGGGGAATCATCACAAATGGTGGGAAGGCATAAAGGAGATCCTTGGGCCACAATTGTAGAAAGGCATCCGTCCCCTTCGCCTGAGGATCCGGTCTCCAACTGAAAAAACAAGGAACCTGACTGTTCAATCGGGAGGCAAATAAATCCATCTGACATGTCCCCCAACGAAGTTGAAGGGTTTGAAACATGTCTGGCTTGAGTTTCCAGTTGCTGCCATCCTGGAGAAATTGGGAGTTCCAGTCCGCTGTTGTATTGGCACTGCCCGGAATGTATTCCGCTACCACTGAAATCTTCTGGCTGAGGCAAAAATGCCCGAATTCTTTTGCTATCCCTGCCAAGAGGCGAGATCTGGTCCCCTCCAGACGATTGATGTTTCTGACCGCAGAGACATTGTCCATCCGCAGAAGGATACAACAATGAGCCCGACGAGGGGCCAGAGACTTGATGTCAAAGGATCCCGCAAGGAGCTCCAGACAATTGATGTGGAAGGCCAACTCTCCCTGAGACCAACGACCCCCGGTCCCCACTGGGCCGCAACGTGCCCCCCAGCCCCAACGGCTGGCATCTGACTCTATAAGCACATTCGGACTGGACGGAAAAATTGCTCTGCCATTCCATGCATCCATGTGGTCTAGCCACCAAGACATCTCCGTCTTGGCTTCTATCGAAAGGGGAACAAGTTCCGAGTATTGAAGGCCCTTCTGCAGGTGGAGGATCTTCAACCTCTGAAGGGCTCTGTAATGTAGGGGGCCCGGAAAGATCGCTTGAATGGACGAGGCTAACAGCCCGACAAGACGTGCTAACGTCCTCAATGATGTAGTCGGAGAGGCAAGCGCTCTCTTCAACTCTTTCTTGATCAGGATTTGTTTGCTGACCGGAAGTATTAATAGGGCTGCCAAAGAGTCTATTTGGAACCCTAGAAATTCTATCTTGTGAGTTGGTATTAGACAGGACTTTTCGGAATTTATGACAAACCTGAGGTCTTGGAGCAATTGCAGCGTCCAATTTAGGTGGGTCAGAACGAGCTCCCTCTCTTGGGCCATAATCAGAAGGTCGTCTAGGTAAATAATTAGACGTACTCCCCGTTCTCTTAAGAATTGAACCACAGGACGTAAGAGTTTGGTAAAGCACCAGGGTGCTGAGGAGAGGCCGAAGGGAAGAACCTTGAACTCGAACCAATGGGAACCCCATTGAAATTGAAGGAAACGTCTGTGAGGGGCAAAAATTGGTACTGATAGGTAAGCGTCCTTGAGGTCTAGACGTACCATCCAGTCTTTGTCTCTTAGAAGATCTCTGAGGAGATGAATGCCCTCCATCTTGAAATGGCAGTACACCATCCAGGCGTTGAAATGTTTGAGATTGAGGACCAGTCTGGTTCCCCCGCCCTTCTTCTGGACTAAGAAGATTGTGCTGGTGAAGCCTCGAGGGTGTGGAGAGGACCTCACCACCGCTCCTTTTTGAAGGAGCGAGGATATTTCTTCTTGTATAATTTTGCGATCTGCAAGGGAAAAAAGGAGAGGCATAGGAGGAGTCGATTGTGACGGGGGGCGTAAAATTCGAGATGGAAGCCCTGAACTGTCTGTAGGACCCACGGGTCTTGTGTAATTAGTTTCCAGGCTGGGAGAAAATGCTGTATCCTGCCCCCCAAAATGACCTCCGAAGGAGGAATAATTCTCACCTGAGTTAGAGTTATCCTGATTGGAGTTACCTCCACGATATCCTCTGGAGGATCGACCATGACCCCTGTAGCGATTGGGGTAGAAGTTGTGTTGGTCTGAGTAACCCTCACGATTGCCTTGAGCGGTGTGTCTGGGAGCCTGATATCTTCGGCCTGACGCTCGACCCCTGAAACGTCCGGCCCGGATAAAAAGAGCATTGTTGAACACCTTTTTGATGTTAGATTGAGCCTTGTTGAGGGCTGTAAAGGTAGCTACATACTTGCTCAAATTGGAAATGAATTTTTCTCCAAAGAGCATACCATTGGCCCATGGGCCGGCCTCATTAGTGGCTAAATCTGCAAGTTTTGGGTCTAGGCGAATGAGGAAGGATCGTCGCCTTTCCCTTGACATGGCGCAGTTGGCATTGCCAAGAAGGCAGATTGCTCTTTGCGCCCATTGTAGGATTGCATCCGTGTCCAACGGAGACTCTGTTTCTTTAGCTTGGATGGCTAGATCCAAAATTTTTGTTAAGGGACCTGACACGTCTAGTAATTTGTCCTGGCATCCTCTCCAGGCACGGTCCAGGCCCTTCTTTGGGTCTTTAGCGAATTTTCGGAGAAAGGTCGCCATGTTTGGATCTAATTCGGGAGTTTCTGCTACTTTCCCGAGAAGGGCAGGTCGAGGGCATTCTGACCGAAGTGTATTGCGCACCTCTTTCTCAAAGCTCTTACGTAGCCGATCTTGGACGTAATTGGCGACCTCTTGGTTAGGGGTCCATTCTGTGGACCGAGGATGGATAATATCCTCTGGTGAAAATAGCAGATTTTTGCCCTGAGGGGGATTGTTCTCGGGCATACTGTGTCGTGTCTTGCGCTGTTTTTTGCACGGCTGGGGATCTGCCTGAGACTCGTCCGAGTCTGATTTTGAGGAAGAAGGATCCTGATAGCTCGATTGTGAGGATTGCAGGAAATTAGATGATGATTCCTGAGGTTGGGGAAAACCTCCATAGGCATGGTCGCGCAACACAGATGTTGCCATTTGTGACAAGATTTCCGCAGAGGAACTGCCACTTGCACGTTGTAGGTGTAAAGCCATCGTTTCACCGGAATCTCCGGATTGAAGGCGAGGTTGTTGGCTGTTCTCCCCCAAAAATTCCCTTTTAGCAAAGTTCGACAGAGGCTGTGTAAAGGGTTTCAGGGCCTGGATTAGGGCCCAATTCACGGAGTCTTGCACGTGATGACCAAGTGCCTCCACAAGTCTTTCCTCCATATGGTGCTCAACTGGCATCTCTGGCAGTTCTTCATACTGCTCATCTTCATTGGCGTAGTACGCCATGTTAAAGCTATTGGTAAGGGAGGAGTTAACAGGGGGGGACAAAAAACCCTGAGCAGGAGATTTTTATAATTAAATTGTACAGTAGTAACTGTACTGCCGGTAGTCTGTTGTGGAGGGGGCCACCTGCTTTAGAATTTAACCTGTTTATTTGCAAAAATGAAGTTAACAGGAAAAATAGCCTATTATCCCCTGAGCCAGGCTCTAAATGTATTGTTGCAGCCCCACCGGGCGATCATTGGCCGTTTTAGCAATATTTGTCAAAGTTCTGAGCTCTCCAACGCACACGCGCGCCGAGAAAACGATCGGAATGAAGATATTCCGATTTTTGGCTCACCGCGCATGCGCGAGCATTGAGACAGAAAGAGGACTACGTCCTCTGCTCGGCGAGCCTAGGCTCGTCGAAAAAACGGCCTGCCCCCACTCCACGTCGGCGGGAAAAAACAATTATTTGGCAATTATAGGCACATTACAAAACCTTAATAATAATAATACTATTAAGCGCTCGCTAGCGCGCTCGCGTTAAATAAAGTATAAAGCACAAGTATCAACACAAGACGCGCGCTGCACTTAACTGGCTGCTGGAGCAGCAAAGAAAGAGGAAGGACTATAGCGTTAAGGCTATTTATGGACAGTATAGACCCATGATTGGTTGACTGGGGTTTATGGGATTTGTAGTTTTTTTAATATGTTACACTTTCATTGGCTGCTGTGTTTGTCAGTAAAGTGAAGAGAAGCATAATCCGAAGCCTCCGGTCCTGACATAGAATTTAAAATTTACGGAAGCGGGTTGAACAAAATCTTGCCGAATAATTGCGGGCAACGTTGCTGCTAGGGACTGTTTCCCGGTTGATTATTACTGCTTGTGGTTTCATACAGATAAGAAGTTCATGTCATAAACGAAGGTCTATATATCGGTGGACGTAATGTTTTAAGTGGTGTACAGAAGAATTGATTAATAAGAAACTAACATGTCGTGAAGAGGTGTTGTTAGTTGATCGTTATGTTGAATGACACTCATGAAAATTGAGCATTGTTTGGTCCGTTATTTGTTGGGTACACATGCATGTACTGTATAGTTCATTTCTGGATGTACATATTTTGAGGGTTTGGTGTAATGAACATACATATTTAGATAGACACCACAATCCCAATTATATTAGTACTGTCTAACTTACAATATGCAATATCATTTTTTTATTGGTTGTTTGGACATGACAGTTTAATACAACATGGGGGATGCGTTTTTGGCATATTTGATTGGTTCATTTTGTGGGGTAACTATTAACATTGATGGTGTACATTGAATACAATTTTCAATAGATCAAGACGTATTAGGTATAATAACATTTATGAGAACATGTTCTGGCAGGCTTTATAACTTTATCTATGTGGAGTCTACATTTGAGATGTGATACATTTTTGTTTTTCTATAGGGATTGCGCTTTCTATAGGAGTATGAAGATCTTGGCTTGATTAACATATATATGATAAATATTTTTGTTTCTCTTCAGTGACTGTGCTCTTTATGTTATTATGAAGATTCTTATTTGATTAACATAAGGTAACTGTGCTTATTGGTTTTGGTGACGGTTGCTGTCTTTTAAATGAGTAGATAAAAGATAGGGTTTAATTTTAACTCAATTTCGTTCCTCTCTCATATTTCACTTTCGTAGTTTTTGCTAATTGAGATAAATATCTAAGGGTTTATATGGAAGGTAATATGTACATAAACAAATGAATTGAATTTGATTATTTAATTTCCCACTTGGTGGATATGATTTTAATACTTGTGAATTACAGATATGGATAGACACATTTTTTGGTGTGTTCTTTTCTTTGTATCAGTGCAGTTTTTAAATATTTCAAATACTAATTCACTTGCATGATTTATGCACGTCCCAATCATGTACTAATTGATATGGTTTTTCATTTTTTGAAATGTTGGCTCAATATCGACTCTATATTAAAATATTAGTATTATTTGTTACCAGCCCTGAAGAAGTCCTATGTTAGGACGAAACACGTGTTGGCTATTCCTTTTAAACGTTTGGGCGGTTGAACACCTCCCTAATTATTGGATTGAGACTCCAACATCTAACCAATACGGGCAGAAGATTGATGCAACAACAGCAAATTATATAAGTTTAGGACAGAAAATAATGATCAACTTTTCTTCTTTTGAGGGCATACAGTTGGGTGGACATTTTTCTAATTTTAATGACTAATGTTTTGGACTAATAAATAAATATAATATCATGTTGAACAAGATTGTTTAAATACATTTCATACTTTACATTGAGGAATTAATTTTTCTTCTTATGGTAACATACCATTTGAGAGAAATTTTTTCTAATCAAATGATTTATGTTTTGGACCAATGGTCGTTACAAACTGACTGAACAATTGGATTATTTGGTTGAATGAAGTTATCTTAACAACTTTATGTTCTATGTTCAGGATCATGTGGTATAGGATCAAATAATATGCTTTTATTTAAACAAAGTTTACGAGTATTCATAACTATCAGGAGAACACTGGACAATGTTACTATGACATCTGTAATTGGTATTGATGATTTACTATCTCAAGTAGGCTTCTGAATTTAATTCTGATATGACCGAACAAATGTTTGTGTAACTAATAATCGCTTCCATATGCGTGCCTCACTTGCTATTATTCAGTATAAGCTTTAACAATATTGTTACCTGACGAGCTGAATGATGGGACCAGAGGAGCCAATTGTCGACATGTGAACCATGTACTAGTAGAAATGTAGATTTGAAGGTTTAGTTTATTTGGACAATGTGTGAACATGCGATCCTCTGACCAATTAGGATGTAGGAAGTAGTTCTAGGGAATCTAACTTACCCAGCCTACACCAGGAGAGCCCAAAGAGACATTTTCGCTATTACTTTCTTGACTGTATTGAAAAGAGGCGTGCTTATCTTTAGTGCTTAAAGAGACTTTGCCTTTTCTGAACTTTGATGCTGAATCCTGATACCTTGCTGACCAGACTGATGTCCTGATGACGAAGGCTATTTTAGCTTGCTGATCCTTACTGAGGAGAGGTATACTGACTATGATATTGTTTGCCATGTCTATTTGCTTTTCTTTCTATGTACCAACCGCTATTTTGATAGTGCCAGAGTTAGATATTTTCCAAATTTGTGTGACTAAATTGTTTTGCATGACGCCCAAATATGCAATCCTAATCTGGTGCTAGTTAGGGAGCTCACTGATGAAGTTCACTATATGAAATAACAGCTGATGATGTTTCCTTGCTGAAACTAAATGTATGTAATATTGTTTGCACAGTTATTCTTGCTATTTATTTGTACTGTAACATTAGAATGTGTAGTAGCTCAGGCTTTGATTAGATTGCGATTCTTTCGCCACTTTGGACAGCCAGTGTTGTTTCTGTATGTTTATCAATTGATTAAAGATTAACCTACGTTACATTAGCATTGTTAATATAGGGAAATAAATATTCTAACTTTTACATAAAGGTGTGGTTATTAATGACTGCAAGGTCATGGAGTGTGACAATTTCTGACTCCTATTGATTACTAATGTTATTGATTGTTATTGATTATTGATCTGCATGTACGGGATATATGATGGGAAAACCTCGACGTGAGTTAAAAGGTTCATTGACCTATTCGCATCTCCCTTGTAAGTTTACTTATTAAGGTCTGGCACACTAGCAGAGATGGTAGCAGAGATTGATGGTTAGTCTCCTTAAGAGCCCATCATAGATGCCCGATACATGGTTAGTCTCCTTAAGAGCCCATCATAGATGCCCGGTACATGGTTAGTCTCCTTGTGAGCCCATCAAACAGTCCAGACAGAGGTAGCACAGTATTTGGTCCCATAGATTGTAAGCGAGAAATAGCAGGTGTCCCCAGAGATGATAGTAGGGTAAGGATTAGTCTTCCAGAAAGAGCAAAATAATTTGCAGATTTGGAGAAACTGGTGAAACTTTGGGTTTTCTAGATTCAGTGATACAAATTGGAGAGAAGATGTTCTCCTAAGTCCTTAAGATGACTTTCCCAGAATCTTGGAGCTTGCTTGAGGATGTTCTTGGCGTTCTAGTGAAGGTGTGAATGAAGTAGGTTTTGCGCTTGCTCAGCTTATGCAAATTGTAGGTGAATTGTGATGTTTGTGAGGGTTTAGGGAGTTTGTGTACCAAATGAAGTTGTAGGAGGAGTGTGAGTACTCCGAAGTAGGGAAGTCGTCGAACTTCAAATGTGTGTGGCGCTTTGTGCTCAAAAATTGTCCATGTGGTTGTTGATGTACGGACCCTGCATGGTCTAAGACTCTGGAGTATATTGAAAAGTGTATGAGGCACTTTGTTTTTGTTGTAATTTGTCTGCTTTAATAGGTCGATCGGGCATGGTCGACAAGTCAGAGTGCGAGTCAAATTGAGTGAAAGACATTTTCGACTGAGATCTGGTGAATCCTATGTGCACCAGGACAGACCCACTGATCAGTTGAGAGTGAAATTTGCATGTCGAATTTTGCTTGCAAATCTGGGAAATTTAGAAAGAAGGAGTAGCTGCTAGAGCGACAGACATCAGTGAAAAAATCAGTAAAGTTTCTGAAGTGATGTTGTTACCTTACGTGTAGTAAACAGACAAATTGGGTTTTGATTTTGTTTAGTGCTTGCAAAAACTTTGCATTAGTTTAGTGTGAATCTGAGTTTGGGAGGACAAGCTGCAAGTCTTTGTCAGCCGCAGTACTTATGAGTGTGACGTCAATGGTCCATGCTGGTAAAGGTTGGTTAGTGAGAAGGGTCACGCATGGATTGGCAGCCGTCTGTGACGCGCAATTGGTTGAGAAGGTGGGTGAAGAGAATTCTCGTATTAAAAGTCACTTCCTGATTTAATTTAGAATAACATAAAGGTCGCAAAAATGACATTTTTCAAAGCTTTAAAGAGTGCTTTAAGATGAGATACGTACATTACAATGAGTATAGGGGATTTTGCACAGCCAGAAGGTACACCAGCTTATATTGTAATCGAAGAAAAGGACGTAGCGCCATGTCTTTGGCTGAAGCAATGGTGCAAAGTGACAGAGAAGGATGGGAGCCTATCGTTTCCTGCCAATGGAACATTTAATTTGAGGAGCTTAGAAAATTTGAGGAGGATGCTGTATGACCTGAAATCCCCTCGAAGTCCAGCACAGTTCAAGGTATTAGAGATCTGGAGTTAGTAGCCAGACAACAATAGCAACAGAAATTTGAGAGGAGAATGAGACACTAGTGGAGGCTAGATGGAACGTTGGTCAGAAATTATGGAGAACCAAGACTCTACAGGGGATTATGATGCTTCCAGGAATTACACAAGACAGTGAGAGAGACAGAAGGAAAGCTACCAGAAAATTAAATAGGAGCCCTTCCGAGAGTAGAGAGCGGAAAACTGGGGAGACTAGGAAATCTTTGACATATGAGGAAGAATCAGGCGATGATGAGTATATTTTACAGTTATTGAGAAATCGTCCCCGACCATATGCAGCACACAAGAGTGGTTTAAGCGCCAGTGCAGATCCTTCGGCTCCAACTCAGCTTTACATAATAATGAGTCCTATAAAGGTTAATCCGAACATGACACAGAGCCTGATGCAAAGTAGAATGCACCTATTATTCCAGTAGCATGTTGTCACAGTTGAGAGTCCCAAGAATTTACCCTAATGTGCCTATTGTGGAAACTGCCACAAATCTAATAGTGTCTACAGGACAGGGTTTTCCGAAACCAACATTGGTTCAAACAGAGTACACTCCACTTTTACTGCCTCAGTTGCAGCCACAGGTAATGCCAAAGTACACTCCAATAACAGGGACTCAGACTAATACGTCTGTATTAATGAGCCAGAAAATGGGAACTATGCAACCACTGAACATAAATGTTAGACCAAACCCAGATGCTATATCTGTACCTGTCACTATTGGTCCGATTGTACCTTTATTCTCACAAGAGAAAAACAGTGCAGATTGACAGGGAACCCTGAGTCAGAATTCAATGATGGGAAGACTAAATGAGAATGTTCAAGTAGTCTCTCCAGTGGGACAGAACTTTGAAGGGATGAGATCATTGCTAGACCTTAGCCCATTTGGAGTTCCTGGAATACTGCCATAGGGTCGAATGTTAGTCAGAGCCTGAAATTATTGACACCGCAGACTCCAAATACAGTGGTACAACAAGTGCCACCTGTCCAGGCTAATAATATTTTGCTGCAAGGTTTGACAGCCCAACAATTGATTGAATGGTTGGACAAGCTGAATACCTCACACAGTGCTCCCAGGAGAGAGGAGTACTTGAGCTACACAAGACTAGGAATGGAAGTAGGTGAGCTCATTGAGGGAACTATGAGTGTGGACAGATTAGAGTCCTACACAGAAGCAGAGTTGAGGTATCTGTGCCCGAAGATTACGAGGGACGTGAGCAATGTGCATCAAAAGCTAGCAGACCTGGAAGAGACGTACGGCATAGAAATAGAAAAAACAAAACATTTGAAAAGGACTTACAGGTTAGATTTTGACGCAAAAGACTTTGAACACATGAGATCTGCCGGAATGAAGGCACACCTTAGCGAGTTACTCCAAAGAGTCCAGACATGGGGAGCATTAGACAAATGGGAAGGCAGATGGGCAAAGAAACGAGACAAAAGAAAAAGGGATTCTGCGGAGCTGGCTGCAAATGTGCAGCAAAGCAAGGATCCGGTAAAAATGTTACCAATGGAAGAGATTCCAAGAGGGAATTGTGTTCATGTCCCTTGGAGCAGAAGCGACATTCTGTCCTTTACGAATGACTATCCCAGGTTGAGAGAGAAGCCAGTAGAACGGTACCAGCAGACAGACAGGTTTGTGAAACTTGCGAAGTGCCTTTGGGAAGACTTGAACACACTATTTGAGATAGTAGTTCCAGCTGATCTGTGGTTGGAGTGTAAAGGCAGTATAGATTAGCCGACAAAAGAACCAGAGAGAGATCAGGTTACGGGTGCACGTCTCCTGAAGTAATGACATTTTACTACAAAGTGATTGAATTTCTGAAAATGCGAATTTTGCCCAAAAACATTGACTGGCAGAGAATAGACAGGACAGATCAGAAAGCAAAGAAGTCCATACATGCGTATTATGAGAGACTGATGCAGGCATTCAAGCATTACAGTGGTACAGAGACAATTGGGTTGAAAGACATGATTCATTTTGTGTTCAGATTTGTGGAAGGATTGAGACTTGAAATTAGCCAGATGATTACGAGTCATTTGATTTGCTGGCAAGCAAAGTCAATTGATGAGGTGTTGCAGTATGCAAAGTACTGTAGTGACGAGACTGAGTTGAAGCAGAGAAAGTTGAAGCAAAAGGCGATGCAGATTAAAACTGCACAAACAGGGATGCAGGGAAACATCCACAGCAGCAACAGCAGCAGCAGGGAAATGTGGTATTTCAAATTCGGATGAGAGGTAGAGGTCACAGAGTTAATGGAAACCGTAGTCCCAATTTGAATACTGTAGTGGTTCAGAATGATGTGAAGGGAATGAAGAGAGTGTTGCCTTGTCACGCTTGCGGAGCGGTCAGACATTGGAAACAGGAGTGTCTGATGATGGTGCAGGAAGTTTCGTTCAGCAAACAAATGATATCAACTTGTTCCAAAACATGAGAGGACCGAGAATGAGAGGTCATAATCTGAACTTTCAAAATAATGCGAATCAAATGCAGAATTTTCAACCCATGCAACAGGTGCAAATGCCACGTGTACAAATGACACAGATGCAGCTAATGCAACAGTAGGTTCCAATGGTACATAGACAGCAAATTCAAATACCTTAAGCCCAATGGAACAGCAGCAGGGGATGCTTCCTCAACAGATCACAGGTCAGAGGTCCAACCAAAGTAATAACATAGTTCACCAAATCCGGCTACACAGTGAAAATTGAATAATCGATAATTGGGTGAGCGAGAGTTCAGATGAAGATGAGTGTGTGCTTGCAGCTTCCTTAGAAGTAGATCAGAAAGGCCCCTATGTAAAGGGAAAATTTATGGGTCACAAAATGTAATTCTTGGTTGACACAGGAGCTACACGCTCTGCAGTAAGTTCCAATTTTGCCCCTTTCAGGAAAGACAGTCTAAATTGTAGGAGTAGCGAATCAGTATTGGACCAACCCGATCACAGAACAAGTTGAGGTTAAAATTGGCAACTTTAAAGGATTGCACAAATTTGTAGTCTGTGATTCAAGTCCAGTAGCCCTACTGGGAAGAGACTTGCTGTGTAAAACGAGGTGCTCGATTACTTGCTCAAATGATGAAATCGAGATACAGATGAACAGCGATGATGAAGATGACCCAACTCCAGAGACAGAGTGCGAAACAATAAATGAGGAGTACCCCTGATTAATTTCTTTCTAGTGTTTACAGTGAAGGAGCTTCCTCCTGATTTAAAGGGAACAGTTAAAGAGAAAGTGTGGGATCTGACAGGGAAGGAGATTGGCATGATAAAGGGAGTTGAGCCAGTTAAAGTTCTTGTAAAGCCAAACATAATTTTTCCCCACATCCCCAGTACCACATCCTACAGAATATTCTTATAAAGGTTGCTCAAATAATTGCGGAATTTGTAAAACAAAGTGTTTTGAAAGAAGTGTTGAGCAGCCCATGTAATTCACCGATAATGGGATTGAAAAAGCCCTGTGGGAAAGTTCGAATTGGCCAAGATTTGAGAAAAATAAATGACATTATGATCAAATGTTGCCCGTGGTGCCAAATCCAGCCATGATAATGTTTCAGATTCCATGTGATGCTGAGTGGTTCACTGTCATAGACTTGTCACAAGCCTTCTTTCCTGTGCCTCTTCATGAGGGCAGCCAATTTCTCTTTTGTTTCAACGTTTTAGACCGAGTTCACTGTTAGTGTTGAATTCCTCAAGGGTTTTCAGAGTAACCTTCCATATTCAATCAGATCTTGAAAAAGAATTTGGAGTCATTGGAATTGCCTTTCCAATTGACCTTGGTACAGTACATTGATGACTTATTGATTGCATCTAAAATGAGGGACAAGTGCAAGTATGACACGATTACCTTGCTGAACAATTTGGGAAAGAATGGTCATAAAGTGTCTTCACTTAAATTGCAGTACTGCCAGAAAGTGGTTTCATGACCTCCCCTGGTTCACCAGTGAGAAATGTTGAGGGAATTAAAGAACTGTTGCATGCTATCCAAATGCTTAAAAAGATTGATGTGGTGAAATGCAGAGCACTTCTGAAATTGCAAGATTTTGGCCCTCATTACAACATTGGCGGTAAAAGCCACTTACCGCCGTGTAGAAGACCGCCAACACACCACCCCGGCCGTGGAAAACCGCCACAGCTATTATGACCCACATTTCGGAATCCGGCAAAATTCAGACACCCACACAAGTCCGCCACACCAAAGGTCAGTGATAAACTGGCGAAAACAAAACCTCCACTGTCACGCCAACAGAAAGACGCCCACACTATCACGACACACGAATCCACGCGGCGGTCTTTCAACCGCAGTATTCCATTGGCGGTACACACCGCCACGCTCAAAATACACACACATTTACAAAACACAGCCACATTGGACAATTCAAAATACATACACCTGATACACATACACACACCACTCCCACACACCCATTACAATATAACACACACACCCACATCACCCACAAACCCCTACGACAAAATTTCACGAACGAAGGCCAGAGAGAGACACCACCAGCAAGAACAACAGCATCCACAGGCACACAAAATCATCACCCACAGAACTTCCACGCACCTCACACAACACACCACTACATATCAGCACACTTATCACCACACAATCCACCCCACCCATCACCTACACTACCCCATGGCACGGCAAAGACACCCCAGGTTCTCAGAGGAGGAGCTCAGGGTCATGGTGGAGGAAATCGTCCGGGTAGAGCCACAGCTATTCGGATCACAGGTGCAGCACACCTCCATTGCAAGGAAGATGGAGCTATGGCGAAGAATAGTGGACAGGGTCAACGCAGTGGGACAGCACCCAAGAAATCAGGAGGACATCAGGAAGAGGTGGAACGACCTACAGGGGAAGGTGCGTTCCGTGGTCTCAAGACACCACCAGGCGGTTAAGCGGACTGGTGGCGGACCCCCACCTCCTCACCCACAACTAACAACATGGGAGGAGCAGGTCTTGGCGATTCTGCATCCTGAGGGCCTTGCAGGAGTAGGCGGAGGAATGGACTCTGGTAAGTCAAATCTTAACTATTACATCCCCCACCCTACCTGCATGCTATCACATACCCACACCCTCACCCCCAGCACCCCAACTCCTCACATATGTCCCAACATCACAAACCACCCATCCGAACACCAAGCCCTGCATGCAACAACAGAGCATGGACACCCATCACTAAAGCATGCACACTGCACATACCCATACAACCCCCTAAACTACCATCACACAAGCTCCCACACAGGAATGCAAGCACTGGGGTACACGCTCACCCACATATTGCACACCATGACACATACAGATATAATAACCATCCTTTTATACCCCTGCAGGACCCCTACCCAATGTCCACACCACCAACAGAAGAGGCCCACAGTGATGACAACAGCTCTGTCCAACTGGACCTAGATGACCAGCCCGGCCCGTCGGGGACCTCTGGACAGTCGGTTCCCCTCACACTGGCACAGGCCATCACAGACCTTCCCCTCTCTGGAAACACCAGCACAGAACCCACCCAGAGGGCCCATACCTCCGTCCCCAGGACACGTCAATCAGCTGTGTGTCCACCACTACAGGGACCCCAGGCTAACCCACCACCCCAACAACAACAGGGACCTGGGGGCAGTGGGCACACGGTCCAGGGGACGGAGCGCCAGGAACACAGGGGAACTGAGAGGGCTGCTGTGCGACAGGGGGAAGACAGGCCAAGGGAACCCACTCTCCACGAGGCCCTCTCCTCCATCATGGGAGCCTACCACCACTCCCAGGAGACGATGGCAACAGTACTGGCCAAGTTTCAGGAGACCCAGCGCCTGCAGGAGGAACAGTATATGGGCTTCAGGGAGGAACTCAGAACCATCAGCTCCACCATGGGCACCATCGTAGGGGTGCTGAAGGAACTCGTGAACACCAGGAGGGACACTGTGGCACTACTAGGGACCCCTGACACTAACATGGACGATGAACTGCCCACCACCTCCGCCGGCGCTAGTGGACAGGACACCCCGCCACAGGACCACCACACCAGCACCCCACCCCCTGCAGAGGGAGAACCACCCCGCAAACGGTCCCTGAGATCCAGGACAGAGGCAGAGCACAATGCCAAGACCCCCGCCAAGAAATGAAACCACCCTGATTGTCATCCTACTGTCCCACTTTGTCACCCTTTCCATACTTAAACTGCCCAACCTCCACTTCTTATGCCCATTTGGGCAATGCACCTGTGAGACTAATAGACTGGACTCTGCCATGGACATTCCTCCGCCATCACCCCTCACCATTTCACTACCCCCTCCAATATTGAGCACTTAAATAAATACACTTAAAACACAAAAAATCTGCAGTCTGTCTGTTATTTTGAAATAGTGTATTAGCAATTACAGTGACAGAATGCTCTTTCAATTGTAATGTCAACATACCTATGTCACACAGCTCAAGTCCATGAGGAATCAAAGCAGATGTCACACAGTGGGACCCACATCTGTGAAATCGTAAGGGAAAGTGACAACTCAGTGATCATACACTGGGTGAAAACGACAGACAGTAGAGAGGTATTAGTGTTTAAGTACATGTAGTAGGCAGGTCTGTACTCTTACCTGTGTCTCACTGGAAATATTGCTGGATCACTGAGTCCCTGCTGTTCATGTCTTCTTCCTCTGCTTCCTTGTCTTCACTATCCACAGGCTCCACAGCTGCAACAACACCGCCATCTGGACCATCCTCCTGCAGAAAAGGCACCTGTCGTCGCAATGCCAAGTTATGAAGCATACAGCAGGCCACGATGATCTGGCACACCTTCTTTGGTGAGTAGAATAGGGATCCACCTGTCATATGGAGGTACCGGAACCTGGCCTTCAGGAGGCCGAAGGTCCGCTCGATCACCCTCCTAGTTTGCCCATGGGCCTCATTGTAGCGTTCCTCTGCCCTTGTCCTGGGATTCCTCACTGTGGTCAGTAGCCATGACTGGTTGGGGTAACCAGAGTCACCTGCAAATGGCGAGGGACAAGTATTAGACACACACTAACCTGTATGGTAACCCCAGACCCAGACAACCATTCCCACTGTCTTGCTTCCAGGTGCTCACCTAATAGCCACACACGGTGCCTCTGGAGTTGACCCATCACATAAGGGATGCTGCTATTCCGTAGGATGTAGGAGTCATGCACTGAGCCAGGGAACTTGGCATTCACATGGGAGATGTACTGGTCTGCCAAACATACCATCTGTACATTCACAGAATGATAACTCTTCCGGTTTCTGTACACCTGTTCACTCCTGTGGTGGGGGACCAAAGCCACATGGGTCCTATCAATGGCACCTATAATGTTGGGGATATTTCCCAGGGCATAGAAATCACCTTTCACTGTAGGCAAATCCTCCACCTGAGGGAACACGATGTAGCTCTGCATGTGTTTCAGAAGGGCAGACAACACTCTGGACAATACGTTGGAAAACACAGACTGGGACATCCCTGATGCTATGGCCACTGTTGTTTGAAATTACCCACTTGCTAGGAAATGGAGCACTGACAGCACCTGCCCTTGAAGGGGGATTCCTGTGAGATGACGGATTGCTGACATCAGGCCTGGCTCCAACTGGGTACACAGTTCCTGGATTGTGGCACGGTAAAGCCTGTATGTGATTATGACATGTCGCTCCTCCATTGTCGACAGGTCCACCAGCGGTCGGTACACCGGAGGATGCCGCCATCTCCTCACATGTCCCAGCGGACGGTGCCTATGAAGGACAACAGCGAGCACAGAGTCAAACAACTCAGAGGTACGTACCCACAGTTTACACAGAACACCAATCATGCACAAAAGGTGGCCTGTATGTGTGTTGAGTCTAGGCCTAGGTATGTGTGACGCAGTTGGAAATGAAGCCATGTGGGCCCCTGAAATGGCGGCTGCCTGACCTCTAAAGTGGGACAATGGGATGTGAGGTAACTGCGCTGGCGTTGTACACCGTCGCGGTAGGCGGTCGAAGACCGCGGCGCAATGCTGCATTGGTTAACATTGGACCCTATGGGTCCCAGGAGCCAATGACGATGTGCGCCGGCGGTGACGGTACGCACCGCCGTGGACGTAACCGCCATTTTCTATCTGCTCAATCACTCGATGCCTGATCTTCAACAGGAGAGGACCTACACTGCAAGTGCTGCTGTGACCTCGGTCTGGAAGAGACAATGGCTCGAATGTCTGGGGAAAGGGCCCCTGCCTTCACATCGGAGGAGTTGGAGAAGCTCGTGGATGGGGTCCTCCCCCAGTACACGCTACTCTACGGTCCTCCAGACCAACAGGTAAATACACTGTGAGCTTGCTGCATGGGCTATGACTGTGTGGAGTGGGGTGGATGAAAGATGGGGGGGGGATTGAGGCGTGCATGAAACTACGGTGAGTGGAAGTGCATCATGGCAAGGGTAGGGATGGGGGCCAATCACTTTGACGGTGCAGTTGGTAATAACTACTCTTTTTCCCCTGTACATTTCATGTAGGTCAGCACCCACCAGAAAAAAGATATTTGGCGTGCCATCGCCAAGGACGTACGGACCCTGGGGGTCTACCACAGACGGAGCACCCACTGCCGTAAAAGATGGGAGGACATTCGCCGCTGGAGCAAGAAAACGGCGGAGGCTCAGCTGGGAATGGCCTCCCAACGCGGGAGGGGTGCCCGTCGCACCATGACCCCCCTGATGTTCCGGATCCTGGCGGTGGTGTACCCGGAGTTGGTTGGGCATCACAGCAGACACAAGGGGGTGAGTATACTCTCATTCTGCTGACTTTGCGCGCAGTGGAGTTGTCTGGGTGGGGGAGGTGGGCTGTGGGTTTCCGTAGGCCAGGGCGAGTTCCGTAAGGCAGGCCATGTGGCACCCCAGCCCACCTCTGTAGAGTGCCAAGTACACCTAGTCATGCCCCTGTGTCATCTATGTGTGCAGATGTCGTCCATAGCCTTGTAGGCCATTTCCCAGGAATTGAACAGTGGAGCCCAAGAGCGCGGCGTAGTGCAGGGGGCTTCTGTGTCTGTCGTGTCCGCCAACGGTAGCGGTAATGCATGCAATCAACATGTCTCTCTTCTGTCTTTCCCCCTTTTTGTGGTCTCCCTGTTCTTGTGTGCATTAGCATCATCAGGCGGAGGAGCAGTGGCACCGGAGCAGGAGGGAGCTGCATACCACATGGCCCTGGAGGGCGACACTATGGAGTCTGAATTCACCACTGGGACGGAGGGCGAGGGGAGCTCCACAGCGGGGTCAGGAGCTGAGACCAGCGACACGGACTCGTCCTCTGATGTGAGCTCCCTTGTGGTGGCGGCAACATCTGTGCCCCCCGCATCTACAGGTACAGCTGCCACCCCCCCTACCAGCACCACCCTCCCAGCAGCCCCTCAGGCTTTGCCCGGTGCCCGCTCACCCAGGAGGGTGGGCATCACCTTTGCCCCAGGCACCTCAGGCCCTGCCCCAGTCACCCCTGCTGCCCTCAGTGAGGAGGCCATTGACCGCCTCAGGTCCCTCGCTGTTGGGCAGTCTACCATTTTGAATGCCATCCAGGGTGTAGAGAGGCAGTTGCAACAAACTAATGCATTCCTGGAGGGCATTCATTCTGGTCAGGCGGCCATTCACCGAGCCTTTCAGACTCTGGCATCAGCACTGATGGCAGCCATTGTCCCCGTCTCTAGCCTCCCTACTCCAACTTCCTCCACCCAGACCCAATCCCCTCTACCTCAGCCAGTCCCAAGCACACCTACAGACCAACATGCACACACGTCAACACCCAAGGGTAGTTCAGGCAAACATAAGCACCACACATCCCACAGGCATTCACGCAAGCATCACACACATGCAGACACACCAACATCCGCTGCCTCCACTGTGTCCCCCTCCTGCTCGTCTCCCTCCTCCCTCCCAGTGACGTCTACACTCACACCTGCATGCACTACCTCTACAGCCACTACGTCCCTCTCCAGCACACCCACCACCACACCCCGCTCACATGCAGTCACCACCCCCACTACCATTCACACATCCCCTGTGTCCTCTCCCAGTGTGTCTGTGACGCCCCCTCCCAAGATACACAAACACAGGCACACACCCACCCAACAGCCATCCACCTCAGGACAGCCTCCAGCGCATGCACCTTCACCCAAAGTCACCAAACGTACACCTCCTACAACCACTACCTCTTCCTCCACTCCCAAACTGCCTCCAGCTACCCGTCCCAGTGTGTCCAAAAAACTTTTCCTGTCCACCCTCTTTCCCACACCTCCCCCACCCCGTCCATCTCATAGGTCCAGAACTATTACCTCAGCCACAACATCTCTGGGACCAGTGATGCCTGTAGTCACCGGAATCTGGAGTGCACCGGCCACCAGGGCAGCCAGTGTGGCACGGAGCCACAGCACAGACAGTCCCCCACCTGTGAAGCATCAGAAGTTGGCCAGTGCCCGGCGGGAGCGGGGGAAGACTCCAGCCACCAAAGCCGCTCCCAGGGGTCCCGGTGGGGGTGTGGAGTCAGCTGTGACACCTTCCAAGGTGGGGAAGGGCCACAAGAAACCTGGCAAGTCTGGGAAGAACAGCACGGCGGAGAAGACCGCCATCATCCCCGCTGCCCAGGAGGCCACCGCCAGCACCAGCCCTGCTGCCCAGGAGGCCCCCGCCAGCACCAGCCCAGCTGCCCAGGAGGCCACCGCAAGCACCAGCCCAGCTGCCCAGGAGGCCACCGCCAGCACCAGCCCTGCTGCCCAGGGGGCCACCGCCAGCACCATCCCAGCTGCCGAGGTGGTCACCGCCGGCCTGTTGGCGGTCTTACCACCGCTTTGACACCGACCGCCAGGGTTGAAATGACCACCTTTGTGTCAATGGGGAATGGCTATGTGGATCAAGTCGCAAAGTTTTGCCCATTGAATTGTGTATCATTCAAAGATAAGTGGAAATTGTTACCTGAGGAAGATGAAACAAGTCCAAGTTTTGCATTGCATGTAATAGATACATTGGGAGAATTGAAAACATTGCAGAATAATGTTGACAGGGAGGAAAAACAATCATGGAGCAAAATGAAATGTGTACAGTGACAAGATGAATTGTGGGTTTCAGAAGAGTGTCATTTAGTTTTGCCAAACAGTCTGTTGTCTCAAATGGCTAGGTATTATCATGGTCAAGCACATGTTGGGAGGGATGCCATGATTTGCCTGTTCCAGCATAATTGGTTCAATCCAAGGTTTAGACAAGTTGCTGAAGCAGTTTTCCATGTTTGCATCATTTGCCGGCAAATGAACACGGGAAAGGGGACAGTGGTTAATTTGAGTCACATTGGAAGAGCAGGAGGTCCATTCAGCAGAATGCAAATGGATTTTATTGAGATGTCTGTGTGTGGAGGTTTGAGATATCTGTTGGTGATTGTCTGCATCTTTAGTCACTGGATTGAAGCGTACCCTACTCGAAGAAATTACAGCCTCACAGTACCGAAACTATTGCTTAGGGAACTGATACCACATTTTGGGTTTCCGATCTCTTTAGAATCAGATAAGGAAAGTCACTTCAACAAAGAAGTAATTAAGTTACTATGTGCAGCATTGAACATTGAGCAGAAGTTGCATTGTAGGCACCGCTATGAAGCATCAGGACTAGTGGAACAGATGAATGGTACCTTGAAGTCAGTTATGGCAAAGATGTGTGCTTCCACGAATCTGAAATGGCCAGATGCACTGCCGTTAGTACTGATGACAATGAGAAAGACACCCGACAGGAAGACAGGATTGTCACTGCATGGAATCCTCATGGGCAGAGCAATGAGGTTGCCAGCGGTGCCTGCAAATGCACTTGTAAGCATTACAGATTATATGGTGTTAGACTACTGCAAAGGTCTGGCTGATGTGGTTTGTTCTTTCTCTCAGCAGGTGGAAGCCACCACACTGCCACAGATTCAAGAACAAGGACACACCCTGAGGGCGGTTGACTGGGTGGTGGTCCATAAACACGTGAGGAAGATGTTTTAGAGCCTCGCTGGAAAGACCCGTTCCAGGTGGTTCTGACCACTACCACAGCTGTGAAGTGTGCCGGAGTTCCAAATTGGATTCACGCAAGCCACACAAGAAAAGTGGCATGTCCTTTGGACGATGAAGAGGAGTTTTTGAGAGTACCAACAACGACCAGACAAGCCTCAGAGCTGGAAGGAGGAGAAAGAGGAACTGAGGCCGGATCTGAGCCCATAGAGGACGGTTCAGTCACTCCTGTGAAAGACGAAGGAGAAGACCTCCAGGAGGGTGACAGTGAGCCAATCTCAATTGAGCCAGCAGGAGAGCCTAGTCAGAGGAGGGCTTTCCCAGAAGTAGACAAATCTGAGAAACAAACAGAACAAACGCCAGACCCCGAGGGGGAATGAGTTGAGGTGGATCAAAGCCAATGTGATCTGAATCCTCCTGAACCAGTTGCAGGTCCTTCAAGAGAAAATTCTGCAGAGCAAGAAGAAGTTTCAAGTTCAACTCTGAAAAGAGCATTGACCAAGGGTCTACTAAAAGGAGATACGTGGCCAGAATCACAAGCAAAGAGAAAGAAAGCAGTTGTTGAAACAACAATCGAGGAAGAAGTAGATACCACAAGGAGATAAGATCTGAGGGAAGGAAAGTTTCAGGGTGATCAAACGTTGAAAAGGAAGAGAATAGGAAGTCGAAGGTACTCCGGTCCTGAATGAGCATATGCAACTACAAGTGAATGGCAAAGATAATTTTTGTCCTTTTGTTTTGATCGAGACATTCCAGGTCAATATTTTGACACTTCAAGGAAAGTAACGAACTGAACTGTGGAGACAATCCGAGAAAAGTACAAAGAGAAAGAAACTGTTGAAAGTAACTGGACTTTGATAACCAGATTTGACAGGCTGCTAAACCGATTTTTGACACGCTTACTGATTTTTGAGAAAAAGGATCCTGGAAGTGAGACTGAAAGCTGTAAATAATTGCTGAAATAAGATTTTGTTTTTGATTTTTGCTGCATAGTTTCTTAATTTTCTCTTCTAATTTCTGATTCTTTACAGATCATGAGTAACAGTAGCCAACAGGTGCTTGAAATACATGAGAAGTGGTTTGGCAATTGTGTGTGTGATATTGTGCTTGATATTGATTGTGGGTATGACTGTTCTTGACAAGAGAAAAGCCAACCACACTTCAGCTTTAGAGACAACTACCGCATTAACAGCAATAGAGAAGTTTAGGCTTGATGAGAAATATCTACATGTAGATAATGCACAAGAGGAACTTTCTTCTAATGTTTTCTATCACTTATTGAGTGAGTATGTTGAGACGGTGGATGCAAAAAATTGTTTTGTGTGTACGCAGATTTCTTCATCAGTCGAAGAAGAAGTTACCTATCTTAGTTTGCTTCTTACTTATGGGATAAGTTGTAGTCTGTTACTAACGAGATTTTATAACCAGGATTCCATTCAGTACTTTTACTCCAATCTTGACGTAGTGTTTTCGTTTGTCCCCATAATTAAATACTTGAGTAGAGTGGCTAAGGAGAATGACATAGTATAAGTTAGAGGTTTCTTTGAGCCTACATTAACTTTTGGCACAGCTTATGCACACGGTAACAATCTGACATGCTTGCTCACACCTTTAGAAAAGAGCTTTTTAGATCACACAGATGACAGGAGAAAGGCATTGAAGGCAAAGTTAGAAAAGGGCCTAGATGCTTATAGTGCACTAAAAACACAAGGAGAATGGCTTTAGATGTGCAACATGTAGGGAAGCTTTGTGTGTATAGACCTAAATCTAGTACTGACAATTTGTTTGTGGGAACGAGTGAATGTAGACATGTGTTTTTGTTTCAGAGTAAGTAGACATTTATGTTGAATGGACAGGATCCAGCGATTCCTGGTTTACATTGCATCTGTGGGCCTAATGCTTATTACCATCTCCCAAGAGGATGGTATGGTACATGTTATTTGGGGATAGTTTTCCCAAAGATATTTCAACTAGACGATTTTAAGACATTTCTGAAAATGACTGAATTACATCACATTAGAGAGAGGAGAGAGTCTCCTTCTGGTATGGTAGGAGATATATTTGGAGCAATGATTCCTTCAGTAGGAGTTGTTCTGAATTCGATAAAGATTCGAAAGGTGTCTACTAATGTGGATAACATGCTTACAAACTTTTCAGGAGCCATGATCCTGATAGATAAAGAATAAGCTGCTGAAAGAGCTGACTCTTCAGAACCGCCTTGCGTTAGACATTCTTTTAGCAAAGGATGGTGGAGTTTGCAAAATTCTTAATTCAAGGCACTTGCTGTTCGTTCATTCCTGATAATAGTAAAGAAATTAGAAGCTTACTTTCTAATCTGACCAATGAGAGTTCTGATTTGAAAGAATTGAAGGAGCCAGGTGTTTGGGAGAAACGTGGCAAAGGATTTGCTTCAGTGGGATATTGGCTCAGAAACACTGGGAAACTGATACTATTGAAAATAATGCAAGGGATATTGATTATTTTGATATGCATAATTGGAGCATGGGGAATATGTAAATTGTGTAAAAGGATCAAATTGGAGAAGACAAAGAGTGATCAGAGGAGGGAAGAAATGAAAAGAGAAAGAATGTTTAGGATAAATTCAAAAAGGGAACGAACATTTGAAGGGTTAGAGGTGACAGAATTTTAGCTGAAGCGAAAATTTGTGTGGAAAGATTTAGTGTAATGTCATATTTAGTCATGAGACGAGAGATTGTTAATGCTGATTTTATTACTTAATTAATTTCATGTATTCTCAGTGTTGAAATTGCGTAGAAAATATAATAACTTAGAGAAAAATAATGAACGCCTTTGAGGGTGCACACACCTGATTGTCCACTAATGTTCACAAAGTGCACGTATTAATGGCTTATTAGTGTGAAATATTGAGCTTATGTTTGATTAATGTAGTAATATTTCATATTAAGGGTTATGCATTATGAATTAGCTTTATTATTTGTAGGCCTTAACTTAGCGAGGGCTTGGCCTAGTTGCATGGCCTCATGTCAAGCTACGTTTCTTAGGCATTTAATAAAATGTCTGCTTAGAGAATTAAATTGTGATTTTCCACTGTACTATCCATGTGCTCAGAGCTAAAATTCTTTCTCATGAGAACTGCTTGTTAAGAGATGATGTTCTAGCTAATGCAACAATGTTTAATGTAATGTGTGTGAGACTAACTTTCCCAGGAGAAGACAAAGACAATACTGACTGGAGTATAAGCTGCAACAATACTGTTATCTGATGAGCCAAATGACGGGAGCGGGACGAGAGGAGTCAATCGTCGACATGTGAACCATGTACTAGAAGAAATGTACATTTGAAGTTTTAGTTTCATTGAATTAAGTGTGAACATGCGATCCCCTGACCAATTAAGATGTGGGAAGTAGTTTTAGGGAATCTAACTTAACCAGACTGAACCAGGAGAAGGCATGCCATTTCTTTCAAACTGCCCAAAGAGCCACTTTCGCTATTACTTTCTTGACCGTCTTGAGAAGAGGCATGCTTAATTTTAGTCCTTAAAGAGACTTTGCCGTTTCTCAACTTTGATGCTGAATCCAGATACCTTGCTGACCAGACTGATGTCCTGATGACGAAGACTACCTTAGCTTGCTGATCCTTACTGAGAAGAGGTATACCGACTATGATATTGTTTGCCATTTCTATTTGCTTTTGTTTCTAGGTACCGACTGCTATTTTGATAGAGCCACAGTTAGATGTTTTCCAAATTTGTGTGACAATTTTTTTTGCATGAAGCCCAAACACGCTATTCTAATCTGGTGCTAGTTAGGGAGCTCACTGATGAAGTTCACTTTATGAAATAACAGCTGATGCCTTTTCCTTGCTGAAACTAAACGTGTGTAATATTGTTTGCGCAGTTATTCTTGCTATTAATTTGTACTGTAACATTAGAATGTGTAGTAGCTCAAACTTTGATTAGATTTTGATTCTTTCGCCGCTTTGGACAGCCAGCATTGTTTCTGTATGTTTATCAATTGATTTTGAAATTAACCTACATTACATTAGCATTGTCAATATAGGGAAACAAATACACTAACTTTTACATAAAGGTGTGGTTACTCATGTCTGCAAGGTCATGTAGTGTGACAATTTCTGACTCCTATTGATTACTAATGTTATTGATTGTTATTGACTATTGATCTGCATGTACGGGATATATGGTGGGAAAACCTTGAAGTGAGTTAAAAGGTTCATCGACATTCGCTTCTCCCTTGTAAGTTTACTTATTAAGGTCTGATGCGCTAACACCACCCTTGGTGACCTATACCCTAGTGATTAATTTATTCCACTATAGTCCATGGAAGAGCGCCTGTGCTGCACGCCCCTCAACATCTTCATCTATTTCAAACTTCAGGCCACACGCAGGGCCCTCTATGTCTCCTTCCAGAAAGACTACACCCCGTTGTGCGCTTTGAAGCTGGTGCTGGGCTCCTCATCCCTGGTAAGCTCATAACACCTCTGTACACTGTTATGCAAGCCAGTGACCTCATATGAACCCCTCAGGCCCTGATGCAATGGCAAAGGGATTTCGATCTTTACAGAGAAACAGCAGCGATATTGTTGAACCCAGACAGAGGCCCTGTCACTCAACTATACATTGTGTTTAATACATCTGAAATTCCTACCCAGAATATACTGCACCCCTGTGTTACTTCATAGAATGGTGATAGCTGAGGACACAACATGTGCATGACGTGGGACACCTGATGTGGACATAATGCACCTGCCATGGTGGTGCCCACGGATTTCCCAGGACTGGTCATCTATATTTGATACCCTAATTAATGTTGCTGATGGTCAGGTTCCCAGGATCCCACTGTTAGTGCTCTTGGGCTTTGTTGGAGACATCACGGCTAGCAAACACAGCCTCATGTTGCTTTTATTCCTTCTTGCTAAGGGAATCATAGCGATGCACTGGGGAAGAGGTTCAGTCCCAAAGCTGTCAGAGTGGCTGGGAGATGTGGCATGCTGTTGCAAGCAATTCAAACACTATTGGGACGTCATGCCCATCACGTCTCTTTCCCTAGAGGCATTTGGGGGCCTGTGGTAACACATCAGGCCTTGCAGGATGGGTGTGGGCATTTCAGGCTGGCGGAACACCGTTAACTGATTATACATGGAGCCTTGCGGGGTCAGTCTGCGAGTAGGCTCCTTCCATGTTACACCCCAGATTACTACATCATGGCCTCCCACATATCTGATGCCACACAGCCTTGTGTAATATGTCAGCCACCATGTACTGTCATAATTGAAGCCGGCATCCTCCCTACAACATCTCTCTACTAGCTGCAGCCTCACTTGAGATGCAATTGTTCTGTACTGGGAGACCATTTCTGTAATTTTGTATGCTTAAGGATCCATTGCGAGCTCTGATTGAACTATGTGGTGAACTACTGGAGACTTGCTTTAGAATATGCTGTTTTATTGTTTGCAACCAATAAATAAAACTTTAATTAAATCATTGATTAAACTGCTCTGTACAGTGACTCCTTTATCTTACTGAATGAATCAATTCAAAGCACTAATTGTCAATTTATATCGACTACAAAATGACAAGCAACCAACTACCGAAAAAGTCCTTTACTATTCACCTTGCATGTTTAATCATTAATAAGTTGCATATGACATAAGTGTTCAACAAATCTTACATCTCTATGGCTTTGGACAAGTAGCTGGAACTGGGTAGCTCAACAAATGTATACTGAATGGGCTCATCAGGAGGCTCATATCAATGGGTTCAAAGACTTAAAGAGAGTTCTGCAAGCACTGACAAACACACTCCTTTGAGCCCCTTTCCACAAGACATAACACTTAATTCCCGTATATGTTAGGAATCATCTCCCACAGATAGTTTAGCATGCTGTTGCTCTCCAGCAAGGTTTGTGCTAAAAATATACCCATTTACACATGTACACAAACACTTCTTCTGTTATCATGTCATTCCTCGCATCTCCACTTCCTGTCTTGTTCCAACTTCAAAGCCTGTGCAGTTGCAGTGTTGCATCTCTACACTTAAAACATTTAACCTTCTACTTGTCCTCCACAATCATTACTGTCATAGTAAGTAACAGCCACTTGTTAGAGCTCAAACATTTACCTGGGCAGTTATCCTGGTGCTATAAAACTCTTGCCAGTAACAAACTGTGCACTATCTGCCGCTGCAGCCACTCTGCACAACGGGGGAAAAAGTTCAAGGCCTACCTTCTATTTCAGAAAGAGCCTGATTTTTAGGCTTTTTTCCAGAAACCCAGAAGACTCAAACTGGCTCTAAGGGAAACTGGAAGTGAGTTCACCAATTTTGCGGCTGCCTTTTCCTCTTGATCTTACTATCTTAAATTTTGGGATGGCGACCAAGTTAGCAGAGGCAGATCGTAAGTGTCTTGGTGGTCTGTAGTGTTCAAAGAGTTTTTGCAATGCGAATGGACCTATCCTGTTTAAGGTCTGTTTAAGGTTTAAAGCCTTATGGAAATGTCCTGAGGAATAGATTTGAACATTATCCTCTCTTTAACTGGGAGCCAATGAAGTTCTTTCAGAGCTTCGGAGGAGGAGTCATACTGGGATTTATTCAATGTCAGTTTTGCCGCTATTGTTTGAACCCAATATCAGCTTAAAGTTAGGTACTCCGTGGTTCCAAGGAAAAGCACATTACAATAATCAATTCTGCTTAGAATCACGCACTGAACCACTAGTTTCCTTGCAGAGTGGGGTAGTAACAGTACAATCTTCCAGAGACTCCAGAGAAGATCGAAGAAGGTGCTTGCTGTTCTCTTGATGTGTGCTTCCATGGTGAGCTTGTCATCCAAGTAAACCCCCAAGTTACACACAACTCAGGCTACTTTCAATTTCTCATTGCCCGTCCAAGACCAAAAATCATGTGCCGGCAATGGATCACTTTGGAAGGAAAGCAACACAGAAATTCCATTTTGCCTTCATTGAACTTTAAAGAGTTCAGTTTCAGCGAATTCGACGTCTCCATAAGTCAGCTATGCAATCTTCTACCTGGGCGTGTTTTCTGTGTCCATGGTTAGAATTAGCTGTATATCATCTGCATAACTTACAAATGTGAGCCCAAATGATCAAATCAGCAGCAGTCGTAAATCAAATGTTAAATAGTATAGAGCTCAAGGCTAACCCATGCGGGACACAATGCTCAATTCTCTTAAACTCTGAGCAGTATGACAGAAGTAATATAGTTTGGGACCTATCTGTCAGAAAGGATTCAATCCAGTCCAGTAATGCCCCCTCTATTCCGATCTCCCTCAGTCTAAGGGTAAGAATGTGGTGGTTGATCGTGTCAAACACAGCTGACATATCTCGTAAAATCAGAATTGCTTTTTCACCTTTATTCACCTTCACCCTCAGCTCATTCAGGGCCAGAATGAGTGCTGCTTTAGTCCCATGGGCTGGCCTAAAACCCAATTGTTCCAACTCCAGTATATTATGCTTTTCTAAAAAGTAAGCAATCTTTCCACTGATATATTTCTCTAGTATTTTTATAGGATAGGGGAGTTGTGATATCGGCCTATAGTTAATAAGGTCATTTTTGTCTACCATTGGCTTCTTTAGTAATGGAGTGATTACAGTTTTTTTCCATTCCCAGGGTACGGTTCCTGTCCTCAGGGAGTGGTTACAGATTTTTAGTAGGCTTGGAAGTAATTTGTCTGCTCTTTCTTTCCAAATTTGAGGTGGTAGGGGGTCAAGCAGAGACTCCAAAGACATTGTCAAAGCCAGGGATCAGAAGTCCTCCTCTTCAATCCTTTCCACTCCTCCTAGTTTGATCTGCCTGTCTCTGGAACCCTCCTTCTTTGGAGGTAAATCCCTGTGCAACCATCCTCCTGTGGAACCCTCCTCCACTGGAGGTAAATTTCGCCCTATGGGGGCATTTTGCCTTATCGAATCATTATCAATATTCCGTAGGATACACTAAATTTTTTATTAAAGAACTCTGATAGGTTGTCGCAGAGCACCTGAGTAAGAGTTATATTTTGCTTTGAATAATCAGGACTAGCTAGGTCTCTTACTATATCCAATTTTTTTAGATTTATTTGTTGCTCTGTAATAGTTTCCAGGTAATACTTTTCCTTAGCCTTCCTGATTTCATTCTTACAGAGTTTAAGTGCATTTATCAATTGCAACTTATCCTGTGGTAGTTATGGCCTTCTCCAATGCCTTTCTCATTTTTTGCATTTTATTTTCCATTCTTTTATCCGGTCAGTAAACCAAGGTGCAGATGGCTTTACTCGCTGTGACAGTAATTTTATAGAAATAATTGAGTTCAAAGTTTCTTTAATAGACTCCCGTAGGAAAATTTTCACTCCCTTGAGCTTTTTTAACTTGTACCAGGAGGTACCCTTAGTTGCTATTTTACCTGTCTTTCCTTCCTTCATTGGTTTAATCCCATGCAATTCAAACGCTATTAGGAGATGATCTGACCAGCTAAGTGGAATCTTGTCTTTTAATGTAATCAAATCCATTAAGGCAAAAATCAGGTCCAAGGTATGTCCCTTTATATGTGTAGGCCCCTCACCTATTGTTCCAAACTTAGGATCCTACAAGAGCTTAGAAACTCATTAGTGTGGGGAGTTGAAATGTCCTCTGTCCACAAATTGAAATCTCCTAGCACTATAAACTTGGTATGAGTGAGGGATAAGTTGGTAATAAGTTCCACGCAGGGTTGATCAAAGTTATTTAACAGGCCCAGAAACCTGTAGCAAGGTTACCCCAAAACACTGTACCACTTTTGATTTTAAGGGTGAAACCTAATAGTTCCACCCATGTATTTTGTTAGTTTGTATACTCCCTTGCTCCCACTTCTCTTTAAATATAACTACTACCCCTCCTCCTCTTTTCCTGGGCCTTGGTTGATGTATTACCTTAAAGTCAGAAGGGCAGGTTACTCCTAGATCCACTTTGGAGTACAAGAAGATCCAGGTTTCAGTGATAAAAATGGCATCCCACTCATTTGTATCCAAAAACACATTTAGTTCAAGAGCATGCTTGACTAAAGAGCATGCATTTAGCAATTCACATCTAAACCCTGCACTTCCTATCTCTTGATTAGCCAACGATGGTAAGTGACCCACTATCGTCTCACTCTTTCTCTCCTGCGTTACTGGCAATTAAAGTCATGCTAGTAACTATTAAGTGTATTAGTCTACCAAAAGCATCCATGTCTGTCAAAGAAGGTACACCCTTTGCCTACTCTCAACATACACTTATCCCTGTTCTTACTCTTTCTCATACTGCTAACCCAACTACTAGTTCTACACCTACTGCGTCTCCCACTCTACTCCTTGTGCTACTGCAACGCTTCCTTCTATTATCACTCCTACTTCTATCACTGTGATTACTCTATAGAGCATGGGGAATGGTTTCACCAAAATTAAGGCCTTGAGACAGTTTTCTTTTTTTAAATAGAAAATGAGTTGTATTTGAAGATTGGTTTTTGTTTTACTAGTTTAAGAACCCTAAGCTTCACTGTGTCTCTGTTAATGCCAGCCTTGACCTTTGTTGAAGAAAAGCAAACAAAGTTTCTTTCTTTCTTTTTTTCTCCAGAGTTCTTGTTTAAATTTCTCTCTTGGTTTTCAACCATGATTGAAAGCAAGGCGGTTGATATTTGCTTCTCCTTTTCCCACTGTATTCTTTCTGGCTTTTTTGTGCTGACTATGATCCAATGAATTTCCTCATATTGCAAACAAAAACACATTTAACAGAAACGTACAAAACCCTATGTTAAATAACACATATATGTGAAAGCAATTTGTAGTAGGTAATCATGCTTAGACAATGGGCCTGATTACAACTTTGGAGGATGGTGTAAATCCGTCCCAAATGTGACGGATATACCACCTACCGTATTACGAGTTCCATAGGATATAATGGACTCGTAATACGGTAGGTGGTATATCCGTCACAATTGGGACGGATTAACACCGTCCTCCAAAATTGTAATCAGGCCCAATATGAACAAATATAACAAATAATAATGATCTGATTTAAGTTGGCTTAAATGAGGATGCCATGCTAACTGCAAAATAACACAATATCATTTGAAAGGTCTGCTTTTCACTTTGAGTCGTTGTTTTGCACAAATTATTTTTCTCGTTTGCTGCAGGCACTGTAACTTTCCAGGCGTTTTCTGTTAGTGAATAAGCATGTGTTTTGTTCTAGGAGGAGATAACAGGAAGGATGATTCAGAGGAAGAAATGTCTGAACTGTAAAATGTGGAGGAAATATCTTTTCAAGGACTTGTTTCTATGGCCCTTTGTGCAGACTTGAGAAATTGGGGAAATTGCCTATTCCCAAGGGTTTACTGAAACCCTACTGGATGTTGTTAACAAAGAAAGAGAAACATGTTGCCTTCTAGAGTATTTTGTGTTTATATTTGTGTGTGTCTCTACAGTATAGGTGGTTTCTCACACGCATTTGCTGAAGACTCACAGAGTTTCTTAAGATTATACCTCTCCTCATGGAAGATTGCATTGAAATGTAATGTAGATTAGGCGAATTTCATTGTGAAAAACGCTTGTTGTAGTATTACAATAGTGACTTTGATACTCACAAACTTATTCTTCCTTATAGAGAAATTTTGATTTATGGATTATATTAATTTCTGATGCTTAAAAGACTAATGCCTATTGAATAAATAATGAAAAACATAGGAAATTGAAAAAATAAAATCATTTAACACACAAATTCTCTTTATTGACTGTACTAAATGTCTTTAGAGATTTTATTGCCTATATGTCTTGATGTTGATGTTAACTCCTTTTCACTTCTCCTTGTTAATGAACAAAGGCCCTTACAACAAATGGGTGGGCTATTTAAATAGTAACTGAAGATTAAAATATAGAAAACCCCACTGTTTGACTCCTTGACACCCCCAAGTCCTCTTAGTCCTCTTATAGTTTGAGGATCTCTCTCTCTCAGTACTTTGCTCTTACTGCTGAAGTCACCTCTCATTTTTTTATGTTTTTGCTCCTGTCACATTTATAAGTCCTTTTTATCAGTTTCTTTTGGCATGATCTTTTTGTAAGTTATTATTTTGCTGCCCCCCCCCCTTTTTCCACTGTTTCAAATGGGGCTACTGATTCGGGGTTTAATTTTTCTCTTAACACCTGCCCTGACCTTTTAGTTTCACCTCAAAGCCACCCCAGTATACACCTACAAAGCCACAACCTTTCCGTGGGATGCAGTTGGACTGGGACATTGTGATATGGGACTGCTGCACAGTCATCCTCTTTGTCTCAGTGGTGAGTGGTGTAATCTTCTGGTTCCCTGTGGTGTCCTACATCATCCTCATGGCTTGGTTGGTATTCTCTGGAGGGTCTGTGCTTTGTGTTGGTCACTGGGTTTTTTACAGCAGTTTCCTCAGCTCATTCCTGGTTTCTCCCTGTACAAGTAGAGATAGTTTTTTTATATTATTTTTTCTGTTTCTATTTTCCTAGTCCTTTGTCTCTTGTTAGTCCTTTCTCTCTTTCCCTATCACTTCCTCTCCATAGTCTTTACTGGCTTTCTGATGCTCTGTTTGTTTCCCCCTTAAAGGTGATGTTCCTTAGAGGGAGGCCAGATGGCATCATGGGACCTCTAACCGGTATTCAAGTAAGTCTTTGTCACATGCCAATAGTCCTACTCCTACTTGCATTCTCATTCCTACTCCTACTCCTACTTTTATTCCTTCTTAAGCCTACATTTACTTCTACTTACTCCTACTTAAGATAATGCTGTTAGTTATTAGATGGTATATTTCTAACATGGATTGCTTCACTCTTGCACCACGCAACATGGCACATGCAAAGCACAAGCCCAAAATGTGATTTATGAAGCCACACAAGGCCACCTTGGCTTCATAGATCTGGAGAGAAACAACGCAGTGCAAATCACCACATGGAGTTACTCTGCCCCAGGTAGGCATTCCATAGGTGTTTCATTGGTGTTCCCACGCAACAACCATGGAGTTTGATGCATTCCCAGTTTTACCAGAAGTGGTAGACATGAGAATGCAACAAAAAGCTACACTTTCCCAGGTGAGGTGTAACAAAGAGAAGTATCTTTTTTTCTCCCTGTTTTTTCCTCTGTCTATGTGTACTGCATTTCGCATCACACACAGAAAGAGGAAAATCTCTCAAGGTATTGTTTTTGTGCAGGAAAGTGTCCCTTCTCACAGAAAAACAATCCTCCTTACAATGCAGGCACCATTGCAACATGGTGCAAGGATGCCTGCATTGGAACTAGGCAGCCAAAACGGTGCCAGTGAGGGGACAAAGACAGGAATGCGCCATATTCTTTTAAATACAGTGCATTTCTGCCCTTTCCCTGTCAAGAGGCGCAGCACAGCAAGGTGACTTGCTGAGCAGCGCTTCATGATTTGATCATTAATAGGGCCTTAGGTGTATAGTCTGCTAAAGACTGCTTCCATTCTAGTGAAGACAATGGTGAAACTGCCATGTACTGCAATGCAGGTGCACCTATTTGCCTACTCCAAACCTCCAACTACATCAGCTCTTAGTCCTTCTCCCAAACTTAATCCTACTCTTACATATATCACTACCCCTACTCCTACAGATCTCCATTCCTGTTCTTACTACTATTCCAACCTCTATGCTTACTCCCACTGTTCCCTTATTCCTACTCCACCTCCTGCTCCTAAGCTATCACTGTTATTGCCCCTAATCATATGCTCTTTCTTACTTATTTTCTTGCTCCAGTCTTAATTCTGTTATTCTTCCTATTCATACTCCTACTTACTGAAGCTCTTACACCCATATACTCCTACTCTTATTCTTTTACACTTACTCCAACTTATTCCTACACGGACGCATACTCTTACTCTCACATACTCACAGTCTAACTTCTACTCATATTACTATTTTTGCTTGTTGTACTTCTACTGTTTCTTCATTACTGTGGTAATCTCTCATTTGGACTACTGATAAAGGCTTTATATTGGTCTCCCTAACTCAGCCAATTCTAGGCTTCAAAGAGGTCAAAACTATGCTGCTTGCATGTTATTCTGCCTGGCTAGCCATAACACATCCTGCCTGCCCTAAACAACCTGTAGTGGGTCTCAGTGAAAGAGAGATCCACATTCAAGATCCTCTACACATGCATAAAGCACTACATAGCTGTGCATGCAACTACCTTTCAAAAATGTTCAGCCTGCACTTCCTGTCCATTAATCTAAGATCTTTTAACAAAGAATGCCTGCAAATATGCAGGACCAGATATGACATATCATGGTCATCACTTACAGGTGCAGGGTTCAATCCTGTGGAACTTCCTACCTTTGGATCTATGACTGGAGAATGATTACATCAAGTTCTCAAAACATCTAAAGAGTCACACTTTTTTTTACAGAATTTGGTTACTGACTTATTGTCCAATAGGTCACAGCCATGTTGGCCTATGATTGACGCACCCACCATTTGTCCTGTACATCTTCCTTAAAGGCTAATTGGGAGGCATCCATAGACATCCAAACTTTCACTCACTACCCAGCCACCTGCTTTGATTCACCGTACTGAGACTCACAGTGCTCTGAGGCCATCATTGAGCGGTTAGCAGCTCTTGGTAAAAACCTTAAAAAAATACTCTTTTTCATTCTAACTCTTACACTTCCTATTCCACATTCTCTTATTCCTATTCCTATTCCTATTCTCAGACACCCACACTTTCTCTTAGTCTCTGCTGAACACATTTTCCTTAGCACCACCTTCTATCTTTTCTATTATTTCTCCCTACTGATTTTTTCTCAAGGACTCTAGCCTTAATCCTGGTAGACAAGGTGAACAGTTAATAGGCAATAAGGGTTTAAATGGTGCCCAGCAGGTCTCACGGAGTCATGTGGAGAACCTATGTTTATCAAACGCAGATTTGGAATTATTCTTTGTAAAGTACATACTGTATTGCTCACTAGCAGATCACTGTAATTTGGAAATCACTTATAAAATGCAGCTACATCTGAGAATTCCTTTACATACACGTATGCACCTTTCTATCTATCCACAGTTATGGACCACACATTGTTATCTGCCCTTGCACTCATCTATTTTTTATTTCTACCCACAGGCATTCATCTACCACTCCTCACACATTCTCGCACACCTAAGCATCAATCCACCATTCCCAGTTTGTCCATCATCAACCCTCCCCAAAAAACATATAAATTCACTTATACCAATTCATTTTCCTTAAACAGGCATTCAGCCCTCCACATACCCACACTTGCATCTATCGAGCTATGTAGTCATTCATCATCTACCCTCCATCCACTATTGTATGCACCCACAGAGTGTGTGTAGTATTTGTGTGTTTCTCTTCTGATGGGTGTATCCTGGAACATGGTGCACTGTGACCCAGCTGCAGCCCTGCTGACTCTGCGAAAGCCTGCACTACATCAGATTGACTCCCTAACTTTCTGATATCTTACCGAGTATGGGGTGTTAGGCTATCCCAATTGATCTGGCAGAGGGTACTCCCACTATGCTCTCAATAGTGTAGGTAGTAACAGATAAAAGTGTACCAACACAGTAATATTATCATTGTTGAACTGTTTATCTTTTTTACCTTTTTTATAATGGTGGCTACCATGCTTTGTTTTTTCTATCTAATAATCGCAGCTCATGCTTTCTATGCCATAATACGATAGTTGCAATAAATGTTTAAATATATATTTTCTTATCTTTCTTGTGTCTTACCTTGCCCATGCAAAGAGACAACGAAAGGGTAGATCTGTTTCCACAATTTCCTTGCAAATCTGAGAAGTCATGTTTGAGGTTGCAGATACCACCTGGTGTCCTGATTAGTTTAGGGGTTCAGATCGGGCACTGTGAGGTAGCTAGCAATTGTGTCAACATTTCCTGATGAAATATACGTACTGAGTCCCTATATCCTGAAGTTTATATTAACCCGATACAGAGTCCTACTTAATTTGTAGGAACCGTATAAGAGAATCCATCTTAGGTCACAGAGGCCGCCATCTTTCTTAGCTCAGTTCACGGAAGTCACTGTAACTGTATTCCCTGATTTATGCAGAATCATTGTCATGTCTGCGTTTAAACATAGATGTCACCAGACCTTATCTTTCTAGGAACAAGATATCATAAAGGTCTTCAATCAATTACATAGATACAATATCTAATGTGACATTTGTGTAGGCCATATGGCTATACCTTATTATATCAAGGTTAAATAAGAACACATACTGTCATAACCAAAATAATGTAATTTGAATTGACTTCCTTTTGCCTTATATGTGTGTAAGGAAATGTCTGGGATGCCTACCTTGATGTACATAATCTATGTCAGACATTCCTATACTAAGTCAGAAATTGCAATTTCTGATAAGATGTGGAATATAAGGACTGCCACTTGCCCACTTGTCAAGAGAGGTCGTTCGCTCGGATTATCGCATGTGATTCTGCCAGGGATAGTAGCACAAGCTGCCAGTGCACTTCACACTTTGAAGATGATGCATCCTGCCTAACAGAAGAAGCTGATAGAGCCAAGTCCCAGAGGAAGTCCGACTGGCTGCTACCACATTGGCTGTTTGCCCTTCATGGGGAAAACTGTCTCCAGGCCTCTGTTGATAAAGACAGAGTTTCTTCATTTGAATGCTTTATTTTCTTTTTTAATACAACCATCCAGGAGCATCTGACAACATGCTCAATTGTTGTGTGCACAGAGCCCTTAATAAAGAGCAATTAATGACTCAAACTGCAAAGTTGGTTATACAATACACTGTTCCAGTACATGCAGCATCTATGTATTACGTGGCATGGCATAATTTCCCTGTAACAAATTCCACATAAGAGCAGAACAAGAGTGTTTCTCAAGACCAGGACTGAAAACTAGCGCTTATGAGCCACCCAAATGCTACACTCTGCTCAGCAGCATCCTCCCATTATGCCTCACGCAGTTCAAGGGCCAGTACAGCCATCCTACATACCAGCAGCAAGTACCACCTCACCTCGAATTGACACTGCCTTCAGGTCCCTCCTCTACTGCATTCACACATCTGGCCAGAAACACCTGGTAGGGTATCACAGGTCATGTATTACATTATGCCATATCAAGGCACTGTTCCTTTACTGTGGGAAGTGGCCCCTTGGCCCAGAGCATGGCTATTATATACTTTCCCAGGAGGAGTCCTATCGACCCAACTGCCTTTGGCCTTTTAGGTGTCTGTATCATAGCCTAACAGTGCCAGAAGAGGAGTTGCCTCTATCTTCTCTGACCTTTTCACCCTGAACCTGAGGGACCTCAATACTCCTGCATACTTGGAGATCGTGACCCCTAAATATAGACTTTGACTGCGTCCCAGGTAGCTATAAACATTGCCACTTGGATCTATACTGTTAGTGAAGTATTCATCAATCTCTGGCGCTATTTCCTCTCTGAACACCATACTCAGAGAGTAGGAGGGAAAATGCCATGCAACAGCAGTGTGCTTGTAGGCATTTAATGACAGCTCTAATAAATAGGTGCCTGCATTGATATACACACACAACTAAAATTTTGGACAACAGTCAATAATTGATACAAGTATACACTGTGGAATAGTGTGTGATTCCCACATCAGTAGGGAATTTGTGCCACCAAATGTTAAGCAGACCATTCTTGTCTGAAATATCTTTGCTGGCCTGTTCCGTAACTGGTAAAGACAGCCTTTGCTGTCAACAAGGTATGAAGTGTGCCTCTTCTCCGTAAGAAACTCTAGATTGCAAGTTGCTCTGCCTTTCATGCTCTCACAGTATGATGCATAGAAGGAGGTGTTAGGGTGTTAGGCTTTAATTAATATTTTAAGCAACATTTTAATAACACTGGAAATGCTCTTTTTATTCTTGTTATTTATAATGTGTCTTGTTTCTGTTTTCATAATATACTGGGTAGTTGTTTTAGATGTGTTAAGAAACAGATTGTCCCTGTAGTAATTTAGGGCCAGATGTAGGTAGCAAACATTTTGTGAGGTGCAAATTGCAAGTCCCAGCGACTCGCAATTTGCACCTCGCAAAATGTTATGCAGAAAGGTGTCTCAGACACCTTCTGCGACTCGCTATGGGGTCGCAAAGACCCACCTCATAAATATTTATGAGGTGGGTCGCAGTTTGCGACCCCATAGCGAGTCTAGGCACTCACGGGGATGGTGGCCTGCTGGAGACAGCAGACCTCCATGTCCGTGACTGCTTTTCAATAAAGCAGTTTTTTTTTCTCTTTGCAGCCCGTTTTCCTTTAATAAAGAAAGTTTGCCCTGTGAGATTTCATGTTACACTCTCATAGGCGATATAGTATTTTCCTTAGCCGACTGTAATTTTGCATTCCTTTCTAATTTTACGACTGTGTGTCTGATGGTTGCCTTGTGGAAAAGCTTACATTCAAAACTGTAGGCCTGAGTTGGTTATGGTGATAAACTATAGGTCTGACTGGTGTGCTGCAAAGCTTTATATTGAATGCCAGAGGTCTGATGTGCTTATTATGAAACATTATGACAAACAAAGAGTTGTTCTAGGTTATGAATTGTGAAAAGCATACTTTATAGCAGTAAACCTTTAACAGTTGGTTGGTATCACATTGTGGGGCAGGTTATGTACTGGTATTTTATTACATACAATCTCACAGATTACCATAGTAGACAAGGGTTCTGGTGCTGGCCTCCGACTCGGACAAATCCTGGGAGTTTTATTGTGATGATTCTTGTTAGGCCCTGTTGGTAGGGGTTGGATATTGTTTTGCAAACTGTATATTTCTGTACATTTGTAATTGTTTAACTGTATGCATGATGGTTGCTAATTTACGTGATCTTCAATAGGACAGAGTTGGAAACAGTGTAAAGCCAATAGTAAAAGGTAAAGGCTTCATCGGTTCAGTAGGAAAAGCCATGCAATATTTTATAGGTTTTTTTCTATTTATTATGAAATGTTATATCAAAAGTCAGTAAGCCTCACCTATTTATTGTGAAAAATGTGTGTTAAAAACAACAGGCATTAAAGGATGGATTGTTATTACTTCATGCTAAAGCCCGTAGATGGCTATTTTTTTGCATTAAATTTCACAGATTACCGTACTAGACAAGGGTTCTGACAATACATCCAAACAAACCATAAGGGTAAAAGATATAAACTACAAATATCCTTGTTCTGTTCTCTTTGGAGAGAAAATAATTTGCTTTGCCAACCTTAATTTAGAATGTGCTTTACCAACTGTAATTTACTATACATTTATCCTTTTATGACTGTTTACCAGATGGTTACCTTGTAGAAAGCTTACATTTAGTAAAGTAGGGCTGAGTTGGTTACAATAACATGCCAATGATGAAGGCTGCTTGTTTATTATGAAAAGTTACACTAAAGGCAGTAGGCCTGGCATATTGATTATGAACAGCATATGTTGAAGTAAATAGGCATTTAACAGTGCATTGTTATTACTCCAAATTTGGATTTGCCTGGGAGTTGGTGGTCCCTGGGGCTGGGGGTCCACGACAGACCCCCTTCATTATTTCAATTCAGCCCCATGGAGGTGGTGCTCCCCAGGGCTATGGGGGACCATGCAGCTCATCCTTATTTTCAAACAACAGCCCTGGGGAGGTGGCTGTCCCCGGGGTTGCAGAGGGCACAGTGCCATCCACGCTGCGCTAGAAAATGACAAAGGTCCTCATTATGAGTGTGGTGGTCTGAGGACCACCATACCCGTAGAGACAGTCAGACCGCCGCACTCCAGGCGGTCCAACCAGCTCATTACTGCCCTGGAGGGCGGACCTACCAGTGTACCACTGTCCCCACCAGGAACATCGTTCCTGGTGGGCTGACGGCATTCTGATATGTGCTCAGCCACAGTGGTGCTGAACCCAGTGTTGCTGTGCTGATTACAGCTCAGCTTTCCACCAGCCTTTCCATGGCGGTCACCCCACCATGGAAAGACTGGTGGAAAGCCAGTGCCAGGGGCCACAGGGGGGCTCCTGCACTGCCCATGGCAGTGTAGGGCACCCCCTGCCAAGCTTTGCAGACAGTGCGCATTCCGATGGTGCTGGTGTGCTACAGTATTGTACTGTACAGTACTGTAGCACCGTTCCCACGGTCAATCCGTTGGGCACAGCGTAATACAATGTTCCCTCCAGTCAGCCCGTCGGGAACATTGTAATACGCTTGAGGGAGACACCACCGCCATGACCCCACAAACTCCTAATGAAGCCCAAAGTCTTTTCCCATTTATACAGCAAAGTCTTAAGCATAGGATTAGCACAGAGCCATCTTTGTTAAGCTGTAAATACCAAAATCCTTTCACGACTCCAGGTACAGTATTACAGCTCAACATGGATGGCACTGTGCTAATCATATGCTTAAAGACTTTGCTAGAAAAACATTTGAGGTGAGCAAATCTAAACTGTCACTGGTGTTGTAGGGTGCTACATACTAGAGCTGCTCTCAACCTAAACTTGGTGACTCTACCCAGAGTTCTCTCTTCTCTTTTGCATTATATATATATATAATTGATTTAAGATATTGAAAAACATAATATCAAATAACAATATGATTAAAAATCATAGTTTTAATTTGTAATGTAATCATATACATTCTTTAAAGAATATAAAAGCTATAAATAACTAAACAATTTTTTAAGAATGCATTCAAAACAATGACAATAACTTAAAAGTTAAAATTGAGATTCTTAGATATAGGAAAAACATATAAAAAATCTATAGAAAAATAATATTATTCATGTGAACTAAGCATATAAAGCTACTCTGGACAGAGGCTAACAAACATTGGACGTCCCAAAAACCTTAATGGATTGGGTCTATGGATTACTTGTTTTGGATTTGGTTTGGAGAGCAGAGGATGCAGAGGAAATCATTAGGGTCTTATAACCGTCCAGTTTAGACAATTATGATGTTTATTCCAATGAGAACAGGCAGCCGACACGTGTTTCATCTCCAACGCCTTTCTCAAGACTAAAATGTATAATGCCAAAAAAGCATTAAACGTAGTCACGGTACACCTTGTGCTCAGAAGGGCAGTATCAGGTATAAAGTCCACAGAGAGAATGGGCCCAAAGTGAAGGATCCCAGAAGCGCAACAAATCTGAATATTATGAAAGATCCCACAAAGAAGTCAGGGTCAAGCGTATAAACGGACTTCTGACTGTTCCTCACTTCACGTGGTGAAAGACCTTAGGGGACTTATCAAGGTTTTCCCCTTATGCGTTTCCTGTGACATGGCAGCAGACTTTGGGAGACCTATCATGTTTATTTGTTTATTCGTGCTGACTGCCTGTTCTCATTGGAATAAACATCATAATTGTACTACTACATTTTTGTCTGACATGGACTGACTGGATGGTTATCCAATTGCTTATTGAACTATTGATCTGCTCTGGTTGTTTTTTTTTTGTTTCAGTGGAAAGAGATAACTTGACAATCAGGCTTTTAGGAAGAAAACGGCTCAGAAAAGCTCCAGCCACAACCCCACTCCCCTTAAATGGTGCATCCGCCATGGGGAATTACTCCATGTCAAACAGAATTGTAGTCAGGAAGGGTTATATGAAGAAGACACCCTTAACATCCATGCCCCCTTGCCATGCACAGTGTTGTCATCAAAGATGCTATTTCAGATGGTGTACTAATGTTATCAATGATGTCATAGAACATTTCATGAGTTAAGTAATATGTGAGGTAATTAGCAGTCCATGGCAGTGCATGGTGAGGGCAAGAGTTATAGTTACTTTAGGGCATAAGTTATAGTTAATTCAGATAACTATAACTGGTGAATTCGAGTGGTTTTGTGCATTTAAAATGGTATGTTTTGACTGTCATTTTCACCCAACTATGACGTTTTTTGTTTTTTCCAGTAAATTTTAAATGTAAAGTAAAGTTTTGAATGTGAAGTAACACATTACTATTATTATTACAATTCCTAACTATAATGTTACTTGAATCTATATTGGGGTGCCCTGGTGCTGACCAAGGGGCTGCACAGCATTTTGGACATTGAGGGCTGTGGGGGGAGCCTCAAGTCCCTAGCAGCCTCATCGGCTACCCTGCAAGCACCCAATCCCGGGTGCGGGAAGGAGACAATATTGCTCCCACACAGCAAAAGCAATTATTTTCCCTACTCCAATCAGTGAAACAGTAGGGAAAGGGACTTTGGATGGGTCATCTGTAAGATTCCCACTCAAACATAAACAAACAAAGGGGAAAATGCTGGACTTTGAAGGGCTTAGATTTACTATTTTCACTCCAGTCTAAGCAATAGCAGGGAAAGTACTGGACTTTCAGAGGTGTAAGATTCACTATTCCCACTCCAATCTAAGCAACAGTAGGGAACATGTTGGGATTGCAGGGTTGGATTTACTATTCCCACACCAATCTATGCAACAGAAGGGAATATGTTGGACTTTGGAGGGGGTAGATTTACTATTCCCACTCCAATCTCAGCAGCAGTAGGCCATGTGTTGGACGTTGGAGGGGTTAGATTCTCTATTCCCACTCCAACTAATGCAAAGACGGGGAAAGTGTTGGAATTTTAAGGAGTTAAATTTACTCTTACCACTCCAATCTAAGCAACAGCAGAGAAATAACTGAACTGGAGGGGGTTGATTGACTATTTCACTCCACTCTGAGCAACTGAAGGAAAAGTGTTAAACTTTTGGAGGCGTTAGATTCAATATTTCCACTCCAAGGTAAGCAAAATCAGGGAAAGTGTTGGACTTTGGAGGGGTTAGATATATCCTTCCAATTCCTAATCATTAAAAAACAGTTAAATACCTAACAACATAACATAATGAAGCTTGTTAAAAAATTTATAGGCATTAAAATAAATAGGATTAAATATAATAGAAATAATAACATATAATGATAAACATAATTTAACAGATATAAAATAAAATAAATAAACTTTAAACAAACATACTTCCCTCCCTACTGCCCCAAAACACCAACAAAAAATAAATTATAAATGAAATATTAACATTAAAATAGTAATTGAATAAACCAAATTAAACCAAAACAAATGAAAATTACAAAATTAATTTTAAAAAGTTGTTTTTAAATTTATGCATCAACAAATTAACAATGAATTAAAACACAACCAGCAATTTACATAACAAATAATCAATAAAATAATTTACATAAATATTTGTCAAATAATTTTTTAGCTAACCTAAAAAATCTAATTTCAAATAAAAAAAAAATCTTAATAAGATATAGACACAACCTCATACACACGCTTATGGCCATTAATGCAACCACTGTAGTACTCTATACAAGCCTGATACACTCTTCCTCAAAAACCATATGGCTTATCCCACACACTTGAACATCCTACATATCATTGTTCTCAAAGGCTACAGAATCCAGAGTGCAAGTAATGCACATAAAAAGGGAGAAGGGCCTGTGGTCATACAGTACATTAGTTCTTCTGGTTCTGTACCCTAGGCAAGACACTTACCCCCATGGTGCTCATGACATACCACAACCCATTCTCAAACAGAACAAGGACTTCATTGGCAAATCTGCAGACCTCCTCACCACCCGTTTGTCTATCACACCCACAACCCCCTTTTTGACAACTTCAACCTCTCAGACAATTTAAGCATGAAAAATACACCCTCACAGAAACCATCAATGTTTACAGCCTGTCACTCAACCAGCACACTCCACATGCCACAGCTTTGATCTTATCTTCCAGACAACACCAACCATCAGTTTCAAACCTGCCATACAACTGTACTACACTGACTACCATGCCATCTGATCATGCTGCTCAGCATACATCCAACACAAACAAACTTTAAGCATGAACTCCTCTCTCATCAACCCTCTTCTAAATTACTTCAGTGCATTTATATGAATACCAATTCTCCAACTAAAACACATAAGTGCAAGCTGAGCCCTTCAACAGCTTGGTACACCAAAGACCAACCGCGGGCACTTGGAATGCTCCAATCTTGCTCAGTCGAGTTGGTCTGCATGTAGGACACGTGGCAGCACCCAGCAGGTGTAGGCTCTCTCCTGAGCAACTGACCTCAACAGTAATCGGAGGTGCTCCAGGCTTCCGTTGGCATGGTAAGTTCAGCTTTTTCCCATATGGGGTAACGGGATTGATCTTAGTCCTTCTGACCGGGTCCCAGCAACAGAGTGAAGTTCTCTTGATGTCCTCTGGAGTTAACAGAGCAGTTCAAGGGGCAGGTCTCAGTGCTTAATTCTGACCCACAGGTCACAGCTTTAGTTTTTCTGGGTGATGGCATGAACTTTGAAATTACTTGGTACCAGTAGGCCCTTCTGGCACATAGGGGATGGCAAGCCGTCGACCTTTCCTGTGTTGCCACCTATACTATGGTGTCCTGTCCTGGTATATCGGGTTGCTGCCAAGGTCCACAAAGTTTTAGTGCTTTATCGACACATTCACTTCTACAGTGGCCCCTTCTGGAATGCAGGTCACGGCAATGAGGCCGTGCTGGCTTTATGCTCCCTGCAAAGCACTTGATTCACTCTTAGCTTCACAAAGTACTCTCTTGGCATATGAGGGGTCATGCATTCAGTCCCGCAAATGGGCAACAGCTCGTTCAGTACACAGCTGTCTCCTCACACCTCACACTAGGAGTCCTCTTGGCAGGGCTTCCCACTGAACCTTGCTCTGTCCAATGCACTCCCCTTCCTCATAGGGCATACTTGTCTTGGCAAGCAGACAGGCGCTAATGCACCAGGGCAAGTGGTATTGGTTTCCCTGTGTGATGTCCCATTACCCAGCAGGAGGATTAGCAGGACTTGGCCCCAAGACCTGGTCACAGGCATAAGTCTTGCAGATCTTCCCATCTTCACTCAGCCCGTCTTCTTATAGACCATTTCCAGACACCAAGGGGCATATTTATACTCCGTTTGCGCCGGAATTGCGTCGTTTTTTCTGACGCAATTTCGACGCAAAACTAACTCCATATTTATACTTTGCCGTTAGAAGCGTCTAGCACCAAAGTCCATGGAGTTTGCGTCATTTTTTAGCGTGGACACCTACTTTGCGTTTATGAGATGCAAGGTAGGCGTTCACGTCTAAAAAATCGACTCCGAGGCATGTGCGTCGGATTTATACTCCCGGGCAAAATTCACGCCCAGGAGTGGGCGGGTCAAAAAAAATGACGTACTGCCGCTTTTGCGCCGTTTTTTAGCGCCTGCAAAAGGCAGGCGTTAAGGGACCTGTGGGCTCTGAAGGAGCCCAGAGGTGCCCTCCCATGCCCCCAGGGACACCCCCTGTCACCCTTGCCCACCCCAGGAGGACACCCAAGGCTGGAGGGACCCATCCCAGGGACATTAAGGTAAGTTCAGGTGAGTGTTTTGTTTTTGTTTTTTGTGGCATAGGGGGGCCTGATTTGTGCCCCCCTACATGCCATAAGCCCAATGACCATGCCCAGGGGACAGAAGTCCCCTGGGCATGGCCATTGGGCAAGGGGGCATGACTCCTGTCTTTGCTAAGACAGGAGTCATTTCTATGGGGGTTGGGAGTGAAAAAAAATGGCGCAAATCGGGTTGAGGCGAGAAAATTGCCTCAACCTGACTTGCCCCATTTCTTGACGCCCAAGCCCCATATCCCCCTACGCCGGCGCTGCCTGGTGGACGTCGTTTTTTTTAACGCACACCAGACGGCACCGGCGGCTAACGCCGGCTAACGTCATTCAATAAATACGGCGCCCGCATGGCGCTTCAGAATGGCGTTAGCCGGCGCTAATTTTTTTGACGCAAAACTGCGTTAGCGCAGTTTTGCGTCAAAAAGTATAAATATGGGCCCAAATGTAATTTAGGGTCTGGGTTTTTGAAGTTTTATATTGGGGTTCTGCTTCTTTTGAAGTGTACACATTTCTCTTCTTCCTCTTGAAAGTCTGTTTGTCACAGCAGGAAATACTCTGAAGCAGATAGTCCCACAATATAGGCCATGGGAGTGATTAGAGTTCACACCCGGACGACACTCACAGTGATATGTGCATCAAAAGGTTAATCCTGGGCTCCCAGCCCTAATCTTTATAATTCCCTTATCAGCCACAGCCCCTTCATTAGATGTGTCCAGGCCTTTTCCTTATGAATTATCACCTACAGCCAACCCTTCTCTACAATCAATGATTGACTGTAGTTTTGCTTTTGACCCTGTACACAGCTAGTCTGCCTTTTGGCTAGGTTTGTGTTATACAATTAGCATATACATACATACATACATACATACATGCATATTTTTATCATTGCCAAGAACAATCTCCAAATACTTGCATGGAGAAAATTAAATCTTCCCTTAAAATGTCTAAAGTGCCATTTTGTTGTCGCAAACCCTGTGATTTAAGAACATAGTTTAGTACATCTGACCCAAAGTTACACAGTAAACGTCAAGGCAGTCTTTCTTAGTTGCTGTTTTGCAATGATGAATGACCTAACCGTGAACTTTGCACTCAATGTAGCATCATGGTCAGAAAGATCTATAAAAATCTTTTACAGTGAATAAAAAGAACATGTTTTTCCTTGTCCGAACCTTAATGCATTTATATTTTATCTTCTTGTTTCCTGCTTTCTTGTTTTATGTCTGTCTCTCCACTGCACTTGCCTTCTTCTTGCTTATGCATTCAAATAAATATTTTCATCTTGTTCAATGTAATATGCTCTGCTACCTCTGGCTTTTCTTGGGTACATAAAACATATAAATAGATTACATTTTCATCAATGATTGAAGGAAAAAGCATGGTCTTACCCAATAATGTACTGATGTTATCAACATTAATCCCTCAAGTGCTTAACCTCCCACCTAGGTCTGAACACTTGTTTAATGTTTGGGGCAGTTCATGTTAATCCCTTCATAACTTTCTTCCAAGGAAGTTATTCAGATCAAATCTATGTCCCTTTTCCCCTACATATTAGGGTTTGTACGAATATGCATGATTTGTGGTTTTTGCTGGGTGGGGACCAAGAAAATAGCCAAAAAGATTTTTTTTAATGTACTAGTGTGCTGTGCAATGAAATGTGTGTTTTCTTTTCCTAAAAATAGTGTCAACAAAAGGTTTGCTGTGCTAAGGTCACTCTCATTTGAACTTTAAAGAAGAGGCAGGGTTGTAAAAAGTATTTTTACCCCACTTTTTGCAGTTTTCTATGTGGTAGTCACAGTGCTCAATTTGAGCTGCTGGTTTCTGGTGCTCAGCACCGGCACTTAATTGCCAATACCCGCATTGCAACAGTCTGCCACAAGGTGGTGCGGTCTGGCTAATCTAGAGATGACCGCCACAATAGTTAATTATTAATTTAGTACACACTAAAAATGATTGTTACCTGCTGCACAAGCCATTCTTATAAGACCTCCTGATGAGAACACAAGCACTTATTTGATTTTTACAAATTAAGCACAAAGTAGTCAATTTTCCCTATTTTTATGTTTTTGTTTCCCAACTTGACAGTTCTGAAAAGTAGACAAAATTGGTTTTCACAAAGAAACTAATCATTGCAATAGGAGACAGTGTTTTAATGTGTAATTTATTTTGCTCTAATGGTCGATTTCAATTTACAAACATAATATGCTGTTACATCTGTCAAAGTCTTCTGGTTACAGCCAAGTAGCATTTGTCTGTTGCCCAAAAAATATGTGATAACCAGTGTCATCAACTGAGGTGCAGCTTATAATGATTTTTCATTGTGTGCAGACCACACATCATTTCATATGGTAAAATCTAATGAATGAAAATAGGTATGAAGGAAACCCTTGTTTGAAGCATACCCATGATAATGAGTTTAGGAATAGGAATTATTTGTACAACTCTAAGCTTGGACTACTTGTAATAACATGTGATCCAGACGTCAGTTTGCAAAATGTATTCTTTGTTGCACACTGGCTTACATTTGGCAGTTACAAATGGAAGGAAATTTAACTGATAATCAAAAATCTTCAACTAATCTATATTCCCAAACATCTACAGATAAAAACAATATACCACTTGTGCGGATGGGCCTAATACCTGCAACAGTACAGGCCCCACAACGTAAAAAGGAAACATCTTTTTTCATTCAAATCCATACATTCTTGCAATTTAGTCACTTGCTGTATTTGGGCCCAGGCTTGTCTGTCACCCGTACAAATCTTCCAACTCCAGACCTTTCTGAAAACAAGATACCTATGAGAGTTTCCAGCAGTGTGAATTGAGTTGGTCCCACTATGGTTTTCTTAAACATCAGTGTTTTGCTAAAATCACAATTTCTACATCTCAAGAGGCATTTGAACAATTTCTTCCAAAGATGTTCGCTTTCTAGGAATGACCACCTGGCTATCCCTTTCTCTTCTGTCATAAGGTGATTCTATGTCTCTCTGCTCCAGATGTCGGTGAAAAATTTGAGTATGACAGCATCCTTCCGCCTAGCATTGCACCTTCAAATACCAGAGCTTCTTAGAATGCCATACTAGGTAGCATTCATAAGTGCAAACTCCCTTGCCTTAAAGAACATGTCAACATACCTCTCTTGCAATTCACATACACATACACTTCACATGCAACCATTGGCTATCGGCATTTCAGCAGTCCTACATAAATATGTGTATTTCCTGGCACTCCCCATGGTTCTGCTAGGCCTCCACATTCTGAGGTATGAAGTCAAGAGAAGACCTCAGAGGTAAGTGTAGGAAATCCACCCCTCCTGTGTTGGATTTTTTTTGCCTTTCATGGACTTTATTTCTGCTCATATTAAGACTCTGTGTACTGTGACGCTTCTGTTCAGCGCCAAAGGGTGTTTTCAAAATTAAAAGGAAAATGACTTTAAATGACTGCTCTTTTAACCTAGTTGGTTAATTTTACTATCCAGTAAGAGAAGTCATGGAAGCTAAATGCCATGTGTACTATAATGTGTGTGTGCTCCATAGAACATGCTTGTGTTCTCAATGGGCTGCAGTGAACAAGTGCTTGTAGTGTCCAAAAGCATGGAAAACTGCTTTTGCAATGCAGAAAGAAAAACATTTAATTTAATAGCTAAGCCACCCTTCAAGGGTGACTTAGCCACAGTGCTGGGTAAATAATATTTGGAAATGAGGCACACTCGTGCTAGAGTGCCCGCGGAGGTCTTCTTCCCACCTAGGGTTCAGAACCCATAAGCACTCAGGTGAGACAACACCAACACCAGTTCTCACCCTCTGAGGTCAACTGAATCTTTGGACTTGGTGAAGGAGGTAGTAGTCAGCAACATAAAACCCCACAAACCAATGACATTATATCATAAACACCATGAATAATTCAACATTGAACAAAACTAAAAACTGAATAAAGTTTCAATGCTTTATTACAATCCCAAAATCAATGTCACATGAACGGTGCACTAAATGAAATTATAAACATACATGAAAACAATAGGCTGACCAAAGTGTATGAAAAAATTCAACTTAGAAAACTTAAATACTCTTAACCACTCCAAAAGAATAATGTAGATTAGAAACAACACAGTATGAACATTATTATCAAGTTTCAAAGTAGATGATGGTGACATAAGAAAATCAGCAAAATACAGTTATGACAATCAATTTCAGAGCTCAGGTTTCAGAGCTGGGCCATTCCTAACACTAACCAGAATTGAGACTTGCATGTGTGGGAACAGGCTAACACATTCGGGCAAAAGCAAAAATAATTTGGAAAACATCTAACTTGAATAATTAGATATAATCATATGCTGGTGTGAGTTACTAACTGAAAAGGAAAACAAGAAACCACATTTGGGTATACCTCTCCTCATGGGACAGCATACAGTGCTGATTCATCAAGCAGGGCATTCCTCATCTTCTGCCATTGGTTGGCAGCAGCATCAGGACAGTGCAGAACAAGGGCTGCATATAGAACAGATCAGCAGTTCAGAATTTGTTAGCCTTATTAGCACTCAACCACATAACAGAATAGGGAGTTAAGACTATGATGAGAAAACTCATCAAGAAACTCAAAGAAACACAGTGTGAGAGAGCAGACTAAGCAACCATAGAACTTATTCTCTGAAGAGCTGGCGATGGACTGACATCAAGCAGGCTCTGAGGGGGACTGCTCATGATTCCAAAGTTCTTCACTAATTAAAATACCCAAAATCCATTTGGTGGAAACACTCTGTGAGTTGTTTTCAGCATCCAATGACACCACCAAGTTTGCAACTTTTAGAGATTTCTCTGGAAAAATTATGTTGTCCGCTTCATCAGTCACAGGGATCTGCCCAAAAAATACATTTTCTAAAAATCTGCAAAATTTCCTTTCCCAAGGCACAAAAAAAAAGCTAATATTCTTTCACATAAGCTTCATGAATCTCCCTGTGCAACTCAGCAGCCATAACAAATATTGTTACATTAGCTTAAAATTGAAACATGCTCTTTTCCGGGAACAACCAATATTTTTCCATTGCTGCTTGCAAAATGGACTTCCAGGCCAAGTCATGTTAAGAAAGCCTTAATGCACATTAATACAATTAATACAATATCAAAACTATATCACTCCTTAAACTTCAGATCAAATATGCAAGAAACTTATTTTATTACACATCATGTTATGTCAAATACATAATTCATAATGGAATCAAATTATTTGTTCAAAATACATTTTATTTCTACTGTTTCTATCTAAACATAATACTGTCATGTTAATATGCATTGTTAATTCGCACATTTATAAATGCAAAATATTTTCATATTAAACGTGGTGTCAGAAATACGATAGGTAGACACAAATGGCTCACTGTAATTCGAACACATTCGTGCACATTTTCATTTCTATGTTATTTTTCTCTGTTAAGCATTTAAACTGCAGATTTATTAGTTGCTATATGCTACTTCTATGCCACTAGTTTATTAATAAAACATTATCTCTTTCACTAGGCATTTGGAAAAGTATGTTCCTACAGTCAACATTACATAAAGCTGTGTTCATTGTGAAGGTAAAGCTGAATTTTGTATAAAGAGGCCTAGTTATGAATAAAACCCATTTCTTCCCACTGATTCCCAAAGCCACCCTACACTTTCTGTCTGTGTGCCCAGCAGGAGGGAAACCTATGTTAGCACTGTCCAATGTGAGAAGCATCACATCATAAGAAAGTGGCTAGAAGGATGTTAAAACAAATGTTGCTGGGGAGTAGACAGTGGGCCATGAGACCGTTCCAAACTCTCAAACAAACTTGAAAATATGTGTTTTTAAATGCAGCCTGGTTTGTTTTAAGAAAAACTGACTGCATTAAAAAAAATATTGCTTTATTTATGGGTGATCACAGACATGGTAGTCTGCTGATCCCAGGAGGTCACCATCCCTGTGATGGCCTCCAATCATAGTGAGTCGCAATTTGTGACATCATTATTCATGAAGTAGGTCGGATTGTAACCAATTACCATAGGGGCTCTTAAAAGCCTTAAAAGTCTTTAGTGGTTGCAAAAATACTGGTCACATTTACTAGTATATTATGACAAGATATTTTTACATCTGGCTCCTAATATCTATTACTGAACAGGGTTTAAATATGTTGAGACTTTTTTGCACCAATCTATTATCTCACAATCAATAGCTTATTTACAAAGCTCACTCTCAAATTGAGGGGCACAAAATACCCAATTTCTTCAAATGCTGAACAAGATCCCACTAGAGTACCAAATTTCTTTCACACATCTGCATTCTGAATGTGTATACATAAGTACTCTTTTTTAGATTGGTGGTATGTACTGTCTCAGTCATCCACGTCTTTAACCGAAAGATACATATTGTAAACAACTTTTTATCCCTTCTCAAAACTAATACAGTGGGTAAAATGCAATCCACAATCTTTCCCTGCTCCAGGTGGCCCTAGCCCTAAATCAACTGTCTCCCAAAGTCACCTTGATCCTTGCAGTGGTTTTATCTAAACCATGTGAGTGTAATGCCATCAACACTGAATAGCCAAACGTTTCCAGAAGTCGGAATAACAACCTATAACACCTATCGGGACAACCTGTGCCAATCAAAAAACACATCTTAGTTCAAGTCTTTGACCTTGATGCAAAAATCTAGATGTTTGTCCACTAAGCCAAATCTAAATGCTTTTTCATCCCTATGCATACCTTCTAGGAAAATTTGAAAGCAGAACCCTTTGGACTAGAATTCCAAGGATTTCAAATTTTTATTTTCTGTGTCTGAGGGAACTCATCTGTGCAGGCATTTATCATCTGAACTTGTTGCAAAAGTACTACTGACATTCCCCCATGCCCTTACTACTGCCCACATGCAGTATTCCAAACTATTCTACCTCTCTTTTTGGTGGAACTACCCAACCATGTTACTGAGTGAACCGCTTACACATGTTTGATACCTTCTCTCATACCCTGCATGTGAAGTCCCCTTTTTTCCATACACCTTGTTAGGCTTGATCCTGGCAAGGACACTGGGTCTGGTGTTTCGCAAAACTGAGTGGTCTGGCAGAAAATTATTAAAAAAGGGTCTTTGCTTGGTGCAAATCTTCTGACAGGACGCTCATGTTGTTGGTCTTAGTGACACTGATACAACTAACCTTAAAAATCAAAATAAATTTAAATGTAAAACAACTTACAATAACTATTATGAATCTAGAGTTAAAAAAGGTTTCAGCAGGATACCTTTTGAAATGTAATGTTTAATAAATCATTTTAAATTTAATAATTATTTAGTAATTTTAGAATTAATGCATTACAAATATTTTATTTTACTAAACAACATTTTCTATGGGGAGTTACTTTAAGTCCCAGCCTCCATTATTATCTGTGGGAGTGTGTTGCAGTACCTGTGAGTGGCAATGTGTGGTGCTGAACTTACACAAAGGCTGGGCTGGAGTACATTTATGACTGGTTTGTGTCACTTTGGGCTGTAATAACTTTAGAAAGGCAGTTTGTGAATTGCAATGGGCTTACACTTTAGTGGTCGGTGTTTGTATTAGGATATATATCTCTAAGCCCATCTTTACCCCTCTCTAATCCTCTTTCATTTTGTAGTAAGTGTTATTCTTTTTGCAGCCACTGCTCGAGATTCCTCCTACATTTACTACTAAAACACATACCTACATGTGCAGAGACCTCCACATTGCAAAAATAGGAGATGTGGAGTTCTGGGCACAGAGGTTTGTGAATAGCATTTTGCATTACACTAGTAATACTATTATTTTGCTACTAAACATACTTCAAAGTGCGGTTTGTGAATAGGCTCCAAAATTGGGACTCGAGTACAGTCGCACAATTTCAGCCGAAAAAGTTATCAAATTATACCTTCATTGGGAAATCTAAGGCCACACTTACAAAGCTTTTTTCTTGTCACAAACGGCCCGATTCACAGAATCGGGCCGTTTGCGAAAAGAAAAAAGCATTTGGCAATGCATACACCCAATTTTGTGATTTGTAATCTCTTTACCGAATTGCAAAAAGAGTTTGCGGGTCACAATTAGGAAGAGGCGTTCCCTTCCTAATTGAGAGTTGCAGTGCGACGTACGATTGTTTTGTGACCATGAATACGGTCACAAAATAATCACTAACCCATCCACAAAGGGAATGGGTCCTCATGGGACGCCTTCTCCTTTGTAAATGCATTCGAAAATATTTTTTCAGAGCAGGCAGTGGTCCCACGCACGGATCACTGCTTGCTATGAAAAAATGAAAAAAAAACTTTTCATTTTTGCTTTTGAAATGTATTCCATTTTCCTTTAAGGAAAACAGGCTGCATTAAAAAACAAATACTGCTTTATTTAAAAGTAGTCACAGACATGGTGGTCTGCTGTCCTCAGCAGGCCACCATCCCTGTTAGTGCAGCCATTCCCAATAGGGTCGCAAATTGAGTCCTACCTCATGAATATTGATGAGGTAGGTCATTTGCGAGCCCTTTGGGAATCGCAAACAGTGTGAGGTACACTCTTGTACATATGGTTTTGCGACTCGCAAATGAATCTCAAATCGCAAAACTCTGGGTCGTACATCTGGCTCCTAGACCTTTGCTGATCTTGCACACACCATGCAAAAGAAAAACACAACTAAAATGTATCTACAGCTCCAAATAATTACCCGCTTTCTTATATGGATTCAGTGAGTGCAAATTGTTTTTAAAAGCTGGATCATAATTAGCTATGGAGGGGATGCACAATTTACATTTTTTACGGTCACAATTTTTGTTTAATACACAATTACTTCTATTACAAAAGTACTGGTTATTGTGAAAAACTCTATTCAATAAAAAGAATACAGTATTGTAATTGTACCTGCAAAATAAAAAAGAAACAATACAGGTACTATTCAAGTTAATTGCATATTATATGTTGTATATTATGAGTCAACTGGTGATGGATAAAATGACTCCAAGTGTTTCTGAAATAAGCAAAACGGCATTTAAAATGAAGGCTAAAGTAATTGGCTATTCAGATGAGTAATACGAGGATTCCAGATATTAACAAGTAATTTATATAGTCCAATTTATATGCGACAGATCTTTATTACTAAGATGCAAGAAGGGGAAATCAAACCATGTATAAGAAAGAAGCGTTGAAAAAATGATATCACCTCTTTCTTTAGTGTCACAGAAATATGAATTTGTAAAAGGGGCATAGCAACTTTTTACATATCAAGGAGAAACAGCCGGCCTTTGCAATTATAAACAAGAATCAGTTTGAGAGGAATGTACAGCTGCGGTAATATTTAAATTCTTGGGAAATTGCCTGCCAACCTATTTGTAAATATACCAACTAAAGTTCAGACAATGAAATATATCCATTTATTTTGTAAAATGACCATAAGTATCCGAGTGTACTGAAAAGACCTTACTCCCTGAAGCAGCAAAATACATTTTATAACCGTAATACGGAGAGGTGGTAACGCGCACCAAGAATGTGTGAGTTTATTTGTTGTTTAATTTTGTTCTAGATGAGATGCATTCTTTAGTTTTTTATGTTCTGCTTTGCTTTTATGCTGTATTAATGGAATGTGATGCAGCTGTGTTGTACTAGGGTTGTTGTGTTGCAATGGGATTAGAGTGTACTGTTATGTTGTCCCCTGCTATGTCTTAATTGTTATTGCAACTGGCCCTTTTTGCAAGGTTATCCCCAAACGTTTCGTCTTTTTCCTCCTATTTTTTCAGACCTGTTTTTGTTGACTTTAGGACTCTGGGCTCTTTACCACTGCTGACCAGTGCTAAAGTGCATTTTCTCTCTGTCTAAAATGTATTTGTGATTGGTTTCTCCATGACTGGCATATTTGTTTTACTAGTAAGTTCCTAGTACAGTGCATTGGTGTGTTGCCAAGGGCCTGTAAATCAAATGCTAATAGGGGGCCTGCATTGTGCCAACCAAATGAGGAGCCCTGTAAATATGTCTCAGGCCTGCCATTCCAGTGTCTGTGTGTGCAGTGTTAAACAGCCATTTCGACCTGGCAAGTGCACCTACTTACCAGGCCCAAACTTTCCCTTTTATTTATTACCTGTATGTTACCCCTAAGGTATGTCCAAGGTAGCCCCATGGGCAGGGTGTGGTGTATTTCAAAGGTAAAACATGTAGTTGTGTGTTTTACATATCCTGTTAGTGAAATACTGCTAAACTCAGTTTTCACGATTTCAAGGCCTACCTCTCATGGGATAACATGATGATTGCATTGGAATATCTTGCAAGTGTAATTTCCGATTGGAAGCAGATATGGCGTTTGGGGTCTCTGAACTCATAATTTAAAAATACATATTTTGATTAAGTTGTTTTTTTAATTATATGTTTGACAATGACACTTTGAGAAAGTGGGTGTTAGAAATGGGGTCTCTAGTTCGTAGAGTTATACACCCTTGTCCTAATAGCGACAATTCTAGTTAGGGTAAGTGACAAACAGTCCAAATTATCCTGTGTCCACCCTCTGGTAGCTTGGCACTGAGCAGTCAGGCTGAACTTAGAAGGCAATGTGTAAAGTCTTTGTGCAATGAATCATACAGTAACACTGTGAAAACACCACAAAAATACATCACACAGGTTTAGAGAAATATATGATATTTATCTAGTTAAATTAAGTTCAAAATGATAAAATTCAATAAGCACAAGTTGAGATATCACTTTTGCAAGATTAAAAAGAGTCTTAAATCTTAGAAATCAACAGTTGTCTCTTGTTTGCACAAAGTACCTGGTTTGCGTCAACAGTGACATGCACGGATACCGCAGAGGAGGAGATGTCCAAGTCGGATTTTCTGACACAGCACAGATGATGCGTCATTTCTTTCCATGTTGAAAGGGGCTTTGCGTTGAGTCCCGGCATGCAATCTTGGCTCCTACTGCAATGCGGAGATCTTTTTCATGCCCAGGGAAGATGCAGGGAAATCCTGGGCGTGTGGGACGAAGTCACAGGCATTGCTTCGATCTGGTATGGCGATGCATCTAATCTTTGATCATATGGCAGGCGCTGCCTCAGTTCTTCACTCGGAAAGTCGGGCTGCGTCGTTCCGGTTCGGCTGTGCGTCAATCCGGTAGGGCTGTGCATCGAATTTCCAGCTGCAAGGAATGGGCTACATTGATTTTTCACCCGGGAAATCGGGTTGCGTCGTTCCGGTTAGGCTATGCAGCAATTTCTCTGCTGCACCATGGCTGTGTGTCGTTTCCGGCAGGCTGTGCATCGATTTTTGGTGCACAAGCAGTTTCCTGAAGAGATTAAACCTTTTTGACCCTGAGACTTCAGAAAAAAGGAGGCAAGCTCAGTCCAAGCCCTTGGAGAGCACTTCTCAGCAAAGTCAGAGGGCAGCAGAGCAGCAGGGCATCAGCAGGGCAGCAGTCCTTCTCAGCAAAGCAGTCTAGATGAGTCCTTTGGGCAGCCAAGCAGTTCCTCTTGACAGGTTGCATGTTCAGGTCCAGAAGTGGCTAGGGACCCAGTTTATATACCTAAAAATGCCTTTGAAGTGGGGGAGACTTCAAATAGTGGTTTTAGAGTGCACAAGTTCCGCTTTCAGTACAGGTCTGTCAAAGGGTCCCAGTAGGGGGTTTGTCAGTCCATTGTGCGAGGGCAGGCCCCTAGCCTTTGAAATGTAAGTGTCAGGCCCTCCACCCTTTCAGCCCACGAAGACCCATTCAGTATACAGATGAGTGCAGGTGTGGCTGTGTGTCCTGTATTTGTGGTTGTCTGGGCGAAATGCTTAAGGGAACTGTCAAGCAACTCTGCCCAGATGTTGATTGAAGGCAGGCTGTAAGGCACAGATGGATTTTAAGTGCAGGAGAAATGCTCACTTTCTAAAACTTGCATTTCTAAAATAGCAATATAATATCCAACCTCACCAATAGGCAGGATTTTCTAATACTATTCTGGCCATACTTAATATGACCTAGTTACCCCTTACTGATCAGAATCTACCACTCAAACAGTATATGAGGGTAGCCCTAATGCTATCCTATGAAAGGAGCAGGCCTCACAGTAGTGGAGGAGAGGAGTGGAGTTTTCCACTACCAGTACATATAAAACATACATGTACATGTCCTGCATTTTACCCACATAGCACCCGCCCTATGGGTTACCTGGGGCCTACCTTAGGGGTGACGTATATGTAGGAAAAGGGGAGGTTAAGGCTTGGCAAGTACTTTTACATGCCAAGTCGAAGTGGCAGTGAAACTGCACACACAGGCCTTGCAATGGCAGGACTGAGACATTGATAAAGTGGCTACTTATGTGGGTGGCACAATCAGTGCTGCAGGCCCACTAGTAGCATTCAATTTACAGGCCCTGGGCACCTGTAGTGAACTGTACTAGGGACTTATAGGTAAATCAAACATGCCAGTTGGGAATGAACCAATGTTACCATGTTTAAGGAAGAGAGAATCTGCACTTTAGCACTTGTTTGCAGTATTAAAGTGTGCAGAGTCCTAAAAGCAGCAAAAACAGTGTCAGAAAAGTGGAGGGATGCAGGCGAAAAGTTGGGGGATGACCACCCTGAGGGTGTCAGGTCTAACACTGGGTATGTTCTTGCTTAACCATTCTGTACCTCTGCATGTCTGCTGAATACACATCTGGGTCAGGATGTCTGTTGGGCTATTTGTGTATTCACTCTAGATAGTCACACAAAAGAAGCTGCGGTGTGCTCTGTGTTAGAAATGGGTCTTTGGTTGGCAGTCAGGTTACCCGCTGTCCAAGTAAGGACCCTCACTCTAGTCAGGGTAAAAGAGAATCACACTCAGCTAACCCCCGCTCACCCCCTTGGTAGCTTGGCACGAGCAGGCAGGCTTAACTTCAGAGTGCTAGGTGCAAAGTATTTGTACCAACACACACAGTAACTCAGTGAAAACACTACAAAATGACACAACACAGGTTTAGAAAAATAGAAAATATTTATCGAAACACAAGACCAAAACGGCAAAAATCCACAATACACAAGTCAAGTTGTCACTAAAAATAAAAAAGAGTTCTCACGTAATTTTAAACACCACGCTAACTCTGTTAGCATGAAAATGTACCTTGGGTGCATTAAAAATAACCCCGCACGGGCGAGTGTGTGTCAAAAAGGGCTTGTGATGCATCTATTTCACTTGCAAGACCTTGCATCGTTTCTCCTTTAGTCGGGTCTGCGTACGTCATTTCTTCTCTCTGTAGGAGAGCGATGAGTCGATCTGGTCAGCACTCTCAGGTCCGGGCAGGCCTTGTGTCATTTTTACATGCCCAGCGGTATTTACGTCGGAAATCCAGCCGCGTGATGATCCGAAAACCATGCAGCACGGGTTGCGATCTCACCAGCCTCTGTCAGCGATGTTGTGCTTCGTTTCTCAAGCCCCGGGCGTCGATCTTCGGGTCATGTTGCAGGCGAGCGGCAATTGTCAGCCGCGAAGCCGGCGGCGCATCGATTTTTCAGCCGCAGATCGGAGTTGCGTCGATCTTTTCCCCGCACAACATTTTGTGCGTGGATTTCTCACTCTTGGGCTGCCAGCTTCTCCTTTCAGGGTCCCAGGAACTGGATGGGCACCACTTAACAGGGTAGGAGTCTCTCCAGAGACTCCAGGTGCTGGCAGAGAGAAGTCTTTGCTGTCCCTGAGACTTCAAATAACAGGAAGCAAGCTCTAAATCAAGCCCTTGGAGAGTTTCACTAGAAGGAAGGCAACACAAAGTCCAGTCTTTGTCCTCTAGCACAGGCAGAAGCAGAAACTGCAGGATAGCTCCACAAAGCACAGTCACAGGCAGGGCAGCTCTTCTTCCTCAGCTCTTCAGCTCTTCTCCAGGAAGAGGTTCCTCTTGGTTTCCAGAAATGTTCTCCAGTCAGTGGTTTTGGGTGCCCTTCTTATACCCATTTTGCCCTTTGAAGTAGGTCCTTCTTGATTGTGAAATCCTGCCTTGCCCAGGCCAGGCCCCAGACACACACCAGGGGGTTGGAGACTGCATTGTGTGAGGGCAGGCACAGCCCTTTCAGGTGTGAATGACCACTCCTTCCCTGCCTCCTAGCACAGGTGGCTCATCAGGAAATGCAGAATATACCCCAGCTCCCTTTGTGCCACTGTATAGTGAGAGGTGCCAACTGTCAAACTGACCCAGACAGGGAATCCACAAACAGGCAGAGTCACAGAAATGGTATAAGCAAGGAAATGCTCACTTTCTAAAAGTGACATTTTCAAACACACAATCTTAAAATCAACTTTACTAAAAGATGTATTTTTAAAATGTGAGCTCAGAGCCCACACACTCCATATGTCTCTCCACTCCCAAAGGGAATCTACACTTTAATCAGATTTAAAGGTAGCTCCCATGTTAACCTATGAGAGAGACAGGTCTTGCAACAGTGAAAAACAAATGTAGCAATATTTCACTGTCAGGACATATAAAACACATTACTGTATGTCCTACCTTAACCATACACTGCACCCTGCCCTTGAGGCTACCTAGGGCCTACCTTAGGGGTGTCTTACATGTAAGAAAAGGGAAGGTTTAGGCCTGGCAAGTGGGTACACTTGCAAAGTCGAATTTAGGTTAAAGCTGCACACACAGACACTGCGGTGGCAGGTCTGAGACATGATTACAGAGCTACTTATGTGGGTGGCACAACCAGTGCTGCAGGCCCACTAGTAGCATTTGATTTACAGGCCCTGGCACCTCTGGTGCACTTTACTAGGGAATTACTAGTAAATCAAATACGCCAATCATAGATAAGCGAATCACATACACCTTTTGAATAGGAGTACTTGCACTTTAGAATTGGTTAGCAGTGGTAAAGTGCCCATAGTAACAAAAACAGCAAAAACAGAGTCCAGCACACATCAACAACCTGGAAACAGGGGCAATAAGTTAAGGGAGTCCACGCCAAGGATGAAATGTCTAACACTCTGCATCTCCTGATGGCCCATCACCAGGCTGATGGGTCTTCCTGAGCTAGAGTGATGGGAGGAGCTGACACTTGCACCTGAATAGAGCTGTGTTTGTCCTCACACACAGCGGACTCCAACCCCTTGAAGTGTGTCTGGGGCCAGGGCAGGGAAAGGCAGGGTCTTGTGCACTACAAAGACTTCTCTTTGAAGTTTGCCTAGTTCAAAGACAAAAATGGGTATAACCACTGGACCTCTGACATCACATAGTAGAATCCTTCTGGATTGAGGACATTCAGCCCGGAAGAAGAGCTGTATGCTGTAGGATGGACTGCCATTCTGCCTGTTGCTTTGCTGTGCTAGCCTGCTGCTTGCTGCTTCTGTCCTGGGAATGAAAGGACTGGACTCTGCTTTCTACATCCTGCTTCAAAAGGTTCTCCAAGGGCTTGGACAGAACTTGCCTCCTGTTAAAAAGTCTCAGGAACATTAAAGACTTCATCTGCCAGCAGCTGGGCTCTCTAACTGAGAGTCCGGATTTGCCAAGTGGTGCCAAATCCAGTCCCTGGGCCCTTGGGAGTGAGTTCTGGTACAACCAATTAGAAACTAAGCGCATCGACTCCAGAGCGCCTTCGGAACTGGTGCTGCTCTATGACTCTGCACTGCAACCTGCACTGGAGCTGTGGTCCCCACTGAGTGAAACGACTGCGAGCTGCATCACAGGCCCGACGCTGCGGCAACACCTCCGAAGTCCTGCCACAGCATGAGTCCCGAGTGCCATGTCACCGACATGACACCGACTCTGCCACAGCACCTATGGCCCCATGGTGTGATCACGACACCGCAAAGTCGACATCTCACATCTTGACCTGGTGGATTCAACAACCCCACCTTGTCATAAGGAATTGATTCCTCTCCACTGATGCTGCATCAACTCCCCTGCAACTGTAATGAACCAATGCCTCGCCTCTCCTGCCTAGCAGTAAGGAACCAGTGCCTCAACTCCTTGGTAGCAGTAAGGAACCAACACCTACTGGCTCCAGCGACGTGCCACCTCCCCAACTCCGTTCAACTCTTTGTTTTCTCATTGTTTTCCAAGGCACTGTACCTGGGGTCTGTGTGACTCCATGACCAGCGTGCAATCCCTCACAAGTGGCTTCAGACTGTTGGGAATGACTTTGTCAAAATACTGTGACAGCCCCAGTTGGTGCTATTGTGTTTCTAATGCTTTACTGGGATTCAATCATCTTAAAAAATGTGTATCTTTTCTTGTGAATGCTAGAATTTTGTTGTGTTGGTCTTGTTTTACTCAGATAAATACTGATTATCTTTCTAAACTGGTGTGGAGTACTTGTGGTGTTTTCACTGTGTTACTGTGTGTGGTTCCAAATACTTTCCACATTGGCTCTGAGATAAGCCTGACTGATGAGCCAAGCTACCAAAGGGATAAACAGGGGCTATCTTAGCTATTGGCTCCCTTACCCTGACTAGAGTGAGGGTCCCTACTTAGACACAGCGGAAACCACTACCATCTAGAGATCCCATTTCTAACATCTAGGAATCAGACAGTACATTCCATAAATTGATGTCAAATCAATATTTTCTTTCCAATGTTCATAACCCCATAGGGTAAGTTGTGATATGAAAGAGACAGAATAAATAAATTTAGTTTGGGTCAACATGTTTTGCTTCGCTAGGGCAGGGGTAAGTTTATAATAATAATAACTCAGGTCTAAGGGAGTGTGTCCTGGAAAATATGCAAACTTTCTCAACTATTATTCTGGACTACACACTGGTGGTGTCGGGCTATGTTCCCATTGTGTGTAATTAAAAACTGCACGTTGAGAACTTGCTCTGTGTTAATAGTGCTCAGCATAGTGATGATAGCAAAACATTTCACCATAATTAGCAGCATTCAAATACAAATCTTCAGTTTCAAATACAGGTAACTTTCCAATTCAGAAAGCATCCTTCTAACAGTATTCATATCCCCTTAATTGGAAATGGCACCAGGAGTAATTACGTCATCCATAGCAATTTTCAACACATAAGGAATTTGTAGTGTTTCTGTACCTTGGACCTTATCCCAAATTATTCCATCATGTACACAAAATGCATCGATGTTCACAAGCGATAGGTCTCTTTGCACCATATGTGAGGATGAATGAAGCTTCAGCACCTCAACTACCAGTTAAGGAGCAGCATGTTCTGGAAGGTAATATCCATTTTGAATTGAGAAGAAAACTGTAACAAATCCAGTCCTAATGAAGAGGAAAACCAGTGAAGTGGCAATCCAAAAATAGGACCATGGAGGAATCAGGCATGTCTGTTTCAGCCAAAGACGAAATGCACAGACTCCATGCAGTGAAGTGTGTGATAAGTTTAAAGAGAAATCATCAATGTCGACAAAGTAACCAGAGGCAGTCTGTGCAAAAACAGGGACCAAACGTGGTAAAGGAGAACTGGAAGGGTTTTCCAAACATGGATGGTAATAAACAACTTCATTATTAGAATCAGCTATATTAGAAGCATGTTCCTCATGGGAATAGTCTGGCCCGAACTGCCAGGCCAGTTTCTCCCTGAACCAGAACACAAGTAACCTAGGACCAGTTTTGCCTTAGCTAGGCCTCTTCAGCCAGGTATAGCTTGCTTCCAGGGTCACAGTGAGTCCGGGACCCATGTCTGGACATACCCATGAGGATCAGGGTCAAGACTTAGGGCCTGATTTAGAATTTGGTAGAGGGGTTACTCTGTCACAAATGTGAAGGATATCCTGCCTGCCATTATTACAAGTTCCATAGGCCATAATGGAATTGTAATACAGCGGCCGGGATATCTGTCACATTAGTGAGGGAGTAACCCCCTCTGCCAAACTCTAAATCAGGCCCTAAGTGTGCCGGGTATGCCAAGATCTGGGTCCTGGGCTCACTGTGCTAATGAAACCAATCTATACCTGGCTGAAGAGCCCCAACTAGGGTGAAACCAGTCCTAGGTTGCCTGTGTCCTGGTTCAGGGAGGACCTGGTCTGGCAGTTCATGCTGGACTGTTCCCATGATCAAGGTCAAGGCTGATTTGTATATGGCTGGGTCAAACTGAGGTGGCACTGTGGGCAAACAAACAATGGATTGGGATGCGGACCGAGCGATCGCCAGTGGCTGAGATTAAGTTAAGCATCCCATCCATCACCCTGTTGTTTCTGCATCTGCCACACTAAGGCCCTAATTACGAACATGGCGGTCCATTCCGCTACGCCGGCGGTGGCGGTAGAAACCACCAACAGAGGAGCGGTCCAGACCGCCAAATAATGATCCAAACGAAACACATGCAAACCGCGAACCACCCACCGCCAGGAGAGGAGTCCCACCGACGACGGCAGAGTCCGCTCACAGGCCGTTGGAAAGGCCCAACCTGCCCATCAAATAATGAACCACCGCCAGTTCCGGGGTGGGAACCACCGCCAAACAAAGCCAGGCGGAAATGAATCAAATATAAGGAACCACGTACCGGAGACTCACAGAACGTGCAGCGGCAGCCATGGATAGAGAGCTGCAGATGATGCCAGCCCTGCTCCTTGCAATATACCTACACGACAGAGACCGCTGACAATGACGGTAAGTACTGCAACCTACGACACAAGGGAGGAAAGGGCCCAGTTACATACCCACCCACTCCACCCATCAGGCAACGCCCCCCCAACCCTTCCCAGCAGCACAAGTCATACACCCACACCAAGAGGTACGTACCCGACTGAAGGCTAATGCAACTTGACCATACTATATACAAAAGCCTCACACCCATAAAAAATCGAAACAAACACCAGGGTGTAACTGCGTGCAGCCCAAACATAGGCCAAACAGAAACTTTAATAAGAAGCTCACTGAGCCAAACAGTGCAAACAGGGCCAATGGCCAGTCCGTAAAATCCAAATTGTCATGGGCCACAACGGGCCCCACCTGACTCCCACAAGTGCAGGGTACTCCACAGAACGGGGCACCATATAGGGATCCAGGCACCTCACAGAAGTAGGGCAGGGGCGGTGGGGGTGGGTATTTTCGACGGGGGTGGGCATTTGACTTTCTTGTGGAGGGTGGAGGGGGGTGGGCTTCTCCTTTGAAGGGGTGGGGCTGTTTGGCTCGGGTGGAGCTGGATGGCCTAGGCTCTGACCGGGCCTTCTTCTTCTCTGGGGAAGGGGCACGGGAATGTGATGGGTGGACCGGGGTGGGCTGTGATGTAGAAGGAGCAGAAAGGGCAAGGAGGTGGGCACATTTAGGCACAAGACGGGGTGGGCCAGTGGGTTGGAAGAGGTCAGCACGGGAGAGGAAAAGTTTGGGGTGGGCGTGGATGAGGGTGTGGGAGTGGAGGCAGAGGGAGTGGATGTATGGGGTGTAGGGGTGCGTGTAGTGGGTGCAGGTGACTGCTCAGTATGCTGTTGTGTGGTGGATGTCTGATGGGTGGGTGTCTTGGTGCGTTTGTGTGTCTTGGGTGGTGGGGGGGGGACACAGTGGGAGAAGACAGACAGCTAGTGTGGATGTATGTTGTTGGGTGTCTGCAAGTCTGGTGAGTGTGCTGCATGTGTCAACTATAGTAGAGGTGGTGAGTGCAGGTGTGGTGTATGGGGTGCATGTATGGCTGTCTGCTATTGTGGTGAGTGCAGGAAGTGGAGCAGTAACAGTGAGTGAAGGTGCAGTGCATGAGGATGTGGATGTAGAGGGGACAGACAGGGAGGTGGAAGAGGTGGGCACATTGGGGGAAGTGGACGTTGTTGTGTGTGCAGGTATCTGTTGGCTGTGTGAATGCTTGTGGTGGGAGGTGTGGTGCTTGTGTTTTGAAGTGTGCTTCTCGTGTGTTGATGTGCCTGTCAGCGGGTCTGATTGTGTGCTTTGGACGGGTGAAGGGAGTGTGGTGCTGTAAGGGGTAGAGGAGGTTGGAGGGGGGACGGAATGGCCAGGGAAACCGGCTGCCGTCCTAGAGGAGGCCAGAGCCTGAAAATATCTCTGTAGGGCAGACACGGCACCGGGAATGCGATCCAGATAGGCATTGGTCTGCTGCACCTCTGATGCTAGTCCGTGGATGGCATTGACGATGGTTAACTGCCCTACAGAGATGGTTCTCAGGAGGTCAATAGCCTCCTCTGTGAGGGCAGCAGGGCTGATTGGGGCAGGGGAGGAGGTGCCTGGGGAGAAGGAGACGCCCACCTTTCTGGGTGGGCGGGCACGGGCAACTCAGTGGGGAGCAGAATGGAGGGCGGTAATGGGATTGGGGTGGTGGAAGATCTCACGGTAGTGGTGTGTGCACTAGGGTCCGCCACCGCTGGGGAACCCCCAACGGAGGAGGTCTCCTGTGGTAGTAGCCTCCCCTGTGGAAGTACCCTCACCCTCCCACCCACTGGTCCCCTGGGCGTCCGTTGTCTCTGCCTCGGAGGATCCGCGGGCCGCAGCCTCCCCACTTGCCGGTGCCTCAGCTCCCTCGCCTGATGTTGATGCTGTACCAAACCAACACAAGAGAACAGGGATTGGGAGACAAAACAGGAGAGACACTTGTAAATAGCTGAATGTAGAAACAGAATGGCCAGACACACACCCACCCAGCAAACACACCCAACAGGCAGCACCGTACACTATGCCCCTGACTACTGACCAGAATACTGCTCTACACCCATCCCCTGAAATACTTTTGGAGCTGAGGTAGGTGAAACCTGACAGGGACACCCGTACACCCATACACCCTTTGGGGAACATACAGTAGATGGACACCAGTCAAATTCCCTGCTCTAAGCAGCATGAGCCCTATTGCACACCCAGTCATCCTTCCAGACTGAAGTATGGTCAATGAGTACTCACACCCTTGTGACTGCTGTGCAGCCTTCAAGCGCCCATCCAGATCTGGGTACACCCCTGCCAGGATCCGTCGCATGAGGGGGGTCAGTGCCCGACGGGCACCCTTTCCACGTTGGGAGGACTTCCCCAGCTGGGCCTCACTGATCTTTTGTGCCCAGCGCCGCAGGTCCTCCCACCTCTTTCAACAGTGGGTGCTCCGCCGGTTGTAGACCCCCAGGGTCTGCACCTCCTTGGCGATGGCATGCCAATGTGCCCTCTTCTGGTGGGCACTGACCTAGAAGGGCGACACAGAAATGGAACACAGAGGTCAGGCACTTGCACAATAGGAACAGCTGGCAAATTGTCCAACATGGGACTGACAGTATTCTCAGACATACAAGACAGTCGCACGCAGCATTCCATGCACCATGGCCCATGCAGGCTCAGAGGAACACATATATGTCCAATCCACACCATCCATTACACACACAGTACTCTCCAAACCCAGACTCACCTGTACCTCTGGCCGTCCGTAGAATTTGCCATACAGGGGCAGGACCCCGTCCACTAACTTCTCCAGTTCTTCCTGGGTGAAGGACGGGGCCCTTTCACCTGAACCACATGGCACATCCATAGCCAGATGCAGGCCACAGCAGTACACAGAGTGGAGTACCTGTCCGCATGAGATCAGGGAGTCAAGTGATCAAACGATGACGAACACGCATACGTTCCGCGGTGGTATGCACCATCACCACTCCCCATTGGCATCCGTGTTAGTCAATGAAGGTGTGAACAGCGGTCAACACCGCCTTACGCCGTGACATCAACCGCTATCGGTATGAGGTCACTTCCACAACGAAGGGGCAGATCTACAGTGGGCAGACATTTTGCCATCACCTACGCATCTTGAATTTCCTACTACTCACAATGCAGGTCCTACTAGCCACATGAAGCACCTAGGCCTCTATCCATTCCGTATAGTAGCACACATTAATTACTCTGTTCCCTCCTAGTGATGTACATGTATATCTGTCAGGTAGCACTTATTGTAGAGACACTACAATGAACAATGCAGTGCAGAAATATTGGGAAGTGTGCCTATGTGTGTGTCTTCATCACTCCTTTTTGTAACCCCTCGTAGGTACCGACCCTTGTGGTGAGGAAGGGCACCATCGGTGTACAGACCACTTGTGGATATGGGGACTAAAGTGGAGCATCAGATCATAATCACTTACAGACTCACACGTGCAACTATTCAGGACCTTTGTGCATTACTGGATCCTGCACTAACTCTGGGAAATCGTAATCAGCATACCATTCCAACTGAGGTGCAGGTGCTCTCCGCACTCCATTTCCTGGCCACAGGCTCATTTCAAGTGACAGTGAACATGGGTGCTGGTTTCTCACAGCCAATGTTCAGCCAGGTATTGACAAGATTTCTGAATGCATTTGAACAACATCTGCAATCCTATGTGCGGTTTCCCCAAAGTACTGACCTCCCTGCCATCAAGCCTGACTTCTATGCCTTTGCAAACAATCCCCATGTCATAGGTGCCATCTATGGCACACACATACCCATCATCCCCCCAAGAGTAAGTGAACAGGTGTACAGAAACAGGAATAACTTTCACTCCATGAACATCCAATTGGTGTGTACTGCAAACCAGTACATTTCACATGTGAATGCCATGTTTCCAGGTTCAGTCCATGATTCATTTGTGTTGAGGAACAGTAGTGTGCCACAGAAGATGGAACAACTACAAGAGGACAGAGGGTGGATCATAGGTAAGTTTGCCTGTCAATAACTGACACATTGCAGAAAACCAGCCTGTCTGACTAAGGGACATAACAATGACGAGTCTGTATTGTACCATTTTGTAGGTGATTCTGGCTATCCAAACTTGCGTTGGCTCCTGACACCAGTGAGGAATCCCAGGAAGGATGCAGAGAGGAAATACAATGAGGCCCATGGACGTACTGGGAGGGTAATAGAGCGCACTATAGGTCTCCAGAAGGCTAGATTCCGGTGTCTACATGTATCTGGGGGTTCCCTGGCCTATGGGCCTGATAAGGTGTGTAGAATAGTGGTGGCCTGCTGCATGCTGCACAACGTGGCAGTGAGACATTCTATCCCCCTCTTGGAGGTGGAGGGTGCTATAGGTCCTGATCAGCTACCTCAGAGAGGTGTGGAGAGTGATGGTGAGGATGAGGAAGGGGAAGATGTTCATTCCAGGAACCAACTGATACAACTCTGCTTCCAATAACTGTGTGGGACTTAAGCCTGTCATTGGGGTTAGTGACTAATATTGTCAGTGTGCTTTGTCATATCGGGGGGATTGGTCATGATAGGCGATACATGGACCACTTCTGCATGGTACTGACAGAAAATATATGCATTCCCTCCTTGCTTCCATTTGGGCACACATTATAACCATCAAGCACAAATTGACAATAAAGTTATTCTCTGCCAGTTGCATCCATACTCCACTTTGTTCACAATTTAAGACAGGGGACAGAGTTACAGGTGTGAAATGTGTTTTATGGGTAGAATTGAGTGAATTATGCTATATACAGTGATGGGAGTCGTAAGGGTTGGGTGTCCTCAAAACCAGCTTGGTGGCAGCCTTGTTGGATGGTTTAGATGGGTCCATTTTGTCGAACAGTACTTCATATTGCCCTCAGCTAAGTGTTGGTGGTGAATGGGTGGGATGGTTGCTTTGCATTAGTAGCAGAGTCAATTGTTGAAGGGGGCCTTGTTCTTAGCTGGGTTTCCAGTGCCAGATCTTGGCCTAATAGTATGTTTGGGTGCCTGCTGTGGAGCTTCTTGGGGTGGCATGGTTGGCCCTTGAGTTTCTTGGGAGGGTATTTCCTGGGATGTTTCTGCTGCTTGGGTCATCAGATGCTGGTTGTCCAGGGCTGTTGTGGGGGGCCTCTTGTCCGGTGTGGGTGTCAGACTGTTTTTTTTACCAACTGCAGCAGTGCTCCAGCAATGGTGGCCATTGTGGCATTGTGCTCTTTCCACTGCTCCATGGCCTATTGGTGTTGTTGCTGCTGCATCCTCTGACTGCTCCTGGGTGGACACAATCTGTGCCAACCTGTCTTAGGTATGTTGGTAGGCCCCCAATACCTCTGCAATAACGTCCTGGGCTGCTGCTTCCATCCTGTGGCCTCCCCCGGCCCACTGGGACACTTGAACTTGCCCTAGCCCCCTGTGCCTGTGTCCCCTGCACAGGTCTGGACGTGCCACTTGTACTGGGGCCCTCACCTTCCTGTATGTTGGGAGTGGGAGACTGTGGCCTCTGTAGCTGTGTTCTACCAGTCTGTGCCCTGGGAACACTGGTGTGGGTACGCCTCCCCTGGCCTGCTGGTCTTGACTGGGTGTTAGGGGTGACAGTGGTTTCCTGGGTGGGGCTGCTGCATGGTGAGTATCCAGGACTGTGTTAGGGGCCTGCCTGCTCATCAGTGTCCAGGGATCCTTCGCCAAAGTCTTGTGAGGTGGCTTTGTCTCCCTAGAGGGCAGTGGCATTCTTTGTCCCGTCCGTTAGGGTTGCATGGGTGGTGGTGCCTGTTGGGGGACATACACATGTCTGTTACATATGCATGTAGGTTTGAGGTGTACAGGACTGTGCTATTTTGTGCTGGTGTTAATTTCAGTGGCCTTCCAGGGTGCCTTTGTGAGGTTGACATAGAATTTAGCATCTGTGTGGGGTTTCATTGTGGTGGGGGGTATTGTTCCATTGTGGTTACGTGCCGGGGTGGGTGGCTGTGCACAGCTGGAGTGATGTGGGCCTGTTAGTGGGTTGTAGGTAATGCAGGGTGGTGGATGTGGTGGGTAATGGCTGGGTGGGGTGTAGGTCCAGGTGGGTGTTGGTGGGGAGGGGCAGTGCATGCATTGCAGATGTGTTGTATATGGGATAATTGTAGATGACTTACCTGAGTCCATTCCTCCAATGAGTCCAGTGAGTCCCTCTGGGTGCAGGATGGCAAGGACCTTCTCCTCCCAGTCGATGTAGTCGGTGGTGTTGGTGGCGGCCCTCCCCCAGTCTTCTGCACTGCTATGTGGTCCCTAGATGCCATGGCCCTGAACTTCCCCGGCAGGTCGTTCCATCTCTTTCGGATGTCGTCCCTGGTGCGTGGATGGTGTCCCATTGCATTCACCCTGTTGACAATGGTCTGCCACAGCTCGAATTTCCGCGCAATGGGTGTGTGCTGCACCTCGGCCCGAATATTTGTGGCTCCACCTTCAGGAACTCGTCCACCATGGTCCTTAGCTCCCTTTCGGTGAAGCGTGGATTTTTTGGGGGGACATGGTGAGTATAGTGGATGGCGTCGGGAGTGGGGCGAGGTAAGCGTGCTCCTCTGTGGGTCGATGTGCGTCTCCTGTATGCTGCCGTTCGCTGTCTGGCTCTGGTGCTATCTGTCTTCTTGTCCTTTTTTTTTTGCAAGGGATTGTGGGGTGTGTCTGTGGATGTTTTATGGGGTTCTGGATGTGTGTCAGGTGTGTGGGTGATACGACTATCCAATGTGTGCACTTGTTGCTGTTGAGTCCACTTGCCGCCCGTGGCAGACGCAGCCACCAATGGTCATCTGGCCTCCACTGTCCGCCGAGGTGATTTGTGCATCATTATTTGGAGGACGGGATGTGGGTGTGCTTGGCGGTGGCGGGGTGGAGTGGGCCGGGATTCCCGCCAACAGAGTCATGGCGGGGAGTAGTGGTCTGGGAATTTTTGGCGGGGTTAGGTTTTTCGTTCATTATATGGCGGGTTTCCATTCACCGCCAACTGCGGGATTCTGTTCACCGCGATACGGCAGTCTGCGGTCTTTCCCGCCATGTTCATAATGACCGCCTAAACGTGCTGGAACAGCATGTCTACAAATAACTGGGATGTTCATTCCATTCACCATTTTAAAGAATAGAATTCAGAGAGGAAATACTATGATGAGGTGATCCTTTTAAAGGTTCTAGCTTGAACAACCTTCAGACTAAAATAGGGGCTTCCTACTAAACTGAGCAGGATTAATCTCTTAACACCACAGACGTCACCGTAAAAAAGGTAAGAGGTCCCCTATCTCGGGCATACATAAGAACTACTCAGGAGACCCATTAAATAAGAACCTGGCCTAGAACGCTGTTGGTCCCTTGTTATATGGTTCCTACAACTTAAGTAGGTCTATGTATCAGGTCAACATAAATTTTAGAAATAGGGACTAAGGGCCTCATTTACAAGAAATGACACATTGTTGCGACAAAGCAGTGATGCATCAAAAGTTTTAACACTATGGTACGACAAATCCTAATTCTATGCTTGCCTTAAATTTACAAATCGGCACGCCATGGCGTTAGGATCTGGGCTGCATCAATAAAAATGATGCCTGTGCACCACATCGGAAGCAAAAATGGTGGTACTGCTGCAAAGCTGACACTAGGCTGACTTGCAGCACGTAATTTGATGCAAGCCACCCCACCGTCACCTTTGATCACTGAAAGCATAAAAAAAAAACAGTAAAAAAACACTGCATCCAAAAAACAAACACAAAAGGAGACACTCCAGAATCAGACACGGAGAACCTCGAACATCAGAGACCCTAGGGCAACCCCAACATCCCCAGTACCAGCCAGGATTTCCAGACAGATTCCCAAGAGAAGGGGAAGCGGAAGAAGAAGTAAAAGATCAGTGAGGAGGAGAATACCATCATGATCACTGAGGTGACGGAGCACCAACATCAGCTATTTATCACCTCAAAATTGCCATTAGGGAGGGAGGAGACCATATGGCAGTCCTTTGTTGACAAGGTCAACAGTGTAGCAGAGGTCAAGAGGACAGTCATCAACTGTAAGAAGTGCTGGCACAATTGTAAGCACAGAACAATGGAGGAACTGGCCCGCAACCGCAAGGCGGCATTGTAGACTGGAGGTGGAAGTCCAGCGCCCCAGGAGCAGCTGAATGAGTTGAAGGAGATGGTGGCAGCTGTCATCCCTGAGGAGTTGGTGGCAGGAGTCCCAGGACAGGACAGTGTGGCATATGATGAACAACAAAAACCACAGGATAAGTTTCAGCGAGGGGCAATGTGGCAACTAGGCAATGTCATAAGGTACAGGCAGCTATGTCCCAGGGCTAAAAGCCACTGTCTGCAGGACAAAGGGTAGTATTCTATGACACTTATGGTTAAACAGCAATGACATGTTATGCGCACTGACCTCCCACAATTTGCACAGACCAGTCCTGAACTGTCACCTCACTTTCTTCATTGTGTGAAGTGCAGCATCAGTCCACATTTACCTTACTCTGTAATCTGGCACTTGCAAGGCAATGTACAACAGTACTCACCAAAACTACAAATCCCACAAACACTGCAAAAACATGGACTGAAACAATACACCAAGCATGCACACTGCTACCTTGCACAGCTTGACTGTTACAATGCAGGACACCTTGCACCATTTAGCTACTCGGTCTCACTTGGGCCTATGCACAATAATCTAGAATTTTAATCCTCAGAATGGAATGGCTGTGTCACAGAAGAAACACTTCATCTGAGAAGGGGGGCAGTTGTTGGTAATGGGAGGTATCCACACATAGGGGCATGGCAAGAGACATGTCTATAGTACCCTGCATTAAATCATATTGGTCACAACTGACATGATGGGCAGTGTGAGTACACAGAGGTGTTAGCTGCCATTGAAGGAACCACAAAAACTCCCTGCATATAATCAATTGGAGAGGGAAAATGTAAGAGATGTACATCACTGGACTATGTGTGTACAAACTAATGGTGATGTGTGCACATGGTGGCCTCTCCTACTATTGTGCATGACTGCATGGCAAAATATTTACTTTGAATGGGTATACTGTGCATACTGGGAAGGTGGGAATGGACATGTGTACTGCATTGTAGCTACACAAATACACATGCACTACTAGGTCTGACTGTGCAAAGCTTGTGGCACACCTGGAATGGAATGGCAGAGAGCAGCCGATTAGGGGACTACAACCTACATGTCATGTGGACCAGGGGAGCATGTAGCACATGCCAGGAGGGAATCTGATGTAACATTATCTCACAGTGCCACAAGTTGGAGGATGTCAAACAGAGACTACACAAGGGATACCAAGAACCACTTAGCCATCACAAATGATAGGACCCATTGAAGAACCAAGGCTGAAGTAGGTGGGCCTACTGATGTAGGATTTATATGTAGGTGCTTGCCACTAATTACACCACTACTTCCATGTGGGGCGAGGTCTCAACACTACCATTATATAACAAAGTAACATATATGACCACTGGATATGGTCACACATAATACATGTGTTGTAGACATGTGAGAATTAATGTATAATCTATGTGGGATCACTGTGTGGCAATTACCCATGTACCAGGACACAAATGTAGGAAATCAAAGGAGGCATGTACAAATACAATTGCGTGGGCCTGAGTCACATGACGTGTGGCACTCTGCAAATAAACAACTCCGATCATGACGATGTGGGGGGAGTGTCAGAGAGCTAAGCTACCCAGTAGGACAGGGCCCAACCCCTCATAATATGGCACACAGTGGTTGTGAGAACAATGCAAAGATGCTGCAATTTATGATAGAAATACTGTGAAACTACGCATAAAAACCCATGCCTAACAGATGTACTACACATCACTGTCGAAATGAGGGCCTGAAGTATGAGGAACTGACACAGTGTTGTGCAAAAAGGCAGCTTGCTGTGCTGCACTGCATCATTTTGAAAGTGCATGGATGCATTTTATTTACTGAAATACAAAGCATCCCTCTACTTTACTCAGCTGTGATGCACAAAATGCTGCCTAGTGCCAACACACGCACCCTAGCATGATGGTTCAAGGGTGCCTGCGTTGCAGGCATGATTGCTTATGTACAGGAATAGACACCTTCCTGCACATAAACAATCATTGATGGCGTCTTCTTCTTCCTATATCTGCTGCAGAAAACAGCACAAATAGATTTAGGAAAAAACATTCCACCACTTATATGCCATCCCTGATGTGGTGTAGGAATCTGATGCATTAGCAGAGTTGTAAATCAGGGAATGTGTCAGATTGCTTATGATTCCATGGTTATTGGGTGGTGACACCCATTGCACCACCCATGGAATGCACCTTTCATGCAGTGTCATGCGTGAAAGGGGGCCACATTTACAGGGCCATGAAAAGCCAAACAAGGTGGCTTTGCTTGGCCTTGTAAATATGGGCTGGCACACTGTTCCACTGGAGCATAAGAAACAAGGACACTCCGGCTGCGCAGTGTGCTGCTAGTCCCTCGTGAATGAGGCACTGAAAATGCTACATTTGAAACCTTGAACGTCAAACTGATTACTCATGTACACATCTAGCAAAGATCAACATTAATGTATCTCCATCTCATTGCAGAGGATGAACCTATATCTTCTGGCCAGCTGGCTGACCTGGACTTTTCCAATGCTGTGGATGACCAGCTGCACAACATACATCCTGACACCCTCCAGCAAATCCTGAGCATCATACAGACACAATATATGGTCACAGGAGGCTTGACAGAGTTGCCGGGTCTCCAGATGATCTGCCGGCATCCAACATACACCACCTGCCAGCCCACCCACAGTCCTGGACTACCAGGACCCACAACTTAAAATTCAACAAACCGCCATAGGAGTTCAGCAGGAGCTGACAAATCAGTTGCGAGCGGGATGGAGACCTTGGCGGGCACCCTAGAGGGAGTCCATGGGTGCCTCAGTCTGAATAAGGACAATTTGGCCACCATACGAGGCACCTACTCTCCGCTCAGTGGTCTCCAGCAGTCCCTGGCTGACATTGCTGGTGTCATGAGGCAAAGGCATGAGCAAATTCCCTACCAAAGTGGCATCAGTGAGGTTGCAAACAGGCTGGGGGCAATCCAAAATGTCTTGGCATCCATAGAGTGGAAGCAGGACTCCCTCATTGCCACCGCAGGTGACGTTGTTGCTGTAGTTCCTCTTTGCTGCTGTGCTGCCTTATGTGTTGCCACAGAAAAGAGCTGCCATGGACATGGGATCCACATTATCTGCCCCTAATGTGTGTGTGCCTCCCTCTACTGCAACATCTACCACACTCCTGTCACAGGAGGCACCACATACATCAGAGGAAAAATATGTGGAACACACATCTTTCACCAGGAAAACTGCATGGTAGCATTTCTGCGTGGAACATTCCTGCATTCTCCTTTGCTCTCTGCTTAAGACCATGCCAGTGTACAATCAACTGGCACTGTCCTCAATATGACTCTTCCTCTGTTGACCTCTCACATTTGTGGACTGCCATTGTGGCCAATCTACCCTAACAGCAATGAGGTCCTCCTCCTCACTGGAGCACTCCTCTCCTGCACATGTCCTATGACATATTCTCCTCATTGACTCTGTCTGGACATCCAATCGTTTGAGACATCTGTTGGGGTTGTTGTCTCATGAAATGTACATCAGTACATCACATAAATTTGCACCTGTAAATAAAGCCACTAACTACAACCTGTGTATTGTATGTATGTCTGAACCATGACAAAAGTGGACATGATGCATTGTGTGAAACAAATACACTGACTACTTGCCAAAGGGACATGTGTGGTTTGGAGCCACAGACAACGCCACACAGACTCAATGAAACATATTTGAAGAATATGATATGTATGTTGACTATCAAGAAGTTTATGAGGCTCCCAAGCATGTAGTGCAACAGGCATGATGCAGTCATTGTGTAAGCTGACCACAGGTGGCTGGCCTGAGTATGGATCTTTGCAATGAAACCACAGTGTTGTGATAGCCAAATGATGCAAGTGTGAATGTGTGTGAGGGGCAGGCATAAGTGTGTCAGTAACAAATCCTAGATTTAGGGTGAGTGCAATAACAACATTTCACCAATGCATGTCCCATGACTTAGCTACACAGATCAACTGCATAATGAAGACCTGTTTTGTGATGTGTATCCTTTCACATCCAGATTGCCACATGTACTGCTCAACAATGTTTGTATATGGCTTATGTGATCCCATTGCCAACCTGACAGTTGCTTGCCCATAGGGAATTCACCTAGTTACACACGTTTTCAAATACAGCCAGCAAAGCCAAAGGCATGTACCTAACATAAGCTGAGCAGACATGCTAACTCCTAGACAGTAAATCATGATGGAGACTCTAATTTAAGAAACACAATATGTAATGAAACCATAAATATGTCACTAAAACTACCTTCACTACCAAACCCAACTATCCTAACCTAACCTATACTGCCTAATACTAATTAATACCTACAACTATCTCAACTTTACCTAACGTATACTATACATTTAATGCCACATCATAAAGAACAACCCCAACCCCCCCTTAATACACATCTGCAGACAAGGACAACAGTAACTACAGCTATTATTCATAAACTAACTAAACATCTAGGCCTAAACAAAGATATATTTTTTGCATTTTTATATCTTTGTATTTTTTTTTATTTCCCAGAAACATATACCTTAAACGTCAACCCCTCTACCCACTAAAAACACCTAATAAAACCAAACCCCTAAAAATTTACCCACCCCTAATGAAAACTATAATGTACTAAAAGTAATCTACACTACACTAACTTATCTAAACCAAGCTATCTAAAAACCCAAACAATAAAAGCAATGATCTGCAAGGGGAAGGGGTGATGGGTCAATTTGGCTCATCCTGCTCCTCATGGTTTGTGTCCTTCTTGCTTCATTTCCTGGAGCAGGATGAGTGTGGTGTCCATTTTATGCTCATGACTGGTGAGACAGTATTTTAAATCAGCCATTTCGTTTCTCATGCCCTGCTCAAAGTCATTTGGCAGTACTTGTTGGGTGCCATGGGATACAGGTTGGCTGTGTGAGCCTTGCGGTGGTTGCTGCTCCCAATGTAGGAACCCCATGGGGAAAACCACTCCAGGACTCCGATGCTTTTCCCTTGTCAAAGGCATTTGCCATCTTTTATAGGCCTTGTGCACCTGTCAATACCTTTCCTACCTCAGAGTATGCTTTTATTTCTGGTCTGGTATCATGTTCCCTGTACAATTATAAAGAAAACATGTCATTCAAATGTTAACTTAGTTAATAAACATCAACCATGCCATGTAAATACCTCCTTCAGCCATAATATGCACTACACAAGTCCCAATTACATTGTGAAGGTGCAAAATATCCATCATTTCCAAATGTACTCTGGTCAAGGAACCAAAGCTAAGCTAATGCTGCATAATAGCAATGCCCCATATTGGGACATCTTGGCATGATAACCATGTCAGCAGTGAGTATGCTTAGGAACAATGCTGTTTTGTGACCATGGTTTGGCACACTCATCATGTTGAATTGATCATCAATATCCCTTCTGCATCCTGCAATGCATTTGGTTCCATTGGCATTAGCCAAAGTAATTTGAACAAGGACTGCAAGTTACATGCGTTGTTTCTCAAAATGATGTGCCTGATATGGCAAGGACACATAGCTGGACACATTGCTACATAAAATCTACTTGTGCCAGGTATCATATGTGATACTGGAGGGTGGATAGCTCACTCACATCACACAGAGATGCATGAACCAGCTCCTATATTAACTCCTGTCAGCGTATGGTGGTCTGTGCCAAGATGTCTTGTACACTCCCTAAGCAACTGGGTGTGTCCCACCATGCAGCCCATTGCTTTTACATACATGTCAGATGTTCATATGTCACTTTGCTGCACACCAGCACTCAGCACAACCATTTGATGGGTGTGTGCATGCATGTCCTACATCTCATCTGCATAGGGATCGTGAGATGGCAATGGCTAATGCTGTTCATTGTATGATCCTGTTAGCAGTACATTTAGGAGACTATAATGGCAAGCACTATCTGAAGATAGAGTGGGCATTGTCATGTCATATGACAATACTCCACAGACATTCCTCTCATCCAACACACATTGCCAGATCTGGGAAGTTGACAGGGGATAGCAATGGTAATCCATCCAACATTGAGTGTGGGGCATCACACCACTTGAGTGGCCGATTCAACTGCAGTTCCAAGGGTGGAAACGTTGACCCCTGCCAGCCTACACTTAGGGCCTTATTCACAAGTCCCTCAGTCCTGGAAGAACATGATTTTCAGGAACATAATCTGTGAACTGCACAATACCACCCTACATAGATGTGTAGGACCCTGTAAATCTGGCACGTTCTTACTGTCATCACTGTGTTGTGAATTGTTAGAAATTAGGTCTCTGGTTGGCAGTCACTTAGCACTTTATCCAAGCAGGGACCCTCACCCTAGTCAGGATAGGAGAGATACACACTTGGATAACCTCTGCTCACTCCCTTGGAAGCTTGGCACAAGTAGTTAGGCTTATCCAAAAGGCACTGTGTAAAGTATCTGTACCAACACACACTGTAATACAGTGAAAACACTACAAAATGGACACCACACCAGTTTAGCAAAATAGCCAATAATTATCTAAATCAAACAAGACCAAAACAACAAAAATCCAACATACACAAGTAAAGTTATGTATTTTTGAAAAAATAGAATCTTACTACATAAAAAACAATGGAAACGTGGTTGTTACACAAAGTACCTGATTTGTGTCAAAAATAAAGCTGCCCGGGTAAGTGTACATCGGAAAAGTCAGCAAAGCGTTGATTTCTTACTCGCAAGTGAGGCCATGCATCATTTCTTCTCCAGTCGGGTAGGAGTTGCATTGTTTTTCTCTCCCTCAAGAAAGCAATGCGATGATTCCCAGACGGAGCACCGCGGATCTGCGCAAGTTCATGTTGACTTTGGCGTGCAAAATCCGGCTGCATGGTGATGGAAACTGCGCTGTGTGTGGGTTTGCATCATTTTCAGCAGCCACTAGTGAGTGTTGCATCGTTTCTCTAGCCGCAATGCAGGTGATGCGTCAATTTCCCAGCCGCGATGCAGGTGGTGGGTCGATTTTCAGCCACGAGGCGGGTGGCGTGTCATTTTTACAGCCGCTTTGCATCAAAATTTTCCCCACACGGTTCCTGTTCCGTCAGACACAGGACTTACTTACCTTCAGGAAACATCTCAAGACATGGCTGTTTGGGCAGTAGCAGCCTCCCCCCTTCCCCTGAACGCCTTGAGACCCTCACAGGTGAGTAGTGCACTTTACAAATACTCTGATTGATTGATTGATTGTGCATGGATTTCCACCTTGGTTCTACCAGCTTCACCTTTCAAGGGCCCAGGGACTGGCTAGGACACCACATGGCAGGGCTGGAGTCTCAGCAGAGTGACCAAGTGCTGGCAGAGGAAGTCTTTGATGTACCTGGGACTTCAAAACAGGAGGCAAGCTCAGTCCAAGCAGGAAAATACCACAAAGTCCAGTCTTTCTCCTTTTTCAGGCAGAAGCAGCCACTGCAGGCCAACCCAGCAAGCACAGTCACATGCAAAGGGGCAGTACTCCTCCTCCAGCTCTTCAACTCTTCTCCTTGGCAGAAGTTCCACTTGGTTCCAGAAGTAATCTAAAAATCTGGGGTTTTGGGTCCACTACTTATACCCCTTTCTGCCTTTGAAGTTGGCAAGCCTTGAAGGGAAGACTCTGTTGTTCACAAGATCCTGCGGTTCCCAGGCCTAGCTCCAGACTCACACTAGGGGGTTGGAGACTGCATTGTGTGAGAGTAGGCACAGCACATTCAGGAGTAACTGCCAGCTTCTTCCTCCAGTCTAGCCCAGATGCTCCATCAGGATATGCAGGCTACACAGTCCAACAGCCAGTCTGACCCAGGCATGGAATATACAAGCAGGCTGAGGCACAGAATGGGGAAGCAAGAAAATGCCCACTTTATAAAAGTGGCATTTTCAAACTGACAATTTAAAAAACAACTTTACCAAAAGATGTATTTTAAAATTGTGAGTTCGGAGACCCCAAACTCCAGGTCTCTATCTGCCCCCAAAGGAAAACTGCACGTAAAAGTTTTTTTAAAGGCAGCCCTCATGTTAACCTATGAGAGAGATAGGCCTTGCAACAGTGAAAACTGAATTTGGCAGTATTTCACTGTTGGAATATGTAAAAACATACCAGCACATGTCCTACCTTTGATATACACTGCGCCCTGCCCATGTGGCTACCTAGGGCCTACCTTGGGGGTGCCTTACATGTATAAAAAGGGAAGGTTTGGGCCTTGCAAGTGGATACACTTGCCAGGTCGAATTGGCAGTTCAAAAACTGTACACACAGACACTGCAGTGGCAGGTCTGAGCCATGTTTCACAGGGTTACTCATGTGGGTGGCACAATCAGTACTGCAGGGCCACTGGTAGCATTTGATTTACCGATCCTGGCACCTCTAGTACACTTTACTAGAGACATACTAGTAAATCAAATATACCAATTATGGGAAAGTCAGTCACCTGTACAGTTTATACAGAGAGCATATGCACTTTAGCACTGGTTAGCAGAAAGTACCCCGAGTCCTAAAGTCAACAAAAAAATCTAGTCAGAAAAAATAGGAGGAAGGAGGCAAAACGTTTGGGATGACCCTGCAAAAAGGGACAGGTTCAACATGACTCATCCCTCCTTTGTGGGCTACACATACACATTAGACATAGATTGTACTGTGAGCCTATCTGTGCATCTGAAATGCATTTGTTAGGCATACCATCCCCTGCCATGTTCATCTATGAACCAACCAGCACATATGTTCACAGATCCTGGCACTGTGGTCATTGCTCTTTGTTCATACCAGCAAACATCTGGGCCCTCAGCGATAGCAATCAGATCCTCCTGGACTTTCGTCAGATGCAAATGCACATCCTGGACACAACCTCTATCTTACTGTCCGTATTCATGTATAGCATATGGAGTTTGAATTTAGATACATGCACTTTGAACATGACATTGCACACAGCATACAACATCACATACAATCCTTGCACTACCCATTAGACATACAGGATGACACTCACTGAATGCTTCTGAGTTTCTGTAGCTCTCCACCTCTCCAGAGGTGTAAGGCTCAGGTCCACCTGCAAGACATAACATGAGACATGGCACTGTGGATCTTGAAAAATGAACCCTGTGGTCAAATATTGCACAATACCCATGACTTGCAAATGGCCATAGAACGCTTCTAGTTGTAACAACTGAAATAGCTCATTTGACATGTCTCAATGACATACATTGGTAGGCCAGGCTGACATGAACACACATATGATGAAACTATATATACATGTCTTGGCACATTGTTCAAGGCTTTCAAATGGCTCACTACCCCGAGGTTTTGTCTACTGGCACTCTGCATCTATTTGACTCACAGAACACACTCAGCCAGGACTAGCAATACCCCAGCGTTACTATTTTCATCACATGTACATGAATGACTATGCTACATACAACACGAGTTAGACATCCTTGTAACCTCATTTCACAGGCATTGGCCCATGTCATTGCTGCATAGTCAGAGAAACTGAACATACATGTCTTGTCCATCCCCAAACCTCAACATTTTGAAATCAGATACACCCATGTTGGTGATCTATACAGACGTATGACAGTCCGCACATCAGAACCATGCACATAGTCACATACATCATGCTTCATTTATGTGAGACATGAGCAACTGAAGTGTCTCAAAATAAGATAGCTCCTCCCAAAGCACGTCCCTCAAGGCGACACAAGCTAGCAAATGTCCTGGCAGCAGGCCATGTGTTGTAAATGTGCACACTTCCTCAGGGTGCCCACAGTACATCTGTTGACATGTTCACCGTGGTGCTAACAGGTATGCTAGGGACACTGCTCCTTGTGGGCGCTTGACAGCCCAGTAGTCTGAATCCTTTGTGCCATGTTCTGTCTCTGAAAAAACTGCATTGGGGTGTAATAGCCTTTGTGCCCTGACATATGTGAAGGTCTGACAGTATGGGCCTCATTAATAAGCCCAAGTGTTACCCTGCACCACTAGAGCAACACTTCTGTGAAGTTTCTCTGGCACAGTGTACCAGGCCATGATCACAATGCTGGAAATACATCAGAATAAAATACAACCTCAGGGAGAGCGTCACAGTGGCCCAGTGGGAATGAAATATATGATTTTTCCACGTTTTACATCTTCCTATGTGTGCTGCTTTTTACTGCACACATAGGCAAAGGAAAACGCCACTGATGATTGTGTGTGCACAGGAAGGTGTCCCTTCATGCACATCAACAATCAACACTGTCAATTATGCTCCCTTACACAATGGCAGAAGGGCACCTGTGTTAGTGGTCAGCAGCAATTTGTGCGTCAGCACAGGGGACAAGGACAGGAATACGCCATATGTCATTGTTACGGCCCATTGTTGCACTTGCTATGTTTGCTGGTCAGCGCAGCAATATGACTTGCGGCCCTGCCCTGAGTTCAAACTTAGTAAAGGAGGCCAGTGCCACCATACATCTAAATGCAAGTGCAATCTAAAGAATCATTCACAAATAATGCGTACTTAGTAATAGTTCCACTGTCTTCTGTCCCAAGGTTGTCCAGGAGGTCATGTTCCATGCTTATGATAAATGTCCAGCGATGTTTGAGCTAGTGGGTTGTCCGCGCCACCTCAAAGATCTGGTGCATATGGAAGTGGACCTTCTCCCACTGCAAATTGCATGCCTTTGTCTTGTGGCTCTGGATTACACTTCCTCTCATGGCCACCATGTATGGCAGGTAGTGGGTCACCCCAGAAGCACAGTTAACAACCTAAAAAAAAACTACCCCCAAACACCCCTTAGAACTAATCTGCCCCAAAGACAAACACCTGACAATACGCAGTAAAATGCAACACAAAATACAATTGCAAAGGACAAATCAGATGTCAGGGACACAGGAAGGACAGCAGACAGCACAACAGAAACAAAAAAAACAACTCTCCTCTCTCCACCAACAGCACAACATAACTTCTCACAAGCACAGGCACAAGAACTGTGAGTGGAAGAGAAAGTGAAAGTAACTTCACACTTCCTGGTTTGCAGCATGTGTGATCCATTGCATCACTTCCTGGGAGGATGCAGCACGTTTTCATCAAATGCATTGTTTTTATTTTACCCTTCACACCCATTCATGGATTTCATAGGAGGCAAGACAAAGCACCATGAGGAAATTCTGACTCGTTGGATTGAAAGTGTCATTTTTGTGTGACATGATGGCTGAAAATATGCACATTGGGTCAATGTGTCTATTTTTTTGACACAATGAGTAAAATATGTGGGTTTGTGTATAATGTGATGTGGAATGCATTTTAGAAAGTTACAGGGTTTGCTGTGTTGCCTATGAATAGTTGGGTTTATCACCTTCCTGTTTTTTTATGTGTCCAATGTGTGCTTTCGGAGTGTACATGGGTGAAAGTACATGTATTACTAGGATCAGACTATGCATAGGGCATAATTCTTATGTTTGGGTAATGGCACACTTTGAAATGGTTGCCCCAGGTGCCTCTATGTTTTGGAATCTGAATCCATTGCATAGATTACCCCCAGGGATGCCGTAGACTTGCCCTGGACTGTGGTCAGTACACCCACATTTAAGAGAGCGCAGACCTCTGGCAATAAGTGCTGTGTCCCAAGCTGCAGACACTAAGCTGTCAGGCAGCATGATGGGGGTTACAGTCTCCTGTGCAGGCAAATGTTGGGATAGCCTGGACACACATGAAGGCATGAATGAATGGTGCATTTTGACCATGTTTCCCCCCTTCTGGGGACGCACTGCCAGTCCACCTCTGGAGATTGACTTTGCCCCTAGCCCCACATCCTACATACAGCGTACAGTCCAAGTCAGAGTGATTATCACATTAGCACAAGTACACCCCCTGTTGCTACCAAGCCAGTATACGTGTCAGTACACTATAGCTTTGTTATGAATGTCAACACATACATGTGAAGCACCTTCAAGCATTTTCAGGGACCACTGTGGACTACTAAGTGTGTGCAAAGGGCCATTGTGCACCTGTACTACTTATACCACACAGAAGTTGGTGAGTATACTGTTGCACTTAGGGTGCCATTTCCAAATGGGTTAGCATGTGACAGTGCCCTGACTAGTCCATTTCACATGATTTGTGGTGCACATGATTTTCACTCATTCTGAGGGTGCAATGTTACCACACCATGCATGACCTCTGAAGTACTAAGGACAGAAAAGTAGCATATATCAAAACGTTACTACACTCTGCATCAAGGTGGTGTTGCTTCTGTATAGCAGTGTGTGTGCACATGCAATACCCATGTAGTTTAGCATTGTTACAGGTAATGAGACTCATGTGGGCCAGGCTCAGCCCCAAACTTGTCAGACATCGCCAGTAGAGCATAGACAAGGATGCATCAATTGATGTGACCTTGGGCCATCTGCTTCAATGTGTCCTATATTGTGTAGCTCACATTGGCCATGTTTGACTTGGCTATGGATGGTAAATGTGCATGTAGGTGTTAAATGAGCCCCTTATACAGCCCCTTGTTGACATCCACATGTTTACATTGGTCGTCCAGGTTATCCATGTCGGTTGTCTAGCAGTAATGCACCATCAATGTCCCTCCAATACACCCATTACACTGAGTGACACTTGTGAGACTCTTGGGGTGAATTCTGTTACTCCATGGCTATGAGTCCATGATGTGCTACACAGCTGGACTCATGGCTGTTGTTGAGATGCATGTGCCAACAGATGGTCCATCAGAGAGATGACACCAGCATCATCGGTCTGGCACCTAGGCTCATATCTGTATAACTTGCGATCCTAGGAAAGCCCATTTGCAGCTTGGTTTTGACTTACAGGAAAGTAAGTCATTACTTCTTTCTGGTACTGGTTATGATGAAGTCAACAGTGACAGGTAGTTGAATTTCTCATTGCTAATCATTGGATTCCTGTCATGACACATGTAGCTCCTTCCTAGCAATATTTGGGCTTAAGTCATATATTTCCATGATAGCCTATGGGGCTAAGCTTCAACTATGTGAATACATGTTGATGTGCAGTGTTCCTCTCACCGGTGGATATCATGCATCCTTTGATATGTACCTGCTTATAGTTACATGGCACACCATCCCTGTGGCACCTACGGGAGACCTTTGTTGTGAATTTCATGTAAGATTATGGTGGATTTACACTTTGGAAGTACATTTTCTTCAAAAGTCGTATTTGCACACATAATGGCCCTCATTCTGACCCTGGCGGTCGGCGGAGAGACGGCGGTCGGACCGCGAACAGACCGGCGGTATTAAAAATGGCATTCTGACCGTGGCGGTCCCCGCCGCGACCGACCGCCACTTCTCCACTCCGACCGCCACGGCGGTCATGACCGCGGGGCTGGAGTTTGCGCACTCCGGCCCGGCGGTCGTCCCAAAACCGCCAAGGGTATTATGACCCTGCCTACCGCCGCGGTTTCTTGCGGGCGGGAACCGCCGTGCGAACCATGGCGGTAAGCACTATCGGGGCCAGGGAATTCCTTCCCTGGCACTGATAGGGGTCTCCCCCACCCCCCACTACCCACTACCCACCCGAGTCCTCCCCCCACACCCTCCACCCCCCTGCCACCCCCCAGAGGTGGTACGAACCCCCTCCCCACCCCCACCCCGACATGCACATACATGCACCCCGACATGCACACACCCCCAACATGCACATATACACACCCCCTACACACACATACACAACGGGGACACATACCCGCACACATACATGCAGACATGCGCACCTGCCGAACAGCACACATTACCCATAGACACAGCAGCACCCCCCGCCCGCATACACGCACTCACACACCCCCTCTACACACTCACACGCACACCCCCATGCACGCCCACATCACACAACACCCCCCCACCCCCTCCCCTCACGGACGGTCAACTTACCTTGTGCGTTGGTCCTCCGGGAGGCGATGGGAGCCATGGGGAGGTGACCGCCAACAGAAGACCGCCAACAGAAGACCGCCACACAGAAATGTGGGTCGTAATTCTGTGGGCGGTGTTCTGCTGGCGTGGCGGTGGAGGTTGACCAGTCTCCACTTTCCCGCCGACCGCCAGTGTGGCTGCTGGCGGTTTTCCGGCGGAACGCTCCCAGCGGTCAGAATGCGCACAGCGGCATACCGCCGCGGTCGGCGGTCTTCACCGCGGCGGTAACTCAGCGGTCTTGCGAAAAGACCGCCAAGGTCAGAATGAGGGCCTAAATGTTTTTGAAGACAGTCTGCAAGGCAGGGCTGACTTCTAAAATTACAGAAGGCAATACAGCAGTGGACACCTGATGCAAGAAATCTACTGGGCTTCTAAATATCCCTGCCCTTTTATATGCTAGGTACTTATAGGATTCTGTCACTGTCAGTTGTAATTGTACTACTTTACCATGTACCTTTTATTAAGAGGAGTGGCCCTGGGCCTCGTTAGCAGACCCAGGGTACAGCCAGGGTCAGTGACCACCTGTATCAGACATTAAAATGTGGGTGAACATGCTAAAAGGATGACTTTCTCACACTGAGTTGTCACATAAATCACACTGATCTATTGTTGCAGTTTAGGACTATTATTTTCAGACATTATCATACAGTTTGGGCTGAATGCATCCAGTAGTGATTTTGATCTGACTGTTTTTCTTTTGTACCAAAAGTTATTTGGTGGATATGAGTGTTTTCAATTCAACATGTTTGTTTGTAGCCAGTGCAAACACTACACACCATACTTTTTATAGATCAGTGCATTGCGTCTGATACTTTGAGGATGATGACAGTGTTTACATTTGATTTACGATTGTTGTGGCCACTTATGGATTCCTGGATGTGGGTGAGTTGTTTTGTCCGGGGACTGTGACATAAACTCCAATACATATGTAAATTAAATCATTTATTTACATGTTTGGCAATTTCATGCCTTCAATTACACGTACTCATGAAAAGAAATTCTGAACAATGTGGGCATGTCTACGTGCACCAACAGCAGTGTTTTGAATTTTCTAATCATGTGCTGGCTCATCCTCCTCCTGTTCCCTTGGGTCCTCCAGTTGTTCATTGCAGAGGACATTTGTCTGCACATTTATATTGCGGAGTATAGCACATGCCAAAATAATTTTGCAGACCGGGGGTGGGAGAAAGGAGAATACAACAGTCTACCCCCAGAAACATCCAGGCAACAAAACTGGGCCTTGAACAGGCCACAGGTCCGCTCAACTATATTCCAAATGTGGATGTGTGCCTGGTTAGAGGTCTTTTCTGGCTCGGTCTGTGGGTTGGCAGATGGTGTCATCACCCACTGCTCGTTCCCATATCCTTAGTTAGCTGAAATGTGCAAAAAGGGCCAGTGTCATTGTTTATGATTACTATATTTGCAAAAGTCATGCCCATGTGTGTTATGTGTAATGGTATTGGCATGAACTCCTCCAAGTTATGACATGATGTGTCAGTCATGCCAGTGCACTGACATTTACAGGGGCATGTTCATTCACTCTATGTGATGTCAAATGCAGTGCATATGCAGATACATCACACAATTCAACATACTGACTGTAATATTTCTGCAGCAGATTTTGGTGGAGGCTGATTCCCATTGTCCTTGTCCACTCAATGCTATGTGTTCACACTACATGTGTGGAGAGACAGAATGTGAATGTGAATCTTTTTAGTAGGTCCAGCCTAGGTGGGTGGTAACATACTTGACATGGCTGACACAGACACATGCATGTGTCCATGGTCATCCCCAGATGTTGGTGTTGGCCTACATTATATTTGTCTGTGCCTTTGATTCTCCAATATTGTCCAGGGCAGTTGACATGATAGCATTCATACATTATGCACTCCCACATACCAACTGAGTGACATGATATCACAAATGCGATTTCCCAATCCATGGTTGCATGTCACAGTGGGAGAACAATGTGTACATGTGTGACTACATTGTGCCCAATTTGTGCACATAAAACATGAATTGTGAAGATTTGAGGTTGGTCCTCGTTAGTCCAGCTACACATTTTCCTGCACTGTACAATGTATCTGAGAAGGGGAACTGATACACAATACTTGGGGTCTCTGGCGCTTTCTGGTTCCTTCAAACTAGAATATCACAAAAGTTGATTAGCGAGTACACATTCACACTTGAATCAGAGGCTGTTGGAGTTATTCTTTGCTTTCAGATTGGTATTTGTGTGAGCAGGAGCACCTTACAACCAAGGCTGCTACCTCAGCAGCATGGTGAGTGATGGATGTCTACACATCACAAATGTGAGACAGGATTGATTTAGTCATAATATTTTATATTTGCACAGTTAAATGTCACCTGCCCTTAGGCCATGGTTTGTCAGCTTTCACTTAGTCCCTGATATGTGAGCCATAACATGGTTGATGGCCCATGTGGGTTGCATTCGAACACCCCTCAGTGGACATTGTACATCTCCTTTGCACACAGAGATGTTGGGCAGATTTCCTGCCTGCCATGCATGCCTGTGTTCTTTTTCTTTATACGACAACTGCAAAACTGGCTTGCAATGCATTCACATGTATGTCAGGTTGATTTACGTTGCATATGAAAACTGAAGCATGGTAAACTCAAGCATGGTGCATGTATGTGTAACAGTCCTCATCCTGCAGTCCCTATCTGTGTAGGCAGATGGTGATCTGTGTATTGTGTCCCCATATCTAGTTGTCATTGTGTCTGTTAAGTACTTGCTGTTTGCTTGCCTATAAGTAGGCCATTTCCATATTGTCCATCCTGGAACCGTTGGTTGATTATGGACAGCCAGAATATAAGGTCCTCATGCACACTGCCAGGGTATGTGGCCACCACATTTAGGATCAACCCACAATGGTCAATAATGGTACGTTCATTGATGGAGTGGGTATGCTTCCTATTGCGGGATAGGTAGGCAGTTGCAGCTGGCCGAACGAGTTGCACATGCATGCAGTCCATTGCACCCAGCACATGTGGAAAGTCAGCGATGGCGTAGAAACCTTGTTTGATTTTCTGCTGCAGTTGCTGGGTGTTGGGGAAGAGGATGTTGCAGGGTGTGAGCCAGATATTAGCATCCAACACAGAGGGGAGGAATGCTGAGAATGATGGCTGTGGAATTCCTGCCACTCGGGCTGCAGTGGTCTGGAAGGACCACCTAGGCCAGCATGTGAAGCATGGCCAGGAGCTTGGTCTGTGTTGTGATATTGGTGGCCCTATCAATGATTGCCTGCAATCTGGGTGCAATTAGCTGTAGGAGCTGTACAATGGGCTCCATCTGCAGACAGTAATAGATGATTACCACTTCCTCCCTGAGTCTAATCAGTGACGTACACTGCTGATATATGCATTTCCTTCTCCTGCACTGCCTCTGTGGTGCGGGTGGTGATGATTGTGGTGGTAATGATGGTGGTTGTGGTGGTCTTCTTGGTGCTCCCAGCTGAAGTAGAATTAGGTCCTTGGTGTCTCAGAGCTTGCCAGGCTGATTGGGTTCTGTTCTCCTGATGTACCTGTGCCAATGCGTCATTTTTAAGCCTGATCTGACCGGGTGTTATTGTTTTTGCCGTTTTGCAGACTTTGTGCAACTTTTGCAAAGGATGAGCCATTTTCCAAAAAGTTTGGAAATATGGCTACGTCATTCCTGTAAGATTTTTAAAGGGGAAATGCCTACCTTGCATTTCATTGTCGGTATCTGATGCAGGCAGATTCGCCGCTGTATGGAAATGACGCAGTGGTCTAAAAACTGATGCTGGAGGCCTCTAGATTCACTTTGTAGATATAGAGTTGTTCTTGCACCGCCGCTGCGTCAAAAAAAAAAGATGCAGAGGCGGCACAAAAGCCTTGTAAATGAGGTCCTCAGTCTGTCTATATCATCAGGAAATGTTGACAGAATTCCTAGCTAGCTCACAATGCCCCATCTGAACCCCTAAACTTACTAGGGTACCAGATGGTATCTGTAACCTCAAACATTACTACTTGGATGCCCAAGAAAATTATAGAAACAGATGTACCCTTTCACTGTCACGCTGCATGCCCAATGCAAGACTGAAGAAAGATATGAAAATGTATTTTCAAACATTTATTGCAACAATTAAAACCATGAGCTGTGATTATTGGGCAGATGAAACAAAGTTTGGTAACAATCATTATAAAAATGATGACAAAATAAGCAGTTTAATGATGACAATGTTACTGTGTTAGTACACTCCTAACTGTTACTACCTACACTCTTGAGAGCAAAGTGAGGGTGTCCTCTGCCAGATCAATTTGGAGAGCCTAACCAACCCCCCCCTACGCATTACTGGGAAGGATACATCAGAGAGCAAGGGAGTTGGCCTGGTGTAGTGCAGGCTATCATCCCTTGAAGAATGGAGGTCAGAGTCAGTAGGGCTGCATCCTGGTCACAGTGCACTACGCTCCAGGATAATCCCTGCAGTAATGCTCCTTTGCCAAATGTAACACTGAGACAGTTTTTATAATGAAAGTACTGCACATATCTGATTGTGTCAGAGGTGCAGAGCTGATGCGATGATATGTCCACAAGTACGGAGCTGTCTCCAACAGAAAACCATGATACAAGGGCATTTCGTTCTGCATTTCCAGCCTTGGACAGAGTGTATAGACTACATGGCAGCAACACTTACAAGGATTAGGCTGCATGCAGTGTTTCCTCAGTACATATTTGCATGTGTGAAAACCCATGTCAAAAAGGTCACCATCAGAAAAAGATGGCAAGCTAAAATGTAAGATCTAAAATGGAGGCTCTGCGCGGGCCCTGTCGTGCTTCACCATAGTCGGGCCCATATAGAATGCAGTCAGACCTTAGGGACATTGCGTCACCAAAACCACTGCCTACTACGGTAATCTGTGGGATTCCATGTAGCATAATACTTATCGGTATGCTTTAATATAGAGTTATATCAACCAACATTTAAATGCTGATTTACTTTAACATATGAGTTTCCAAAAAAACATGTCAAGCCTCTTGCCTTTATCATACCGTTTCACAAACTGATCAGTCCTAACACCATGATCATTGGTTTGACTATAACCAACTGAGTCCCTTATTGAGTATAAGCTTTACCACAACAAAAAAGTGCAATATAAGCAGTTTTTTGAGAGAGTGTGCACAAATTTGACCTAAATAAACCCTATACTTAAGAGAACTATCATGTGGATGGAATATTACTTTGAACGTTCTTTTGTGTTGATCACATAAGTTCAGGTGAGAGCTCAACTATCAAGCCAGACCTAAAAACCAATGTAGATAAGTGTAGCCACGGGCATCCCATACTGATCTCAAACACAAAGCGCACTCTGAAGTCTAACATTATAATGGAAGGTCAGGTCACTTTGGCTGCAGTACATTCCTCATGGATGCCCTTCTCCCATCTGCACTGCTCTTGCAGAAAGACAAAATCTAACTTATCTAGTTATCAAAGACACCTTAATAGCATTACAGTGTCATGTGTGTGCCTCTGAATGTTCGAACTCAGGCAGCTGAAGAAATAAACAAAATGATTTCAGCTGAATGGAGAGCAAGCATTTTTTGTGGAAGCAACTTCTACTCAATCAAAACATGTACTCCAGGCTATCATTATGTGGGTGGAGCCAAAGCCCCTCCTAGAGTGGTTCTCACATAATTGTCTGGTGATAGCTAAACTGTCAAGCTTGACCATAAATATGTCACTGGAGCTCTGTGATGTACATTACAATGGTCATGTGATGTCTACCACAGCGTTGCCTCTCCGTGGAAGGCATGAATTAGTTTGACCTGATAAAAAAACGGCCTGACACAATAAGGTCCTCATTACTAGTTGCCTAGAATTCAGCAAGGGGATACCAGGCTAGAGTTATGTGTTCTATCTGACATCTCCACTCTCTGAATCCAGGAATTACGAGTAAGAGACCAGGAATGGGAATACACATGTGGACCAAGGAACACCAGGTTCATTTACACAATACAGACTCCCTTTTTTCGCTGATAGTCCCTACCTGTGCTCAGAGCTGGTGGAAAATGTCAGCAGGACTGCATGTGGTTTACTGGGTGTAGAAATGCACTTGGAAAAACTAGCTCATGTATTCTCACACCTGTTAAAGGAACATCCGCCTGGCAGCATCTCCACTTGGAATACCATTTCAGACACTCATAATTGGTAATCAAGTGAATAAAAGACATCGAGAATCGTGAAAAAGAGAAGTGAAAGCATTACAATGAGGAATTATATGGATAAGTGAGTCGCAGTGGGATAAGAAGTAAACATTAAGGATGATCAAGAATTATTGTCATAAAGTTGATCTAAGGTTTACCATTAGTTCTGTTGTCATGTTTTTAGGTAGGAAATGTGTGTTGTACATGCCATAGTGAGAATGACTTCAATAGAGGATCTAAAACAAAAATAGGTGGGAGTAGAGTGAGGAAGGGGTATTGAAGAGGCGGGAGGCGTAAAGTTATTGATAGATAACAAAATGTTGTGCTTTTAGACACAGTGATTGAGCATTGTGGGTACATGTTAAAGATCAACAGATTTCCCATTATGAGGGCTGATGTTGAATGTAAAGGTCTAATGTATTCCATATACGATGTGAGATTATAGGGTGGACTTCAGTGAGGTATTGGGTCACGTGTATGCTTCTCAAGTTGATGACCCAGGCATGCACACTTTTAACTTGGAGCTGATGCAATACTTACCAGGGACCAAGACTGACATATTATTGCTAATTTATAACTAAGAAACTACAAATATCCTAATAATAATAATACTAATAAAATGATGTATACGATTCAAATGAAAGTGAGTAACACACTCTCATGCTAGTTTGAATTTAGGACATCAAGAACACAGGGGCGGCTCCCTCATTAGGGTGGAGGAGCATCACCCCTGCCAACAGCAGCAGCTGCAAAACCCTTACAGGAAAACAATAATAAACTGTGTTTTTTATCATTTTCTTGTAAAGGGTGTGGCCACGGGGGTGACTACAGTGAGGGGGAGTGATCAGCACTCCCCCTCAGAGCGCATGTGTGTTTGGCCGGCCATCTCGGGCCGGGCAAACACACATGCGCTGTAGACTCTCTCGTTGCTGGGCTGGAAAAAGCAATCACAGGCTCCCAGTCGGCCTGGGAGCGTCGTGGCTGGGTGCTCCCAGCCAATCCTAATGCTGCTCTGACAGGCTGGGAGCCTATGCCTGCAGCGACGAAGCAGAGGATACGGAGGATCGGAGCGGCACGGCAGCGTGCAGGTAAGTGTTTTTTTTATTTTTTATAATTTAATGTTTATTCCTCCGCCCCGCCCCTTCTGCTCCCTACAAGCCACGACTGCAAGAACACCACTAAGTAATCTCACTGAATTGTTGTCATGGAGAAAATACAGCTCAGTTGGTTTCAGTGCCTACTACAGAGAATGTATGCATCTTCCATGTTACAGGGCCAGGTTTTAATGGCTGTACCTCGGCCCTTCATTCTGTTAGCGTGGATTTGACAGTGAGATTGGTAACAGTTATCAATAGTTGTAAAACGACGTCCTAATTTGGACAAGTGGTTAAGCCCCCATTGGTTGTTAATTTGCCGATTACAAAAGTTGTTACACCACTTCTGAAACCGCTACCGTTTGTATTACTTCTTTTCTTATATGTTCCGAGGACTCCACACCGAGGGCCTCAGCCGTATGCAGAAGCGCCGACATTAGGAGATGAACCCATGCCTTGATGATAACTCGCGTCCATTTTGTATTTTCTTGGAGGAAAATTATCGACAGTGGTTCAAATACAATTGCGAAAAATGCCTTTTTCTTCCGTGGGTCACAAAAGGTTATATGCCCCCCGATACAAAGAGCGCAGAACAATCAAACTTTAACCCACATATAATCACATGAGGACACGTGAAGAAGAACAGCGCAGGCAGACTGTGCATTCAAAGAAATATTGATAAAGTTGGCACCGGGAAGCGGCTGTTCTGGCATTACAGTCATCTGAGTGGACGGTTGCATACACTGCCGGCATAGTGTTTCCTTTATGAACTCTGAAGCTGTAGCTCGGGGCCTTTCCTTTGAATTTCTGAGCTTCTGCAAGAAGTAATCAGCAAGGAAGCGTGACTTTACTATCTGGCATCAAGAAAGTGACAGCATAATTCATTGCTGGTAGGCATGAAATTAACTTCAGAAAGTACATTAAAGGTCAGCGAGAGAGAGGGAAAGAAAAGTGAGGGAAGGTGGAGGAATATGCATTACAAAGGTAATGACATCTAAAGGGTGTCTGGCAATATCTATGTAGACACTGCGGGATGCACTGTGGCAGAGGTAAAAAGGATATGCATTCCATAACTGAAAATTGGTATAATCAGACTTTCCTCTATCACAGCATTAAATGTATATGCTTTCAGAACCTTTTTCGGTAGAAGACAATTTGTCAACGTACGTAGTTCCTTCAATAAATCCAAATGTGAATCTTTTATTTAGACTGCCACGTCCAAGGAACACCCACAGCTGCTCCTCCATGTGCACTGACACCAAGGAAGGACTACACATACAGCAAGTCCTACATCGTTGTGATAACCTCCAACTAGCAGCAACGAAATCAGAAATTCAACAAGGGAAACCACACTCAGGTGGTGGTCCTGTTTCAGAAAAGAAAGTAGAACTTAGAGAATTAAAGCGCAATTGAGGTTGACGCACTTAGGGAATACAGATTGTAATTATGGATTTATTTATTTAGGTGTTTTGTAAAGTCACCTTGTCTAGTGCATGGGAGATAGAGAGGTTGTGTTTGAGGATGGTATGCTAATAATTAACATGCAGATTCCCAAAGATATGGAGGTTAGGGTCTTTGTCCCTGCTTACATAATGTAAGGTTTCTTCCCTGGTCTTTGTTGTGGAAGGGCCAATTAAACGCTATTAAATGTGAAAGACGTGTTGTTTTCCATTGGGCAAGGCATATGTGTTGGAGCGCCGACCTACCCAGGCCTGGTTGACTCATTGGGTAGATGTGTGCAAGGAGTCAAGGAGTATGTCAAAAGAGATGTTGTAGGCTAAGTCAAGGTACAGTAAGCCACAATTACGATACAGATGTGAATGTATTGTGAATTTCTATAATCACACAGCAATTTAATAATACCACAAATGTACCAAGATAGTTCAAGTAAAGCTGGCGGTCAAAAGGTAACAATTGTGCAAGGCACAATAAGACAGGAATGCAAACCATTACAGCGATAAAACCATGCTCCCTGACTATAAACAACAACCGTGATCATAAAACTAAAATGGAGGATCACAATCCTCTCTCTACAATTGAGATGCTTTGTATTCGTTGGGAAACCATTGCTAGTCGGGATTCTGCTGATCTCAAAAACACAAAAGAAGGTGAGACAAAGGAATCACATTGACATTTGTGGATACAGTGTTTCAGTAACGTGCATGTGAGACAAGTTAGGGGAAGTGAGGTAGTATAGCTAGGAAGAGAAGCCTGTGTCCCAGTTATGGATAATTGGTGTACATTCCTTAAAATGGGGACATCAAATGACCTGACACCCTACAGGCAATGGGTCCAGGGCCTGACTGCCCATTTATCCCATTAGGCATTTCCTTGATGAGCTGGAGCCTTTTGAGGCTGTTGTTTAAGGTGAAGGGCTGCTGCTGGCACGTCTGCTATTTTCTCCACTCCTCCCAGGTTCATTTTTTCTGCCACAGCAGGTGCTTTAATAGAGACAGAGGAAAGAGAGAGAAGAAAGGCAAAAAAGAGAGGGAGAAAAGGAAATGGGAGAGGGGTAAGGGTGCATGGCTAGTTTGCACATTTGTGCGAGGACTGCCTTTGGTTTCCAGTTCGGCCCCAAATACGCCAGCTGCTCCTCACATACAGTGGACCATCTACAATGACGAACGGGGGTTAGTGGCTGGCCAACAGACATAGGGCAATGGTATACAAGCCCTCAAAGTCAAAGGGCAGTCAGGCTAAATGGATTATAGACCTCCACCAAAGCTTAAAGAAGAACGAAAAACTAAAAGCCTCTCCATGAGAAATTGACCTTGCCAAGAAAAGAGTTATCACTCTGCTCACCTGCACTTGTAGATGCAATTTCTTGCAAGAGCTATCCTTGGACTACGGTGAGGATTAGGAAGGCCTCCAGGGTGCAGAGTGCACGTCTTTAGACTCATTTAGCTTGCTGGTACTTGCCCAAGTTAAAAAAGTAAGGCCCACATTTATACTTTTTTAGCGCCGCATTTGCGTCATTTTTTGACACAATAGCGGCGCAAACTTATAAAATACAATTGTATTTTGTACGTTTGCGCCATTTTTGCCTCAAAAAGCAGCGTAAATGCGGCGCTAAAAAAGTATAAATATGAGCCTAAATCTTTAATCTGTTTTTTTTAAAATTTGCATACTGCACACACATCTTAATTGGGACCGGGGCTGTTTGTTTTTGCTGAGGTTAATTGTCTCAGAGACCCTCATGAGACACTGCCAGCGAGCAATGCTGATGCATGCCATTTCCTAAACCTGCTGCCTGTGGGCGGTCCCAGAGCTTAATGTATTTGCCAGACTGACAAACTCACAGCCATGAGGCCTGTGAGGTCATCAGCTAGGCAAAGTCCAGGGGGACCAGTCTCCACCCCTTGATGACAAGGAGGTACAATAAGTCCTGGGCGCTTCATGCTAAAGCCCTGTAGTGCCAGGGGCTTTATGTCAGTCAGAGAGTGGTGAGGATAGTCACCCCACACTTTCCCAACTCGTCACAGGGTTGTGGGTTCCACCCTGATACAAGTTGGGAAAGAGTGGGGTAGAGGGTTCAAGCAGAAGGGAAGGCGGGAAATCGAGTCTGCACTTTTTGTCATCAGAACTTCTGAAGGTGCACTGTGCAGACTCGAGTTGCTTGATTCCCGCATTGCAGTTAAAGTGTGGACACCATTATTTGAGCGCCAGCTCAAGTGGTGTCTGTGTTTCACTGAGCCTGCACTGGCAACCAGGAGCTGAAGAGCATTGACAGTTCCAATGGTTCCTTAGTGCAGCCCCCAACCCTGTGAGTGGACCACAGCACGGCACCAAGCGACTCGGTAAGCAAAAAACAAAAGCTTACCAAGAATACAGGCACTGGCAGCCTGAGTTCACTAATTCTCTAAAGCAAGCAATACACTTGAAAAATCACGGGAACTCTAACTTTGTTAAACAAACTGGAGCCCATAATGAGAGAGGTAATTGCTTGCTACACGAATTGTTTGTTTTAATTAGCTTTAGGCAAAGTGAGCTCATGGCCTGTGAGTGCAAACCCCTCTGTAAAAGACAAGAGCGTGGAGAGGGTGCAGGCTGGCAGAAGGAAAGCCTTAGTTCTACTATTTTCATGAGGGCATTTTCCCATATGAGACAGTCTGGGAAGTACCGTCAGAGCAAGATTTGCAGCTTTACGTTTGTGTAAAAATAGCTAAAACAATCCGGGTCTCTCTGGAACATCCGTGTTGGCACTAAATGTTGCTGAATCCTGCAGCTCTGTTCACGTGCGGTGTGGTTTTCTTCAGGGTGGGTAGGTTTGTACTCAGCAAGTTTTCAGTTTTCTTTCAATGCATTTAGCAACAAGACTGAGGCGTTGACAAAGGTTGATATATGTCAATGTACAGGATCAACCAATTTCCTTGTTATTCGTGTGGAGAAAAATGCGCACCTTATCCACAGTTGAATTTTCATATGGGTCCCTGCCAGGAGTGTTACTCAGAGAGCCTCACAGGAACAGGAATGTGGCAGGGGTTATATGACTCAAGCAGTGTGAGCTGTCCACACTGAAAATGCGTTCCACGTACTGCTGCCTGGCAATGCACTGGAGGCGGCTGTGGCCAAAGCCCACTTTTTCTTGAACTTTCAAACGCAAGTGGAAGGTAAAATGCTGTGCTGATAATGTTTGAAATTATTACTAATGCAGCCCTGATCTATTCAAATTAATTTCAGGTCCTGAGTCCTAAGTGTTTAGGGTGATACTTTACCATGACTTTGTACTTTGAGCATGCCATATTACTATAGTAAAGTACTGAGTGCAGCCAAAGATGTTCCTCTTTGTTATTATTATGTATCTGGATAGCATCCCTATGAAGGAGGTGCAGCGTTTAGTGAAATATCATAAAGTACTTCTTTATGGCGTCCACCTACTGTTCAGCGGCCACCAGTCAAATGAATATCAATGTCCCTTTAAACTGCCAGTGCTACTCATTTTAGAGAGCTGTCCCTTCAAGTCCGTCCTGTCTTAAATTGACTTAATGTGGCCATACATTAAATAATTCTGACTATCTTTTGCACAGTTGTGGCGGAAATCCGTCTCCTATGAAGATCCCTCTTGCTTGACCCTGATGCAAAATGGACATAAAAGGCAGAATCTGCAGATGTCTGAGAGTGTTACCTGTGAATGCTTAGTGAAATTGACTGAACTGGTGTAATTTAGCAGCAAAGTTCATATAAAAGTATGTGGCGTTGATGTAGCACTGCTGTCTGTTGTCCATATTGTCAGATGTGTATTACGTTCAGTTCTATCACCTTACCTTTCCCAATTAGAGTTTCTATTGTAGGATAGGTAATAAACTGTTTGGAAGCTGCAGGATGAAACAATGAAAACAATGACATAAACATTTTGAAAAAGGATAGTTCCAGTGTCATTGCATTAACGGATTTCTTAAACTGAATCTAATGTACATACTCTTTCAGCCAATTTCCAGGAAGTTAAACTGGAATATTCATGGTTCCACTGCTATTGTAAGACAAATGTGAACTTTAACACCACTTGGGAGGGTAAGGTTTGCCTGACACACCACAAAAGTGTTGTAATATTTTATCAATGCCCTTCAGAACCTCTGGAATTGTAGCCAATTACATGCAAATAATGCCATGAGATGCATAGTTTATCCCTAACATTTGCATAATTTGCTCTAGAGATCCCTACTGATCCTCTGAGTAGAAGTGGGGCCTATTTGATGTGCCACATTTGAGTGAGGTATTGTTGCCCCACCAATGTTAATGTTCAGCAGTCACCACTGCTCTTTCCTAGAAAACCCTCCAATGAGAATTAACTCTACTCCCAACTTGTTGTTTTGGATTTTTAACTTTTTTGAAATGCACAGACAGTGATTGGCAGTGGGATGCTCGACTGCTGCTGGGACTTAGAAATAAAAGTAGTGCTTCCCACTATGTTATTGAACACCAATTTAAACATAAACATGTCTGGACCAAGAAGCTCATGATATGTCCATATTGTGAAGATGAGCACTGCACATCACCTCATGGCTGTGATCGAGTCTGAAGGCTCTCCTGAAGCTCTTCTGGCCTGGTCTGCTGTTGATATTACTTGCCTGGGATGTGACCCCATGAAAATGAGGGAATCTCTTTGCCTCTGCACTGCGCCGTATTATAGAAGCCGGTGCAAAGACAAAGAAGTCATCAGGAGGTGCACTGACAGGGCACCACAAAAAGGTGGCGAACTATCAGGTTGCCCCCTGATGGCACCCCTTTGAAGGGGATGAAGGGGTTCCTGTGGACCCCCTAGACATCCCCTTGCAGGTGGATGCAGTCACTCCTGCACCCACCTGCAAGGGGATCTCTCACAACTCTTAAAAGTGCAGGTGGGTTGCCGCCTGTACAGTGACACACAGAGCAGCTGCTTCAAATCCGCTCTGTATTTCACTTAAAAACACCGCCCCCAGGCTACCGCAAGGTTGCAGCTGCCCTGGGGACAGTGCATTCGATATAATATGGCACACTCTCCTTCTTTGCGCAGGGTGCACCTTTTGACAGGCGAGTGCGCCCCATTGAGTAAAATGGCCTCGGGAGAGGGAAAAAGAAGTAAAAAGAGCAAGAAAGAAAGAAAGAGTGGATATGAGGCTGCCCTTGTCCTATGTAGGCAACATCAATGCTCCATATCACAAGCATCATTCTTCGAAACATTAAGGTGTTTGGAATCAACTAAGCACTTTACCTGTGCACATGTTCAGAAGCCTGCAATCAACATTTGAAAATTATGCATAAAACATTCACAAACATTTCAATCACACAAAAACACACACAATGTAGCCACTATTTGGCTCAAGCAACTTAATTAAATTTACAGGAAGAAGCCATGAGGCATCACCCTTGGGCATAGCTCATTAATACCAAAAGCTTTAAATGCTGCCACCAGAACCTTTGAAGAAGATGGTGAAGGACGTTACTTTTTCTATATTACAGAGTGGGGAGACTAAGAGAGGGTCTACCCATCTTTTGGAACATTAAAAGGTATTCTTGAATAACATCATATTTGAAGCTTGAGGAGGTCCTATAGAATCAGGGCCACACAAACTGTTTCCAAACGCAAAAAAGCAGTGGAACCTATTGGGGCCAAAGCAAATGCAAAGAGGATGGCAGGGCTTCACAGCTCATCAGAGACTTTCATCCTTAAACATAGGGTAATTAATTTGAAGGGTATATACTGCAGTTATCCGGCAAAATTTCACACTAACTCTCTGTAAGGTTTTTCTAAAAACATGGGCACAATCCAGGGCTAATTCCCTTCATCTGTCTTTTATGCCATCCCCATTGTGCCAATGTCTTGTCAAATTAAGGGAAGGCATATTGACAGGGGAATACAGTTCTATTGCCAGAACTCAATATCAAGTTTAAGTGACATGTTAATAACGGAATGTTATGTACAACAACCAGCTCCGAGTTTTCCATTTATTTGTCACAACACAGGCATCTGGTTGAATCTTTCAGGCTGCCCTTGGATCTGGACGCCCAGCTCTCCACTGTCTTAGACTGCCAGAGACAAGGGTGACCCCTTCCAGTAGCCATGTTGCTGTTGACACTTGGAAATGTGTAGCAGAAAAGTGTCCTCCAGAAGAAGCCCAAAAGAGGAAAAACTCCAAGGGAAAAAACTCCAGGCTGCAGGCGGGGCTTCAGGAAGCAGTAGGATCGTGAGAGAAGGTAAGGTCAAAAGGAAGGAAATTGATGTTGCTGAGCTCAGGAGAGACTGGTGCTGGAGATAACAGTGATATGCAGAAGAAAATATCCAGGGGCATGGAACAAAACAAAAGAACCCACTCAAAGTATGGCAACGCAACAATTGGAGTATCTTTCCTCCTTTTATAAGCTAAAAACAGGAAATTACATCAGTTTAACAATCCTCATGACGGATTGGGCGCTAAAGCACATCCTAACCAGTGGCAGTCATTTTGGATTACCCTTTCCTGCTGAGAAATCTTGGGTATGGATCACATGGCACTGAGGAGAATTTTGAGAGTGTTCTAACATGGAGACCCCTACCCACCGGGAAGAGAACTGGAGTGAAGTCTACCGTAAGGTGAGTAAAGGGGAGGAGGGCAATGGCCATGGTTATTACTGCTGACTTCCTCGGACTCGGCGGGCAGCAGCAACAGTGTGTCCCGTCTGCCTGATGAGGAATCAGCGGGCAGGCGGGTGAGAGCTCTTCGGGACACACATCCAGTGACATTCATAGCTGGTGTAAAAGGTCATTTATTTAGGACAGGATTTAACATAAACATCAATAACTTTGAACTGTATAACTCCCTTTTGCCCAAACTTAACTTAAAATGCTTCCCTATGCCCTTCACTCTCTCTTCCAATGGCTCTCTTCACATCTGCTCCCCTAGGCACTCCCCTATTCCTTTCATGCCCTCCTTGTTTGTAACATCCCACCCCCCCCATTCTGATCCTTCACCTCGTTTTTCCCCTTGGAAGGGGGACAAGCCCGCATCTGGCTCCCCCCCTTCCCCATTTTCTGCCAACCAGCAAAACCCACGTGCCGTTTTGCTACCCCACCCCATAAACCCCTTGTTTACGATACTGCCTCTTCCTTTTATTCCCTGATCCACAGATTCTCACCCCATAGGTTCTCCAACATCAACCTCAACTCCGTCAAATAGTACGCATTTCCTAATTGCGATAAGTGCACACCATCCTCTCTGAACAATGTCCCATCTTGTTCCTTAATGTCCTCATGCCTCAGTACCTTAATCCCTTGGGCCCAGCAAAATACCCTCATTGCTCTGTTCAGCTTTTTCCGAGCCCGCTCAATGGCTCCATGATTGATTGCCCCTCTCCATACCCGTCTGGGTACAAATTCCGTCCACACCAGACATGTCCTGCATAGTTTTTGCTTCAATAGCTCCAAGTCCTTCTGCATGAACTGAATCAATGTGAGCCCTGATTGCTTCACCAAATCATTTTCCCCCAAATGGATCAGTAATAAGTCCGGACATCCCCACTGCGGCAAGTTCCCCGTGATAAATGGAAGTAAACTCCCCCACCTCATGCCGCTCTTTCCCCACCAACGAACTTCGTGGTGTCTGCTGGGCAGTCCCATAGATCTGCCATAAATTTGTTTTTCTGTGAATTTCGCCGCCCAGTGAACGAATGAGTGACCGACCAGCCATGTCACCATCTTATCCTTCTGCGGCCCCGCCACGCATCCTGCAAAGAAAAAACACTATAACAACTGTGGTGAACTTCTAAACCCCCCCCCTCAACCTGTATTTCATCAAGACCTAACATAACGCTCACAGCATCTAGATTTCCATCTACCTATAGCTTTGATCATGGCCCAGTCCCAACCCAAATGAGCTGCCCCAATCCTGAAGGAATGCGTTCCAAAATCCTCTGCTCGCCGCCCCGTCCGTCCTAGTGCCATCCTCAAAACTTGCAACAACTGATAGCTAGTAAGTTTCTTGCCTAAACAACACCCCTGTTTCCCCGGCCACTCTCAACTTCTGTTTGAAAACCATCCACTCTTTCACCGGGCACGCTAGATCATCTCCTCCTTTTTCCAACCATACCCATTTCCCTTTACCTAACTGGTCCGTCTTGGACCACCTGAGCCATATCCCAAAGCTTTCCTTGTGCATGCAAACCTCTTTCACTTTCACACCAAATTCGTTCCCTACGCCCAACAATTCGGATACTCTAAACGCGCTGAAAAACATCCAAACCATGCACAACCTAAAAAGTCCTACTTCATACTCGTCCACACAACATACTGGCAAGACGTGCAACAGTTCTTGCAGTATCTCAAAAGTAATGGGTTCTCTTGCCATACTTGCCCCCCCGGCCCTGACCCTGCCCCAACCTTTCAACATTCTACCTAATAAATCATTACGCGCCGGATCCGTACCAAAAAAAAGTTTCCCATAGAATGAGACACCTGCCAACTTCCCTCCTATTGTGGCCGGGGATAGACCCTCCTTAATCAGAAACAGCACAAAGCATAAAGCCCGCGCCTCCAAAGCCTGCGATCCTTGTGCCCAAAAACTGCCCACAAATGCCTCAAAAGATTGAAACTCCAACCATGCGAACCTGTAACTTCGCCGCGTAGATACTGGTAAAGACATCTCCACCAGCCCCGAGATCATCATGTCCCCCACTCCCAAATGTCTGCCGGGACCGCAGTCTTGTTCCGTTCCGCTCCTGGCACCAACTCGCGAAAACGCCGCCACTGTGAATGAGATAGGGAGTCTGCAATCTCGTTGTAAACCCCCGGTATGTGTGCAGCTTTAAAGATAACATTGAGAGATAAACATTGCAGCATAAACTGTCGTAATAAACGCAAAACTCTGAGGTCCCTAGCCCTCTGTCTGTTAACCAATTCCACTACCGTCATGTTGTCTACCTGAAAAACCACTGTCCTGTTGGTTAATTCCCGTCCCCAGACTGCCAGTGCCACTTATAGTGGAAAAAACTTGAGGAATGCAATGCTCCTCCCCTGTTGTAACCATTGACGGGGCCATGTTTCAGCGCACCACTTCCTGTCCCAGTAGATGCCAAAGCCAGACGCCCCTGCCGCATCCGAAAATATTTGAACCTGCCAGACCGTATCCGAGTCACCAAAAGACATTGGTACCCCATTAAATTTCTTCAGGAAAATCTCCCATACCTTGATATCTTCTCTCAGGGACAAGGAAACTCTTATCCTATGATGAGGTAACACTGCACCCGACATGGACAGTCCCAATCGTCTACAAAACGTACGTCCTCCCCTCACTACCCTACACGCAAAATTGAGATATCCTAGCAATTTTTGTGCCGTTCGTAAGTCCATTTTGTGCAGTGTCCGCACAAATGCTAGACATTCCAGTATTTCCGCCACTTTTGACGCTGGCAATCTAGCCGCCATTGTTTCCGCATCTAATTCGATGCCCAAAAATGTCAAAATTGATAGCGGTCACTCTGTCTTTTCCGTGGCCAATGGCACTCCTGTCTGCAGCGCTAGCCTCTGAAAGGCTGCCAAAGCCTATCCACATGCTCCGGATGTGGCTGCCCCTACAAATAGAAAATCATCTAAATAGTGCATCACCGCCCTGTGGCCACTCGTCTTAACAAAAACTCACTGCAAAAAGGTGCTGAACGTTTCTAATAACGCACATGATATCGCACAACCCATAGGTAAAACCCTGTCCACATATATAGCTCCGTCCAACTGCATGCCTAAGAGGTCAAAATCTGCTGGATGAATGGGTAACAACCGAAAGGCTGATTGTATGTCACATTTAACCATTTCCGATTTTATCCCGCACCTCAAAACTAACTTCACCGCATCATCCACCGAGGCGTAAATTACCTTGGTCTCCTCTTGCGCGATAAAATCATTTACCAACGCACCTTCAGGCCATGACAGATGATGTATCAACCGAAACTCGCCCGGCGCTTTTTTGGGTGCCACCCCTAAAGGGGATATCATCAATTGATCAGTAGGCCAATCAAAAAACGGACCAGCTATTCTCCAGAGTGCTACCTCCTTCTCCAGTTTATCCCGTACTACCTGGGGCTGTTCCTTAGCAGACCGCAAATTGTCTGCCCACCTCCTCTGCCGGGGACCTTGATAACCTACCCTAAAACCTTCTCTAAAACCCCATTCCAATTGTCGAGCCTTATCCGCGTCTGGATACCTTTGCAGCCAAGGTAGCAACACTTCCAATCTAACTGGTGTAGGACCCTTTTGGAGCAGGAGCTCCTTGTGAGCCTCTTCCTCTCGCCGCCCTCCATTGTTCTGCAGGGCTGGTAAGGGAGAAACACTGAATGACTGGATGACGGCCCCCGCACTTGGAGCAATCATGTTTAAACCTACACTGTGCCCGTGAGCAGAAACCCTTGTTGAAGTTCCAATTAGCCCCCGTGTTGGGCACCGGCGTTTTTGTAGCAGTGCCCGCCCCTCCCGAGACGGGGCGTGCCTGAAAAGGCTTATAAATTACTGGCAGTCCACTCGCCGTATGAGTGGACGCCGATGCCTGTGCCGATGCCATCCATTGCATCCATAACTCCGGATCTACGTCTCCCCACGGCTTTTCAGGGTTTACGCTCACCCGGGCCCTAAACTCCTCATCATAACTCAGCCATGCAAACCCCCAAAAGTGCATCTGGGCCTTCCTAATAATGTCCAAGTATTTAAATAGTGCAATGGCCCTGTCTGGATATTTTTCGCAATATATACTGGCAAAGATAAGGAATGCGGACGTCCAATTGTCCATTGTAATAGGAACCCTGGGCCTGCGCGCTAACTCCCATTCCTCCTCTTTAGATCCGTCCTTGGCCTGTATGTCCCTGTGTAGTAGCTTAAACACATCTATGTATTCATGTTTCCAGATCCTCGTTTTAGTCTTTTTTGCGACGTGGGGCCCCAGGGGCATGGCCAAACCCATGTACGGAAGACGCTTCTTATGAACTCCCCCTTCCTTGTCCTCAGTGTTCGTGTCTTCTCCTGCCGTCTGACTACCTATCATTGTGACAGTGGTGGATGCCTCCTCCTTGTCCTTGGTCACGTCCCCCTTCTGTACTGAAACCACACCTGGAATCTCCAACACTGACCCATCGCCTATGCCTATGGATTTGCTAGTGCATGCAGCCCTTGTAACCCCCCCCGTCGCCCCAACTGACCACCATCTCCCCTTACCTCTGACCGTCTCCCCCAAGTTACACGGTGTTCTCCTCATCGCTCTGCCACGTGGCCTTGTTTGCCGTAATCCTGCTGGCCCTTCGGCCACGACGGTGTCCTGAAAAACAAAGGCAGAGGCAGGGGTTGCGCTGCACTTGCACCCACGCCCCCCCCTTCTTGACACTGCTCACCTCCTCATCTCGTATCTCTCCATCTTCCCAATCATCCCCATCTTCCTCATAGTCCAGTTTCAACTCTTCCTCGCCTATCCAGTCACCCTTGTTTTCAACATATCCCTTTGACTTTGTTGCCGGTGTTTCTGTTGGCCCTTGCCCCACATGGCGCACACCATAGTTATGATACCCACGCTCCCACGAATTAGAGAAGGGTGCCGCAGACCCCTCTATTGCTTCGGACCAACGCAGGTGGGCCGTATTGCGCCCAGTTGGCACCCACCTTCTCTTGCCAACCTCCGTTGCTGGCATCGTATTGCCTCTTCCCATGTGGCCGTAAGCGCCACTGGGGCTTCCTACGCCGACCCGCCCTTCGGCCGCACGAGCCTCTTGACCCCTCCCGCTTCCGTCTGCGGTATCCAAACCCAACTTCCTGCGCCTGACCCATCCTGCGGGGTGCCCCTCATGTCTGTGACTTCCCTACCCCTTTTGTTGACTTAGCAGCGTGTACCCGCTTCCTCCCTGTCCTTACATAACTGGGCCCACCTGGCCTCGGTTTCTGCCACAGCCCTACACTGCTTGCGGATTCTGGCTTCCAAATCCCATGCATCTGCCTGGTCCCATGTTCCTTGCGCGGCTGGTCCCGGGGTCCCCATCACCCCGGCCTCCTCACTTGTCTTGTGTTTTGCTGGTCTCGCCTGTCGCGGGGGGCTTGGGTCTGCCTGCCCCCCCCCTGGATTTCCCTGCACATATTTTCCCCGCTTTTTGGCTGGGGCCCGTGGCCAGTTGTGTTGTTGCCCCCCCCCCCTTGGGGCAGGACAAGTCTAAAGGGGTCTGGACACCACTGGGCCCCGGCACTGGCTGACCGCTCTCTTCCCCTAGTAACCCCGGGCCCTGCCCTGCCGTGCTGTCCCCTCTCCCCAGGAGGCCCGCCCGCTGCTGTACCATCGCAGTTTGGTCCTGTGGGCCCTGGGCCCGGGCCCTGTGTGCCCTGTGTTTCCCCGCTGAAAATCAAGGGGCTGAACGTGGTAGGTGTCCCCGTCCGCACCTCCGTTACCTGTTCCTGGGCCCCCGGCACTTCGTCCTTGTCCCCTTCGGAATCCTGCGACTCACATGCGGCGATTGCCGCCGCCACTCCGCTTGACGCCGCCCGTGTTGGACGGGTCATGCCAACCCAGGCCAGCTCTAACACCCCGGGCCTAAGTAAATCCGCCCGTCCGGCTTCCCCTAAAATACGGAGCGCGGCCCTAACAGCCTCTGCATCATGGCTGGTTGACATGTCGTTGCCCTGTCCCCCCCAACAATTACAACTGAGTGGGTTAAACCAGCACATGGCCCCCTTTGGCCTGGGCTGCCTGAACGTGCCTGTGCCCTCTGGCGTTGCTCCTTTGGTGTGCCGCCCCCAAGGTTGTGTCTGTAATATGAACAATATAATTTGTAGGCCCGCCCCCCACTGGGCCCCAAGATCCAAATGCCCCCTGAGTGGCTCCCCGCCGAGTATGCTTTTGCTACGGCAGTACTAATTGCGGGGCCCACCCGGCTCCACGTCACCTGTATTCCCTTGAGGCCTTGCCAGTTGTTTTTGGCCTCAATCGCGCTCCCGTGTGGTAAATGGGCTTGCCTGCCTGTGCGCAACTCGATCCAGCCCCCAGCCCTGCTAATCAACCAGACGCGCGCTCGGCCCTCCCTAAGCCCCAGGCTTGAAACAAAAAGAAAAACTAACGTGCGCACTTGCCTCGCAAAAACGGATGCCTGCAAAGCCGACCCCACCCTTCCACCCCCTTATAAACCCCTTCCCTAATCCCACCCCCACTTACCTCCAGACCAATCCGGCGCGCCCGCCCCACTACCTGTTCTCCCGAACAGGCCAGCGGAGAGACTAGAATGAGTCTCTCTCTCCACGGCCCCCCCATTCCACGTAGTGGCATAATAGTTTATTGTTTAATGTTAGGAATAAATGGCAACAGGCATGTGCTCAATGTTAAAGATATTTAACAGTGTGAAAAAACTAAAATATTTGAACTTAGTTACTTGTTTTGTACATGTAACGTTTGCGATCAACAAAATGTGAAATAAAAACAGTGGGGTAATGAATGGTGCCAGCTTTCACACAATATCTATATCGAATGGGGACTGATATTATTTCAGCATTATAAGTGCTAAGTCCTTATAACATTGGTTGTGATTACATATTTCTTGACAACTCCTTAGGGAGGAGAAATCAAGTTTCCCTCCCTCGATCTTAGTTTGCAACAAGGAATGTAGTGATGGGCTATCCATTATATGTATTACTGGCCCATATCATTGTGGAGTCTTGCTCAGATGTTCAGTATCTTGAATGTAATCCTTTGGTCCACTGGGAGGTGATGTGGTCTAATATTTTAGATTTGCGGTAGAGGTTGGCTGCTTAATTATGTTTTCTCTGATGCCTCTATATTTGTTTCTGAGGTGCACTTCACAGATTATGTTATAGTAGTCTAACCGAGAAAGAACAAGGTACCTGTTCAGTTCAACACAGTTCTTCATCTAGACACACTCCTCGGATCTTCTCATCATGATGATTTAGTGGTTTGGGTTTCTATTCATACCTGATTTGTTTGGTGAACAAGGTTTTTGACTTTCTAAGCCAGTGATAAGAAAGGGTTATTATTATCTCTGTCAGCCATATAAAAGGATGGAATCTGTGGTCCTTTCTACTCTTACATGAAAACGAGGGGTCCTTAAGATGTTAGGGAACATGGTACCCTGCCTCAAATGAGGAGGAGTCATTGTACATCAAACTGAGGGTCTGCTCACTGCATTTAAGATCAGGTGGACTACCATTTTATGCTGGCAGTGCCGTCTTGCTGGCTCTGCCAGTGGAAACTTTACACCGATGGCCCAACAAACATTAGACCATTGGTGTAAGTACCTCAAACAATCCACCCTATTTAGGGTAACAGTTCTGATGTATTTTTTTGTATCCAGTACTGCCAGGAAAAGGCTGTTCATCCCGAATGTGAAAAATATGGTCTAGGATTCTGGGAGAAAAACTCCCAGTTTGTAAGAATCTTTAGGGTTTTGTTTTTCAAAATTGAACTTCTGCTTACTGAGTTTGTTCTTCAAAAATAAAAAGTATACTTGGTGACTGCATGAAACATAACAAACCTAGAACACCTTCAGAGGCACAACTGTGATGACAGCTCCTCTACAGATCTGGAGATCTCTGCCAGGCTGGCTAGGAAAAAACCATACCAGTGACCCCATTCCATATTTCAAGACTTTCTAACAGTATGTTGTGATCTCCCATCTCATATAAGCCAAAGATTTTAAAAAGGATCAGAGTTTCTGGTTGCCCTTGGTCAATTCATGTAAGCTGGTCTTTCCTGAGTTTGACCGAGTAGGTCTTGAAAACTTGAAATCTGATTGTCAATCATGAAGTGTGTTGGGTGCCTGGAGCTGGTTCCTGGCTCATCCTCTACTTGGAAATTGTGATTTTTATATGGGGTAAGAATCTACTAGATTCCTAGACTCTGCCTCTGATTTGTTTCAACAGAAGATAGACTGAAAGTTAAAGGCCTTCAGGGATGGCAGATATGATTTACCCTGATGGCCTTTCATTTTGTGAGCAGCATCATCTGAGATGTCAAGTAACTTAGATTTAATTACTGTAGGAAATGGGTTCCGCCCATTTAATACCCTTAAATTTTAGTTTTATGAGTACCCGATTTTGGACATTTGCTGGTATTTGGTCTCGCCACCTGAGCCTCACTCATGGTAAATTCTGTGGAAATGGATTGAGAGTGCTAACCGCCAATGTCTGCCTTTTAAGATAAGGCTGCTGCAGTGCAGCGAGGGAAAGAGCCTCAGGACTGGTTACAGATGAACACCCGAGCATACTTGTGCACATGTGCAGACTGTGTTGTGACACTACCATATGGCTCAATCCAGTACCTGCGCACCTATAACCTGTCTTAGACCCTTTAGGGACTGGTCCTGACTTGGTATAGGCCCGTATAATTTGAGTGGACAGTCATAGAGTAGGTCTCTAGGGGGCTCTCATTGCATTATAACTTATGGCCAAATTTTGAGCCACCACTCAGTTTGTAATACTTGGGCCTAGAGACACCAGTCATAAAGCAATTAAATTTTAGGGTAAACATGGACATCAAGTGCAGATCTACTGTCACTCTTGCAATAACTGTACACCTTGTGGCACTTTGCAAATTGTAAAATGTCCTTCGCTCAGCCATATTCACGATATAGGTCTTTGTCCCCTCAGTGGGCCAATTTCATTACTCTGCTGGGCCGCAGAAGGATCAAAGGCCTCCTGGTATGATAAAGCCATTAATAAAGCTTGGCATAGTTCCTGGGAAACAATGGGGTGGGGAGGAAATCTGCATGTGTTAGTTAACTCTTCACAATGCACCTGGCTCAGGAAAGCACAAACCCATAGAAAAAAAGAAGGAAGGCAAGACCTGTGGAGCCCAACACTGTAGATGCTCCCCTCTGGAGTTTTGGTGGGAATAGATCAGGCAGCTCTGTCCATTGTGAGCCGGAGGCTCCCAGCGAAGGTCTTTTCATAGACCACTTGAAATGACCATCTTTAAATGTCCCAAAATGCTGTGCAGGATGGTGAGGGCAGGGGTGCCACCCTAGCATTTGCCTGAGGTACCTGCCATCCAGAAATGTCCATCACATTTTAAAACCTCTACACAAGGTAGAAACACTTGAGAAGGTATAGGACACTGGAATGGGTAGCCTACTGGGGGCCCCTGGAGGGTTCTCTGTGGACTTCTAAAGACTGACCATTGAGTCCACCGTTTACACATATGTGCCCTGCAATTAACCATGAGGCTGTAGGACCTGGAGAGTGTGACAGAAAGGGTGCTCTGCCTGTTGGCTCTGGAGGGGCTGTGGAAGGTGCCCTCCCCCTCCCAAATAGAAGAGGGTATCAGGAGCCCAGGCAGAGGAAAGGTCTGGTGAAGGGATCCTTAAAAATCAAGCTCCCATATTATGAAAACGGAAATTCTCTGAATTTTACACACCCTTACTCACTATGGGGGTCATTCCAACCCTGGCGGTCGGTGTTAAAGCGGCGGCAAAACCGCCAACAGGCTGGCAGTAAAAAAAATGCAATTCCGACCCTGGCGGAAACCGCCAACAGAGACCGCCACTTTAACACACCGCCCGCCACGGCGGGACAAACAAACAGTTCGGCGGTCACCGCCAACAGACAGGCGGGAGACAATGTACCGCCCACCCTATCACAACCCACCAATCCGCCACCTTTTCCAGGGCGGTAGCCCCGCCGATAAAAACACGGCGGAAACAGACATTTCAAACGGAAAACGCTCACCTCCATACACCCCACGAGGAATCTGGACAGCATGGAACCCGAACTCCACATCCTACCAGCCATTGTCTTCCTGCTCCACTACCAGGAGCACGAACTCCGGCGCAGAAGACAACGGTGAGTACTGCTCCTACGACACAGGGGAGGGGGAGGCAAAAAATTACGGGGACACACATATGCGACACACCCACCCTCACCCTCACCCACTACAACACACACATCAATGCATAGCAACACATCACAGTTACCCCCCCAAACCCCCTGGAAGAATGCAAAGACAAAAGGAAATGATTATGAATTTAGAATTATATTGTAAGACTGAGTATAAAATATATCACACATCTATAACTTTATATACATAAATTGTCCAGTCCAATATGTGTATCTGCCATTGTTCGTGGGCCACTGGGCCAAAACACATGGGCAAAGCCCACACAGGATACCTGCCTCCAACGGAGAGAACACTGCAGGGGCATCAGATAGGAAATCTACAGGCACCTCAGGGGGAAGGGAAGGGGGGGCACCTCAGCAAGATGAGTCCACGACGCCAGATCCACGAGAGGCCTCCATGGCCACTGTGCCATCCTGGGGAGTGCAAAGCCACAGTCTCTCAAGTCTCTACAGTGGGTGGGTTGCCCACTGGACCATCCTGGGGAGTGCAAAGCCACAGTCTCTCAAGTCTCTACAGTGGGTGGGTTGCCCACTGTGCCATCCTGGGGAGTGCAAAGCCACAGTCTCTCAAGTCTCTACAGTGGGAGGGTTGCCCACTGTACCATCCTGGGAGTGCAAAGCCACAGTCTCTCAAGTCTCTACAGTGGGTGGGTTGCCCACTGTGCCATCCTGGGGAGTGCAAAGCCACAGTCTCTCAAGTCTCTACAGTGGGTGAGTTGCCCACTGTTCAATCCTGGGGAGTGCAAAGCCACAGTCTCTCAAGTCTCTACAGTGGGTGGCTTGCCCACTGTGCCATCCTGGGGAGTGCAAAGCCACAGTCTCTCAAGTGGATTACAGTCTCCACTGGTACTGGATGTGGACTAGTGCCCAGAGTGCTTCGTGCAGGCCTGCCTGACACAGATGCGGGCCTGCCCCATCCGCCAATGGGCCAGCGGTTCTTAAGTTGAAGGGACCAGTTCAGCGGTTCTTGAGACGGCGGTGCCCAGCGGAGCGGTGCTTGAGACGGCGGTGCCCAGCGGAGCAGTGCTTGAGATGAAGGGCCCAGTTCAGCAGGTTCTTGAGACGGCGGTGCCCAGCGGAGCGGTGCTTGAGACGGCGGTGCCCAGCGGAGCAGTGCTTGAGATGAAGGGCCCAGCGCAGCGGTTCTTGAGACAGCGGTGCCCGGCGGAGCGGTGCTTGAGATGAAGGACCCAGCGGAGCAGTGCTTGAGATGAAGGGCCCAGTTCAGCAGTGCTTGAGACAGCGGTGCCCAGCGGAGCGGTGCTTGAGATGAAGGGCCCAGTGGAGCAGTACTTGAGATGAAGGGCCCAGCGGAGCAGTGCTTGAGATGAAGGGCCCAGTTCAGCGGTTCTTGAGACGGCGGTGCCCAGCGGGGCGGTGCTTGAGACGGCGGTGCCCAGCGGAGCAGTGCTTGAGATGAAGGGCCCAGCGCAGCGGTTCTTGAGACGGCGGTGCCCAGCGGAGCGGTGCTTGAGATGAAGTGCCCAGCGGAGCAGTGCTTGAGATGAAGGGCCCAGCGGAGCAGTGCTTGAGATGAAGGGCCCAGTTCAGCGGTTCTTGAGACGGCGGTGCCCAGCGGAGCGGTGCTTGAAATGAAGGGCTCAGCGGAGCGGTGCTTGAGATGGCGGTGGACAGCGGAGCAGTGCTTGAGATGAAGGGCCCAGTTCAGCGGTTCTTGAGACGGCGGTGCCCAGCGGGGCGGTGCTTGAGACGGCGGTGCCCAGCGGAGCAGTGCTTGAGATGAAAGGTTCCAGCGCAGCGGTTCTTGAGACGGCGGTGCCCAGCGGAGCGGTGCTTGAGATGAAGGGCCCAGCGGAGCAGTGCTTGAGATGAAGGGCCCAGTTCAGCGGTTATTGAGACGGCGGTGCCCAGCGGAGCGGTGCTTGAGATGAAGGGCCCAGCGGAGCAGTGCTTGAGATGAAGGGCCCAGCGGAGCAGTGCTTGAGATGAAGGGCCCAGTTCAGCGGTTCTTGAGACGGCGGTGCCCAGCGGAGCGGTGCTTGAGATGAAGGGCCCAGCGGAGCAGTGCTTGAGATGAAGGGCCCAGCGGAGCAGTGCTTGAGATGAAGGGCCCAGCGGAGCAGTGCTTGAGATGAAGGGCCCAGTTCAGCGTTTCTTGAGACGGCGGTGCCCAGCGGAGCGGTGCTTGAGATGAAGGGCCCAGCGGAGCAGTGCTTGAGATGAAGGGCCCAGCGGAGCAGTTCTTGAGATGAAGGGCCCAGTTCAGCGGTTCTTGAGACTGCGGTGCCCAGCGGGGCGGTGCTTCAGACGGCGGTGCCCAGCGGAGCAGTGCTTGACATGAAGGGCCCAGCGCAGCGGTTCTTGAGACGGCGGTGCCCATCGGAGCGGTGCTTGAGATGAAGGGCCCAGCGGAGCAGTGCTTGAGATGAAGGGCCCAGCAGAGCAGTGCTTGAGATGAAGGGCCCAGTTCAGCGTTTTTTGAGATGCCGGTGCCCAGCGGAGCGGTGCTTGAGATGAAGGGCCCAGCGGAGCGGTGCTTGAGATGGCGGTGCCCAGCGGAGCAGTGCTTGAGATGAAGGGCCCAGTTCAGCGGTTCTTGAGACGGCGGTGCCCAGCGGGGCGGTGCTTGAGACGGCGGTGCCCAGCGGAGCAGTGCTTGAGATGAAGGGCCCAGCGCAGCGGTTCTTGAGACGGCGGTGCCCAGCGGAGCGGTGCTTGAGATGAAGGGCCCAGCGGAGCAGTGCTTGAGATGAAGGGCCCAGCGGAGCAGTGCTTGAGATGAAGGGCCCAGTTCAGCGGTTCTTGAGACGGCGGTGCCCAGCGGAGCGGTGCTTGAGATGAAGGGCCCAGCGGAGCAGTGCTTGAGATGAAGGGCCCAGCGGAGCAGTGCTTGAGATAAAGGGCCCAGTTCAACGGTTCTTGAGACGGCGGTGCCCAGCGGAGCGGTGCTTGAGATGAAGGGCCCAGCGGAGCAGTGCTTGAGATGAAGGGCCCAGCGGAGCAGTGCTTGAGATGAAGGGCCCAGTTCAGCGGTTCTTGAGACGGCGGTGCCCAGCGGAGCAGTGCTTGAGATGGCGGTGCCCAGCGGAGCGGTGCTTGAGATGGCGGTGCCCAGCGGAGCAGTTCTTGAGATGAAGGGCCCAGTTCAGCGGTGCTTGAGATGAAGGGCCCTGTTCAGCGGTGCTTGAGATGAAGGGCCCTGTTCAGCGGTGCATGAGACGGCGGTGCCCTGTTCAGCGGTTCTTGAGACGGCGGTGCCCTGTTCAGCGGTGCTTGAGATGAAGGGCCCAGTTCAGTGGTTCTTGAGATGAAGGGCCCAGTTCAGCGGTTCTTGAGACGGCAGGGCCCAGCAGAGCGGTGCTTGAGATGAGTGTGCAGGTCAGCGAATCCGGCCATGGCATGGATGTCACTCGCCACCTGACATGTGGGTGGCGGGGCCTTCCTGCCCATCTGTCTGGTAGCTTGTGGGGCCCTCCTGGGCTGCAGTACCGGGCCTGTGGGTGTCCTTCTGCCCACCTGGGACGTGGCTTGCGGGGCCCTCCTGGGCTGCAGTACCGGGCCTGTGGGTGTCCTCCTGCACACCTGGGATGGGGCTGGTGGGGCCCTCCTGGCCAGCTGGCCTGCTGCCGGACTTGTCGGGCGTGCTACCCTTCCCACCCTTCCCTGTTCGCCTGTGGCCCTTTCCCACCTTTGGCGGTGTGCCAGGTGGCACCGACTTCCTGCCGGAGCCAATGTAGGGATTTTTGTCCCTGGTGTCTTTGGTCTCTCGCGCCGGGCACTGGCAATCTTCGGATGCTTTTCCGGGGGTGGGCTGGCCGTGCCTTGGCTCCTAGCTGAACTGGCTGCCCTTGAGGGTGGGGGACTCCACAGTCTATGGCAAACAGTCTTTACAGGTCCCGGTTTTGTGGTGGCTGAGGTGCTGATTGGAGTCTTATGAGATGGACGGGGTGGGGGAGTTGTTGGAAAGAGGTCAAGTTTGGAAAAGAAAAGCAATTTGGAAAGAGAGGGACGGGTAGGTGTAGTGGGTATGGGAGTGGAGGAAGAGGATGTGGTTGTAGGAGTGTGAAGTCTGGTGTCTTTGGGTGCATGTGCTTGGGCTGGAGGCTGTTGTGAGGTGGATGGCTGTTGGGTGGGTGGCTGCCTGCGTTTGTGTAGTTTGGAAGAGGGGGTGACAGACACACTGGGAGAGGACACAGGGGACGTGTAAATGGTAGTGGGGGTGGTGACTGCACGTGTGCGGAGTGTTCTGGTGGGTGTGCTGGTGATGGACGTAGTGGCTGAAGATGTTGTGCATGCAAGTGTGAGTGGAGACATCACAGGGAGGGAGGAGGGAGACGAGGAGGAGGGGGACACAGTGGAGGCAGTGGGTGTTGGTATGTCTGCATGTGGATGTTGCTTGTGTGAATGCTTGTGTGATGTGTGGTGCTTATGTCTGGATGAGCTTCCCTTGGATGTTGAGGTGTGTGCAGGCTGGTCTGATGGTGTGTCTGGGATAGGCAGAGGTACAGGGGATTGGGTCTGGGTGGAGGAAGTTGGAGGGGGAGGCTAGAGACAGGGACAATGGCTGCCGTCAGTGCTGAGGCCAGAGCGTTGAGCGATCGCTGATGGGCAGCCTGACCCGAATGAATGTCCTCCAGGTATGCATTACTCTGGTGCACCTCCCTTTCTACACCCTGGACGGCATTCAAAAGGGTAGACTGCCCAACAATGATGGTCCTCAGGAGGTCAATGACCTCCTCACTGAGGGCAGCAGGGGTGACAGGGGCAGGGCCTGAGGTGCCTGGGGCGAAGGAGATGCCCACCTTCCTGGGTGAGCGGGCACGGGGCAAACCCTGAGGGGCTGCTGGGAGGGCGGTGCTGGTGCGCTGGGTGGCGGCTGTACCTGTTGTTGCGGGGGGCACGGATGTTGCCGCCACCACAAGGGAGCTCCCTTCAGAGGACGAGTCGCTGTCACTGACATCAGCACGAGTCCCCGCTGTGGAGCTCCCCTCGCCCTCCGTCCCACTGGTGTATTCGGACTCCGTTGCATGGCCCTCCAGGGCCATGTGGGATGCAGCTCCCTCGTGCTCCGATGCCACTTCTCCTCCGCCTGATGATGCTAATGCACACATGAACAGGAAGACCACAAAAAAGGGGGGGGGGGAGAAAATAAAGACATGTTGAGTGCATGCATTGGCGACACCGTTGGCGGAGAGGACAGACACAGAAGCCCCCTGCACTACGCCGCGCACTTGGGGTCCACTACGCAATCCGTGGGACATGGCCTACAAGCCTATGGATGACAACTGCACACATAGATGACACAGGGCCATGGATACCTGTACTTGGCACCCTACAGAGGTGGGGGGCGGGGGCACAGGGCCATGCCTTACGGAGGGGCCTAGCCTACAGAAATCGCCCTGGCCTAGGGATACCCACAGCCCTCCTCCCCCACCCAGACACCTCCACTGCGCACAAAGTCAGCAGAATGTATTTGTACTCACCCCCTTGTGTCTGCTGTGATGTCCTCACGCACCCATCCAAATCGGGGTAGGCCACCGCCAGGATCCGGGACATCAGGGAGGTCAAAGTACGACTGGCACCCCTCCTACGTTGGGAGGCCATCCCCAGCTGAGCTTCCGCCGTCTTCCTGCTCCAGCGTCGGATGTCCTCCCACCTCTTCCGGCAGTGGGTGCCCCGTCTGTTGTGGACCCCCAGGGTCCGGACGTCCTTGGAGATGGTACGCCAAATAGCGACTTTCTGGTGGGCGCTGACCTATGTGACATGTACAGGGAGAGAAAAATTTTCATCACCTTCTGCATGCTCGATGTGAGTGGCCCCCCATCCCCACCCTTGCCATGTGGCACATGCTCTCATCTGTTGTTTGATGCATGCCTCAATCGCTCCCCTCCCCACCATCTTTCATCCACCCCACTCAACCCAGGCATTGCCCACTAAGCATGGTCCCTGTGTACTTACCTGTTGGTCTGGAGGACCGTAGAGTAGCGCATACTGGGGGAGGACCCCATCGACAAGTTTCTCCAACTCCTCCGCAGTGAAGGCAGGGGCCCTTTCCCCAGTCGCATGAGCCATTGTCTCTTCCAGACCGAGGTCACAGCAGCACTTGCAGTGTAGGTCCTCTACTGTGGAAGATCAGGTATCGAGTGATTAAGCAGATAGAAAATGGCGGTCACGCCCACGGCGGTGCGTACCGCGACCGCCAGCGCACATCGTCATTGGCTCCTGAAACCCATACGGTTCAATGTTAACCAATACGGCTTTGCGCCGCGGTCTTCGACCGCCTACCGCCACTGTGTGCCACGCCAGCGCATTGATCTCACATCCCACTGTCGCACTTAACAGGTCAGGCAGCCGCCATTTCAAGGGCCCACATGGCTTAATTTCTACTGCGTCACACATACCTAGGCCTTGCATCAACACTCATACAAACCTTTCAATGCATTGGGAATCGTGTTATGTGCAAGCTGTGGTTACGTACCTGTGGGTTGATTGACTCTGTGCTCGCTGTTGTCCTTCATAGGCATCGTCCGCTGGAACATGCGAGGAGATGGAGGAATCTTCCCGTGTACAGACCGCTAGTGGACCTGTCGACAATGGAGGAACGACATGTCATACTGACATACATGCTTGACCGAGCCACTATACAGGAACTGTGTGCCCAGCTGGAGCCAGACCTGATGTCACCCATCCGCCAACCCACAGGGATCCCCCCTCTAGTGCAGGTGCTGTCAGTGCTCCATTTCTTAGCAAGTGGGTCTTTTCAAACAACAGTGGCCATATCATCAGGGATGTCCCAGCCCATGTTTTCTAAGGTGTTGTCCAGAGTGTTGTCTGCCCTGCTCAAACACATGAGGAGCTACATCATTTTCCCTGAGGTGGGGGATTTGGTTACAGTGAAAGGAGACTTCTATGCCCTTGGACATATTCCCAACATCATTGGTGCCATTGATGGGACACATGTTGCTTTGGTCCCCCCCAGCAGGAGTGAACAGGTGTACAGGAACCGGAAGAGTTATCATTCCATGAATGTACAGATGGTGTGTTTGGCTGACCAGTACATCTCCCATGTTAATGCCAAGTTCCCTGGGTCAGTGCATGACGCCTACATCCTGCGGAATAGCAGCATCCCGTATGTGATGGGTCAACTCCAGAGGCACCGGGTGTGGCTATTAGGGGACTCGGGTTACCCCAACCTGTCATGGCTATTAACCCCAGTGAGGAATCCCAGGACAAGGGCAGAGGAAAGGTACAATGAGGCCCATGGGCGGACTAGGAGGGTGATCGAGCGAACCTTCGGCCTCCTGAAGGCCAGGTTCAGGTGCCTCCATATGACTGGTGGATCCCTAATGTACTCACCAAAGAAGGTGTGCCAGATCATCGTGGCCTGCTGTATGCTTCACAACCTGGCTTTGCGATGCCAGGTGCCTTTTCTGCAGGAGCATGGTCCAGATGGTGGTGTTGTAGCAGCTGTGGAGCCTGTGGAGAGTGAAGAGGAGGAAGCCGAAGAGGACGACATAGAGAACAGGAAACAGTAATACAGCAGTATTTTCAATGACACACAGGTATGAGTACACACCAGCATATTACATTTACTTAAAGACTCCTACCTCTCTACTGTCTGACTTTTTCCCCCAGTGTATGGTAACTGTGTTGTGACTTTCCCTTCCGTTTTCAGAGATATGGGCCCCACTGCGTGACATCTGCTTTGTTTCCCCATGGACTACAGCTGTGTGACAGCGGTTTGTTGGCATCACAATGTGAATGAACATTTTGGCACGGTCATGTCTAATACATTTGTTCTAAATCAAAGCCAGACTCCAGATTGTTTTGTGCAATAAGTGTGTTTATTCAAGTGCTCAAAATTGGATGGGTGGTTGAAAATCAGTGAGGGGTGATGGTGGAGGATTCTCCATGGCAGAGTCCAGACTATCAGTATCACAGGTGCATTGTCCAAATGCCTGTGGAAAGTGGAGCTGGGGCAGTTTAAGGTTGGACAGGGTGACAATGTGGGACAGTGGGATGACAATCAGGGCGGTATCCTTTGCTGGCGGGGGTCTTGACATCTTACTCTGTCTTCTTCCTGGATCTCAGGGCCCGCTTGCGGGGTGGTTCTCCTTCTGCAGGGGGTGGGGTTCTGGTGGCCTGTTGGTCTTGTGTCGGGGCCTCCTGTCCACTAGCGCCGGCAGAGGTGGTAGGCAGTTCTTGGTCCATGCTAGTGTCAGGGGCCCTTTGAGGTGCCACATTGTCCCGAAACTGATGTTTCTTAGTTCCTCCCTGAACCCCATATACTGTTGCTCCTGCAGAAGCTGGATCTCCTGAAACCTGGCCAGGACCGTCGCCATCGTCTCCTGGGAGTGGTGGTATGCTCCCATGATGGAGGAGAGGGCCTCGTGGAGAGTGGGTTCCCTGGGCCTGTCCCCCCCCTGTCGCACAGCAGCCCTCCCAGTTCCCCTGTTTCCATGGGCCTCTGTCCCCTGAATCGTGTGCCCACTACCACTGCCCCCAGGTCCCTGTTGTTGTTGGGGTGTTGGGTTAGCCTGGGTTCCCTGTAGTGGTGGACACACCGCTGATTGACGTGTCCTGGGGACAGAGGTATGGGCCCGCTGGGTGGGTGCTGTGCTGGTGTTTCCAGAGGGGGGAAGGTCTGCTGTGGCCTGTGGCTGTGTGAGGGGAACCGACTGTCCCGAGGTCCCCGATGGACCGGGCTGGTCATCTAGATCCAGGGAGACAGAGCTGCTGTCCTCACTGTGGGCCTCTTCTGGGGGTGGAGTGGACATTTGTGGACCCTCCTGCGTGGTGACCTGGCGTTCGGGTCCTGCAGGGGTATAAAAGTATGGTTATTGCTTCTGTGTGTGCCATAGCGTGCAATGGGTGGGTGCCTGTGTACCCCAGTGCTGGCATTCCTTTGTGGGGGCTGTTGTGACGGTGGTTTGGGGGGGGGTTGTATGTGTATGTGCAGTGGGCACGCTTTGGTGATGGGTGTCCATGCTTTGTGGACGCATGCAGGGCTAGGTGTTGGGCTGGGTGGGTTGTGATGGTGAGACATTTGCAAGGAGTAGGTGTGATGGGGGTGGGGGTGAGGGTGGGGGTATGAGTTGGCATGCAGGTGGGGTGGGGGGATGAAGTAGTGAAGATGAGACTTACCAGAGTCCATTCCTCCAGCTACTCCTGCGAGGCCCTCAGGATGCAGGATGTTCAAGACCTGCTCCTCCCATGTTGTAAATTCTGGGGGAGGAGGTGGGGGTCCGCCGCCAGTCCGCTGCACCGCAATGTTGTGCCTGGATACCATGGAACGCACCTTCCCCTGTAGGTCGTTCCACCTCTTCCTGATGTCCTCCCGATTTCTTGGGTGCTGTCCCACAGCGTTGACCCGGTCCACTATTCTGCTCCATAGCTCCATCTTCCTGGCAATGGTGGTGTGCTGCACCTGTGCCCCGAACAGCTGTGGCTCTACTCGTACAATTTCCTCCACCATGACCCTGAGTTCATCATCAGAGAACCTGGGGTGTCTTTGCGGTGCCATGGGGTGGTGTGGGTGATGTGTAGGGTGAACTGTGTGGTGCTAAGTGTGGTGATGTGTATTGTTGTGTTGTGTGAAGTGTGTGCAAATATTGCTGGGTGACAGTGAATTGGGCGTCTGGGTGCTCGGATGTCTTTTCTCGGTGCGTGTTCATGAATCTCTAGGAGTGGAGGTTTGTGGGTGATGTGGGTGTGTATTTTATATTGTAATGGGTGTGTGGGAGTGGTGTGTTTATGTGTATCAGGTGTGTGTATTTTGAATTGTCCAATGTAGTAGTGTTTTGTACAAGTGTGTGTATTTTGAGCACGGCGGTGTGTACCGCCAATGGTATAACGCGGTTGAAAGACCGCCGCGTGGATTTGTGTGTCGTGATAGTGTGGGCGTATTTCTGTTGGCGTGACGGTGGAGGTTTGGTCATCGCCAGGTTCTCGCTGGCCTTTGGTGTGGCGGACTTTTGTGGATGTCTGTATTTTGGCGGTTTGCCTGTTGTGGGTCAGAATGACCGTGGCGGTTTACCGCGGCTGCGGTGGTGTTATGGCAGTCTTCTGAACGGCGGTAAGCGCCTTTTACCGCCGAGGTTGGAATGACCACCTATGTCTGATAGGCTCCAAAGGCATTAAAACACATGCAGTAGGTGTCACCCTGATCTTTAATGCATCTCTGTAACTGAAGCCAGAAAGTCTTCTGAAGCTCTCATTCATATGCACACATTCTTTAGAAATCTAGTCAAAATGCCAAAGAATTCCTGCATACATATCTACACTTAGTCCCAGGAAATGACTAAGAATGAAGGCTTAATACACATAACCATATTCTCTTTTTAAATCATTCACTACTTTGACATTCTGTCACCGGAAATCTGTCCCAAAGTGGTAACAATCTTCTGGGTACCTATGAATAATTCCTACATATGTAAAAGTAATATGGTGTAATCAAAACACAATTAAAACAAATTAGGTCTAAGGTAAACGACTTCTAAAACAAATCATGAGAACCAACATGGGTATAATAACAAAAAGAAGCCAGAAGTGGCATCGCCTGTGTAAGAAATCAATATGGCAGATCACACAAAGTTCAACAGTGTTGCTTACGAATTCCTCCAAAGCTGGTGCCTCCTTTATTTTACTTTCATTCATGAAAGAAGCATCAAGCCGAATCCAGTACATACATAACTATGAATTTGTAATTTACATTTCAGAACTTTATATTAATACATAGCTCAGTTAATCTAAGCACCGATAGCTGAATCATTTGCCCACAAAATACATTCATTATTTGATGATTTCTTCAATAGTTCCTTAATAATGATCCCACTCTATTTGACTACTCTTTGCCTGGCTTCAATATCTTCAAGAACAACCAGCACCACTAAAGTCCATTCTAGCAATCCATTTGGCTACTGGCAGCCAGTCCTTGTAATCTTGCTTTCCACCCTTTACATCAATATAATTTGCTATCTAGATGGTACACGGAAAGCAGCCTAACTAGCCATTGATGATGGGTGGGGGGATGCGGTTTAAGCCAGGCTAAGGCAATGAACATGTGAGCTGCTTCAATGGACACAAAGATAAAACATTGTTTCCCTGGGTCCTTTATGGATCTCTCGTCATTGCCAAGCAGAATTAGCTGTGTCATCATTAAAACATGTTTGTTAAGCAACAATCTCAAATACTGGTTGAGCCATTCCTTGAGGGCCTTCAGCTTTAAACAGTTGCAAAACATATGTACTAAGTCTGCATCATGACTACTGCAGCAAGGGCAGCTAGACTCTGGCCTTTTCCCCATCTAGCAAGTTTAGCTGGCATATTATAGAGATTGAATATTGGTTTATAGTGCTAGGCCTTCAATCCTGCTGAATAGCACCATCTGACCCATCTCCGGCAATTTTCAAAAGTTTGTCCTTTTAGCCACTAGTCTTCTATCCCAATTACCAGCTTGGTTTTCCAGGTCACCTGGCATTAAATCAATGAAAACTTTATAAATTTGACTGGCCTTTCCACCTTCAGAGAGGTCCAGTTGATCCAATAAAATTACTTGATCCATAGTCCTTTCATCTCTTCCTATTTTTGATACAAACTTCCTTAGCTGCAAATACTTAAACAGCCTCATTTTGTCAGTCCAAATTCAAATTACAATTCCTCAAATAAGCATATTTGATCCTGTTTAAAAAAATCCCCTAATCTCTCTATTCCTGCTATTTTCCCAAGTGAAGCAGCTCTTATCATGGAATACATTTGGGATGATTGATGAGCGCCAAAGAGGGGTATAGTAATTGTAATGCCCTATGTTCAGCTTCTGCTTTACCAGCACCCAGATCTAATGTCCAGCCTTTAACACCTTAAGTTTAACTTTCGTAGCATAGCTTGGTTCGACATTACTTAAAAAGCAAGCTTTTGCCTCAGCTCCCATTACCAGGTCATAAATGGATGACAATTCCCCAAGCCCTAGATCTCTGCTTGCCTGCCAGGAACTAAGACCCCATATGCTGTAACATTGCTGCCCAATAATAATATCTGAAGTTAGGCACTGCCCAGCTACCTCTAGCCCTGTGAAGCATCAAATATTTTAGAGCTCTCCTGGTCCTTTTATATTCTCATATGAAACTACTGCTTATTGCCTTAATGTCCTTAAACCATTGCTGGTCTGTTTCCAAAGAGATAGAGGATCTTCGGTAGCATCAACATTTTGATTACGTTGTAGTGACGTATTAGTGTTAAATGCAAGTTGTTGATCTCTTCAAGATCCATCTTGCTTTTAGTCAGCATAAGAGCAAGGTTTAATCACACAATGTTTTCCACTCTTTCTGTTATGCTGAAACCCAAGTATGTCACATCATCAATTCTACACTTATCTTCCGTTTGAATTTCTCTATTGACAATTATTTGGGTCATGCTCTTAATCAGGTGATAGCGAGCAATTTTTCCAAACTTTTCCATTTCACTTTCTACCTTGCTCATAGCCCCTACAGGGTCGGGTGTTACTAGTGCAATGTCATCCGCATGTGGCAATATCTTAATTTTAGTTCCATATACCACTACAGGGCTAATTAGGACAGCCTCCTCAAGTCTTCCTATCACTGGGTCAATATATAAGGCAAATAGAAGGAGTGAACAAGGGCATCCCTGCCTCATCCCTCTTGTGATCTGGATCTTATCCGATTCTCTCCCCTTTATTTGCAATCTTGCCATTGGTTTGAAGTATAGTGCCTGAGCAGCAGTGATAAAACCAGGGCCTATCCCATTCCTGTTGAGTAGCAACCATAGATAATCCCATGAGGCCCGATCAAAAGCCTTTTCAGCGTGAAGCAGAATCATAGCCATAGGAAACTTTAATGCCACAGCCGCTTCGAACAACGTAATTGCCTGCCTTACATGATTAGTGGCCTTCTGTCCGGGATAAAGCCATGCTGCTAGGGTGACACCATTTTGGCTATAACATTACTCAGCAGTGTCCCAAATATCTTATAGTGTGGACCTGATTACAACTTTGGCGGAGGGAGTTAATTCGTCCCAAATGTGACGGATATCCCGCCCACTGTATTACGAGTTCCATAGGATATAATGGACTCGTAATACGGCGGGTGGGATATCCGTCACATTTGGGACTGATTAACCCCCTCCGCCAAAGTTGTAATCAGGCCCTATATCTTTGCCTCACTGTTAGTCAATGAGATAGGCCTCAATGAGCCTGGATTCAATAGGGGCTTCCCCTTCTTGAATACCCCTAGTCACTGTACATGAGGCTGGGTCCAGGGGTCCTCTCTAGGGATCGAGAAAAGTATTAGCCAAGACCCCCCTCCCCCACCAGTTTAAAATTGAGGACCTTGTGGAACTCCAGTGGAATCTTATCGGGTCCTGTAGCCTTCCCGTTGTTAAAGAACTAAGGGCCAGATGTAGCAAGGTCCGAATTTGCGATTTGGAAATTGCGAGTCGGTGCGACTCGCATTTTCCGAATCGCAAATTTGGATGCAGAACGGTGTCTCAGACACCGTCTACGACTCGCTATGGGGTCGCAAAGACCCATCTCATAAATATTAATGAGGTGGGTTGCATTTTGCGACCCTATAGCGAGTCCCTGCACTCACAGGGATGGTGGCCTGCTGAAGTCAGCAGACCTCCTTGTCTGTGACTGCTTTTTCAATAAAGCAGTTGTATTTTTTTATTTTGCAGCCCGTTTTCCTTAAAGGAAAACAAGTTGCAAAATAAAAAAAATAACTAAACCATTTGGTTTCGTTTTATCAGTGTAGGCAGTGGTAAATTGGACCACTGCCTGCTCTGAAAAAACCTTTTTGCCCACATTCACAATGGGGACCCCTTCCCTTTTGCGAATGAGTTACCACCAGTGTGACACTGGTGGTAACTGCAAATTGCAATGCGAGTCGCAAATAGGAAGGGGACAACCCTTCCTATTTGCGAGTCGCATTCACAATTTGCGAGTCGGTACCGACTCGCAAATTGTGAATGTGCATCGCAGAAGGCTGTTTGCATGGCGCAAACTGCGATTTTCGCAGTTTGCACCATGCAAACGGCTTCCTACATCTGGCCCTAAGTGCTAATTTAATTTCCTCCAGGGTATTTGGGCCAGCCAAGACTGCCTGTTCCTCTGCATCTAACCCTGACTATTAACTAAGTTTAGATATTGCCTGACATCTGCTGAAGGGAGAAGCTCCTCTGCCCAATAAAGTATTTCATAATATTCCTACAATAGTTTCCTGGGTGCTAACCACTGGCCATCCTTGTCCTTTATGGAAATCATAACACTACACACCTCCTGCCTGTACGCAATGCCAATAACCTACCTACGCTTTCGCTATATTCATAACTTTCTGCCCTCCAAGCCTGACACTGCTCTGCTACCTTTTTTCATATTGAAATTGTTAATACTCGCTTTAACCACAGAGATCTTCTGGGGGACCCCGTGTTCTTCCTGCCCTTCTGCTAATGGTGTAAAAAGTATAACTTCAAGTTCACCTAGGGCCAGATGTAGAAAAGAAACATTTTGCGACTTGCAAATAGCGAGTCATAGCGACTCGCTATTTGCAACTCGCAAAATGTTATGCAGTACGGTGTCTCAGACACCGACTGCGACTCGCTATGGGGTCGCAATGACCCACCTCATGAATATTCATGAGGTGGGTCGCAAATTGCGGCCCCATAGCGAGTCAAGGCACTCGCAAACATGGAGGCCTGCTGTAGTCAGCAGACCTCCGTGTTCGTGACTGCTTTAAATAAAGCAGTTTATTTTTTTTTTAAGTGTAGCCCGTTTTCCTTAAAGGAAAACGAGCTGCACTTAAAAAAAAAAACGAAACCTTTAGTTTCGGTATTTTTTCAGGGCAGGGAGAGGTCCCTTGAACCACTCCCTGCCCTGAAAAAATATTTTTGGGTCCATTCACAAAGTGGAAGGGGTCCCATGGGGACCCCTTCCAATTTGCGAGTGGGTTACCATCCACTTCAAGTGGATGGTGTCTGCGACTCCGCGGTCGCAAATGGAATTGCATCCCACTGCGAGTCGCAAATAGGAAGGGAACACCCCTTCCTATTTGCGAGTCGGAAATGCATTTTGCGAGTCGGTCCCGACTCGCAAAATGCATTTCTGCATAGGAAACTCACATTTGCGACTCGCAAACGGCAATTTTTGCCGTTTGCGAGGCGCAAATCGTTTCCTACAACTGGCCCCTAGTTCCTTAAGCAGTGACCTCATTTTATGGACCTGGGTCCTCTGCATGTGTAGACTAAAGATAGGGTCTGCTCCCTAATTCTGTCTTTCAATGTATGCCAGACTAAGCCTACTTATACTTTCCCACTATAAAGTCTGTTAGCCATCTATTGATATGTGAAATATATTTGGAATCAAGAGCAACCCCGATCAAATGACCATATTTGAGTCTGTTCTATAGCGGCCCCTACTTGGAACTCTGTTATCAGGCGTTTATGATCTGAAAATATCATTGGATGCCTCTTAATGCGAGCCTCCCTGTTCAGCCCAGCAGAAACCAGTAAATAATCAAGTCAAGAACATTTCTTATGAGGGTGCGAGAATTAGGTGTGACCTGGGTTGGGCGCCTTTAGCCCTTCCCAAATGTCCATGAGTCCATGATTCCTCATGAGCTGCTGCACTGCCCTAAAGACTCTAGGCTTCTTGCACACATATCTACCAAGTGGTGAAGATCCCTGAGTACAGTCTAGATGGATATTGAAATCCCCACAGAGTATCAGCGGTGTAGGCCATGAGGCCAGTTCCACATCCAAATATTCAATGACTTCTGGCTCATCCAAATTAGAGCCATAAACTGAACCAATGGTAAAACTTTCCCCGGCCACCAGGCATTCAACCATTATCCCTCTTCCTAATTTATCCAAAAGTTTAGGTTTAACCTCGCAGACATGCTTTCGCACCAAGATTGCTACCCCCCTTATGTGAGTTCACTACATAGTGTGTGCTAAAAGCACAAAGCCCAGGGTTTCAAGCAGATCCCTTCTCGCCCACTCTATGTGTGTCTCTTGCAGACAGATTATGTCAACACCCAGGGCTTTCAGCCCCTCGACCAACCACCTCAACCCTTTTAAGCTGGTCATTTAATTCACAGACATTAGCTGTACCTTTACGCATTCCCCTTGTTCATGTTATTCAGATGTGTAATAAATCCCATATACACTTATTTGTTGTCATAATTTATTCATTATGCTCAATAATATTCATTACTCCAAAGATTTGAACTTGGGCAAATACTGAGAGCCAACTCTTGTTTCTCTTAAAATGTGCTTTCTCTACACTGCTCCTGTTTGTAAACCCACCCTTCCCCCATTCCTCCCTTTACCTCTCTTTTCAATAACCCCACACTCCCAACTTTTCACCCCTTTCCTCCCTCATGAAGCAATCAGACCTATGCTGGTCTGTGTGATGGTTCCTGTGCCCCCTTCCTCCCAAGCCAAACCCATCTCTATAGCGCATTGAACATAAATGTGTGAAACACACATGTGAACACCAAAATATTATAGAGAGCCCCGTTCAAATAATACTAGCACAGCTCATAGACCTGTAGTCAGCTGTTGGTACAACATCCTTATTGACTTCCCTTTCTAAGATACAGACTTATCATCACAGACTCTCCAGAGATTCCTTTACCTTGTTCTCTGATGAGAATACCCATATCCTATTGTTACATATTGTCTTGAGTCTTGCAGGGTTCATTAGATAGGCTTTTGTCCCGTTGTCTTTAAATGACTTTATCAGTTTCCTCAATCACCATCACCTTGCTACTGTTGTGCAACAGAAGCTTGGTTTGGCAAAGGAGTGCGCATCTACACAGCATTTAGAGTCAGAGTGTGCTCTCTCAAAAACCACCTATATTAGGAGGTAGTTGCCCAAAAAAACATGTCTCTGGGTTTTGTGCTGGCTGATACATTTCTCTGGTCTTCCCGCTTTGTCATTAGAGCGAATCTATGAGCTCTCTGGATTTTATGGACCTAGTTCCACCCTTCAAGCTCAGGAAAGGCGCTCCGAATAACTTAATCATGAATGTTCTCACAACACTACCCTCCATGCCTTTCTCTATCACCAAAATCTTTAAGTTATTGTAATACTGCCGGTTCTCAAAGTCTTCTAATTTCCACTGAGTGTCAAGTAGTTGTGCTTCATGCACAGCAGACTGTTCATTTATTGTATTGAGTTCTGTTTCCAGCTCAGCTTTCCACTGCTGAAATCCTCTCTGCAGTCTCGGAACAGGTTTTTGAGATTCTCCATACTGCGTCCTGAAGTTTCCTAGTTGCAGCTCGTACTTTTCAACTATCAGACTGAGTCGCCTCCCAGTGTAGCATGATGCCATTGTAGATGGCCTCAAGGGTAGGTGACTCTTTTAGCCTTAGCTGTGACTGCTCTGTATTGACTAGGGGAACAGCAATGCCCTTAAAGGCACGTTGGTACAGGAATCAAACATTTCCTCAGGATGCTGGAAGGGTGGAAGGCAGCTTTTGTTTGTGGGGGCCGGCTTTCTAGCAGTGCAGCAGTTTTAAAAGCACTGCCGAGATCATTGTATATTCAACAGTTCTCAGGCAACAATAAATGTGCCAAGATAACTCTGGTGATTAATGTACCTGCTGGAAAAAGATCGGGGTTTGTTTAGTGGCAGTTGTGACTCATCTAAGGGAGCGCAGAGGGTTAATATGCCTGCTGCAAAGAACGTGTACTTTGCAGATCACGGAACAGTATTTTATGTACATAGCTCTTTGGGAAATGGCTTTTGGCACAGAGCTCCTTTTGTGATTCTGCAGTTCACATGTTACAAGCATTATCTAGAACAGCAATCTATGAGCTTCCATAAAAGGGCTGCAGGCAAACTGCATGGTACAGGTTAGAAAGTTATGTTTTTTCCCAGTCTTTGATTATCCTCATTTTGCTCAAAAAAGGTTTGTTTGGGAAATAAATTGTTGTTAATACAGGTTTGTTTGGGAAATAAATTGTTGTTAATAAAGTAAACCTTAACCACTGTGTTACGTTCTGAATCCTGAGTTTATGCTTTCCCAGTTTAAGCACTCTTAAAAAGTGCCTACTAGTATGGATGACATGTGAATCCTACACCTTGTAGTCCCTTTTGTCAACATATTCTATACACAGATTTACACAAGTATGATTCATTGTCTCTGTGTGTGTGATGTACAGTGCTCCAACACCCTATGCTGTTAAGGGAGGCTCTATAAAACAAAGGAAATACATTTGAGAGAGGGGCTATGGACAGATGAGAGACACAGTTTCCAGGTGATGCTGAGAAAATCAATGAAGAACCCCAATAAAGATTGCCATATCCTTGTGAACTGGAAAGGCATCATTCACTATGCTTTAAAAACAAATATATATAATGAAAACTGTGTTGTAGAATGCACTGTTTTTGCCCAATTTGTTTTGGGGGTAGGAGAATCCCCCCAAACCCCATTGTAGTGGTCAGTCTCGCTCACTAAGCACTCTATGGGGACTGGTCTGCCAAAATTCACCTGGGCTGTTTTTGGTTCCGAGTCCATCCCTGGTGTTGGTTGGTAGCATAGTCCCTTTTCCCGCTCCCAACTCCAGGCCTCCAGCCTCCTTTGCCACAGTGCTTTTGTGCTGTTTACCATGTGTGATTTCCCTTCACACTTGCATTGTTTCAACATTGATAAGAAACATTCCATGGCTTCCACGACCTTGGGTTTGAAGCCTAAGTTGGGGTGCCCCCTCCTCCTTCTTGTTATTACCCTTAACTGCTTTAGCTCTTCAAGTATGCCAATGATCAGGGATAGCCTGGCTGGAGGGCCCCCCTTTCTCTTGCTCACTGCCTATGTAGTCTGTGTGCTGGTCATTCAAACTACTCTGAGCACCAACTCTCTCACACTCAGAGCATGTTGATGCAACCACTTCAGAATCTAGCAGGGTGAGGATGCACTAGCTGAAGTCTGAGACCAGGCCTGTGTTAGCGTGACAGACCTTATTAAGTAAACTTACAGGGGAGACGCAAATAGGCCGATGGACCTTTTGACTGCACTTCGAGTTTTTCCCACCATATATCCCGAACCAATACCGATCAATAACATTAACAATCAATAACATCAATAATCAATAGGAGTCAGTAATTTCCACACACCATGACCTTTCAGTCATGAATAACCACACCTTTTATGTAAAAGGTAGAATGTTTATTTCCCTATATTAACAATGCTAATGTCACATACCTTAGTCTCAAAATCATGTGATAAACATACAGGAGCAAAACTGGCTGACCAAAGTGGTGAAAGAATTGCAATCTTATTAAACCTTGAGCTACTACACATTCTAAGGTTACAGTACAAATTATTAGCAAGAATAACTGCGCAAATGAAATTACATACATTTAGATTCAGCAAAGACATCAACTGTTATTACATATAGCAAACGTCATCAGTGGGAACCCTAACTAACACCAGATTGGAATATCATGTTTGGACTTCATGCAAAAGAATTTAGTTACACAAATTTGGAAAAACAATTAACTATGGCTCTATGAAAATTAGCGGTTGGTACCTAGAAACAAAAGCAAATAGACATCACAATCAGTATCGTTGTTTAATACCTGTCCACAATATAGTTCAGCAAGCTGTGACAGTCTTCGTCAATAGGACATCAATTAAGCACAGCAAGACATCAGGATTCAGCATCAAAGTTCAGAAATAGCAAAGCCTCTCTAAGCAGTAAAGTTAAACACATCTCTTCTCGGGACGGTATAGAAAATAATGGCAGTATCTCCTCTCTGTACAGTATGGCTAAGATAAATTTTCTAAAGCTACTTCCCACATCCTATTTGGTCAGGGAATCGCATGTTTACTCTTAGTCCAATGAAACTAAACCCTCAAATCTATAATTCTACTACTACACGGTTCACATGTCAATAATTGGCTCCTCTTTTCCCGCTCTCGTCATTCAGCTATCAATATTGTTGCAGCTTATACTCCAGTCAGTGCATCCATTGTCTTCTCCTGGGAAGGTCAGTCTAACACATATTACACTAAACATTGTTTCACTTACAAGTACAGCATCTTCTAGCAAGCAGTTTCTCATGAGAACTAACTTCAGCACGAGCACATAGTTAATACAGTTGAAAATCACACTTTAATTCTCTAAGCATCCATTTTATAAAAACACCTAAGAAATACAGCTTGACATGAGGCAGTGCAACTAGGCCAATACCTTGCTAAGTTAAGGCCTGTGATGAATTAAAGCTAATCCTTAACATATAACCCTTAATATGACATATTACTACAATAATCAAACATAAGCTCGACATTTCACATTAATAAGCCATTAATAAGTACACTTAGTGAACATTGAAGGCCACTCTGGTACGCACACCTTCAAATGCGTGCATTATTTTTCTCTAAGTTAATACATTTAACACGCAAATCCAACCCTCAAAACACATGAATATTCATTATTAAAACTCATTAATAATCTCTCCTCTGATGACTAAATATGTCATCACACCAAATCTCCCCACACAAAAGTTTGCTTTAGCTAAAATTCTGAAATCTCAATCCCTTAATATCTTGGTCCCCTTATTGAATTTACTGTAAAAAAATTATCTTTTCATTTCTTCCCTCCTCTGATCATTTGTCATTCTCTTCAATTTAATCATCCTATGCAATATATGTATTCCCCATGCTCCAATTATGCAAATCACAATAAACAACATCCCTTGTGTTATTTTCAATAATATCCCTTTCCCAGTGTTGCTGAGCCAATTTCCCTCTGGAGTAAATCCTTTGCCAACTTGCTCCCAAACACCTGGGGCCGTATTTATACTTTTTGGCGCACAACTGCGCCAACGCAGTTGTGCGTCAAAAAATGTAACGCCGGCTAACGCCATTCCAAAGCGCCATGCGCGCGCCTTATTTATGGAATGACGTTAGCCGGCTGAGCTGCCTGGTGTGCGTCAAAAAAAATGACTTACACCAGGCAGCGCCGGCGTAGGGGAAAATGGAGCTTGGGCGCCAAAAAATGGGGCAAGTCAGGCTGAGGCAACATTTTCGCCTAAACCCGATTAGCGCCATTTTTTTAGACTCCCAACCCCCATTGAAATGACTCCTGTCTTAGCAAAGACAGGAGTCATGCCCCGTTGCCCAATGGCCAAGCCCAGGGGACTTATGTCCCCTGGGCATGGTCATTGGGCATAGTGGCATGTAGGGGGGCACAAATCAGGCCCCCCTATGCCACCCAAAAAAAAAAAAAAAAATACTTACCTGAACTTACCTTAAGTTCCCGGGGATGGGTCCCTCCATCCTTGGGCGTCCTCCTGGGGTGGGCAAGGGTGGCAGGGGGTGTCCCTGGGGGCATGGGAGGGCACCTCTGGGCTCCTTCCGAGCCCACAGGTCCCTTAACGCCTGCCCTGACCAGGCGTTAAAAAATTACGCTAAACCGGCTGGACGTCATTTTTTTTGACCCGCCCACTCCCGGGCGTCATTTTTACCCGGGACTGTAAATACGGCGCACATGCCTCAGAGTCATTTTTTAGACGGGAACGCCTACCTTGCATATCATTAACGCAAGGAAGGTGTCCACGCAAAAAAATGACGCAAACTCCAAGATCTTTGGCGCTAGACGGGTCTAAGGCCAAAGTATAAATATGGAGTTAGTTTTGCGTCGGATTTGCGTAAAAAAAAACAACGTAAATCCGGCGCAAACAGAGTATAAATATGCCCCCTGGTTCTTTCAACTCTTTTAAATCAGCATTCTCATTAGTCAGAATAGTAAGTAAGCTTCTAATTTCTTTACTATTATCAGGAATGAACGAACAGCAATGCTTCGAATGAAACATTTTGAAAACTCTGCTACCTTTTGCCAAAAGAATGTCTTACACAAGGAGGTTCTAAAGAGTCATAGTTCTTTCCGCAGCCAATTCTCTATCTATCAGGATGATGGCTCCTGAAAAAATTTGTCAACATGTTATTCACAATAGTAGACAACGTACAAATCTTTATAAACTTCAGAACAACTCCTACTGAAGAAATCATTGCTCCAAATATCTCCCACTATACCAGAAGGAGGCTGTCTCTTCTCTCTAATGGGATGTAATTCAATCAATTTCTGCAATCTCTTTAAATCATCCAGTTGGAAAATCTTTGGGAAAACTATTCCCAAATAACATGTGCCATAACATCCTTTTGGAAGATGGTAATAAGCATTAAGTCCACAGATGTAATATATGCCAGGAATAGCTGGATCCTGTTCATTCAACATAAATGTCCACTTACTCTGAAACAAAAACACATGTCTACATTCACTCGTTCCCTCAAACAAAGTTTCATTACTAGATCTAGGCCTATATTTCCCTTGTGTTTTTATTGCACTAAAAGCATAATCATTTCTATAAGTCCTTTTCTCTAAACCCTTTTCTAACTTCTCCTTCAATGCCTTTCTCCTGTCATCTGTGTGATCTAAAAAGCTCTTTTCTAAAGGTGTAAGCAAGCATGTCTGATTATCCCTGTGAGTGTAAGCAGTCCCAAAAATTCATGTAGGCTCGAAGAAACCCTTCGCTAGTATTATGTCATTATCCTTAGCTACTCTACTCAGGTACCTAATAATGGGGACAAACGAAAACACCACATCATGATTGGAACAGAAATACTGAATGTACTCCTGGTTATAGAACCCTGATTGTAACAGCCTACAGCTTATCCCATAAGTAAGAGGCAAGCTATGATAGGCAACTCTTTCAATTGATGAAGGAATTTGCATACACACAAAACAATTATTTGCATCCGTCGTCTCAACTTGGTCACTCAATAAGCGATAGAAGACATTAGAAGAAAGTTCCCCTTGTGCATTATCTACGTGCAGATACTTCTCATCTAACCAAAATTTCTCTATCGCTGTTAATGCAGTAGTTTTTTCTAAAGCTGAAGTATGGTTGGCTTTACTCTTGCCAAGAACAGTCATACCCACAATCAATATCACGCACAGTGTAACACATACAATGGCCAAACCAATACTCATGCATTTACAGTACCTGTTCTTCCTACCCTGCTGCTAATGTTGCTCATGATCTGTAAAGAATCAGAAAGTAGAAGAGAACATTTAGAAACTATGCAGCAAAAATCAGAAACAAAAATCTTCTTTCAGCAGTTATTTAAAGCTCTCAGTCTCTTTTCCTTTTTCTCAAAAATCGGTAAGTTTGTCAAAAATCAGTTTAGCAGCTTGTCAAATCAGGTTATCTTGTCAAATCAAGTTTTTCAAAAAATCTTTTCTGGTTACTTTCAACAGTCTCTTTTTCTCTTTGCACTTTTCTCAAATTTGTCGCCACAGTTCAGTTCATTAGCTCCCTTCATGTGCCAAAATATTGACCTGGAATGTCTCAATCAAAACAAAAAGACAAAAACTCTCTGTGCCATTTACTTGTAGTTGCATACACCCATTCAGGACCTGCATACCTTTGGCTTGCTATTCTCTTTCTTTTCAACTTTTGATCTCCATTCCATTCTCCTTCACTTAGATTTTCTCTCCTAGTTGCATCTACTTCTTCCCTTATTGTTGTCAACAACTGCTTCCCTTCTCTTTGCTTGTGACTTCGGCCACTTATCTCCTTTCAGTGGAGCCTTGGTCAATGCTTTTTTCAGTGTTGAACTTGAAACATCTTCTTGCTTTGCTGAATTTTCTCTCGACGGACCTGCTACTAGTTCAGGAGGAGTCAGATCAAACTGGCTTTAATCCACCTCAAATCCTTTCCCCTCGGGGTCTGGCATTTGCTCTGTTTGTCTCTCAAATTCATCTACTTCTGGGAGAGCCCTCCTCTGACTACGTTCTCCTGCTGCCTCAATTGAGATTGGCTCACTGTCACTCTCCTGGAGGTCTTCTCCTTCGGCCCTCACAGGAGTGGGTGAACCGTCCTCATTGGGCTCAGATCCGGCCTCAGTTCCTCTTTCTTCTCCTTCCAGCTCTGAGGCTTGTCTGGTCATTGATGGTACTCTCAACAACTCTTCTTCATCGTTCAAAGGACATACCACTTTTCTTGTGTGACTTGCATGAATCCAGTTTGGAACTCCAGCACACTTCACAGCTGTGGTAGTGATCAGAACCACCTGGAATGGGCCTTTCCACCAAGGCTCCAAAGACGTCTTCCTCACGTGCTTTCGGACCACCAACCAGTCACTAAAGGTCTGTCCTTGATCTTGGATCGGTGGCAGTGTGGTGGGTTCCACCTGCTGAGAGAAAGAGCGAACCACATTAGCCAGACTTTTGCAGTAGACCAACAGCATATCATCTGCAATGTTCACAAGCGCATTTGCAGGAACCACTTTCAACCTCATTGCTCTGCCAATGAGGATTTTGTGCGGTGACAATCCTGTCTTCCTGTCGGGTGTGTTTCTCATTGTCATCAGTACTAATGGCAGTGCCTCTGGCCATTTCAGATTTGTGGACGCACACATTTTCGCCATTCTTGATTTCAAGGTACCATTCATCTGTTCCACTAGTCAAGATGGTTCAGGGCAGTACCTACAATACAACTTCTGCTCAATGTTCAATGCTGCACACAGTAATTTCACTACTTCATTGTTGAAGTGACTTCCCCTATCTGATTCTAAGGATATCGAAAACCCAAAACGTGGTATCAGTTCCCTAAGCAGTAATTTTGCTACTGTGAGGCTGTCATTTCTTCGTGTAGGGTACGCTTCAATACAGTGACTAAAGATGCAAATAATCACCAACACAGGCTTCTCAATAAAACCCATTTGCATTCTGCTGAAAGGACCTCCTGCTCTTCCAATGTGGCTCAAATTAACCATTGTCACTTTTCCCATGTTCATTTGCTGACAAATGATGCAACAATGGTTAACTGCTTCAGCAACTTGTCTAAACTTCGGATTGAACTAATTATGTTAGAAAAGGCAAATCATCACATCCCTCCCAACATGTGCCTGCCATGATAGTACCTAGCCATTTGAGACAACAGAGTATTCGGCAAAACCAATTGACCCTCTTCTGAAACCCACAATTGATCCTGTCACTGTACACATCTCATTTTGCTCCATGATCATTTCTCCTCCCTGTCAACATTATTCTGCAATGTTTTCAAATATTCCAGTGTATCTACTATTTGGAATGCAAAACTTGGACATGTTTCATCTTCTTCGGGGTAACAATTCCTACTTAGCCTTGAATAATACACAGTTCAATGCGCAAAACCTTGCGACTTGATCCACATATCCATTTCCCATTGACACAAAATCCTGCAATTTCACCATGCAAATCTTTTCATGCATTTGGATAGCTTGCAACAATTCTTTAATTCTCTCACCATTTCTCACTGGCGAACCAGAAGAGGTCATGAAACCTCTCTGTGACCACAACTGGCCAAAGTCGTGGACTATTCTAAATCCATACTGGCTATCCATATAGATGGTAACTTTAAGCTGCGCAGAAACATGGCATGCTCTAGTAAGGACTACCAGTTCTTTTACTTGTGCAGAATGTACTCCTCGAAGCCAAGACGCATCCAGGATACCAGTAATTGTGCACACAGCATATCCTGCTCTCAGTACTCCTGTATTGTCTCTTAAACAGGAACCATCAACAAAGATAATTTGGTCATTTTCTTCCAATCGGTTGTCCCTAATATCAGGTCTCAGTTTTGTGCACAGATCAGTTACTTCAAGAAAATCATGCTCAATATCTTCCAACTTTTCAATTTCAACATTTTCATTTGAAAGCAAGGTTGCAGGGCTAAGCACTGTACATCTTTTCAATGACACATTTGGTGCCCCCAAAATATTGATCTCATATCTGGTCAATCTTGCACCTGTCAGATATTGGGTCTTGGTGTGGGTAATTAAAACTTCAACTGAGTGAGGGACCATTACAGTTAGGGGGTGTCCCATCACAATGCCTTCACACTGTGCAAGGCTCTGTCCAACTGCTGCAACTGCAAGCAGACAGCCTGGTAAAGCTGCGGCAACTGGGTCCAAAGTAGCTGACAAATATGCTTCTGGGCGGTTTACACCTCCATGGACCTGCGTCAAGACAGACAAAGAACATGCATCACGCTCATGACAAAACAACGTGAAAGAATTTGATTTGTGTAGTCAGGCATACCTAAAGCTGGAGCTTTGCACAGACTCTCTCTAAATTCAGAAAACACTTTCTTGCAAGCCTGGTCTAACACTAGGGGATGAGTAACCTCCTTGCGGGTCAGCTTCTGCAATGGCTTGGAAATTACTGGAAAATTGGGAATCCTTTGGCAACAATAGCCTACCATCCCCAGAAACATCCTGACATCTCTCTGTGCGGTCGGGGGACTCATCTGTAACATAGCTGTGACCCTTTCTCTGGATACTTTACTTATTCCTTTCTCAATCTGGTGATCCAAGTACTTCACTTCTCTCTGACATTACTGTAATTTAAATGATGACACTTTATGACCATTCTTTACCAAATGGTTAAACAAGGCAATCGTGTCATACTTGCACTCGTCCCTTGTCTTGGATGCAATCAACAAGTCGTCGATGTACTGTACCAATGTCGATTGGAAAGGAAATTCCAATGACTCCAAATTCTTTTTCAAGATATGATTGAATATGGAAGGTGACTCAGAACACCCTTGAGGAATTCAACACCAACAGTAAACTCGGTCTAAAAATGTGAAACAAAAGAGAAATTGTCTGTCCTCATGAAGAGGCACAGAAAAGAAGGCTTGTGACAAGTCTATGACAGTGAACCATTCAGCATCACATGGAATCTGAAACAAAATCACAGCTGGATTTGGCACCACGAGGCAACATTTGATCACAATGTCATTTATTCTTCTCAAATCCCGGTCAATTCAAACTTTCCCACAGGGCTTTTTTAATCCTATTATCGGTGAATTACATGGGCTGCTCAACACATCTTTCAAGACACCTTGTTTTACAAATCCTGCAATTATTTGAGAAACCTTTAAAAGAATACCCTGTGGCATGTGGTACTGGGGAATCTGAGGAAATATTGCGCTCGGCTTCACAGGAACTTTAACTGGCTCAACTCTCTTTATCAGACCTATTTCTTTTCCCCATCAGATGCCACATGTCAGCTCCTTCACTGTGAATACTAGAAAGAAATTAATTGGGGTACTTCTCATTTATCGTTTCACAGTTGGTCTCTGGAGCTAGATCATCTTCATCATCACCATTCATCTGTATCTTAATTCCATCATTTGAACAGGTAATCGAGCACATGGTTTTACACAGCAAGAATCTTCCCAGTAGGGATACTCAAATTGAATCACAGACTACAAATGTGTGCAATCCTTTAAAGTTGTCAATCTTAACCTGAACTGGTTCTGTAATTTGGTTGGTCAAATACTACTTTGCTACTCCTAGAATCTTGACTGTCTTTCCTGAAAGTGTCAAATTTGGAACCTCTGTAGTTCTCACTGAAGTGTGTGTAGCTCCTGTGTCAACCAAGAATGAAACTCTGTGACCCACTACCTTTCCCTTCAGATGTGGGCCTTTCTGATCTACTTCTAAAGAAGCTGCAAGCACACATTTCTCCTCATCCAAACTCTCGCTCACCCAATCATCATTTATTCCATTCTCACTGTGTAACAGCAATTGATGAACTGTTTTATTACCGTGTTTAAATTTCTGACCTGTGACCTGTTGAGGAAGCATCACCTTCTGCTGTTCCATTGAGGCTTGAGGTATCTGAATTTGCTGTCTATGTACCATTTGAACCTGCTGTTGCATTGGCTGCAACTGTGTCATTTGTACATGTGGCATTTACACCTGCTGCATAGGTTGAAAACTTTGCACCTGATTCACTTTGTTATGAAATTTCAGATTATGACCTCTCATTCTCAGTCCTCTCATGTTTTGGAATGAATCGATGTCTCTTGTTTGCTAAACGATACCTTCCTGCACCATAATCGGACACTCCCGTTTCCAATGTTCGATCGCTCTGCAAGCGTGACAAGGTAACACTCTCTTCATTCCCTGCACATCATTCTGGACCATTACAGTATTCAAAGCGGGGCTAGGATTTCCTTTTCCCATTCATCCGCGACCTTTATTTCTCATCTGATTTTGAAGCTGAGAGAGTGCAGGGAGAATAAGGATGATATCTTTTGTGCATGTATTGAACGAGCATGGATGTGTCACAGTCATGGGAAAATGCCTCCTAGCAAGCGTGATATGGGGTCCTGCAGCCAAAGGTGACTCTATATTTGAGAGATGGCCAATGTGGAAGCAGAGATTTTAGTGATAAAAATCTAGATTTGATGATGTACTCACTTTATAGATTAAGGTGCGGTTTAACTTTGATTAATCAGTGTAGTAATAAAAACAAGGGTTTTGTGAAATGGCCACCATCTTATGTAGGCTTGTGTTAACTTAGCATGAATAGAATTATTTTCATTTACTTTGCACATATTTTCTCTAATATGTTTCATAACCAATAAATGTGTCAACAGTGACATCTACAGGACTAAAGCATAAGCATATACAAAGTTGTTGTATGATGTAATTAATGAAATGTTTCAGTTGTTGTTTGAAGTTTTAATATTCTCACTGATATAGATTTGTTACTAACGTATGTGTTTCCCTCGAGGGAGGAAATGAATGAAACAATGTTAAATCACATATCCTGAGCACAAATTCTTGATGAGGGAGAAACAAAGGATCAACAGATGAGACGGAAGAGAAGAACGTCTAGGATACAAATGTATTAGTTTAGGGATTCGACAACAAATGAAATACTACTGATGTTCACATGTGTAATTCCTAGATATCTGTATTAATTCTAATTGGCCATACTTTGTTCACCTTATATTTTGTCCAATCACTTTCATTCGTCAGTTTAATTTACTGTTTGGTCACCACTGCTTGGGGAGCATTCCGGTTCTGTTAGGGTAGAGTCTTACTGGGAGAGCTTTAGCAGTTCATCCTTTGAGAGTTTATTTGTTCCTAATGCTTTAATGATTTAGTGTAGTTTATGATCCAAAATCTAAATCATTACCCTATGCTATCTCGTATTCTGTATTTCGATGCTGATTTCTGAGAGTGACCCTCTAATGAAGAAGACAAAACTACTGATTTTGTAGTTGCACTGAGTATAGTATGAATTGTTATGTGTTTTTGTTTTCCAGGTACCAGCTGCAACTCACTCAATCAACTGCCGCTAATGATTTTTTACAAAACCGGAGTTAAATATTTTTTCTAAATTTGTGTTACTAAAACATTTACATGAAGCCCAACATGTTGATGCTAATTAGTGGTTAGTGAGAGAAATGTTTTTCTGCACATGCTCTTGAATGTTATTGATGTTTATCATTTGTTCTGATGTATTTGATTTCGTTAGCACAGGTTTTTGTGTTATGTTTTTGTGTTATAATCACTTGAATTGATTTGCTTTAGTTTAACTCAGATACATGAGGCGTTCTAATCAGTCTTTGTTGACCCTTTATATATATCATTTGTGCTTGAGAATTATTTGCATGACTTTAGGGTTGTTAATATAGGGAAATAAAATTGTTAACCTTTTACCAAAACTGGTGTGGTTATTGAAGTACTATGAGATTGTAGATTTTATATTGTTGTAATGATTATGACATCATGAAATTGACATCCTCCCTATACAATGTCAGTTTGGTCCAATCAGAATGATGTGTGAAACCTACTATCTGATTTGAGGTAATAGCTTACGTTTCTCCGCGTGGTCATGCCAACCAGAGTGACATTTTAGAAATCCCACAATTATTCTTCTGTTGGGGGCAATGCCATTTTGAATTATGCCACTGTCTCCAAATAAACGACTGACAGAATGTTAAGATTATAAACAATCTAAACAAGAGGTGAAATACGTATCTTGTGCTAAAACAGAGTGGCAATATCTACAAAACAAACATTGGCAAAGCCAGTAAGTATCACCAATGACGAAGCTCCAAGCTATTTTTGCTGTCAATGGTATAGGTCGCATAGGAGTTCCAACAAACATCACATGTTCCTGTGCATTTCACGGTAGAAAAGTACATATTTGGTTGCCTCAATATAGCCTACTGTGCCATCTAGAGGCGAGACCTAAAAACAGTGATTCGGGCACCCCGGTGTCCAGCAACACCTGCGTCAGCTTCTACAAGACACGTTAGGCTGGTGGGCTTATGTATTTCTTTTGCAAAACATTGTGCCCTTGGTCCTAGCATGTTTTTGTTAAGCATACATTTTTGAATGACCTACTACAGTAAGTTGTATTGTTCTGGTGGATTTAAAATGCCAATAAAATGTACTGCACAAAAGAAGATCTGATGACTAAAAAAGTAACAAATGCCATTTTGTTTTTATTCTAGCTCTGAAGTCCTGCTACCCCACTGTTAAAAAAAAATAAAGGACTCTGCGTACCAGAATATGAGCCAAAAAACTACTAATTAGCTACTTACTGGAACGGTGAGAATTGACAAGTCAACTGCTTCAGATCTATGATACGGACCTGTGCAGGTGCTGCTGATGCTTGAAATAAAAAAAAAAAGAGTAGTGGATGCTGATGGATGGCGTTATAAAAAGAAGCTGCAATGTACAGACGTCTCTACACTTTCTGCGAAGTTAAGGCAAGAGTATTAGACAATAACTGATCAAGTTTTCCAGGTCCATGCATGACAGTCTCACCCAGTCTGTATTTTATTTGGGTTCTGTAGTGCTGTTCCCAATGCCAGGGAAGCACAATGATAATCACACAGTCTTCTAACCATTATCTGTATCTGTTCAAACTAACAGTGAATTTAAAGAGTGCATCTATAGTGTGTCTACAATCCGCGTCACGTCTGACCACTCAATGGTATTGATAATAAAGGTACTCCGCATGCTGAGTGAAGGCCAACCAGTAAAATATTTTATGACAGGCCCATAAAAAAAATATGAAAACATCCCACTGCTGAATATGAAGTAAGCGATTACATATGTAATCATGTAAATGTTAAAGCCCTGTTCAGGCCTGGATTTAGGGTACATGCGCCCCTTCTCAATTTCATTTGTACTTAATAGGCACTTCTCTTCCCGTAGATGCATCCACAATAGGCTCAGTGTGCCTCTGAGCAGACATGCAGTCAAGTGGCACAATGCTCCTCTTTGGGGGATGGGCAGAATACCCTGCCCCCCAAGAGTTTCGGGCGGGTGGTAGGGTTCAAGGACTGGGGGGACGAGCTGCTGGCCAGTCTTGGGGGTGTATGGGATGAGGGGATATAGGGCCTGTGATCGTTAGTGTGTGCCATTTTATCAGGTATGCACTGGCTGCTAGGGTCAGTAAGTCATCGTGGAAAAATTGTCATTTGGTAAAAAAATGGTGTTGTTAAAACATTGTGTGGTGCAATATTCCTGTGTAGCGCCTCCTCTGCCGCCAGTTGTGGACTAGAATTCATTGGAACCCATCTATTCCCAAGATGAGAGAGTGTGACTGGCATTGGAGACTTTGAGGGAGGTAGAGAGGGCCGATTTATTGTCAGAGGGGGCCCTAGGTGCTGAGAGATCGCATTGGATGTCTACAGGCAGGGTTGCAGCAGCGGTGCTGGCCTGTGTGTCCCAGAGCGCAAGCTGGCTCATGGACTGAAGATTTCCTGAAGGGCCAGGGGGACTGCCGCGGGCCGGGCGTCACAGGCCATTGTGTCCAGCCCAGTAAATACTCGTGGGCAGGGGCATGAGAAAGCCATGGCAAGGGATGGTGTGTCCTGCATCGGGTCGTCAATGATGGTGGCCCACAGTGGAGCACGGGTGCCCTTAGAGCCCCCTTGAGGCGGGTTGAGGGCTGCAGGGGAGCAGGTGTCAGTGAGGTGGTGTGTGCCCCCCTCCGGAAACTAGTTACCTGAAGGGGGGAGGGGCATGTCAGGAGATGGGTACAGCTTTTCAAATGGCTGTCCTGCTTGATTTTTCTCTTCCTTCCCAGGGGCGGATGGCTAGCATGGTGGCGCCACGAGGCTGTGAGGAGGAGCTTGCCTGCTTTGTGAGGGGGGCGGGGGGGAAAAGGGGATGATCAAATCAGAGTTATGGGTTTTTCAAGGAGGACTGGGGCGGAGGTGGTGCATGAGGCCCTTAACTGGGGTAAATGAAAAGGTGATGACTTCCTCAGGGAATTATGTGACAGTCAGGGTTGAGGTGCTCTTAAATCCAAGGGGTTGAAGTGGGGGCATGCAGGCAGATCCCCTCACTTGTATGAATGGAAGGTGAGCTTTTGGGGATGGAGGTCTGGTGATATGCCCCCCCCAGGTACGGTAGCCAATACGGCAGGTCACAGTCAGTTTGTAGGCAGCCAGGTGTCACAGGTAGATACAGCCGCTATATCTGGGAATCCAGCCAAGAGGGTCTGGTGTGGCTTTGGAACCTCGGCCTTAACTCATATCTTGTATCAGTGCAGCCGGCTATGGTGTGGTGCTGAACCAGATGGAGAGTCGGCAGGGTATAGGATCTGCATCCGCCTTGCCTGGATATGACTCTTCACAGGACCTATATGACACCCAGTTTGGAAATTGTGGTGTGGGTGATAGAGAGGTGCCTAGCACCAGTGCAGAGTGTGGTGAAAGCAGAGGACTGGAAGGGATGGGAATTGGATTATGATTAAGAGGATTGTGATGAAAGAGAAATTGTTGATGAGCAAGAGCGAGAATGGTGGGGAGCATAGCATGATACACAGAATGGGCGGGGGAACACTAAAGGGGGAGAAAGCTTGGTGTTTTGTAGAACATGTCTGGAAAGTTGACAACATGACAGAACTGAGACCTGCACCATGGCAGACGGCTTTAGTGTGGGCCCGACCCGGAGGCCAGATAAGAAGTGCATAAGGGGAAGTGATTGGAGGAGGGGGTAGAGATTGGGGAACAGGCAACAGTGAGGGATACTCAGGCAATTAGGGAGCAGGGTATCCGTTTGCTGAAGGGTAAGTATGTGGACCAGGGCATGGGCAGTGAGTCAACAGAGGGACAAAGGGTGAGAAGGGTTGGGGGAAGTCTCCAAGCCAATGCAGGATGATGCCGGGGAGGACAAATAGGAAGGGGTTAATAAAGAAAGGACATTTGGTGGAATAAGCTTTCCTACATAGGAATCACAAAGCCACTGGGGGCGCATTTGATGATAGTGATCAAAGAGCAGCCCGAAGGTCCGGTAAATATTGAGAATTAGGCCGCTGCATTTCTTATATATGCAAGTGGTTATTGTGAGAAGCACCCAGAGAGGTGCATCGTGCTATTTAAATATTTGGATGCAGTACGCAAAGCTCTGGTTACCTTCAGAGAAATGACAGGGGTGCGCTACAACGAGGTTTCGGCGACGTTGGCGGAAGACGCAGACAGGATCTGGGGGCAGATGGATAATGAGCTGTTTTTACAGACTATGACACCAGAACAGCCAGCCCATCAACTTATATGGCGAGCAGCCGGCCAGTCATTTACAAGCCCTTTCAAGGATGCCCCACCTCGTCTGTGGTGGGGGCAGCAGGAAGGGGGCAGGCAGGAGCATCAGGGCATCCTGGTCATATAACAGGGTCAGTGTTGAAGGGAATTTTATAAATAAAAGCACCAGTGCTCCAAATGCAGGAGTAAACACATGCTTACCCAGGATGGGTTACAGAGCATGGGGGTTGCCCAGTCAGGCGGACAGTAGACAGGACCAGGTGAACACAGTAGGGGATGAGGGAATCAGCAGGATATGGTAAAAGGCTCATAATCCAGTTAAGCTGGATAGGTTACATCATTGACTGGCTTTGTTGGGTCCAGAGGCGGAACAGAAGTTGCTGGGGCCTGGTTTTTCTGAGGGTTTACGTTTATGCTCTGAGGTGCCAGGTGGACGTCAATGGGCAGAAAATTTCCAGTCTGTGAAGGAGCAGGAACAGTTGGTGTAGCAAAAGTTAATGAAGGAGGTACAGGAGGGAAGGATGGTCTGACCCATTAAGGATTGGCCTTTACAGCACTTGCAGGTTTCACCGATTTGGGTGGTCCCTAAGAAGAAACCTGGGGAATTTTATTTGATCCACCACCTATCTTGGCCAAAGGGATTATTGGTAAATGTTTTCATTCCCAAAGTTTGCAGATGGATGCATTATGCATTGGTGGACACAGTGGTGAGGCTGGTGAATCAACTGGGCAGGGGTGCTTGGATGGTGAAGAGTGATTTTAAATCAGCTTTCCGCCTTTTACCAGTTCACCCAGCTGATGAGAAGTTGCTGGGTATTCAGTTTAGGGGATGATGTTTTGTTTGTTGAAAAGGCCCTGCAAACGGATTGCTCAGTTTCATGTTCTCCTTTTGAGGCCTTCAGTTAATTCTTCCCAAAATATCTGTTTATGTGGGAGGAAGAGACATCATGACTCACTATTTGGATGACTTCTTTGTGGTTGAGTCAGTTGAGACCCAGGAATGTCAAAGGAATTTGGATTTGTTTCAGGATCTGATGCAGGAACTAGGGGTCCCTTTGGCTCTGGCTTGTGTAACCAGTTCAGGTGACCACGTTTTTGGGGGGTGGAGTTGGATTCGATGAAATGGGAGATCAGGCTGAAAAGAGAGAAGAAACACCATTGCATAGATTTGTTGGACAAAGCTTTGCAGAAAAGTAAGGTTCACTTGAAGGATACACAAGTACTACTAGGGAATTTGAATTTCTCCTGTAGGGCTGTTCGAAAGGGAAGGACTTTCCGCAGGAGACTGGATTGGGCCCTGTTGAGTGCAGGCCTTCCTCACAGCTTTGGTGAAAGAGCACTTGCGCCTATGACGCCTTTTTCTAGAGGAATTCAATTGAGTGCCAATGGCAGGACTGGGAGAGGAGTTGGAGTGGTCAATTCAGTTGTTCTCAGATGCTGCGGGAGGGCATAGTTCTGGTCTCTTTTGGCAGGGCAAGTGGTGTGCTGAAGAGTGGCCAGAGGCATAGAAGGAAGGGGGCAGTAGTACTGCTTTTCTCGAGTTCTTTCTGCTAGTGGTGTCTGTTTCTCTCCTGGGGAGTCAGTTTGCCTACAAGCAGGTTTTGTTCAATGCGGACATGTAAGTGGTGCACATGGTTAACTGCCAGTCTGTAAGATACCATAGGGTGTGAATGTTGATGCGTTTTTTTGTCTTGGAATGCGTGAGAGAGAATGTTACATACAGGGCACAACACGTGCAGGAGCGATTAATGAAATTGATGATGCTCTTTCTTTTTTCCAGTGGTCCAGGTTCTGTGGGCTTTCACCATGGGCAGACGAGATAAAAACTGAGGTACCAGCACACCTGTGGGCGATCGGAGAGGCCATGTGAGGCAGTTACTTTTGGGCTCCCTTTCGGGGTCCACGCAACAGGTGTATGAGCTGGCATGGGTGGAGTTTCTGCAGTCTGGGGCAGACAGGCACAGTGATGACAACAGAGGGCTATTGCAGCAGAATGATGTGGTAACTTTTATATTGAGTCCTATTGACAAAGGGCTGTTGGCGGTTACCATTGCAGGTAAGATGGCCGGGACTGCGTTCTTTGGGTAGCTACTTTGTAGTTACAAACCGTCAGCAGGGGAGATGGGTAGAAAGATGCTGGAAAGATGGACTCAGGAACGGGAAAGAATATGAGAGTTTAGAGTCCTCCCACACTGAATATATTGAAAAAGGTCATATTGGCGCTGCTGAGCGTATGCTACAATGAGATCGAGGAGTTGTGTTTTCGGTCATCATGATGTGGCTCATCTTCGGGCTTTTCAGTCCTGGAGGTGGTGGGATCAAAGGCGCCGGAAGGCATTCGGTGGGGAGATGTGCGATTTCTGCCCTCGGTTGTACAGGTATGGGTACCAGGTTCCAAGACGGAGCAGTTGGGTAGGGGCATGTGTGTCATGATGAGGGTATAGCCAGATCAAGGTATCAGCCCACTTGTGAGGTGGCTTGCACTGTGCCTGCGTGGTTTGAGGAAGGGGCTGATCTTTCACAACAGGGATGGGTCAAATTTCTCAGCAAAGCAGGTTTTGGGGGTTTTAAGAAAAGTGCTACAGTATTTGGGCAACAGGGTGGATACATTTAGAACTCATTCATTCCGAATCGGTATGGTGACGGAAGCAGAGGCATGCAGCTGGTTGCAGATATTAAGAAGGTTGAGTGTTGGCAACCAGAGTATTACAAGCACTATTTGCGAGCAGGCTGGATGTTTGGAGATCACCATTAACATGAGTATGTTTTCTCCTGGGATGCAATGCAGGCCATGCAGGGGGTCACATTGAGGTTTGGATATGTGGACATTTCTATGTGAAATGGGCAGCGAGACACGGAGAAAATAGGAAGGGAGACCCCCAACTGGGATTGCCGGACATGTTGGTTCAAGTTAAATGGTTTGGGAAAGGCGGCATACATTGGCATGAGCTGCTGTCACTCAATCAATCAATCAATCATTGAATTTATAAAGCGCGCTATGTACCCGTGAGGGTTTCAAGGCGCTGGGGGGTGGGGGGGAGGAGAGCTGGTGTTACTGGTCGAAGAGCCAGGTCTTGAGGAATCTTCTGAAGGTGAGTAGGTCTTGAGTCTGTCTCAGGTTGGTGGGGAGGGTGTTCCAGGTTTTAGTGGAGAGGTATGAGAAGGATCTGCTGCCGGAGGTCTTTCTTCGGATGCGGGGGACGATGGCAAGGGCGAGGTTAGTGGAGCGGAGCTGACAGGTGGGGGTGTAGAAGCTGAGTCTGTTGTTTAGGTAGGCTGGTCCGGTGTCGTGGAGCGCTTTGTGAGCGTGGGTAAGAAGCTTGAAAGTGATCCTTTTGTCCATGGGGAGCCAGTGAAGGTTTCTCAGGTGGTGGGAGATGTGGCTGTGGCGGGGTACGTTGAGGATCAGCCGGGCGGAGGCGTTTTGGATACGTTGGAGGCGTAGTAGGTCTTTTGCTGGGATGCCTGTGTAGAGTGCTTTGCCGTAGTCCAGCCTGCTGCTGACGAGGGCCTGTGTCACTGTTCTTCTTGTTTCTGTTGGGATCCACTTGTAGATTCTGCGGAGCATGCGGAGTGTGTTGTAGCACGAGGAGGAAACTGCGTTGACCTGTTTAGATAAGGTGAGGGAGGAGTCGAGGATGAAGCCCAAGTTGCGAGCGTGGTCGGACGGTGTTGGCGGGGTTCCTAGTCCGGTGGGCCACCAGGAGTCGTCCCAGGCGGAGGGGGTGGGTCCGAGGATGAGGACCTTCGTCTTGTCCGAGTTCAGTTTCAGACGGCTGTTTCTCATCCATTCGGCGATGGATATCATTGCCAAAGTTAAATGTTTTAATCAAGGGTTCCTTTTGTCATGATATATTACTTCTGCACCTAAGAGAAAATCACTTGTTGAAGATGAAAAGTTTGGCGCTGGTGAAAGAAGTACAAAATGATTTGCTAGATATTAAAGCCAGGCAGTGACCACTGTTGTACTGAACAAACTTATGCCAAGGAAGAATTGGAGGGATGCCTTAAAGCCGGGAGCAGTCGACAGAGCACGCAGGAAGGGAAACAGGGAGCTTTGGACGTTTTGTTGGGCAGCTGGTTTCTTTTTCCTTGAGCACAAAGATATCAGATATGAATCTGTAGATTTCTTCAGGGACAACGGGGTGCATCTTTCAGTGTTTGGTGTAGAACTGTACCTTATGCAAATAAGGGGTATCATAGCGGGCTTGTTGCACCTACCAGTGGGGATGTAAGGAATTAAATGGGGAGGAGGTTTCAGAGGGGACAGAAAAACTCAGGCCTTCATTATGATCACAGCTGTTCAGACTGTAATTCAACCGGCAGGGTCTCAAGGGGGCTGGCGGTCTATGAAAAGACCGCCAGCATGAACACAGTGGGGTTTCCCGCTGTGTTCATAATGAGCCCCTCAGTGTTTTTTCTGGTGGCAGGGTCTTGGTAAGTTTAATGAGTTATAACAACAGAAAAACACTGGTCAGTTTAATACCTGGTTGAGAATTTGGAGTGGTGGGGAGGGGTAGAGGTAATCGAACTGACGAACGGAATAAAGTCAACCGAAAGTCCTAGAGGAAAAAGTGGGGATGCAGTGATATGAGTGGTGAGAGTGGTGTTTGGAAGTTTGACAGACAGGATTCTGAAGGGTAATTAGGGGAGGGGGAGGACAGTGGATAGTTATGGCTAAGTAGAGTGAGGACGGGAGGATATTAGGATATAAGGCATTAGAGCCAGAGGTTTGTATTATGTTTAGGAATGCACCTATTTCTATAAACTGGCCTTTTACACACTAATTGGAGTCAGTGGTTCTTGAATGCGCCCTCCTGCCAGATGCTGGTTTTAGGGGAGTGGGCAGAAGCCCTGCCCCTCCAGGAGTTTTGGGCAGGTGGTAAGGTCTAAGGGCTCAGAGACGAGGCGAACGGTCAGCCTTAGGGGTGAGGATATGGGGATCTGAGTAGGGACAGTGACCATTAACAGATGCCATTTTATCAAGTATGCACTGGCTGCTAGGGTCAGTGAGTCATCTTGGAAAAATTGTCACACCCTCCCTCCCCCATATATATTATTTAATGAGGCAGGTTAGTTTCATCGGAGTGGGGTAGACTCTAATCCAGTGGTACAATGGGGAGTTATTATGGGGATGTTCTTTGTCGCTGATGGTGCGCAACTGTGGGGTCAGGTTATTGGTATGTTTAATTAGTTATAACAAGAAAAAAAGTTGTTATGTTATGGCTATGTATAGTAAGGATGGGAGAATATTAGGATGGAAGGCATTAGACCCAGAGGTTTCTATTATGTTCTGGGATGCACGTGTTTCATTAAAGGGGCTTTTTACATACTAATGGGAATCAGTGGCTTTTGGATGCACCATCCCACTTGACACCAAGCATGACAAATTCAACAAAACAAACGCTGTCCCTCTGTAAATACGGCTTTGACATGGGAAGTAAACAGAAGCTTGCCATGGTATTTAGTGAAAGTACAGGGACACATGCACATGGCCTTTTACACACTAATTGGAGTCAGTGGTTCTTGAATGCGCCCTCCTGCCAGATGCTGGTTTTAGGGGAGTGGGCAGAAGCCCTGCCCCTCCAGGAGTTTTGGGCAGGTGGTAAGGTCTAAGGGCTCAGAGACGAGGCGAACGGTCAGCCTTAGGGGTGAGGGTATGGGGATCTGAGTAGGGACAGTGACCATTAACAGGTGCCATTTTATCAAGTATGCACTGGCTGCTAGGGTCAGTGAGTCATCTTGGAAAAATTGTCACACCCTCCCTCCCCCATATATATTATTTAATGAGGCAGGTTAGTTTCATCGGAGTGGGGTAGACTCTAATCCAGTGGTACAATGGGGAGTTATTATGGGGATGTTCTTTGTCGCTGATGGTGCGCAACTGTGGGGTCAGGTTATTGGTATGTTTAATTAGTTATAACAAGAAAAAAAGTTGTTATGTTATGGCTATGTATAGTAAGGATGGGAGAATATTAGGATGGAAGGCATTAGACCCAGAGGTTTCTATTATGTTCTGGGATGCACGTGTTTCATTAAAGGGGCTTTTTACATACTAATGGGAATCAGTGGCTTTTGGATGCACCATCCCACTTGAAACCAAGCATGACAAATTCAACAAAACAAACGCTGTCCCTCTGTAAATACGGCTTTGACATGGGAAGTAAACAGAAGCTTGCCATGGTATTTAGTGAAAGTACAGGGACACATGCACACAGAAGGCATGCAAACATTGAGCAATTTCTACAGAAAACCTTGCCCACACAAATCAACACAGACAACTGTGCACAAAGGCCAGCAAGTGTAACAGCATATGTAGATGTCTGTGCATTCAATGACAATAAAAAAACACGAATATTCACACAGACAACACAAATGTCTACACAAAGAGTCACAACCAGCATAAGTAGGCATGTACAGGATGGTTGCACAGTTGGTGTTGATAGATTCAGTGATGATCAGTGCTTTAACAAGTTGGGTGCCTGGGAAGTAATGGTTACGTCCTGGGCAGCACCCCTCGGGTACCCAGGATGTAACCGTTATGTGCTGCACCAGGCCCTCGGGGGAAGCGCTAGCGCTCCTCCGAAGGCCTCCCTTCCACCCCCCCAGGGCAGGACTGCAAGGGGAATTGCTTCCCCTTCCACTACCACCCTGCCCGCCCCCATCTAATGAAGTCAGCACGTGATTGCTCGCAGCATCATTAGAAGCCATCCGATGCGCTGGAAGCCATTTGCTTCCAGTGCGTCAAGGGAGAAGAAGGTACGTTTCTACTCCGGGGTGGGGGATTCCTCTAAAAGAGGCACCGGGGGAAAGGAAAGAGTTTTCCTTTCCCTCAATGTCTCTTTCAGCATTCCTGCTGCCCGATCACGGTGCCATCGGGCAGAAGGAATGCCCACTAGACACCAGGGATTATTGTTTACCTTTTGTTTTGGGTCAGTTTCACTACGGGGGACAGGCCCCTTGGACAAGAGTTGCTCCCCTAAGGGGTATAATGTTTTTCACCATTTCTGCCCCCCTTAGGGGCAGATCGGCGATTATTTTTAGGCCGATCTGCACCCAAGGGGAGCAAAGCCATAGCGACACCAGGGATGTTTTGCTCTTTGTTTTTTTTGGGGGGGGCAGCCCCTTGGACAAGGGATGCCCCCCGAAGGGGAAATGCACTGTTGGGTAGTTCTGTACCCCTTGGGGGCAGATCGGCCTATTTTTTTTTAGGCCTATCTGCCCCCAAGGGGGCAGAATCCACTTAGTGCCAGGGATCTTGTGTGTGTGCTTTGTGTTGGGGGTGGCCCCTTGGGCAAAGTTCACCCCCCCAAAGGGGACAATGTATCTTTTGCCATTTCTGCTTCCCTTGGGGGCAGATCGGCCTATTTTTTTAGGCCCTTCTGCCCCCAAGGGGAGCAGAAGCCACCAAGATGGCAGGGACTTTATTTTTGTTTCCTTTGTTTTTTTTGTGTTGGTGGGTGCCCCCTTTGGCAAGGGTCACCCCCCAAAGGGGGCATAGCTCTGTTGGGCAGGTCTGCCCCCTTGGAGGAGGATAGGCCTATTTTATTTAGGACCATCAGCCCTCGAGGGGAGCCGAATCCACCAGAGGTCGTTTGTGTGTGTGTGTTCTTTGCGTGGGGGGGTTGCCCTTGGGCAAGGGTCACTCCCCAAGAGGGGGGCAATATTATTTACACCATTTCTGCCCACCTTGGGGGCAGATCAGCCTATTATTTTTAGGCCCATCTGTCCCCAAGGGGGCAGAAGCCACTAAAGAACCGGGGATTTTTAAAGTTTTTTTGTGTGGGTGGTGGTCCCTTGGGCAAGGGATTCAGCACAGTACTGGTGGCCATTTCTGCCCCCCTTGTGGGCAGATCAGCCTAGATTGTTTAGGCCCATCTGCCCCCGAGGGGGGCTGAGACCACTAGACACCAGGGAAAATTTCTAAATGTGTGGTGGCAGGGTGTCAACTGGCGAAGTATTTGCATTTGTGATTATAACAGTTTATTTCTCCTTTTTGTTCTAGTTTAAAGCTTTTGCTTCCTTTGCTGTGGCTCATTGCAGTTTTGGCAGTGGTTGACCTGTGGTTTGCGTAGTTGCATGTTTTAGGTAAGTAAAAACAATTTACTCCAGAGGAGTATTGTTGCCATGCATGAATGATATGTTTGTAGGTGGTGTACTAAATGCAGGATTGTGTGTGAAATTGTCCTTATATTTGTGCACAATGATATTTGTGTTGTCTTATGTCAAACTTGCTTTTTTTCTTTTCTTTTTAGTGGGATATCATTGGTGATTGCTGTGTCTGTGCAGAGGAGGTGCTGGTGAGTCTAGCTTTTTCAGGCAAGTGAATGGTACAGTTTTTGAGTGCATAACTCTTTGTGATAAAGCCACACTTTGTTTATTAATTATTTTAGACTGTGTTGTTTGTTGTTGGCACATTTGTCAAGTTACACGTCTTAGAAAGGATCATGGGTAGCCACAGAGTGACCGCTCACCAGGTTGTTTGGCATGATTTTTGAGTCGTCTTCTAACCATAATTATGAGATCTGAGGCAGAGGAGGAAATGAGAGATTCTGGCAGTGAGTTTTCTGTCTGAGAGGAATCTTCTGATGAGTAAGCCACTCTTAGTGCAGATGAAGGGGCTGTTCTAAAGGAGGACACTGATGTGCCAATAGTGCAGCGGCCTGGGGCTGAAAGGGTTCCCATTGGAAGACTTCACTCCTGCGTTGGCCCAAACATGGAGAGGTCACATTTGCTTGTCTTTACTGGTCTCCCAGGGTGTAGAGTAAATACAGAAAACTTTTTGCCTGTCAATTTCTTTGAGTTGTTTAAGGACAATGTATTTTTTTAAGAGATTGTTGAGAAAACTCATTTGTATGCGGAGCAGTATTTGAGGGACAACGCTGCCAGACTTAGGCCTCAGTTTAGAGCTACTCAGTGGAGTCCCACAAATCTGGAAGAGTTGAAAATATCCTTGGGTTTGACTTTTTTGATGGGGTTGATGAGGAAGCCGTCACTGGCTTCTTATTGGTCTACTAGCCCCTTGATGGCAATGGCTATATTTCCTGCAACCATGACTCGTAATTGGTATTTGCTTCTTCTTTGGATGCTGCATTTTGTTGACAATGCCTAAGCCTTGCCACTAGAGCACCCTGATTATGACCGTCTTTTTAATAATAAGCCTTCCTTGACTACTTTGTAGATCTTTTTTCAGAGGTGTATGTTCCAAAGAAGTAAGTGTGGATGAGTCTTTGGACCTGTTCAAGGGTCGTTTGATTTTTAGGCAGTACATTCCTAGCAAGAGGGCACACTATGGAATTAAACTGTATTTGCTGTCAGAAAGTAGTACAGGATATGTTTAGAATATCCGGGTCTACACTGGTAGGGACTCAAGTATCGACCCCCCTGTTTGTCCGCCCAGTTTTGGAGTTAGTGAGAAAATTATGTGGGAACTTGGCAGACGACTGTTTAACAAAGGTCACCATTTACTTTAGATAACTTCTACACTGGAGTGCAGCTGTTCACGGAATTGTTCAGAATGGACACTGTTGCTTGTGGCACAATCTGCTCTAACCAGAAAGGCTATCCAAGGGAGCTTGTCTGTAAAAAACTTGAGAGGGGACAGTGCAGTGCCTTGCGCAATGATGAGCTGCTAGCTCTGAAATTTGCAGACAGGAGGGAAGTCTACATGCTAACTACCATCCATAATGAGAATACTTCACCTGTGCCTGTTTGGGGTCAAGTTGCTGAAGTGCACAGACCTGTGTGCATTTTTTACTACAACAAGCACATGGGTGGTGTTGATAGAGTAGATCAAGTTGGAACCTTACACTGCTGTTCGTAAGTCTTACGTTTGGTATAAAGATCTGGTGATTAATTTGTTTTATCTAGCAACTTTCAATGCTTTTATTGTGTCCAAGGATTGTTCCCCTGAGTCAGGGATGAAATTTGTTAAATTTCAGGAGTCCGTGATAGAGAGCCTTGTTGTGGTGGATCATGCAAGAGTTCCTAGAATAGCAGTGGTGGAGGATGTGGCTAGATTGAAAGATCGCCACTTTCCTGATCACATTGGGTGGTAGGAAATTTGTACCGGCACAGTGATCCTACAAAGAAAAGTGAAGAAAATGTGATTTTTTTTAGCTATATTTGAGGTTTTCAGAGGAGTATGGGTAGGAAAATGTTAGTGGATCCACGCAAGCCACACCTCCCTGGACTTCTCCGGGTGTCTATTTTTAAAAAATGTCTGGGTTTAGTAGGTTTCCCTGGATGACCACCACACCTGGGACCAAACTCTCAGGTTTCCTGTCGTGGGCACTAGGCCTACACACACAAGTGAGGTACCATTTTTATCAGGAGACTTGGGGGAATGCTGGATGGAAGGAAATGTGTGTCTCCTATTAGATTCCAGATCTTTCCATCACCAAAATGTGAGGAAAAGGTGTTTTTCCCCAAATTTTGAGGTTTGCAAACGATTCTAAGTAACAGAACCTGGAGAGAGCCCCACAAGTCACCCCATCCTGGGTTCCCCTAGGTGTCTAGTTTTGAGAAATGCACAGGTTTGGTAGGTTTTCTTAGGTTATGACTGGGCTAGAGGCCAAAAAACAGGTCAGTTTTCTCTGGGAAAATGTGATTTGTCCATGTTGCGTGTCCTGATGCAGGCATTAGACCTACCCACACATGTGAGGTACCACTTTAATCAGGACCCCTGGAGGAATAGAGAATAGAAGAAGAAGTGTTATTGTCCCTTGTCTTTCCCTACATTGCTTCCTTCCAAATGTAAGATAGTGTGTAAAAAAAAGACGTCTGTTTGAGAAATGCCCTGTAATTCACATACTAATATGGGGACCCTGGAATTCAGAGATGTGAAAATAACCACTGATTCTCAACACCTTATCTAGTGCCCATTTTGGAAATACAAAGGTTTCCTTGATACCTATTTTTGACTCTTTATATTTTACCCAATAATTTGCTGTATACCCGGTATACAATGAAAACCCATTCCAAGGTGCTCCTCATTTATTGGCTCTGGGAACCTAGGGTTCTTGATGAACCTACAACCCCTATATATCCCTGCAACCAGAAGAGTCCAGCAGACGTAACGGTATATTACTTTGGAAAATCTGACATGGCGGAAAAAATACAGAGTAAAATGTGGAAAGAAACTGCTGTTCTTTTGCCTCAATTTCAATATTTTTGTGCTTGAGCTGTTATTTTCTGTATGAAAACATTGTAGGATCTACACAAATGGCCCCTGGCTAAATTCAGAATGTTGTCTACTTATCATAAATCTTTAGCTGTCCAGGATCCAGCATTGGTTTCACACCTATTTCTGTCACTAACTGGAAGGAGGCTGAAAGCACAAAAAATAGTAAAATTGGGGTATGTCCTACTAAAATGCCAAAATTGTGTTGACAAATCTAATCTATTTCAAGTCTGCCTGTCCCTGAAAACTGGGAAGATTGTGATTTTAGCACCACAAACCCTTTGTTTATGCTATTTTCAGGGACACAAACACAAGCATTCTTCTGCAGCCCTTTTTCCCATTTTTTATAAACAAAATGTTTGCTGTATTTTGGCTAATTTCTTGGTCTCCTTCAGCTCAACCCACAAACTCTGGGTACCTCTAGAATCCCTAGGATGTTGGAAAAAGGATGCAAATTTGGCGTGGGTAGCTTATGTGGACAAAAAGTTATGAGGGCCTAAGCGCTTTGTCCAGAGTGGAAAAGGTGGAGCAGAATTTTGCCAGTTCCATGATGAAGGAGGAGCCAAATAGGAGTCCTTCTGCCAATGGGCCTGCCTCAGAAGAAGCTAATTCAACCAACTTAGGATCCATTCGCATAAGGATGGATTTCCTACTCTCAGACGAAATTGCACAGTTGGAGTTACCTCACTGGCAAACAGCTCTCTGAGCCCATCCCAACAATATATCTTTGTCCACGGGAGCACCTGATTCTTTAGAAGTGACGGCCAAGTCAAGAATTTTAGTTAAGGGGCCGGTCAAATCGAGAAGCTTGTCTTGGCAAAGACGCCAAGATCTATCTAGCCCTTTTTTAGGGTCTTTTACCAAACTTCTTTAGGAAGGTAACCAAGGTAGGATCCATTTCTGGAGTGTCTGCTACTTTATTATCTAAATCTGGTCTAGGACATTCGGCTCTAAGACGTGAACAAACCTCTTTATCGAAACCCCTTCTCAGATTAGCATGGACATATTGCGCCACCTGCGGCGACGGAAGCCAGTTAGATGATCTGGGGTGTAAGATATCTGATGGATCAAAATCTAACAGCTGAAGGACAGGAGATTGTCTTTTTCATTTCTTGCTAGGACCTGGGGTATCAATCTCATCAGAGTCCCCGTCTGTAGAGTCCTTGTCTGAAGAGGAAGAGTCGCCTTTAGTACTATAGTTATGTTCCGCAATTCTTTTCTTGCGCAGTTTAGCAAACATGTCAGTATGTAAATCCCCAGCTGGGGCATCTGTACTTTCCAGATTCTTTGTTTTAGTTTTGGATTTTGAGGTGGCCTTAGGATTGGCCCCTTCTAAACCAGATGGAGTTTTATCTGACAACCAGCCTTGGGAGTGTGCATATTCAAACAGTTGACCCGAAAAGGGACCTAACGCACTCACCAAGGCATCATTCACCGATTGCTGAACCCTTGAGTCTAGTGCTTCTTACAGATTTACCTCAAACTGGTTATCGGTGTCTTCAGGATAATATCCTGCATCCTGGTCACTCCATTGAGCCATAATGAGCTAAAGTAAATAATAAGTATGAAAAACTATCAAGAGGGAGTAAAGAACCCCTGACAGGCACAATAATTGATTAAAGTAGACAAATAAAATGTGGAGGGAGCTGCCTGTAGGTCACTCTAGGCACAACCTGTATATATTTTACAACCCAGCTAATAATAGAGCTGGGCGTCAGGGAAGCACTTTGAAAAGCCTGAGCCAACACAGAATTCTGCAAACACGCTAGAAATCACGAACCGAACTCCAGAGGAAAAACTCAGGGTAAAGGAGATCTCGCTCGTGATATCGCGCGCACGGGTAAGACGTGCTAAAAATAGAAGTCAGACTCCACGCGAGGCGCGTAATGTTCCCACTCCTGCTCCACTGAGCACCAGGAACTTAAACGCTTGGCAATACGCCGAAAACACAATGCCCGAAGGCAAATAAGCAAGCAGAATTGCGTCGCTATAAACCTAAAGTAAACACAATTAGTAAAAGTTAATAAACCTTAGCACATATGTCTAAATCAGGAGAGCAAATATAAAAGGGTACTTATATCCTGCAAAGCAGCAAAGAAAGAGGAGGTGACGTTGAGAGTTGTTCCGGTTAAGGACAGAGGTTATGCTCGGTGATTGGAGCATGTGATACATGGCTATATGCATCTTGGGATGTGTAGTCTTTTTTTTAATACTTTGTGATTGGCTACTGTTTAATTCCAGTAAAGAAAGAGATAGCATAATCAGAGATCCCGGTCCTGACATAGAATTCTATGTCAGGACCGGAGCCTTCGGATTATGCTTTCTCTCTCTTTACTGCAAAAACTCAGCAGCCAATCAAATTGAAACAAAACAAAAAACTACATTTCCCATGAAACCCAGTAGTCTGAGTCCACCAATCATAGTATATCCAAGTGTATATCAGTCTCTAACTCCACAGTCCTTCCTCTTTCTTTGCTGCTGCAGCCAAGAGATAAGTAATTTCTTCAATTTTGTCATTATTCCGATTTATGTTTGTTTTCCTAGACACAGAGTGGAGTGGGAGCGGGCTCGTCTCGCGCCGCGGTGTCCTTGGTGTTTCAGCACATCAGAATTTGTGTATTTATGCACTTTGGCTAGCTGAGAGCCTGGCGCAGAGCCGGTAGGCGTGGCTGAACGGCGGCTTCGGAGTCGCTCCGACTCCTAGACCGTGGCGTGAAACAGAGGACTTGAACTCTTTCTATTTTAACACGCACGCATGCGCTCACCTCGCGTTCTCTCTCCCATCTGAGAACGAGGTGTTTACAGCGTGTGGAGCCCAGAGGAAAGTTATTTTTAGCTCTCTCTGGCTCCGAACGCAGCGTTTGAGCCTCGGAACGCCCAACGTGGCGAACTCAAGTTATTTAGGCTCTGCCTAGGGGGATTAAGCAGGGGCTCTCTCCACAATTAAAAAAATTGACTGTGTCAGATTAAAAAACAATATTTATTTTCCCTGCTGGGGAGTATTATTGGTCCCCGTGATCTCCTCCATCTCCTTGAACATGGCATACTACGCTGGCGAGGATGACTATTATCAGGACCAACCTGACACCATGGATGACCATATGGAGGAAAGACTAGTGGAAGCACTGGGCTACCATGTCCAGGACTCCATGAATCAGGCTCTAATTAATGCTCTCAAACCCTTTGCTCAGCCCTTGAGACGCTTTGGGCAGCGAGAATTGAGGGGTCACCCCTTGCTTGATGCTGGTTCACAACCTGACCAGCTTTCTGATCTGGGTTTGTCCCGGGGAGCCTTGAAAAGACCCTTATCCTCAGCAGATGTATTGGCTAATATGGCAGCCTCAGTGATGCAAGATCATGGCTATGGCATATATTCTTCTTGGAATACATTGGATACAGGCAGAGAAGCCTCTTCTAAGCCACGTATCATTGCAACTCGCTAAAACTGTTTCTTACTAATGACATGTTAATGCTGGTCGCATATGCTCTATACTTTATTTAATTGTGTTTTAATTACAAGTTTGAAGAGTTACTAATAAGATTGCTAATGAGATTAATGGACATAATATTAGATTGTAACAAATAGGGAAATAAATATTCTAATTCTTAACTAAATTGGCGTGGTTATTCATGACTGAAAGGTCATGGTGTGTTCGCTTAATTGACTTATACTAAATGCTATTGATTATCTAGTTGATTAGTTACTTAGAGATTGATTTGGGTTATTGAGATATTGATTGTGATGGCAGGAAGATATCTCGTGCTGGGAAGTCCCCGAACGTGGTGAAAAGGTTAATTGGCCTAGGCATGTCTCCTTGTAAGTTTACTTATCAAGGTTCTGACACGCTATCAGTTTCCAACCCCGTAGTGTGTGACTGAGGCAGGACAAGGAAGAGGCAGGGCCTTGAGCACTACAAAGACTTTCCTTTTTAGTTTGCCTACTTCAGAGGTAGAAAGAGGTATATGTATTGGACCCAAAAACAGACTTTTAGATTACTTCTGGATCAAGAGGAACCTTTGCCAAGAAGAAGAGCACCTGCACTGCAGTTGTAAAATCGACAAAGTACCCGACTTGCAGCTGTAAAATCGATGCAGCACCTGCCTCGTGGCTGTAGAAACCAACACATTGCCTGCTCAGCGTGGATTCGTCATTGCTTTGCGTCTGGATTTTCCACACATCATTGTTGGGTGTCAAAATCTAAACCATCACCGCACGGACCCAAGGCTGCGGGTCCAAAAATCGACACATCGCTCTCCTGCAGGAAAAAGATAGACGCATTGCTTACCTGGAAGGAAAAGAATCTTCACATGGCCTCACTTGCGAGTAAGGAATCGACACATTGATTGCTTTTCTGATGCATCACCTCGCCTGCGGCTTTATTTTTAAAACTCACAAGGTACTTGCATTAAAACCATGCATTCATTGATTTCTAAGGATTAAGACTATTTTTACTTTAAAAAAATGATATATTTTTTGTGAATATTGGATTTTTGTTATTTTGGTCTTGTTTGATTTAGATAAATATTGACTATTTTTCTAAACTGGTGTGATGTCATTTTGTGGTGTTTTCACTGTGTTACTGTGTGTGGTTGTACAGATACTTTAAACATTGCCTCTGAGATAATCCTGACTGCTTGTGTCAGCTATCAAGGGGGTGAGCAGGGGTTTTCCAAGTTGTGTATCTCCCTTCCCCTGACTAAAGTAAGGGTCCCTACTTGGACAGAGTGTAAACTGACTGCCAAATCGAGAGCCAATTTAGAAAATATACACACTCCCATCTCACCCCTTTGCATGGCTTTCCATGCCTCCAAATGCACCCCCATCCTCCATGCTCACTGAACCTGGTTCCTGTAACAGATCACTGCATTGACAATGTTCTTCAGCAATGAGGGGTCATCAAAAATTGGTGGCAAGTGCAAGGCAAACAGGTCTTGCTTTAGCAACACAAAAGGGAGGTTCGAGGGCTCCACATTTTCTAGAATCTCCTCCCTCTTTTGTTCACGATTATTCATAGGTCAATGAAGATAACCTACTGCGTCTGTCTAAGGCGTGGACTAGTTCGCCATCTCGTGTGAGCTGCTTCTTCAGAAATGACCCAATGGCATACTCTTTTATCACTCCAGTGTTTTCAAAGGAGTCACTTTTTTTAGAAGCTCCTCTTTTTCCTTCCCACTGTTCCTTTTTAGTGTACGAAGGGCATGCAAATCGATCCAATCATCCAGTGGCTACCCAGTCTCTTTCCCGCCATCTCTGCCAGATGGCTGCTAGTGCTAACGGCGACTCACTAAATGCTCAGTGCGAAACCCATCGGTGAAGCAAAGGCACCCGAACATGCTTTGACAAGTAAATCCGATCGGATCTGTTGCGGCTGTGGAACAGAGTCTAGTGTGTCCCAGAATCAATGTACCCATTTCATCTCACCATTCATCCTACCATTTAATCACTCGATATTTCCCGGCACTATATCTTCTAGAACCTTCTCCGTTTTTTCATCATTTCTCTACAATTAATGAAGAAAATTGCAAAGACATGAACACACTCAAATAGGCAAAATGTACAGTGAGAGCTACATATGAGAACCCACAAGCGGGAATCACAAATAGCCCTCCGACCCACCTCTGGCCCACTCTCCCTTGCTGCCTGCAGTACCCATGCCTGTACAGATTATTTTGTTATTGTGCATACTGCTACGTCCATCCGTGCACTGACCTTGGGTCTGCCTGTCATAGCACTTGGTCTGCTCTGGTGTATAAGACTCATTTGTTTGAGCCTGCATGTAGATTAACTAGATAAACGTGCTTGCTTGAAGACATCGGAGTAGAAGGTCTCCATAAGAAAATCATTTTTTAGAACGTTTAAACAAATGTTCAGAAGCGCCCAGTATTCTATACATTCTGTGCTGTCAATAACTAAATCCTCCTGCAAGTTATCAGTGAAAACATCGCATTTTACAAAACTAGAGGTGGACGAGAGAGCAAATTAATAGAAAGAGCCGAGCCAGAGCTGAGCCAGGGGTTTGGCTTATCTGTAAGAGCTCTTTTAACATAAGCCCTGCTGAGTCAACAGTATATTTGGCATATAAATCGTGTAGCAAACGCCGTATGAAAATGTGATAAATGCTATCTAAAATAAAAAAAAATCGTGCATCTTTAACTCGCAGAACCACGTCACTTTAGTGCTTTCGATTGCATTGAGTGGCATTTATGAAAAGTAATTGTTGTTAAAAACATTCATGCACATCCCTCACCGCCCCACCAGTACCATTAATGACACCAGAGACAACTCCATCGTCATGTGCCCCCTATAGTGGCCTACGGTTGTTTTAGAGGGAACAACGGTTGTTGTTTTAGACATGTTTGTACAGCAAATATCCAGAAGTGAGTTATTTGGGGAAGAGGGAGGCATTACTGACATGTGCATTGTGTGGAAAAGGCTGCTTTATTGGAAACAGGTTGACTTACAACTCAAAAAAATCTCAGCCTTCCCCTGATAAAACTATTGACCTCACTATACAGCCAATTACCTACAAAACTCACCCCCTCCCCAACCACCAGCCCCTCAGTCACCTGTGGCAAAACGGTGACTGCCCTATAAAATGGCTGCTTATATACCTTGGGCTATCATGTAGCACAAATAGAGCCCAACACAGCCCAACACAGTCCCTGATTGTTATACCTTTCCCAATCCTGGGGATGAGGGGGGACCTCCCTCTTGTAGGCAATCCCCCCACCCCCCCAAAACCCCATTCCAGTTGCCCTGAAATTTAATGATAAAGGAACAATGAGGCATAATGAAATAAGCTTACTGACTTATATCATACAATTTAGTCAAGAATTAAAGCAGGGATAGATCCCACATTTTATATTGTGCAATTGATTAGATGGGTGTCTCTTTTACACTCCCATGTTACAAAGGTGGAAGTGGTCAAAAACTGTACAAAGTCTCGGCTCGTTTTTGGCTCAAGGATCCAAGCGAACCTTGAGCTGAGCTAGAGCCAGGTATCTGGCTCTAGCCTGGCTCTAGCCTTCGGTAGCTCGCCCACCTCTGTACTATACACAATATTATTTTCAACTTTCACAAATAAAATCATTATGTATGATTATATTTATTTGCAAACCTGGTAAAAATGCAGCACACCCACCCCTTTCCTTTTGACTAAAACCAAACTCTTACAAAAACATAGTTGAAAACTTAGGTTACAAATGCACCATTAGAGACTAACTAGTATCTAGAAAAACAGGGTTAAAAGGTAGGGGGGGATGTAGGGTAGAATTATTGAGAGCTAGGCGGTATGAAGAAAATTGAGGGCACTGCATGAATCCTGAAATATAAGATCACATTTACAAAGCATACGAGCCAATGATATCATCGGCCATGCTTTGACAAATAGAGCCATGCTCGCATGACACTTAGTTGTGCTGAATTCTGTCTGGACCAACTCTGAGTACATTTATTCATTCAGATAATAGCCCAAAGCCAAATTCAACATGAGCAATATGTAGTAATATTACATGTAACACATGTGGACAAATCATGCTACGTGCATTCGCACACTTTTTGCACATGGTTTTATTTGGCACTGAGATGTGACACAGTGCTACTACTTCGCTCTACTTTGCTTGCTTTTTAGTAGGTATGAATTTGCTTCCAGTCATAGGAGAGTTGTGCTGATAGTGCCCTCTTGCACATATTTTACATGAAAATGGTTTTGTACTGGTTGGACAAGGCAATATGGAGGTAGCTGGCATAACCTTGCAACACTGAAGTCATTTTGTGCATTAAGGCTAATGAACTGCATCATTTGCATCACTTAGCGTTGCTTAGTGTTGGACCTAGCCTTTTCGCAGGGTTTTCTACAAACTTTTTGCCTTCTTCCTCCTATTTTTTCTGACCTGTTTTTGTTGGCTTTAGGACTCTGGGCACGTTACCATTGCTAAACAGTACTAAAGTGCATATGCTCTCTGTCTAAAATGTATTGGTGATTGGTTTCTCCCTGATTGGCAGATCTGATTTACTAGTAAGTCCCTAGCACAGTGCATTGTGTGCACCGACTCTGTAAAGAAAATGCTGCTAAAGGGTATGCAGCACTGACTGTGCCACCCACTTGAGTAGCCCTGCAAATATGACTCAGGCCTGCCATTGTAGAGTCTGTGAGTGCAGTTTTAAGCACAACCTTCTTTTTTATTACCTGTAAGTCACCCTAAGGTAGGCACAAGCAACCCGTGGGCAGGGTGCAGTGTATTAAAAAGGTAGGACATGTACTGGCCTTTATTACATGTCCTGATATACTACTAGTTTCGTTTCTCACTGTTGCAAGAAATATTTCTCCTATAGGGTAACATGAGAATTGCCTTGAAATCTCTATTAAGTGTAATTTTCCCATTGGGATCAGATAGAGATGTGGAGTTTGGGTTCTTTGAACTCACAATTTAAAAATACATCTTTTGGTGAAGTTGGTTTTTGAATTGTAAGTCTGAAAATGCCTGTTTTAGAAAGTGGGCATTTTCTTGCTTAACAATTCTGTGCCTCTGCCTTTCTGCTGAAAACACGTCTGGGTTAGGATGACAGTTAGGCTGTTTGTGCATTCATTGTCGACAGTCTCACAAATGGAGCTGAGGTGTGCCCTGCTTATCCTGATGGCCCATGACCAGGCTGATGGGTCTTCTTGAGCTAGAGTGGTGGGAAGAGCTGAGACATGCACCTGAATAGGGTTGTGCCTGTCCTCACATAAAGCAGTCACCAACCCCCTGGAGTGTGCCTGGGGCCCTGGCAGGAAAAGGCAGGGTCTTGTACACTACAAATATTTCTCTTTGAAGTTTGCCACCTTCAAAGACAGAACTGGGTATAAGTACTAGACATCTGACACCACATAGTTAGAACACTTCTGGACTGAGGAATTTCTGCCAGGAAGGAGAGCTGGATGATGAAGGAGGGACTGCCACTCTGCTTGTTGTTTTGTTGTGCTGACCTGCTACTTGCTGCTTCCGTCCCAGGAATGAAAGGACTGGACTTTGCTTTCTACATTCTGTTTTCCAAGGTTCTCAAAGGGCTTGAACTGAGCTTGCCTCCTGTTCAGAAGTCTCAGGGCCTTCAAAGACTTCATCTGCCAGCACCTGGGCTCTCTTGCTCAGAGTCCTGACTTGTCAAGTCATGTCAAATCCAGTCCCTGGGCCCTAGAAAGTGAGTTCTGGTGATCTTATAGAGAAAATCCACACATAGACTTGCAGCACTGCTGTAAATCAATGCATTGCTGGAAGGATCTGATGCAGCGCCTGCACCGCCACTGCAGAATTAACATGGCGCCTGCTTCGCCAATGTAGACCAACACAGCGCATCTGGACTTTCGACGTATTGTCCTTGTGCGCCAATTTCTTCATTAACACCGCACTGCAGTAAGGAACAAGGCTGCGTGTATGGAAACAAAAGCATCACCTCCCCTACAGTAAGGAACCAACACATTGCTTGCTTATCTGGCACATCACCTCCCCTGCGCCTGTTCTTGTCTTTGACCTTTGACGCATCTAACACATCTATCGATTTCTATGGACTAAACTTCCTTAAACCTTTAAAAGTGATATCCTGACTTGTGTATTTTGGATTTTAGTCATTTTGGTCTTGTTCTACCCATATATATATTGGCTATTTTCCTAAAATGGTGTGGAGTACTTTTGTGGTGTTTTCACTGTGTTACTGTGTGTGTGTTTGTGTGTGTGTGTGTGTGTGTGTGTGCAAATACCTTACACATTACCTGTGAGATAAGCCTAACTGCTTGAGCCAAGCTACCAAGGGGGTGAGCAGGGGTTATCGTAGCTTTGCGACTCCTTTACTCTGACTACAGTGAGGGTCCCTGCTTGGACAGGGTGCACGCCACTGCCAACTAGGGACCCCATTTCTAATACATAACATCACTTTGCAGTGTTAGAGCACTTGCAGAAAACTTTAGTGAACATGGCCTTGGTTTTTTATGCCAGCTTCGTTTAGCTACAAATGAGCACTTTACCGTGGAAGATAGATTTATCAAAAGCTAGATATCTAAGAGTGTACATATGTAAGAGCCACCCACCTCTAATGGGCCTCACACCACTACAAACCACCGATTATATCCACAGTCACTGGAATCATGCAATTTTGCGGCATGGTCCGCATGAATGTGGATTTGCTGTAAATGTCAGATAGTCCACCATCTGATGCATAATCTGAAATTTTTTACAACGAAAATATATTTTGAGCTCAAATGGATTATAAATTACTAAAAATGCAGTGCCACATGATGCCGTGCAGTAGAAGGCCCTTCGCAAATTGACTGCTCACCTACCTATTGCTAATTGCTGTATTTTGTTCAAGGCCACTGGAATTATGCAGCAGGGAAGGGCCAAAAAATGTGGCAGCATTAAGTTATGCAGCAAGAAAAGGCTGCAGCATAACAAAACACATTTTGTGATAGTAATAATTCATTATTTTGTCACTCTTACACTTGCTAACAGTATCTGGACATTGGTGCACCTCATTTTAACACCCACATATAGCAATAAGCAACCAGTGAACCTTTTCAAATGGCCTTCCACTGCGCAGCAACAAGTGTCGTTGTACCGTAAGTACCTTTTGAATCATTTGAGCTAGAAACAAAAAATTTTGTTGAAATCTGCAGATTATGCAGCTGATGATGAATTATGTGGCAAATGTGACTAATCAATAATCATGCGAACATCACTGTGGCTGCACAATCACATAATTCTAGTGGCCTTGATTATGGTTTTAAATCAGTAGTTGGAGTGAAACTTTTCTGGAAACAATTTTTACGTGTAAAAGTGGCTAAATAATTGATACTATCACAAAATGTACCACTTTATGCTACATAATTTGCCTTTACTTGCCACATAACTTAGTTCCCTATGCCACATAGATTGGTCCTCTCCTGCTGCATAATTTCAATGTACCTGAAAATACCAGAAATACTGGAACAACTGTAACCCACTATCAAGCAATGTGCTCTCACAAATTGGAATGGACTTTGACAAACAGTTGAGAGATGCCTGCCAATGACCACTCTGAAGCCTCGGGACGTCAGAGTGGACTGAGAGGCAGCAATTTTAAATAAAGTACTAATTGACTAAGGATGCCTTTTTTTAAAAAAATAACTCCTCTAAATAGATGATTCTCATTTAAAGCATCTTACAAGTTTACATAAGCACGTCAAAGCGTGCATATTGGATTCCAGCACTCTTCCAAGGTCACCTAAGAAATCCTTCAATCAACAAGTATCAGTGCTTATAACACTTACAAAGGCCCTGATTACAAGTTTGGCGGTCACTAGACCACCAGACTCGCAGATGGCGGTCGGACCACCATCAATGCGGCAGTCTGAGCACCATATTTCAACCCTGGTGGTCGGGCGGCGAGGAGACCGCCAGCTCTGCCAGGATCAGGGATCCCAGTGGTCTGGCGGTAGGTGGCGGTCCTAATCCGTCATGGTAGCACTGCAAGCAGTGCTGCCCTGTAGATTACGACCTTGTTCTCTGCCAGCCATTTCATGGCGGTAGCACTGCCATGAAAAGGTTGGCAGAGAACGGTTGCAGAGGGCCCTAGGGGGACCCTTCACTTCCCATGCACTTCGCATACCCCTGGCCAGCACCCTTGCAATATTCACTGTCTGCTCTGCTCTGCAGACAGTGAACATTGGAAGGTTGCTGGTGCACCCTGTGCTCTACAGCATTGCCGCCGGCTCGATTACGAGCCAAAGGCAATTCTGTATGCTGTATGCTGCTTCCTGCTAGGCCAGCAGGCAGAAACTCTGGTTTCAGTCTGCTGATCTAGCGGGAAGACTTAATGGGCCTAGCAGTGAGGTAACCAGTCTGGCGGCAATCTCCCTGTCGAAAGTTTGGCAGACGGTGTAAACTGTCCACGAAACTCATAATCAGGCCCCAAATGTCTTTTCTTTCAACCAGGGCTTTAAGTGGGCAGGGTCGCTTCAGTCTCAGACCTGGTAGTAATTTAAAGGGTACACTGAAACGGGACCCTATCGGGCCCAATATTCATGTCCTTAACTTTACTGGTAAAACACTGACAGTTTCTGAATAATGAATGTAAAAAACTTTAAGGTAATTCATGTTAGTGATTTAGTTCCTGTTTATATTTCACATCTTTAACTTTATCTAGCACTCCATAAGCGTGTTAGGTATTTCCAGGATGGGTTTTTTCTCACATAGCATATTACTCTTATATAGTGCTTACTTCAAACTGATCCATCTTGAGGTGTTTATAACAGGCCATGACTGCGCTCTGTAGTTGAGACTGAAGGCAGTGCACATTTCTCACAGTGCCTGTCAGTGGGTCATCGAGTCCTTGGCTTCTCTGCAGCGTGCAAAGAGACAACCATTTACAAAGCCAATAGTCCTGGCTGGTTTTAGATATATTCCATTTGTTGTGTTATATATCTAGATCCAATAACACAAAGCTCTGAGAGGCACCCAAATACAGGTAATAGGAAAACATAGACATTTAGTTTCCATTTTACACCACACCTATAATTTCAAAGGCCACATCCCTTCTAGAGAAACCATCCCCCACACTTTTTTTCATCCCACTTAAAGACCTGCTTTCAACTAACAGGAAAATCGGAGAGTTATTTGTAGTCTAGGACTTTACAACTCTTGGAGAGCACAGTGGCATAATGCAAAATGAGGGGGCCTCCTTGCAGGATGTGATGAGGGGCCCCTGAATCTCCTATATCTCACAGATCTTCATTGACTGAATGGAGCCCCCCTAAAAGTTTTGGGGCCTCCTAGAGGGCTGGGGTCCCCTTGCACTGCAGGGGCTGCAGGAGTGTGTGTTACACCCTAGGCAGAGTGGTTCTTCACACACAAGTTTGAAGTTTGTAGAAAAACATGTTTCTCAAACACAAACCAAAGCAAATTAGAATAGAAGTGTGGGACACTAATCTTTTCACACTTCTGATGAAAGCATCCCTGGAACAGATATGCAGTACTCAGAGGCGGCTGGCAAGTACTTAGAGTGGTGGGGGCAGGAAATGGGTAGTGAGTGGGTGAATGCATGCGAGGTGAGTGGCAACAGTAAATAAAAAAAAGAAATAGCCACTTACCTTGCTTACTGTATGACGTCCTCGCTCCGGGCCATATTTTGCTCTGTCTCCTCCAGGCTCCCAGGCTCCAGCAAATAACCCTAACCAGTCCTGATGCTGCTTTCATGCTGGTACCAGGATGAAAGCAGCACCAGGATTGCAGGGGGTGGCCTCCCACAGCACTTAAGAGCACTGGAGGCCTGTGCTTTTTTTTTAACCCAGCTGTCTTAAGACAGATAGGTTAGAGAAGTTACAAGTCGGCCGGCCAAAGAGACATGCGCACTTTAAACAAGTGCACAGGTAGCCCACCCCTCCTCGCTGCTGCTGCTGCCATTCAGCAGGCCCCACCCCGTCCTGACATTTGGTTTGGGACAGGTTGAGGAAAAATAAAATGGTAACAGATTAACTTCATTAATAAATTTTTTTCATCTCTGGGGCATTTCAGTGGGGCAACGCTCCTCCGTTCTAACAGAAGTGCTACCCTTGCCAGTACTTCAGGTAGATCGAAGAATTTTGGCCATGTGCCTTCGTCTGAAAAGAGAGCAGTAAAGCTGAGTCAATTTCACACCGGATGTATGATTCATTTGCAAATGTACAAAATAGCATATGGTAGCATATAGTATGTTAGCACAGATGCACAAATCATTGAGCATGTGAAATGGTAATCACAATTATCAATGGGCGGCGATATAATAATAAAGGACTTAGTATCTCTCTTAAATCAGACACGTGGGTTTGGATCTAACAAAAAAGCATGGTTATATCTGAAACAGTGTATGTTTTTAACAGAACACTGACTTCTATAACTGCATTTTATTTCTCCCTTCTGCTTTTCCTTGTGAGCTGCATCTGTCCCTATGCTTGTCTGCTGGTGCATGTCACCGTTTGTTTCCTATGAATATATGTACTGCTTTGTTGTTCCAATACTATGAACATCTTTCATTACACTCAGTACAGCATTTGTCTCCATCTCTGATATGATCTGCACCGTTAATTTAATTGTTTTGCTTATATGGAGTGAATTTTAAGTGAGGTTTAGCCAAGTAAGCATAAAATGTAATCGAACTAAAGATTTAGTTTGTAAATTGACACTTATTTTTAAAAATATCTTATCTCCCTTTACCTCTACCTACCCTTAAACCCTAAAATAATCCTTACCTCATTTTACCACTACCTAGGCCATACATGCCAATAGGCTAAATTCTGGTGGGAGATTCCTCATTATAAACTCCAAAAAGATCTTCATTTTTTCTGTCTTCTGCTTCAAGTTGCCTCTGCTCCAATTTGAAATCAGTATGAGAAATATTCCCCAATTTTTTCCTCAATATTTCCCACTTTATTGTTCTAAAATGTTGGTATGTATGCCACGCCTAAAGCCTAAAATTACCTTACCTCCCTTTAGCACTACCCACCCTAGACCCTGAAATTACCTCTCTTTAAACATTATGTATTATATGTGTGTGTGTGTATTATGTGTTTGCATGTGTGTATATAGCTATATGCCTATATATATATATATATATATATATGTATATATATATATATATATATATATATATAAATATATATATATATATATTTTTTTTACCAACTGACAGTCGCCACTGGGTAGTTATAGTTAGGAGTTATTTAGAAATCCCAGGGAGCTCATCCCCGGGACACAGTTGTTTCCTTGCCCAAACTAGAGGAGAGAGGGAAACTTGTTTGCTCCTGTCTTGTGGAAGCATTTTTAAATCTCCTGGCAAAAGGGAGCAAACACTAAGGGCCTGATTTAGATCTTGGCAGATGGTATACTCCATCACAAACATGACGGATATCCCCTTCAACGTATTACAATCCCCATAGGATATAATGGGATTGTAATAGGACTGACAGGATATCGCTCATGTTTGGGATGGAATATTCCTCTCCACCAAGATCTAAATCAAGGCCTAAGTCTGCTCCCGTCTGGCAGGAAAATCAAAAATGCATTCGCCGGCTGGGAGCAGACTTGTGTTCTGTTTCTTTTGCTACACTGATGCGGGCAGGGAAACAAGACACATAGGCCCTCATTATGACATTGAGGGTAAGATCTGCTTACCGCCATGCCGACTGCTACCAACATACCGCTGCCGCAGCGGTTTACAGCTATACATATTATGACACACACATAGCAATCCGTCACTATACAGACACACACACAAGTCCGCCAGCCCAAAGGTCAGTGATAAACTGGTGCTAGCAAAACCCACACCGTTACGCCAACAGAACTACCCCCACAATATTATGACCCATAAAAATCACCGCGGCGGACATTCAACTGCGGTAAACCATTGGCGGTACATACCACTTCCCTCAAAATACACACAACCTAACAAAACAACACTACATTGGAGAATTCAAACTGCACACACCTGACACACATACACACACCACACCCACACACCCAAAACAATATAAAACACACGCCCACACTACCCACAACCCCTTACGACTCAAAAATATTGCCAACTGAGAGACAGACCAACAGCATGCACAGAACCAGAGCCACAAAACACCATCACCCATACACCATGCAGCAGACATCCATTGCCAGGAAGATGGAGCTATGGCAGAGGATCGTGGACAGGGTCAACGCCATGGGACAGCACCCAAGAACAAGGGATGACATCAGGAAGAGGTGGAACGACCTACGGGGTAAGGTGCGTTCCGTGGTAGCAAGACACCAGATAGCAGTACAGAGGACTGGCGGTGGACCCCCACCTCCTCCCTCACAACTAACAACATGGAAGGAGCAAGTCTTGGCAATCACGCATCCAGAGGGCCTGGCAGGAGTAGCAGGAGGACTGGACTCTGGTAAGTCAAATATTTACTACTTTCACCCCCCTACCTGCATGCCCTCACTCCCATCACTCCAGAACCTCCCACACACCCTACCATCACAACCCACCCCTCCTACAACCAAGCCCTGCATGCAACACCAATACATGGACACGACACCACTCACAGCCCTGCATGGACACCCATCACCAAAGCATGCATACTTGAGACAATCAAGCCCACCAAATCATCACTCACACAGGCCTAAGCTGCCAGGGCAATAACAACCATAGAGGGCAACAAACCCATGCACAAGATGGCACAAGCAGAAACAATAACACCGCATTTACATCTCCACAGGTCCCCCACACAATGTCACCGGAGAGGAGATGCAGCAACATCCAGTCCCCCCACAGAAGAGGCCCACAGTGATGACAGCAGCTCTGCATGCCAGGATCAGGATGACCAACCTGGCCCATCAGGGGCCTTACGACAGTCAGTTACCCAGGCACAGTCCCATACCACCACAGAGCCTCTCCCCTCAGGAAACCCCAGCACAGCACCCACACAGCGGGCCCATACTACTGTCCACCAGGACACGTCAATCAGCAGTGTGTCCACCATTACAGGGACCCCAGGCCACACCACAAACACAGGACGAACAGGGACCTGGGGTCAGTGGTAGTGGGCACACGGTTCAGGGGACAGAGGCACAGGACAACAGGGAAGCTGGGAGGACTGCTGTGCGCCAGTGGGAGGACAGGCCCAGGGAACCGACTCTCCACGAGGCACTTACCAGCATCCTGGGAGCATACCACCATTTCCATGAGACAATGGGCAAGATACTGGCCAAGTTGCAGGAGACCCAGTGGCTGCAGGAGGGACAGTACCTGGGGATCAGGGAGGGACATCCACACCACCCTGGCCACCATTGTAGGGGTGCTGGCAGACATGGCCAACACCATGAGGGAGGCAGTGGCACACCAACCAGATAATTCTCGCCTGGGTGCCTAATCTAATTCATGGGTCCCACTCTGCAACTCTGGGCAATAGCTTGCTTAATCTCCACAACGGCCCCAACAGCGCTTGGATGCCTGGCTTCACCCTGGGGGTGCTCAGGAGTGGGCGCCTCACAGGGAAAAGCCAGGAGGGGTTCCATAGCGGTATGAGTACAGCGCCTTGAGACCCTAATGGGTGAGTAGTGCGCTATACAAGTGCTAATTTAATGGGCCCCTGACACTAGCCAAACGGATGAACAGCCTTCCACCTCTGCTGACACCAGTGGACAGGAGGCCCTGCCACAGGAACAACAGGCCATCAGCACCCCTCCCTCTGCAGAAGGAGAACCACCATGCAAACGGTCCCTGTGATCCAGGCAGAAGCCAGACCCCTGCCAGGAAATAAGACTCTCCTGAATGTCACCCTTGTGTCCCACTATGTCACCCTGTCCACCCTGAACTGCCATTGCTCCACTTCCTATGCCCCATTGGACAGTGCACCTCTATTACATATAGACTGGAACTTTACCCTGGACTCTACTCTACCACCACCCTAGCCCACTGCAATACCCCATCCACTTTTTAGCACATAAAAAAAACACCCTTGTGAAAAAAACAAATATGGAGTCTCTCAATTGATTGAACTATGTATTCGTTTAACAAACTGTAAACAATGCAATTCAACTGTACAGTAATGTATACATAGGTATGACTTGTAGTTGGCTGCAGTCAACACACCAGGAGCCAGAGTGGGGTGCAGATATATGAAAATAGACATGCCAAAGGGTATAGTAAGTGGACATAGTAGTGGGAAAATCAGCCTGCCAGTGACAATATCCAATACAAAACTGTCAATGGAAGGTGAAGTTACAGTGTCTTACCTGTGTGTCACTGGAAGTACTGTTGTCTGATTGCTGTTCTATTGTCCACATCCTCATCCTCTGCCTCCTCTTCATCACTGTCCACAGGATCCACTGCTGCCACATGCCTATCTCCAGCCTCATCCTCCTGCAGAAAAGGCACCTGACTATGTAAGGCAAGGTTGTGCAACATACAACATGCCACAATGATCTGGCAGACCTTCTTGGGTGAGTAGCACAGGGAACCACCTGTTAGATGGAGGCACCATAATCTGGCCTTCAGGGGGTAAATTTCCTCTCTATGATTCTTCTGGTTCGCCCATGTGCCTCATCGTAACGTTCCTCTGCCCTTGTCCTGGGATTCCTCACTGGGGTCAGTAGCCATGAGAGGTTGGGGTAACCAGAGTCACCTGCAAATATCGAGGGATACCTGTTAGCCAAACACTAACCCTTAGGGCCAACCCCATACACCAACATATACTGGGTGGGAACCATGGGCTCACCTATTAGCCACACCCGGTGCCTCTGGAGTTGAGCCATCACATATGGGATGATGCTATTCCTCAGGATAAAGGCATCATGCACTGAGGCAGGATACTTTGCATTGACATGGGAGATGTACTGGTCTGCCAGGCACACTATCTGAACATTCATTGAATGAAAGCTCTTTTGATTTCTGAACAACTGTCAATTTCTCTAGGGTGGGGGGACAAAGGCAATATCTGTACCATCAATTGTCTAAATAATGTTGGGGATATGTCCATTGCATAGAAGTCAGCTTTCACTGTGGCCAAATCCTCCACCTGGGGGAAAACAATGTAGCTGTGCATGTGTTTAATCAGGGCAGACATCACTCTTGTTAGCACTATTGAGAACATTGGCTGTGACATTCCTGCTGCCAAGCCCAATATGACTTGGAAAGAACCAGTTGCCAAGAAATGGAGCACAGATAGCACCTGCACAAGAGGGGGGAATCCCAGTGGGGTGACGGATAGCAGATATCAGGTCCGGTTCCAACTAGGCACACAGCGGTTGGATTGTGGCCCTGTCAAGTCTGTAGGTGAGGATGATGTGCCTGTCCTCCATTGATGCCAGGTCCACCAGGGATCTGTGCACGGGGGTATGTCTCCATCGCCTATTCTTCCGCAGATGTAGGAATCTAAGGGACAAAAGAGTGAGGAGCCGGTCACAAACTGAACAATGGAGCTACAACAGTAGTTTGCATCCTGTAAACATGTAAGTTGTCATTGTGATTTGTCCAGTATGTGCTAATATCTCCTGTGACGCAGAATTATTCCAGGGCCTGCCCCCGCGAAAAGGCGTCCGCCTGACGTGTGTGGAGGGACAGGTGGAAGTGAGGTAATTCCGCCGTGCAATTCCTCATTGGTTAACATTGGGCCCTATAGGATACAGTGGCCAATGGTGTTCTACGCCGGTGGTGATGGTATGCACCGCCATGGATGCGACCGCCATTTTCTATCAGATTCCTCACTTGCTACCTGACCTTCCATAGGAGAGGACCTACACTGCATGTGCTACTGTAACCTGTGACTGGAACCTACCATGGCCAGTGTGACTGGTGAAATGGCACCAGCCTTCACTTCGGAGGAGTTGGAGAGAGTGGTGGATGGGGTCCTACCCCAGTACGGACTGCTATATGGGTCTCCAAATCAACAGGTGAGTACACTGTGAGCACAATGCATGTGGCATGAATGCATGGAGTTGTGTGTGTGAAGGCCTCGTGTAAAGGGAGTGGGTGGATGTCCTCTTGGCGGCATACAGGTTGTGTGCTGGGCCATGTGTGTGGAAATGGTGATGGGAATGGGTATGGTGGTCTATTTGTGTAACAGGCAGGACTGTTTGTCTAATGGTATTTTCTTGTGTGTATTGCCTCCACAGGTCAGCGCCCATCAAAAGAAGGGTATATGGTGTGCCATCGCCAAGGAGGTGCGGACCCTCGGGGTCTATGGCAGGCGGAGCACCCACTGTCCCAAACGGTGGGAGGACTTGAGACCCTGGGCACGGAAGATGGCAGAGACCCAGCTGAGGATGGCCTCCCAACGAGGAAGGGGTGCCCGTCGAACCCTGACCCCCCTGATGGCCCGCATACTGGCGGTGGCCTATCCAGAGCTGGATGGGTGCTTGAGGGAATCACAGCAGCCACAAGGGGGTGAGTACAGTGCCCATCATTACAACTAGGGTGGTATCAGGCTGGGGATGTGTGTCAGTGGGTGCCCCTAGGCCAGGCCTGACATTGCAGCGTAGGTTCCATGGTGGCTAGGGTTCTGAAGGCATAATCCTGCTACCTAGCTCGTAGGCATTCACTATTGGTCAAGGTTGCGTGGGTCCCAGGTGTGCTGCATTTGGCGGTGTGTGCCCCTCCCCATGCCTTGGTGGCAAGCTGGTTCTCTGGTAGTGCAATGCATAGAGCGTAGGCCTGTTTCCTGTGTGTGAGTGTGCTGTGTACGGCAACGGTGGTGTTGTTGCAGCCATTGATCCAGTGTATCCTTTGTCTCTTCCCCCCTTTCTTCTTTTATCATCCTGTCCTTATGTGCATTAGCATCATCTAGTGGAGACGCAGAGGCACCGGCCATGGAGGGAGTTGCATCCCACAGGACCCAGGAGGCAGAGTCCACCGACGGTGAGAGCACCAGTGGGACAGAGGGCGAGGGGAGCACCACAGCGGAGACTGGAGGGGACAGTTCAGACACAGATACCTCCTCCGATGAAAGCTCCCTGGTGGTGGTCGACACTTCTGTGACCAGCCCAGCTACAGGTAAAGCCGACACCCCCGTACCAGCACAACCCTCCCAGCAACCCCCAGCGAGTTGCCCGTGCCTGCTCACCCAGGAGGGTGGGCATCTCCTTTGCCCCAGGCACCTCAGGCCCTGCCCCAGTGAGCCCTGCTGCCCTGAGTGAGGAGACTATTGACCTCCTGAGATCCATCTCTGTAGGGCAGTCAGACATTGTGAATGCCATCCAGGGGCTGGCAGTCCAGATGCAACAATCTAATCCATTCCTGGAGGGCATTCACACTGGATCGATTCAGGCTCTGGCCTCCTCTCCGATGGCAGCCATTGTCCCTGTTTCTACCGTTCCCCCTCCAACTTCCACTGCCTAGTCCCATTCCCCTCAACCCCAACCTATCCCAGGCACACATACAGATGGGCATGCACACAAGACAACACCCAAGAGTGTCACAGGCAAACACAAGCACCACACTTTATCCCACAGGCACTCACACAAACACCATCCAGCTGCAGACACAACAACATCCACTGTCTCCCCCTCCTCCCCCTCCACCACCTCGTCTACACTCACACCTGCATGCACTACATCAGCATCCACTAACAGAATCATCACCACATCAAGCAGAACAGATACCTCACTGGCAGACACCTCCACAACATCCATGCACACATCCCCTGTGTTCTCTTCCACTGTGTCTGTCCCCCCTCCTAAAGTACACAAACACAAGCACTCAGACACCCAACAGCCATCCACCTCACAACAGCATACAGCCCATACACCTGCACCCAAATCCAGCAGACACCTCCCTCATCCTCCACTCCCATTCCTTCTCTCTCTTCCCGCCCCAATGTCCCTAAAAAACTGTTCCTATCCACCATTGACCTCGTCCTTACCCCTCACCCTCATCCTGCACGTATGGCCAGGGTATCACGAACCCAGCCAAGCACCTCAGCCACACTGTTCACGGGCCCAGTCTTAACTGCACCCACTCGTGGTGGAAAGGGATCTAGGCCACATGTACTAAAGGGGAAGGAGCCTGCACCAGCCAGCCTAAAAGGGAAGGAGCCTGCCCCAGCAGGCATGAAGAGCAAGGAGCCTGCACCTACCACCCGAAAGGCCAAGGAGCCTGCACCTGCCACCCGAAAGGCCAAGGAGCCTGCACCAGCAGGCAGGAAGGGCAAGGAGCCTGCACCAGCAGGCAGGAAAGGCAAGGAGCCTGCCCTAGCAAGCAGGAAGGGCAAGGAGCCTGGACCAGCAGCTGTGATGGAGCCCCCACCACCAACCATGGTTGTGCATCTGTCTGACGGTGCAGGGGATGTGCAGGAGCCTCCTCCCACCAGCAGCACCACCACAGTGCATCTGTCCGAGGGTGCAGGGTATGTACAGGAGCCTCCCCCCACCAGCAGCACCACCACAGTGGATCCCTCCGAGGCCGCAGGGGATGTGAAGGAGCCTCCCCCACCAGTAGCACCACCACAGTGCATCCGTCCGAGGGTGCAGGGGGTGTGCAGGAGCCTCCCCCCACCAGCAGCACCACCACAGTGCATCTGTCCGAGGCCACAGGGGATGTGCAGGAGCCTTCCCCCACCAGCAGCACCACCACAGTGCATCCTTCCGAGGGTGCAATGGATGTGCAGGAGCCTCCCCCCACCAGCAGCACCACCACTGTGCAGCCGTCACCGCCGGTGGACGCTATGTAATCCTGCCTCCATGGGCTGCTGTGTGGCCTGCTCCCTCCAGAATCAGTGGGCAAGACACCCACTCGACAGACTGTGGCCCATCACTCCCCAGGATCAAGCACAGGGCATGTTGCCCCCTCCAGAACCAATGGGCAAGACACCCACTTGACAGACTGTGGCCCATCACTCCTCAGGATCAAGCACAGGGCATGTTGCCTCATCCAGAACCAGTGGGCAAGACACCCACTTGAGAGACTGTGGCATTGCACTCCCCAGGATCAAGCACAAGGCATGTTGCCCCACCTAGAACCGTGGTCTTGTTTCATCTCCCAGCTGAGGTGCCCTCCCCATCCCCTGAGGTGCCTGCCTGTTTACCAACTGATGCCCCTGCAGTGTTCTCTCCGTGTTGAAGCAGGTGACAAGTGGGGCCTTAGACTTTGGCCTGTGGCCATGTGGCCCACGCAAATTGAGGACTGGGCTGTGTCCCTTTTTCTATAAATTTGTATATATTTGTTATATTGCCTAACTTATTATTACTACTGTATTGGTCTTATTACAAACAATTTGGCGAAATTGTTTTGTCCTTGCATTATTCTGCCAATTTACGGGGGTAAATTGTTTTCTTGTGCCTCTGGTTGTGTGTAGTGTGTGTGTGTCTGGGGTGTGTGTGGTGCGTGTGTCACTCTCGTTTTCCTCCCCCCTCTCTTTTTTGTGCTAGGTGGCTATACTCACCGTCTATGTCTTCGCTAGCGTTGGTGTTTATGGTGGAGCAGAACGTAGAATATCATCAGAAAAACATGCAGTTCGGGTTCCATGATGGCGTGGTTCTTCCCTGTGTCTCCAAAGGTGAGTCCTTTCACTTCTGAGCTCAGTTTCTGCCAGGCTTTTGATGTTGTTGGTACTGCCCCGGAAAATGTGGCGGTTTGCAGGGTCTTAATATGGTGGGCGGAACATTGACTTCCGCTTGGCTGGCTGTTGTTTCCGCCCTGGCGGTCGGTGTGGTACATTGGCTAGCTATCGGAGATCTTTCCACCATGGTCATAATTTGGCGGTAGTTACCGCCAGCCTGTTGGCGGTATTACCACCACTTTATCACCAACCGCCAGAGTCGCAATGAGGGCCAATGTATGCGGGGAGCTGCCAACTCCCCGAGGCTGCAATAAAAGAATGAATGAGGTCTGTTGCGGACCTCCAGCCCCAGGGACCACCACCTCCCTGAGGCAAATAGAATGTTTGAGGGGGTATGCAGTCCCCCTGGAGGAGCCATAGATGGCCCTGGGGAAATCCACCGCCAGGGCCAGTTCCTGCTATGTCCCATTGTGCCCACCCCTGGGACATAACTGTTTGCTTTTGCTTGGTGGGAGCTGACAGCTCATACCAAGCAAAAGGAAACAAACTGTGCTTTCTGCAAGTGAGAATTGTCAAACTGCTCTCACTTGCAGAAAGCAGAGTTTTCATCTGTTTCACTGCACACAAATATGTCAGTAGGCTGAAGGTTCAAATAATTGTATCTCATGGCAGTGTGTCTGTTGATTGCCAGTGTTTTGACTATTGAATATTCCTAGTGATGTAACATTGAAGTATTTTTCCACTCAAAATCTTTGGGTTCAATGTCATATCTAAGATCTGGACACCACGTGCTAAGGAGTCACTTTTGACCTAGTTGTTAAGGTCTGGGACCCGTACACTGAAGGTTGAGGGTTCACAGGTATATGTTTCTGTGGTCATTTCCCTGGGTGATTGGGCTGAAATTGGCCAGGTAGGGGGGCCACATGCCCCCCTTCCCCCAAAAAAACAATTTTGAACGCCGTACCCTAGGAGATGGGGTCCCCTGGAACAAAATTGACCAGGGAGGGGGCCCTCGGGCAGGCAGGCACCTCTCACTGCACATAGGCAAAGGCTGTGTGCAGCATGGGGTTGGGTGGTTAGGGAGGTTGCCCTGCGACTAACCCCACTACGCACGGCCAAAGGCCATGCACACAGCAAGGTTGAGTGGTTATAGGGGTTGGCTACAGGGCCAACCACCACAGCGCACAGCTGAAGGCCATGCGGGGTGGTGGTTGGATGAACGTATAGTAATGAAAATCACGTTTTAAAAAAAAATCACTGAAAAAAACAAAGGTTACAGGGACGATATAGTTAGGAAATATAATTTTTTTTAAACACAGAAATTCACTTAAAAAATAAAGGTTACAGGGACATTATTGTTGGGTTCTGAGTTCACTTGTACAAAACCTTAGAAATTCACCAGTTATAGCTAGTGTTATTTCAAGTAACCATAACGCGTCACTAAGGTAACTATAACTTACACCCTTGCCATGCACTGCTAATTACCCCAGATATTGCAGCACTCATTTTATAGCATCATTGATAATATCACTGTAACATTTGTTGTAAAAATTATTACTAAAAAAACTGTGCAAGAGTTTTAGTCACCTTAGGGCACAAGTTATAGTTACTTGAAATAACGCTAACTGTAACTGGTGAATTTCTAAGGTTTACTACAAGTAAATAAAAAAATTCTAGCTTACGCGTCCAGAATTTTCAATTCTATTAAAGGAACGGAGGCGAGGATTATGCTATCTCTTTATTTAATGGAATTAAACAGCAGCCAATCACAAAGTATTTTTAAAAAACTACACATCCCAAGATGCATATAACCATGTATCACATGCTCCAATCACCAAGCATAACCTCTGTCCTTAACCGGAACAATTCTCGACGTCACCTCATCTTTCTTTGTTCAAACAGATAATCCTGCACTTTTATCGAAGACGCTTATCCGTGACTTTTTGAAACCAATAGTCCTAAAAGGCAACTCAACTGCAATTGACAGACGTGATCAACTTTCTGCAAACTGGACTCAAGAACGGTTTCCCCAATGTCCAACAGGTCATAAACTCATGAATTCTTCTGATCAGAACCTGAAATAAACATGAAGAAAGGTAATATCTAATAAAGCTAGAATAGCCAGTAAAATGTCCTAACAGTTTTCCACAGATAACCCAGGGAGGGCATAATAATCATGTCAAAACTATAAATACTATGCATTTTAATATATCACCATTATGAATTTAAGGGAGGGATAATCCTCGCCTCCGTGTCCTTAATAGAATTGAAAATTCTTGATGCGTAAACTATAATTTTTTTTATTCTATGTCAGGACCAGCGGCTCCGATCATGCTAGTTCAAAGCTTGATCAATTACAACAGCGGCAACATCTACCACAGGTTTATGATAAAACTGTCTAAATGTACATTCAGATGACCAGTCTGCCGCCTTCATAATTTCCTCCAATCTTGAACCTAAGGCATACGTTTTGGAGGCCATGGCTCCTCTAACAGAATGTGATCCAAAATGACTGGTATCAATACCAGCTTCACTCATTAACCATTTTATCCATTTCGAGAGAGTGGCTGAGGAAACTGACTTAAAAGGTTTCTGTAACAAAATTAATAATTGTCCTTCAGAATTTTGTCTAAATTCTTCAGTGACCATCTCATAATCTTTTAAACATTGAACCACACAAAGTTTAGAATTATTTGGATATATAGGATATGTTACTGACTTGCAGTTAGTTTTAGTTCTTCTGGTAATGTTGAAAGTAACACCCTCGGGGGAGTATATTCTACCAGACAAATCCAAAGCCTTGACATCAGAGACCCTCTTACATGAAATCAGACATAGTAACATGGTTAATTTAGCTGAAAACTGTTTACGGGATAAGTACTTGTTACTGGGCCAAGAATCAAAAAACCTAAACTAATGTTCACATCCCATAGTACTGAATATTTAGCTGGGGGAGGATTAGAGAGACGAGTACCTCTCAATAATTTACAAATTAAAAGATTTTCTCCACCTGGCTTATTGTCAATATTCACGTGTCCAGCCGAAATGGCTGACCTGAAATTGTTAATGATTCTGTAAGCTAAGCCAGAAGAGACCAGTTCAGCTAAAAAATTAACATTTCAGCAAAAAAATTAACAATCACTTCAATACTAGACTCCAAGGGATTACTACCCCTTCCCATGCACCAACTATCCCATCTGCGCCATGCTGAAGCACATCTCTTGTGGGTGCCCGCGGCCCAAGCCTGCTTGATGAAGTTCTCATCTTCTCGCGAAATACCTGGGGTTTTCCATCTCTCCCTGAAACCATCCATGCCATCAATGTTAGTTTCCCTGATAGGATCATAGGATGTTGAAGGCCCTCCGGACTCCATGAGAGATTCAAACGAGGTGGAATGAGCATCGTGTGAGCGCATGCTAGTTGGAGAGCGATAGGGAACCAGGGTTGAGACCTCCACAACGGGGTCACCAATACCAGGTCTGCTTTTGGTCTCCGCACCTGAGACTAGACCCTGGGAATCAGTAAGAACAGAGGAAAGGCATAACCCCAAAAGGTGGACCAATCCTGCAGAAATGCATTCGTCGCTAGAGCTAGAGGGTCCGGGCGCCAGCTGAAGAATTTCAGAACTTGAGCATTGAGGCGTGACGCAAAAAGATCTACCTCGCAAGTGCCCCATTCCCAGATTCTTTGTTGAAATACATTCGGATCCAGTTTCCCATCAGGTATCTGGAGTTCCAGTCCGCAATAGTGTTCTTGGCTCCCGGCAGATACTCTGCTATCACAATCAACCGATGATTCAAACAATAGTGCCAAAACTCTTTGGCTATCTATGCAACTTGTTGCCATACCGCACTACTGAGATGTTGTCCATTCTCAGAAGAATACAGCAGTCTGTTTTCACGGGGGAGAGGCTCTTTATGGCAAAAGACCCTGCCAGGAGGTCTAAGCAATTGATGTGGAGAAGCTGCTCCGACATTGACCATCGACCTCCAGTCACTAGAGACCCGCAGCGGGCTCCCCATCCACACTGACTGGCGTCTGATTCTATCACCACCTATGGGTGAGATCCGAGGATGGCCCTGCCATTTCATGCCTCCATGTGATGGAGCCACCACTGAATTTCCTCCCTGACCTCCGTGGTTAAAGGAATCAATTCTGAGTAACTCAGGCCTTGCCGTAAGTGTTTGATTTTCAATCTCTGAAGAGCTCGGTAATATAGAGGGGCTGGGAAGATTGCCTGAATGGAAAAGGCCAACAGACCCACCATTCGGGCAATGTTCCTTAAAGAAATGGTTGGGCTGGCTAAGGCCGCTCTTAACTCCCTCTTGATGTTGCGTATCTTTAGCGAGGGAAGAATAAGCTGTGAATGTACTGAGTCGATCTTGAAGCCCAAAAACTTGATCACTTGAGTCAGATTCAATGATGACTTCTGCACATTGATCAAGAAACCCAAGTCCTGCAATAGACTGATTGTCCAATTCAGGTGTACCAGCAAAGACTGGGGATCCTGTGCCATCACTAGGATGTCATCCAAATAAATGATTAATCGAACCCCCTTGGTTCTCAAACACTCCACAACTGGTCTCAACAGTTTCGTGAAGCACCACGGGCCGATGATAGGTCAAACGGCAAGGCATTGAATTCCAAGCACTGGCCGTTCCCAAGAAACTGGAGAAACCTCCTGTGAGGGGGAAAGACCGGAATTGAGAGGTAAGCGTCCTTTAGATCTAGACAGACATCCAGTCTCCTTCTGAGAGAATGTCTCGTAACATGTGAATCCCCTCCATCTTGAAGTGCCTGTAAACAATCCAAGAATTGAAATCTTTTAGGTTTAAGACAAGTCGATGACCACCGCCTTTCTTGTCCACTACAAAGATAGGATTGCAAAATCCGGAGGGGTGAAGAACCGAGAACTCTACGGCTCCTTTGTCTAATAAGGCCTGTAACTCTGTATCTTTAAACCTCTGACTTGCTTGGGAAAAATTCTTTTGAACAGGAGGGGACAGCTGAATTGGAGTACTGAGAAACTCAAGGTGGAAACCTGAAACCGTCTGGATAACCCAAGGATCTCCAGAGATTCTCCTCCAATTGTCTAAAAACAAACCCACTCTGCCCCCAAGAATAACCTGAGAATGTTGAATAATTCTTACCAGAATAGGCTGATTCTTGTATCCCTCCTTGTTGACCCCTGCGATGTCCTCTGCGAAATCTGGATCTACCTCCTCTGGGGCGAGTGGGGTAGAAAGTGGGGTCAGTTTGATCTGCATATCCGTAACCCCTTCCTCTGGGGTAATAGGGATGGGGACTGGCAAAAGATCCTCGGCCGGGCATTCGTCCACCATAACTTCCGGCCCTGGCAAAAAGGCCTCTCTTGAAAAAAAAATTAAGGAACATCTGCACTTTGTCCAGAGTGGAAAAGGTGGAGCAGAATTTTGCCAGTTCCTTGATGAAGGAGGAGCCAAATAGGAGTCCTTCTGCCAATGGGCCTGCCTCAGAAGAAGCTAATTCAACCAACTTAGGATCCATTTGCATAAGGATGAATTTCCTACGCTCAGCCGAAATCGCACAGTTGGAATTACCTAACTGGCAAACAGCTCTCTGAGCCCATCCCAACAATATATCTGTGTCCACGAGAGCACCTGATTCATTAGAAGTGACGGCCAAGTCAAGTATTTTAGTTAAGGGGCCGGTCAAATCAAGAAGCTTGTCTTGGCAGAGACGCCAAGATCTATCCAGCCCTTTTTTAGGGTCTTTGGCAAACTTCTTTAGGAAGGTAACCAAGGTAGGATCCATTTCTGGAGTGTCGGCTACTTTATTATCTAAATCTGGTCTAGGACATTCGGCTCTAAGACGTGAACGAACCTCTTTATCGAAACCCCTCCTCAGATTAGCATGGACATATTGCCCCACCTGCGGGGACGGAAGCCAGTTAGATGATCTGGGGTGTAAGATATCTGATGGGTCAAAATCTAACAGCTGAAGAACGGGAGATTGTCTTTTTGATTTCTTGCTAGGACCTGGGGTATCTATCTCATCAGAGTCCCCGTCTGTAGAGTCCTTGTCTGAAGAGGAAGAGTCGCCTTTAGTACTATAGTTATGTTCCGCAATTCTTTTCTTGCGCAGTTTAGCAAACATGTCAGTATGTAAATCCCCAGCTGGGGCATCTGTACTTTCCAGATTCTTTTTTTTAGTTTTGGATTTTGAGGTGGCCTTAGGATTGGCCCCTTCTAAACCAGATGGAGTTTTATCTGACAACCAGCCTTGGGAGTGTGCATATTCAAACAGTTGACCCGAAAAGGGACCTAACGCACTCACCAAGGCATCATTCACCAATTGCTGAACCCTTGAGTCTAGTGCTTCTACCAGATTTACCTCAAACTGGTTATCGGTGTCTTCAGGATAATATCCTGCATCCTGGTCACTCCATTGAGCCATAATGAGCTAAAGTAAATAATAAGTATGAAAAACTATCAAGGGGGAGTGAAGAACCTCTTACAGGCACAATAATGGATTAAAGTAGACAAATAAAATGTGGAGGGAGCTGCCTGTAGGTCACTCTAGGCACAGCCTGTATATATTTTACAACCCAGCTAATAATAGAGCTGGGCGTCAGGGAAGCACTTTGAAAAGCCTGAGCCAACACAGAATTCTACAAACACGCTAGAAATCACAAACCGAACTCCAGAGGAAAAACTCAGGGTAAAGGAGATCTGGCTCGTGAAATCGCGCGCGCACGGCTAAGACATGCTAAAACTAGAAGGCAGACTCCGCGTGAGGCGCGCAGTGTTCCCACTCCTGCTCCACTGAGCACCAGGAATTTAAACGCTTGGCAAGATGCCGAAAACACAATGCCCGAAGGCAAATAAGCGAGCAGAATTGCGTCGCTATAAACCTAACGTAAACACAATTAGTCAAAGTTAATAAACATTAGCACATATGTCTAAATCAGGAGAGCAAATATAAAAGGGTACTTATATCCTGCAAAGCAGCAAAGAAAGAGGAGTTGACGTCAAGAGTTGTTCCGGTTAAGGACAGAGGTTATGCTCGGTGATTGGAGCATGTGATACATGGTTATATGTATCTTGGGATGTGTAGTTTTTTGTTTATTACTTTGTGATTGGCTGCTGTTTAATTCCAGTAAAGAAAGAGATAACATAATTGGAGCCCCCTGTCCTGACATAGAATTCTATGTCAGGACCGGAGGCTTCGGATTATGCTTTCTCTCTCTTTACTGCAAAAACTCAGCAGCCAATCAAATTGAAACAAAACAAAAAACTACATTTCCCATGAAACCCAGTAGTCTGAGTCCACCAATCATAGTATATCCAAGTGTATATCAGTCTCTAACTCCATAGTCCTTCCTCTTTCTTTGCTGCTGCAGCCAAGAGATAAGTAATTTCTTCAATTTTGTCATTATTCCGATTTATGTTTGCTTTCCTAGACACAGAGTGGAGTGGGAGCGGGCTCGTCTCGCGCCGCGGTGTCCTTGGTGTTTCAGCACGTCAGAATTTGTGTATTTATGCCGTTTGGCTAGCTGAGAGCCCGGCGTAGAGCCGGTAGACGTGGCTGAACGCCGGCTTCGGAGTCGCCCCAACACCTAGACCGTGGCGTGAAACAGAGGACTTGTCCTCTTTCTATTTTAACGCGCACGCATGCGCTCACCTCGCGTTCTCTCTCCCACTGAGAACGAGGTGTTTACAGCGCGTGGAGCACGGACAAAAGTTATTTTTTATCTCTCTCCGGCTCCGAATGCAGCGTTTGAGCCCCGGAACGCCTGACGGGGCGAATTCACGTTATTTAGGCTCTGCCTAGGGGGATTAAGCAGGGGCTCCCTCCAAAAAATTTGACTGTGTCAGATTAAAAAACGATATTTATTTTCCCTGCTGGGAGTATTATTGCTCCCCCGTGATCTCCTCCATCTCCTTGAACATGGCGTACTACGCTGGCGAGGATGACTATTATCAGGACCAACCTGACACCATGGATGACCATATGGAGGAAAGACTAGTGGAAGCCCTGGGCTACCATGTCCAGGACTCCGTGAATCAGGCTCTAATTAATGCTCTCAAACCCTTTGCTCGGCCCTTGAGACGCTTTTGGCAGTGAGAATTGAGGGTTCGCCCCTTGCTTGATGCTGGTTCACAACCTGACCAGCTTTCTGATCTGGGTTCGTCCCAGGGAGCCTTGAAAAGACCCTTATCCTTGGCAGGTGTATTGGCTAATATGACAGCCTCAGTGATGCAAGATCATGGCTATTACATATATTCTTCTTGGGATACATCGGATACAGGCAGAGAAGCCACTTCTAAGCCAGAGGGTCTTTCTTCCCCTTCTCCTTCCTCCGGCTCAGACCAAGAGCATGATGACCCCAAGCCAATGGGAAAACGTAAGCGTAAATCCCATAATGTTAAGGAGCGCAGTTCTTCTCTCCCCAATCTTTCCTTTGACCCTGAAAGTATCATTCACCCTAGATCTTCAGAGTGGCTTCCTTGTAAGGAGGTTGCCCAATATGTACAGGATCACATCCGTAAAGGGTTTGACCGCGACGTGCGGAACACTCTGCGCTCAGAATGTCCTTGTCCTTCCCTTCTGGGTAAAGTAGCGGAGACCCCAGATCTAGACCCAAACATGGCCACATTAATGCCCAAGTTCTCCAAAGATCCCAAAAAAGGACTAGATCATGCCTGGAAGAACTGCCAGGACAGACTCCTTGATATTTCTGGTCCCATCACAAACATCCTCTAGTTAGCCGTCCAGGCTAAGGAATCTGAATCTTCTCTGGAGCCTCAGACAATCTTGGAGTGGGCCCAACGGGCAATTTGCCTTCTAGGCAACGCAAACTGTGCCATGTCTACTGAACGTAGGCGATCCTTCCTTATGAGGATTGACCCCAAGTTAGCAGATCTGGCTCCCAATGATGCGGATCCTGCAGCCAATGGCTTACTTTTTGGCGACAAGTTTGTAAAGGACTTAGGAAAGTATGTGGCCACCTTTTCAGCCTTGGACAAGGCACAGTCCTCTATGAGGAAAATGTTTAACAGAGGCCTTTTTACCAGGGCCAGACGCTTCCGAGGCCGAGCGTCAGGCCGTGGTTTCAATCAGGCCCCCGGAAGCTACAACCAGCAGGGCTACTATTCCAGATGAGGGTTCTATCCCTCTCAAGCCCGCAGAGGTAGAGGACGTGGTTACCGTCACAGAGGTGGTATCCCTTCCGCCGAAGGGTCCTCCACAGGTGAGAATTATTAAATTTTCAGAAGTCTTTCTAGGGGGCAGATTGAGAGACCATGGGATAGCGTGGGAGCGTGTGTCACAGGATCCCTGGATCCTTCAAACTGTACAAGGGTACAGGATAGAATTTTATGCCCCTCCTCGTCAAACGAAGTTCCCTCACCTTCACACTTTTTCCCAGACAGAAGGTTCTTTCATAGACGATGAAGTAGCGCGTCTGCTTCAGAAACGTGCCATTTGCCGTTTCGACCCTCACCCGCTCGGGTTTGTAAGTTCGATTTTTCTAGTGCAGAAAAAGGAGGCGGATCGAGATTAGTCCTCAACCTCAAGGAGTTCAATTCTTGGGTGGTCTTTCACCATTTCAAGATGGAGGGCATCCATTTACTAAGAGACCTTCTCTTAGAAGGAGATTTTTTAGTGAGGTTAGATCTAAAGGATGCTTACCTTGCAGTTCCCATATTCGAGCCTCACCGCCGCTTCCTCCAATTCTGTTGGCGAGAGATTTGGTACGAATTCTCCGTCCTTCCTTTCGAACTGTCATCCGCTCCTTGGTGTTTCACCAAGCTGTTAAGATCTGTAGTCCAGATTCTCAGAGAAGGCGATGGGGCTGGGGGGCTCGCTGTGGTCCAGTTCAGACAGGGGGCCGATGGTCCCAGGAGGAACTGTCCCTCCACATCAATTGCCTAGAGCTATTAGCAGGAGCTTTTGCTATTCACTCCCTTTCTCCGTGGCAAGCGAAATGTTGTATTCTTCTCCGGATGGACAACATTTCAGCAGTCCAGTATATCAACCGTCTGGGGGGGACCAGGTCCCGTGTTTTAGCGGAGATTGCGAAGGAGTTTTGGCAGTTCTGTCTTCTCCATCACATATCGGTGACAGCGGAATATATTCCAGGCCGATCCAATCTGATTGCAGACTGGAACTCGCGCTTCCTGAGAGACGGCAGCGACTGGAAGCTGAGCCCTTTGATATTCAACAAGTTGAATGCGAGCTGGGGACCTTGCACAACAGACCTTTTTGCCTCAAGACTCAACAAGCAACTGACACGCTTCTTCAGCTGGAGACCGGACCCTTTGGCGGCCGGGACCGATGCGTTTCTCCAGACTTGGGAATCGGGAATGCTTTATGCGTTTCCCCCCTTCATCATGATTCAGAGAGTACTCTCTCAGGTGAGGAGACAGAGAGCGGAATTAGTTTTAGTGACACCCATTTGGAAAGCGCAACCTTGGTTCCCATTAGCAATGTGGTTGTCATGCGCCCCGCCTGTGGCAATTCCACAGGACCGTCTTCTGTTGTTAGATCCTGTCGGATCCCCTCATCCTCTGATTTGGAGGGGACAATTGCCCCTTATGGCGTGGAGAATTTCAGGAGACGCTGGCAAGTGCCTGGAGTTTCGGACAACGCAATGTTTTTCTTGTCACAATCCTGGGCTCCTTCCACTCACAAACGATATCAAACTGCCTGGAAAAGGTGGGTGTGTTGGTGCAATGAACGAGGTATTGATCCCGTGGGGTCCTCCATTGTGATGATTGTCAATTTCCTTTCAGATTTAGCTTCTCAGGGCTTAGCCTCTAGAACCATCAATACCTTTAGATCAGCAATTTCAGCAGGTCATCCCCATTTAGAAGGGAAGCCGACGGGTGAACATCCACTAGTTTGTAAACTTCTTAGGGGAATCCGCATGACCGTCCCACCTCAACCTAAATATTCTTCACTCTGGGATGCTGATATTGTTTTAAAGTTTTTAAAACCTTGGCCATGCAACAAGGATCTCTCTCGTAAGCAACTTTCAGCTATATTGACTATTTTATTATGTCTTCTATCATGTCGGAGAAGATGTATCGGATGTTCGAGCACTGGATTTGGCAGGTAGAGTATTTACTCCTTCTGGAGTTTCTTTTTCTATCTCTAACCGTACTAAGACATCTTCTAGATGTGTTTCATATCCAGCTTTTCCTCATCATCAAAAGCTATGTATTGTCAAATGTTTAAAGGCATATGAGGAATGTACTAGAGAGTTACGCAGGGATAATCTAGGACAATTGTTGATTTCCTTACAAAAACCGTTTGGTCCTGTGTCAACAGCAGCGCTAGCTCTTTGGGTTCGCTGGATTCTTCAAGAAGCTGGCATAGATATTTCTAGATTTGGGGCACATTCGGTTCGAGGTGCGATGGCCTCTAAGTCATTCTCGTTTGGTTCTCGTTTAGGGGATAATATGAGGGCGGCTGATTGGTCATCGGACTCTACATTCAAAGTCTTTTATCATAAACCAATTGTTGATGTGGTGTCAAATGTTGTTGATGCTTTGAACTAGCATAATCCGAAGCCTCCGGTCCTGACATAGAATAAAACTTTTTCTAGCTATTGCGTCAAGAATTTTCAATTCTATTAAGGACACGGAGGCGAGGATAATCCCTCCTTTTGGAGAGTCTGTAATATATGTTCATTCAATGATACAAAGTATGTTAAAACATGATTATTACAGTCTGTTTTTCCCTGCTTGTAAGATTTAGATCTAGTGAGTTCTGAGGATATTATTATGGTTTATTTTATTCCTAGGTACTGAGAACAAGGGAGTTTGATCACTCTTGAAGTTGGCAGTTCCAATCCAGTTAGGACATTTCAGAGTCCTGTTTTGACTTTGACGATCGTTGTGATGCAGCACAGTTTCTTCGCTGTCCGTGGGGAGAAGGTTCAGAAGTTTCCTGTTGGTGTTAAGTACTTTTTATCGCAAAGAAAGAGGAAGGACTGTGGAGTTAGAGACTGATATACACTTGGATTTACTATGATTGGTGGAGTCATACTACTAGGTTTCATGGGAAATGTAGTTTTTTGTTTTGTTTCAATTTGATTGGCTGCTGAGTTTTTGCAGTAAAGAGAGAGAAAGCATAATCCTCACCTCCGTGTCAAATTCTTGACGCAATAGCTAGATTTTTTTTTATTCAGAACCTAACTATAACATCCCTGGTCTTGCTTTCTGAAGTGAAAATGTGTGTGAGAGAGAGAGAGAGAGAGAGAGAGAGAGAGAGAGAGAGAGAGAGAGAGAGAGAGAGAGAGAGAGAGAGAGAGAGAGAGAGAGAGAGAGAGAGAGAGAGAGAGAGAGAGAGAGAGAGAGAGAGAGAGAGAGAGAGAGAGAGAGAGAGAGAGAGAGAGAGAGAGAGAGAGCACAAGGTCAAGACATTACTAAATGGGAAGCTTCTGTAACTGGAATCGGAGCTTTACAGGTATGTGGCACTGATAAAAGGCAATTGCGGTACAACAAGGGGCGTGAGATATCCAGCCATATCTGCCGGCAATATGCACTCCTCCTGGAACTGTAAAATGTGTGGTATTGTTTATCATGTGTCAAGTAATTCTACTAGAGAGAGAGAAAGAACTATGAGAATCAATATGAGATCTTTTAATTGATAAACATGCAATAATGGCTACCATTCTGAAGTGAAGAAACAGTCCGCTCTCTTTGGTTATGATGTATCTTTAAATAGAAGTGTGTTGAAACCTTTTGAAGATCAGCTTGGTGCGCGAATCACAATGAGAACGGCATTGTTTTGCCGAAACACATTTGTGAGGCGTAAACAAATAAATACAACTTACTCCTGAGTGCTCCCAACTTTGTTTGGAAATTGATTGCAGTGATTCTACCATCACGGAGAGGGAGCACCTATTTGCTAGCGTTCGCCACTCTTTCGGTGGGCTTGTGGAATCATATTTATTTCAAAGTGCCTGAACCGAAGCTGCCCTAAGGACGCCATTCCAGTTTGGCACGCAGTTAAGACATTACTAAAGGGGAACTTTCTGTTACTGGAATCGGAGTTTCACGGGTATGTGGCACTGAAAAAAGGCAACTGCGGGGGAACGAGGGGTGTGATATCCAGTTATATCTGCCAGCAATATGGGATTGTACATTGTGGAATACTGTTTATCATGTGTGAAGTAATTCTGGATGGAGAGAAAGAACTGTGAGAATCACTATGAGATCAGTGAAGTGATACACGTGCTATAATGGCGGCACTGTGCGTGAACATTCTGAAGTGAAGAAACAACCCACTCTCTTTGGTTATGATGTATCTTTAAATAGGAGTGTGTGTAAACCTTTTTGAAGGTCAGCTTGGTTTGCGAATCACATTGAGAAAGGCATTGTTTTGCTAAAACACCAGTGAGAGGCGTAAGTAAATGGGTACAATTTACCCGTGAGTTTCTCCCAACTTTCTTTGTGTATATATATAATATATATATATATGCACACACACACAATCACATATATATTCATTTAAAAAAGGTTACAGCGACATTATCATTAGGTTCACATTTTACACACACACAAAAATAGCAATTCAGCAGTTATAGTTATACTTATGTTGAGAAACTGTAACTCATGGCTTAAGGTTACTTTATGACACAAGTAGCTTCTTCTGACAAGTGCATATATATATCTGCTGAATTTCTATGCTTTTATGTAAATTGTGAATCTAACTATAATGTCCCCGTAACGTTTGTTTTTTTCAGTAAATTTCTATGTTATTTTTTTAATGTAAATTGATATTTAATTACCATACATTAATCCAACCACTGCCAAAGGTAAGGTTCTGCGACCAACCCAAACCCACACCTCGAACGTCCTGTAGCCTTGCATGGCCGGAGGTGGGCCACAGGGCTTGACCTGCACTAGGTCCTGTGGGCAACCCCTCGCCCCCGCATGCAGCCAACCCCACACTGCGCACAGCTTTTGGGCCACGAGTGGTTGGGTTTGATGTGTCAGTGTGTGTATTTTTTTTTCTTTTCTTTGGGCTTCGGATATGCAGATCCTTCATGAATTTACACTGAGGGCTGTGCTGAGCTCTGCATGTATCCACAGAACTCCGGGTGGGGAAAAAAACAAATTGGGGGCTATTTCTTGCCCATGAGGGGTCCCTAACATACCCTCCATCTGTCCTATGGGGTTAGGTTACCTCTACGCTGACCCCTTCTGTGAGTTTTCATTTATTTTTTCTCCCAAGGGCCAAGGTCATAAACAAAATGGTGGCCACAAATTTTCCCTCAAGTTGCGGCCAGACAATCAGGGCCTTGATTTTTGGCTTGGGATCTATGGATCTCCTGCAAATGGATCTGTGGATGGATCCGCAGAGAATGGGTGTCCCTCCATATATATAAATATTACTTTTTAATAACTCTGAAACTACTGAACAGATGTACACCAAATTACAAAAAGCATGCTTTCTGGACCAATATCTAGCTTTCTGCCAAATTTGGTGCAGTTCCGTCCAGTGATTCGGGCTGTAGTTGACTTAAAAATCCCTATGGGAAGCTACATGGGGAAAACACTTTTTAGGACCCCCCATTTTCTTGGCCCCCGACTTGACGATTCACGCAGAAACTTTCAACATAGCAGCTGAACTGAGTGGCAAACTATCTTGGAACATTTTGTGAAGATTAGTCAATTGGAACCAAAGGTGTAGGCAAAACAAAAAAAATGTAATTCCTATGATAATTAGGTCCTACTACTGGCTATCCCCAGCAGGTAATTAATTCATAAATATATTTTTATATATATATATATATATATATATATATATATATATATATATATATATATATATATATATATATATAAATAAATGATCCTTACTAAGACGTGGCCCTCATTAAAAAAACGAATACCGCTGCAGTAACTGCCGCCAACACACCGTCCACCAGATTATGACACACACACACACAAAAAAATGACAGAAAACAGCCACAACCACAAATCCGCCAGCCCCACTGAATGTGATAAACTGTCGGTACTACTACCCATATCGTTACGCCACCAAAACAACACCCTCCAAATAATGACCCACCAATCACCACAGCGGACATTTAACAGCGGTAAACCATTGCCGTTGCACACCGTCGCCGCGGATAGGGCCACTCAAAAACGAAACAAGACAACAGTGGCCAGAACCATAAACCCACACCTGTCACAAATACACCCACCCCATGCACCCATCACAACTACCCATTCATCCATCACACACCACACCACTTCACACATCACCCTCTGCACAACACACTCCACACAACACCCATGTTCCCACAAAGTCACCCAGGTTCACTGATGAGGAGTTGCAGGTCATGGTAGAGGAAATAGTCAGGGTAGAGCCACAGCTGTTTGGAGACCAGGTAGAGCAGATTTCTATTGCCAGGAAGATGGAGCTATGGCAGAGAATCATGGACAGGGTGAATGCCATGGGACAACATCCAGGCACAAGGGATAACATAAGGAAGAGGTGGAGCGGCCTACTGGGAAAGGTGCGTTCTATTGTAGCAAGGCACCAGCTTGCCATCAGGAGGACTTGGCAGTGGGCCCCATCTCCTCCCCCACAGTTGACAGCATGGGAAGAGCAAGTCTTTGCAATACTGCATCCTGAGGGACTCACTGGAGTAGCCAGAGGACTGGACACTGGTGAGCCAAGATTTACTACCTATCACCCCCCCATACCTGCATTCCACCACGACCCCTCACCCTGACACCCATCACCCCCACAATCCATAACCATACACAACCAAATTTGGGAGGACAATAGCAATAACATAGGGAAAGCTAGTAAGGCAGAATATGTCATTGACATAGCATAATACATCACTTACATCCCCACAGGTGCCCCAGCCAATGTCAGCGGGGAGGAGGTGCCACGGCTACCCAGTCCCCACCAGAAGATGCCCCCAGTGATGAGAGCAACTCAGGAGCTCTGGATCTGGATGAACTCCCTGGCCCACCTGGGACCACTGGTCAGTCGGCTACCCCATCACACAGCCAGTCCACCACAGAGCCACCCCTTAATCTAACACCACAGCAGCCAGCCAACGCCCCCACACCTCTGTCCCAATGACACATCAATCAGTAGTGTGCCCACCTGTACAGGGACCTGAGTCCATACCACACAGGCAAGACAATGAGGGTCCTGATGTCAGTAGGAGTGGGCCACCGTTCAGGGGACACATGCACATGGGGCCAGGGTCACTTAGAGGACAGCTGTGCACCAGGGAGAGGACAGGCCCCGGGAACTGACTGCCCAAGAGGCACTTTCAAATGTCCTCGGGGAATACCAACAATCCCAGGACAGGATGGGTCAGGTGATCACCATCATGCAGGAGAACCTGTGGCTGCAAGGGGGTACACCACCAGGAGGTCATGCAGCAGTTACAGGGCCTAAATGCCAACATGGCCTCCACTGTAAGGGTGGTGGGTGACATGGCCAACAACATGCAGGAGGACAGAGCACACCAGCGGGCCACTTCCACTAGCCACTCCACCCAGCATCCCTCCACATCGGCTGCAGCTATTGGACAGGAGGCCCAGCCACAGGACACACAGGCCACCAGCACCCCTCCCCCTACAGAAGGTGAACCACCCCGCAAACGTTCCCTGCAACCCAGACAAACACCAGAGACAGTTGCCAAGACCCAGACCACCACAAGGAGTCGAGCCCCTCCAGAATGTCCCCATTGTATTTCACTGTGTCACTTTGTCCATTTTGAACTGACATTGCTCCCCTTCCTATGGTCCCTTGGACACTAGACCTGTGCTACAAACAGACTGACCCACTACATTGGACTATTCCCAAACATGACCCCACTCTATTGCACTTTGCATTGTATGCCAACATTTTAAATAAACACCCTTGGACGCAACTTGAGTAATAGTGCTTTATCTGAAGCAAATGTACTATGTCTTGTACTGCATTGAACTGCATGATCCTGAGAAAATGTCCAGTGATATGTTGATCCATACTACATGTGTGTCTCAGCAGTCTGTACACATCACAGCATTACATTGTTGAATCCACACCAACATCTGCAATAAGGGAAGACATTGGTGACAGTCGGATGGGATGCAAAGGTACTGGCTGGCATTATGCTACAGCCACACAGCACAACACTTAAATGGAGAAATATGTGGTTCAACAGTCTTACCTGAGTGTCATTGGAAGTACTGCAGTATCAGATGTGTCCTGTTGCCACATCTTCCTCCTAGTCCTCCTCCTCCCTGTCCTCACTGTTTACTGCTGCCACAGGTACATTGTCACCCCCTCCTCCTGCAATTAGGGCACATGGGGTCTGAGGGTCAAATTGTGCAACATGCAGCACATATCAACAATCTTGCAGACCTTCTCAGGGGAGTAGCATAGGGATCTACCTGTCAGATAGAGGCACCTGAACCTGGCTTTCAGGAGACTGAAGGTCTTTTCAACATTCCTCCTGGTACACCCATGAGCATCATTGTACCTATTCTCAGCCCCTGTTCTCGGATTTCTAACAGGGGTCAAGAGCTTGGACAGGTTTGGGTAGCCGGAGTCTCCCTTGCACAATGGCATGGTGTATGACTCCTGAAGGCATACACTGACATACATTGGGTGGGCACTCAGGCTCACCTATAAGCCACACTCTGCGCCTCTGCAGTTGTGCCATCAGCTGGGGGACACTCCTATTCCTCAGGACAAAGGCATCATGCACCAACCAAGGATACTTTGCAGTGACGTGGGAGATGTACTGGTCAGCAAAGCACACCATCTCGACATTGAGTGAGGAAACTTTTCCTATTCCTGTACACCTGTTCCTTGGCCCGGGGAGAGAGGCTAAGGCAATATGGGTTCCATCAGTGGCCCCAATCACATATGGTATGTGTCCCATTGCATAGAATCCAACCTTCACAATGGGCAATTCATCTACCTGGGGGAATGCGATGTAGCTGCACATGTGCTTGAGCAATGCTGCCAAAAACCTTGCAAGCACAATAGAGAACATTGGTTGTGACATTCGTGCAGCCAAGCCCAATATCACCTGGAAAGAGCCTGCTGCCAGGAAATGGAGCACTGGTAGTACCTGCACAAGAAGGGGTATTACTGTGGTGTAATAGATAACAGGTAGCAGATCAGGCTCCAATTGTGCACACAGCTCTGTGATCGTGGCCCTGTCCAGATGATAGTTCAGTATGATGTGCCTGTCTTCCAGTGTAGCCAAGTCCACAAGGGGTCTGAACACGGGTGCGTGCCTGCTCCTCCTATTCATCCGCAGTGCTTGGTACCTATGTGAACCAAAAGTAAGAAAGCAGGAACTGTGGACACACAACATCAGTATACACAAACCATGTTTGTATGTTGGACACTGGAATTGTCTAGGTGTGTACATTCAACACCAATGACGCACTATTAAATCTGTACATGTGTACTAGCAGTAGAAAATGGCAACCGCCTGTGCCGTATGCAGGGACAAGTGGAAGTGACCTCATTCTGCCAGCGTTATGCGTCATGGTGGGAGGCGGTCTGCACTGCTGTGCAATTCCTCATTGGCTAACATGTGGCTCTATGGAGTACAGTAACCAGTGAGGATCAACGTCGTCGGTGACGGTGTTTACTGCTGCCGACGTAACCTCCATTCTCTGTCTATCACTTCAGTTGATTCCTGACTTTCTACAGGACTACATCTCCACTGCTTGTGCTGCTGTGACCTGTGTCTGGAACCTGCCATGGCCCGTGCTACAGGGGAAAGGGCTTGAAGTTGGAGAGGCTCGTGGATGGGGTTCTACCCCTGTATGGGCAGTTGTATGGGCCTCCAGACCAACAGGTGAGTACATGATGGTACGTTGCATGCAACATCAATCAATCAATCAATCAAAAAATGTATAGAGCGCGCTACTCACCCGTGAGTGTCTCAAGGCGCTTGGGGGGGTTACTATTCGAACAACCATGTCTTGAGGTTTTTTCTGAAGAGTAGGAGGTCTTTGGTTTTGCGGAGGTTGGTTGGGAGGGAGTTCCAGGTTGTAGGGGTGAGGTGAGAGAAGGCCCTGCCTCCTGTGGTGGTTCGTTGGATGCAGGGGACTGTAGCTAGTGCGAGGTCAGCTGATCAGAGGTTGCGAGTGGGAGTGTGGAAGTTGACTCTTTCGTTGAGGTAGGTCGGGCCGGTGTTGTGGAGGGATTTGTGTGAGTGGATGAGGATCTTGAAAGTGATTCTCTTGTCTATGGGGAGCCAGTGATGGGATTTGAGGTACGGTGAGATTCGTTCATGGCGAGGGAGCCCAAGGACGAGGCGTGCAGCTGTGTTCTGGATTCTCTGGAGTTTGCGTTTGAGTTTGAGTGTGGTGCCGGCATAGAGGGCGTTACCGTAGTCTAGTCTGCTGCTGATGAGTGCATGGGTGACTGTCTTCCTGGTCTCTGAGGGAATCTATTTGAAGGATTTTTTTAGAGTGCAGAGTGTGTGGAAGCAGGAGGAGGTTAGTGCATTGATTTGTTGTGTCATGGAGAGGGAGGGGTCCAGGATGATGCTGAGGTTGCGTGCGTGGTTTGCGGGGGTGGGTGCGGGCCCTAGGGCGGTGGGCCACCAGGAGTCATCCCAAATGGTTTTGTTGGGGCCGAAGATGATGATCTCGGTTTTGTTGGAGTTAAGCTTAAGGTGGTTAGTTGCCATCCAGTTGGCGGTGTCGAGGAGAGCAGCGTGTAGGTTGGTTTTGGCAGTGGTGGGGTTGTGGGTGAGGGAGAGGATGAGTTGGGTGGCGTCTGCGTAGGAGAGGATGGTGATTCCGTGTGGTTGGAGGATGTTGGCTAGGGGGATCATGTAAATGTTGAAGAGTGTGGGGCTGAGGGAGGACCCTTGGGGGACTCCGCATATGATCTTGGTAGCGGTGGGGTGGAAAGGTGGAAGGCGGACTCTTTGGGTCTGGTCATTGAGGAAGGAGGTGAGCCAGTCTAAGGCTTTGTGGTGAATTCCTGTGTTGTGGAGGTGTGTGCAGAGTGTGTGGTGGCAGACAGTGTCAAAGGCTGCGGAGATGTCTAGGAGGATGAGTGCGACGGTCTTGCCTTTGTGAACTTTGGTCCTGATGTCGTCAGTGCATGCGATGAGGGCGGTTTCTGTGCTGTGGTTCTTGCGGAATCCGGATTGTGAGGGGTCAAGAGTGTTGTTTTCTTCGAGAAAGTGGGATAGGCGGGCGTTGACTAGTTTCACGGCAACCTTAGTGGGGAAAGGGAGGAGGGAGATGGGGCGATAGTTGGAGAGGACCTCCGGGTCGGCTTTGTTTTTTTTTTTAGGAGAGCGGTGATTTCTGCGTGCTTCCAGGGGTCTGGGTTGCTGGCGGAGTCGAAAGAGGAGTTGATTAAGTCACGGAGTATGGGGGCGATGGTTGGGCTGGCTTTGTTGTAGATGCGATGAGGACAGGGGTCGGAGGGGGATCCGAAGTGGTTGGAGTTTATGGTTTTTTCGGTTTCTTCGTGTGTGGTGGGGGCCCAGGTGGTGAGTGTGGTGGGGGGGGTCATGAGTGGGGGTTGAGTTGGGTGAGTGAGGGGTGTGTGTGGTGGGTGTGTGTGGTATGAAGCTTTTGTGGATGTCCAGGATTTTGTGGTAGAAGTGGCTGCAGAGAGCGTTACATAGGGGCTGTGTGTGTGGGGGGTCTATGTTGCTGGCTTTGGGTTTGGCTAGCTCTTTAATTATGGTGAAGAGTTCTTTGCTGCTTTGGGAGTTGTTGTCAAGGCATGTCTTGTAGTGATCTCTTTTGGTGGTGCGTATGAGTTGGTGATGGGTGCGAATGGTAGTTTTGAGGGTGGAGAAGTTGGTAGTGGAGGGTTCTTGTCGCCATATTTTCTCCGCTTGGCGGCATTTTCACTTGGAGTCTTGGAGTTAGGGGGTGAACCATGGGGCGTTCTTGATGTTGTGGGTGGCGATGTGTTTTCTGAGGGGGCTAGTCTTTCTGCGCAGGTAGTGATCCATTTAGAGAGGTTGTATGCTCCTGCGTTGGGGTCGTTGGTGTGGTGGGGAGGTTGTGAGCCAGTTGGGAGTTCAGGAGTTCTGTTGGGATCTTGTCCCACACGCGGTAGGGTGTGGTGTGTTGATGGTGGTGTGTGGGGGGTTTGGTGAAGGAGAAGTGGATGCAGTGGTGGTTAGTCCAGTGGAGTTTGGTAGTGTGGGTGTAGGCTATGTGTTGGCTTGAGGTGAAAATTGCATCAAGCGTGTGTACTGCTGAGTGGGTGGGTGCGGTGACCAGTTGTTTGAGTCTGACATTGGTGAGGTTGTCTATGAGGGAGGTTGAGTTGTGGTCTTGAAGGTTCTCCAAGTGAAAGTTGAAATCACCGAGGAGGATGTAGTCTGTGGAGGTGAGGGCGTGCGAGCTGATGGTGTCGGCGATGGTGTGTCGCAGAAGGCGGGGCGTGGTCCTGGTGGTCTATAGATTAGTGTACCTCTGAGGGTGGAGTTGTTGTTAATATGGATTAGGAAGTGCATGTGTTCTGTGTTGTCGATAGTGTCTTGGGAGCTGGTGGGGACTTTGATGGTGTCCCTGTGTAGGATGGCGATGCCACCACCTGGCCTGTTGAGGCAGTCTTTGCGTTGGAGTTTATATCCCTTCGGGGTGGCGATGGCTATGACGGGTTCCGAGGAGGGGTTGGTCAGGTTTCTGTGAGGAAGGCGACGTCAGGTGAGTGTGATGTGATGAGGTCCCAGAGTTCCATGGCATGTTTGTGAAGGGAGCGGGTGTTGAGGAGCAGGCAGTTGAGGTGGTTGTGGTGGGTGGTGTTGGTGTGGTGCATGAGGGTGTTGGTGCTTGGTGTGCATTGGTTGTGGGGTGGTGTGCGGCGGGGCTGGTTGGTGGGGTTGGGGCATAGCAGGTGAGTATTGCATTGGGGGTGTTGTGTTTGTTGTTGGGGGGTCGCTTTGGTGGGTGTGTGGTGTGAGGGATGAGGAGCAGGAGAAATGACAGGTGTAGCAGGTGAAGTGGCCATGAGTGTGTGTGGGGCTGGAAAGGGTGCAGGTTAGACGAGGGCCTGGGTTGAGTGAGTGGAGAGTGAGGGGGGAGTAGATTTGTCTGAGGGGGCCAGGGGGACTGGCACTGGGGGCGGTCTTGTCACGGACAGGCGCAGATGGGCTTGCCTTTGGCACGCCTTTGGCGCGCCAGCGGCGCAGCTGCCATAAATGGGAGGAGGTAGGGAGTGGCAGCTGGGACGAGGGAGGGTTGGGCGAATGGGAAGGCTGGGGGGATGGCGCCACAGGGATTAGCAGCAGTGGGAGATTTAAAAAAGAAAAACCAGATGGAGAGGATGTAGGGGGAGGAGGGAGGAGCCGCGGGGACGCAGCGGCAGGGGAATTTAAAAAGGAAAAACCAGACGGAGAGGAAGTGGGGGAGGAGAGGGGCAGTGGGGACGCAGCGGCAGGGGAATTTAAAAAGGAAAAAATGGACGGAGAAGAGGTGGGGGGAAGAGGGAGGGGCCACGGGTAGCAGCGGCAGGGGATTTAGAAAAAGAAAAGATGAAACAGGCAATGTGGAGGCGGCGCAAGGAGCGACCTGCCTGCTGGAAGCAGGGTCAAGGGTTGCTCCTGTTACCGCACCGCGGCTGCCATAAATGGGGAGGATGGAGGGAGTGGCAGCTGGGAGGAGGGAGGGTTGGGCGAATGGGAAGGCTGGGGGGGTGGTGCCGCAGGGATTAGCAGCAGCGGGAGATTTAAAAAGGAAAAACCAGCTGCATGTGTGCTGGCAGTTGTCATTTGAGGAGGTATGGCAGGTGGCAGTGTTCGTGTAGAGGTACGGGTCATGTGTGTGATTGATGAGGGGCAAATGCAGTATGTAGGCCACATGTGTGACAGACTGAACTATGTGGTACATGGTGTCCATCTGTTTGTGTTTCCTATGCACATCAGTGCCCATCAGAACAAGGGGTGGTGGCGTGCCATCGCCAAGGATGTACGGACCCTGGGGGTCCATAGACGATTGAGCACCCACTGTAGGAAACGGTGGGAGGACCTGAGACGCTGGGCCCGGAAGACCATGGAGGCCCAGCTGGGGACGGCCTCCCAACCATCGGAACCTGACTCCCCCTGATGGCCTGCATACTGGCAGTGGCCTACCCAGAGCTGGATGGGCGCTTGAGGGCATCACAGCAACCACAAGGGGGTGAGTACAGTGTGTGTGACAACCATCTTTGTTGCCTGGCATGGGATTTGGTGGCAGGATTATAGTCAGTGGATGCCCCAATATGCCAGCTTAGACATTGCTCCAGCTTAGGTATTTTGGGTGTAATGCATATTTGTTATAGCTAGGTAGCTGGCTTTCCATGTCAGACAAGGCTTAGTTGGTCCCAGTTGGTGTGCAGATGGCAGTGTTTGGCTCCTACCTGCTATGGTACCTAGCCAGTGGTATGCCAGTGTGGTCCTTACTGCCCATTCTTAGTCTGAGTGTGTTATAGTGATGTGTATGCCATCTGTGCTGTTGTTGCTGCGATTGACCCTGTGGTCCCTTTCTTTCTCCCCCACATCCTTTTGTCATCCTGTCCAAGTGTGCATTAGCATCATCTGGCAAAGGAGCAGGGGCAACGGCGAGTGAGGGAGCTGCAGCCCACGGAACCCAGGAGGCTAAGTCCACCGACACTGAGGGAACCAGTGGGATGGAGCGCAAGGGGAGTACCATGGGGGGGACAGGAGCGGATACAACTGACTTTGATCTCTCCTCCGATGGGAGCTCCCTGAATCGTGATGGAGCCCTCTGGGACCACCCCAGCTGCAGTTTCTACGCCACCCCTGTACCAGCACTGCCCTCCTAGTAGCCCCCCACCAAGTTGTCCATGCCCGCTCACCCAGGAGGGTGGGCGTCTCCTTTGCCCCAAGCACCTCAGGCCCTGCCCCAGTCAACCCTGCTGCCCCCTGTGAGGAGGCTATTGACCTCCTGAGATCCATCTCTGTAGGGCAGTCAACCATAGTGAATGCCATCCAGGGGCTTTCATCCCAGATGCAGCAATGCAATGACTTCCTGGAAGGCATTCACGGTGGCTTGGCAGCCCTAAAGGGATCGTTTCAGGCTCTGGCGTCTTCTCTGGCAGCAGCCAGTGTCTCTGTTTCTTCCATCCTCCCTCCAACTACTACTTCCCAGTCCCAGTCTCCTCTTCCCAAACCCATCCCCCACACATTTTGACAAGCATGCACCCAAAACAACAGACAAGACTTGCAAAGACAACACAGTCAGCAGACTTCAGTCCACAAGCACACACACAGCCAACACACAGATGCACACACAACATCATCTACTGCTTCCACTGTCTCCCCCTCCTCCTCCCTCACAGTCACATCAGCACTCAGACCTGCATGCGCAGCATCAACAGTCCCAGATCCTGCTACCTGCACAACCTTGCCCACAGTCACAACAACAGCAGACCCGCAGACATGCACCCCATACACCACATGTGCAGTCACCACCACCACATCATGCAGTGCACCCACCTCAGTTGCAGACACTACTACATCCATCCACATGTCCTGTTTGACCTCCCCCTCCCTGTCTGCCCCCTCCAAAGACACACAAACGCTCGCACTCAGACCCCTAACAGCCATCCATCTCACACATGCACACTGTCCATGTACCTGCACCCAAGTCCAGCATACCTCTTCCTCCTACAACCACTCCCTCTACCTCCATTCCCATACCTCCTCACACAGCCTGCCCCGCTGGTCCTAAAAAGCTTTTCCTTTTCTGCCTTGACTTCTTCCCTCCCCCCTTCCTGCCCATAAGAGAAAGGTCCCTCCCTCCCCCAGTACCTCCAGCACCAAATCTAGCCCTGTTCCACCCCCTAAGACTTCATCTGCCACTATGGGGCACAAGAGTGGAACTCCGGCCCCCTGCCCAAAGCCCACTCCTCTGCCCCCAAAACAGAAGAGTAAAGAGCTGCCCCCTCCCAAACCCAAGGACCCCACTCCCAAAAAAGAAGCCCCCACTACCCCACCAACCTTCCCGCACCCTGCGGTGCCTGCCTATTTCCAACAGGACACCTTTGCACAGTGGAGTCACAATGGGGTCAGGAGTCAAGTTGGGGTTTAGAATTTGTCCTGTGGGCATTACAGACTTTTAACTGGCCTTTGAGCCTGCATGTAAATATGCAAGTCTGTATTTGTTTGGATTTGGGCTCTTCATCCAACTGGATTACAGTGGTTGGAACAGAAGTATGTGTCTTGGCTTTCTTTGCTCATGGGTCCGGTTACTGTCGATTTACTCTGCAGCTGGTTCTGGGTGTGTAGGGTGTGTGTGTGTATGGTGTGTGTTGTGCGTGTGTGTGTCACTCTACCCTCCATCCCTCCCTTGTCTGCTAGGCGGCTGTACTCACCTTTGTCGTCTTCATCAGCGTTGGTGCTCCAGGACAGCCATGGAGTGCCACAGCATTGGGAAGACTTCCAGTTCTGGTTCCATGGTGGCCGACGACTCCTCTGTGTCCCTGGAAGTGACTGTCTACTTTTATATGATGTATTTCTGCCAGGCTTTTGGTGGCATTGCTACCGCCCCGGAAATCCTGGCGGTGTGCTATGTCATAATATGGTGGGCGGATCCTTGTCTTCTGCATTCCTGTAGGTGGCTACCGCTGTGTACAGTGGTCCTACCTCACTGGCGGTTGCGGTGGTACATTGGCTGTTTGTGGGAGGGATCACCGCCATGGTCATTATATGGCCGTCATTACTGCCGGTCTGGTGCCAGAACTACTGCTGTATCCGGCGTGGCGGTCAGCTGACCACCAATGTCATAATGAGGACCCGTGTAAGCGAAATCATTTTTTGACCAGCCTATATTTTTGGTGCCGTTTGATAAATCTTCACAAAATTTTACAAAAAAAGTGTGCCGGTGATTCTTGTTGGGCATGGAAAGTTTCAGGGTGATCTGTCAAGCAGATCCAAGAAAAAGGGGGGGGTTAAAAACAGTGTGTTTCCCATGTTAATTCCCGTAGGAGTTTTGAACACAACTACAGCCCAAACTGCTGGATGGAATTACACCAATTTTGTCAGAAAGTTAGCTTTTGGTCCACAGAACACACTTTTTCTTATTTGGTGTAAATCCGTTCAGTAAATTTTGAGCTTTTAAGGGAAAACCAAATTTGTATATGTGGATAGAGCCAAAGCACAGCTCTCATGGTGAGATCTGATCCTCTGTCAGCACTTCAACCAGGAAGTGCCGGCAGCCATCTTGGGACCAATATACATGATAGCACCCCATTGAAATGCATTGTAGGGAATGACAGGTTTTGAGGGTCACAAAAAGACAAATGTATGAAGGGTGATAACAAATTTTAATTGCAATATAAACCATTTGTCAATGGTACCATACTAATTTTACGAATTTTTATGTGTTCTAGGGTGAAATTAACCCTGCAGGGATTTCATGAATCATGCTTGAGAGAAAACTGTTTTCTCATGATTTTCCTATAGAGGTGATGGAAGGTGCTCCAGAAACTCAAATGAGAGCATGTTTTCAGTAAATTCACTCTATCGTTCTCAGCCATATGAGAATGAAGTCTGCCATTCTCAGTAAAATATGCACTTCCAACAGGAGCAGGCTGTTAGTTAATTGTATGTCAGGACTGGAGGCAGGGATTATGCATTTCTTTCTTCACTTTTATTAAACAGCCAGTTCAAAGTTCAATACAAGACAAAACCAGAACACTACATATCCCATGGTTCATAACAACAGTATCCATGGTAACCAATGTCCAATACAATAACAGTCTGATTGTCCAAATGTATCCCCCACTCTTCGAGGCCTTCCTCTTTTTTCACTGCTCAGAATGTCAGTTAAGTCCCTCACTATATTCTTATTTGAGAGTACAGTTTGTGGCATTCTTTTGTGATACTGTGTGCTTTTATATTTCCTGCTTACATCAAACTTGTTTTGTGCCTTGTATATCATCTATCGACAGAGCAGCAGGCTTTGGCCGAAGCACAGATTTATTTCTTTATACCTGTCGGGTCCACCAGGGGGCACTCTTTCGCACCGCTTCTGAGGCCTGTAACCCACATAACGAAAGTGATTGAGTCACCGGTTAACGATGTGCAATCAGTTTTGCGTTTTGCTCTAAGGGGTAGGAGCTCTGTGATAAAGGTGAACAGAGCTCCTTTAGCTCCTTCCAAACCTCAGGCAAGACCGCGATTGCGGTACATATAGGCCCGTTATTGGGCCCATCCCCGCACTACTGCCACAGGTGAGCTTTTTCTCAAGGGGCACTTTTGAGCATCTGGAGGAGGCGTTTAATTTGAAAATTCATTTTTTCTTAATTTGTGTATGCTCAGACCCTCTAGCCTATGCAGTCCCTACAGGACTATAAATATTCCCCCACCATGTCTATGGATGAGGGTCCCTCTCAATGTCATCTTCTGGCTGAACTGGATACCCTCTTGTCCCAGGCCATAGCCAAGGCACTGCCCCCCTTACAGGAGAGTGTGGCCAAGTTGATGGCCCAGGTCTCTGCAGGGTCAGGCATGTTTGGGGATAAGGGAGCCGGCCCTAGTTGCAACAACTCAGAGTCTCCCAATAAATCACGCAATGTGACAAGGGTCACACAGATGGCTTTGATCATCTCACTGAAGCCTTCCATAAGAGTGACTGCATGTTAAAGCAGGCACCCTACTGAGGGGATATATGGTCTGGGGAGATTGGTGACGAGGTCAACCATATAACAGACCCTGATGCGTTGTTACCATTCAGGGAGAGGGTGACACAGACGACGATGCGCCCTCGGATGAAGACCGTGACTCTGGTCCCCCCCGGTGCCCAGCTTCAGGCAAGCCATATCCCGACGAAGGGGACACTTCCACTTCGGACATGTTCGACTCGGAGGGTATTTATCACCCTAGGTCATCCGAAAGGCAACCAGTACAAAAAGTCGCAGAATATGAGGTAAGCAAGATTCGCCAACTCCTGGACAAGGAGGTTCAGGCCTGACTAAGGGCAGAATGCCCTTGCTCTACTTTGGAGGGGAAAGTGGCAAACACCCTTGATATTGACTCAGTGTTGTGTACTTTCTTTGGAAAGTATACTAAGGACCCTAAAAAGGTTATTGACCGCTCCTGGAGTTTGTCAGGATAAACATTTAGACGTACTGGGGTCCTTGACACAGATCATACAGTTGGCAGAACAGACGAAGCACACAGGCAAACCCCTTCCCCCAGACATAGTGGCAGGAAGGGCCCAGAGGGCAGATTGCCTTCTGGGCAATGCCAATTGTGCCATCTCGGCCGAAAGGCATCGCTCCCTACTTTCTAAGTTCTCCAACTCGGAAGCAAGGGCAGTAGCGCAGGGACACCTGTTTGGCAACTTTTTTGTGAAGGAGTTGGGAAAATTTGCAGCAATATTCTCAGCGCAAGACAAGCGGAAGACCTCAATAAAAAGATTTCTGCTGGAATTTTTTTTTGGGTGGGGCCAGAAGAGGTAGTAGTCGCTCTTCCAGCTGCTCAAATCTTCAAGGCCCCGGTGGAGGTTCAATTAAGAGAAACAACGGTTGGCGTGATGGCCGACAGGGAATGTTCTTCTCCAACAGGGGAAAAGGGAAGAACAGAACTAGGTTGAGGTGCCCATGGCAGGGCAAATGCCGCCGAGGACCTAACGGTAAGATTATCCCTTCTTCACCTCGAACACTGGGGGTGAAGTTGAGGAGGTTTGCACACAGATGGGCGGTTATCACCTCCGACACTTGGGTGCTGCAAACTGTGGAGGGTTTCCACATTGAGTTCTGGAGAACTCCTGTGCAGGGGACTCTGCCAAAACCAATTTTCTTCTTCCAAACAGACATTGCATTGATTGATGCAGAGATGCAGGAGCTTCTAGTGAAAGGGGCCATTTGCAGCTCATTACTACACCTTTGGGGGTTTCCTAAACAATATTTTCCTGGTACAGAAAAAAGACAAAGGCTGGGTAGTGTACGGGCACTTCAAGATGGAGGGCATCCAACTCCTCAGGGATCTCCTCCTTCAAGGGGATTGGATGGTTACGATTGGACCTCAAGGACAAGTACCTCACAGTCCCGATCTTCCCTCCACACCCCCAGTTTCTACAGGTTATATGGAGACAACAAGTGTTCGAATTCAAATCTCTCCCGTTCAGACTTTCGTCAGCACCCTGGTGCTTTGCGGAACTTCTCGAACCGGTAGTGGAGCCCCTCAGGATCCAGGGGGTACGGCTAATAATCTATTTAGATGATATCCTCCCGATGAATCAATTGGTCAACTCTTGTCTCACGTGAACATGACTATTGTCTTGCTTCAGGAGCTGGTGTATGTGATAAACCAATAGAAGTCGGAGTTGATCCTTTTTCAGACTGTGACCTTCCTAAGCTTCCTTATAGACTCCAATGCAGCCCCCCTCACCCTACTAAACATGAAGGTAACCAAAATCATGAAAGAACTGGGAAAGGTTCTGAAGAGGGACAGGATCTCCCTCAGACAGCTGGCCAGGATAGTGGGACTGCTATCGTCCTTGATCCAAACCATATTACCGGGCTCTCTTCATTACAGGGCCATGCAATGACTGAAGGCGTGGTACCTCAGGCGGGGAGAAACATACTTGGAGATTATATCCCTCTCTAGGAGGCGAGGACAGAACTGCAGTGGTGGATAGACCTCATGGAGGCTTGGAACGGCAGAGAGATCTTTGGATCCTCCCTGGACCTCATTACAATCTAATGCCAGCCAACAGGGCTGAGGAACCAGGTGTAGAGAGATTTCGATGGGGGGCAGATGGATTCAGCAGGAACTCAATCTGCATATCAACTGCTTGGAACTACTGGCAGGGTCCTTTGCGATCAAGTTTCTAATGCGGGACAGAGCCTCCTTCTGTATTCTTTTGAGGATAGGCAATCTCTCCGCAGTTCAGTATATAAACCGGCTGGATGCCACCCACTCAAAAGCACTGGCAGAACTGGCCAAAGTGCCTCCAACACCAAATTTCAGTGACAGCAGAGTATCTTTCGGGGGCACAAGATACCCTAGCAGACTGGAACTCCAGGCACATGGAGGATACCAGCGAGTGGCACCTGGACAGGAGGGTCTTTGCTGCCCTCATGGATCATTTGGGTCTGTGTTCAGTAGATCTCTTTGCGTCCAGTAAAAGATATAGGTCCGCATGGAATCATTGGGTTAGTTGGTGTGTGGAAAGAAAACTGGATCCCATGGGGGCCCAATTTACAGATATGTTACATTTTTTGGAGGGATTGTCTGACTTCGCTTTAGCCTACTGCACAGTAGCACAGTGTAAACTCCTTTAGGTCGGCGATTTCAGTGGGCTTACCTCGTTTTCACAACACACCAGTGGGAGAGCATCCTTGGGTTTACAAGTTGCTCAAGGGCATCAGGATGTCTAGACCTCCAGAACTTTGATACTCTGGTATCTGGGATGTTAACATAGTGTTACGTTTCTTGTCTTCGTGACAGGATAACCAATACCTCTCAAGAAAGGTGATATCGACAAAGATAGCTTTGCTACTATGTCTCGTATCCTATAAAAGGGTGTCTAATGTTAGGGCTCTAGACATTACTATTAGAGTGTTTCCACTGGAAGGAGTCACTTTTACAATATCCAGGAGACCCAAATGAAATACCAGGTCAGTAACATACCCGGTTTTTGAGAGCTCATCTAAGCTGTGTGTGGTGAGATGCCTTAAGGCTTATGAAGAAATGACGACGGAATGCCGACCATCAGGAGAGAGACAACTGTTGATTTCTATCTATAAACCATTTAAATCTGGATTGTCCCCATCTATTGCAAAGTGGGTAAAGTGGATTGTGCAAGAGGCAAGAATCAATGTACAATTCTTTGGGGCACACTCCAATAGAGGAGCCACGGCAGTCAAGCCCATACAGGTAGGTGGCAGATTGGGAGACATTATGAATGTGACTGACTGGTCACCTGAATCTACTTTCAAATGGTTTTACTTTAAACCTATCTGCGAAGCAGCTGCTTTGGTGTTAAGTAATCTTTGAACATGCATAATCCTCGCCTCTGATTGGGACATAGAATGAGAAATTTCCTAGTTATCGAGAAGGAAAGTTTCAATTCTATTAAGGACACAGAGGTGAGGATTATCCCACCGACACAGTGTATCCGTGTCCCCCTCCCGGATGGAGATCATACTAAGGATAAGTTTAAGAGGTGGTATTGTGATTCAGTATTATTTATATATTAACTATATACTGTTCCTATCTCAGACAGACTGTTACAAGTTTTCACATGAATCATATCAAGCCTGTAAAATGTTCTTGCATGATGAAAGTTATTGTATGAAGTTATCAATTCAAGTGAAAATAATAATGAGATTGGTTTCAACACATGACGTTGTCTCTTATAGGGACTGATACCCCGGAGAACTGGTGGTGCTTGAACTTAACCAAACCGCAGTGAAGTCGAGAAACGACTCGGAGAGTGGGGAATGTATAGGGACAATCGGATTGTTATAGGATTGGATATTGGTCACAATGGATACTGTTGTTATGAGCCATGGGATATGTAGTGTTCTGTTTCTTTTTTTTTTCTTGTGTTGAACTTTGATCTGGCTATTTAATAAAAGTAAAGAAAGAAATGGATAATCCTTGCCTCCGTATCCTTCACAGAATTGAAACTTTCCTTCTCAATAGCTAGAAACTTTCTCAGTCCCTTGTGTTTTACTGCAGCCTCTCAGAGTGTTCGAAAGAAAAACTAGAGCGAAAACAGTCTTACTTATGACAAGACTGTGACACACCTGAAGCCATCTTGATTGACTCAAACTGGTCAAACTTAAAACATTTAATTTAGAAAGGAACAAATTGAGAGAATTCATTGTGTTGCAGAAATTATGGTTAGTGTTTCAGAAAGAAGACTTAGGTGGACACATTTTAAGTGAGTTCTCAAATAACTTACTCTTCTATTTTATTAAAACACTCTGACATAAAGACTGAAACACGCACTTGCAATTCCAGCAGCAGGCTGCCAGTTAACTCCCTGGCGATCAGTGGCTTTACTAAAATGTTCTAATTAGCAACTAAAGTGCTAACATTCTGAATTGATGACAAAAATGTGACACATCTGAACACCAACTTAATGGAAGTTGAAAACTGAAAGAATGTTCTACTGAGGATGCTGCAGTGAATGAGTAGGTGATGGAGCTTCATAATAAATAAGTCTCCTAAGATGGCCACCAGAGAAAAAGAAGCCCAAATGTAACACAAATATCACCCAAATGTAGCCCAAGTATAGCCCAATGACAGAAGTGTGCAAAACACTTAATTTCTTTTCTTGCAGTTTTATATAGCGCAGACTTGACCCGAAGGTACTGGAGTGCTTTACATGAACATCAGTTACATTACACAAGGACACATTCATTTTGTTTTTAGGCGTGGGAAGATTACATAATATGCCCAGAATCACATGATCTCGAGCTGACGCTGAAACGCAAACCTGGTTCCCCAGTTGCGAAGTCTGCAGCTCTGGCTGTAACGCTAACTCCTGTCCCTCAAGTGAAACATATGATAAAGTGATCAACATAACATAAAGATCACAAATAATTTAAAAACTGCTTTGTCACTATTTGGGAACTCAGATAGTATGTCTTCATTTTAGTTTTTTAGAGCACTAACAATAATTTCCATGGAAATAAGACCCTTTCATTTTTATAATTTCTAAAGGAAATGCTTTAGGTATTACAGTTTTGATTACATCAAGATGACGTCAGGTGTGGAACACTTTTGTAATAAATATAGAATGTTGGCAATTTAGTTGTTCATTTGAATACTGTACGGAGGCAGAGGTCACCATGATGGGTAGGCGGTAGGGGCATTGGCACTGCAACAAACCATTGAGGGCAGGGGAAAGGGGATGGGAGCAACAAACCAATCATGCAGGATAGGAAAGAGAGGGTGCTGCAATGTAAAAGACCACTGGGGCCAGAAGGAAGAGGCAGTACAACCATACATGCCAACAGACTTGATTCAGGCCGGAGGCTCCCAATGTTTTTCAGTGCAAAAGGGCTTTATTTTATGTGTCTCCTGCCGTAAATTGCTTCTTTTTCAATTTACATCAATGAGGAAAATCCATTCTCGAGGTTTCTTTCTCAAAATCTCCTTCTTACCAAGTTCAACATGTTGGCAAGTATGGTATATTGGATCACGGAAGCAGGAGGAATGGAGTAAGGACATGGACTTGTATAACAGAAGGCAGGAGGGAAATGGGCAGGGGCACTAAACTGGCCGTACAAGGAAGCTGCCAGGGGGTTGCAGCAGCACAATACAACACACAGGGCAAACAGGATGGCAGTGCAGCACAACAGACCATGGAAAGCAATAAGGAGGGGACAGGGCCATGCACATGGACATCAGAGAGCAGAGGGGAAAGAGGCAAGGACAGCAACCTGACCATACCCGACAGACAGTGTGGGACAGTTGAAGCATTACGGACCAGGAAGATCAGGATGGAGGGGGCAGCGGCACAACAACAGACCAGACAAGGCCAGAGGGAGGGGATAGGGGCCTGAACATGGACAGAGGGGAAGAGGGCCGGAGCAGCCAGCAGAACATGGAGGGCAGGTGGGATGGGCATTGGAAGCGCAAAATCTAGGAGGGCAAAGGTGAAACTATAATGGCATACAAGCAGACAACTGAGGGAAGGTGGGAGGGGTTCAGGGCCGACAAGTGGACCACACAGGGCAGGTAGGAGGAACTGAGTGGCTTGGAAGCCCATGCATGGCAAGTGGGTGGGGTAGTAGCAGCACAACAGCCATTGTGGGCAAGAGGGAGTGGGCAGGGGCATGCACAAAGCACCATGGAGGACAGAAGGGAGGGGTAGGGGCCGGACACACACAAGAGAGAGCAGAGGAAGGGCTTCACAAAAGATCATGCAGGGCAAGCAGTAGGAGCAGTTGCAGCACAACAGAGCATGGAGGGCAGAAGGGAGTGGAAGCACAATGGACCATGGAGGACAGGAGGGAGGGGCTAGGGGTGTTAGCGTGTCTGACCTTAATAAGTAAACTTACAAGGGGGCACGAATAGGTTGATGAACTTTTTGACTCGCAATTAAGATGTCCCCACCATAACTCCAGTACATGCAGATCAATAATTAATCAATATCATCAATGATCAATGATAATCAATAGGATTAATAATCAAGGGAGTCAGTAATTGTCACACACCATGACCTTTTAGTCATGAGTAACCACACCTTTGGTAAAAGTTAGAATATTTATTTTGCTATATTAACAATGCTAAAGTCATGTAAATTAATCTCAAAATCAAATGATAAACATACAGAAACAACACTGGCTGTCCAAAGCGCCGAAAGAAATTCAATCTAATCAAAGTTTGTACTATTATACACTTTAAGGTCACAGTGCAAATCAATAACAGGAACATTTGCACAAATGTTATCACATACATTTAGATTCAGCAAAGAAAAGGACATCAAACGTTATTCCCTATTGCGGACTGTCATTATTGAGAATCCTTAGCTAACACCAGATTAGCATCAGCATGTTTGGCTTCATGCAAATCAATTTAGCAAACACATATTTGGAAAACATCTAACTATGGCTCTATCAAAACAGTGCGGTTGGTACCTAGAAAGAAAAAGCAAATAGGCATAACACATGGGTACAAGAATACCTCTCCTCAATTGGATCGGCAAGCTAAGATAGTCTTCGTCATTAGGGCATTAGACAGTCAGCAAGGATTCAGGATTCAGCATCAAAGTTCAGAAACAAAAGGTCTTTAATCATTAAAGTTAAGTATGTCTCTCGTCAAGACGCACAAGAAAATATTGACCATTCGGCCAGCAAGATAATGGGCAATGGGCTATCTTCCCTCGGTGCAGTCCGGTTGTGTTAAATTCTCTAAAACTATTTCCCAAGGGATTGTATGTTCAGACTTAGTCCAATAAAACTAAAACTTCAACTCTATGAATTCTACCACTACTCTGTTCACATGTCGCTGATTGGCTTCTCTTGCAATGTCCTCATCATCCGGCTCGTCAGGTAACAATAGTGTTGCAGCTTATACTCCAGTTAGTGTCTCCATTGTTCTCCTCCTGAGAAAGTCAGTATTACATATATTACATTCTTACTGTTACATTTAGCAAGAACAGCATCTTCTAGCAATCGGTTCTCCTGAGAAAGACTTTTAGCTACAAGCACATTTAGACAGTACAGTGGAAAATCACAGTTTAACTGTCTGAACAGCCATTTTAATTAAAGTTAGGAAATACAGCTTGACATGAGGCCGTGCAACTATTAAGGCCTACAATTAATAAACCTAATACATAATGCATAACCCTTAATACAACATATTACTACATTAATCTAACATATACTCAACATTTCATATTAATAAACCATTAATAAGTATACTTCATGAACATTGGCGGCCACTCATCGTGATCACATTTTCAAATATGTGTATTATTTCGCTACGTTATTACATTTTCTACACAAATTCATTAATCATAGTACAAGAACGCTCATTAATAGTTTGTATTAAAACACCTGCGCTAGCAGGGGCATGGAACTCAGACGGACAGGGTAGAGTGACAGGGACAGGTGGCAGCCATCTGACCATGCTAGCTAGGTGGGAGGTGCAATAGCAGCTCAACAGAACACTCAAAGTAGATAGGAGGAGGAGTGGCAGACCTATGGAACACGGTGGGCAAAAAGGAGGGAGCAAGGGCATTCACACAGACATCATAGGGCAAGGGAAGAAGGGTAGGGGCAGCAAGCTAAGCACAGAGGCTAAGCAGGAGGACAATGATGGGGCACAGAACTTGGCAGGAAGAGTTGGCAGGGGTATCAAGCTCAATGTAGGGCAGTAGCAGCACATCGGATCAGGCCGGGCTGGAGAGAGGGGCCCGGGGCATGGACTCGGACAACAGAGGGTATGGAGGAGATGAATGGGGCAGCAAGCTAACTGTCAGGGCAGTCAGGAAGAGCAGTGGCAGAACAACAGCCACACAGGGCTGTAATGAGGGACCAGGGGCATAAACTTGGACAATGGATGGACAATGGGGCAGGAGCAGGAAGCTTGGGAGGGTGCAGCACAATGCCAGCACAGGCCCTGCATCCAACTCCCCCACCCCCTACAGTGTTTGCGATGGGCATCTGTTAGAAATGGGGTCTTTGGTTGACAGTCAGGTTACCCCCTGTTCAAGCAAGGACCCTCACTCTAGTCAGGGTAAAAGAGAATCACCCACAGCTAGCCCCTGCTTACCCCCTTGGTAGCTTGGCAGAGCAGCAGGCTTAACTTCAGAGTGTTAGGTGTAAAGTAAATAGAATAACAAACCCTTAGAAACTCACTAGAAAAACAAAGGTTACAGGTACATTATAGTTAGTTGAGATTTTACATGAACAAAAATGTAGAAATTCAGCTGTTATAGTTTAAGTTATAGACCCCGTGCCCCCCCTCCCTAGGCTGATCTTGGCCCAGGACCCATCACCCGGGGCCCCATCCATGTGACCTGGGGGCACCTAGTCTCAATGTTGGGAACCACGGGGGGAGCCTCAAGGCACCCACAGTCCCAGCTGGCTCCCCACCTCCTGTGGGAACCAGCATTGCCGTCACAGAGAGGGAGCTCTCTGCGAGAGCAGTTTCCTCTGTGTGCCTGTCTACATCTCTATGGGCAGGCAAACAGAGGAAACCTCCGCTCTGATGAAGGGAGAGCTGTTTGACAGCTCTCCCTTCATCAGAGGAGTGTTTTTTGTGAATTGGCAGCAGCAAACAGCTATGTCCCTGGGGATGGGCCCCGGGGTGTGGTGGTCCCAGGGCCATCAGTGGCTCAATGAGGGGGCTGTACGGCTCCCCTCCAACATAGAACAGCCCCAGGGAGGTGGTAATCCCTAGGGCTGCAGGGGGTCCGAAACAGACCCCCGTTCTATTGTATTTAGTGTTTGCCCTGGGGAGGGGGTGGTCTGCATGCCCCCCCACACTAAATTTCTTTAATGCCCCTGGGAGGCCGTGATCCCCGGGGCTGTGGGGAAGGCGGTTGGGCCTCCCCCACATCAAAAAAGCATTTTGCACCTGGAAGGTGGTGGTCCCCAGGGAGCAGGCGGTCATGCAGCCCCCGCACATTTAACTGAGATTGCCCCAGGGAGGTGGTGATCTCCGGGGCTGTGGGGTGGACCGAGCACTCCCTCCCACATTAATTTTGAGCAAAGTACTGGGGAGGTGGTGGTCCCCGGGGTTGCGGGGGGGCCAGGCGTCCGCTGCATATATAAATAATTACCCCCAGGACCTGGCCCACCAAGGGGCCCTATAGTAAACCAGCACAGGAAGGTATGCTTGGTTGTTTTTAAAAAAATTGCCAGCTCCACGGATTCAAAGCAAATCTGGCAAACTTTTTAGCTCTGGGACCCCAGTACTAGAGTTAAGGGGTCAGGGTGACTCTACCTTGCCCCTTGTTTTTGTTTTTTACTACAATCAGAGCTGTGCATTTCCTTGCACGTGCAAATCTTTTTTCGTGAAGTCGTCGTAGCCAGAGCTATACATATTTATTTCCCTCTAATATTTCCAAAACTACTGGACGGATATACACCAAACAAGCGAAAGTATAATCTGCGTGCCGAAAACTAGTGTCTCCCAAATGTAGTTTAATTCCATCCAGTGGTTTGGGCTGTAGTCGTGTCTAAAGGTCCTATGGGAATTAACATGGGAAACACAACTTTTTTGACCCCTCCTTTTTCATTTTTCCCAGCCCCTCCCCCCCTCACAGATCACCCTGAAACTTTTCATGCATAACAAGAATCACCAGGACACTTTTTTGGGAAAATTTCGTGAAGATTCGTCAAATGGTGCCAACGATATAGACAAGTCAAAAAACGCTTTTTCTATGGAAATATGGTCCTAACTATAACTACCTAGTGGCAACCACCGCTAAGTTTTATATATATATGCAATTAGACAAGCTGAAGCCATGCCGGTCTTTTCAACAAGAAAGAAATGCCTGGAACACTTCCAGCACTGGCTGCACCTACGAGGGTGAAACACTTCTATATTTTTCTCTGCTGAAGAAAGGATTGACCTAGAAACACGTGTCCAGAGATGATTTTATAACCAAAGGCCTGGAATAATGAAACAGCTTAAAGAAATTCACTGTGAGTTGCTGGCTTTGCTTTTTCTTCCCGTTTAATTAACCTGTTGGGAGTGCGCTTTCACATGAGGACAACTTCGTTTTTGATATATATATATATATATATATATATATATATGTTAATATATATATATATATATATAGATTGATAGATATTACCTGCAGGCAGTCACCAGTAGGTAGTTATAGTAAAGACCTAGGGCCAGATGTAGCAACCATTTTGCATGGCGCAAACTGCGAAATTCGCAGTTTGCGCCATGCAAAACGGGTATCGCGATGCACATTCCCATTTTGCGAGTCGGTACCGACTCGCAAAATGGGAATGCGACTCGCAAATAGGAAGGGGTGTTCCCTTCCTATTTGCAATTCGCACCGCAATGCAGAATTGCTTTGTGACCGCGAACGCGGTCGCAAAGCAATTCGCAGTTAGCACCCATGTGAAGGGGGTGCTAACTCATTCGCAAAAGGGAAGGGGTCCCCATTGGACCCCTCCCCCTTTGTGAATGTCGCCAACATTTTTTTTTCAGAGCAGGCAGTGGTCCATTGGACCACTGCCTACTCTGAAAAAATGAAACCAAATGGTTTCATTTTTTCTTTTGTATTGCAACTCGTTTTCCTTTAAGGAAAACGGGCTGCAATACAAAAATAAAAATCAATCTCTACCTACATTTTTTGTTTTGACAATAACTTTGGCCCGCTTGACTAATCTTCACGACATTTTCAAAACTTATACTTCAGTATGTCACCTGCTGTCCTGAAAGTTTTGGGGTGATCCGTAAAGTGGGGGCTGAGAAAGAGGGGGGTCCTAAAATGCATTTTCCCCATGTTTTTCCTATAACGATTTTGAACACGACTACAGCCCGAACTGCTGGACGGAATTACACCAAATTTGTCAAAAAGCTAGGTCTTGGTCCAGAAAGGATGCTTTTGGGTGTAAATCCGTTCAGTAGTTTTTAAGGTATTAGAGTTGGAAAAATATAGATATTTAGGGATGCGGATCCTCTGCGGATCCAACTGCCCCATGCCGATATCTGATTGGCTGCCAACACTTCAAGAAGGAGGTGTTGGCAGCCATTATGGGAGTATCCTTCAGCCGAGTCTCGCAAAAAAAGTTAAAAATATAAGAAAAGGGGCTAGGATAGGGTCACCCTGATCCACTAGCCTTGGTCTAGGGGTCCCCACGGACCCCATCAGGGCCAAAAAGCGTTTCTTTCAACAACAGCAAAAATCTCAGAAAAATCCACGGATCCAGATCCACAGACTTTTCTGACACTAAAAACAAGGATGGTTTCCTAAACCCATATTTAAACAATATTTCAAGAAGCCGGAGGAGCAAACTGTGTGTATGCCTGTTCTGTGGGTATTACTGTTTCTACATGCAAACTGAAACAACAATGGATGATTTGAATCAAACTCAAGTCTCCTCATGCCAGCATGCAGCTATACAAGTCATACCACGTACGATTGGGTATACAACATCGCAAAGTGTGGTCCCTGCTATACACCCTCCACACACTTATCTTAACAGTGCAAGGTGCGGCCCAAGAATTAACCCAGTGACTGTACAGACTTTAAAGTGGATTTAGAAGATTAGGAGCCACTCTGGGAGCCCTTCTAATTTCACTAAAAGCAAGAGTTTAGAAAGGAACAAATGTATCCCTCAAACCCTCCCTCTTACAAGTAATTTGGATGATTTTTTTTTTCTGAAGCCCCCACAAGTCTGCCCCCAACCCATTAGTGCTTCATCAGGACTAAGGCATTTACACTGGCTGAGTCACTCACGGTAACCAGAGAGAGAACAGATAAGAACACATGGGCAAGCTTCCAGGATTTGAAGGTTTAAAACAACAAAGAACGAACCCCTAACTAATCAATCAATCAAGGATTTTTAAAACGCGGCTAATCACCCATAGGGTCTCAAGGCACTGAATGTAGGCATGATGCTCAGTCGAAGAGCCCGGTCTTGAAGTCCTTCCTGAACTGCTTCAGTGATGTGGTCTGCCTGAGCTTGAGGGGAAGTGTGTTCCATGTCCTGGTTGCTAGGTAGGAGAAGGATCTTCCTCCTACTGTACTTTTCCAGACCTTGGGGACAGCTGCAAGGGTGAGCTGGGAGGACTGAAGACAACTGTCTGATACGTAGAAGGTAAGGTGGTGGTTGAGGTATTCTGGTACTATGTTGTGCAGATCCTTGGAGGTGTGGGTCAGGATCCCTGACCGGACAAGCATGTGGACAAGCAACTGTGACCCACCAAGACCTTATTCTATGCCTGTCTGGCTTGGCTCCTAAGGCAGCGACGCTCGCACCTATATTCAGTAAAACCTCACAGCCAGATCTGCATGCTACATTCATGACACCATACCAAAAAACTTTTTCGGGTAAACTCCGTTTGTTTAACCCAAACTCGACAACCTTGGTACCATTTTGTTTTTAAACCTTGTTGTGTTTAATAGTTAACTGTTGATGAAGCAGAAAAAGAAAGACTAACAAATATTCATATATCATGTAACAAAATCGTATAAGGTAGTCTGATTTTAGCAAAGAAAAATAATGTACTTGGGAAAATGTGCCCACAAGGTAGTTCGCCATTATTATAAACGAGCTTAATAAATCATGAACAATCGACAAATGTAGTAATCCGTCATAATTGCAAGTGTATTCTATGATTTTCTTGTTGAAACTGTTATATGCTTAGCTTAAATTTAACAGAGGCTTTGGCCTAGTTGCCTGGTCTCAAATTTAACTGCGTGGTTTTCACTTGTATTAACAAAAACGTATTGTAACTTTAAGGTTGTGTTTTTCCAGTAGAAATTACTAATACACTTATCTCAAGGTTTCGTGCTAGGCTAGTTTCATCCCCTTTGAAGCAAGGTCAGTTTCTGCAGGTGCAGACAATAAAGACTCTGATATAGAATAATTGGCAAACTTTGTTGCAACTTGTGTTCCAAGGCTCCAAGGACACCTTATGCATAAATGAGTACTAAGAGAAAGACACTATTCATTGGTCAAAAGGAAGCCACCCTATGAACCCTCCAATGGAAGACCCTGAGGAATTTGGAATGTTTCTTACTTAAACCCACCAGACAAAGAGAAGTCAGCCATTTTTCCTTGATGCCATTTTGAAGCCTGATTCAAGACGCCATTTTAAATGACACCTTGATGCCTTTTCTCTGTAGCAGAGAAAGAAACTTTAAGAATTCTCACCCTAGAGACTCTAATTTTAATTTTGCCCCGTCCTGTCCATGCAGTAAGATTTGCCCCAGCTTCCTTGCTTCCGCAAGGAAACTTGCTTTAACTTTACCCCTTTGAAATCTGCCCCATTCTGATCGAACCGGGACCTGAAGGACGATGAGTTTTCCTTGAATGCAGATTGAATTTGGTAATTATAAAAGGATAATTGTATTATGCATTGTGTTTTCCTTCTTAGGTACCAACTGCTTATTTTGACAGAGCCCAAGCTAGAAGTTTTCTAAATTCATGTTGACTAAATTCGTTTTTGCATGAAGCCCCACATGCCAATGCTAATTAGAGGTTAGTTGAGGTATTCATTTGATGCACCATGCTAAATTGAAATCTTGTTATGCTGACCGATGTATGCAATTAGTCAAATTCAGTTGCTTATATTAGTGTTTTGCATTGCTATAACCAAGTGCATTATAATCCAGATTTTGCGTAGATTGCGTTTCTTCCGTCGCTATGGACAGCTAGTAATGTTCGTATACGTATATCATTTGATTTTGAGACTTACTTATATTGTGCTAGCTTTGTTAATATAGGGAAATAAACTCATTAACTTTTTGTATTTTTTTTTTTCATTAGATTTTTTATTTTCAGTAATTTTCATTGTCACTTAACATTACAAAGCAATAATAAGAAACAGCTAATCTCGGTTAACTACCAGGAGGGTTAACTAAACCTTTCCCTCACACCATGCCTCCCTGCTTGATTGTTTTTTAACTTTTCAATCTACATTTTTAAATGATTGCATCATTTATGCTTGGCTGTATTTATTGTTGTTATTACTTTCGTTTCTGAAATGTTATTGTTTTATGTTTTTTTTTTTTTTTTACTTTTCTTTTATTGTTAATAACGCAATGTGATACAAAGTCAGTGGGATCAGGGTCCCTTCATTCGAAAGTGATTACACATCAGTGATATTAGAAAACCAAAGAAGGAGAAGAGAACGCATAAGGCATAAACAAGGTATCAGTCGTAATATGAGAACCTGAGGTAGAGTTCACTTCCAACATATTTTAGGCTATGTGGGGGGGTTAAAGAGGATAAAGATATAAGGATGAGGGGTAGGTAATACCTGTTCAAACGAGGGGACCGGGGAGTGCCACCTTGGGAAGCAAAGGATGTCGCTGCGCGGATAATGGGTGTTGCAGCTCATGTCAACCCTGTGGTCAGTTTCGGCTGGAACCAGGTGACTATCAGATAACATAGGAAGGAGGATCTACTCTGGAGGTCTGTTTGGAGTGTTGCTGGAAGGCGGCATTCGGACTCTAGTGGGTATTTAGAAAGAGACGTGGGGATAGGGGGGAAAAGAGAAGAAAGAGAAGGGGAGATAGAGAGGGGGAAGAGTACAGAAGGAGGGGGAGATATGGGAGCGAGGGCAGGGAAGCAAGGAGGAGAAGGGGGAATAGACGCATGTGGGGGGGGGAAAGGGGAAGGGAGAAGGGAGCAGTGATGGTTCCGGGTAGGGTACTATAGCCCTCTTGTGAGGAAGGGAGCCCATACCTGTAGGAATATTTGAGCTTGGTCTTGTAAGTTATAGATGATCCGTTCATGCATAGCAGTGCGGATCATGGCTGTAATCCATTCCTCCGGAGTTGGGGGGGTCTCTGACCGCCAGTGTCTGAGTATGCAAATTTTTGCAGTAGCTGACTCTGTGTGCAACAGTCTCTTGTGTGGTCTAGGGAGGTCTGGTAGGGAGGTCGTATCTTGCAGAAGTATGAGGGCAGGGGGGAGTGGTGACGGAAGAGACATTACTTCAGCCAGAGTGGAGCTCACAGCGTCCCAGAGTGGTCGTACTGTTGTATAGTTTACTAAGATATGTATCAGGTCACAGGATGTTTCTGGACATCGCCAGCAGTTCGCATGTGGGAGGAGTCCAGTCCTATGTAGTTTTGCTGGGGACCAGTGCCATTCATGTAAGATTTTGAAGAGGCAGAATTTCAAGCGTGCTTCCCTGGTACCTCTGTCTAGTGCCTCTAGGATAGCTTCCCAATCATCTGGGTCTAAATCCTGCTGCAGCTGGGTTTGCCACCGTAGACGTAGTTTGTCCATTAGTGGTTGGGAGGAAAGCCGTCGAGTAATTAGATCATAGAGACCCGACATTACTCCCTTATATTGTCCCCATTGCTGCAGGTAGGCCACTATCGGTGAGGGCAGGGATCCCCGCAGTGGAGGTGTATTCCCTCGGGAGAGACAGTGCTTGAGTTGCATGTATCTCCATTCCTGGTTTGGGTGTAGGCCGAACTCCTCCCGTAACTTGGGGAAGGGTTTGAGCACATCGTTCTCCAGGACCTGTGAGAGGGTAAGGATGCCTGCCTGTTTCCATTGCAGTCAATGGAGTACCTCGCCCCCAATGCGTAGGCCACTGTTGTGCCACAGGGGCGCTTGGGCGTGTATGAGAGGGTGGACCCCAAACAGTCTGTGGGCCCTTTGCCAGGATGCCCTGGTCGCCGCCAGGATGGGATTCACTGTGTTAGTGGCTGGGATGTCTGCACGGTAGGGTCCACCAAGTCCTTCGTTCGCAGTCAGGAGTCGTTTTTCTACTGCTATCCACAATGGGGGGTCTGGTATATTCGATAGTGTATTGGATAGCTGAGACATTTGGAGGGCTAAAGAGTAGTGTTCCACCAATGGGAGTCCCATTCCCCTGTTTATACTGCGGGCCAAAAGCTTGGCTGGTGATAGCCGTGGTCGCATTGTGCCCCACACAAATGATCTAATTAGTGCATCGATGCCTCTTAGTGTAGAAAGGGGCACTTGTAAGGGCAGGAGACCTAGGATATAGGTGAAGCGGGGTACCGTCACCATTCTAACCGCTTGTACTCTGCCACACATGGAGAGGCCTAACTGGGTCCATTTCGCAAAGTCTAGTTTCGCCCGCGTGATGAGAGGGTCAATGTTGTCCGCCACCATGTGTGCCAGTCCTGGGTTGACAAGCACTCCTAGGTATTTAAGACGTTTTGGTGTCCACCGAAATGGATAGCCTAGGAGTGCCGCTTTTGTGGTTACTCGCGATAGCGGAAGTGCCTCGCTTTTGTCCCAGTTAATACGGTATCCCGATAGGGCTGCAAAGTCCTCGATTACCTCTAATAGGGCCGGTATGGATCTTTCCAAGTCCGTGAGTGTTAAGAGGATATCGTCAGCGTAGAGGTATATCTTGGAGGAGCCTTCGGGTAGTGGTAGGCCGGTTATGGAGGGGGAGAATCGGATGGCTGCCGCCAAGGGCTCCATGGCCAGAAGGAATAGGAGAGGTGAGAGGGGGCATCCCTGCCGTGTACCCCTTCGGATAGGGAAAGGGTCTGAGAGGAAGCCTCCGCAGTTGACTCTGGCCGCGGGTTGCTCATAGAGCAGTCGTACCATGGAGATAAATTTGTTGCCTAGACCAAATTTCTCTAGGGCCGCAAATAGATAGGGCCATTCTATGCGGTCGAACGCTTTTTTGGCGTCTAAGGACAGGGTCAGCGCCGTCTCCGGGGAGTCTCTGGACGTCCATAAGGTATGGCACAGGGTTCGTAGGTGGTTCCTGGACGTGCGGCCCGGTACGAACCCCACCTGTGTATAGTGTATTAAGGACGGGATTACTTTACGTAATCTGTTTGCCAGGACGCTTGCCAGAATTTTGATGTCCCCGTTTAGTAGAGAGATGGGTCGGTAGCTGCCGCATAATAAGGGATCTCTCCCAGGCTTCGGTATGACAGCTATTGTGGCATTATTGGATATGGCCTCTAGTGTCTGTGTTTCGCGGGCTTCATTGAGGGCTTCGCATAAGATATCAATCGCCTCTGCCCCTACCCATTTATAAAATTCTGCCGGGTATCCGTCCTCTCCGGGTGATTTGTGGTATGGGAGGTCAGAGATGATTTTATCTATCTCCTGTCTGCTTATTGCCCCTTCTAATAGGCTACAGCCCTCGTCTGTTAGGGAGGGGAGGTCTAGCTTCTTTAAGAAGGTGGTAGCTTGCGTTAGGTTGGTCGTGGTTTCCAACGTGTAAAGGTGTCTATAGAATTGGGCAAATTTGTTTGCAATGGCCTGCGGGTGGGTCAGTATGTCCCGGAGGGAGAGCGAATGGCTGGGATGGCTAGAGCGGCTGTTCTTTGGCGGAGTTGGGCTGAGAGCAGTCTTCCCACCTTCTCACCCTGTTCATAGTGTCTCCCTTGGAGTCTCTATAATGCGAATTCGGCCTGGGTAGTGTATAGCTCATTAAGGGCCATTTGGGCTTGCTCTAGGCTTCGGCAGCTTGGGAGGGAGGGGTGTGCTGTATATTGTCTGGTTAGTCTGCGTATGTCGAGTTCCAGAGCCGCTTGTTGCTCTTTTCTGTCTTTGTTCGCTATCGCCGCATCCCGCATGAGCTGTCCCTGTATCGAGGCTTTGGCTGCGGCCCACATAGTTCGGCTTGAATCAACCGTACCGAGATTGTCTTGGGCGAAAGTGGTCGCATGATCCTGTAGCTGCAACTTACCTGGGGGGATCGATATCGATGGATCGCTAATCTCCAGGGTTTTCGGCCCGGGGATACCAGGCCTAAGCGGATGGCTATAAGGACTGGGGAGTGGGCTGAAAGGCCTCCCTCCAGTATGTCGTCTTCCAGGGTGTGGGCCACAAGATTATGGGATAGGAGAAAGTAATCGATTAGTGATTGGGTACCGTGCACCGGCGAGAGAAAGGTAAATTCTCTGTCCGTTGGGTGAGTCAGCCTCCAGTGGTCAACCAGACCATTATCCGCGAGTATATCAGACTGAATGGCTCTGTCTGCATTGTTACTTGTGTCTAGAGGCCCCGTCCTGTCCAATGCTGCGTCCCTTGCTAGGTTCCAGTCTCTTCCTATAACGTAACGGGATGCCCCTATCTCGGTTAGAAGTCGATTGAGCTGGAGGAAGAAGAGGCGTTTGGGACCTGTTTGGTGCATAGACTGACCCCACACACAATGTCGAGTCCCCGATTTTTAGTTTGATAAATATGTATCGGCCCTCAGGGTCCGTCCACGATTTGACGACCGTGAAGGGGTGGGTTTTGCGTAGGAGGATCGCCACCACGCTTTTTCTTGGGACATTTTCTGTATCGGGTGAGGGTGGGGTGCAGCTAAACAGGACGGTTCCTACCCAGTCACGTCGTAGTCTGTCAGATTCAAGACTGTCTAGGTGTGTCTCTTGTAATAAGGCGATGTCTGCCTGCTTAGAGTTATGGTAGGATAGGACTTTCTTTCGTTTGATAAAGTGGGTAAGGCCGTTTACATTCCATGATATCACCCTGAGGGGAGCCACCAGTGCTCCCATCTGGTTGGGCATCCTCGTTTCCTGTTTCCTGCGTCCGCCCACCCGGGGGTAGAGGCTCGGGGGAGTGAGGTGGACTCTGTGAACTGAGGAGGATGTCGGGGGGAGGGGGTGATGGTGGGTGCGTTGAATACGAAGAAGAGTTGAAAAGAGAATAAAGAGGAAACAGTGGAGGAAAGAAGAATGAAAGAAGAAGGTAAAGAAGGGAGACCGAGATACGAGTCCCGAAATACACAAACTTTAACCGGCGGGTCTAAAACCTAGGCCAACTGAGCTTTGACGCCCGGCCAGCGGGCCCCGGGACTGGGGGGGGTGGCGCCCGCGGGGCACCCCAGATCCCCGCGTAGATGCCTCCAGTCATGCCTGAGGGGGTGTGTGTGTGACCAGAGGACGAGGGGGGGGGGAGGAGAGGTCGCGTGTTGCTCGTGTCCCTGTGTAGGGGGGGGTGGGGGAAGCGCGGGGAAAGGACAAAAGCAGGTGTTGTTGTTATTGAGGTCGCCTCCCCTTGGTTGTTCTGAGGGGTTGTGGAGTGTGTATGCTCTGGGATTTAGCAACTGTGGTCTGTTCTGCTTTGCACCCTCGCCCATCATTATATCACTATTGCGTTTGTTAGTAGACCGGGGCTAGAGCTCAAAACACAGTTCAGAATCATTTTGCCCCATCCCTGCCAGGGCAAACCAGTAGTGTGTAGGGATAGTGCGTCAGTTCCCATGTTTTCCCGGCGACGTTATAGATCCTGATTCTAGATGGAAGAAGTGGTGTGGGATATGGTGAGTGTTACCCGACATGAAGGGGGGGGACATTGAGAAACAAAAATAATCGGGAGTCAGCGAAAACTATCACACAATCCGAACAGTCTAAGCAGTCCAAGGCGATTATAGCCTTTGGGGGGGGGGGGGGTTCTCCGTGGTGCAGTGTCTGAAGAGTATATATTAAAATAGGATACTCATCATTTCTCTGAGTCTGGGCTCTTTCGTCATATAGTTCCTGTGTTTCCTGCAACGTTTCTATGACAGTCTGTGGTTGTTGATATCGAGGGCTTGTAGGAAAACTATGTCCATGTTGGACACCTAGGGTTTCAGAGGGGATCGGGATTTATCTCTGTCTGGCAGTTGTGTGTGCATCGCTACCGTCTGTAGGACTTGGCCCCTGTCATCAAAACTTTTTGTTAATCTCTCCAGGTCTCTGCCTCTGGTTTGGGGATCTGTAGTAGGTCTTCCATTGATGTCCAGAGCAATTTCCCGATTGGCCCATTCCCTTAGTTTGGTTCTGTGTGTCTTGGGGGGGGGGGTGGGTTGTTGATTCCATGGGTTGTGTCGGATCATGCAGCCCGTCTAGGAATTACTTCAGGTCCTCTGGGTCATAGAAGGTTCGTGACTCTCCGTTCTTAGTTATCCACATCCTGGCTGGCTCGAAGAGGCCGAATTTTACGTCCAGGTGGCGAAGGCGAGGGCGAAGGGAGAGAAAGGCTCTTCTTCGATCTACTGTTTCTTTGGAGAAGTCTGCTGAAAGGCGGATTTCGAGGGAACCGAGCCGGAGTGGGTCTTGCTTTCGGGATGGCTGTAATAGTTGGCAGACCTGCCCGTGCCGGAGGAAGCAGGCTATGATTGGGCGAGGACGATCTTTTCCGTTTTGTCTCTTGAGACCAAGTCTATGCGCTCTTTGAAATTCCAGAGGGGGGTCAAATGTTATGTCGGCTAGTTTGGGAAGTGTGTCCCACAGGTAAGAAAGGATGTCTGTGCCCTCGATGCCTTCCGGAAATCATAGGAAGCGGATGTTGTTTCTGCGGCTTCGGTCCTCGAGATCAATTAACTTGCTACGAAGGTACAAGAGTTCCTGATCTCTGTCAGTCTGTAAGACCACTTGACTTTCCACCGCCGCTACTCGATGGTCCAGTCTGGAGATTTGTGACTGGAAGCCTGCTATTTCCAGGTGCATGAATCTCGTTTCCGCTGTTAATGCTGACATGGCAGTGTCCATACCTTCCAGTTTGCGGCCTACTGATGATATCTCCTGCAGTATATGATCCATTGATGATCCTTGAGTATCTTTTGACATGGTGTCGTGTGAGGGGGGTGGGGAGTCTGTGGTAGCAGGGTGTTTCTGTTGGTGCAGGGCTTCAGAGAAGAGTAGTTGGCGAGCAGGTTTACACAGTACTTTACACGCCGTCTTGCCTCTGGGCATTGCAGGTTTCTCCATGCAGGTGAGGATCCAAGGGGGTGCCTGTCCGTGTCTAAATGAGGGCGATCAGCACGTACGTGTGGGCGGCAGAGGAGAGAGGTTGGCGGAGGGGGGGATGAGGGGCGTTCAGGGTAGTTGGCGAATTCAGGTGAGTACCTCTCCCAGTGGCCTCCTGGGGAGAGCTGTCGTTGATGTATATATTCGAGGGGAAGGATCCCGGTGTTGGCTCTATGGTGTTCAGCGTCCCACAGGGCTGTTCTTTGGGAAGAGGAGTTGTTTTGGAGCCGAGGTCCGATGTTATTCCTGGCCCTCTTCGCTCTCTATGCCTCGTTAGTTCTAGCTTTGTTGGAGGCTGTAGTGGCTTTTCACTTTTCCTGTTATTGTGCTGTTGCTTCTTTTTGTTGTTGTGTTTGTGTTGTTCGCTTTCCTTTCTCTATCTTGTTCTCCTCTCTTTTTTTATTTTTTATTCCTTGCTCCTTGCCCCCTCCTGTTCTTGCCCCTCTTTTTATTAGGTAGTGTTTGCTCCTTTGCTTCCTTGCTCCTTGCCCCCTCCTGTTCTGGCCCCTCTTTTTATTAGGTAGTGTTTGCTCCTTTGCTCTTTGCCTTCTCCTCTTCCCGTCGTTTTTCCTTCTCTCTCCGCACGTTGTTATATTCCTCTCTATCTCACCTCACTCCCGACCCCTCTCTCACTCATCCACCATCCTCATCTCCGTACGTCTCTCATCCTCTCTGACTCACCGGCTCGGCCCTCACCTCTCCGTCCTCTCCAAGGCCTCTGTCGTATCTCAGGGGGCCTTCCCTGAAGCAGGTAAGGGTGTTGGGGGGGTGGGGGTAGCCGTCCGTTGCACTCTGCTGGTAATGAGGCCTCTTGTCGCCGATCCCATCACCCCCGGTAGAAAGGGGGAGGTAGGAGAGGTACTGGGAGGCGGGGCATGCAGTGTCCCGGCCTGTTGCCGGCTCCAGGGGCCGCAGATGAGCCGCCGTCAAAGCGCCAGTTGGGACGGAGGGCGCGTTCCCTCACCTCGGGTTTCTGCGAGGGACGCGTCTCTCCGTGTCGGGGTGATTCCTCACTCGAGGCCGCGGCTCAGAAGCCTGCCGTAGGCCTCAAGCCTGCTTCCCTCGCATCGCCCAGCGCCTCCGGGGAGGGCGCTCCCCCCACGTCACAGATGTCGGCCGTTCGTCGTCTCCAACTCCTATGACGGCCCCCCCTGCATTCGGGGGCCCCGTGGAGCGCCTCCAGCGCCGCCGCCGCCGCCGCGTGGCCCGCCGCCGTACGGAGCTCGGCTCTCAGGCGGCCATCATGGATCGCGGCCAGACCACGCCCCCAAACTCATTAACTTTTAATAAACTGGTGTGGTTATTCATGACTGAAAGGTCAGGGTGTGTCAAAATACTGATTGTTATTGATTCCTAATGTGTTGTTTGATTACTAATTGAGTATTGGTTATTGATTATAAATGGTTATCGATTATTGATTCAAGTGATCCGACTATTCTTGAATGAGGAGAACCCAACTCGGTTAAAAGGTTCACCGACCTCCGGTGTGCCCAAGTATAAGTAATTTATAAAGACTGGACGCGCTATCAGTAGATGGTAGCAGAGATTGATGGGTTCGCCCTTTGGGACCCCATCCGAACAATAGAAGGATTCAAGTTAGAATTTTCTTTGATAAAACAAGTTGGAGAGATGATTATGCCCTAAATCCCCAATGACTTTCCCGGAATCTCGGAGCTTGCGAATGGAGGAAATGGAGGTGTGAGAATGTTTTCGGCGTTTCTAGTGACAGTATGAGTGAAGTTAGGGTTTCGCGCTTGCACAGCTTATGCCGCAGATCAATTGTGAAGTTTGTGAGGATTCTAGGGGGTTACGAACCCCAATCAAAAATTTCAGAGGAGTGATACTCCAAAGTGTGAGAGTAGGGAAGTCGTCGAACTTCATATGTGCGTAGCGCTTTGTGCAGGAAAAATTGTCCACATGGTTGTTGATGTTGAGACGGGCCCTGCGAGGTCAAGAGACTCCGGAGTATGTTGAAAAGTGTATGAGACACTCGATTGATGTTGTAATCTGTTCGGTTTAATAGGTGGATCGGGCGTGGTCAACGAGTCAGTATGAATATTGAGGAATGAAAGAATATTTTCGACTTTGAGATTTGACGAATTCTAAGGTGCACTAGAATAGTTCATTGATCAGTTGAGAGTAAAGTTTGCGGGTCAAAGTTTGCTTGTGAAAGTGGGAAACCGAGAAAGATGGAATAACTGCTGAGGCTAGTGAAAAATTCCTAAGGTTTCTGAAGCGACTGTATTACCCTTCCTGTAGTAAACCGACAGATTTGTTTTCCTCTTTTTGGTTAGTGCTCGCGATATATTGCAGAAATGAGTTTTGAGTGAAGCTGAATGAAGGAGGACAAGCCATGAGACTTTGTCAGCCGCAATGTGTGGGTGTGGCGTCACTAGGAGCCCCGCTGGGATAGGTTGGTTGGTGAGAAGGGTCGTGCATGGATTGGACGCAGTCCGTGAAGCGCAATTGGTGGGGAAAGGCACTCGAAGAGTATTCCGGGAATTAAAGTCACTTATTGATTACATTTTAAGAAAATAAAAGACGGAAAGATGAAACTTTTCAAAGCTCTTAAGAGTGCCTTGAGGGGAGATGTATATATTAAAGCAAATGTAGGAGAAGAAACACCGCCTGAGGGTACACCAGCTTACATCGTGATTGAAGAAAAGGGTGTCGCACCATGTCTTTGGTTAAAGCAATGGTGTAAATTAACAGAAAAGCATGGAAGTGTAGCGTTCCCTATTCACGGGTCGTTTAATCTAAGAATTTTGGAGAATCTAAGATTTGCGCTATATGACATGAAAGTACCTCCGAGACCAGCACAGTTTGAAGCATTAGCAATTTGGGAGCAAATGGCTAGGAGACAGCTACAAAAGAAATTTGAGACAAGAGTGAGAAAAGTAGAAAAGACACTAGCGGATGCTAGATGGGATAGTACTCAAAAGGTTTGGACATCAGACATATTGCAGGGAATTAAATTGTTTCCAGCAATTACTGATGAAGCAGAGCCGGAAGGAAGGAAAGCTACCTATAAAACAAACAGGAGTCAGTCCAGAGATACAGAAAGCAATAGAAATTCGAAAAGGTCAGACGAATCAGATGATGAGGAGTTCATTCTGCAATTGCTAAATGACCACCCGCCACCATATGTGGAAAGCGAAAATGGCCCAAGCACTAGTACTGCCCCTCCAGAACCAATACAGGGTACTGTAACACCGAATTTGAGAATATCGCAGAGGCAAGGTAGTCGTGATATGCCTTTTACACCAGAAAAACCACAAGTTCAGAGAATATATCCCGACATGGCGAAATTGAAACCTTGTCAATGATTATCAGCCACAGGTTCAGAGGCGCTATTGTGATGAGCATAATCTAGAAATGACTTCTAGTTTAATGGCGCAGGGAGGACAGAATTACCAAAGACCGACATTGATTCAAGCCGAATCAACACAAATTTTGATCCCTCAAAAGCAGATGCAAGAAGTGCCGAAATACATTCAATTAGCAGAAAACCAGTTAGACATGCCAGCAATGATGAACCATAATGTGGGAATTAACATGCCACAGAATTCGGGGAACAGACAGAATCCAGACGCAATATCTCTGCCTATCACTGTAGGTCCGCCAGTACCATTGTATATACAGGCAAAGCCGAATGTATGCGACCAAGGGGTAATGACACAAAATGAGACAGGAAGGAGATGCATAGAAAATACTCAAGAAACGACTCCGGTAGGTACACCGCTAAATAGATCTGGGTCTTTGTTGGAATTTAGTCCAATTCCAGCTTGTACTCCGTCAACTGTGGTAAGGTCAGGTCCACCACTAATAGTACCGCTAACTTCAAAAACAGAAATGTTACAGAAACCATCAGTAGCAGTAGACGTAAGTGCTACATTAATGGGACTGGACGCACAACAGTTAACACAATGGTTGAACAGCCTGAACACTCCACAGAGTACACCCAGCGGGAAAGGAGAAGAATATTTGAATAGAATAAGATTGGGCATGGAAGCAGACGAACTAGTAGAGGGAACGATGGGTCTGAACAGGTTAGAATCATGCACAGAAGAAGAGCTGAGATACATGTGCCCTAGAATAACAAGAGAAGTAAGCATACATATGATCATATGAGCATACATAAGAGGTTACAAGAAATTGCAGACAGAAACAAAGTAGACATAGGTAAAACCAAACACTTGAGCAGAAGTTACAGGTTAGACTTTGAAACAAAAGATTTTGAAACACATGAGGTCTGCAGGAATGAAAACACACATTAAAGAGATACTGCAAAGGGCTCAGGTTTGGAGATGTTTAGACAAATGGGAGAGCAGGTGGGTTAAGAAAAAGGACAAGAAGAAAGAAAGTACCCCAGACCGGAATGAGAAAGTACAACAGAATGATGATCTGATAACAATGTTACCAATGAGAGAAACGGCAGGGGGAAAACTTGTTCATGTACAGTGGCACAGGTGCGATATTCAATCCTTTACGGATGATTACCCTAAGTTAAGAGAAAAACCGATTGAGTGGTATCAACAAACAGATAGATTTGTGAAACTCCCAAAATGTCTTTGGGAAGACCTGAATACCTTATTCGAAATTGTGGTTCCGGCAGATTTGTGGGAAGATTGTAAAAGGGCTGTAGGTTGGCCAACAAGTGAACCAGAAAGAGATAGGGACACAGGTGCACCATCGCCTATGGTAATGAGTTTATACCATAAGGTGATTGAGCATTTGAAAACAAAGGTTGCGTCGAAAAATGTGGATTGGCAGAGAATTGACAGAACAGCACAAGAAGTTAAAGAGTCGATACATGCATACTATGAGAGATTGTTGAAAGCTTTTAAAAATTACAGTGGCACGGAAACAATTGAGGCAAAGGACATGCTCCATTTTGTGTTCAGATTTGTGGAAGGACTGAGACCCGAAATCAGCCAGATGATTAAAATGCATTTGATTTGTTGGCAGTCAAAATCGATCTATGAAGTTTTGAACTATGCAAAATACTGCAGTGATGAGATTGAGACAAAGCAGAAAAGGTTGAAGGAAAAAGTGATGGTGATGCAGATTAGAGCAGCTCAGACAGGTTTGCAAGGTTTCCAACAACAGTTGCCGCAGCAGCAACAGCAGGGAAATGCTATGTTTCAGCCACAGATGAGAGGCAGAGGCCGAGGAGGTTTTGTGAATAATGGTCATGATTTAAATACTGTTGTGATTCCAAATGGTATACAGGCAATGAAGAACGTGATGCCATGTCACACGTGCGGAATCATCGGGCATTGGAAACGGGAGTTCCCAATGATGGTGCAGGAAGGTGTAGGTCAGCAAAACAATGATGTCAATACATTTCAGAATATGAGAGGACCGAAATTGAGAGGTCCAAATCCAAATTTCCAAAATAATGTGAATCAGATGCAGGGTCTACAACCCATACAACCACAGCAGGTGCAAATGCCCCGTGTACAAATGGTACAATCGCAGCCAATGCAACAGCAGTTTCCTATGGTACCTTATCAGCAAAAACCCTTAGCACCAATGAATCAGCAACAAGTAATGCTTCCTCAACAGGTCACGGGTCAAGGAATGAATAAAAATGACACAGTACACCAATTCCCATTACACAGTGAGAATGGAATAAACACTGTATGGGAGAGTGAAAGTTCAGATGAGGAGGGAAATTGTATGCTAGCAGCATCTTTAGAAGTTGATCAAAAGGGACCGTATGTGGAAGGAAAAGTTATGGGTCACAGCGTTTCATTCTTCGTTGACACAGGAGCTACACGCTCTACAGTCAGAAGTATCGAAGTACCAAATTTGCCACTTTCAGGGAGAACTGTTCAAGTAGGGGGAGTAGCAAATAGGTATCTGACAAACCCAATCACAGATCCACTGCAAGTCAGAATTGGTAACTTTCAAGGGTCACATAAATTTGTGGTGTGTGACTCAAGCCCGATATCCCTATTAGGGAGAGATTTATTGTGCAAATTGGTATGTTCGATTATGTGTTCAAATGATGGAATTTAAATTCTAACAAACAGTGATGAGGAAGAAGAGGACAGTTTAGGAGGGGACGAAGTGGAAACTGTTGATGAAGAGTATCCCCTGATTACTCTTTATCCAATGCTCACTGAAGCAGATATTCCTGCTGAGCTACAGGAAACAGTTGAAAAAGAGGTGTGGGATATGACAGGGAAAGAAGTAAGGTCGGTTAAAGGAGCAGAACCAGTGAAAGTGACTGTAAAACCCAATGTAAATTTTCCTCAGACACCACAATACCATATGTCACAAGACACTCTCATGAAAGTCGCCCAACTCATTGACGAGTTTGTGAAACAGGGAGTACTGAAAGAAGTACTAAGTAGTCCATGTAATTCACCAATCATGGGACTAATAAAACTGAGTGGAAAGGTTCGAATTGTTCAAGATTTGAGAAAAATAAATGACATAATAGTCAAATGTTGTCCCGTGGTACCAAATCCATCTGTGATAATGTTTCAAATTCCCTGTGATGCAAAGTGGTTCTCAGTCATCGACTTGGCACAAGCATTCTTTTCTGTGCCTCTTCATGAGGACAGCCAATTTATCTTTTGCTTCAAATTCTTGGACAGAGTCTACAGTTGGTGTCGAATTCCTCAAGGGTTTTCGGAGTCACCATCAATTTTCAATCAGATTTGAAAGAAAGATTTGGAATCATTGGAATTACCATTTGAATCAACCTTAGTACAGTATATTGACGATTTACTGATCGCATCCAAGACAGAAAATGACTGTACGGTTGACACTGTTGCCCTATTGAACCATTTGGGAAGGAATGGACACAAAGGCGGTCATTCTGACCGCGGCGGTCGGCGGTCGCCGCCCGCCAAGCGGTTCCCGCCGAAAGACCGCTCCGCGGTCAAAAGACCGCGGCGGCCATTCCGGCTTTCCCGCTGGGCCGGCGGGCGACCGCCAGAAGACCGCCGGCCGGCCCAGCGGGAAAGCCCCTTCAACAATGAAGCCGGCTCCGAATGGAGCCGGCGGAGTTGAAGGGGTGCGACGGGTACGGTGGCACCCGTCGCGATTTTCAGTGTCTGCAAAGCAGACACTGAAAATCTTTATGGGGCCCTGTTAGGGGGCCCCTGCACTGCCCATGCCAGTGGCATGGGCAGTGCAGGGGCCCCCAGGGGCCCCACGACACCCGTTCCCGCCATCCTGTTCCTGGCGGTAATTACCGCCAGGAACAGGATGGCAGGAAGGGGGTCGGAATCCCCATGGCGGCGCTACAAGCAGCGCCGCCATGGCGGATTCCCTGGGCCAGCGGGAAACCGGCGGGAAACCGGCGGGAAACCGCCGGCTCCCCTTTTCTGACCGCGGCTTTACCGCCGCGGTCAGAATCACCCAGGAAGCACCGCCAGCCTGTTGGCGGTGCTTCCGCTGCCCTCCGCCCTGGTGGTCATGGACCGCCAGGGTCGGAATGACCCCCAAAGTGTCTCCTTCAAAATTACAGTTCTGCCAGAAGAAAGTGAAATATTTGGGTCACCAAATAGAGAAAGGGTCAAGAAGAATCATGAAAGAAAGAATAACAAGTGTACTTCAAATGAGTCCACCCAAAACGAGGAGAGATGTGAGAAAGTTTTTGGGAATGGTGAGCTACTGTCGCCAATGGATTCCCAATTTCTCGGCTCTATCCAAACCTTTACTGAAACTGACCCAGAAAGATGCGCTGGATGAAATAGTGTTGAAAAGAGATGAAATGGATGCTTTTATTGAATTAAAGGAATGCATGTGCAGAGCTCCAGCTTTAGGTATGCCTGATTACACGAAGCCGTTCACATTGTTTTGTCATGAACGTGATGCATGTTCCTTGTCTGTCTTGACTCAAGCCCATGGTGGCGTAAACAGACCAGAAGCATTTTTTTCAGCTACTTTGGATCCAGTCGCAGCAGCCTTACCAGGATGCTTGTGTGCTGTAGCAGCAGTTGGTATAAGCCTAAATTAGAGTGAAGGAATATTGATGGGACATCCTTTAACAGTTATAGTCCCTCACTCAGTCGAAATACTTTTGACACATTCCCGAACACAGCACATGACCGGTGATAGGCTTACAAGGTACGAGACAATCATTTTGGGAACACCCAATGTGCCGCTGAAAAGGTGCACTACGTTGAATCGATATAACATATAATATAATATAACATTTGAAAGTACATATCAAACCATAGAAAGCCAATAGTACAGGACAGACAGTAATTCCATCACCTAAATTTCTTATAAAAATGCCACAAGACCCCTAGTATCAATGCATATAGTTAAAATGTTGTACTTTTGGCCCTTGTCAGGGTGGCAAGGGCCAAATGGTATTACAATATATCATTTGAAAGCAAATATCAAACCATAAAAAAGCCGATTATATAGGACAGACAGTAATCAAGTCACAGAAATTTCTCAAATGAATATTTGGCCATACATGGAGAGTGGGATATTATTACTGTAGGAAATTAGCCTCATTCTGACTTGGTTACCCCCACTTTTTGCCTGTTTGTCAGTGTGTTTGATTGTGTCTACTGGGATCCTGCTAATCAGGACCCCAGTAGTTCTGCTCTCTCTCCTCCAAATTCGGTTGTTGCATACTGATAACAGAGTATTTCATTCACAATTGGCATACTGGTGCCCCCTTATAAGTCCCTGGTATATGGTACCTAGTTACCCAGGGCACTGTGGTTCCAGGGGATCCCTTTGGGCTGCAGCATATATTTTGCCACCCATAGGGAACCCATGCAAAGGCTTCTGCAGGACTGCCATTGCAGCCTGCGTGAAAAGTCGCAAGCCAAGTTTCACTGCCATTTACACTGCACCAGGTCACTTATAAATCACCCCTAACACAGGCAGGCCCTCCAGCCTTGAGGGCAGGGTGCAAAGTACCTGTGTGTGAAGGCACCCCTGCACTAGCAGAGGTGCCCCCACGAACTCCAGGACCATTTTCCCAGACATGAGTGCGGGGAGGCCATTTTACGCATGTACTGGGCAAAGGTCACTCTCTATGTCCAGCTACATAATGGTAACTTCAAACATAGGCATGTTTGCTAACAAACATGTTGGAATCATACCCCAAGGCTTTTGCAAGCATTGGTTGTATGATTCCATGCACTCTAGGGGCTCCTTGGAGGACTTCTAGTATTGCCATTGCAGCCTTCTGAGGATTTCCAGGCAGTCCCAGCTGCTGCCACCTCACAGACAGGTTTCTGCCGTCCCTGTTGCTTGAAAAGCTCGAGCACAGGAAAGCAGAACAAGGGATTTCCTTTGGGAGAGGGGTCTTACACCATCTCCCTTTGGAAATAGGTGTTACAGGCTTGGGAGGGGTAGCCTCCCCAAGCCACTGGAAATTCTTTGAAGGGCACATTTGGTGCCCTCCTTGCATAAACCAGTCTACTCCAGTTTAGGGAACCCCAGTATGTGCTCTTGCGCCGAACTGGACAAAGGAAAGGGGAGTGACCACTCCCCTGTCCATCACCACCCCAGGGGTGGTGCTCAGAGCTACTCCAGAGGGTCCTTGGGTTTTGCCATCTTGGATTCCAAGTTGGCGGGGAGCTCTGGGAGCATCTGAGTGGCCAGTGCCAGCAAGTGATGTCAGAGCCCTCCCCTGATAGGTGCTTACCTGGTTAGGTGACCAATCCTCCTTTCCGGGTTATTTAGGGTCTCTCCTTTGGGTGATTCTTCAGATTCAGATTGCAAGACACCAGCAAGAATCCTCTGCGTCCTCCACTTCAACTTCTCACTGAAAAAAACTGCATCTGGACCCTCCAAGAACTCTACAGACTGCAACAAAGAAGCAAGATGCCTTCTGCAACATTTTTTCTTCAGCTCCTGTAAGCAACCACAACTGTTTCTCAGTCGTGCATCGTCAGAGGACAGCCCGTCAGCCTGCACCAGAGGAGCGAAGGAATCTCCCTTGGGATGAAGGAGTCACTCCCCTGCTTCAGCAGGCACCGACTGCAATGATGACTGGCTGTGTGGATCCCCTCTCGCGCTGAGCTGCGTGGATCCTGCATCACGGGTGGTGGACTGAAGTGGTCCCAATGGTCCTGACATCCTACTGTCCAACTTTGGTGGAGGTAACAGCCTGCCTCCCCACGCAAGACAGTACTACCTTGCACTACGTGTTTTGCAGCTGCCAAGGCTTGTTGGCATCCTTCTACAAAGTTCTTCATGCATCTTGCAGCTCTGGCCCCCATCACTCTATCCTTCAACGCACAGCTTCCTGAGTGGTTCTGCAGTGGCGTGGGAGCCTTTGTCGTAGTGCTGTATGGGCCTCTTTTGCACCTTCCTTGTTCCCATGCTGTGGGACTCCTGTGCACGCTGCCTGGTCTTTTGTGGGCTCTCTGAGTTGCTGAGGGTCTCCTCCGACTCCCCCTCCTGGGTACAGTCCACCTGGTCCTTCCTGGTCCCTGGCAGCATCATTTTCCACTAACCGCAAGCTTTGCGTGTGCCAAGGGTTGTTGACGGACTCCAGCAACGCAAACCAGACTGCAAGCATCCATCCGGGGTGGGACATCACTTGCACCAACCAGGAACCCATCTTCATCTTCTTGGGTGCAATACTGAATGTTCTTCTTCACAGGTGGTTCTTCTTTTGCACCTTCATCCGAGTTAGCAGGGGCTCTTGTTCTCCCAGGACTCTTCTGTGGTCCTTGAACTTGGTTCCCTTCTTCCACAGGTCCTCAGGTCCAGGAATCCACAATTGGTGTCTTGCAGTCTCTTCTGGTTCTTGCATAATTCTTCTTTTTGTTTCTGTGTGTGTTCTGTGAATGTTATTATGTTTTACTCCTGCTTTCCTGGGCACTGGGGTGGACTTTAGTACTTACCTTTTGGGTTTTCTGGTACTCCAAGTTCCCCTCTACACACTACCCTTGCCCAGGATGGAAGCCGACATTAGCGTTCCACTTTCTTACTATATGGTTTGTGTTCCCTCAGGCCCATTTCTAACTATTGCACTGATTTTTTTAACTGTTTGTATGCCTATTTCTGCATACTAGTGTATATAATTTGTGTATTACTTACCTCCTAAGGGAGTATAGTCTCTATGGTATTTTTGGTATTTGTGTCACCAAAATAAAGTACCTTTATTTTTGTAACACTGAGTGTTTTCTTTCAAGTATGTGAGTACTGTATGACTATAGTGGTATTGCATGAGCTTTGCATGTCTCCAAGATAAGCAATTTGCGAGTCGCAAACCCAGATGCAGGATGGTGTTCCTGACACCATCTGCGAGTCGCAAGGGGGTCGCAAATTGCGACCCACCTCATTAATATTAATGAGGTGGGCCATTGCGACTCGCAGTTGGTGTCAGGAACACCATCCTGCATCTGGGTTTGCGACTCGCAAATTGCTAGTCGCTCAGACTCGCAATTTGCGACTCGCAAACCCAGAATTTGCTACATCTGGCCCCAAGTGTCCAGCACCTAATGGGCACCACTTCGGGGTCAGAAACTCACTGCAGCTGGGTCCGGGGGCTGGTGCAGGATGTTGTGAAGTCTTTAATGTTCCAGCACAGATCAGAAGGCCAGCAGACTAACCCTTGGAGTCACTCTGGTGTCCTGAGTTCAAGGATGAAGTTGCAGGTCCATTTCTCTTCTCACTTAGGCAAGAGGGCAGCAGGTCAGCACAGCAGGGTAGCAGTCCCTTAAGAGCATCAGTCCAGCAGAGTGGGTGTCTTTTCAGCAGCACAACAGTCCTTCTTCCTGGCAGAGTATCCACAGGTTTAGGAGTGTACTGAAAAGTTGGTGTCTGAGGTTCCCCTTTTATACCCAGTTGTGCCTTTGAAGTGTGGAGAAGCTTCTAGAGGCCTGCCTTTGAAGTGCACATGTGCCCTGCCCTCCTGTACCTGGCTCCAGATAACCACAGGTGGTTTGCAGTCTTTTGTGTGGAGAAAGGACACAGCCTATTCAAGTGTAAGTGGGGATGGGCCCAGTACCTCCCTCCCAACCTGCCACTGATGGCCTAACCAGTCACACCTAAGAATCCCCATTGTGTGTGGCTGTCTAGGAAGAATACACAAAGCCCAACTGTCAACCATGCCCAGTCATGTGACCCGGTGACAAACTGCAGGCACTAAGGGCCATATTTATACTTTTTGACGCAAAACTGGCTAACGCAGTTTTGCGTCAAAAAAATTAGCGCCGGCTAACGCCATTCTGAAGCACCATGCAGGCGCCGTATTTAATCAATGACGTTAGCCGGCGTTAGCCGCCGGCGCTGCCTGGTGTGCGTGAAAAAAACCGACGTACACCAGGCAGCGCCGGCATAGGGGGATATGGAGCTTGGGCGCCAAAAAATGGGGCAAGTCAGGCTGAGGCAAATTTTTCGCCTCAACCCGATTTGCGCCATTTTTTTCGACTCCCAACCCCCATAGAAATGACTCCTGTCTTAGCAAAGACAGGAGTCATGCCCCCTTGCCCAATGGCCATGCCCAGGGGACTTCTGTCCCCTGGGCATGGTCATTGGGCATAGTGGCATGTAGGGGGGCACAAATCAGGCCCCCCTATGCCACAATTTTTTTTTACAAAAACACTTACCGGAACTTACCTTAATGTCCCTGGGATGGGTCCCTCCAGCCTTGGGTGTCATCCTGGGGTGGGCAAGGGTGACAGGGGGTGTCCCTGGGGGCATGGGAGGGCACCTCTGGGCTCCTTCCGAGCCCACAGGTCCCTTAACGCCTGCCTTGTCCAGGCGCTAAAAAACGGCTCAAAAGCGGCCGTACGTCATTTTTTTGGACCCGCCCACTCCCGGGCGTGAATTTTGCCTGGGAGTGTAAATACGGCGCACATGCCTCGGAGTCAATTTTTTAGACGGGAACGCCTACCTTGCATCTCATTAATGCAAAGTAGGTGTCCACGCTAAAAAATGACGCAAACTCCATGGACTTTGGCGCTAGACGCGTCTAACGCCAAAGTATAAATATGGAGTTAGTTTTATGTCGGAATTGCGTCAAAAAAACGATGCAATTCCGCCGCAAACAGAGTATAAATATGCCCCTAAATGGCTATGGCAAGAAAATGTCAATTTTCTAAAAGTATTTTTTTTCAGAACAGTAACTTAAAATCAGACTTCACCATAAGTTAGAATTTTAAATTATGATTCCAGAGACACCAAACATGAAAAATGTAATAAGGTAACCACAATGTAATTCTATGAGAGAGTTAGGCCTTGCAAGAGAGAAAATAACAAATGTAAGAGATTTGTAATACCAGGCCACGTAAAACTTAAATGTACATGTTCTACATTTTAAATCTATTGCACCTTGCCCTCTGGGCTGTCCGGAGCCTAACCTGGGGTGCTTCGTATGTCCTAAAAATGAAGGTTTGGGCCTGCAAAAGGTTTACTTTGCCAGTCCGAAATGTCAGTTTAAAACTGCACATGTACTGCAGACCTGAGACATGTTTCAAGTACTAAAGTGAGTGGCAAAATCCGTGCTGCAGGCTCACTGGTAGCATTTAATTTACCAAGCCTTCAGCACAGGTAGTGCCCCTTTACTTGGGATTTACATGTAAATTACATACAGCAATTGAGTATAAGCCAAACTGACATGTTTGAAGGAGAGATCACAAGCTCTTTAACACTGGTTAGCAGTGGTAAAGTTCACAAAGTTATAAGGCTAACAAAAACAAATTTAACAAAGAATAAGAGGGGGAAGGCAATAAGTCTGGGGTTGATCCTGCAGAAAGAGCCAACTCCACCAGTAAGCAATATATATGTGAACTGCAAGCATGGGACTCAACAAAGCTATCTTACCTTTGTCTTGTGATTATGGGCCAGATGTAGAAGGCTTTTGCGCCTCGCAAACAGCGAAAATCGCTGTTTGCGAGGCGCAAAAGCCACATCGCGATGCCCATTCCAATTTTGTGAGTCGGTAACCTGGTTACCGACTCGCAAAATGGGAATGCGAGTCACAAAAAGGAAGGGGTGTTCCCCTTCCTATTTGCGAGTCACATCACAATGCAGAATTGCTTTGTGACCGCGAACGCAGTCGCAAAGCAATTCGCAGTTACCACCAGTGTCACACTGGTGGTAACCCATTCGCAAAAGGGAAGGGGTCCCCATGGGACCCCTTTCCCTTTGTGAATGGCTCTGAAAAAATGAAACTGACACGTTTCATTTTTTTGTTTGTAATGCAACTTGTTTTCCTTTAAGGAAAACGGGCTGAATTACTAAAAAAAAACTGCTTTATTGAAATGCAGTCACAGACATTGTGGTCTGCTGTCTCCAGCAGGCCACCATCCCTGTAAGTGCTGCGAGTCGCAAGGGGGTCGCAAATTGCAACCCACCTCATTAATATTAATGTGGTGGGCCTTTGTGACCCCCCCTTGCGACTCGCAGATGGTGTCAGGGACACCATCCTGGATTCGGGTTTGAGACTCGCAAATTGCGAGTCGCTCAGACTTGCAATTTGCGAGTCGCAAACCCGGAATTTTCTACATCTGGCCCCAAGTGTCAAGCACCTAATGGGCCCCACTTGGGGTTCAGGAACTCACTGAAGCTGGGTCCGGGGGCTGGTGCAGGATGTTGTGAAGTCTTTTATGTTCCTGAGGCACAGATCAGAAGGCCAGCAGACTAACCCTTGGAGTCACTCTGGTGTCCTGAGTTCAAGGATGAAGTTGCAGGTCCATTTCTCTTCTCACTTAGGCAAGAGGGCAGCAGTTCAGCACAGCAGGGCAGCAGTCCCTTAAGAGCATCAGTCCAGCAGAGTGGGAGTCCTTTCAGCTGCACAACAGTCCTTCTTCCTGGCAGAGTATCCACAGGTTTAGAAGTGTACTGAAAAGTTGGTGTCTGAGGTCCCCCTTTTATGCCCAGTTGTGCCTTTGAAGTGGGGATAAGCTTCTAGAGGCCTGCCTTTGAAGTGCACAGGTGTCCTGCCCTCCTGTACCTGGCTCCAGATAACCACAGGTGGTATGCAGTCTTTTGAGTGGAGATAGAACACAGCCTATTCAAGTGTAAGTGGGGATGGGCCCAGTATCTCCCTCCCAATCTGCCACTGATGGCCTATCCAGTCACACCTAAGAATCCCCATTGTGTGTGGCTGTCTAGGAGGAATACACAAAGCCCAACTGTCAACCATGCCCAGTCATGTGACCCGGTGACAAAGTGCAGGCACTAAATGGCTATGGCAAGAAAATGTCAATTTTCTAAAAGTATTTTTTTTTCAGAACAGTAACTTAAAATCAGACTTCACCATAAGTTAGAATTTTAAATTATGATTCCAGAGATACCATCATGAAAAATGTAATAAGGTAACCACAATGTAATTCTATGAGAGAGTTAGGCCTTGCAAGAGAGAAAAAAACAAATGTAAGAGATTTGTAATACCAGGCCACGTAAAACTTAAATGTACATGTTCTACATTTTAAATCCATTGCACCTTGCCCTCTGGGCTGTCCGGAGCCTAACCTGAGGTGCTTCATATGTATTAAAAATTAAGGTTTGGGCCTGCAAAAGGTTTACTTTGCAAATCCGAAATGCCAGTTTAAAACTGCACATATACTGCAGACCTGAGACATGTTTCAAGTGCTAAAGTGAGTGGCACAATCAGTGCTGCAGGCTCACTGGTAGCACTTAATTTACCAGGCCTTGAGCACAGGTAGTGCCCCTTTACTTGGGATTTACACGTAAATTACATACACCAATTGAGAATAAGCCAAACTGACATGTTTGAAGGAGAGATCACAAGCTCTTTAGCACTGGTTAGCAGTGGTAAAGTTCACAAAGTTATAAGGCTAACAAAAACAAATTTAACAAAGAATAAGAGGGGGAAGGCAATAAGTCTGGGGTTGATCCTGCAGAAAGAGCCAACTCCACCAGTAAGCAATATATATGTGAACTGCAAGCATGGGACTCAACAAAGCTATCTTACCTTTGTCTTGTGATTACGGGCCAGATGTAGAAGGCTTTTGTGCCTCGCACACAGCGAAAATCGCTGTTTGCGAGGCGCAAAAGCCACATTGCGATGCCCATTCCAATTTTGCGAGTCGGTAACCTGGGGCCAGATGTAGCAAGCCTTTTGCGCCTCGCAAACTGCAAAAAACGCAGTTTGCGAGGCGCAGAAGGCCTAACGCGATGCACAACCTCAAATTGCGAGTCGGTACCGACTCGCAATTTGAGGCTGCGACTTGCAAATAGGAAGGGGTGTTCCCTTCCTATTTGCGACTGCATCGCCATGCAGAGTTGCTTTGGGACTGCGAATGCGGTCGCAAACCAACTCGCAGTTACCATCCACTTGAAGTGGATGGTAACTCATTCGCAAAAGGGAAGGGGTCCCCATGGGACCCCTTCCCCTTTGTGAATGTCACTAAAAATGTTTTTTCAGAGCAGGACCACTGCCTACTCTGAAAAAATCGAAACCAAATGGTTTCGGTATTTTTTCTTTTTGCAGCTCGTTTTCCTTTAAGGAAAACGGGCTGCAAAAAGAAAAAAAAACTGCTTTATTCAAAAAGCAGTCACGGACATGGTGGTCTGCTGTCTCCAGCAGGCCACCATCCCTGTGAGTGCATGGACTCGCTATGGGGTCACAAACTGCGACCCACCTCATTAATATTCATGAGGTGGGTCTTTGCGACTCCATAGCGAGTCGCAGAAGGTGTCTGAGACACCTTTCTGCATGCACGTTTGCGAGTTGCAATTTGCGAGGCGCTATGACTCGCAAATTGCAAGTCCCAAAGGAATACTTACCTACATCTGGCCCTTAGTTACCGACTCGCAAAATGGGAATGCGAGTCGCAAATAGGAAGGGGTGTTCCCCTTCCTATTTGCGAGAAGCATTGCAATGCAGAATTGCTTTGTGACCATGAACGCGGTCGCAAAGCAATTCGCAGTTACCACCAGTGTCACACTGGTGGTAACCCATTTGCAAAAGGGAAGGGATCCCCATGGGACCCCTTCCCCTTTGTGAATGGCCCTGAAAACATTTTTTCAGAGCAGGCAGTGGTCCTATGGACCACTGCCTGCTCTGAAAAAATTAAACTGACACGTTTAATTTTTTTGTTTGTAATGCATCTCGTTTTCCTTTCCTTTAAGTGCTGTGAGTCGCAAGGGGGTCGCAAATTGCGACCCACCTCATTAATATTAATGTGGTGGGCCTTTGCGACCCCCTTGCGACTCGCAGATGGTGTCAGGGACACTATCCTGCATCCGGGTTTGTCACTTGCAATTTGCGAGTCGCAAAGCTGGAATTTCCTACATCTGGCCCTATCTCTCCTCTCACGAAGAGCATTGCCTCAGTCCGTACAGATATTGCAACAAATAAAATGCCGGGTAATATATTTCTGAGGAGACTATTGTTTTTCGTCTAGTATTTCACTGCATTCAACCCCCAGGACAACCGCAGGGACTCTTCCTTGTAAACAACGCACAGTTTTTCTTCTCTCTTTTTACAAGTCATATCGTTTAAGCGTGCCGGTATTAATTATCACAGCGCAGGCCTGCTATTACAGAAGGAGGTATGGTCGTCAGGAGAGGTCGAGGAAATCATCTTGCATCAGTGCTTCCCCTGGATTGCTCCAGGCTCGTCAATTATTTAACGGGGATGTCCAAGGAACAGTTAACACTGGTCAGGTATCGATCCCAGGGTCCTGGTAATGAATTTGACTGCCATTTTACAGACACTGCTTTTTAAATGAGAGTTGTCTATGGATTGTATAATCGAGGGCAAAGGAGGTCGAATGTTTTGTCGTAGCTGCAGGATATGAGTCTGCAAATATTACATAACCGAGAGAATTACAGTTCGTCCAGTATGCGTGTCCATGGGGTGGCATGTAAGCGTATAAGTATGTGCCCGATAACATCACTCTGTTCGATGTTAAACCAAAGGCACATTGTATGCAGTGTAGTCCAATCTACTCTCTTTGAACGACAAAACGTTCCTGATTCAGGGACATTCCCGCTGCCTCTTGGCTCCTTTGTGATCCGGTTCTCGGCAGCCTGGCTTATAAATGTAAGCGTGACATGTGGCATTGGCACCGCCTTAAAACAGCCTAATAGAGAACAACAACGACGGCCGGCAATCTATTCAACAAAGGACCTGAATGCAACTCGCATTCAGAAAGGGGGTGTCGTTAGAGCTAAAAAAAGACTTCGGCTCGGGCTCACAAGTTGCCGCTGTGCCTCAGTTATTTCCTTCAGGCCGAAACCTAATAACTTTGTTATCGGAGAAGTGTGCTGACTGGCCAATTTTAACGACACATCAGTGTGCATGTTGCTTGATGAGGACATACATCCCTGACCAGTAATCAATGCAATAATGGGCCTATTCAACAACCTTCTTTGCTGAAGAGAAGGATTCATTGCACAGCCGTCTGTGATAAATTGGTCATTATTGAGAGTTGATGCTGGCTTTTCTAGTAAACTTCCTGAGGCAAGGTCTGCATTGCCTTCGCGCCCTCTGCTTATTCACCACAGACCAACGTCGGCGGATAATCTGCACTTTATGTAGTGCCCTATGATTTGCAACTCTGGTAATGCATTAAAAAAATAATTTTCCGCACAGCGCAGAGCCACAATTTGGATACAAAATCTATCAAGTCAGTCGAAGGGACTGAAATACTTCAAGCGGCGAAAGGAGCACAATTTATAGCGAATGCGTATCCTTCATTATGCATGTTAGATTGATCTGGCACAGCATCTTTAATTTACTTTTTTGCGTGCAGATGAGAATCCTTGGCTTTGGAGTATGGGCATTTTCAAAGCCATGTTTAATGAGGCATTGTACTGCCTGAGCTTCTATTATATCTCGACGACACGGGCCTGCAGTATATCATTTTCTCTCAGTGGAGGAAACAAAATAGAGAACACTTCATTACAGCGTCTTACAGCTTTCACTTTGGTATCACATTTTAGATAATGAATATTGTGAACTCTAGGGATCAATGAGTGTAACCGGCAGTTTTAGAAAATTACATCTCTCTACTTACCAGGAACCACGTGATATAAAAAGACCCCTTAACAACAAACCATAGTGGGCCAGATGATCCTTGCTCACCCTACACTGAGACAGACTGTTAGTATTGATGTTCTACCAGTGAGTTCCATTTAAGTTTATATATTGTTTTCTCCACCTCAGGGTTGGACCCTGTAGAAAGATATTGCTGTGGCTGCTAAGGTGCATTGGCACCACCTGCACGCACTGCTTCCACCTGTCCAGGGATGTGTTTGAATACATGTGCCATATGTGTCAAAACACGCTGTGAAGATTTGCCCACATGTGTAAATGAGAAAGTCACTGAAAGTGCACTTACTGCGACATAGATTTTTAAATAGAGGCATCCTCAGTGCAGGCCTTTGCATCGTAAGCCCTTAGTCAATGGCGTCCTTGATGAGGACTCCTTATCGCAAGCTCCACAGCCTCCTCAGAACCAGCTGAAGCATGACACATCTCAACACAGGACTTTGCATACAAGCCCTTGTCGACAGCATCCTCAGTGACGATGCAGGACCTTGCATCACAGCTTCTCAGCTCCTAGGAATCACCTCTGCTCAACAGACCCTCAATGAAGGACTCTGCAACCAGGATGGATTTGCCCACGATCTTTGACCTCGTGGAACCCATGCAAATCCTCATGACCAATGCAAACTATTGGCATCTGAAAGTGGTGGACAGAGAGAACGAAAATGTATGGCAGCGCGTAACCAAGCTCACATTTTCTGAAGGGTTTCTGAATGGTAACATTCCAACTTGACCTACTGTTTGCTTAGGTATCATTTGGTATATAATGCTCACCACAGGCTTCTTACAGGTTATACACGGCCATCAGAGCAGAGATGCATGGACAATGTGTATCATGAAAATACACTATTCCCCGTCCGGTGACACTGAGTGCAGTACACGGACTCACAACATGTGTGTGATAGAGGGAACATCATAGTATGGTTTCCTCATACTCTATCAAGCACCTACTATTAAGCACAGTGTTCTTGGTAAACATGGAAACATAGACAAAACAGACTGAGTCCCTTGCTGAGCTCTCCCTGTAAGCCAGAAGGGAGCTATGTAACCTGGAGCACCTCATAAAAATAGAAAGCAGCTTTCTCTCCTCACTCCCCAAGTGCTGACCTGTGTCAATTAACAGGACCCCAGGCAGGTCGCAGCCAGACGTGGCAGCACCCTGGCCGGGGAAATGTGTGACCAGGCTATGGGTCATGGGCTGGTGCTATGGATTTACCATACACTGTGACTGGGTCTCTATGTGAACTACTCTGAAAGGGCTCAGTGCCTGGGAGACTGTGGTGCCCGCAAAGGCCAAAATAATAGGGATCATCTGCAGGGCCAGGTGGCTACTGTGCAAGAGATATTAGTGGAGGAAAAAAATGTGCTCTGTATATACACGCATATGTAAGGTAAGTACCTTCCACGACCCTGTGGTATGTGCCACGCGAGGTTCCAGCTCTAAAGAAAAGGCACTATGAATTACACAGGCAAGTGTGCAAATCCTAGAAAAAGAATAAACTAGATGAACTGGTAATCCCTGACATGAATAGCTTGAGATCTCCAAGCACAAGGCAGAATATGGACAGGGTACTCCGCGATGTCCGTCAGAAGTGTATAACCATTATTATTCGAGTAATTTCGAAGAGAGTTCTCCATTAAAGTGTTTCTTTTGTGCGGGAATTACCTTAATTACATAAATCCATACAAAAGCTTACAGCTTCCGTGTTTCTTGGCACTTGTAAGAAAGTTGGAATTATTCCAGAGAAGTGGGACCTATGTGGCAACCAGCTCCAAAGCAGGAGAGTCGCATTCGGCCACTTCTGTTTTCTTTTGACACAGTGAGTAGCAAGTGTTAAATGGTCCCTAATGCAGACAGGGAGAACAAGCCCCCACAACAGAGCAGAGTCCGCATATCTGCTAGGTGGCCCCATCTCCCCTGTATTCTCCGTATGGCCCATATTTGTGACATCGGATTTCCATTCTGGGGCGGGGAGCGTGTATCCTACATCATAATTAAGTTCTTCAGGCGGGACAAGGGGAAGCAGTCACTGCCTCTTGCACCTATTGTAAACAAACACACTACAGATTACACGTATCTGCGAGGCTAGAGGCTAAAAGTTACATCCCACAAAAGTGAAATGAGCACTGTTTGGACAGCACAAATGTCTATCCAAGCAGCAGAACGTTTGTTCTGCTGGATCGCCGTTCATCTCTGATCATCCCTCTTAAAATTAGTTAACTTTATGGTGAGTGGATAAAGCGCAGCGAGCTATGCTGCGAAAGCACACTATGTAAGTGAGCGCTGCCTGTTTCCCAATCGAATAAATAACTCTCACCTGCTCGGTTGGTGCCAATGGGAAAGCATCTGATACCAGTTAGCCGGGCCTACTAAACGTAACTGGTTGTCTACATCCCACTTGCCAACAGAAACTATGGGCCAGATGTAGGAAGCCGTTTGCATGGTGCAAACTGCGAAAATCGCTGTTTGCGCCATGCAAACAGCCTAACGCGATGCTCATTCACAAATTGCGAGTCGGTAGCGACTCGCAATTTGTGAATGCGACTCGCAAATAGGAAGGGGTGTTCCCTTCCTATTTGCGACTCGCATCACAATTCAGAATTGCTTTGTGACCGCGAATGCAGTCGCAAAGCAACTCACAGTTACCACCAGTGTCACACTGGTGGTAACTCATTCGCAAAAGGGAAGGGGTCCCCATGGGACCCCTTCCCCTTTGTGAATGTCGACAAAAATCTTTTTTCGGAGCAGGCAGTGGTCCTATGGACCACTGCCTACTCTGAAAAAACGAAACCAAATGGTTTCGGAAGTTTTTTCATTTTGCAACTCGTTTTCCTTTAAGGAAAACGGGCTGCAAAATGAAAAAAAAACCTGCTTTATTTAAAATGCGACCCACCTCATTAATATTGATGAGGTGGGTCTTTGCGACCCCATAGTGAGTCGCAGACGGTGTCTGAGATACCGTTCTGCATCCGATTTTGCGAATCAGAAATTGGGAGTCGGACAGACTCGCAATTTCCGATTCGCAAAATCGGTATTTGCTACATCTGGCCCTTTGTTCGAAAGTTTAAATAGATGTAAACGCGTTTACATTCTTAATCGCCGTAGAGTGGAGCCATGCGAGTAAACGGCAATAACTAGCAACGAGCATTGGCAAAGCCAACAGGTCTCGCCTACACAAGAGCTATTGGATTTGGCAATGTGTTTTGCCATGATGGCACCACTGAGGCTGCTATTCAGTATGGCTAAAAGTTGGCCTGAAGTGTCAAAATGGAGTGAGGGAATAGTGAGTCATATAGTGGATTTGTTGGAATGTCATAGAGTGGAGTAGGAGGAGTAGAGCTGAGTAGAGAGGTGTAGAATTCAGTGGTTCAGGGGCAGAGTGTGTTGAAGAGTAGGGTGGAATAGGGTGGAGTGGACTGAAGTAGTGGGGTGGATTAGATTACAGTGGGGTGGACTGAGTGGAGTGGATTGGATTGGAGCAAGTGCATTGAATGGGGTGAGATGGATGGGATTGTGGTGGATTAGATTGGTTTGGGGTGCCTGGTTTAGATTCGAGTGATAGGGCTGGAGTTGGGTGGATTTGGGTGGGGTGGATTGGATTAGATTAGATTGGATTGGGGTGCCTGGTTTAGATTGGAGTGATAGGGCTGGGGTTGGGTGGATTTGGGTGGGGTGGATTGGATTAAATTGGGGTGGATTAAACTGGAGTGGATTAGATTGGACTGGAGTGGTGTGGACTGGGTTGGAGTGGGGTGGATTGGAGTAGGGTCAGCTGGATGGATTGGAGTGGGGGCAGGCTGAATGTATTAGATTGGGTGGACTGAACTGAGCTGGGTGGCGTGGATTGGATTAGGATAGAGTGGGTGGACTGGAAAAGAGTGTGGTGGATTGGAGTGAGTGGGGTGGGTTGGGTTAGACTGGAGTGGGGTGGATTGGATTGGAGCAGGGTGGGGTGGGGTGGATTGAAATGTGATTGGGTAGATTGGTTTTTGGTGTGGTGGGCTGCAGTGGGATGGATTGGAGTGGGGAAAGGTGGATTGGGGTGGGGTGTGCTGGATTGGAGTGGGGAAAGGTGGATTGGGGTGGGGTGTGCTGGATTGGATTGGGGTTGATTGGACTGGGGTGGGTTGGAGTGAATTGGAATTTGGTGAACTGCATTGAGGTGGGGTAAACTGGAGTGTGGTGGAGTGGATGGATGATTGGGGTTGATTGGACTGGGGTGGATTGGAGTGGAGTGCAGTGAACTGGGATGAGGTGGACTGGATTCGGTGGGGGATTGTAGTGGGGTGGATTGGAGTGGATTGGATTGTGGTAGATTGGAGTAGGGTAGGCTGGATGGATTGGATTGGAGTGCAGTGGATTGGGATGGGATGGGGTAGGGTGGATTGGGGTAGTGTGGGGTGGACTGGAGTGGGGTGGATTCAAATGTGGTAGATTGAAGTGAGGTGGATTGAAATGGGGCGAGGTGGATTGGTATGGGGTGCATTGGACTGGGATAGATTGCACTGAGGTGAGGAGGATTGGATTGGCATTGTTTTGGATTGGAGTGCATCAGATTGCAGTGGTTCAGATTATTTTGGATTGCGGCAGACTGGAGTGGGGCAGCTTGTTTTCTATTGAAGTGGGGAAGATTGTTTTGGATTGAGTGGGGTAGATTGGAGTGGGGTGGGCGGGAGTGGGGCATATTGTTTTGAATTGGAGTGAGGAAGGTTGGAGTGGGGCAGATCGTTTTAGTGTGGTGCAGATTGTTTTTGATTAGAGTGGGGTGAATTGGAGTGGGGCTGATTAGATTGAGGTGGGTTGGGAGAATTGGAATAGGGTGGGTTGTAGTGGAATGGATTGGGGTGAGTGGTTTGGAATGGAGTGGGGTGGGATGGATTGATTTGGGGTAAAGTGGGATGGATTGGGGTGTATTGTAGTGGGGTGTATTGTAGTGGGTGGACTTGGGTGTACCACACGATTATGTGTTAAAGCATCATTTCAGAAAGTACACATAATAAAGAAACAATGTCGCTTTTCTATATTTCAAGCATGTTATTCATCCTTTTTTTAAGAAGAGCACACACAAGCAAAATCAAAAGAAAACATGAGTGGAAAGTGAGAAAAGAAGACTTGGCAAAAGAAAAGAAAGTTAGCTTTAAGAAATAAAACTTTCCATATATTTTTTGTCCTGCTGGGCATGTTTTTTCCAGTCACAAGTCTTCTGTTTGCAGGGCTCTAGAAGTTAAAAAGAACAAAATAGTACTTTGATCATGTCTGGAGCAATGGAGGGGCACAAATTAAGTTGAGTCAATCAGTGCTTGGTTCCTGCTCCAAACAGAGGAACTGAAATGATGCCATTCCTGCTTGATGAATTATGAGGCCTTTAAAGAAGAGTGCCATTCAAACCAACAAATGATGGGCTCCAAGCTTTTTACTGTACACAACAGTCTCACAAGTGAGACGCATGCGCTAGCGCATGGACTCACAGGTTCAATCCTAAAAACACACATTTCACGTTATGAACCAAATTCCTGTCAAAAGTAGAAGTTTCTTTCCTGTGCAGTTTAGTTCCAACTAATACACACAAAAGACTACACTGAAGTAGATAAGATATAAAATAAAAAAACAAAACAAATAGAGTAACATGCTATGAGATCAAGTGAGGTTCTTTTTCAAAACGATTTATGAAAAAGCATCACTTACACAATTGAAATGGTAATTCTCAGATATGTGACTCTGAAGTGGTTGCTTGGGGAAAGCGGGACACAGAAGGAACCTTTCTGTCGGGGAGGTTGGCCTGCTCCCTGCACTCTTGATGATAGCAAATGTAAAATACGAATTAGATTGCCACTGCTTCCCTAACATGAAGCTCTTTTATGCAGGTTTCAAATTCACTTATAAATATTTGAGCTGGGTCAAAATACACCCACCAGCGGACAGTCAGCCTGCTGTCTGTACAACTGCTTTTTTCCCCAGAGACGTGAGAGGTTTGACATCATCACACAGGGCTTCAGGGCAGCAAGATCTTTTTAATCGGTGGCATTATTATGGAACTCACAAGCTGTTAAAGGTAAGCCCTACGTAAGAAAGAATCCTGCATGTGCGCATTAGGCCTCTCATCCTTGCCTGACCGCCTTTCTGTGCTCGGAGAGAGTGTTAAGCAGTCTAGCACTTCGGGCACTGCTTATGAAGTGTGAGATGGACACAAAAAAATGTAAAGCTACACAAATGAGAGAGACAACCCTCAAAGCCCTAGAGCAGAAGCCGCTGAAGCTGTCCTTGGCATGTACTAAGGGGCAATCATGATCTGGAATCAGGCGCGGCACGTCCTTTAGGGCGGAGGGGCCACTCCCCCCACCTTTTGCCCCCATGAAGAATGCTGGTCAGGCTGAACAAAGGTCAGCCTGACAGACACTCTTCATGTTCAGGTCAGGCAGCCAGGAGCGAGACATGTGCGATTTGCACAGACTCCTGGCTGCCTGAGCTGAACTTTGCTTGGTCTAAGAGGTCACAGCTCCTGTGGGCGTGACGTCCTCAGCTCAGCAAAGGTGCCTCAAGGCCTTCCCCCGGGTGACGAGGGAAGTGTCACCCATTGACTTCGACCTGGACGCTTCAGGTTTAAGCCCTGAAGCGCCGATGGTGTGTGTCAATCAGTGACACCTCGTCACAGAGTTGGGTGGGATCAGCAGTCTCACTGACCCCATCCCACTCTGTGACGAAGTTGGGACTGCTGCCTTTCCTCATTGGCTGACATAAGGTCAGCCAATGAGGGAAGGCAGCAGTCCCAACCCTTCTGGGACCTCCGAGGCTGAAGGTAAGTGTGTGTGTGTGGGTGATCTTTTTAAATGAATGTTTGTTGCGTGCGTGCGTGTATGTTTGAATGTTGATGAGTGTTGTTAATGGATGTGCGTGGGTGCATGTGTGTGTGAAAGTGTGAGTGTGCTTCCTGCCCGCCCTCCTCCCTCCCTCCTAAAACTGCAGGCTGCCACTGTCTGGAATATCGAATGGCAATATCAAGAGACTGTTATATCTGTTATGTCAGGGGCAGCATCCCGACTGCGAGGCTCCAGCAAGGGAGGGAGGCTGGCACAGTGCAGGTGCATACGGAGAGGCCAGAAACTCAGGACACTGTCTGCTCCTGCACTGCCCGCCTGTTTATTTATACTCTTGCGGTCACGTGACCACGTCCAAACCACAACAGACCTTGGATGCCAGGGTGCATATGAGAACACCCCTGCGCATCTTGAAACATTACATTCCTCCTTTATTATAAAATAAAAGATACATACAAAACAGGCAGGCAAAATGCCAAATGGGAGGTCAAATGATGAAATGCGATCCAACTCGAAGAAACTACTGTAAATCCCTTCTAGGGGAGAAAAACACAGGTTATGGATATACACTTGAAATATTGCTCCACGGATCATGGCAAACAACAAATCAAAAGGATACTGTTAGGCATGTCATGGTGTCTCCTCTTTTGTGGAGCTTCGTTCATCAGACACGTCAGTCTATCACACAGCCTTGAAATTGCTGGGAGGGCATCAGGTTTCTCAGGAGATTATATCTCGGGAGGCCCCGACCAGGACTCGGCTGGGCAGGCTGGAACTCTCCTTGATAAGTCTCTGTTGCCAGGTGGCTTATGGAGTCTGGTTCAGATCTGCGGCTTTTTGGAGAGACTAACCCTTTAGGAGTGCAGTGAATAAGTGATAATTCATCGGTGTTGGGCCATCTTCGCGATCAGTGGCGTGCTCAATGAATTGGGCACATTGTCTGGGTTTCCTTTGAACAGCTTGAAGAGGGAACACGTTGCATGTCACAGTTTCTCAGCCTGAGGATGCCATTATCATGGTCCCATTGATGTGGGAGACTCCCAATGGTCTCCATTCAAAAGGCAAATAAAACATGCTCCCTGGGGTGCCTGTCTTTTATGAGCACCCAGACTCCTACAGATAGTGTCTCGGCCTTTTCACTTGCTGGAACACCAATCAGTTTTTCGCTTTTCTGCTAGCTTGGTCCCGGTTCGTCAGCAGCAGGGATTTCTCCCAAGTTGGGTGGTGGGGAATGACATCGACCACCCGGGGTTCAAAGCATAGAGTGCTTGGTGCTATCCCAGTAGTGGAATGGGGTATCCACCTGTAGACCTTTAGAAACATGTATACAGCCCCTTTCACACACTGTCGTTCAGCCTGTGCTATTCTGATTGTCTTAGTGATTGTCCTCATGAACCACTCAACATCTCTTTTGGTTTGAGGCAACGCAAGTGATCCTCCAATGCTTGGTTCCTGTAGATTCTAGGTATCTGGCTAAGTCTTGGCCATTGAAGGGGGGCCATTGTCCATGCTTAGCTCCTTAATCAAACCATGGGTCTCCATGACCTCTTCCATCTTCAAGATGGTTTCCTTGGCGAAGGTAGGTTTTACAATCTCAACCTCTGGATAGTGGGAATAGTCGTCCATCACAACCAGTAGGTGCTGACCTTTCAGTAGACTTCCAAACTCTGCACTTGCCCATAGCCAGGGTGCATTTGGTGAGAACTTGGTAATGATGGGTGGAGGAGGATCGCATCCTTCCATAGCTTGACAGAGGCTATATTGTTGAACTGTTCTCTCCACTTTTTTAATCCAGGCCGGGGAACCATACTTTGTTCCTTAAACAGCTCTTTGTCTTCACTACGCCTTGGTGGGATCCATGGGCCAGATCCACATCCGCTGGGTCAGACTGGCTGGTACCATGAGCCGGGGTCCTCGGAGTAGACATCCCTCAGCTGAGACTGGGAGTTAATCCTTTACATGTTGCAATGACTTGGGAGTGTGTTGTGCTTTGGCGGTCTTCTGCAAGAGCCAAGCAGTGATGTGGTCTCACTTTCTGGACTGGAATGCCATCACTTGTTGGAGGCAGTCATCTGCTTTGGTAGCCCTCAATAATGTCTGTTAATGAGATGGGAAGTGGCCATGGTCTTTCCACCATGACCTGCACATATTCATCAGCCTCCTGGGTTTCTTGAAGGGTAGCTGGTCGTGCATGTCTCAAGAGATAATTTGCTGGGTTATTGGCGCCAGCACGGTACTCTACAGAGGATCTGTATTCTTGAAGTTGGAGTATCCACTTCTTGATCCTGGTTGGGGGCTTGGAGGCCAAGCGTTTAAAGAGTGGCAACAGAGGTTTGTGATCTGTGTTAACTACAAAAATGTTGGCAACCCCAAGTGGCTAGGGATCACTTCTTTTTCAATGTACCTTTGTTCAGTTTGCATCTGGGCACGACTAGCATAGGCAATAGGGGCCCATTCTCCACAGGGCTGTTTTTAGGATAGAACTGCTTCCAAGCTGGTAGGGCTGGCATCAACGGACAGCTCAGTGTCTTTGCCTGGACTGAAGTATGCCAGTGTAGTGTCTGCTGACAGGGCTTGTTTGGTGTCTTGGAAGTACTTCTCCTGTTCAGGACCCCACTGCCAGGGGTGCAACACCTTAGCAAGTTCCCACAATGGCCCTGTGAGTTGGGCCAGGTTCTGTATGAAGTGGCCACAGTATGTGACCATCCCCAGGAAACTCCTCAGTCTGGTGACATTGGAGAGGGCGGGTGCCTTCTGGATGTCACTGATTTTGGCAGGTTCAAGGTGATCCCTTTGGCGGAGAAGCGGTAGCCAAAAAAGCAGGTCTCTTCCTTCAAGAACTTGGACTTCTCTTTGCGCAGCATGAGGCAGCAGCTTCTCTGCCGGTGGAATACAGTCCATAGACATTGGAGGTGTTCTTCCAGCCTGGGGTCATGGACCATGATGTCATCACTGACGTTCAGGACGCAAGGGTGTCCTGCCAGCACCCCTCGGATGATGTCCTGGAATACCACCGAGACGTTGAATATGTCGAGGTTCAGGTGCTTATATCAACGTAGCCCCACGTGTGTGGAGAAGGTGGTTACATGTCTTGACTCAGGTGTGAGGAGGATTTGGTGGTACCCTGAGCGAAGGTCCATCTTTGAGAACTACCGGGAACCTTTAAGTTCTCCCACTATGTCGTAGATCGTGGGTATCAGGTGAAGTTCCAGTTTGATGGCAGTGTTTGGGACCCTCATTTAAATGGATATGCGCACCTCACCTGGTTGTTTGCACTTGTGTGTGACGACAATGGGTGGCACCCATGGTGTGGGCCCTTCCACTCACTCAATGATGTCAGTTTTCTGTAACTTCATCAGATTGCCTCTACCTTGGGTCTGAAATGGAAAGCAACATGGTGGTGCCTCAGGGTGACGCTGCACTGACTGATCGATGTGGAGATGAACCATCCAGTTCTTCAGACATCCAGTGCCTTGGAAGAGCTGTTTGAACTCGGCCAGGAGGGAATCCAGGGTGCTGACGTGTACTTTGAAGGCGAACTGGACCAGTTTCAGCTGTTCTGCTGTGTGGCAGCTGAGTAGCATGTCTGCTCCTCCTTTGGTGATGTATACTTTTTTTTGTGGCGTGATCATGGTGGCTGATTGTAGTGGTAAAAATACCCGCCAATGGGGGGCATGTGGTGGTCCCATAAGCATAAATTCTGGTGGTGGTAGGGCGTGGACAGGGGTTAACTTCATGGATTGATGCAGCTTTAGAGGTAGGATATTGATTGATGCTCCTGTGTTGATGACTGCTACTATCAGTTGTCCTTCAACCATGACTTAGCAACGTGGGGCTTTGCGGAGACAACCAAGATCTGGCTCCACCACATGGATGACATGGACTTTTCCTTCTGACTTTTCTTCATCCATGTCATCATCTTCAGTTATCACAGATTCAGTGTCCACCTGTTTAGCTGTTTTCTTCTTCGCCTTTTAGTTGCGTGAGTCGACCTGAAGACTTTCGCATAATGATTCAGTTTCCCATAGGCCGAACATTTCCATCCTTTCGCTGGGCACTCTCCTTCATGTGGGGTGCGGCCGCCTCACCACCTGCATGGCCTTGCTGTGCCTTCGGGCGCTTCTTCTTGTTTTGAGGCACAGTAGTGGCCCCCACCTGGTTGACAGACTTGGATTTGATAGCCCAAAGAAGTGTGGCTTCCACGTGGGCTGCTCATGACTTTGACAACTTTTTTGACCTGCCCATGGTGAGGATGTTGTCCATTGACATCCAAGGCACTTGTAGGATGTGTGCTCGCAGCTTTGTTGATGCTCAGCCCCAAATGGATTGGACTCAGATTTCATCTTGTTCATCTGGGAGAGTGCGCGTGGCCGCTAAATCACAAAGCCTGACACAAAATGTTTTCACTGATTCTTCTGGCGCTTGTCTAGCTTGCCTTTATAGGAATTCATCATAGTCTGGTTTGGATAGGGGTGTGAAATGAGCTGCCAGACTCAGGACGCTGTCTGGTGTGGAGACTGCCCCTGCCGAGCTCTGCCTGTTTATTTATACTCATGCAGTCACATGACTTGGGCGCCGGGGTGCATGTGAGAACATTACATCTTGAAACATTACAATATCGCAATCAAAATATTGAGGATCAAAATATTGAAGAGGTAAGTATAGATTTACCCTTCTTAACTCCACATCTATGTACCTGTGAGGTACATATATTGTCACAGTACATGTATGTAAAGTTAGGTGTAGAACATCTATACATACTTACTGTCAATATTTTGTTCATTAATATAATAATTAATATTTTGGTTATGATACTAAGATATCTCAATATTGCGCCCGCAATATTCTGTACCTACATCTTGTGGGACAGTTTGCCCTGCGGCACACATAAGAAAGACTGGAGAAAGATTCTACAGAGACAAGTGTATCTTAAAAAATGTGAGTACATATTCAGAGTTGGAAGCCCTGTAGGAGTTCATTTGTCCAGGCCGCTTGAGAGAGCCAGGAAATTGAGATTTCATTGCTAATATAAGAAACATCAAGGAACTCTTAGAAGAAAGTTAACAGTCAGTTAACCTTCTGCAGAGCCAGAAGGTGCTTCCATTGGCAATCACCCCTGCTTCCGGTGAAGATATCTCATTGCCAAGAGGAAACTAGACACTGTTCTCAATCTTTGTTTTCTGTTGCCATGCGAAGAACCACATCTGAGACAGAAGAACCCGAGGGGAGTAGGCACACAGTAAAGGAATACTGAGAACAGTGATGGTGATACTCATTTTCCGAAGCCTTGGAGACAGCCCATCCACAATGTCCCCAAGAGGAATGCTGGTGAAGGATAATCAAGTACCAGTTTAGTGTTTCTTGATTAATGTATCCCTAGAAGGGGATACACCGAACGCCACCTTTTGCTATTTTTGAGTAAACAATGGTGCAAGGGAGTATGCTTTGGTGCAAGGCAGCTTCAGGCACACCAGCACTAGAGGAGAGAGTAACAGCACATATCTTAATAGATATGGTGTTGTTGGGCTCTGTTTATTTCACACGTGATGCAGCACCGCAACTTTGGTTACTATGCATTGTGAAAACTTAAATAATCTGCCCCTTCATTTCTCCAGACCATGCAGTCTTAATATATAATACTTACCAGTATGAATGACATGACTGCTACACCGCGCAGTCTTCATTGTCTAAAGTAGCATTCCAATAATTGTACTTACACACTTGTGTGACTCATTGTCCCTGCATAATGTGTTTGTGATGTGAAGTGCTCTGACAGTCTACCTTGGGATACATAGAGCTACAATTAAATGTGACAGAGGGGCCAAAGAAGGAGACGGATAGTGAGGGAATCCGTGCCAAAGGAGTTAATGGAGGAGGTGGCCGTCAACAAAGATTGTTCCACCGGGCACCGCCAGCGCTAAAACCGGCCATGGCTGAATGTATAAGTCTGCATCTATAACCCTAGTAGTGAAGTACACTGAAGGAAAGCGTGAGGGAGGTGGGCGGCTTTGATAGAGTACTGTTCCCGAAAGGTCTTAGTTCATGATTTTTCTGTTTTTTTCCTAACAACGTATTTTAATGAGGAAGGCATATATTTCTAATTTCGAATTTAGGTAGATACCAGGCTTAAAGCACAAAATACTGACACAAAACGGCTTCTGAGGAAAGAATGAGATATTTAGCACTCAACATATTGCTACATTTCCCAAATACAGTCGGGACTTGGACCACCGGCCTGTCCTCAAGCACGCCAGAATATGCGTTCGGAGTGCAATAAGCAGGCCTTCCAGGTGAACAGGTGGCTTTCAAGAAGTGCACACGTGAATTGAGATGATTGGAAAAGAAGCAGTCGCCAATCTGCACAAAAACTAATATATACAATGCCACAAAATTGGTTTCATTTAATTTTATTTTTGAAGGCTTTGGCCAACAACATGGTGCTGGGAGAGATTGGTATAGAGAGACAGAATGAGGGCAAGAGAGGGATGTTTGAGAGAGAGCGAGCAGAAGGCACAGACGAGGAGAGGTACAATGTGGGGATGGAAATAAGGGAGGTGAAGTAAAAGAGAAGGGGAAGCTTTAATAAAGCAAAAGAGGGAGTGAGCGGGTTAAGCAGGAAGGGGGGTCATAGAGAAAATTGGAAAGAGGGAAAGAGGAGTGGCAAGTAGAACAAGCATTTGCAATGGACTAGGGTCTCGCATTTGTCGGAGTAACAGCTATTCCCAGTTGTAAATTCCCAACCGGATTTTTCTTGCATTAAAAGAAAAAAAACAGCACGATCGTGCTGCTACAGTTCACACGTAATAATACCTATCGGAAAAGTGCAATTATGAACGTAACCGGCAAAAGTGCAATTAACTGTGTAACAAAGTCGATAATATGCAAAGCGCTCGACTTCTGCCCAGCGAAATCGCGCTGCGAAAATAGAGAAAAAGTAGTCCACAAACCTGACGGGAAACAGCGAGCCTCGCATGTTTTCTGTACTTGGTCACTGCGCTCGAGGAGGGCTAACCACCGGAAAAGGCATGACGTATGTGTGCCTTCCACTAATCAAAGGAAGCAGATTGTAACAGTCAAGCCAACGTACCAATGAAAGAGACTGACGTGACGTAGACGGGTCTCCAAGCCCTTTTCTAATACCTAAAGCGTCTCGCTAGCAATACGCATGCGCGAGCGTATGCGACGCAGGCTCGACCCCAATAAAATGCAGTTTTAATGCCAGTTAATAAAATTGCTTACTTATAACAGATTTTAACTATACCTGCCTTAGAAAACATACAAAAGGCACTTTCCCCCGTTTTCATCTACCTTCTCTAAAAACCAAGACATGAGCTAAATTCCCCGTAATCTACCGGGACAGCTGGTGGAATACTGGCAAATCCAGGTCGCCTGGTCACCCTAGATCACAAACACACACAGGTTAAAGAACCCGCCACCCAGCAAAGCCAACCACTTGGAAAGTCTACTGCTGGCAGGCTACAGTAAGGTGGCACCCTTCCAAGATTCTACCGCCAAAATTTTTTCCCAAACATACAGTCTGAACATTACTAGTGTTAAGCTCATTACAAGGCACCCCAGTTTTGTACAAGTCACTTTCATTTTCTGCATTCCGTTCTTTATTTACCCATATTTATTTTTCCCCAATTTGTTTTTACAAATAAATACATTACGCTACAACGGATATTTCCACATTTGCTTAGGATTTTTTTAAAAACACTTACACTTCAATAACTGATGGCTAATCAGTACTTATTCAATTCACAAATGAAAATATCACTGCTGTAAAATCAAATCCACGTATTAAGTTTTTTAAAAAGTATTATTAGTAAGCCTTGCAAATACAGAGAAATATGTGATTTTTCTGTACGCCATTTGCTGGACTATTTAAATTGTAGCCTAGAGGATTGAGTTAATCGGTAAAATAGTAATGGATGTAAGACCGAACTCTGCAGAACTCAACATGTTGAGCATTTTGAGGCTGGCTGTAGAGCCACTGATCAAAGGCTTATTTTTGATAATAAATAATTCCTGGACTGGAGCAGCGCATACAGCCTCAAATGAGGCTCGGTATCGCAGTAAACTACTAGAGACAACTTTCAACTAATGGTATTGCATACCAAGACCCTGACCATTTTTCCAGCTAGACGGAAGCCACCAATTACCAATCACTTATTTCATCCTCCAAGATCGTATATGCTCGAAAGAAACAATGCAGTTAGTAATCTGAGCTATTTGCTGCAAAATATTGCGGAAGTACAGTATACCTGTAAACTATTAAGTAAACAGTATATCGATATTATGGGGGTCATTACAACCCTGGCGGACGGTGTTAAAGCGGCGGTAAGACCGCAAACAGGCCTGAGGAAAGAAAATGGGAATTATGACCGTGGCGGAAACCGCCAACAAAGACAGCCACTTTAACACTACGACCGCCACTGCGGTACAGACAAACAGCGCGGCGGTCACCGCCAACAGACAGACGGAAGACAAAGTACCGTCCACAGTATCACAACCTACCAATCCGCCACCTTTTCCGGGGCGGATTCACCGTGGATAAAAACACAACGGAAACAGCCATTTCAATGGGAAAACGCTCACCTCTACACACTCCACAAGGAAGGAGGACACCATGGAACCGGAACTCCAAATACTCCCTGCGATAGTTTTCCTGCTCCTGTACGACCATCAACAACGCCGGCGCCGAAGACAACGGTGAGTACTGCACCTACGACATAGGGGAGGGGGGAGGCAAAAGTCAGGGACACACACACGCAACACCCCCACCCCCACCCCCACCCTCACCCACTACAACACACACACCAATGCATATCCAAACATTACAGTAACAACCCCCAAACCCCCAGGAAGAATGCAAAGACAAAAGGAAATGAATTCAACCATTGTAATATATCAAAATACAGTAACCAAAAATATACAGATATAATTTCACATTCAACAAAATATACATCACGATTAGTAGTGCAGGTAATGCAACATTCAATGTCCGTGGACCACTGGGCCCAAACTGCATGGGCGAGGCCCACACACGATACCTGAGCAAAATGGAGAGAGCACTGCTGGGGCATCAGATAGAAATACAACAGGCATCTCAGGGGGAAGGGAAGGGGGGGCACCTCAGCCGGATGAGTGCAGCACGCCAGATCCACGAGGGGGCTCCATGCCCATTGATGTATCCTGGGGAGTGCAAAGCTACGTCTCTCAAGTCTCTACAGTGGGTGGGTTGCCCACTGTTCAACCCTGGGGAGTGCAAAGCCACAGTCTCTCAAGTCTCTACAGTGGGTGGGTCACCCACTGTACCTTCCTGGGGAGTGCAAATCCACAGTCTCTCAGGTCTCTACAGTGGGTGGGTTGCCCACTGTTCAATCCTGGGGAGTGCAAAGCCACAGTCTCTCAAGTCTCTACAGTGGGTGGGTTGCCCACTGTTCAATCCTGGGGAGTGCAAAGCCACAGTCTCTCAAGTCTCTACAGTGCGTGGGTCGCCCACTGTACCATCCTGGGGAGTGCAAAGCCACAGTCTCTCAAGTCTCTACAGTGGGTGGGTTGCCCACTGTTCAATCCTGGGGAGTGCAAAGCCACAGTCTCTCAAGTCTCTACAGTGGGTGGGTTGCCCACTGTTCAATCCTGGGGAGTGCAAAGCCACAGTCTCTCAAGTCTCTGCAGTGGGTGGGTTGCCCACTGTACCATCCTGGGGAGTGCAAAGCCACAGTCTCTCAAGTCGATAACAGTCTCCACTGGTTCTGGAGGGGGACTGGTGCCCATAGTGCTTCATCCTGTTAAGGACAGATGGAGTGGATGCTGTTCTCCACTGGTTCTGGAGGGGGGCTGGTGCCCAGAGTGCTTCATCCTGTTAAGGACAGACGGAGTGGATGCTGTTCTCCACTGGTTCTGGAGGGGGATTGGTGCCCAGAGTGCATCACTCTCCCCGTGACGGTCCCAGTTCCGTCACTGCCCCTGCCGCACATGGGCTAGAGGTGCTTGAGTTGGCGGTGCTTGCCCTGTTCAGCGGTGCTTGCCATGGCGGTCTTTGCCCTGTTCAGCGGTGCTTGCCATGGCAGTCTTTGCCCTGTTCAGCGGTGCTTGCCCTGTTCAGCGGTGCTTGACTTTGCTGTCTATGACCTGTTCAGCGGTGTTTGCCATGGCGGTCCTTCATTGGCCAGCGGGGCTGTGGCTGCCGGGGCCCTCCTGGGCACTGACTCTGGCGGTGGCCTCCTGGCCAGTGATGATGGGGCTGCCCTCCTGGGCACTGACTCTGGCGGTGGCCTCCTGGCCAGTGACGATGGGGCTGCCCTCAGGGGAACTGACTCTGGCGGTGGCCTCCTGGCCAGTGACGATGGGGCTGGCGGTGGCCTCCTGGGCAGCGGGGATGATGGCGGTCTTCTCCGCCGTGCTGCTCTTCCCAGACTTTGGCGATTTCTTCTGCCCCTTCCCCACCTTGGGAGGAGTCACAGCTGAGTGGACACTCCCCCCGGGACCTTTGTGATCGGCTTTGCCGGCTGGAGTCTTCCCCCTCTCCCGTCAGGCACTGTCCAACTTCTGGTGCTTCACAGGGGGGGGACTGGCTGTGCTGTGGCTCCGTGTCACACTGGCTGCCCTGGTGCCCGGTGCACTCCACATACCTCTAACAGGCACCACTGGTACCAGCGATATTTTGGCTGAGGTGCTAGTACGGGACCTATGAATTGGAGGGAGGGGGTGGTGGGAAAGAGGTCAAGGTTGCTCAGGAAAAGTTTCTTACAAACACTGGGACGGGTAGCTGGAGGGGGGCTGGGAGTGGAGGAAGAGGAGGTGGTTGTAGGAGGTGTAACGTTTGTTGATTTGGGTGCAGGTGCATGCGCTGGAGGCTGTCGTGAGGTGGATGGCTGTTGGGTGGGTGTGTGCCCGCGTTTGTGTACTTTGGGAGGGGGCGACACAGACACACTGGGAGAGGACACAGGGGACGTGTAAATGGTAGTGGGGGTGGTGAGTGCAGGTGAGCGGGGTGTGGTGGTGGGTGTGCTGGTGCGGGACCTAGTGGATGTAGTGGTAGTGCATGCAGGTGAGAGTGTAGACGACACTCGGAGGGAGGAGGGAGACGACGAGGAGGGGGACACAGTGGAGGCAGTGGATGTTGCTGTGTCTGTATGTGTGTGATGCTTGCGTGAGTGCCTGTGGGATGTGTGGTGCTTATGTTTGCCTGAGCTTCCCTTGTGTGTTGAGGTGTGTGCAGGCTGGTCTGATGGTGTGCTTGGGATAGGCTGTGGTACAGGGGATTGGGTCTAGGTGGAGGAATTTGGAGGGGGGAGGCTAGAGACAGGGACAATGGCTGCCATCAGTGCTGAGGCCAGCGATTGCAGGGTTCGATGAAGGGCAGCCTGACTAGAATGAATGCCCTCCAGGAATGCATTTGTGTGTTGCAATTCCCTTTCTACACCCTGGATGGCATTCAAATGGTAGACTGCCCAACAGTGAGTGACCTGAGGAGGTCAATGGCCTCCTCACTGAGGGCAGCAGAGGTTACAGGGGCAGGGGCTGAGGTGCCTGGGGCGAAGGTGATGCCCACCCTCCTGGGTGAGCGGGCACGGGGCGAAGGCTGAGGGGCTGCTGGGAGGGCGGTGCTGGTAGGGGGGGTGGCGGCTGTACCTGTAGAAGTGGGGGGCACAGATTTTGCAGCCACCACAAGGGAGCTCCCATCGGAGGATGAGTCCGTGTCGCTGGTTGCTGATCCTGTGACCGCCGTGAAGCTCCCCTCGCCCTCCGTCCCACTGGTGTATTCAGAGTCCGTGGTGTGGCCCTCCATGGCCATGTGGGATGCAGCTCCCTCGTGCTCCGGTGCCACTGTACCTCCGCCTGATGATGCTGATGCACACAAGAACAGAGAGAGCACAAAAAGGGGGGGGGTGGCGACAGAAGAAAGACAGGTTGAGTGCATGGCTTACGGCTACCGTTGGCGGACATTACAGACACAGCAGCCCCCTGCACTACGCCGTGCTGTTGGGCTCTACTGATGCAGTTCCTGAGATATGGCCTACATGGCTATGGTGGACATCAGCACACATAGATGACAAAGGGGCATTTATACCTGTTCTTGGCACTCTACAGAGGTGGGGTGGAGTGCCACATGGCCTGCATTACGGAGGGGCCTAGCCTACGGAACTCGCCCTGGCCTAGGGAAACCCACAGCCCTCCTCCCCCACCCAGACACCTTCACTGCGCGCAAAGTCCGCTGAATGAGAGTGTACTCACCCCCTTGTGTCTGCTGTGATGCCCTCAAGCGCCCATCCAACTCAGGGTAGGCCACCGCCAGGATCCTGATCATTAGGGGGGTCATGGTGCGACGGGCACCCCTCCCACGTTGGGAGGCCATCCCCAGCTGAGCCTCCGCCGTCTTCTTGCTCCAGCGGCGAATGTCCTCCCATCTTTTACGGCAGTGGATGCTCCATCTCTGGTGGACCCCCAGGGTCCGGAGATCATTGGCGATGGCATGCCAAATATCCTTCTTCTGGTGGGCGCTGACCTACATGACATGTACAGGGGAAAAAGAGAAGTCATTACCAACTGCACCGTCAAAGTGAGTGGCCCACATCCCTACCCTTGCCATGTGGCACATGCATTCACAGTCCTTCATGCTCGCAGAACTCTGCCCCCTTCCTTCTTACAACCAGCCCTCTCCACTCAGGCATAGCCCATACAACTTGCTCCCTGTGTACTCACCTGTTGGTCTGGAGGACCGTAGAGTAGCGTGTACTGGGGGAGGACCCCGTCCACGAGCTTCTCCAACTCCTGTGCAGTAAAGGCAGGGGCCCTTTCCCCAGACGCACGAGCCATTGTCTCTTCCAGACCGAGGTCACAGCAGCACTTGCAGTGTAGGTCCTGTCCTGTCGAAGATCAGGTATCGAGTGATTCAACATATAGAAAATGGCGGTGACGTCCACGGCGGTGTGTATCATCACCGCCGGCGCACTTCGTCATTGGCTCCTGGGACCCATAGGGTCCAATGTTAACCAATGCAGCATTGCGCAGCGGTCTTCGACCGCCTACCACGACGGTGTACAACGCCAGCGCAGTTACCTCACATCCCATTGTCCCAGTTTAGAGGTCAGGCAGCCGCCATTTCAGGGGCCCACATGGCTTCATTTTCAACTGCGTCACACATACCTAGGCCTGGACTCAACACACATACAGACAACTTTTTGGATTATGTTTCGTGTTCTGTGTAGACTGTGGGTACATGCATGAGTTGCTTGACTCTGTGGTCGCTGTTGTCCTTCCTAGGCACCGTCAGCTGGGACATGTGAGGAGATGGCAGAATCCTCCGGTGTACCGACTGCTGGTGGACCCGTTGACAATGGAGGAGCGACATTTAATCATCACCTACAGGTTTGACAGTGCCACAATCCAGGAACTGTGTACCCAGTTGGAGCCTGACCTGATGTCAGCTATCCGCCATCCCACAGGGATCCCCCCTCAAGTGCAGGTGCTATCAGTGCTACATTTCCTTGCAAGTAGGTCTTTTCAAACAACAGTGGCCATGGCATCAGGGATGTCCCAGCCTATGTTTTCCAACTTGTTGTCCAGAGTGTTGTCTGCCCTGCTGAAACACATGAGGAGCTACATCGTTTTCCCTCAGGTGGAGGATTTGGCTACTGTTAAAGGTGACTTCTATGCCCTTGGACATATCCCCAACATCATAGGCGCCATTGATGGGACCCATGTGGCTTTGTTCCCCCCCCACAGGAGTGAACAGGTGTACAGGAACTGGAAGAGTTATCATTCGATGAATGTACAGATGGTATGTTTGGCAGACCAGTACATCTCCCAGGTAAATGCTATGTTCCCTGGCTCAGTCCATGACGCCTACATCCTGCGGGATAGCAGCATCCCTTATTTGATGGGTCAACTCCAGAGGCACCGTGTGTGTCTATTAGGGGACTCTGGTTACCCCAACCTATCATGGCTACTGACCCCAGTGAGGAATCCCAGGACCAGGGCAGAGGAACGCTACAATGAGGCCCATGGGCAGACTAGGAGGGTGATCGAACGGACCTTCGGCCTCCTGAAGGCCAGGTTCAGGTGCCTCCATATGACAGGTGGTTCCCTATTCTACTCACCAAGGAAGGTGTGCCAGATCATCATCGCCTGCTGTATGCTTCACAATCTGGCTTTGCGACGCCAGGTGCCTTTTCTGCAGGAGGATGGTCCAGATGACGGTGTTGTGGCAGCTGTGGAGCCTGTGGACAGTGATGAGGAGGAAGCAGAGGAAGAAGACATTGACAACAGGGACTCAGTCATCCAGCAATATTTCCAGTGACACACAAGTGAGAACACATTCTTGCCTACTACTAGTACTTTCACACTTCTACCTCTATCCTGTCTGTCAATTTCAAGCAGTATTTGGTAACTGAGTTGTACATTTCCATTACGGTTTCACAGTTGTGGTTACCAACGTGTGTCATCTGCTTACATTCTTCATGGACTTGTGATGTGTGACATAGGTATGTTGACATTATATTTGAGAACGGATTTTGTCACTGTCATTGCTAATACACATTTTCAAAATCACAGACTGACTCCAGATTGTTTTGTGCTTCAAGGGTGTTTATTGAAGTGCTAAATATTGGAGGGGGTGGTAAAATGGTGAGGGGTGATGGTGGAGGAATGTCCATGGCAGAGTCCAGTCTATTAGTCTCACAGGTGCACTGCCCATATGGGCATAGGAAGTGGAGCTGGGGCAGTTCCAATATGGACAGGGTGACAAAGTGGGACAGTGGGATGACAATCAGGGTGGTCTCATTTCTTGGCGGGGGTCTTGCCATCGTGCTCTGTCCTGTTCCTGGATCTCAGGGACCGCTTGCGGGGTGGTTCTCCGTCTGCAGGGGGTGGGGTGCTGGTGTGGTGGTCTTGTGGCGGTGCCTCCTATCCACTAGCGCCGGCAGAGGTGGTGGGCAGTTCATCGTCCATGCTAGTGTCAGGGGCCCCTTGGAGTGCCACGGTGTCCCTCCTGGTGTTCAGTATCTCCTTCAGCACCCCTACAATGGTGCCCAGGGCAGAGCTGATGGTTCTGAGTTCCTCCCTGAACCCCAAATACTGTTCCTCCTGCATGCGCTGGGTCTCCTGAAACTTGGCCAGGACCGTAGCCATCGTCTCCTGGGAGTGGTGGTATGCTCCCATGATGGAGGAGAGGGCCTCGTGGAGAGTGGGTTCCCTTGGCCTGTCTGCCCCCTGTCGCACAGCAGCCCTCCCAGTTCCCCTGTGTTCCTGTGCCTCCGTCCCCTGGACCGTGTGCCCACTACCACTGCCCCAGGTCCCTGTTGTTGTTGGGGTAGTGGGTTATCCTGGGTTCCCTGTAGTGGTGGACACACAGCTGATCGGCGTGTCCTGGGGACGGAGGTATGGCCCGCTGGGTGGGTGCTGTGCTGGTGTTACCAGAGGGTGGAAGGTCTGTGGTGCGCTGTGCCTGTGCGAGGGGAACCGACTGTTTCGAGGCCCACGATGGTCCGGGCTGGTCATCTGGATCCAGTTGGCCAGAGCTTCTGTCATCACTGTGGGCCTCTTCTGTGGGTGGGGTGGAGATGTCTGGACCCTCCTGTCTGGTGACGTTGGGTAGTGGTCCTGCAGGGGTGTAAAAGCATGATTATTGCATGTGTGTGTGTCATGGTGTGCAATGGGTGGGTGAGCGTGTACCCCGGTGCTAGCATTCCTGTGTGGGGGCTTGTGTGATGATGGTTGGGGGGGGTGTTATGGATATGTGCAGTGGGCATGCTTTAGTGAGGGGTGTCCATGCTTTGTTGTGTCATGCAGGGCTTGGTGTTGGGATGGGTGGTTTGTGTTATTAGTACATTAGTGAGGAGTTGGAGTGATAGGGGGTGAGGGTGGGGGTCTGTGATAGCATGCAGGTAGGGTGGGGGATATGATAGTTAAGAGTTGACTTACCAGAGACCATTCCTCCACCGACTCCTCCGAGGCCCTCAGGATGCATAATGGTTAAGACCTGCTCCTCCCATGTTGTTAGTTGTGGGGGAGGAGGTGGGGGTCCACCGCCAGTCCGCTGTACCGCGATGTTGTGTCTTGAGACCATGGAACGCACCTTCCCCCGTAGGTCGTTCCACCTCTTCCTGATGTCCTCCCGATTTCTTGGGTGTTGTCCCACTGCGTTGACCCTGTCCACTATTCTTCACCATAGCTCCATCTTCCTAGCTATGGAGGTGTGCTGCACCTGTGATCCAAATAGCTGTGGCTCTACCTGGACGATTTCCTCCACCATGACCCTGAGCTCCTCCTCAGAGAACCTGGGGTGTCTTTGCCGTGCCATGGGGTGGTGTAGGTGATGTGTGGGGTGGTGTATGTGTTGATGAGTGTGGTGATGTGTAGTGGTGTGTGATGTTTTGTGCGTGGATGTTGTGTGGGTGATGGTGTTGTGTGCCTCTGTGTGGTGGGGTTGTCTATGCTGTGCAGTCTCTCTGGCCTTCGTCAACATTTTTGGTCGTAGGGGTTTGTGGGTGATGTGGGTGTGTGTTTTATATAGTGTTGGGTGTGTGGGATGGTTGTTTGTATGTGTATCAGGTGTGTGTATTTCGAACTGTCCAATGTGGCTGTGTTTTGGAGATGTGTGTGTATGTTGAGCGCGGCGGTGTGTACTGCCAATGGAATACCATGGTTGAAAGACCGCCGCGTGGATTCGTGGGTCATGATAGCATGGGCGTGTTTCTGTTGGCGTGACGGTGGAGGATTTGTTTTCGCCAGTTTATCACTGACCTTTGGTTTGGCGGACTTGTGTGGGTGTCTGAATTTCGGTGGATTCCGAGATGTGGGTCATAATAGCTGTGGCGGATTTCCGCGGCCGCGGCGGTGTATTGGCAGTCTACTGCACCGCGGTAAGCGGCTTTTACTGCCAATGTTGTAATGAGGGCCTATATCTCGACACAGTAAACAAATCCAGGGCTGTTGAAAATTCCGCAAATAAAGGGAAAAACTTGTATTTCGTGCTGTATGTTAGTGAGAAATGCATCCCGCATACGTTTTCGACACAGGCACATGTTGCTTTAAAAAAAAGCGCAAAGTTTTGCCACTCGCATTCTTACCCTACTCGTGCTCATAAATTGTGCCACAATCGCTTCGAGATTACATCATGTGGCATAATGGAATGAAAGTCGCTTAACAGACATAACACAAAATTACGCCAGCCTAACAAGTTTAATCCACAGGTAAATACGATATTGTTCAACTCCGCCTTTAAACGGACGGGAGTTCTTTGTACAAAGGATGCCAATATTTAGTTAGCAGGAGGTTCCGAAGGATTCGACAGTTAACAGAGCCTATCTTTCAGATTGCCTGACTTTGGTCACGAACTGGCGACTTTTTAAGCGCTGTTTGCCTTTAAACTCCATTTAAAAGCACAATGAAACAGCCACGCTCATGTGTAGATATCACATGAACAAACTGCCGCTATTGAATGAAAACGCAGGTTCCCAAAGGAAAACAGAGAAAAAGTAGTTGACAAACCTGACGGGAAACAGCGAGCCTTGCATGTTTTCTGCACTTGGTCGCTGCGCTCGAGGAGGGCTATCCACCGGAAAAGGCATGTGTGCCTTCCACTAATGAAATCAAGCAGATTCTAACAGGCAAGCGCACAAACCAATGAAAGACACTGATGTCACGTGGACGGGGCTCCGAGCCCTTTTTAATTCCTAAAGCATCCCACTTAGCTAAATGCATGCGCAAGCGCATGCGACGCAGGCTCGACCCTAAAAAGGACTAAGTGAAATAGAGACAAGAGGGAGGAAGTGGAGAAGAAAGGGCAAGAAGAAAGTGGATATGAATTAGGTGGAGAATTGCAGCTTTTAAAGCTCTCCACAAACCCATTTTCAGGGACTCAAGCACTATACAGGTCATGCAGTGTGGCCCCTGGTGTTTCCTACTGAAAAAAAGTGGCAGGACATATTTTAATTCTCGGACAAGCAATGATAAAATGCATACTAAATCATTGGTGAACACTTTCAACAGGGGTATTATGCCAGATCTTAAAACATTAGCTGAAGAGAGCCTTGCATTTGCAGTAGTTTCACTGTGCAAAGGCTAGTTAAGTGCAAGAACTCAATCTGCATAATCTCCTTTGCATTTTGCTACAAAAAGCTTGCAACTGAATTTTACATAATTGGGAGAAATAAGAGTACCAATCATGGAATGGTTATCAATTGCTAGACCTAGAATATAAAATTTGAAACGCTTACTTCTCTAGAAAAAATGGATGGCAGATGTTTTGCAAGAACGTAACATGAATAAGGTTCACCACACTGACATTTCATGGCTAAATTCCCATTCCCATGCTTTTTCCTTTTCCAATTTCAGTTTGGCTTGCTTTTGTTTCTGCTCCAGCTTTGCAAGCTCTAGCTTCAGCTTTTCCTCCTCCTTCCTGCCTGTCAGCTCCTCTAGAGACAGGTTCCCTGATGAGATACTGCTCCCTGCTCTGGGACACACTACTGCTTCCAGCGAGTTGTTGGCCCCCTCCACAGACATTCCCAGATCCACACTGGAACCTAAGATCATCTGATCCTCTCCTCTGGAAGTTTCATCTCCTACTCCTCTGGGACCTCCATCCCTGCATTCTGGGCCTCTCCTCAGCCTCTCAGAGCTTTCTGCTGCTCCACCTTCCGAGTGGAGCCTTTCATGGACACATGAAAATCTTTGCAAAAATCTTTGAGCCACAGTATAGGATTCTTACTCGCACAGCTCAAAATCAATGACTTCAGATGCAGGTGCAGATGTGGCCTCTCCAGAGATCGACATTGCTTAGCAAATAAAAATCAAAAGGACAATCAAGGAGAATTGAAAAAGGGTCAAATTGGTCCCAGTATCGAGTTGTAGTGAATCATGAGCTACTATATGGTATTGCATAAACACAAGTCTTATCCCACCCATGCCACCAATGTTAGAAATGGGGTCTCTAGTTGGCAGGGATATGCATACAGTCCAAGTAGGGACCTGCTTTCTAGTCAGGGTAAATCAGATACACACTAAAAGATAACCTGAGCTCACCTTCTGCTAGCTTGGCACAGAGCAGTCAGCCTTATCCAAAGAGGCAATGCATAAAGTATTTGTGCAACACCCACACACATTAACACAATAAAAACAGCACAAAAAGACTCCACACAGGTGTAGAAAAATAGACAATAATTGTATAAATAAATCAAGACCAAAACCAGAAAAATCCAAGTTGTAGAAGTTGAGTTATGGATTTTAATAGAAGTGTAAAGATAGTGTTTAGAAACAAATAGCACTTTAGGGGTTATTTCAGTTGTGCTGGAACAGGGCAAAGTCAAGAATTCACACCTCTCACAATGGAGCGCAGGCTGGCAACCAGACCCTCGAAGGCTCCGCTGAGCAAAGTACCATAATCCCGGTCGCAGCCACAAGATGTGTCGATTTTCCTCACACAGTGCTGGCAATGCGTCAGTTCTGAAGGCAAAGTGCTGCTGGTGCAATGCGTCAGCTCTGAAGACAATGAGTTGGGTTTCTCCATGTGGTAAAGGGATGTGTCTATCTTCCTTCAGGAGTGGTGGTGGTCAATGCATTTGTTCTGAAGCCGATGCACTAGGTTTCTCCACCAAGTGAAAGGATGAGCTGATTTTCCTTCAGCAGTGGCAGCAATATGGTGGATCTGATGCAGCAACAATACAATAGTGAAGCACTGGTCCTATATGCAATGTGCTGGTTCTACTCCCACAATAGTGTCTGTGTAAGGTCTACCACTCACAGTAGGCTATGCGTCGATTCCAGCTGGAGCAAGTATCTGGATCCTCTTCCAGTGAACCAGGCACAGGATTAGGGGTGAGACATTCACATCCCTGATTCTCAAGCCACAGGAGGTAAGGCAACAAGCCCTTGAAGATCACTCTGGGGTGAAAGGGAGAATCCAGCTCTCCCTCAGCAAGGTCAGTGAGCAGCAGGCAGCAGGGCAGCACAGCAGAAAAGCAATCGTTCCCAGCCAGCAGTCCAGCAGAGTGAAAGTCCTTGATGCAGCACAGCAGTTCTTCTGACAGATTCTAGCTGTTTGTCCAGAAGTGTCTGATTTTGTGGGGTCAGAGACCCAAATGTGCCTTTGAAGTGTGGTGTGACTTCAAAGAAGGGGCTTTGAAGTGCACAAGTATCCTTTCTCCCTCAGCTCTGGCTCTGGACTATTAGTAGGGGGTAATCAGCCCTTTGTGTTGGGACAGGCACTGCGTATTCAGGTATAAGTGTCCACCCCTCCTTCCCAGGAAGAGCCATCAGAACACAGATGAATGCTCAGACACACCTACCCTTCCTGTGTTTGTGGCTGTCTAGAGGGAATGCCCAAAATGTAGCTGTGACCCACCCCACATGTGTGTTGGAGACAAGCTGCAGGCACATAGAGCTGTAAGAGCAGAGAAATATCCACTTTCTAAAAAGTGGCATTCTAAAATAGTAATTTTAAATCTGGTTCTACCAGTAAAGAGGGTTTATCAATACAATTCCAAAGATATGAAACATGTTCAGCTACTGCTTTCTAATCAGGAATCACAGCTTAAAAGTGAGTTAAGAAATTCCCAATGTTAACTTATGAGAGGAGTAGGCCTCACAGTAGTGAAAAATGAATTTAGGTGTTTTTCACTACCAGGACATGCAAAACGTGAAAGCATATGTCCTACCTTTTACTGACCCAGCACTATGCCCTATGGGCTACATAGGGCCTACCTTAGGGATGACATGTGTAATAAAAAGGGGATTTTAGGCTTGGCAAAGGGCCTTAAATCCCAAGTCGAAGTGGCAATGAAACTGAACACACAGGCTCTGCAGTAACCTGCCTGAAAAATGTTAAAAGGGCTACTTTGCGGGTGGCACAATCAGTGCTGCAGGTCTCCTGCTAGCATTTAATTTACAGGCCCTCGATATATGGTATACCATTTTACAAGGGACTTCCAATTAACTTAAATATGTCAGTTGTGTATATACCAATGTTACAATGTTTAGGGGCGAAGTACATGGACTTTAGCACTGTTCAGCAGTAGTAAAGTGCTCAAAGTCCTATGGCGAACAAAAACGAGGTCAGAAAAAGAGGAGGAGGAGGCAAAAAGTTTGGGGTGACCTTCAGAGAGGGCCATTTTCCAACAATTGTGCTTCCTTTGCCACCTGTGTAAAAGTTCTGCTTGCAGAAAAAGAATTGTAAGGGACGGAAGCCACTGTGGGGTGCTACAATCTACGTCATTAGGTGCTACACTGGTATTGGTTGGTTGGTGTGAGTGCCACAGTGGTATTGCTTGTTGTGTCAATGAGTGCCACACTGTGAAAGGCTCACATAGATGGTGCTGCGCTTAAACTGGACAGTTGTACTGATACGTATTACATTGCGAGTGGCTGAGAATTGCCATCTGTTTAAAATGGGAATAGGTTATCCCTGACTGTTGAGAAATCACTGCAAAAATGAAGTGTTTTAGAGTTCTAAGTGATTCTGTGAGAGGTGATGTAAGAGTTCCTGACCAAAAGGGCAAGAAAGCTCCTCTGGAAGGCAAAAGAGGTCAATACATGACCATCAACGTTGAACTCCATACTTGTATTTCGTTTACCCAATAGAAAAAGACCACCGAGAAAGAAGGGACTTTAAAGTTTCCCCAATACGGCACCCTATTCTGAATACAATCGAAAATTTGTGACAATTGTCACATGATATGACCCCCCCACCCCCACCTAGGCAAGCACCGGATGAGGCTCTGCTTGAAAGTGGGCTGCACATGCACATACCAAGAACAAGGAGAAGTCTCAGAGTAAAGTTAAAAGGACTGTCTGTAGTAGAATGGATGCTAAGTGGGATGTTGAGCAGCAGGTGTGGAGCACAGACATGATTGAGGGAGCTAAATAATACCCAGTACTGACAAATGAAAAACCCAAGAAAAGAAAAACAGAGAGAGAGAAAGATACTGACGCTCAGAGTAGCACTAGTACTGACAATTACTCTAACAATGGTTTTCTGACTGTCCTCCTAGACATTGCCCTATAATGTGGTCCAACCGCTTGGTGGTAGTACTTCAAATGGTGGCAACAGTGCTTCTGCTCCTGTTGACTCCACTTCAGCTCAGGCAGGCGGACCAACCCAAACAGCCCCTGTTGCAGCCTCCCAAATGCAGATTACTCCCATTGCGACCATATCCATCACCACAGCCCCGGTTATACCAGCCCCAGGGACGAACACCCCTATCATAACAACTCAAATGATAACTGTTCAACAAATATGTTAGCCCCACTTCCTATAATTTCAGGTGCTGCTGCTTGAATACTCATTACTTCGACCCTAACCATGTCTCAGAACCCACAAGTAGTTGGAATCCTAATCCATTTTCAAGAGCTATAGCTTCAGAACCAAATTTGGTTTTCACACTGTCAATTGCTCAGGGCGCTAATGGATTTTTTGATTTGGGAGCACAGTCCTGAAGGGAAGAGGTGTTCCGAAAAGTGTTCTAGAGTCCCAGAAGAGACAGATGATAGTCCATTAACTTCATTAGACCCAAGACTCTTGGACGTTCTCAGGTTGGCTTTAGAAATGGACCAACTTTTAAGGGACAGTTGGATGTGAAATATACAGATAGGTATCAGGAAAACAAAAACCTATTCTCGAGTAAAGAAATCGCTTGTCTTGCTGTAAAGACATTTTACAAACTAGCAGAATTGGCAGCTGAGAACAACATTCAAATTTCTGAGAGCCCTGCTTTACAAAGAAGTTTTAGAGCCCGAGTAAACGATGAAATAATTCTGAATATGAGAACTTCTGGGATGAAAATACACATTATGGAGCTGGTTGTTACCATACAGAAATTGAGTAATTTGGATAAATTGGGAGATAGATGAATTGCGAAAGAACAGAAAAGAAATAAAAGGCAAGATACTGGGAGCTACTAAAATAGTAATCTCATCTGACTATGGTAGCACAAAGGCCTTCCCCTTGTGCATGGTGCACGAAGGAGGATATGTGCATGTGCCATGGAGTGCAGGTGATCTTGCTCTATTTACAAATCAATTCCCAAAGTTGTCGGAAATCCCCAACTTGTGGTACGCTCATGTTGCTAGGTTTGTGAAGATTTCAAAAGACTTGTGGGAGTATTTGAATACCTTTGTCAACACTGTGGTTCCTAGTGACTGAATGTAAAGTTTCAGTACAGGGGTCAATGCTATGCCCCCTAGAGTGGCTCAGACTAATGCACCTTCCCCTGAGGTGATGCAAAAGTATGAACGGGTGATTAGTTCCCTAAAAGGATAAGCCCCATAGAAAGAGATTGATTAGCTGAAGATGAGTTGACCGACACAGGAAGTTAAAGAATCAGTACATGCTTACTATGAGCAGTTCTTGCAGGTGTTTAGACAACATAGCAGTATTGACAACCCTGAAAGGGGAGATATGAGCAATTTTGTGTTGCAGTTAGTTCTTGGGTTGCACTCGGAGATTAGTTTGGACTTTAAGCAGAACATGGTTTGTTGGCAAATTAAACCTTTGGATGAGATACTTCACTATGCAAAGTATTGCAGCAATGCACAGGAGATGAAACAGAAGAGGCTTGAGGAGAAATTTGTGCTGGGACAGACTAAGAAGGGATATCTAAATGGCCCCTATGCAGGAAATGCTGTTGGTGGTGGAATGCAGGGAGCTGGATTTCAGGCAGAGGATAGATAGTGCAGGGTGGAAATGGTGTTCCACAAGGTAGAGGTTGTGGTGTTCTTCTTGATCCAAATACTGGAATAGATATGGCGACATTTAAATTGTCTAATCCATGTCATTTTTATAATAAGTAAGGCTACTGGAAGAGGGACTGCTAACCAAATCTGAATATAATGTCTGGTGATGGTCAAATGCATAATGTTAATCCTATGCAGATGAAAATTGTACTGATACAGAGACCTCATAATCCTATGTCACAAGTCTCAATGATGCAAGTTCCGGTATCCCGATGGCCCCGCAGAATGTTGGAAACCCAAGGTTCAAGGCAAGCCAGAAACCAAGAGCTAATTCAAACCCTTTTCCGAACCAAGCCAGTTTCCACCAGTTCCCAGTCTTCGATACATACGGAAACTATAAGTCTGATCAATCACAATGACGATGCCTAAGAGGTGCACAAAGATTTCATACTTAGAGCAGCCTATGAGGTAGACCAAAGTGGTCCTTTTGTGGAAAGTAAGGTGAAGGGCCAACAACTGTCCTTTTTGATCAAAACTGGCTCTATCTGTTCCACTGAGAGAAGTCAGGATGTTTCTGGAAATGGTGGGCCACAGTCTTCAGTGTATACCCAACTTTCCCTACTGGCGATTCCTCTACAGAGGTTAACACACAAGAATGTGTTTGATGCGGTGCCATGAGACAACAAAGGCATGTAAGCCTCCTTAGAGTTGAGAGAATGTCTTTGCTGAACCTTGGCCCTAGGAATGCCAGATTGCAGTAAAGAGCTTATACTGTTTTGCAGTGAGAGTGAGGGCTGCACTCTCTCAGTGCTTACTCAAACTCAAGGTAAGTCTTGAAGGCCAATAAATTACTATTTATCCACACGTATCCCTGTCCCTGCAGGACCACCAACATGTTTCAAAGCCAATGGTGGCAGTGGGTGTCAGCCCTGAGCAGCATGAGAGTATAGTAATGGGCTATCCTCTTACAGTGATGGTCCCACACTCAGTAGAAGTGCTTCTCAAAGTATGAACAGCTCATACTTGCAGCACAAAATATTACATTAAAGCGTTGCTCAAACCTAAATCCTGCCACAACATTTCCATTGCCTGAGGTTGGAACTGATGAGGGGGGAGGTTCAGAATGACTGTCTTGATGTCACTGAACTGTGCACCAAGCTAACTATGTACTGCTTGAGTAAACTGCTCATGCTTGAGAGATGGTGGGAAAATGTGAAAGCTGCTCATGCTGTCTGAACCGCCAAGAGTGTAGTGGAAGGCTCATGGTTTTGAGGTGCAACTTCTGCCCTTGTAGCTGAATTGGTTGCTTTTACTAGAGCTAGCTGTGACTCAGACCAATTGAAAGTTACCACTTTCACAGATAATGAATATGGCTTTGGTGTTGTTCACAACTTTGGAAAGTTGTAGTGACAAACAGGGTTTATGACATCTTCCGGGTCTTCCAGCTGCAACAGGAATTATTTAATGAAATTGCTAGAGGCATTACAGATGGCTCGAGAAATTGTGATTGTTAAATGCTCCTCACACAGTAATAGCAATGACTATGTTACAGGGGGCAATTGTTATGCCGACTAAGTTGTCCAGTATTGTGCTCATGGGTCCTGTGTATTTATCGGGAAATATTAAAATGAACCTGAAAACAAAACCAATTGCAATATGTTGTTGAGTGCAGATACATGGGAAGAAGTCAACTGACTTCAGGGGGAAGATTCAGAGTTTGATAAAGTTAGTTTACAGCAGGTTGTGTGAAAAATGAGGATAAGATTTGAGCGTCAGCAAATGGAAGTCCTGTGTTGCCAGACAGCTTGTTGTCTGCCATGGTGCGACACTTCTGTGGTCCCACATACATATGTAGGGATGCCATGCTTAGGTTGTTCAGACAGAATTGCTTTAACTCCCCATTTCAGAGTGATGGCTGGGAACCTACATCATTGCTGTGTTGTATGCTAGCAATTGAATATAGGGAGAAGCACTCCAGTAACCATGAGTCACATAGGAAGACCAGGAGGTCCTTCAACAGAATGCAAATGAAGTTTATTGAAATGCCTGCATAAAGCAGGCTGTGAAATGCCCTGGTTGTAGTGTGCATTTTCTCCAGCTGGGTGGAAGCTTACCTGACTAGGAAGAATGGCAGTTTCACCATAGCAAAGTTAGTGCTGCGAGAGTTGATATCCCGATTTGGGTTCCCGGTTACTCTGGAGTCAGACTGAGAACTAATTTTAATAATGAGGTTCTGAGATCGCTTTGTGCAGCCCTGAAAGTGGGATAATGACTGCACTCTAGTTACCGACCTGAAGCTTTTGGCATTGTCGAGCAGGTGAATGGGATTCTGAAGTCCCAGCTGGTAAAAGTGGGTGTGTCTACCTCTCATCGTTTTTGTGAAGAAATATTGGTTTCACTGTTATTTAAATGTGTTGAGGCTCCTGTATAACAACTATTTGAGAACATTGAGATACAAAGAGCTTTGCTAAATCAAGTCTATACAAGTGTTTAAGTTTTAGTAACCTAATAGCCCCATAGTGGGCTTACCACTAAATTATATTGACTATTAAGAAATTCAGAAGCAATAAAAGAAATCACTTGGTTGTTTCATTAAAGGTAATTACTTTATTTTTTGTCTGACAGATATGATTTCATTTAAGAAAGGTAGATTTTTGTCATGAAATGTGCTCTTCTATCTTTAAGATCTCCTTATTGTTGTATCAGTGTTTTGTATTATTTGTTAACCAGTTTTCAATTGCTTGAGAACACTTTTTTAGGAAAACTCAAAGGTTTTATTTATCGCTATTGCAACTACGTTACAAATCACATGGGATTGTCATTTGTGAACTATGAGTTATATATCTCAATTATGTTATGAGTAAAACACTAATATGTGTAAGTGAGAATTTTCATGAAATATGGTTATCAAGCTGAGGATAGGACAATGAAGGATTGGGTCATTTATATTTAGCTTTGGTAATTTTTTTATGATTAACCTCAACAACATTGTTTCCTGAATGCCCATGTCGAGATTATGGTCACTTGATATAGTTAGGTGGGGATCATAATTGTGTAGGGAACTAGACAAGGGTTAAAACCTGAAAAGGAGGCAACACTAAAGAAACTGACAATTGAATTTCACTTATTGGATATCTTGGGGCACCAACATCCATCAGAAAAGGCATACTCATTTCACTCTCTTATGTATGACGTACCATAGGATAGACTTTTTCTTGGGCAAACAGGAAGATGTGCATTTGTTTGAGACCACAGCATTCTTGAATCATTTTTTATCAGATCATTCCTCACTGACATATACCATTAAAAAAGGACTACACAGACCAAATATTCCTATGTGATGGTTCAGAACAGAGGTGCTTGCGGATGCTGTCTTTCTCATCCACATACAGGACTTCACTGAGTGTTTCTTTTCAGACCAACCAGGAGTCGACAACCAGTAGAGTTACACATGGGAAGCTTAAGAGGTAACCCTTAGAGGGGAGTCTATGTTGCAAATACTCAGGTTGAAAGGACAATTAGAGAAGACTGATAAACAATCGGACAGCATTGACGGGCCTGGAGGCTAGGCCGTTTGCGAACCTGGCTGTGCACTACAACTGTTAGATACAAAAAGACAGATGGAAGACGCATGGCTAGCTCGATAAATATACCAACACATGACAAAGAAACAGATTATTCAGGGAGGAGGATAAACTATGCCGGTTATTTGCCTCCTTACTGAAATGCGAGAGACCCCCACATGCACATACTATCACTACAACAGAGAGACGAAAAGAAGTGACCGCACGGGCATGCATAAAAAATATCTGTAAACAATTCCATGAGGCCTACTACAGCAAACAATCAAGTAATAAGAGCATAAATGGGTGGGGCAAGACTTACAGCAGCACTGAGAGAGGCACTGGAGGCCCTGGTGGGACTGCAGGAACTGAAGGAAGCATTGGAGGGAATGTCAAGAGGGAAAACTCCAGGTTCGGACGGTAACCCCGAAGACCTATACCAGAAAATGTCAAAACCCCTTCTGAATAAAGTGTTGAAGGTTTTTGATAAAGCTAAGATTTTTGGTCGAATACCGCTTGCAGTAAGGAAGTGGTGATTGTCCTGGTGCCAAAAAGGGTCATAGACTAGACCCAGGTGTTGGCATGCCAACCGTTATCCCGCTCCCACAAAGCAAAGGCAGAAACAACACTCTTTTTCTTTGCAATTTCAATATGTACTGGGGGAGGGTCTGATGCAAACTGTGGCGAAAAAGGGATGAACAAGCACTGATATGGGAGTGGTGAGCACCACACTCATGCACACACACAGCAGGTGTAGGATGCACTGCAGCACAGGAACATCCATCTTATACACAGTACATGTAACCAGCATAGTATGATTCCCTCACACACACACATTTATGCCATGGATAGCAGTCATGCATGAGTTCATTGCCCTCGATCTCAAAGTGGGTAAACATATTGCAAGGCAGATGGACGAACAAGAGAATTTTACGAGGATATTACCTTAAGAAACAGTAAGTTGTGTTGGCACTGCACAATATGCATCTCACTGACAATGTCTCTTCCGGTTACTATGTCCGGTTCTAGAGGCAACACTTGGTGTTTTGTGTCCAGTTCTGGAGCCAACTTCAGGAGTAGAGTACTCTGTCCATATCTGGAATTAGTGAAGGTATTAGTGAGTGAACGGGTGAGGGCACCTGTGAGTGAGTGGATACATGGATAAATGTATGCATTCTCAGGTAAGTGGTCCGTTTGGTTTAATTATGTGAGGGTGGATCATGGCTGAATGGATGGAGATGGGTGAATGTATGAATGGTACATCAGTAGTCCGTGAATAGATAAATGTGCCATTTGACTCTCAGTCTTCATTTTTTCTATATTCTTAGTACCGGTGATCATCTTGAGATGCAAAAGAGTCATTTGGTTGTTTGGGGAGCTATGTGTTGCGTTCAGTCTCTGAGGGCCAGATGTAGCAATATCCAATTTTGCAACTTGCAAATTGCGAGTCTGACGACTCGCAATTTGCAAGTCGCAAAATTGGATGCAGAAAGGTGTCTCAGACACCTTCTGCGACTCGCTATGGGGTCGCAAAGACCCACCTCATCAATATTCATGAGGTGGGTCGCAGTTTGCGACCCCATAGCGAGTCCCTGCACTCACAGGGATGGTGGCCTGCTGTAGTCAGCAGACCTCCATGTCTGTGACTGCTTTTTCAATAAAGCAGTTTTTTTTTTCATTTTGCAGCCCGTTTTCCTTAAAGGAAAACGAGCTGCAAAATGAAAACTAAACCGAAACCATTTGGACCACTGCAACTCTGAAAAAATATTTGTCTCGGCATTCACAAAGGGTTTGCGAATGAGTTACCACCAGTGTGACACTGGCGGTAACTGCGTGTTGGTTTGCGACCACATTCGCGGTCACAAAGCAACTCTGAATCGCGATGCAAATAGGAAGGGAACACCCCTTCCTATTTGTGAGTTGCATTCACAAATTGCGAGTCGGTACCGACTCGCAATTTGTGAATGAACAGCGCGGTCGGCCGTTTGCATGGCACAAACTGCATTTTTCGCAGTTTGCGCCATGCAAACGGCTTCGTACATCTGGCCCTGAGTTCGGTGTACCAGGTGTCTACTGGATGAGGCCATGTCCTTTGTGCACCAGAGGTCAGTAGTGGCTCCAGCTAACCCATTTTCCCCCTTTGCCCCCACAATATATTTATGGCTGTGGTACTCACTAAGCTTTGCTTGGAGCCCAGAGTATGGCAGAACATGAGTGTGCACTGCTAAGCAACAGAAAAATAGATTTTCTGTCAGTCCGCTTTCATCATTGTCTTATACCCTGATAAGCAAACATTGTGAACCTGAGGCAGAGAAGAGGAAGCGCGGCAGGGCTGTAATAAAAAACATAATAAATAAAATCTGATTTCCTGGGGTAGTTTCAGCATGCATGGCTGGTCCTATCTTCCCAAGGAAGTGTAGAATTGAGGAATCACAAGAAATTTGCCTTCTGAAGGAGAGGGCGAGAAGGATGGCTGGTCCTTGGGTAGGCCTGCTGTCACATTCCCAATAGCATAATGCACTTGATATTTTCTACTCAGGAGCCCTCGACCTTCCCGGGATACATAAATAGGATCCACACATTCCTCCAGAGCAATGCAATGTCAGCGCTTGTTCAGAGGAAGATCAGAAGGGTACTGGAAGGCTATGTCTGGTCTGTGCCTCCTGCTTCTTCGTTGTGTCAATTGGATGTAAAAAAATAGCAAGGACTGGCAAAGCCAGTATGTTTGTCTTTTTTGTTGCCTGCAGATCGAGTGCGTGCATGGCGTACAAACATCAGACCAATTGCATTACAATGTGTGTTTGCAGTGCAGCACACACCAGCAGTAGAACAAGCCACACATATAGTAAAGGTGCAGCAGGAGCAGTGCTAACTTCCCTTACTCGTAGAGAACAGGTATTGCATGACCAGAAGAACTGCAAGCTTTCGGCAACCACATTCACATCGGCCCTTGCAGCGGTACTCATTCTAGTGAACGCTCTCCTCTGACACGCAGAATATACAGCATGTAATGTAGTGTAATGTCATGTCATGTAACATAATGTAATGTAAGGTGGATTTGTAGAGCATTGTTTGTCACCCGTGAGGGTACCCAGCATGTTGCACCAGTGCACAACCTCCCTACCTCCATCTTGGTTTACACTTTGATGGAACCCTCCTGCACCCTTTGGGATTTATTGTGAAAAAGTCTAACAGAAAGGGAAAGTTCCCGGAGATCCTTGGATAATAAGAAAATCCACTACAATCCTGTCTCTAAATCTGCAGGGTTTTGTAGTGGAAGAGAGTCCTCGTTTAAAAGTAGTGGGGGAGAACCTCTAAGACAGGAAGGGTAATTCACCACTACATAGATAATTCATCACTACTGTTATCCCTGATCCGACGTGTGTTCTCGCCTCAGTATGCCCCGGCAATCACTAGAGGAGGAATTTCTGTGTGACACTGTAGCCTAGGTTGCATTCCTCTAGATCCTGAGTGAAAAAGATGTTCTAGTGTGTGCTGCTACTGCACTCGCTCTCATCCTTCACCAAGGTTCGAACAGCTTTCCCCTTACCAGAGGTCAGAATGGACAGAAAGACAGGAAGGTAACTGAGAGATCAGTTGCCCTAACTCACCTGCCACTTGGATCCGCATGTCCTAACTACTCGCAAACTCCAGGGTAGCCCCTTTTCCAGGTCAGAAGAAAGGTAGATTGTATTTGCTCCCCTGCCCCAAGGACATGACCATCTTGAGCTAGCCCAAGTGAAGGGGGTGTGCCTCATTATTACATTCACACATCAGGAGTCACATGAGATAAGATGCTTGAATTTTGTTTTCCCTCTCTATCTTGCATGACATGGGACACCTTGAGCCGCTCTGACTTTTCATGGCAAGTGTATTTTGCATGTTAGGAGTTGTTTTGCCAAAAAAAGGGCGGTCCTGGCTGACGGCATCATACTTGGCATTTGGCACCTATGCAAATTCGCCAAAACTCAAGGCCTTATTTACAAGGCCCTAGCAGCACACTGCCACTGGAGCGTCATTCTTTTTTATGCTCCGGTGGTGCAGTGTGCCAGCCCATATTTACAAGACACACAAAGCCACCATGCCTGGCTTTTCATGACCTTGTAAATATGGCCCCCTTTCACCCATAACTCTGTGTGAAAGGGGTGTTCCATCAGTGTTGCTGTGGGTGTTTACACACAACACCCATGGAACATGACGGAATATGACACATTCCAAGATTTGCAAGACTAGGAATGCGTTAGATTCCTGCGCCACCTAAGGCATGGAGTTAAAGTGGCGCAACGAGGAGAAATAACATTATTTCTCTTCGTTTTTCCCTCTCTCCTCTTTCTATGTGTCCTGCATTGTGCAGCGCATATAGGAAGAGGAATATGCCATTAATGATTGATTGAAGGTGTCGCTTCCTGCACATAAACAATCACCCTGCAATGCAGGCACCCTTGCACCATGGTGCAAGAGTTCCTGCATTGGCGCTAGGCAGCAGTTTGTGCACCAGCGCTGAGGACAGTACAGGGATGCATCATATTTCTGTGCAACACATCCCTGCACTTTAAAAATGGCTCAGTGCTGCAAGCTGGCTTGCAACCCCACGCTGCGTCATTTCCTCATAAATGAGGCCCTCAATTCCTACAGTCCTTTGGGGGAATCACCACTGGGCATATAAGCCTTCTTTCACTGAACACTCCTGCAGGGACTACACACATAAATAGGCCCATATTTATATTTTTTTATGCTGAACTGTGCTAATGCAGTTTAGCATCAAAAAGTTCACTGCCGGCTAGCGCCATACCAATACACCGACCAGGCGTCATATTTATGGTATGACGCTAACCATCGGTAAGGTCCAGCTGGCGTCATAGAAAAGGACACTAGCCAGGTGCAGGAGGCGTAGGGGGAACAGGGGGTTTAGCGTCAGAGGATGACGCTAGTATGGGCAGAGACAAAAAAAAGCCTCTGCCCAGACTATCGTTTTTTGATGTTAAAAGACCATGGACATGACTCCTGTCTCAGTTAACATTGGGCACAATGCCATGTAGGGTGGCCCAAGTTAGGCCCCCCAATGGCACTTTGAAAAAAATTAAAAATACTTACCTGGACTTACCTGGGAAGGGTCACCCCATCCTTAGGTGTCATCCAGGTGTGGGTGCAGGTGGGTGGGGGTGTCCCTGGGGGCAGGGAAGGGCACCTGTGGGCTGTTTCCATGGTCTCTGACCATGGAAAAAGGCCCACAGGTCCCCTAACGCCTCCCCATATCCAGGTGTTAAATAATGGGGCTAAGCAGGCTTAGCGCCATTATTTAAGGCCCTCCTCCTCCTGTGCGTGATTTTTGCACGGGAGGATAAATAAGGCGCTATGGCCTTGGAGTCATTATTTTGCATGGGAACACCTACCTTGTATCTCATTGACGCAAGGTAGTTTTCTGCAGGCAAAAAATGACATTAACTCCAATATTTTGGTGCTAGACACGTCCAGCGCCAAAATATAAATATGGAAGTAAGTTTGCACCAGATTTGCGCAAAAAAAATGACGCGAATCCAGCGCAAACAGAGTATAAATATGCTTCATAGTGTCTCTTCGAGATCCTAAAGTGAGAAAAGACTGCTTTACATTTGCTATTGGGAAAGATCATCATGAACATTGGTCGTAAGGAATTACATATGGAGTTTAAGAAATAATTCAGTTACTAGGATTAAGTGCTGGAATTATACATAATTAAAGTTGCTCGTCGTTTTAAGACCACTTCGTTTATTTAAAGATGTTGATATATTTGCAGATTGAAATAAAGCTGCGGTGGCATTAAAAGTTAAGTCATTTTCATAAAGGTGTTATTTCTGAAATGTGCATTGATATTCCTAGGTCCCGAAACACCGAACATATTTCTCTCTTGGTACAGCCTCCCCTATCCTGGAAGTAACACAAAATAGTGAATGCTGTGAGTATTACATCACAGACTATGCGTGATGATTGCATGAAAAATAAGTTTAGGACAAATGTGAGGAAACCATTAGTACAAATCAACTTAATAAAAAAATTGAAAAAAAAAAAAAATAATAACCATATAAAAAACATGCTGAAGACTGTTACTAAAGATAATTAGGAGAAATCAGCTAAAAAAACAGCACCACAGATTTTATTAAACATAACTATGAAAACATCTAAAGTGAGATAATTTTTTATATAATCATTACAAAATTAGGGAAAGGTAGTTGCTTACTTAATATGACCGTGTCAAACCAGCATAAGACAAGGGGTGTATTTACAAGCCCCGCACATTCTGCAGCACACATTGAAAGAGGAAAATGGCTCTTTGGATTGTTTTTGCACAAAAAGAACCCTGCTAACAACGCAGACACCATTGCACTAGGCAGCAATTTTTTTGTCAGCGCAGAAGGAAAGGACAGAAATGCACCGTATCTTGTAAATATGGTGCATCACTATTGATCGCACAGCAACGAGCTGTCCGTTAAGGCACCATACAGCGCACTCCAATAACCACTGCCTGCTACAAAATAAAAGTACACAGTGTGCGCAACATTCAAAAGCATCAAAAATTCTACGAGGGATAGGCTCTGAAACGCACCCTGGATACCCCTGAGAAGCGGTGTCGTGATTGCGGAGACAGGCACAGTGGCCAATCGCTAAGACGGGCAGCGTGGCCACACGAGGAGCCGGACTCCGTGGCCCCAGCGCCCCGGATGGAGGTGGAGCTGAAACGAGGACAGAACCCGCGTGCGGGCTAAGGGATCTGGCAGGGAGGCAGAGGCGATAGGTGAGAGAACCCGGCGAGGAGAGACCTCGGAGGCCTCTCGGACAGGCCGTGGCAGCCTGAGATGGCGGACCTGTCCCCAACCGCCCAATACATGTGGGTCCTGGTCTAGCAAGCGGAGCACCCGACCCACGGTTGGTACCAGCGACGTAGCGCGGACATAGAAGCGGGCAAGAGAGGCCCGAGCTACGCATCAAATATTAAACGCTTGCAAAAGTTCTTCAATCTGCGTACCATAACTGCGTGCCCTATCGGCGGCATTGACCGGGCCGTAGGGCTCCCCAAGGAGCATCAGACACCTAACTGGTGACTAGAATAACTATCCCGCAACAGCGCGGTGCCTGTTAGGACACCGCATAACGCACCGCGGCTGCCCACAGTAAGCTACGCACCAAATATTCAACGCCTGTAAATAATTTACACCCAGTAGAATACAACTGCCACATAACGTATACCAGACACCACACAAGTGCCTAGAAGATGCACCAACTGTCCCACAGCAACGGGCTCTCCACTAGGGCACCATACAGCGTACTGCGGCTGCCCACATCAGGCAGCTTCCAACAACTACCGCTCGCTATAGAATAAAAGTACACCGTGTGTGCAACATTCAACAGTACCAAAAACTCTACGAGGGACAGGCCAGATCATCATTGCTGAAGTTAAAACCTGAACATAACGGAACTAGAAAAACATTGACGAATTCGATCAATACTGCTCTCGGACCGACCTATAAGTGCCGCGCCAATTCACTAGCAACGAATCAAACTATACTCGCTCCCTTAATGGGCAAACCAAAGACCCCGCGAGCGCCACCAAGCAACATGGAATCAAACAAGCCTACTCCACCGCCGGAGTCCTCGGTCACACACCAGGCACTTCAGAAGCTTGAGACAACCCTACAGTCGCACAGTACGCAATTCGAGAAAATATTACAAGCCATCCTAGATACCAAATCTACATTGGAGGCAAAAATTGGAGCGATCACGGAAGATGTTAACCTTCTACGCACGGACCAAAAAGCATTGGCGGAAAGAGTAACAACGATCGAAAAAGAAACAGGACGGTTAACGCCATCGATAAATGACCTTGGGCAACAACTAAAGACAGTAACAATGGAAGTTGAAGTCCTAAAGCGCAGAGCCGAGGACGCCGAAGGCAGATCACGCCGGAACAATGTCCGATTCGTGGGATTTCCAGAACGGGCAGAAGAACCCAGCGCAGAACTATTTATTGAACAATGGCTAACGAACACAATATTACAAAATAATATTCCAAACTTTTTCTCAGTGGAAAGAGCACATAGAGTGCCTGGAAGAACACCCCCTCCAGGGGCCCAGCCCCGTCCGCTTATTGCAAGACTCCTTAACTTCCGTGATAGAGACCTTATCCTGCAACTGTTCCGTAAATCAGGCCCTGTAAGCTTCGAAAATGCAGAGATCGCGGCCTACCCAGATTTCACTGCGGAAGTGCAGAAGAAACGCAACTCCTTTTTTAAGGTCAAGGAAAGACTGCGTGAACATAACATAAAATATGCCCTTCTGTTTCCTGCAAAATTGCGTATCCAAAGTGACAATCGCACTCTCTTTTTCAATACTCCTGAGGACGCCTGGACTTGGTTACACGCTAAAGGCCTGGCCGAACAAACGAATTTGGGAAACACAGCGGAAAAATGGTCATCACCTAAGTCTAGGCGCAAGCCACGAAAGAAACAGGATGTTAAACCTTCACCTGAACAATCCCAAGCAGAACGCTCTTCATTATTACAGGCCACAACACGCTTCATCAACACATCCCCAAAGTCCCAGTCCATCCAAAACGAAGGCGAGCCAGACCTCGAAACACAATATGACTCCACAGACTCCAACCGCGGCCCTAGCCTGACCTCGCGCACGGCAGATGATATTTGCTAAACAGGAAAGTCCAAAATAACTTTACAGTCAGGAACAGTTTTCCTCACAGTGTAAAAAACCCACCTAGCCTGATGACTAGCAAGGAAACGGAGAATTGCCAGGCCTGGACCCGCAGCCGCCGGAGGTGCCCGAAGGGACGCACCAGTACAGGAAGCAGAACGGGCCGAGAAGCTCGACAAATCGGATACATTTGTCCACAGCGCCCCCCACTCCAGATGGACAGATTCTTTAAGAAGGCAGACACAGGCTTTATTTCAGCCGTGTTGTATGCACAGTTACAGTTATATATAGTTGTTGTTTCAAACTTTATTAGATGTGATTCACTCAAGGCACATATCGTAACCCATGATTGTAGCAATAGGCGTGGTAAACAATCATACAACACAAATATTGTACTTGTTGCTAAAGTCGGTAATATCCTAATTATAAAGCACAGTTGGAAATGCTGGGTAGAGCGCAACACACAGACAATACATCCCCCTAACTTAGCAAAACAACACACATACCATGGCACACCAACACAACTTAAACACTCCACAATATAAAATAATCACATGGAACATCAGGGGCATGGCAGCTATACGTAAACGGCAACAAATGTATGCATAACTTAAGCGACACCGGATACACATAGCCTTGCTGCAAGAGACTCACCTCAACGGGGCCTTACTAGAAACCTGCACGCAAAATGGCGGGGCCAAATATGTGGCACCATTTTTTTTATCCTACGCCCGAGGGATGGCGATATGGATAGCACAAGGGGTCCCGTTTGTAATATCCTGCACGCAGATTGATCCAAACGGAAGGTATGTGATACTGGAGGTGGAACTAGATGGTCAACCATTTGCAATAGTTGCTCTAAACACCCCAAACACAGGCCAACGCGAATTTTTATGGACACTCAACAACAGCAAACTCAGAGACCCATTTGAGCCTAGTATATGGGGTGGGGATTTTAACTCGGTGTTAGACATACACATGGATCGATCAGTTCCCCCACTGTTCACTGCACCAGCCAGGCGCACAACTGCCGACCTAGTAGAATGGGCTGCAAATAATGGCTTGAAAGAAACATGGAGGGCGGGACATCCCACGCATCGCGAATACTCTTATTACTCATCAGTACATAAAATACACACAAGAATAGACATGCTATTCGCAGCACCTGCCATAATTCATAAAATAAATAAATCAGAATACCTAGCTCGCACTATTTCGGATCACAATCCACTGCATGTCACAATAACATGGGGACGCACACATGCCCGTAATCCAACTTGGCGCTTACAATCAGAAGCCCTCACAGACCCCCCTTCAAAGCAGAGTTATCCAAATGCTTATCAAATTATTTTATGGTAAACAAAGACACCGCCTCAACACGCGCTACTGAATGGGATGCCCATAAAGCTGTGACCTATGGCCACTGTTTAGCGGCCACAGTAGGAGTCAGAAAAGTGCTCAATAAAGAACTACAGGAATTAGAAATTAAAATGCGCAAGGCGGAGGTCGAGCTCTCAATAAATCCATCCACACTGCAAACACTGAGTGATCTCAGAGCAAACTATAAAGAAACAGACACCAGACTATGCAAACATGATTACAGACACCTACAGGCGAGACAACACGCAGAGGGCGATAGATCAGGAAAATTATTAGCTTGGTTGGTCCGTCAACCAATACAGACAGCACCCATAGGAGCGATTAACCTTCACACAGGCTGTGTCGTCAACATCCAAGTCGAAATTAACACAGCCTTCCATACGTACTATTGCACTCTTTATCAAACCTCTAATCCCCCTCCTAAACAACAGCTTTCTACACTATTAACATTGATTCCCCAAAACCCACACATAATAAGCAACTCAGAAATGCTAGACGGCCCCATCACAATAGAAGAGCTACGAACTGCTCTTTCGCAAATGGCAAGCAACAAGGCCCCAGGCCCTGGCGGATTGCCAGTAGAATACTATAAATCATACCCTAACCATTTATTACAACCCCTTCTTGAGGTGTTTAATGAAGCACACAACAGAAAGCAACTTCCAGATTCCATGCGAGAAGCACTAATAGCTGTGCTCCCAAAACCAGGCCGTGATCCCTTAGACGTCAGGTCATACAGACCCCTATCGCTTATTAACTCTGATTGTAAACTCCTAGGGAAAATCCTGGCAAATAGACTTCTCCCTTACCTGTCGGAGCTAATACACTCAGATCAATCAGGGTTCATACCAGGTAGAAGCACCTTCTTAAATATTAGAAGACTGATTCGCTTAATGCATGGCACTAACGGGACGGAAGCAATAGCTATGTCCCTAGACATAGAAAAAGCTTTTGACACACTCAGCTGGGAGTATCTCTACAGTACATTAGAAGCATTCGGATTCCAGCGCGGCTTCATAAACTGGATTAGGACGTTATACCACAAGCCCATAGCAAGAGTCAAAACCGGTCAAATTATATCCGAAGAAATCCCAATAGGCAGAGGCACCCGGCAAGGCTGCCCACTGTCCCCACTATTATTTGCTATTGCAATTGAACCACTGGCAATTAGACTTCGTAAAGACGCTCACAAATGGGGCATACTAGAGGCGGACCAACATCATATTGTGTCACTATACGCCGACGATGCCCTAATCTACCTACGCCAACACACAACATCTATCACAGAAATAATGCTAATACTAGATAGCTTTGCACGGGTTTCGGGACTACATATAAATTGGTCCAAATCATGTATCTTTCCCCTAACCCCCATACCAAATGAACAGCACAGCAGTTTACCCCAATATCAGCTACCCTGGGCTGCCTCAACCTTTAAGTATTTAGGCGTACAGATCTATCACCCTATGAAAGACCTAAAGGAGGGTAATCTAGACCGTCTACTTAGATCCACCCGGAGCTCCCTGACATTCTGGATATCGCTCCCACTATCCCCCATGGGCCGTACCGCAAAAGCTAAAATGCTAATCCTACCGCGTTTTCTGTACTATTTCACAGCCCTCCCGCTGACATTACCACGTACATTCTTCCATAAATTGCACTCCCTGCTAACTGAATTGCTATGGGGCAGAGATAGACAAAGGGTATCACTGGCTATTGTACAACACTCACAAGCGGAAGGTGGTTTGGGTATGCCAAACCTGGAACTATATTATGCAGCGGCCCAACTACAGTGGATGGCTTCATGGTTTAACAACCCAACGTCCCCAGAAAGCGTAGCAATGAAGGGATACACAACATCGCAAATGATATTAACAACATTGTTAGCGGGCGCTCCCTCTCCGCCCAATAGATCCCCAATATTGGAAGCTGCTAAATTTAGCTGGAAAAGATATGTTCAGGGCAAGTCCAACCTTCCCCCATATTCACCTACAATACCCCTATCACAGATCCCGAAAATACAGAATTTGGCACTACACCATGATATACGGGAAACTGCAACCCTAAATGTGGGCGATCTATACTCTGACTCCCACATAAAAACTTTTGCGGAACAGGCGGAGTTGGGAGTAATGCACACCGGAGCTTTTTTAATGTATGGGGCCATCACCAAACTGATACGTGACCTATGGGGCAATAGTAATAAAGAACCCGATGAATCTGGGTTGCTCACAACGGTCCTGACAATAGGCAACACCAAGGGTACTATTTCAAGGATATACAAAGACCTAACAGCAAATGCCCGTGTAGACCTAACACCAGCTAAATCTCGATGGGACACCGCACTAGCTGATCCAATCTCCCAAAAAACATGGGAAATCATTCTAGCCACGGTCAAAACGGTATCACGAAACACCAGACTGAGATACACTCAATTTAATTATATTCATCAGACGTATTTATCCCCAGCACGCATCAACAGAATTTACCCCAATGCCAAATCGGAATGTCCTAGATGTGCAGCATCCACTGCCAATTTCTACCACATGGTCTGGGAATGCTCCTCAATAAATGCAAGCTGGCAGAAAATCACAGAAACTACCTCAGAAATTACTGATCATGCACTCACCCCCTCCCCAGAATCATGTCTCCTAGGAATCCGCCACCGCACCAAAGGTGATAAACACCAACACAAATTCATAGATCTGGCGTTTGTAGCGTACAAACGCCTGATCGCTATACATCGGAAGGCGCCCCAAACTCCTCCTTACATAACCTGGCTGCGCGACCTATATAACCGTACACAAGCAGAAGCCCATACACTGAAACAAGTACAACAGACTGGCTAGCCACAGGAAGGAATCGAAATATGGGACAGCTTTGTGGTTAAAATAGAAACTAGAGACGACATGTTCCCCCCATGACTCCCTACATTTCCTTCACTAATAAGCACCCACAATAGAACATTCAATGGTCACATAACCTAAAGAACTAGCTAGATTCATCAAGACAACATGGCCATAAACTCCCCCAAACGAACATGCATATGCCATGCCCACGCAAGAACATGCACCTTTATTTAAAACCTGTACCCACATCAACTGTGCACCTTCACCCCCCAGGCAACCCAACGACAATCCTAATGTTCAAACGCCATTATGCACACATGCAAAAAGATATAACCAGAGTGATCACAGTTATATAATGCATACCTCCTTTTTTCTTTTTTTTCTTCACTTCTTGTCTCTTCTTGGTTACTTTTTTGCTCTCTTTTTTTACTTGAATCACCTTATTAAAAGCTTCTTATTGTATGAGCTAAGAAGCTGCATACTCCTTTGAAACAGCTGTATTGCATTGACAGTTTCTATATCTTGCTTAATAAACAGATTAAAAAAAAAAAAAAAAAAAACTGAACGAAACAGAAGTCAAGCGTACATGGTTCCACCTTAGGTGAAATCAAAATGTACCCCAAAAGAAGCAACCATATCTACTTCCAAAATGAAGCAGGCCAATAACCTTTCTCACCCACAGTCTACCCCACCAGAACCAATATAGATATCACCAGATACACACATTTACACACTCTTAAAGAAGAGTTTACAAGTCCACTAAACTAATATTCTGATTGGAATAGTCTGGTAGCACTGCAGAAGGTGTGGAAGACTGTGAAGCCTTCATGAAAAGGCCTCGAATAGAGAAGTGGTAGTGGGAGCAATAATCACCACCTTGACACTTTAACATGCCTGATGCCGAACTACAGAATAACATGGCCTAAGACATCAGCCCAAAAGACTCAACCTGCTATTATAAACACAGCAGCACAACAGGTAGGTGATGCCCTTGTGGTAGTTTATTTTTATTGAAGTACAGAATTTGTATACCACTTACGCCCCCCCACCCCCAATGTGAGGTGCTGAAGCACTTGTCCAAGGGAGTAACATGCTATTGCTTCCATGTCTTGCCTGATGTTTACAGAGGTGCAGATATTGTGTTATGTGACACTGCTCTTTGTGGTATCCTGGAAGAGGAAGAGTGAAAGAAGTATCAACGTATACTGTTTACATAAAACAAGACGTTGTATGATTTTCATACCCCCAATTTAAACGTGGATTTGGTTGTCTAGAAAATAGCCCACCAAAGATAGGCTGTTCCCGGTGAGACATCCAGCCAGTGCTCTATTTGAGCCACCGGCACTCATTTTTGTGGACTGGCACTCATTTTTCCTCATAAGACTTTGACCCAGAGTAAGCGAGAGAAAAACAAATAAGAGGAAGACAAAGAAGGAAAAAAAGGAACAAAGGGAGAAAGCAGGAATCTGCAAGAGTATAAGATAAAGAGGCAGGGAGTGTCTGATGAGGAGTGACAAAGCAGGAGTGGGAAAAGGAACTACCACAGCCTTAGTATTTGGCACCTGTAACATTTGATGAGCTGGCAACGGGCTTCTTGGCAAAACCTTGGGCCTGACACAATCTTTTACAAATTAAGCACTGCCTCCGACCCTGCACACCTGTTCTCAGAGAAGCCTTTGCTCTCTCAAGTATGTGATGATGGCTTCCTTAACATGGGTGAAGAAGGGCACCACGCATGGCAGCTAAATGGCTGTCTCCCCAGATATGCAGGAGCCCGCAATACAGGCTTGAAACCCAAAGCCTGGTTGCTTGACACTAACTGACATGAAGTGAGGCCACAGACAGAAAGTGAATTACACTTGACATTTTAAACGTGCATGAAATAGACCTAAGATTAGAGGTCCCAACAACTAACTCATTTGCTACGCGGGTGGAGAATGGAAAGACTCAAGTGGGTACATGAAATACGTGTTAATCATCAAAATCACGTAGCTGAAGTGTGTATTATAGTGCTAAGAAGTGTACAGCCTTATTTATGATTTTTGTACAGGTCGCAGAGCTCTGGTAGTGTGGTGCCACCTCATCACCTGGCATCATTCACCAGTAGTCATCTTGGGGCTGTAAAAGGAGTTACTTAGTCAAAAATTTGGTATGCGCTATTGTGAATTGTTAGAAGGAAAAAAATGCAGTGCCATATTTACAAAGTGGTGTAATGCATGCATGCGCCACTTTGTAACCCTTTGCGCTACATTATGCCTGCACCAGGAATAATGTATGCAAAGGGGGCATTAACCCGTTAGGAGAGCAGAAAAAATGGTGCAAGGAAATCTAACAGATTTCCTTGCGTCATTTGTTTCTGCACTTTTAACGCCTGCTCAGAGCAGGCATTAAAAGGGGCCATGCCATTGAATACAATGGGCCCCTATGAACTCTGCAAGAGTAGCACCGAAACGTTGGAGCTGCTCCTGCAGAGTACATCAACAGCGTAAAAAAATTATGCTATTGCCCCCTACCCTGCGCCATTGCGCGCCGTATTTTAATTACAGTGCACACACACATGGTGGCAGTAAGGGGGCGCTAAAGGGTGCAAGAAAAGTGGCGCTGCACACAGTTTTCTTAAATATACCCCCATGTTCCTTTTACCGTGAAAGATGCAGTTTGATCCGGAGGGTGAAAGCAACAACTTAGAAAGCCGGTATCCTAATGTGACAGGCTTCCACGATGTGTGGTGGGAACTGTCTGGTTGACAACAGGAAAGTCAAGGGCATTTAAAATGCGTGGACAAAGGAGGTTGTTTCTGATTGCAAACTGATTTATTTACAAAATACAAGGATTTGAACTTCAGCTATTGGTGGATTATAAGACAGTGCCAAAGGTCAGGGCAGGCGTCAGAAGGTCAGGCCTGGAATGGCCAAATTCTGAAGAAGCTGAAGTCATGTAACACAATCGATGGCAAATGCATGCAGATTGTGTTGCAGTAGAATTGCCTTGAGGATATGCCAAACTAATTGAATTGTTGAGGCAGGATGAGATACCACAACTTGGTGGACTGCAAATAAATTGGAAGATAGAACGCATTTCTTATATACAATGCAAAGGTATAGACAAATTATACCTCCCTGCCACCATACCCCCTACATTCCCAGGTCTACAGCAAAAATATATAAATAATTAATTTTATCAAAACTAGTATAGTACAGTTTTCTTGCTAGACCCCATTCACCTTGCTATTAAAGAAATCAAATGAAAAGATGTAAGTAGGAGGCAATTACAAGACTGCATTCATTAGCCAGAGTTCTATGATGTGCCAAACCCCGAGGCCCAGCATCGCAGCAGAATGACATCTAAGCATCTGGCACATCAGTGCCTGTTGACAGTTACTTGGCAACTCTAGTCCGGCAGTATTGCAATCTGCACAAACACATAAACTTCAGCTTCTGTACACTAATAATTGAGTACATACCACAATTAAAATAAATAGTACTCCATCATTCATTCTACTCTGACAGCCAGCACGTGTTATTTACATTTTAATGTATTACAAATTGTCCAGATAATCTAATAAAGTGTAACAACATTTCAAACTAACATTAATATGACATCAAAGAAAATGGTTTGATAATGTACTGGTAATCTTAGTGCCTTGAGCCTCGTTCTTCATCAGCACAGTCGTTGATCAGTGATTTTCGAGACAGGAAAGCTAGTTAACTAAGTAAAGTGCTAAAGTACATTTAAAAACATTGCAGCGTCTCCTTGTGTTTCCTGGTCTTATGCACATCAGTTGAATGACATTTCGTGCTGTGACCTAAAAAACCTCGGGGTATATTTTCAAGGAATTGGCGTAGGGCAGTGGCACAAGTCACTCCGCTGTGCTGCCCTATGCCAATTCGAAAGGGCAGAAATGCACAGTATTTACAAGATATCGTGCATTTCTGTTCTGCCTCCTGCACTGGCGCACAATGTGCTGCCTAGCACCAAAGCAGGCACCATTGCACCATGCTTCAAGGGTGGCTGCTTTGCTGGCAGGATTGTTTTTGTGCAGTAAGGGGCAGCTTCCTGCACAAAAACAATCCAGAGAGGAATTTCCTCTTTGTATGTGTACTGCACTCTGCAGCACACAGAAAGAAGACACAATGAGGAGAAATAAAGATATTTCTCCTCGCGCCTGCCCTGGGGAGGCGTAAAGGTTTGACAAATTCCCAGGTATAGAGATTCTTGTAAATCTGGGAATGCATCAAACCCATGGGTGTTGCGTGGGAACACCCACCAAGGAACCCATGGAATGCCTCCCTGACGCAGTGTATGGCAATGCAGCCACTTGTGCTGTGTTGTCTTACACCATAACTATGACACCTTGAGATGCCACATAAAGTGGCTTTGCGTGGCCTTGTTGATATGGGTCACAAAAAGTGATGGAACTGTGGCACAAGGGGCTAGAAAATGTGCCCCAGATTTTTGCAAAGCTTGAAACATGAAAAATGGTTTAAATCGGTTTGTACGAAATATTGGAAAAATTATTTTGTAAAAGTATTTTAATTAAAATTATACACCAAGAGAGCAAATACACATGAAGTGAATCTCTTTTCAGAGGAAGTGGTGAACAGCAAATTAGGATGGTAGGGGCTCCATATTCAGGCAACAGAACAAATGAAAGGGTCAGAGGAGAGGGCAGTCAATAATGGGCATGCAGCAGTGCATGATTGCGTAAGGGACAATTTAGGCGAAGGCGAAAAATGGAATTCATAAAATGCAAGCTAAGCAAGGCAAGGAGAAACAAGCCTTAGCAATGCTAATAGGTTGGCTTTAATGGACTGCCCGTTGTACTGTCTCAGGCATACCGCTCAGCCGGCGTTCACACATGCAGAGTCCTACGCCTCTGGTGTATTGAGAATAGACATGAGAACCAAGGAAGAGCCTTCACTTGCTCTGGTGTGATACAACATGGCATACAGAAGTATATACCTAAGGAGGAACGAAGCATGTGAGAAGGCCTGTGGGACTGATACTAAGAGTTGACATACTCAAGGCAAGTGACACCAAGCAAAGAGTTTGAATTAAGATTCATTTTTACTCTGGCAACCCATAGTAGAAGTTCAACAGATTTAATAAAAGATCTATGAGTAAAATCAGTAAATGGAGCTCCCTGACAGATTATTGTAGAAAACAATTTTGGCTTACTATCACCATTGACTATTACAATTGTCAAAATAATATAGTTTACAAATATATCGTCAGCCTGTACTTAACCAAAAATAACACAAATATCGATGACAAAAATATCGTTGTCCAAACTATCTAAATTTAACAATAGCTAACACACAGATCTCAAAACACATAATAATTACTACTATTTAAATGTATACACAATATCAATAATAGCAAAACAAAAAATATTGACTACAATAATATCACCAAAAATAAGTAAAAAATAACATTATACATAATAAACCTCTTTTGTTTTAAATTAAATAAATATAATAAATTAATACAAATGAATACTACATTAAAACAATAAACATTAAATAGAACACTTAAAATCTATCAATAGTGCAACAATCCAAAAAATGCTCTTATTTAAATGTGAAACAGAAACTCCAATTAGCGTCCACCCAAAAAGGTAATAAGTGAATAAAAATCAAACTACATGCAAAGTAGCCAATTCAATTTACTATAAAAGAAACTAACCAAAAAAAATAAACCTATTTAAAGGAAAACTATAACTAACCAAAAAAAATATAAACATATTTAAAGGAAAACTATAAAAAGACCACAAAAGTCAATATTTTACACAGGAATAACAGTAAAGACTTGCAAGAAATTACACTCTGCTGCACGTAACTAAAACAAAACTGTTCTCACAAATAGAAAAGGAAAACCCACTTGATCCAAATCCTGACAATAGCAAAAGGAAATAAACCAAGTGCAACTTAAAGAAAGAGCACTTATGAAAGTATGAAATGTAAATGTTTTGAAGCATGTTAAAATATTAGCAAACAAAATGAATATTTTTTAACACAATAATTAAACATAAAATTATGCCACTTTCAGAAAGAATGGCAGAAAAAGTCACACGTATCACATCACAGAAAGGCAAACAGTGGCTTTCTATTGGGAGATACGTACAGCCAGGAAAGTACAAGTACCCAGAACATGAATTGGAAATGTACTAAATATTAACCCTTTTGCAACGAGGCCTCCACCCCCCTTCTCTCCCCACCCCCAGTGCAGAGCCATTTTGGGGAATTTGGGATGGTTCACGCTTAGGGCTCCATAAGTTTTTGTCCACATAACCTTTCCATGCCAAATTTGGGTCCTTTTTTAAATATCCAGGTGATTGTATAGATATCCAGGGTCTGTGAATTCCCCTGGAAGGGACCGAGAAAATAGCGAGAGTATAGCAAACCATTGAGTTTTTTTAAAAAAGTGGGAAAAAGTGTGCCAGATAAAAGTGTCAGTTTTTTACCCTAAAAATGGCATCAATGAAGGGTTTGCTGTACTAAAGTCACCATCTTCCCAGCTTTCAGGAACATGCAGAGCTGAATCAAAAAAACTAATTTTGTACCACAATTTTGGACTTTTTCTAAGAGGTAGTCTATTTTCCCTATTTTTGAGCTCTCAACCTACTTCTAGTTTGTGGGGAAAACCAGTGTGAAACCCGTTAGTGATCCAAAAAAGCTATAGATTTCTGAAAAATAAACAGAATTCCAAATTCAGTAAGGGGGCATATGTGTACATCCTGTAAGGTTTTCTCAAGGAAAATAACTGTAAAAATTAAGAAATATTGAAAATCAGCTGGAAAAAAACAGACATTTGTGACAACATTTTGAAAAGTAACTTTTTGTCACAATGGCCGATTGACAAAAGCAATACACCATTACGTCTGCTACACCCTTCTAGTTGCAGGGAAATATAGGGTTTGTAGGTTCTCCAAGAACCCAAGCTACTAAGAGCAAACAACTGAGCTGCACCACACAATAGCTTTTCATTGAGTACAGATTACAGACCAATTCTTGTAGCGAAATAGGGAGATCGAAAAATGGCTATCAAGTAAACTCATGTGTTTCTGAAATGGGCACAAGATATAACATTTAGGAGCAGTATTTATTTCTACATCTCTGAATTTGTAGTTACCCGTACCAGTGTATAATTTGGAGGGTATTATTCGAAATGTCATCTTTCTTAAACACTTACATTTGAAAGGCACAAATACAGTGAAATTCAATTGGTAATAACAAATGTTCTAGTATTATATGCTCCTATGAGTCTCTTGATAAAAATGGTACCTTACTTGTGTGAGAAGGCCTGGTGATCGCGACAGGAAATGGCCCAAAAACCAACATGGACATTTATTCACCCAAAACTGACCCTTTTTCCAATGTGGATAGTTCTAGGATTTGCACCCTAACTCAGCTGGCACCTAGGGAAACTTAGCCAACCTGTACATTTATGAAAACTAGACACCTAGGGGTATTCAGGTTGGCCTGACTTGCATAGCTCTTGCCACATTTATTTTACCCAGAATACCTTGCAAACCTCAAACTTTGACTAAAAAAACATGCTTTCTTACCATTTCTGTGATGGAAAATTCTGCAATCTATGGGAAGCCACGAACTTCCTTCCACAATGCATTCCCCCTGTTCTTCCTATAAAAATGGTACCTCACTTGTGTGGGTAGACCTAGTTCCCACGACAGGAAACTGCCCAAAATGCAACATGGACGCGCCACATATTTCCAATGAAAACTGACTCTCTTTTTCAGATGTGGACAGGTCCAGATTTTGGACTCTAGCTCAGCCGGCACCTAGAAAAACCTAGCAAACCTGTATATTTTTTTTTAACTAGACACCTAGGGGTATCCAGGGTGGGCTGAATTGCATGGCACTCACCACATTTCTTTACCCTGAATACCTTGTAAACCTCAAACTTTGACTACAAAAACATGCTTTCCTATCATTTCTGTGATGGAAAGTTCTAGAATCTGTGGGAAGCCACAAACTTTCTTCCACCCGGCATTCCCCCAAGTCACTCCAATAAAAATGGCACCTCACTTGTGTGGGAAGACCTAGTGCCCACCACAGGAAAGTTCCCAAAACGCAACATGAATACATTTTTAAAAACTAGACACCTATGGGAATCCAGGGTGGTGTGACTTGCGTGGATACATTCATTTTTTTTACTCATAATGCCCTGCAAACTTTCAACTTTGCCCAAAATTACACATTTTCCTTACATTTCGGTGATGGAAACTTCTGGAATAGCAGGAATCCACAAAATTCCTACCACCCAGCATTGCCCTACCTGTGCCAATAAAAAGGCTGCCCCACTTGTGTGGCTGGGCCTAGTGCATGACTTCAGGCAAAGTCAGAGTTTTGCAGGGCATTGTGGGTAAGACAATAGTGTGAGGTGCATGTGAAACACACCACCCTGGACTCACCCAGATGCCTAGTTTTCAGAAGTGCCTGGTCTGGTAGGTTTTCCCAGCAGCGTACCCAAGTCCAAAAGGTGCAGCCGTTCACTATTGCAAGTAGGATGATATTGGAAGTTAGCTAAGCTCTCCTGGTCCATATGTAAAATCAACCCCAAAAGAGTCAAATGTCCTCTTGTCATTGGGATGAGATGCTTTAGTCTGCAGGGGGAGTAGAAAGACTGTTGGCTCTTTCTTTTGGGGTGGGGCTTAACCATCCACATGATCGGGGGTAATTACACATCCTGCACCAGGGGCAGAAAGACTATGCCCATTTGTTGGGGGTGGGGGTATTGCCTTGCCCATTCTGGGCAGCCACCACCCCTAGACTTAAAAAACAAAAAAATTGGGGTTTTATTCACCACTGGAGGGAAAATAGTTTTCCCTTGTGGAGAAACACCTTCACTCACACCGCCGCTAATTATCTGGCCCTGAGGGAGATCCCCTTGAAATAGTGTCCCAAACCTATGAGATCGAAATGCGTAGGCACCAAATCTACAAGGCGCAAAATGCTTGTACACAAACATTAGGTTCTCTGACCCTCACTAAGTAAATAGACCAGCCCAAATTGCAAGCAAAGTTACCATACCCTCACAGAGGATTCACCTAACCTATAGATCAAATGAACAATTTCGGATCAGGTTTTATGAGTATCCTGCAAAATGTCTGGATACCTGCACATATATTTTTCACATGATTTCTGAATATGCAGAAGCAACATGCAGAAGTGAGTAACGTGTTATTTTAGTGCTATGTCACTATGGTCCTCATTATGACTTTAGCGGTCTATTTCGTAGACTGCCGAAGTCACGCCCGCCATATGACTTCCAGTGTTGGCGGTCTTCAGACCGTCATATTATGGCTGCTGGCTGTTCTCCGTCACTATTTTTTGGTGGGAAGCCGCCAGCAGCCATACTGGCAGTCGGCAATCTAGTGGAGCTTGCTCCGTTGCCACCGCTATGTCACCACAACACTGCCCGCTGTATTACAACATTGTAAATGGCGTGGTGGTATTGTGTTGGTGGGGTGCTGGTGGCGGGCCAGGCTCCATGGACCCCGTTCCCTCCCGGACGGCCCACCGCGACCACCAGGTAAGGTGATCGTCCGACAGGGGGGGGGGGGGGTGTTGAGTGTTGTGTGCATGAATGTGTGTGTGAATTGATGTGGGGTGTTGTGGCCATGTGTGCATGTGTGTGTGAATGAGTGTGCGTGGATGTGTGCAAGTATGTATGTAAGTGTGTTGTGTGTGTGCGTGGATGGGGTGGTGGGGGTATTCAGAACAGGGATCATGGGGTCAGAACGGGGGTCAGTGTGGGGGAGTCAGAACAGTGACCGGAAGCGTCGCTGATCGGGTGGGGCTTCAGATGGGGTCCAAGGTGGAGGGGGGCTCATACATGGAGGAGGGGGATTGGGGAGTCGAGTTTGTGGCGACAAGAATGAGTATTCCTGTCACCAGTATCCTTATCGCCAGGGATTTTGTGGCAGGGCTGCCGCCATGGAATCCCTGGTGGTAAGGATACTCAAAATATCGTGGGCGGTGTTAGGTGAACTGCCGGGTCAAAGGTGGTCAACCTTTGTCCAGGGGGTCCCACCCACTGGCGATACAGGTGGTGAACTAGCTGCGATGCAGCCAGTTCACTAGCACTGTCATACTTTGGCGGTCTTGCACCACCACGCTGTCAGCAGTCTGACTGCAACCGCAGGTGTGGTCGGGTCGGGCCGGACCGTCAAGGTCATAAATATGTCTGAATATTTAAAAGTTACATGTTTGACGCTCACTTATTTGCAACAGTTATATTCATCTTCCTGCTGGTAATTGAGATTAGTGATTTCAAATCATTTAATGCCAACATGAAGAATAAAGTCGCCATGTTCTAACTGCTAAAAGGTTTGTAGTCTATGGTTGACAAGGGTAACCTATTTGACACATACAATTATCGCACAGGTACTGGCAGACGTGCATAGGAGGGAAGGTGAGAAAGAGGGATGAGCAGTAAGACAGTCCGGAATAGGCTGTCAGTTATGTCATACGACTAAGGCTGAAAGAGCAAAAGCATGGAAAGGCTGGTTGTGATGGTGACAAGAGAGGAGCGAAAGAAAAGGATGGCATTGGTGGGGTGCATAGCAGGTGTGGAGAGCTTGGTCAATTTGAAGAGCACCATCTGAAGTACTGATAATGGGGACAGGTGAATAGAGTCACCCAGTGACAGTACACTGTTTTATTTCTTTATTGTATTTGTAACGTACATAATTACTGGTACCCACCTCACGCACCTTGAGACATGAAGACTCCAATCACAAGAATAGTCTGCGTACAAGACTCTGGCTTTCCATGTGATAGTTCAAGCTAATACTGTACATATAGTGGTAAATTCTGACTAGATATCAGGAAAAGTGAGCAACTATCTTGGAATGATTACTTTGTGAATCTGGTCTTAGGTGTCTCAACAGACCTGGGTTCCATCAATAGTCTTGAGGGTACAGGACAAGCGAAGAATGTCTAATCAAAAGCAGACTGAACAGGTGGCTCTTCAGGTCTCCCCTGAACCCGAGGAAATCTTTTTCAATCGTTTAATGTTTAGAAAGAATGTAGTACAGTGCAGAGCCTTGCACATAGAGAACCTTGTCACCAAATACATTTGCATCTGTGTGGCTGGGAGCCACTAATATTATGGTAGATGACTTCACACTCCTGAAGGATGATAAAACTATAAGATTTTGGACATGTATCATTGTGTGATATTGTGGTACTTTGTTTTTAAGGCACACTGTTGGGAACAGAGACATTTGTTTGACATGTAGCAAGTCAAGCATAGTTTTTATTAAGTTTGTAGTCATTTAATTTTTCAATGTTGATGACATAGCTATCCAATATACCATAGTACCACAGCTAACAACACTTTTCAGATTCAGCACCAATATAAAGCTCAGTGGACATGCACCGACACCGATTCCATCTGTTAGCACAATCCAGTTCATGTGTTGTGGTTATGACTTTTGGAATGAGTCTTCTCATCTCTGCCATGAGCAGGAACTCCTCTCAAAAAGGTGCCCATATATTGTATGTGCGGTAAGTTGTGAGCATTATTTCTGCCTCAATTTCTAAAAGATCATTGGAAAAGGTCAGTTCAGCTAGCCATCATTTTTAAGTTGGGGTAGCCCTCTAACCCAATGTCTCACCACAAGATGCTTGGCTAGCAGCAGTTCCAGTGCTATGAACTTCCTGTGGGCATTAGGTATGTCCTTAACCTATCCCATAAGTGCCATCTGCGGTGTAACTTTGATGGGCAGTCCCATTATCTGTAGTTGGGGTATCCCACTGCTGCCCAGAACCTTTGAATACCTTCACACTCCCATGCTAAATGAAGGAAATATGCCTAGATAAGCATGCATCTTTCATAGTTATTCACTTCTCTCAGTCCCCATTTACACATTCTTGCCAGGGTGCAATAGGTGTAGGAACAGAGGATCAGTCTGAATCGACTGTTGGGTAAGAGCTCCACTGTTTGAGAACAGCAGTACTCCCATACTGCATCAGGAATGGGTGCCTTGAAGTTTTCTTCCACCTCCCTCTATCACACCAGTGACAACAAAGGGATTGGCGGGGCAAACGGTGAAAAGTAAGGTGAAATGATCAAATGGAAGGTGATGAGCAAAGGTGGAGGCAGTCAGTGCCCACAAGAGCAAAAGTGCAAGGCTCTGCAATTGAGTATGAGGACAGCTGGTAGTTCACAAGGGAAGGCGATGAGGAGGGGGCAGAAAGGGAGAAAAGTGGGTGGCATTAGCAGGAGTGGTGAATGCAGAGGCACGGGTCATGGGGAGGCAATGGAAGAATTCCATGAGAAATTGTGGGCTAGCTAGGAGAAAAGGTAGAGGGAAGGGCCAAAGGATGGAGGTAGGCAGGATGTTGGATCACAGGTGGGAGAAGGTGAGAGGAGTGCATCAGAAGGTACGAGGTCAAGTGGTTCCCAGAGTAGTGTGAGTGATAGTGCTTTGATGCAAGGAGTGACAACAGCACAAGTGTGGGAAAGGCACACATGGTGGTTCAGCCAGACAAACAAGGGGTGGACTGGAAAGAAAAGAAATGGAATCATTTGTCAAAGCTGCCTTATCTGCGAAGAGTGGTGCCCTTGGGCAGCCACCTGCTGCCCAGCACTAATAAAAACAATAAGTGAATGAATACTTGGACATATTCAAGTTGCCGCACAGGGAAACCCACACCAAAGATGAGTCTAAGGTAGGGGAGAAGGAACTGGCGAGGGAACTCAGGGGTACCCACTAGCATAGACACATGGACCGCAGCATTTACAATTTATGCCAGCATACTATGCGAGAAATTCCTAGAGTGTAGTGTTTCATTGTTCAGGTTTCATTGTTCAAGTGCAAAGACCTGAGAAGATACATCAGTTTTGGAGCGCCTTGGTCTGGCTCTGAAATGATGAGCAGTTTAGAGCAAGGAGGGTATGGAACACAGAAAAATCTTGGGGCAAGCTAGATAATGAAATTCGGCTTTAGCACATGACACCCACCAGACCCATTCCACATAGTTAATGAATTGTCCCTGCCCCACATACATTTTCAGAACATGCCCACCCAAAGAGGGTGGGAGCCTATGAAAACTCAAATGCAAGGGTGCTTGCAAGAGGTCTCCATTCTAATTTCATCACACATGCTCAGGATGAAGCAGGTGACATCCTATATTGAACTATTTAGCAGGTCAAGGGCAGGAAGGAGGACAAAAGGGCTGAATGGGGCAAAAGAAGGTTGTGGGAAAGGGCAAATGCTCCTATTAAGAAGGAGATGATGACACCCCGGTTGGAAACATAAACTAACAGATCAGCCAGATTTTACAGATGACTTCTGCATACCATATAACTGGCCACAACGCAGTGCTGGGCTGACAACCCAAAGTCAGCAAAAATGATGGAAGTGTGGTGTAGGCCAAACTGGTGAAGGAGATAAAGGCAGGCAGGATGGTGGGCTCATTCCAGGATTTACCATTACCCATTCTGATGATTTCCCCACTTGAGATAGTGCCTTAGAATGTGGTGGGAGAGTTCAGGCTAATACACCACTTGTCCTGAACTGAGAAGAGTCAGGAAATTATTTTATTGACAAGCAACAGTGCTTGGTTAATTACACCATCCTGGTTGGGGTAATGGTGCAACGCTACGGGAAGGGAGCAGAGATGGGAAAGACTGACATCAAGTCAGATTTAAAGCTTTTGTCAGATCACCACTCAGATGTCTCTTTAATGAAAATTCAATTTGAGAGACACTTTTCATTGACAAGGCAATGCCCATAGGGTGTTTGATGGCTTCTGGAGAATTTGAATGCTTCAGCACTTTCCTGGAATGATTGATGAAATCGGTAGAGGGCTGGGTCAAGTGATGCATTATTTGGAAGACATTTTGTAGGGTGGTTCCACCAGTGTTAGAAATGGGGTTTCTGGTGGGCAGAAGAATGCAAACTGTCAAAGCAGGAACCACAGTCCTAGTCAGGGTAAGTAAGAGACATACCCCAAATTGGCCTGTGCTCACCCTCTGGTAACTTGGCACAGAGAACTCTGACTTAACTTTAGAGGCAATGTGTAAAGTATTTGTGCAACACTTCAAACAATAAAACAGTGAAGACACCACACAAAAAAAGATATCACATCTAGTTAGCAAAATAGATCTTAATTTAGTGAACAAAACAAGACCAAAATGACAAACATCCAATAAGTAGAAGTTGAGATATTAATTTTAAAAGCATATCTGCAATCATAGTGCTTAGAAAACTTAAAGTGCCAACTAGTGCTATCTAGTCGCACTAGACTGGGGTAAATCCAAAGTTCAGTCTGACCGTTATAGAGAGTTGGTCAGCTACAGGGATCAATCTTGTCCTACTGAAACAATATCTTGTTTGAAGGGTTGCGTCAACTTCGAGGATCCGATGCGAGGAGCAGAGAAGATGATGTGAAGACAATGCGTCAATCCCAATCCGCATAGTGAGGAGATCTACAAGCCATGCAGTCATTGATCCTAGAGCAATGGTGCGGCACCAGACTCCCTTTGCAAAGGCAATGTGTCGTCGAGCCGCACAGCGAGGTTATGCAAAGGTAAGGGCATCTAGGGCGAAGGCGATGCGCTGGTTCCGAGTCCCACAGTTGATGCTGCAACATATTTGTCCTCAGTGGCACTGGTGATGCGATGGTGCAGTGCAAGTGTCAGCTCTTCCCTCTCACCCTGCCCAGGATGTCCCATCAGGTTGGTGATGGCCCATCAAGCACACCTATGTTCCCTTTATGTGTGACTGTCTAGCGGGAATACCCAGATGTGTATTGGAGGCAGACAGCAGGCCCACAGGGATTAAGAGCACGAAAATCCCAACTTCTAAAAGGGGAATTTTTAAAGTTGTAATCATAAATCTAACTTTACCATGAAGGAGAATTTATTATTAAAAATCCATATGTACCAAACACGACAGTTCAACTCCTTCTCAATCAGAAATTACACTTAGGGGGTTTATTAAGCAATCCCAAATGTTATCCTATGAGAGGGGTAGGCCTCACAGTAGTGGAAAATGAGTTTGGGAGTTTTTCATGACCAAGACTTGTAAAACAAAAAAGTGTATCTCCTGCTTTTTACTTACACAGCACCCTGCCCCAGAGACTACCTAGAGCCTACATTAGGGGTGTCTTATGTGTAATAAAAAGAGATATTAATGCTTGGCAGGGGGTTGTGAATGCCAAGTCGACATGGCAGTCAAACTGCACATACAGGCTGAAGTGGCAGGTCTGAGGCATTTTTTAAAGGGCTACTTAAGTGGGTGGCACAATCAGTGCTTCAGGCCCATTATTAGCATTTAATTTGCAGGCCCTGGGCACATATATGGTGCATTATTAGGGGCATATAATTAAATTAAATATGCCAATTGTGGATGCAGGAAGGTTATCATGTTTTAGGGGATTGTGTGCATGCACTTTAGCACTGGTTATCAGTGGTAAAATGCCCTGAGTCCTAAGGCTAACAAAAACAGATCAGCAAAAGATAGGTAAGGTGGGCAAAATTTTGGGGGAAGCCCACCCTAAGGCTGTCAGGTCTAACAACCAGGCAGGGTTTTCTGTAAATAGTTGGTTTCTCCATGAAGGTAGCTTCCAAACATCACCGCAGATCTCGGATCACAGAAGGTTTGAGGAAGGATTTGTACATGTTGTACAGTTTCTGGAAGAGTACAATGGTATGGCAATGTGGCTGTCTTCTAGCCCCTATAAGTGGTATGTCATGATTTTCTCTGCTCTATCAGTGGTAGGAATTGGAGTGTACTGGAGAGAAAATGGTGTGCACAACACTGCCCAGCTGATTGGAGGGTGCAAAACCACAGCGTTCTGTTCCTGGATTGTTTTCCAGTACTGCTAATAGGTGAGAGTGGGGCAGCTGGAAGATGGTGCTCCTGAATGAGAACCAGGCTGAGATCAGTGTGATCAACAAAATGACACTATCTGAGTGATGGGTTTTATGACTGCTGAGAAAGCTGGTGTTGAGATACCTGAAGATTAATGTTTTCATCTGGGTTTGGCACATACAAGGTTTAGAGAATGAGATTGTGGATGCTCTGTCTCCATTTCAGTGGCTGAGGTCCCATGGTGTGGCACCAGTGGCAGAACATTGCAGAAAGTACGTTTCAGCCAAACTGTGGAAACTAGGGAGATGACAGCAGGACCTTTGGCAGAAGGTTTAATGGTGGCATCCATGAGGACAGAATACAGGCAGACATGAATGGAGTTTGTGCAGAGTGGTGAAAAAAGGAGGAAGAGTAACAGGAAGGACATAGAGCAATGATAGAAAGATATGGTGCATATTTGTGATGCCATCACTATGGTGGAAAAAGCAGTGTCGCCTGTCACATTCGGAGGGAAGTTAGCAGGTGTGTCCTTTTATGAGAAATGCTTTTTGTATATGAGCTACAAGCAGTGAATTGTGCACAGGATAGTGGAAGGTTGGGCTAAGAAGTGAGGAATGACGAAGGACAATAGAAGAGCCATTAGAGTGGGTTTCTGAAAGAAATTGTGCACCAGGAGAGAAAGGCATGCAAGTCTGTCTGGGAGGGCAGGTTATTTAGAGCGTTTCTTTTTATGATGCCTTTTAGTACTTTCAGGGTGCCGGAAGTAATCCGAGCGAATGTGCATGAAGGAGTGAATATGCAGGATGTGAGAGTGTACAAAGAAGCAATGGGGATTAGGGTGGCTAAGAGCAGGACAAATCACAAAGGAAAAGTATCATTGGTACACCTGAATAGATCTGCGAAAAAGACATTTACCTGGTCAGGGCCTGAGATGATTATTTGGATGTGAAGGGAAGAGGGCCCAGGCATTTGTACCATTTGTGAACAGAGGCCTGGACGAACCAGTGGAGTGAAGCAGTGCAATTAACTGATACTATATTCAGGGAAAGGTTCCATAAGTTCTGTTGGTTTTCCAAATGGCCCTGAATTCGGCCAATCCACAATTTGCTGAGAGTCAATAACAGATGAGCTGAAGCTTTAGGAAAGATAAGCGTCTGTGAAGGTAGACAATACCCTCTTCAGTAGAGCTAGAAGGGCTGGATAACTGTGAGTTTGACAGGATGTGTGTGACTTAGTTGTCTTCTTTAAAAAGAAGAAGGGATAGATTTCAACATATCTGTTAGAATCTAGGTCTCTAGTTGGCAGACATATGCACCCTGTCCAAGTAGGGTCCACAATCCTAGTCAGGATAAGTCACAACACACCCTAAATTATCCTGTGCTCACCCTCTGGTAACTTAGCGCATTGCACGCAGACTTAACTTAAAAGGCAATGTGTAAAGTATTTGTGCAATAATTCATACAGTAATTCAGTGAAAACACCACAAAAAGACTCCACACCCAGTTAGAAATGTATATCTAAAATTATCTGAGTAAAGCAAGACCAAAACAACAAACGTCCATCCAGCGAAAGTCAAGATATGAATTTTTAAAGATTATGGTGGTCATTCTGACCCTGGCGGTCTTTGACCGCCAGGGCGGAGGACCGCGGGAGCACCGCCGACAGGCCGGCGGTGCTCCAATGGGGATTCCGACCGCGGCGGTAAAGCCGCGGTCGGACCGGCACCACTGGCGGGGTCCCGCCAGTGTACCGCGGCCCCATTGAATCCTCCGCGGCGGCGCAGCTTGCTGCACCGCCGCGGGGATTCCGACCCCCCCTACCGCCATCCAGATCCCGGCGGTCGGACCGCCGAGATCCGGATGGCGGTAGGGGGGTCGCGGGGCCCCTGGGGGCCCCTGCAGTGCCCATGCCACTGGCATGGGCATTGCAGGGGCCCCCGTAAGAGGGCCCCTACATGTATTTCACTGTCTGCTGCGCAGACAGTGAAATACGCGACGGGTGCAACTGCACCCGTCGCACAGCTTCCACTCCGCCGGCTCGATTCCGAGCCGGCTTCATCGTGGAAGCCTCTTTCCCGCTGGGCTGGCTGGCGGTCTGAAGGCGACCGCCCGCCAGCCCAGCGGGAAAGTCAGAATTACCGCCGCGGTCTTTCGACCGCGGAACGGTAACCTGACGGCGGGACTTTGGCGGGCGGCCTCCGCCGCCCGCCAAGGTCAGAATGAGGGCCTATATGTGAAAACAGTGCTTAGAAGTCACTTGTGGTCAAAAGGTAATTTGAGTCACGAGAGACTAGTGCAAAGACAAAATCCAGGTTGACCATGATAGAGGCTATGCCGGCTACAGAACTCAAGCAGGGCCAGTTAAAACAGTATCTCTGGTGGAGCGATGGGGTGACTTTGAGGGCACGATGCGTCAATATTTTCCATGCAGTCGGGTCACTGTGTCGTCGGCAGGCTTCGTTGAGGTAGGTGCGATGTGTTGTTGCCAGGCTGGGCAGAGCATCGTCAGTTAGTCATGCAGGCTGTAACTCTGTTGTGGTCGGGCAGCTACTACACCCGAGATGCAATGTACCGATTTTTACACTGCCCTTGGTGGGATGCATTGATTTTTGTAGGACACAGCCGCGAGACCCACTTCTGAGGCCCAGACTTGGAGGGGGCACCTCAGGCATGGATGGTACTCACAGAAGGCATAGTCCAGCAGCACCAGGAGACTTGTGGATAGTCTTTGATGTCCCTGAGACTGAAGGAGAACAGGGGGCATGCACTTGATCAGATCACTCTGGTGGGAAGGCAGAGTCCTTCCAGCGGAGTCAGACAGCAGCAGGCAGCAGGGTAACAAGCAGAAGAGCAGCCCTTCCAGGAAAGCAGTCCAGTTGAATCCTTTGAGCAGACAGCAGTCCTTCTGACAGAGGTTCAGTTCCAGGACCAGGAGTGTCTGATTTGATGGGGTCAGAGACTCAGTACTTATACTCAAATGTGCCTTTGAAGTGAGGGAGACTTCAAAGAGTGGATTTGAAGTGCACCAGTTCCCTTTCAGCCCAGTTCTGCCTGCCAGGCTATCCTTGGGGGGTTATCAGTCCTTTGTGTGGGGTCAGGACACTGCCCTTTGAAGTGTAAGCATGAACCCCTCCACCCTTCCTGCCCAGGAAGACCCATCACTATGCAGATGTATGTAGATGCAAGAGTGACCTCTGTTTACAGCTGCCTGGTTGAATTGCACAAGGGGAGCTGCCACTCAGCATAGACCAGAAGGGATTGGAGACAGACTGTAAGTCACACAGAGCAATAAGAGCAGAGAAATGCCTACTTTCTAAAAGTGGTATTTCTAAAATAGTAATGTTAAATTTGACTTTACCAGTAAATAGGATTTATCCTTATCATTCCAGTGATATGAAACATGAGGCAGCTACTTCTTTCTGATCAGGAATCACAGCCTATTAGTATATTAAAGAATTCCCAATGTTGGCCCATGAGAGGAGCAGACTTCCTGAAAGTGAAAAATTACTTTGGGAGTTTTCCACTTACAGGACATGTAAAACTTGAAAGTAAATCTCCTGCCTTTTATATACACTGCCCCCTGCCCTGTGGGTCACATAGGAACTACCTTAGGGGCAATGTATATGTAATAAAAGGGGAGTTTATAGCTTGGCAAAGGGTTTTTAAATGTCTAGTTGAGATGGCAGTAAAACTGCACACACAGGCCTTGCAATGGCAGGCCTGAGACATGGTTAAGGGGCTTCTTACGTGGGTGCCACAATCAGTGCTGAAGGCCCTCTAGTAGGTAGCATTTAATTGACAGACCCTAGGCAAATATAGTGCACTTTACTAGTAATTATAGGTAAATTAAATATGATAAATTGGATAGGAGCTAATGTTACCGTGTCTAGGGGAGAGAGCACAAGCACCTTAGCACTGGTCAGCAGTGGTAAAGTGTGCAGCGTCATGACACCAACAAAACCGAGATCAGAAAAACAGAGGGAGGGAGGTGCTGGGGGAACACTAAGGCTGTCAGGTCTAAGAATATTGCTACAGCATTGATGAGGCTCTGGAACCTAACTAATAAATAGTGCTTAGACTTCGTAAAGCAATAAAAGTTAATGTGATTAAACAAAAATGTTTCCTATGATGGTGGGAATGAGGAATGATGTAAGCAGCAAACTGGTGATCTGAATTTCTGATCCATTTTCTTTCTTCATTTTTTTTTTTTTAGGAACAACATCGATGAAATGACACACATGCTCTCCAAAACGACCCCCAAGAAACCTCTAAAAATAAAAGGAATGTATTTAGATTATGAGCAAAAGTATACATCAGATTTGTTGTATATGCTGTGGACAGACTCTAATATTGTTTTCTCTCCTTAGAAATAGTTTTTACCTCAGTATCGGTCCCAACCTATTCCATACATCTTATGACAAATCCTAGAAAGAGCCTGCACATGCGTGCTGTGGAGAAAGAAAGACTGGGTCTTGTTAGCCTGGAGAGGCCCTGCTGGTCTTTTCAAAATAATTTGGGAGCTGGAATTTGTAGCTCCTTTGGCAGATGATACTAGAAACCACTAGCCCTTAGAGGAGCGGATCATTTGGCTATTTTCAAATTTTTAAATAGAATATGCACTCTAGCCCTCTACTGGTCGAATTAAGAAACACAAGGAGAGTGAAAATACTGCATTTCTGATGCTTTCTACGCAATTTAATCCACTGAAACCTGGTGGAAAACATTCAAAAAAATTGAAAAATACTACAGGAATCATGTATGATGGCTCTGATTTCCAGGACAATATCTTATTTCCAAGGGTAGTCCAAGGAACAAAGCCAGACTACCAAACATTACTATTTTCCGAAATTGCTTCAGAAATGGGAATAACGCATCAGCATTTACGACTCTCTTGTATTATGTGGCATACTTAGGAGTTATGGGCATTGTTATCTAGTTGAAACAGCAATGACGTAGTAATCAGGACAGTGAACAGATTACATACGAAAAGTTGGCAGTCCACGTGACTTCGGATCTGTCACAACGCCATCACAGTTATGAACCATCCTGATACTAGCTGAAAATTAAAGGCCAATATTTATACTTTTGTAGTGACGCATGGCGGCGCAAACTTACAAAATATAATTGTATTCTGTAAATTTGCGCCGCCTTTGCTTCAAACAATGACGCGAACGCGGCGCTAAAAAAGGGCCATATTTATACTTTTTGACGCAAAACTGCGCTAACGCAGTTTTGCGTCAAAAAAAATAGCGACGGCTAACGCCATTCTGAAGCGCCATGCGAGCGCCGTATTTAATCAATGACGTTAGCCGGCGTTAGCCGCCGGCGCTGCCTGGTGTGCGTGGAAAAAAACGACGTACACCAGGCAGCGCCGGCGTAGGGGGATATGGAGCTTGGGCGCCAAAAAATGAGGCAAGTCAGGTTGAGGCAAATTTTTCACCTCAACCCGATTTGCGCCATTTTGTTCGACTCCCAACCTCAACCCCCATAGAAATGACTCCTGTCTGCCCCCTTGCCCATTGCTCATAGGGCATAGTGGCATGTAGGGGGGCACAAATCAGGCCCCCCATGCCACAAAAAAAAATAAAAAATTGACTTACCTGAACTTACCTTAATGTCCCTGGGATGGGTCCCTCCAGCCTTGGGTGTCCTCCTGGGGTGGGCAAGGGTGACAGGGGGTGTCCCTGGGGGCATGGGAGGGCACCTCTGGGCTCCTTCAGAGCCCACAGGTCCCTTAACGCCTGCCTTTTCCAGGCGCCAAAAAACGGCGCAAAAGCGGCCGTATGTCATTTTTATTGACCCGCCCACTCCCGGGCGTGAATTTTGCCCGGGAGTGTAAATACGGCGCACATGCCTCGGAGTCAATTTTTTAGACGGGAACGCCTACCTTGCATATCATTAACGCAAAGTAGGTGTCCACGCTAAAAAATAACGCAAACTCCATGGACTTTGGCGCTAGAAGCGTCTAACGCCAAAGTATAAATATGGAGTTAGTTTTGCGTCGGAATTGCGTCAAAAAAAACGACGCAATTCCGGCGCAAACGGAGTATAAATATGCCCCTAAATACGGGCCATAATGTCTAAATGCTGAGCTGGTTTGTCACGGTTCTGGGTCGCTGACTAGATGGCATGGCTCTGTTTTTACCAGGTCCTGGTCAGAGTCTTCGAAAACATGATTATGGAATTGTTTTTTCCCTGTTTGCTTGTCCTCTTTGACCGTCATCCCTGTGTTTTTATTTTCACGCATTGCTTGCTCTTGTTTAACTGAATGAGACAATTCTGAGATGCTCTGGCTACACAGATGTGCTGGCGTGACCCCCTTCTCTGAATATCACGTAGAACATATTTCTTTGGGTTTTCGTTCCTGGGCTATTTGTGCTATTCTTCGTGTATGGGGTTAGCTATTTTCTGCGTAACGCTGCTTCGTCCTGAGGGTGGTCTTATGCACTTCTGACAACACAAGCCTGAAACGTTGATGTACTATCCACATTTGACTAGATCAGCTTCTAGTACCTAACTGCAATATCTGGACCTTTGATGTTTTTGATATTTTGAGTGAGTATACACACACATATATGTCATCAAAACTCATATATATCCGAGTTATTTCAAAGACATATTTGTGAGGGTTTTCTGGTGATCCCCTGCATACCTTATAAGTTCCTCTTTTCTTACTATTAAAATATCCAAGCCAATAATCCAAGCCTTAATGAACGTTTTTTTCTTTTAAGAGATATTGTACACCGCTAGTTATTCACATCACTATTCAATGATTCAGTTGTCTGTGATAAAATGTTTAGTCAGTTATCAATTTGATTCACTCAGTCATTTATTGATTAGTGTACCTTCACATCATTCTTTTGAGAGCAGGTGTTTTTTGTGCATCAACAGAGGTAAGAGACGCTCTCTCTTAATAACTATGGGCAGGAGACAAAAGAAAGACCCTATTCTATGTCTACTTAAAAGAAAGGTTATAATGTACTGATAAAGGTATTCAATTTGTTATATCAGTAATGAAACAACAAATTGAAGGCAATGTGTATTAATTGTATTAGTTGTTCCAGATAAAAAGTACACGAGACAGCAGGCTGGCCCACAGGAATTGCACAAGCGCCAGGGTACATCCGCACTAATATTCCTGTAATACTTGAAATTGCACTGAAGTGCATGCGGATGTAGGTCCTCATACTAATTTTTCCTTCTTGCAATCACTGATATCTGTGGTATTGGTTAGTCAGGCTCACCATTGGAATTATGCCCCACCTATATCATGAAACAACTTGATCCTAATCTCGCCTCAGATATAACCACAGTGTTCAGTCATTTGCTAATGCAAGATAAGGTCCACAATGATTTGAAATCAGCATTGATAAAACCTCTCGTAAATAAAGGCATCAACTCTCCTACTGATCGCAATAGCTTTTGTTCAATTTCACTGCTGGTGTTCTTCGCATAAACCTTTGATTAGTTCATTTTGAATCAACTTCAGCCTCTAATCAAAGCAAATAAGCTGTCAGACCCTTGGCAAGTCGGGTTGAGATCAGGGTAGAGTACTGAGTTGGTTACTTGTGTTATAGACGACCTTAGACAAAGTACTGACAGTGTCGATACTCATGTACTCATTCCACTAGATGTGCCAATAGCTTTTGACACGGTTGGCCACACCAGCATTTTATCTATACATAATGAGTGATTAAGGTTGTAATTGGCTTTCAGTGAAATGGTTTGAATTGTTTCTCACTTCTCGTACCCGACCAATAGCCTCCCTCCATTCAAATACGGAACCAAGCCCATCACTTGAGGAGTACCTCAGGGTTTAATATTCGGTCTCCTGTTATTCAACATCTATTTGGTACACCTGGCCCAGCTCCTTCAGTCTATGAATGCCCTTTCATATATGTATCCACATTAATCTTTAAGATTAATCAATCACAATGCACCCAAATGAGCTCCAGACCTTCGCAAGCTTCTTGCTTAGATGGCTGCTCAGTAAAACAGAGCTAATGATCCCAAAAATTATATTAATGAACTGAATATTATTACACAACCTGGAGTAATGGGCCCTTGATCTGTCCCTTGTGTAGAACCCAGGCATCTATTTAGATGTATAACTTCTCTTGGAACATAAGGGCGTATACTTGATCAAAGTTAACCCAACACAGCATAGCAAGGCAAGTTGCTGCGCTGAGCTGTTTGGATGGGAGAGTGCTCAACAGCATAATTTTACCAAGATGTGTCATTGTTCAACTCCCTCTATGCGCTGGTGCACTTGTGGCTGCCTAGCATTAACGCCGGCACCCTTGCCCCAGGTATTCCTTCCTGTACAAAAACAATCCTTAAAGGCTCATTCCTTTTTCTATGGGTGCTGTAAACATAGAAAGAGGAGAAAAGAAGATATTTCTCCTCATTATGCCTCAGTAAGGTAGATGTGCCACTGTGGCGCAAACTCAGACTTTCAAGTCTTTGTAAATGCACGGGAACGACCATGCTCCACCTATGGAACACTTACCTGATGCAAAGTAACTCAAGGCAGAGCTACACACTGAATTGCTTTACTGTGTATTTACGAAGCCAAACAAAGTAACGCAAGTTGACTTTATGTGGCTAAGCAAATGCCATAATGGATTTTGTGTCATGGCTGCACGATAAAAGTGAAACAACCCAACGCAAAATCTTAGGAAATGTGGGCCCAGATCTTTCGGCTGGTGATTACATGTTTTTTGGCAGCTTAAACGTTTGAGGAAAATCCAACCCTATGTGCTTACTTACTATCACACCCCAGCAGGTTTTAGCTTTGGTTCAATCCTTCCTAGAATATGGAAATGCCTGCTAATTGAGTTTTCCTGACAAAAGTGTCTTCAGTTGGTACAGAATACTGTCACTCGGCTCATGGCCTTGCTATTAGGCAGAGATATGAAGGCAGGAGGACGTGAGGAAAAGATGTTACAGTGCACAAAATTGGTCAGGTAAAGGTGATAGAAGGAGAACTGTGTTATATTAGGTGCTCTAGTGACTGCCCTGGTAAATATACCCTGGCAGCGGAGGTGTTCATTTCCTACTTGAGGACAGCATCTGCAGATTGTGCAACGATGAGCGTTAAGGACCAGTGTGGTTGTCTTTATGTGCAGACACAAGAGAAAAATAGTACACTAGCCCTAGTTAAAAAGGAAGGAGTGAAAACTGAAATGTGGAGAGGCTGTCGTCTCAAGCAGCGCTTATTTAGAGACAAGAAGCTGCTTTGTGTCCAGAAATCTCTTTTATCGGGCTAGTGTGAAATGTTCTACTTCTTCTGTATGCTGCTGTGGGCTTAGCCCAGGTAAGGAGAGAGTGTCATGCTCAGCAGACAATCTAATCTATATTTAGCAACAGAGTTTATTTTGGTGAGGGGAGGAGGGCTATGTCCCCATGAGAAGCTTGTGGCATACAGCGATAGCCTGAAAGAGGCACCAGTTAACTGGTGTTTGTTTAATTGGTTTGATTACACGGCAGTAAAGCTTGTCCTGTAGATGTGTTTAATTTATTTTTCAAAAGAAGTGTCACAAACACCTGTCCATGTGCCAGCACACACAATAGCCAGCTTACCCAGTGACATTATCTTCCAGCGATGGGCACATTGTTGAAGCTTTTGTTATCAGGCTGCCGAGCAGCGAGGGGAGAGTGCAGTGCAAAATTGGTGGCTCATGCGTACTCAGGGAACAGCCTACAGTGATGCCATGAGTGTGGGAACTGGGAAACAAGCACTTGCAAAGCCAATAGGTCTCACTTTAATGACCTGTTGGCATTTTCAATGTTTTTTCTGACTCTGTGCAGAATAAGCAAAAGGCAAAAAAACAAGCAATTGCAATGCATTTGCTCGAGTTAGAGCTTTTAGCGTTGTAAACTCCTAACCAGACTTTTCTTGCCACACAACTTGAAAATCAAAAGTAAAACAGTTTCACATAAGTGAGCCTATTCACAGCGCCACGACCGCCATGAGTATCAGAGATAAGGAGAGACACAAAAGGAAAAAGAAATTCGCTTGCAGTCAAACTTATTGGCAAAAGTGCAATTAGCCATGTAACAGGGGTGGTAGCAAAACCTTCCCAAGGAGGGACAAACGTAAACCATTTACCAATGTCATCAAAGGATTTTTAAAGGGCAATCCCACGAACGAATGATAGTGATGGGCATGAGGTGGGTGTTGTTAAAAGCCCAGATGTATACTAACATGTCGGAAAAGCAACACATGCGTGTTGCTATGCTCGACCTAAAAAAAAGAAAAAGGGATGCTAGCGCGGCTGTGGCGTTTCTGAAGGGTATGACTGATGACTTATGCACATGTACAATACCACGCATGCAGACGCATCTCCTGTATGACATGTGGCATTCCCCATCCATGTTGGGGGATGGCACATGATCAGCAATTTAAAAAATATAATTTTTAATTGTGCTAATGTGCATTTCTTGAAATGGAGTGGCCGGGCAGCAAATAGGTACCATCAGGCTCTAAAAAAAAGGTTTAAAAAAGAACAATAAAATATTTAGAAGGGCTGAAATGTGTGGGATAGCAATGAAGAAGCTTGTGGGGGTGCATCAACAGGAAGTGGACAGGATAGGAGGGAAAAAGAGGCACAGAGGGAAAGAGAAACGCAATGCACAGGGAGTGGGTATTTTGCGACGGAGAGGCATACAAGAGAGAGATCTGGAAAAATTGCACTCTCATGGAATGCTGAATACAAAAAAGTAGTTCCCTAAAAGAGAGAACTGGAAAGTTACAACCCAGACAATCAAAGTGAGGGTAAAGAAGCAATGCTTCAGTGGAGGGACAAACACAACAAGAGTAGGGCAAGCCATTAAGAAGCAAACAGATGCAAGTGACAATAAAGCCAACCAATGGTAAGCAATTGACAGGCTGTATCCTACTGTACGTTTTTGGTAAGTCCACAAGACATCTAACAGAACCTTGCAGCTTTCACTGTCTGGTAGATGGGCCCTAAAAATGAGAGCAGCTTTAGTCCTAGGTTTGATTGCGTCAGCAAGTGCATTAGAAGTTGCCGGGGAGCAACAGTGTTTACACGTCTGTCTTTGTGCACAAGGTGAAAGTAATCATAACTAGCATCATGTGGGCAGTATGTTGTGGAGAACGTGCCTGCAGCATTTGAAGTGGAAGACAATCATAAAAATCCGTAATGCAACCAACTAGCATGTACATAATATATGTCTGTGGCATTTATGCCATGAGATGAAGCCTCATGAGTTACTGGAAACAGAGGAAGTACTATCAGAAATGGGAACTGCACTAACTGACAACAGAGAAGTAGGTCTGCTGGAAGAAAAATGAAACCGAAGCAGGTGCAGGTACAGAAGAAGGTCTGCGAGTAAACCAGACTATGTTATGTAGAGGTTGTTAAAATGTGTTCAATGTCCCTTTAATAGGAACAGTTGCTCTTGACAAGTGTATGGGACAGTGTAAAAAAACATTTGTTGTGTTTTAGCAAAAAGGTTAGATTTATGCTGAGGTGAAAGGTATTCCTCTTGGTAATACACAATGTATATTTATATCATTTTATGAACTGTGAACTTGTTTTTTTAATGTAAGCATGAGATGTTTGCATGAGTTCTAGTTTTGAGAATTTCCAGAAAGGATGCATTTGTGCTATTGCTTATTTTCTGACTTGTGATGTTGGTTGGAGAAGGATGTGTATCACTCTCTTGCAGGGTTGTGTACAGATTTGTTTCTGTGTACATGCATGTGGTGCCAAAGATGGTGTATATGTGGAGACACATGCAAATTCTGACTAGGGCAATTGAGGTTTACGTGATGAGCTGTCGGAATTTTCTTAAATTCAAACATATGGCGTTAGATTTTCTGTACGTATGGAGATTGCAAATGACATTTTATATTTTATATGCAAGTAGATTGCATGCATCTCCAGGTTTGTGTTGTTGTGTGTGCATAGTGATTGCATACGGATATCGATTTTGTTTCTGTTTACCATTTAGTGATGTTAGTGTAGTTACAATATATTTTGTGCTAGGGTCACAAGAGATTATTTTTGAAGTTGAGATGAAGTATGGGCTTTCGACTGTTGTTTTGCGCTTTGAGGGTGCAGGCGCAGGGATGACAAGGACTCCCTTTGCTGTAGGAGGTCTGTCTGTCAGAGTTTTGTGCCATGGCCATCATGTGACTAGGAGATTGTGACTATGGCCCTCATTGCGACCCTGGCGGGCGGGGTAGAAGTGGTGGTAATACCGCCAACAGGTCGGCGGAAAAAATATGGAATTATGACCATGGCGGCTACCGCCATGGTCATCTGCCACTTCTCCACTCTGACCGCCTGGGCGGTGACAACCACTGGGCTGGAGACTTCGGTCTCCAGCCCGGCGGCTGTCACCAGACCGCCGGCGGTATCAGGACCCTGCATACCGCCATGGATTTCAGGTGGTTTGGAACCGCCATGAAATCCATGGCGGTAGGCACTATCAGTGCCAGGAAATTCCTTCCCTGGCACTGATAGGGGTAACCCCCAACCCCCTCCCCCACCCCTGATTCCTCCCCCTACACCCCCTACCACGCCCCAAAGGTGACAGGACCCCACCCCTGACATACAACCCCCCGCCCCCACCCCCAACATCAACATACACACCCCCTACACGCACACATACACTACAACAACACGTACCTGCACACATACAAACAGACATGCACACAGACCGACCCGCACACATTTCCCAAACACACAACACACCACCGCATGCAAACATGCACTCACACACCCCCTCTACATACTCACACCCCCATGCACGCACACAACACCCCCCACCCGCCTCCCCTAACGGACGATCACCTTGCCTTGTCCGGTGATCCTCCAGGAGTGGACAGGATCCATGGGGGTTGCTCCGCCGCCAACCCCCGTCACCAGAACACCACCACACAGAATCCTGGGTTGGGATTCAGTAGGCGGTGTTCTGATGATGGGGGCAGTGGAGTTGGAGCAGCCTCCACTTCCCCGCCGAATGCCAGTATGGCTGCTGGCGCCTCTCCGTCCGAAAAAAGGACAGAGGGCTGCCAGGAGTCATGATTCGCTGCGCGGAAAACCGCCTGCACTGGCGGTCTTCAGCACAGCGGTACCTCGGCGGTCTTGTAAAAAGACCGCTGAGGTTGAAATGAGGCCCTATATGTCCTGTGAGTTAAAATATTGTATGGTTTGTTTGTGTATGTGCTGACGTGGTGGTGGGACCTTATGTCTGAAGAAGTTGCAAGAGTGGCAGGTCTTGGACTGCTATGCAAGGTTAGTCGCAACCTAGTTGTTGTCTCTTCATTCGTATTTGACATGAGGTGATGGTAGCATCATGTCTTGTAAGGTTTTCCTAGACCACTAATGTGTTTTCAGTGACTGTTGTTTGTGGTCTTTGGGTGCCTGCTTGGGTGCTGGAGACTCGAACAGAGAGTAAGATTAGTAAATGTCTGACAGAGATTTATGAGTTCCAAATGATTGTACAAATACTGTAAGTTTAAGGGAACGGCTGTGCCTCGTTTTCTTTTTTTTTTGGTAAGAAAATGATGTGTATGAAGTTTCCTGTTTGTCCCCATGCTTCTGTGTCTGACCTGGCAGCTGGAATGCTAGGAGTGAATGATAATGTGATAGTATGTTGATGGGTGGAATTACAATGGGAGACTGACAGTGGTAGCTGTTGGTCGAAGGTTGAAGTTGCAGCTAAATCAATGTACCTGAATGTCTCAACATTGAGCAACCTTCATCAAAACTTGACACTTATAATCTCCATTGTGGTTAGGGGATTTTACTGGCATTTTTGCTATGCTAGTTTGGAGGCTTCTTTCTCTCCCAGCACCTTGTCATCAGACGATCGTTTTCCTCTACCCCCGCTCTCACTACTTCCCTATTCCTTATGGAAAGTGGGGTGCAAGCCAAAACCTTAACTAGGACCCTGCCAATAAAGCCCACCCGCCAAGTCACTCTGTGGACTGTTCCAGTTATCACTGCAGAACTCATACGGCATCAACAGTTTCATCCTCCAAAGGAATGCCCTGCTATATTGCCAACCCCTTAGGCCAGGGCATGGGAGAATTAATTATCCACCAGAGGGACAAAAGTGGCACCCCCAGGTTGCTGAACATTAGTTCTCCTCTGATGCTTCCTCATTGACATGTGCCACTAGTTCACTCTCCACCTCACAATGTCCCCGAGTGAAAAGGCAAACTCATCAATGTCATCCAGGGTTCGACAGGGGTCGCAGCTGAGAACCCTGGCTTGCCTCTTGCGACCCTAGCACTGCTTTTGTGACCTGTGTCTCAGAGGTGGCAAAAACAGTATCAGGCACAGAAGATAAACAGTGTACTGAAGAACACTACTTTCTGCAGATATCACTGGGGATTTACTCCTCTAGTTAAAATCAAATACATTCAGAAGTGGAAATGTGCACACTTTGTAATAGAACATGAAATTAAACATAAGAAAAAATATACATCGTTTAAATTGTTGCTATAGTCCGTTAATGTGAAATAATGTTTTTGAACAGAAGCATCACATCTGTGGCTCGCAAGAGAGAGAGTTCTGTACAAACGATGATGTCAAAACGTACTAACCATAGAAAGGAATACATCAAGGACATAGTTCATATGCAACATATAGTTCCTATGAAATATTTGTACCAGTGGCCCTGACCTCTACTGGTTTTAATCACTTTTCTGTGCGTCTGCTTGTGATTTACCTGTATGTTTTCTCTTTGTGGTATACACTAGGTTGCAGTGAAGTCAATTATTATGCTTTCATAAGGATAAAGGTATTGCGGCATCATTTCTTGGGATTTAGGGTCAAAGTCACATATTGGGGTCACAAAGAGTTTTACGTCACTTCTGCTTGCGTTTTGGCGAATTCATGTTAATGGGAGAACTCCATCCTCTTTGCTTCTTGCCCCCTTCAATCGATAAGATATGAAACCTAAAACTCAAACAAAGGTCGATGGCTTGTAAAGAAATAGCACTTAGAGGAGGCATAAACAGGACCATAGGTAAATGGCACGGGAATTGGGTGGAGAATAATACTGAGGAATTAGATAATACCTGTTTAACATCTAACCGATGTAGGAAGGCTCTTTAAACTCTACAAAACCTGTTATTAAAGGCTGAGGTCGCTAAACAGCAATATCAATTGATTGCAAGACATCAATAACGGGGAATGTGACACTTAGGGCCAGATGTACGAAAGGATTTTACCCATTCTGTGTCTATGGGAAAAAGCTTTCGTACATATGGCCCTTAATCCTTCTTTTATGTTCTTATAATTTAAAGAGCCACGCGTCAGATCTTTTTGTTCACATGTCCTGGCTTATCCCACCATCTACTTATGTTTGCGGGGACTGTCAACACCAGACTCATAAACCACGCTGCAGCGCGCACCCTTTTATCATTGCTCGTGGGGCTTGGGAGGCTATCTAGTGGCCACATTTCCCGGGGACGGGGAGCATCGCGATACATTCTGCTATTATTAGGCTTTGATTGAACAATTGAACCATCCAGCAATCTCCAAATATCAGCACGGGCTCAGATCTTTATACAACTAGCAGGTGAAATGGAAAGAAACGCTCGCTATTGTGAACTCCTAACCATCTATCAGCGAAAAATATATTTCCAAGCAATCACAGAGCCACAATGGCGAGTGGAAAGAGAGCGGTGAACGACCACAGCTCAGGGTCGTCATTTAAGATATAAATCGGCGCTCTTCTGGCATGGCATTGCGCTTTAAAGCATTGAAAAGCAGCCGTCCCTGTTTACTCGCAAACGGAGCAATCGAATTTTACCTTTTTTTTTAAAGACAGCATTAAAACACATTCAGCCGCTCCTCGGATTTATTGCTGAAGGAGTACATCAATTTAATCATGTCACTCTCTTCACTGTTCCCTCTATTTCATCTAGGGGAAAATTAAAGTTGAATCTCGCCTACATAAAAATGACATTATTCTCCGTCACACATAACTGGGTAAGAGATCATACTGATATATGGCTCAAACCGAAACATCTACCAATGAAATCCTTGTCCAACATCCCAATTCTTTAAAAGGCTGGTGTATAACACAACAGGCTTCAATGGTCTTATGTGAAATCCCCACATTGTGTGCTACTGTGAAGCACCGGCAACATTTAATTGTGTTTTTTGGGCTTTTTATGTAAAATAAGAGGCTGGAGCATGGCAATTAAAGAATTGCTTTCTTATAAGCATGATCAATTGTAATTTCGCTTCTCAGTGACACAGATTCAGAGGGCACTGTTGAATCGGGGGACATCGCTTGCACAAAACCCTGGGTGGGCCTGGATGCATATAATAAAGAGGACACAAGACACAGGTCTGATGGTGGTATACTGTCTGGAGCGGTAGCCCTCGGGATGTTTGTTGTATACACTATATGGTAGTGGCCAGGTGGCTCACTACATCCCTATAACCGTCGATTAAAAATAAAATTAAACAACTTTACACCAGTCCTGGTGCTGAGCAAACAAAATCTCTGAATAGGCCGGAGATTAGCTCTCAATTGACACGGATGGCCACGGTTGTTGTCTTCTCAGGACACGGTCATCTGACTGCCCTCCTGGAATTGTGGCTGATGTGTTGTATCTGACTTGTTCCTGGCAGATTCAGTTGAGGTTCCTTCCCCACTATTCATAGAAGTCATCTCAAGATCGATGTCATCCTGTTCACCCACATCATCTTCTTTCGTAAAGCCAGACCCCACCTCTGTGATTTTTTTTTTTAAACCACAACATATTTCTAGACACTTGCATGGCCCCTTTCTTGGCTGTTATCATGGTGCCTCTGACTCTTACTACTTCCCAGGCTTCCCTCTCGAAAGGTGTATGATATTTCCATCCAGGGTGACAGTCTCAAATGATAGCCCTGCCCCCACATAAATGAGAGTTTCCACAACCTTCTGGCTTCAACTTGCCTTTTCATTATTGGCTCTCCTCTTCTCTTGTGTGGCAGGTACATCAATCACAGCGGGTTCCCACCGGAGACTCGCAGGAAGCACATCTCTAACCTGCTGCTTCATCAAGAGGTCACTCGATGCACACCCAGCCAAGCTGTACAGAGTTTGGCGATCCACTCACAAGAACTGCTACATTCCAGATCACCATTTTCTACTCTAATTCTGAGTGCCCTGTTGAGTGTTTTCATAAATCGCTCCACTTCACCATTTGCCTGGGGCCACTGTGGAATTATCCTCCAGGGTCAGATGCTGAGACTCCTTGAATTCTTGGACTTGAAATAAGCTTATCCTTTCCTGTAAACCACACTTTACTTCTGATGCAGGCCTTCTTCTTGGCAATTCCCGGATGTCATTGGTGGGCCTGCTCAACCATTTGGGTCCACAGACCACGAGCAACAGCTTTGTGATGGCCTCTGAGGAAAAGCCCTTCTCCACTCTCACTCAACTCATCCCAAGACCTCCACAGCTATGTCCTGGCATCTCGCTCCTCCTCTGTCAGACTGTGAATGCCATCCAGAAAGGTTCCCCATTGCTGTCCTTGCAGTGCTTCCTTAAACCTCAGGAGGCGCACATCGGCCTTGGTTACCTCCACAATCTCCTCCAATGATAGCACTCGGGGGCCCGCCAACTCCATAACCATGCTCACAAATCCTTTAACCCCTGGATCATCTTGTCACTGCGCGCTGTGATCAGCTGCCATTGGGTAGCACAACAAATAGACAGCTGGATTATTTACTCCTGACCTGTATGCAACTTCAAAGGAGTATTGCTGGAGCTGTACCACCCATCTTTCAATCCTCGGAGGCCCATTTCTAGCAGTGCCCACAAAGAGTGGTACAAAGTGGTTTGTGATCTGTAATGGCTTGAAATCTTTGACCACACAGAGATCAAAACGCATACAAGCCCAAAAAGTTACCAAAGCCTCTCAATCTGTTTGTGCATATCGAGTCTCTACTGCAGTTAGGGCTCTACTTGCATGCTCTATGGGAACCCAATCCTTTTTTGTCTTTCATCTGTAGCAGGACAGCTCCTAGCCCAATGGGACTAGCACCTACAACCAGCTATGTCAGCTGCTTCGGGCTGAAATAATCCATGGTGCCATCATGGAGAAATACATTTTTAATGTCTCTGAACACCTGCACTGCGTTACTGTTGCATTCCCACAGTACATCCTTGCGGGTTAGTGTTCAAAGAGGCTCTGATAGGGTAGCCAGATTGGGTATAAACCAGCCACAGTAATTTGCCATGCCCAAAAAAATTAGAACCTCTGATGGATTACAGGGCAAAGCTGCGGATGTGATTGCTTCAACCTTTTGTGGATCCACTTGGAACCTCTCCTTAGAGAATTTGTAACCAAAAAACTCCACCTCTTTGGTACAAAATGCACACTTTTGTCAATGAAGTATTAACCCTCTCTCTACTAGCCATTACAATGTCGCTCTCAGCTGTACATGATGTTCCTCAAGAGTACTGGAAAATATTAATATTTCATCACTTACATTGATGACTCCCACAAGTCCTGACAGGGTCTCTCATATGGCATCCTGAAACACCTCAGCTGCAGATGAAATGCCAAAACTGAGGTGCTTGATCCTTCACAGTCCTACATGAGTGGAACATGTCAATATATATAGACTGGATTTAGCATCAACTGGTGGTACCCCAAATTGAGATCAATTTTAGAAAAGCATCAGGCCCTAGTGATGTCAGCTTCAATCTTGTTGATGGTTGGGGTAATGTTCCTCTCCCTTCTAATGGACTGGTTAGGCAACTTTATATCCACACACAGTCTTATGGTCCCAGGCTGTTTGGGTTTCCGGGCAATGACCAACTGTGACATCCAGGGAGTGCGTCCTTTTACTTTCTTGATTACACCTGCTTGCTCCAACTGTTCCAGTTCTTTCTCCACTAACAGCCCTAGACAAAACAGCACCCTCCGGTGACGCAAAGCCCTTGGTAACACTGTCTCATCAATGTGGAGCTTGACATGTACCCTTTTGAGACATCTGAGGCCCTTGAACAGTTGTGGGAAGTCACCAAGAATGCCATCCGCATGGGACTGGTGTATCTGCTTCACAAAAGATACCAAGCCAAGGTCCTCTGCTGTGTGACTATCCAGTAGAGTGCTGGTGTCACCCTGTGTCACATAAAATTTCACCCAGGTCTTAGTATTTCCATGTCTCACTTCTACTTTGATGACTCCTTGCAGCGGCATTGGGTCTGTGCCCCCATAAGTGTGTATTTTAGCTTTCGTTGGGAATTGGGATCTAGTTTCTCGAACTGTCCTGAGTAAATAACATTGACCAATGCACCTGTATTTATAAGGGCTAGAATCGCTTTGCCACCACGTCCACCTAACACATTGGAGGAGGCCTCTTTCTCTGGTTGTCTCTCCCTCTGAAAGATATGGTGAACACTTCATCCTCTTCCTCATTTTGGAGATGGCTGTTTGCATTGATCTCCTACGTGTGGTCTTCCCCTCCGCCTTCCAGCGATAACTGCCTGATATTTTCATTTTGCCATCCTTTCTTGCTTGCCCCCCACTGTGGCACTGGGATTATGGCACACTTTTGCCAAGTGATTTAGACAGCTGCATTTCAGGCATGACTTTCCTTGTGCCAGGCACCCTCTAGGTGGATGGTGAACAATTATGCAGCTTCCACACTCTTTTTACCTTGCCTCAGACTGGTGGTCATCCTTGCCTTCAACAGGTGTTGCTGTATAGCCTCAACATGCTCTTCTTTCACTTTCACCCCTTGTGACAAGGACTACCCTGTCATGCTGCATGCCAGAGCAAACTCCATTTCTCCTGCCCGACTGTCAGTCAGTTCATGGGACCGGGCCAGTATAAGGATATAATTCAGTGAGATGTTGGCTGCCTCAGGATCAGTTTACAAAGGTTGGATGATCAATGTCCTTGAATCAACTGCTCCCTGATCTCATCTTCCTTATCAATGCCTTTGCATGTGCTTGCCAACTTGCGCAGATGCACAAAGAATATGCCCACCGACTCCTCTTCCACCTGTTGTGCTTGCCATAGCTGAAATCTTTATTAGTCTGGATTTAGTTGGGGGTCAAAATGCCTGTTCAGAGCCACCCAAGCAGCATTTAAATCATTCTCAGCCCCAGTGTTGGGTAAATCTTTGAATAGCTCATACAGCTCATCACCTCGCTTATGTAGCATCATTGACCTTGTAATGGCTCCATCCGTTTCACAGGTGGTGCGAAACTAATGCTGCAACCTTCCAATACCCTGGGGCCATTGCGGCACAGCCGTCGCTGGATCCGCTAGCTGGTTAAACAGCAGCAATGTTGCATCGGAAGGATGTGCGCATTGTTGTGGTGCTGGGGGCACTGCTGCTTGAGGTGGTGTTGACATCATTCCTGGTGGCCACTTTACAGGGATTTACACCTCTTGATGCCCTTTGTGCAAGCTGCTTTCAATCTCTGCTTGGCCACTCTGAAACTGGGGTGCCAGATACCACTTTCCCCAACTGCAAGTCAAAGACCTTTATTTAACCCCCTTATTTAACTGGTGTTTGAGAACTGTGTCAGCTTCATCCAATAACTATGTTAATTGCAGCATCGGAATGGTGACTCTTCCCCCTTTTTCACTTGCTCACATGTGCAGCCATTTGCGTGCCACTTGTTTCTCCTCTCAACCTCAGTGGACTTTTGGAACAAGAGACTTATGTTCATATTGCTTTTGTATGCTTTAATCTCAGGGCAAAACATGGATTCTCCCCCCCTTCCACTCACTAACATGGGCTGCCAACTACATACCATGTGTTCCTTTATTCCCACAACTGCCCCAGGGGCTGCTGACCTTCTCTCACCTGTGGTCCAGACTGTATTCGGCGCCAACTTCAGCGCCACACAACACACCACCAGGCTGCAGTGCAACAGCGCACACAACTGTTCACAGCTCCAGTCTTCAAGCAGTCTCATGAGTCTGACAGTGCCTCCTCTTCCCACTGGGCAACATAGTGAAGCCTCACCAACCAGGGAGTTATGTCGCCACTAACAACTCATGGAGCCATCACATAGCCACGTTGCCTTGGCTCCAGCCTTTGCTATCGAGAGAAGTAGGCACTCTCCGCTGACAGGGACAAGCAGTGGGGACCTGCCTCATTGCCCATGTTGGATTGCGTGACCCCGCTTGCACAAAATCCTGGAAGCATATAATAGAGAGGACACAAGACACAGGTCTGATGGTGGTGGTGTACTCTGCCCCATAGACAATAGCGCCTTTTATTTCAGCCCTCACTTCACACCGGCCCTCTATTTCAGCCCTTTCTGCTGTATACATTTTATAGTAGTGACCGGGTGGCTCACTAAAGGCAGCAAGAATGGGAGGGCACAGGGGTAACAACAATGTGCACACGTGACTGGAAGCATGTGGAAGGCTGGAGTGAAGTGTTAAAGCGAAGACAAGTGAGACAGATTCAAATATTCAACAGAAAGATTACATTCTCAGAAGGAAAAAGGGGCATTTGCTCAAAGGGCCTACACTTAGAAGTTGTTGCGCACATAAATAAAATATTCATTCTGAGCCACCAAATGAGAGCAGTGGCCATGGCCCATCCATTCTTCTACCCGCACTTGCAACCGTGCAAACTTGGGTTGAGTGTAATTTGCTTCTTAGAAATGTTGACTTTATCATGAACAGCTTGCCTTATCTCAGTTCAGTGCCGAGCACCTGTTTGTTTTCTCAATCAGTGCAGCTGTTCATGATAAAACCCCAAATTACTAGAGTAAGTGTGGGTTATAAAGGGAAATTAGTATTGTTATCGCAGTACAAAGCCAATGTGCTGACCACCTGCAATACCTTTTCCCACAGCCATTGTACCTGCCCAAATATCAAGGGGTCAGAAGAAAGATATTTCTGAATATGGGAAACGTTTTTCATGTGAAAGAAAAGATGTACGAAATGTTCATCTTGCATTCGCCCTGCTTCCCTTGTATTACCTAATCTCCTCCTCTCTCACACACAACCACACTCAATCCCTAAACGAAATCCCCTTCACCAAACTACCCTCTCCCGGTCCCCAAGGGGTGGACACTTCTGCACCTGACTCTCCATTGCCCGCAAAATTGGAAACACACACACAGGAAAACCATGCCCAGGTGCTTTTCTGCCACTCCCCACTGCATCACATCACCCAAATACCTGCACCACAGCTTTCCCTTTCATGTGCCCACTACTAGTGCCCTCAATTCCGAAATGTACAATGCGTTCCCAAACTTCGATAGTTGAACTCCATCCGAGCAAAATAAATACCCCTCTTCTTCTTTTATGTCCTTGTGAGACAATACTGTATCACCCATAAACCGGCAAAACCCCTTATTGCCCTATTTAGCAGAAGCTTTGCTTTGTCGATAGCCGTTTGTTTCAGTACATCTCTCCAGTGGCTTCACGGAACGAACTCCGTCCACACAATGTTGGTTCCTGACCACCTGTTCCAAATTAACTGCAGATCCTCTTTTATATGCTTAATCAGTGTTAAACCAAATAACTTTACTAGGTTATTTTCGCCCAGATGAATAATTAACATATCTGGACAACCCCTAGAGGACAACAGTTCTGTCGATAACGGCAACAAACCTCCCACATCATTCTACTCTTTCCCAACCAGAAAACATCATATCTGCTGCTCGGAAGTCCTAGCAATCTGCTGTAAATTTGTTGACCTGCAAACAGTATAGCCCACTGGATAAACAAATGTCCTACTGTCCAAGTGACCAACTTGGCATTTTTAGGTCAGTTAACACATCCTGCAGTAAAATACAAGGAAAATACATTTCTAATAAACTAAATACAAATAAATAAAATACTTCATAATATATCTTTCACAAACCTGAAAAAGCCATTACCCCATTCTGCATCTGTCACACCATGGTAAGCACAACCACGTTACCTCAGTTGCAGCACCTATTAGAAATTAATGTGTGCTGTTAGAAATGGGGTCTTTGGTTGACAGTCAGGTTACCCCCTGTTCAAACAAGGACCCTCACTCTAGTCAGGGTAAAAGAGAATCACCATCAGCTAATCCCCACTTACCCCCTTGGTAGCTTGGCAGAGCAGTAGGCTTAACTTCAGAGTGCTAGGTGTAAAGTATTTGTACCAACACACAGAGTAACTTAATGAAAACACTAAAAAAATAACACAACACAGGTTTAAAAAAATAGGAAATATTTATCTAAACAAAGCAAGACCAAAACAACAAAAATCCACAATACACAAGTCAAGTTATCAATTAAAAAGCAAAAAGAGTCTTTATGTAGTTTAAAACACACACTAACACTGTTAGAGTGAATATGTACCTTGGATGCGTCAAAACTAACCCCGCACGGGCAAGTGTGCATCAAAAAGGGCTTGCGATGCGTCGATTCCACTCACGAGTGGGACCTTGCATCGTTTCTCCTTTCGTCTGGTCGGGGCACGTCATTTTCTTCTCTCCGCACGAGAGCGATGTGTCAATCCGGTCTGCACTCTTAGGTCTGGGCAGGCCTTGCGTTGATCTTACACGCCCAGCGGTACTTGTGTCGGAATCCAGCCGCATGATGATCTGAAAACCACGCAGCGCCGGTCGCAATCTCCCAGCCTCCGTCAGCGATGCTGCGTGTCATTTCTCCAGCTCCGTACGTTGATTCTTCGGTCGCGTTTCTGGCGAGTGTCAATTTTCAGCCACGGAGCCGGCGGTGCGTTGTTTCTTCAGCCGCAGATCACAGTCGCGTCGATCTTTTCTCCGCAGGGCGCTCAGTGCGTGGATTTCCTCCTCTTAGGCTGCCATCTTCTCCTTTCGGGGTCCCCGAAACTGGATGGGCACCACAGGGCAGAGTAGGAGTCTCTCCAGAGACTCCAGGTGCTGGCAGAGAGAAGTCTTTGCTGTCCCTGAGACTTCAAACAACAGGAGGCAAGCTCTAAATCAAGCCCTTGGAGAGTTCTTCTCATGATGGAAGGCACACAAAGTCCAGTCTTTGCCCTCTTACTCTGGCAGAAGCAGCAACTGCAGGATAGCTCCACAAAGCACAGTCACAGGCAGGGCAGCTCTTCTTCCTCAGCTCTTCAGCTCTTCTCCAGGCAGAGGTTCCTCTTGTTTCCAGAAGTGTTCTAAAGTCTGTGGTTTTGGGTGCCCTTCTTATACCCAATTTCTCTTTTGAAGTAGGCCTACTTCAAAGCAAAGTCTCTTTTGAATGTGAAATCCTGCCTTGCCCAGGCCAGGCCCCAGACATTCACCAGGGGGTTGGAGACTGTGAGGGTAGACATGGCCCTTTCAGGTGTGAGTGGCCTCTCCTGCCTCCTAGCACAGATGGCTCATCAGGAAATACAGACTACACCCCAGCTCCCTTTGTGTCACTGTCTAGTGTGAGGTTCAACCTGCCCAACTGTCAAACTGACCCAGACAGGGAATCCTCAAACAGACAGAGTCACAGAAATGGTATAAGCAAGAAAATGCTCACTTTCTAAAAGTGGCATTTTCAAACACACAATCTTAAAATCAACTTTACTAAAATATGTTTTTTTAAATTGTGAGTTCAGAGACCCAAAAGTCCACATGTCCCTCCGCTCCCAAAGTGAATCTACACTTTATTCAGATTTAAAGGTAGCCCCCATGTTAACCTATGAGAGGGACAGGCCTTGCAACAGTGAAAAACGAATGTAGCAATATTTCACTGTCAGGACATATAATTCACATTACTGTGGCCCTCATTACAACCCTGGTGGTAAATGCCGCCTACCGCTGTGCTGACGGCCGCAAAGATACCATGACCGCAGCGGTATACCGCTATGGGTATTATGACCCGCACAGAGAAATCCACCACTATACAGACACCCACACAAGTCTGCCACACCAAAGGTCAGTGGTAAATTGGCGGTACCAAAACCCACACCGTTACGCAACAGGAATACGCCCACAGTATCAGGACCCACAAATCACCATGGGAAACCATTGGCGGTACACACTGCCGTGCTCAAAATACACACACACTTACAAAACTACACCACGTTGGACAATTCAAACTACACACACCTGACACACATACACACACACCAACACACCCAATCCAATATAAAACACACACCCACATTACCCACAACCCTTTCAATGAAAAAAAAAGATTGCCAACAGAGAGCGACACAAGACAGGAGCACCCACTCAATCTGAGCCACAGAACGCCATCACCCATACACCATCCACGCACCTCATAGCACACACCACAACACATCACCCCACATATCACCCCACATATCACCCCACACATGCTCACACATATCATTCACACCACATCCATGGCCCCCTAAGGAGGCCCCCATGGCCCCCTAAGGAGGAGGAGCTAAGGGTCATGGTGGAGGAAATCATCCGGGTAGAGCCACAGCTATTCGGATCACAGGTGCAGCATACTTCCATTGCTAGGAAGATGGAGGTATGGCGGAGAATCGTGGACAGGGTCAACGCCATGGGACAGCACCCCAGAACAAGGGATGACATCAGGAAGAGGTGGAACGACCTACAGGAGAAGGTGCGTTCCATGGTTGCTAGACAACAGGTAGCTGTACAGAGGACTGGCAGTGGACCCCTACCTCCTCCCCCACAACTAACAACATGGGAGGAGCAAGTCTTGGCGATCATGTATCCTGAGGACCTCGCAGGAGTAGCAGGAGGACTGGACTCTGGTAAGTCAAATCTTTACTACTATATCCCCCACCCTACCTGCATGCCATCACAAACTCCTACCCCTACCCTCACCCCCATCACTCCACCACCTCGCATATACCACACCATCATAACCCACCCATCCCAATACCAAGCCCTGCATGCCACAACAATCCATGGACCCTCATCACAGACCTGCATGGACACCCACCACCAAAGCATGCCCACTGGAGAGAATCACCAGGACCCCAACTCAACGTCACTGGAGAGGAGTTGCCAGTAACATCCAGTCCCCCGCAGAGAAGGCCCACAGTGATGACAGCAGCTCTGCACGCCTGGATCACGATGAACAACCTGGCCCATCAGGAACCTCTTGTCAGAGTGTCCAATTACTCGATGTCTACGCGTGGGTGAACAAGAGGCCCACCTCCCGGCAACACCAACTCAGAATGCCTTTATAGCGCTGAGTTTTGGAGGTGCCCGAAGAGGGGAAGAGGGGAAGGGAAGTAGGAAGGGAACAGCAAGGAAGGAGATCTGAAAAACAAAAGGTTTTCAACACAATACAACACAATAAAAACTGTAATAACAATTGTCACTTTAAAAAAATGTAACATCTTGTGTTGTTGCTAAAATAGTAATCACTGGGTATCAAAGGAAAGTCTAAATAAGATTTAGTCCAACAATCAGTTGCTAGAAGCAACACAAAACGGAAGCCACTAAGATTTACTAGACATTATCATTAGACAAAATGCAGTAGCCTTCTTAGAACAAAGGTTATTTGAGAATAACTCTCACCAATAAACATCTCATCGCAAAACCACACTGTGATCCTTAAGCGTAAACAATGAATATCATTTCTTCATAAAACATGAAACACGGTGAATCAAAGTATCCTATTGAACTCAAGTTTTCCATCACAATTCTCTTATGAGGGGCATTGCCAGCAAGACTTTGGTAATTTGTTCGAATTTATATGCACAGAAAACAAAGATCCTTTTTATAATGATCAGCGCTAAAATTAAACACAACAAAAACTTACAAATTACTGTCAAACAGACTCTCCGTATTGCGATTGTATTCCCTGAACTCTTGTTGAACTCGGGAATGTGCAACAAAGTATCTCAAATGCGAGCGTATTTAGAAAGCGATCAAAGAAGGGAAAAAACCCTGCTGGAAACTAACTCACTGTTACTAGCACGGCCTATTCGTCACTCTCTTTCAACTCTTTACCTTTAAACGAATCCGCTGTAGGAATCTCACGCTCTCCGTCTCTCGCTCGATCTAGGTCCCCAGAATAGTGAGCCTCTTTTCCAGGGTGTGGCTGGCATTTATATCCTGACCACATCCCAAGATGGCCGCCACCAAGGCATGCTGGGAGTTGTGGTCCTATTTTTGCTACTAAGCACCACTCCTAGGACAGACATCAGAACGATGGTTGCAACACAACCACCAATGCCCAAACCCCGCAGATAGTTGAGCTTTACCACTTGGGAATGGTGGAGAGTGTGATTTGGCACAGGATGGAACAAATAGGGTGCTGCAAACACGTGCAGCGATGGGTAAAACCCTGGATGGAGTGGGACTGAGACCGTGCAGGGTCTTATACTTGACACCTCTGCACAGACGGTTACCCTGCTACAGTCCCAACCCACCACAAAGCCTCCCCCCTCAGGAAACACCAGCACAGCACCCACCCAGCGGGCACATGCCACTGTCCGCAGGACACGTCAATCAGCAGTGTGTCCACCACTACAGGGACCCCAGGCAACCCCACAAACACAGGACGATCAGGGACCTGGGGTCAGTGGCAGTGGGCACACGGTTCAGGGGACAGAGGCACAGGACAACAGGGAAGCTGGGAGGACTGCAGTGCGACAGGGGGAGGAAAGGCCCAGGGAGCCCACTCTCTAGGAGGCACTCACCAACATCCTGGGAGCATCCCACCATTCCCAGGAAACGATGGGCCAGATACTGACCAAGTTGCAGGAGATCCAGCGGCTGCAGGAGGGACAGTACCTGGGGATCAGGAAGGACCTCAAACACATCTACACCATCCTGGTCACCATTGCAGGGGTGCTTGCTGACATGGCCAACACCATGAGGGAGGCAGTGGCACACCAACGGGCCCCTGACACTAGCCACACTGAGGAACAGCCCTCCACCTCTGCAGGCGCTAGTGGACAGGAGCAGGAGGCCCCGCGCCAGGAATAACAGGCCACCAGCACCCCACCCCCTGCAGAAGGAGAACCACCCTGCAAATGGTCCCTGTGATCCAGGCAGAAGCCAGAGAACATTGCCAAGACCCCCGCCAGGAAATAGGACTCTCCTGATTGTCACCCTTCTGTCCCACTCTGTCACCCTGTCCACCTTGAACTGCCATCACTCCCCTTCCTATGCCCCATTGGACAATGCACCTGTGATACCAAGAGACTTTACTCTAACTGGACATTCCTTCACCATCACCCCAGCCCATTGCACATCCCCCTCTACATATGAGCACTTAAATAAACACCCTTAGAACAAATACAAATCTAGAGTCTGTCAAATGATTGAAATATGTATTAGTACAACATTCTGAAAACATTGCAAGTCATATGTACAGTTATATATACATTGGTATGACCTTTAGTGAGCAGCAGTTAGCATACCAGGAGCCTGAGTGGGCCACAGAGATCTGAAAATAGAGATGCCAAATGGTACAGTAAGTGGCCATAGACATAGGGAAATCAGGCTACCATGTACAATGTCCAACAGAAAACTGAAAAGTAAAGTGAAGTTACAGTGTCTTACCTGTGTGTCACTGGAAGTACTGCTGTATGATATTACTTCTGTTATCCACATCTTCTTCCTCTGCCTCCTCTTCCTCACTGCTCCCAGGCTCCACCACTGCCACAAGACCATCTCCAGGCTCATCTTCCTGCAGAAAAGGCACCTGGCGTCTCAAAGCCAGGTTGTGCAACATGCAACATGCAACGATGATCTGGCACACTTTCTTGGGTGAGTAGTACAGGGATCCACCTGTCAGATGGAGGCACTGGAACCTGGCCTTCAGGAGGCCGAAGGTTCTCTCAATTATCCTCCTTGTTTACCCATGTGCCTCATTGTAACGTTCCTCTGCCCTTGTCCTGGCATTCCTCACTAAGGTCAGTAGCCATGAGAGGTTGGGGTAACCAGAGTCACCTGTAAATATCGAGGGACAACTGTTAGACACACACTAACCCTTAGGGACAACCCTATACCCAGACACCAACATATACTGGGTGGGGACCTTGGGCTCACCTATTAGCCACACCCGGTGCCTTTGGAGTTGGCCCATCACATATGGGAGACTGCTATTCCTCAAGATAAAAGCTTCATGCACATAGCCAGGATACTTGGCATTCACATGGGAGAAGTACTGGTCCCCCAAACAACCCATCTGCACATTCCTATATTGATAGTTTTTTCAACACTTGTTCATTTCTCCAGGGGGGGGGGACACAAATGCTACATGTGTACCCATCAGTGGTACCAATGATGTTGGGGATATGTCCCAGGGCATAAAAGTCAGCTTTTACTGTGACCAAATCCCCACCTGGGAGAATACAATGTAGCTGTGCATGTGTTTAGGCAGGGCTGACAACACTCTGGTCAACACATTGGAGAACATTGGCTGAGCCATCCCTGATGCCATGGCCACTGTTATTTTAAAGGAACCACTTGCCAGGAAATGGAGCACTGGCAGGACCTGTACTAGGGGGGAGATACCTGTGGGCTGGCGGATAGCTGACATCAGGTCTGGCTCCAATTGGGCACACAGTTCTTGGATTGTGGCCCGATCAAGTCTGTATGTTAGTATAATGTGTCTGTCCTCCATTGTCGCAAGGTCCACCAGGGGTCTGTACACTGGAGGATATCTCCATCTCATATTCATCCTCAGCGGTTGAAGCCTAGGGAGGAAAACGGTGAGCAGAGGGTCATAATAACACATCAATTGCAATAATGGTGCATTTCTACATTTACAGAACCAGTATGTGAATCCGAGAGTCAGTTGCTGTGCCAATGTCTGCTGTGACGCAGTTAGCAAGTGGAAATGAGGTAATTCCGCTGATGTTGTGCGCCATTGCGGTAGGTGGATGATGATCGCCGTGCAACTGCGCATTGGTTATCATTGGGCCGTATGGGTTCCAGGACCCAATGGCGATGTACGCCGGCGGTGACGCTATGCACCGCCGCAGACATGACCGCCATTTTCCATCTATTCACTCACTTGCTACCTGACCTTCAACAGGAGAGGATCTACACTGCAAGTGCTGCTGTGACCTGTGTCTGGAAGTGACAATGGCTCATGTGTCTGGGGAAAGGGCCCCTGTCTTCACTGCGGAGGAGTTGGAGAGACTAGTGGATGGGGTCCTACCCCAGTACACGTTACTCTACGGTCCTCCAAACAGGTGAGTACACTGTGAGCATGATGCGTGGGCCATGAACGTATGGAGTGCTGTGTGTGTAAGCCACATGTGGGGGGTGGGTGGGCTGAGGCATCCTGAACAGAGTGCTGCATGTATGGTGGGCAATGTATGTGCGTCAGGGTATGGGAGGGATATGGTGGGCCCTAGTATGACAGTCCAGGACAGTTAACTAATTCCCTTTTCTCCGGTCTTTTTCCTGCAGGTCAGCACCCATCAGAAAAAGGGTATTTGGTGTGTCATCGCCAAGGAGGTGCGGACCCTGGGGGTCTTTGACAGGCGGAGGACCCACTGCTGCAAACAATGGGAGGACCTGCGCCGCTGGGCAAGGAAGATGGCAGAGGCCCAGCTGGGGCTGGGGCTGGCCTCCCAACGAGGAAGGGATGCCCGTCGTACCCTGAACCACCCTGATGTTCTGCATCCTGGTGGTGGCTTATCCAGAGTTGGATGGGCGCTTGAGGGCATCATAGCAGCCACAAGGGGGTGAGTACAAAATGTGATTCATTACTTTGCACGCATTAAGGTTTTACCTGGGTGGGGATGTGGACTGTGGATGCCCCTAGGCGAGGGCGAACATGGCAGGGTAGGTCCCTTGTTGGGCAGGCTCTGAAGCACTCCAACCCTAATAGTTTTATTGGGCATCTACTACTGGTCAGGGCACTGTTTGTTTCAGGTGTGCAGCTGATGGTGTTAGGCATTGTACCCCATGGGCTGGTGACTGGCATTGTAACTGGTAGTGCATGGAATAGTGCATAGGGCTGTTCCCTGTGAGTTGTCTACGTCAACGGTAGTGTTGTTGCTGGCATTGACCATGTGTATCCTCTGTCTCTCCCCCTCTTTTTGTTTTGTCATCCTGTCCTTGTGTGCATTAGTATCATCTGTTGGAGGAGCAGAGGCACCGGTGACGGAGGGAGCTGCATCCCAGATGGGCCTGGAGGCCGAATCCACCAACGGTGAGGGCACCAGTGGGACGGAGGGCAAAGGGAGTACCACGACGGGGACACCACAGACAGTGACTCCTCCTCCGATGGAAGATCCCTGGTGGTGGCGGACACCTCTGTGCTCACCCCAACAACAGGTACAGCCGCCACCCCTCTATCAGCACCGCCCTCCCAGCAGCCCCTCAGTGTGTTTCCCGTGCCCACTCACCCAGGAGGGTGGGCATCTCCTTCGCCCCAGGCACCCCAGGCCCTGCCCCAGGTAGCCCTGCTGCCCTCAGTGAGGAGGCTATTCACCTTCTGAGATCCCTCACTGTTGGGCAGTCAACCATTCTGAATGCCATCCAGGGTGTCAAGAGGCATTTGCAACAAACAAATGCATTCCTGGAGGGCATTCACTCTGGCATGGTGGCCCAACAGTGAGCATTTCAGGCTCTGGCATCCGCACTGATGGCAGCCACTGTCCCTGTCTCCAGCCTCCCCCCTCCAACTTCCTCTACCCAGTCCCAATCCCCTCAACCCCAGCCTATCCCAAGCACACCTTCAGACCATCATTCACCCAAATCAACACTCAGAAGTGGCTAAGGCAAACACAGGCACCACACTTCATCTCACAGGCAGACACACCAACATCCACAGCCTTTACTGTGTCCCCCTCCTCCTCCTCGTCTACCTCCCTCCCAGTAGCATCTCCAATCACACCTGCATGCACTACATCCTCATCCACTACCTCCATCACCAGCACGCCCATCACTGCACACTCTCACTGGCAGTCACCACCCCCACATCCATGCACACATCCCCTGTGTCCTCTCCCACTGTGTCTGTGACCCCTCCTCCCAAAGTACACAAACGCAAGTACCCACCCACCCACCCAAACAGCCATTTACCTCACAACAGCATCCAGCCCATGCACTTGCACCCAAACTCAGCAGACACCTCCTACAACCACTCCCTCTTCCTCCACTGCCAGACCTTCTCCCTCTTCCCACCCCAGTGTCCCTAAGAAGATTTTCCTGGCAAACATTGGCCTCTTCCCTACCCTTCCCCCTCCTCCTTCCCCTCGGGCCAGGGTGGCTAAAACCCAGCCTAGCACCTCAGCCACCAAGTCCACGTCCACTGTGGTTCCTGCAGCTGTCAGAGGATCAAAGGGGGCACCGTCAGCCCAGCCAGTGTGCCACCAACCCCTGCCAAGGCAAAATCCATTCTGCCACCTGGCAAGGTGAAGAAGGGGACAGCATCCAGCAAGGGGAAGGAACCACAACCACCCAGCAAGGCCACCTCAAAGACTCCAGCTGCCAGACCCAAGGTGACACCACCATCTGCCAAGGTGAGGAAGGGGCACAAATCACCAGGCAAGGCACTTCAGCCGTTCGAGGCTAAAACCCAGCCCAGCACTTCAGCCACCAATTCCACGTCCACTGTGGTTCCTGCAGCTGTCAGAGGATCAAAGGGGGCACCGTCAGCCCAGCCAGTGTGCCACCAACCCCTGTCAAGGCAAAACCCATCCTGCCACCTGGCAAGGTGAAGAAGGGGGCAGCATCCAGCAAGGGGAAGGAACCACAACCACCCAGCAAGGCCACCTCAAAGACTCCAGCTGCCAGACCCAAGGTGACACCACCATCTGCCAAGGTGAGGAAGGGGCACAAAGCACCAGGCAAGGCACTTCAGCCTTTCGAGGCTGCAGGTGAAGGCCTGGTGGCTACCAGCACAACCACCAGCACTGCCACCTGCACAGCGGCCAGCATTGCCAGCAGCCCCGCCGCTAGCACCACCGCAAGCACTGCCACCTGCACTACCACCTGCACCACCACAAGCACCACTACTGTCAGCAGCAGCAGCCCCAATGGGCAGCAGTCCAAGGCTGCAGGAGAAGGGCTGGAGCCTCCCCCTACCACTGACAGCACCAGCACCTGCACCGCGGCCAGCACCGCCACCTGTACCGCTGCAAGCACCACCGCAAGCACTGCCACCTGCACCGCTGACAGTAGCACTGCTGCCAGCAGCAGCAGCCCCAGTGGGCAGCCGTCCGAAGCTGCAGGAGAGGGGTTAGAGCCTCCCTCCACCACTGGCAGCACCCCCACCAGCACCAGCACTACCACCACTGTGCAGACATAGCCACCGCCGGATGGACTCTACCCCTGCCTCCATGGACTATCATGCATCCTGGTCACTACAAATCACGTGGCTCAGACACCCAGGTGAGGGACTGTGAACTGCCACACCTCAAGTGTTGCATCACTGGGCACAGAGCCCCCTCCAGAACCAGTGGAGAAATGCATCCACTCACCCTATCCTTGGCAGGATGAAGCACACTGGGCACAAAGCCCCCTCCAGAACCAGTGGAGAAAGCCATCCATTCATCCTACCTTGGCAGGATGAAGCACACTGGGCACAACGTCCCCTCCAGAACCAGTGGAGAAAGACATCCACTCACCCTATCCTTGGCAGGATGAAGCAAACTGGGCACCAAGCCCCCTCCAGAACCAGTGGAAGAAGGCATCCATTCACCCTATCCTTGGCAGGATGAAGCACCACACTGGACACCAAGTCCCCTCCAGAACCAGTGGAGAAAAGCATCCACTCACCCTACCCTTGCCAGGATGATGCACACTGGGCACAAAGCGCCCTCCAGAACCAGCGGAGAAATGCATCCACTCACCCTACCCATGGCAGGATGAAGCGCACTGGGCACAAAGCCCACTCCAGAACCAGTGGAGAAAGGCATCCACTCACCCTATCCTTGGCAGGATGAAGCGAACTGGGCACGAAGCCCCCTCCAGAACCAGTGGAGAAAGGCATCCACTCACCCTGTCATTGGCAGGATGAAGCACACTGGGAACAGAGCCCCCTCCAGAACCAGTGGAGAAAGGCATCCACTTGAGTGACTGTGGCTTTGCACTCCCCAGGAGCAAGCAGTGGGCAAACCACCCACTTGAGAGACTTGAGAGACTGTGGCTTTGAACTCCCCAGGACCAGGCAGTGGGCAAACCACCCACTTGAAAGACTTGAAAGACTGTGGCTTTGAACTCCCCAGGACCAGGCAGTGGGCAAACCACCCACTTGAGAGACTTGAGAGACTGTGGCCTTGCAATCCCCAGGACATTGCTGTGGGCATGGAGCCCCCCCTCCAGGAGCAGTGGCGATGTCCCATCTTCCGGCTGAGGTGGCCCCCCTACCCCATCCTCCTGAGGTGCCTGTGTGTTTTCAACCTGATGCCCCTGTAGTGTTCTTTCCGTATTGAGGAAGGAGACTGTTGGCGGTATTACCACGCTTTAACTCTGACCACCAGGGTTGTAATGAGGGCTTATATGTCCTACCTTAACCATTCACTGTACCCTGCCTTTGGGGCTACCTAAGGCCTACCTTAGGGGTGTCTGACATGTAAGAAAAGGGAAGGTTTAGGCCACTTGCCAAGTCGAATTTACACACATGCACTTCAATGGCAGGTCTGAGATATGATTACAGAGCTACTTATGTGGGTGGCACAACCAGTGCTGCAGGCCCACTAGTAGCATTTGATTTACAGGCCCTGGCACCTCCAGTGCACTTTACTAGGGACTTACTAGTAAATCAAATATGCCAATCATGGATAAACCAATCAACAATTTACACAGAGAGCATATGCACTTTAGCACTGGTTAGTAAAGTACTCAGAGTTCAAAAGTCAACAGCAATAGGTCAGAAAAAATGGGAGGCAGGAGGCAAACATACTGGGGATGACCCTGCATAAACTAAAAAGTCCAACATGTGCCATACCTTTTCTTGTCAAGACCTAAACAATTAAAAACCAGCCTCATAATAGCCAACAAATTTGGGGATGTCAGTTGGACCTATCCACATGACAAATAATTCTTCACATTTTTTACCTGGCCCTTCTAAAAACCTTTCCTACTCTAGTATTGGGCAAATGGTTACCACCTCTGCCCTTCTTAACCAACCCCATCTGCCTCAGCCTGTCGGGTCTGTTTTTGATACCCTCAACCAGATCCTTAAATGCTAACCTTCTGAAAAAAATCTCACTGTAACCTAAACTGGCATTTACTTTTGAACCAAAGAGCTCAGAAAACCAAAAAGCTCCATAAAACGTCCCAATCATGGCCAAATGAAAAAGCTGGACCTCAAAAGCATCATAACAACAAGCATTCTACCCAAAAGATCAACTGTCACTGGTTCTCCCACCTGTGTCTCACAACCTCTCTCTACCCCAGCCACATAAAATTCTAACCAGTTCTCCCCCCACTGGATCATATCCCTATCATAGTCTCCCGCAAAATGATATCCCAGCCAGTTTTACTGCAATAGTAGAATGCATTAAACCTTTGTTAATTAAGCTCCTCACAAAATGTATGTTGTCACTTTCTCTGCCCCTCTCTCCAAACTCAGGTTTGCCATGCCTCATATAGCCAAATTGCAGGGATTCCTGCCATGCTTGTGTATAAGACAGTTTTGCAGAGGCCATAACTGATTTTCTAACCAAATCAACCACTATCCCTGCCCTCAGGACAGATGTTCGATGGCAAAGCTGTATCCTGTTTCTCCGCACCTGGGACCAACATGCAAAATTGTTGCCACTGCGAATGAGACAAGGAATCTGTTATATTATTGCTTGCTCCAGGCACATGTCTAGTGTAAAATACAATTTTCACTTGGAAACATAGCAGTAGGTAATGTCTCGTCAATCTTAAAACATGTAAACCTCTTACTTTCTGTTTGTTCACTAGTTCCGCCACTGTCATAGTGTCCACATTATATAACACTGTCCTGTTACTCAATTCTTGCCTCCAAACCACCAATGCAATCACAAGGGGAAAAAAAATCCAAAAATGCAATGCTTCGCCCTTGAGTCATCCAATGCTCTGGCCATTTTTCACCACACCACCTTCTATCCCAGAACATACCAAAACAATTGGACCCAGCAGCATTAGAAAAAAGCTAAAGTTGCCAGAATGTATCATCATCCAAAAAACTAATGGAAACCTCATTAACGTTATCCAAAACGGTTCTTCAAATGCAGAAGTCAGCTCTCACTGCCATAGAAAGTCTCACTCTCTGATGGGTTAAGTAAGCTCCTGACATAACAAAGCCCAACCTCCTACAGAAAGTCCTATCTCCCGAGACAACTCTACAGGCAAAACTCAGGTAATTCAATAGTTTTTGCACAGCGGGTAAATCAACTTTCTGTTTACCAGTCACCATTTCCAAGAAGATCTGAATTTCAGCCACTTTTCTATCAGGCAGTTTTGCTACATGTTCATTGTGTCCAATCCAATGCGTTCAAAAGTCAGGGCCCTCTGTCTTCTCTGCTTCCAATAATACTCCCAATTCCTCTGCCAACAGCTGAAAATACTTCAGTGCCCTGCCTCATTCACATGTCCAAAATCTGCCAATAAATAAGAAATCATTCAAATACTGACACCCCAGGTTATGATCGCTGCTCTTTGTAAAATCCCATTGTAAAAATGTGCTAATCATCTCAAACAGCGAATAGGAAATATCACAGCCCATGGGCAGAACATTGTCAACATGTATACATGCTTCAAATTGCATGCCCAATGATAAAAAATCTTTGAGATGAACTTGCAGTAAGCAAAACACTGAATTGTATGTCACTTCTCGCTACTCTATGACCACTCCCCCACTTCTGACCAGTCTCATAGCATTGTCAATTAACGCATGAGAAACAGAAATATCTTCTTTTGCAATATAATAATTCTCTTATATTTCCTAAGACCAAGAGAGGTGGTGAATTAAGCAATATTCTCCTTCTTCTTTCTTAGGGTGCTATATCAAGGGGTGATATTATCAAGTCAGGTAGAATTTATTCCCTGAAAGGTCCCACAGTACTGCCATCAGTTAACTCATTTTCAGTGTTCTGTTGTACAATAGAAGGCAAATATCTGGCTAATTTCGGATTTTTTGCCCAAAGTCTCACCCTAGGTCCTTGACACCTCAAACAAACAGCATCCCAAAACTCTATTCTAATCTTGCAGGTTGTATCCCACTGGGATAAAATTACAGCCACTGAGTTAAGCATGACACATGAACTGGCATATGGGCCCTTTGGCATAGCTTGGAGTTGCTATCCTCTACCCTTTGCTGGTCTCTACTGCTCCCCTACCACCACACCCAGATTGGCCAAGCATTGGACCAGCAGAGGTCGACCATTACATTAGACACATTAAGTTTGTATCTGTAGAATTGTCTGGGCAGAAGTTCCTGTTAAAGCTGAAACATGCTCCTGTGTTGAGACCTTGTCCCCTGCCTGGTATGAATGCCCCTTGCTGGACGGGTTTCTTTAGAAAGGGACAAAAAGTTACTGACAGTCCACATGCAGTATGTGTGGTCACTGGGGGATGTGTTGATGGCATCCATTGTAACCATAACTCAGAATCTGTACCTTTACCCCCATGGCTTATCAGGGCTCAAAGTCAGTATGGCCCTGGACTCTTCATATCATAAACAAGCATAACCCCAGAAATGCATCCGTGCCTTACAAATTATGTCCATATATTTTAATAAACCAACAGCCCTGTGGCAGTGCTTTTACAATAAATACTTGCATAAATAAGAAAAGCTGATGTCCAATTATCAATGGTTGTGTGCAGCCACAGGCGTCTTCCTAACTCCCATTCTTCTTCCTTGGACCCTTCCTTCGCTTTCAAGTCTCTATGAAGTAATTTAAAATTGACAATATTTTCATGTTTCCAAATTCTACTTTTTTGTCTTCTCAGATAAATGTGACCCTAAACGCATCACTATCCCCGGGTAAGGCAGTTTTGTCCTGTCGATCAGATTATCCTTCCCTTATTACTATTTTCCTCGCCCATGTCTTCCTTATCTTCATATTGAATTTCCTTATCACACATTACTTTCCCAATGTTTGGAACCACATCTTTTCCACTCAAACCTGAACTTCTGTGTTTTGATGCTCGTATTTCCTTTTCTTCAATTATACCTCTTGTTGATTTTGTTTCAAAATTAACATTAGATGGCTGAAAGTGGTTCAGAACTCAGCTGCAAGGCGGTTATATGGTCTCCCCAAAGCTGCCTCGGTCTCATCTCTCCTCCAAGAGCTTTATTTGCTCCCAGTGGAGAAGAAAATTGACTTCAAAGCTTTGTAATATGTGTACTGAGCTAAATCAGGTGCAGGTTCATGGTGCCTTCATGATCTTGTGAGACTACACCAGCCGTCCCGCCCTTTTAACTCCAGCAAACTGTCCGTGTGCACCGTCCCCAGAGTCAAATGTACATGCATGGGAGGCCACTCCTTTATATACAAGGGTCCTAAGCTGCGGAATGCCCTACTGAAACCCTTAACAAGCTGTACTTCACTGTCCACCTTTCATAGACAGTTGACAACGTGGTTGTTCTGAGTCATTGAGGCCCACATAGATCCGACCTGCTGCTAGAGCGCCAGGAAACCCTGTGCAGGCAGCTGCACGCTACACAAGACTCACTAATAATAATAATAATGATAACATTGTGTTCCATCTTCACATACTACATAGACCACATTGAACTCTTCCTTCAGAAATTCCTTTCTACGAGCAGCATTCCTGTCAACCTTCTTTGTCCTTATCCAACACCTGTCCGCACTCCTGCCCGCACATGACTTCTGAAAAGCAACCAAACGTCTCTTCCCACTTGTTATCTGTTCTGACAACCTCTCTTGCACATGCCCCATTATTGCCTTTGTACTTGTCATCCCACATTCTCACACTTCACCCTCCTCCAATTCATCACTTTCCTCACCATAATCTAAAATCAGCTCTTCCTCAACAGCAACCTTACCCAACCCACTACTACCTGGCCCCATCCCATCACCCACAGCACCATCATATACTCTCCATTCCTTTCAATTCTTAGGCAGTTGATCAGCCTTACAGGCCTTCGTTGATAGAAAAAATGCAGAAAGTTATTCCATGCCTTCAGGCCAATGTACCGGAACCGTAATGGGATGTGTTGGCATCTGAAAACTTCTGTCAGCCATCAAGACCGAGCACAATTTTACGTTTTCCCCCAAGGCCACTTCAACGCATGGTGCTTCATAATTGTGAGGTCCACCAGTTGCTCCAACTCCCACCTCTTCTTCTGGTTTTCCTTTTATGGCCTGTGTGTTAACAGTATAAGGAAGCCTTACCCCAAATCCCTGCCTAACATCCAAATAAATCAGAGCACTCTTATCGTTGGCATCTGCTTTAGCAAGCTTCAGCTTGTCTTGTTTTCTTCACAGTCATTATACCACAACTCCTCAATATCCCCACTGTGCTTGGAAACAGATCCTAGCATCCCTAGCTTATCATCATTCACACACCTTCGTTCTTCAACAGCCTGGTGATGTAATGGTATTTTAACTTTTGCTACCGTTTTTGGAGGGAAAAATACATTTCCCACACAGCCTTCAGGTATGATGTCACCATATTGGGCCAGCACTGAGAGTGCTTGAACAGCCTCCCTCTGGTGGTTGGAAGGCATCACCCCGCCCCAATGTGGCCTGAATAATCACCAATGTTGCCCCGCGCTCCTACCGGTCAGGGTCCCCACCCACTAAATCAGATCGCTTCAAAGCTTTACCAGCGCAACCGCTATCAATAGACTGCCTCCCACTAGATGCACCTCTGTACCAAGATACCTGCACACGTGTAACCGATAAACCCTCCGCATTTTTAACCATCAGCATGCTCATTGTGCCAGTGCTACCTGAGCACTTGGTGCATTGCAAAACCCTTCTGCCTCACAGCAGAGAGCACACCACAATCCCTGCTACAAAGCTGTTTGCAGCCCCCCTCCCGGGCCTCTCCATACCCACCCAGGAATGCTTCAAAACCCCTGGTCAGAACAAATCCTCCCTGCATGCTGCACATAAGATGTGCAAGGCTCCTTTTGCGAGTTTTCATTTGTTACCAGCTATGACCCAAATATATGTGTTAATAAGCAGCTGATATGCAACTATTACCTCACCAGAAAAACGTCTCAGCCCTGTCTCACCCTCACAAAATGGTGTCACAAATTGACTTTAGAGAATCCTCTCCCCCAGCCTACACATACCCCCGTCCTGACCCCGCCTCTTTCATTGTCCTTAACCTATCCCTGACCCAGGTGATGTGGACTGTGCCACTTTCTCAGAGCTATCGAGGGGGATACTGGCTATGCCTTGCTCCTAACAGTTGCCCTCACTCCACAATATCAAGATATCCAGACTAGTACTTGTTGACATTGCATCTATGTCTGCAGAATTTATGCTGGGTGTTCGTAGGTTCCACAGTTGTAATTCCCAGATCAGTGCCAGGAGAGTGGTACCCTGAAATGTTGTAAATAGTCAGAGTTGCAACTTTCTTGATAGTAACAAATATTTGGTAAGGCTTTCACATACTTCTAAATTAACTCCTTGATGATTGAATGCTGGTGCCTACCACCTGGAACCACCAGCACAAATTAAACACTGGGTCTAATACTCCCAAAGATCCCTCTGTGCTGCTGCCAGTTGAAGGGGCTGCAAGGAATCTAGAGCAAAGCCACTAACCGAAGGTTTCTTGCAGGGAAGTAATGCCTGGCCTTTGTTCCAGTATGCTTGTGTATGATGCAAGTTATCTTCAACCTAATCCTTACAGCTACTTGTCCTCAGTCATGCTGGAATACGTTTTTAAAGGGTGGAGGGAGCTAGCCAATAATGACACCTCAAAAGGGCATAGAGCTCTGTGCCCTGTGGATAAACGGTGCACTAATGAACACATCAGTGAAAGAATGGGGATACTGTGGATCGTCTAGTGCTTCATTTTGATATGCACTGTCACAACTACAGAGCTAAATGTTGTGTGGTAAGGTAGCATCATCAAAATGGCTACAGAAACAACCACTGAAAGGCCACCTCGAATGTAACTGGTAAACAGTGAGACCTCGATCTCTTTCACATTGAAAAAATAGAATGTTATATAGACTAACCTGGAGAACTGTATTCTTTCAACAAGAATGAGCCTTCACCTGACAGCTAAGTGTGTGTGTTCTTAAAAATATGTAAAATGAGTCAGGTCATCTCAACCACACTAATATAATCAAAAACTCAAATGAAAGCACTAATGTGTTATACTTTTAGTAGCACCTTACAGAGTGCTGAGCCCGGTAACTATCATACGTCTGCCATCTTACTTACTTCTGCATTTTAAGGCTGTTTAATTTTAGAATTTAAGGGTCAGGAGTCGACTTTTAAACAGCAGTTGAGAAACAAAAAGAGTATATTAGTCCATTGAGTTAAACCATGTTATCCAGACAGTACAAGATCCAAAGGAGAGGAAAAAATAACATATTAAAAAATGGCATACAATATGGCCCACGAAGCAATTTGTATTGTCTAAGACGACAAGAAACACAGTGGTGCTCATTTAAATAGCAGTACTAGAACAGGAAGCAAAAACCCCAAATCAAACAAATTAAAAATAACATTTGTTGCTGGTCTTTACCTCCAAATGTAGCAATATCTTGTATGACAGCTCCCTTCATATATTGCACAGTGCCAATGCGTATAATGGATAATAAATTGTGCTATATGTCAATAATTCACTGCGCTTATCTGTTGCATCAAAAAGTAGAGTGAACTTTGGGGTCATAACTGTTAAAAACACTAAAATATGTGTTCCCTCACTCTTTAGGCTGAAGGTTTTATTCTTAACAAGTTCGAATATCTGCACTTGTAGGTTTGCACTTGTAGGTTTACTTTTTTAATTGGGTGCAGAAAAATTCACAAGGGTCACTTTTACATAGGGTACAACTGAGTGAGCAAACAAAAATGCCTCTGTATTAGTGGAATTGCAATTTGATACTTTTATTCCCCACAGTAAAAATATTTTTCTCTGTAAAAAATATATTTTCTCTGCTCCGCCACCTAAATTACAGTAGGGGAACAAGAGGGTGTGTCCTTTCTATCCCACACAGGAAACCGATTAATTCCTGCGATTGACAGGAAAGCTTCCAAGGTGAAAATCGGTAATGGAGAAGTTTTTGAATACTAAAAACATTTTGGGCCTGTCTTTGTTCCCAACCTGGGAGAAGATTTATCCATGTCCATTTTAAAACCATACTCAGATATTAAGCATTGCTCAATTGCTTTATGAGTAAAAATTAACTTTTTGTGAATTTTAAAGTATTTGAGTAACATGTGAAAATACCTTTATGAATTGGTCCTAAGGGTAATATTGCCTCAAGTGTGCTTGACATGTTTTGTTATAATTAGAAAAACAAAGTTTATTGAGTAAAACTACCAGCTGGTTTATGCAAGTGTGTATTGGAAATCATTTGACATGCTAGAAATCTCCTTTCAAACATTTCTACACAATGTGGTTAAGTTCAGATTAGAAAATCCGCCACTTTGCAGTCAAAATAAACGAAAGTACGATATCCATGTTAAAATAATTAGCTGCAGTTTAGCCTGGTATTTGACAGTTTGAAAATCCAACACATGCTGCTAGAAAAAGACATTTGAACACGCCTTTAATGTTGAATCTCGACCCAAGCTGTTTGAAATTGGGTTTCTGGGTGGCTAGGGTATGCACCTAGGCCAGGCAGAACCCACCCACTCTAGTCAGGGGGAGGGAGTTACACACCCAAGATATCCCCTGCCCACTGTAGGAAGTTGGCTCTGTATGTGCTATTTCAAAGTAAGGAATAGCATGCACAGAGTCCAAGGGTTCCCCTTAGAGGTAAAATAGTGGTAAAAATAGATAATACTAATGCTCTATTTTGTGGTAGTGTGGTCGAGCAGTAGGCTTATCCAAGGAGTAGTGTTAAGCATTTGTTGTACATACACATAGACAATAAATGAGGTACACACACTCAGAGACAAATCCAGCCAATAGGTTTTTGTATAGAAAAATATCTTTTCTTAGTTTATTTTAAGAACCACAGGTTCAAATTCTACATGTAATATCTCATTCGAAAGGTATTGCAGGTAAGTACTTTAGGAACTTTAAATCATAAAAATTGCATGTATACTTTTCAAGTTATTGACAAATAGCTGTTTTAAAAGTGGACACAGTGCAATTTTCACAGTTCCTAGGGGAGGTAAGTATTTGTTAGGTTAACCAGGTAAGTAGGACACTTACAGGGCTTAGTTCTTGGTCCAAAGTAGCCCACCGTTGGGGGTTCAGAGCAACCCCAAAGTTACCACACCAGCAGCTCAGGGCCGGTCAGGTGCAGAGTTCAAAGTGGTGCCCAAAACACATAGGCTTCAATGGAGAAAGGGGTGCCCCGGCTCCAGTCTGCCAGCAGGTAAGTACCCGCATCTTCGGAGGGCAGACCAGGGGGGTTTTGTAGGGCACCGGGGGGGACACAAGCCCACACAGGAATTTCACCCTCAGCGGCGCGGGGGCAGCCGGGTGCAGTGTTAGAACAAGCGTCGGGTTTGTAGTGTTAGTCTATGGGAGATCTCGGGATCTCTTCAGCGCTGCAGGCAGGCAACGGGGGGGTTCCTCGGGGAAACCTCCACTTGGGCAAGGGAGAGGGACTCCTGGGGGTCACTTCTCCAGTGAAAGTCCGGTCCTTCAGGTCCTGGGGGCTGCGGGTGCAGGGTCTCTCCCAGGCGTCGGGACTTAGGATTCAAAGAGTCGCGGTCAGGGGAAGCCTCGGGATTCCCTCTGCAGGCGGCGCTGTGGGGGCTCAGGGGGGACAGGTTTTGGTACTCACAGTCTTAGAGTAGTCCTGGGGTCCCTCCTGAGGTGTTGGATCTCCACCAGCCGAGTCGGGGTCGCCGGGTGCAGTGTTGCAAGTCTCACGCTTCTTGCGGGGAGCTTGCAGGGTTCTTTCAAGGCTGCTGGAAACAAAGTTGCAGCCTTTCTTGGAGCAGGTCCGCTGTCCTCGGGAGTTTCTTGTCTTTTCGAAGCAGGGGCAGTCCTCAGAGGATGTCGAGGTCGCTGGTCCCTTTGGAAGGCGTCGCTGGAGCAGGATCTTTGGAAGGCAGGAGACAGGCCGGTGAGTTTCTGGAGCCAAGGCAGTTGTCGTCTTCTGGTCTTCCTCTGCAGGGGTTTTCAGCTAGGCAGTCCTTCTTCTTGTAGTTGCAGGAATCTAATTTTCTAGGGTTCAGGGTAGCCCTTAAATACTAAATTTAAGGGCGTGTTTAGGTCTGGGGGGTTAGTAGCCAATGGCTACTAGCCCTGAGAGTGGGTACACCCTCTTTGCGCCTCCTCCCAAGGGGAGGGGGTCACAATCCTAACCCTATTGGGGGAATCCTCCATCTGCAAGATGGAGGATTTCTAAAAGTTAGAGTCACTTCAGCTCAGGACACCTTAGGGGCTGTCCTGACTGGCCAGTGACTCCTCCTTGTTGCTTTCTTTGTTCCCTCCAGCCTTGCCGCCAAAAGTGGGGGCCGTGGCCGGAGGGGGCGGGCAACTCCACTAAGCTGGAGTGCCCTGCTGGGCTGTGACAAAGGGGTGAGCCTTTGAGGCTCACCGCCAGGTGTCACAGCTCCTGTCTGGGGGAGGTGTTAGCATCTCCACCCAGTGCAGGCTTTGTTACTGGCCTCAGAGTGACAAAGGCACTCTCCCCATGGGGCCAGCAACATGTCTCTGGTGTGGCAGGCTGCTGGAACTAGTCAGCCTACACAGACAGTCGGTTAAGTTTCAGGGGGCACCTCTAAGGTGCCCTCTGGGGTGTATTTTGCAATAAAATGTACACTGGCATCAGTGTGCATTTATTGTGCTGAGAAGTTTGATACCAAACTTCCCAGTTTTCAGTGTAGCCATTATGGTGCTGTGGAGTTCGTGTTTGACAGACTCCCAGACCATATACTCTTATGGCTACCCTGCACTTACAATGTCTAAGGTTTTGTTTAGACACTGTAGGGGTACCATGCTCATGCACTGGTACCCTCACCTATGGTATAGTGCACCCTGCCTTAGGGCTGTAAGGCCTGCTAGAGGGGTGTCTTACCTATACTGCATAGGCAGTGAGAGGCTGGCATGGCACCCTGAGGGGAGTGCCATGTTGACTTACTCGTTTTGTCCTCACTAGCACACACAAGCTGGCAAGCAGTGTGTCTGTGCTGAGTGAGAGGTCTCCAGGGTGGCATAAGACATGCTGCAGCCCTTAGAGACCTTCCTTGGCATCAGGGCCCTTGGTACCAGAAGTACCAGTTACAAGGGACTTATCTGGATGCCAGGGTCTGCCAATTGTGGATACAAAAGTACAGGTTAGGGAAAGAACACTGGTGCTGGGGCCTGGTTAGCAGGCCTCAGCACACTTTCAATTGTAAACATAGCATCAGCAAAGGCAAAAAGTCAGGGGGCAACCATGCCAAGGAGGCATTTCCTTACACCCACCCCCTTGGTAGCTTGGCACCAGCAGTCAGGCCTATCCCAGAGGCAATGTGTTAAAGCGATTGCACAACACACAACACAGGTGACACAATAAATACACCACAAAGAGAAGCACAACAGCAAGCTATATAAAAATAAAAATCATTAAACCAAACACAACATGTCAGTAATACCCTGCTACACAAGCAGTTGTCAGAACATTACTCAGTTACTAGTACTCTGCAAAAGCCAGCAGTAGTCACATAAAACACAAAGGTTGCAGGTTTCCTGCAACATAAGCAGTAGTCAGGTTGTCATTGTTCCTAAAATGCACATCATGGGAAAACACATTTCACCAAAAATGCACATAGTGCAGTAAACTCATCATCATAAATGCCAAACCAACATCATGAAGCTCATAAAAATGAAACATCAGAAATGCTCACGGCATCATCGTGAATGCACATAAAATCAAACTCTCCTATGTGGCAAAGGTCAGCATAATCAGATTATCAGGGCTACCAAGACATAGGGCAAACGGGGACATCTGTGTCCAAAACCCAGAGCTCCTGTGCTCTGATTCCTGAGGGGTGCAAAATGACCCCCAGCGGGGCGGGGCCTCCGTTGAGGCTTCTCTCTGTCACGCGAATCACGAAAACAAGGCCCCCGCGATCCCCAGTAATTCTCCGGGGGAAGGGGGTAGCTCTTCCAGTGCTTTAAGGAATAAAAAGACACAGGGACAAAGGACACAGCACCCAGCGGAAACAGCAAGAGGGGGCACAGGGCAGTAGGGCCCAAGCAAACAGGGCAACACTAATGGTCGCAGTCAGTGTCAGTTTCCCCTAGTGACCCAGCAGGCTGCAGGTCAGCACAACAGCAGCACAACAGCACAACAGCAGCAGTCCAAGGAAGTTCCTGGCAAGTCCCTACAGCACCATCCTATGTCCAGTTCAGTAGTCTATTAGTGTCTCTCTAACATAGGGAAACCCCCCCCCTGTACTTATACTCAGTTTTGCACAACTTTTACATAAGAGGGGAGAAGAGGTTCCAACCAGTCTTAACTAGTTTTAGTAGTGTCCCCTCTCTCCTCCAGCACAGGCTCCAGACATCAGTAGGGAATAAACAAGACCTTTGTGTGAGGCCAGGGCCTCACCTCCACCCTCCCTGTGTACAGGCTGTCTGAAAGGTATGCACAAAGCCTAGTTGTCACTTTGCCCCATGTGGATTGGAGTCAAGCTACAAAACACCGGAGTCAAAAGCACAAAGAAATGCCACTTTCTAGAAGTGGCATTTCTATAATTGTAATAAAACATCCATCTACACCAGTGGGCAGCATATCTCACTACCATTAGAACCGTACCAAACATGCCTACGCTACCCCTCATAGATCAGACAATACCACCTAGACATATGGGAGGGCATTTCCAATGTAATCCTATGAGCAAAGCAGCGCTCACAGCAGTGAGAAACCAAATAGGCTATTTGTCACTACCAAAACAGGCCACACAACTAGGCACATGCCCTGCCTTTTACATACATAGCCCCCTGCCCATAGGGTTAGCTAGGGCCTACCTTAGGGGTTATACATGTAGTAAAAGAGGAGTTCCAGGCCTGGCATGTAAATTTGGATACCAAGTCTCTGTGGCAGTAAACTGTGTACGCAGGCCCTGCGCTAGAATTCCGGAGACAAGTTTGAAAGGCTACTTCTGTGGGTGGTGCAAGCAGCCCTGCAGGCCCACTAGTAGCATTTAATTTACAGCCCCTGGATATAGGGATGCCACTGTACAAGTGACTTACAGGTACATTAAACGTGCCAGTTAGGTGTAAGCCAATCATAGCAAATTTAAAATGGAAAGCACCTAAACTTTAGCACTGATCTGCAGTGATAAAGTGCTGAGTCCTAGAGCCAACAACAAGAGGTCAGAAAAAATAGGAGGAGGAAGGCAAAATAAGTTTGGGGATGCCCCTGTAAAAAGGGCCAGATCCAACACAGACTTTAAGATTTTTATGGGAGTGCTGAGGCATCTCTCACAACCCTAGGTCCAGTGTCATGGACCAATGGAGGACTTTCAGAGCCAGCATGTTATGGTCAAAATTACATATTGTGCGAAATGGGTTCCACCCCGTTTATCATCCTGAATTTTTCACTTTTTATACTACCTGGTTTATGGATGGCTGCCACACCGTATGCTCTGTAAGCCAGTGCTAACTGGCAGTATCTGCCTTTTATGGCAAGGTCTGCTGCTACACAGCAAGGATAAGAGTATCTGGGCTTGTTGCACCTGAATGTGCCTGGGCTAAACGTGTGATAGTACCCTCTAGTTCAGCCTGGTATTTGCGCACAGGTAGCCTATTGCAGAAGAGACACTTCAGGGATTTGTCCTGACCTTATGTAGATCTTATAACTGAGTGGAAGGTTTTAATGTGACTAGGTACAGTGATGACTCAAAAGTGTGTCTGCTTCACTGCATACACTATGGGTGAAATCTGCACAAAACTGCAGTTTCACCATCATGACGCCTATGGTCTTTAGGCGTCAGCTGCAATGTGAAATTACCTTTCACATTGCACCTGGCCTGGGAAGGCTGACTCCCACAGAAGCAACAGAGGACAGTAACGCCTTTGTAGTCAAACACAGGACAGAGCTCCTCTTTGAACTTTTGGCGAGAAGGGACCAGGGAGCTCAGGCGGTTAGGGATGTGGTTTCAGGCTGACTGGGAGGTCTGTCAATATATCACCTCATATCACCATAGTGGAATGTCTCATAATGCTATGCAGAATGAATTGGGCAGTGGAGGAATAATGGTGTGTAATCTTACGAATGAGCAGAGGTGCCTACCTTCTGTTTTCTAGAGCTTTAGATCCCCAATTTAAACCCCCCTGCACAAGGGAGAGACTTTGGAGAATAGTCTGAAACTGGTGAAACTAATGCCAGAGGAATGTCCATTTGGAAGAGAGAAGACACTGGCGGTCATTCTGACCGCGGCGGGCGGCGGTAGCCGCCCGCCATGCGGTCACCGCCATTTGGCCGCTCTGCGGTCAAAAGACCGCGGAGGCCATTCTGGCTTTCCCGCTGGGCCGGCGGGCGCCCGCCAAAGGAGCGCCCGCCGGCCCAGCGGGAAAGGCCCTGCAACACAGAGGCCGGCTCCCAATGGAGCTGGCGGTGTTGCAGGGGTGCGACGGGTGCAGTTGCACCCGTCGCGATTTTCACTGTCTGCTAAGCAGACAGTGAAAATCATGCTGGGGCCCTGTTAGGGGGCCCCTGCACTGCCCATGCCAGTGGCATGGGCAGTGCAGGGGCCCCCAGGGACCCCGCGACACCTGTTCCCGTCATCCTGTTCCTGGCGGTAAAAACCGCCAGAAACAGGGTGGCGGGAAGGGGGTCGGAATCACCATGGCGGCGCTGAGATTCAGCCCAGACAGGGGAAATCCGGCGGGAAACCGCCGGATCCCCTTTTCTGACCGCGGCTTTACCGCCGCGGTCAGAATGGGCAATGAAGCACCACCAGCCTGTTGGCGGTGCTTCCGTTGCCCGCGGCCCTGGCGGTTTAGGACCGCCAGGGTCAGAATGAGGGCCACTATCCCTACTGCAAGGATGGATAGAATGACTTTTGACTTCTGTTGGCACTCATGGTGTAGAGTATGTTTCCCAGGGCTATTGGAGGTGGCCCCCCTACACCCGCTGGGGGAGAGTAGAGGGATGGACCTACTACAGGGACCCCTGGGGTGCTCCCTTGAATCCTCTCTGGACTGGTCTGGCATAAGTGTGCCCTCCAGAATGGGGAGGCCCATGATATTTGTTGCCTCAGGTGTTCTGCAAGTGTCCACACGAGGCCATGGGACCTGGAGGGTGCATGCAGGTAGGGTGGGTGCTGCTGAGAAAGACCCTATGCCCAGGAGAGGTGTTAAGTGCCCTAAGAAAGGACAGGTCTTGCACAAGGAGGGCGAACAGTAAAATCCAAGATCTCCAAGGACATAAAAACCTTTTAAAAGTCAGGAGAACAAAACTCACAGCCATTGAAAAACCTTTTAAAAGTCAGGAGACCAAAACTCACAGCCATCGTAGCTAGAGCCAGCCTGCAGAGAAAAAGGACCCCGAAATCATCCAAACTGGCACTATGGGTCCAGGGAAAACAAGCAGAGAAGCTCTGTTCCCACTGAGGACCAGCCAGGATGGATGAATGTAGAACTCGGCTACTGGACCGTCTTGAACACAGGTGGCAGGATAAGACCCTGGGGGGGTCTGACCAACGCAAATGTGATGGATGGGAGCATAGGTATGGCCAAACAGCATGCAAAGCAAACATTTTGGAGACCCTCCCCTTGCACCCCTGGTCCTAGGGACTCCAAAGATGAGCAGGGGCACATAAGTCTCCTTACAAAATGAAGGTTGCAGTGCTAGAGCACCTGGAATAAAACATGAAAACCGTGTGCTGCAGCCTATGGAAATCTACATTTTCTGCTTCTGTGGTGCCCCCTTCACTGCAAGGGCACTGCCCAGTGCCCCCACTTAAAAGTAACCACTAAGCCTCCCACAGGGACAAATTAGTGACCTCTGGAGAATTTGAAGTTGGTTTCAAGCAGTTCTGTAGCTTGGGTGTGTGCTCAAAGGATGTAGAGTGGCTGCCTCATGGATTCAAGTAAAAGACTGGTACAGACTAGTTACTGAAATGTAATGAAACATTTTATTGACAATGACAAAGTTAACAGTAAATCAAAACATGAAATGATGAATGTCATGGAAATGTTTTATGACAATCACAATGTTTGCAGTGATACACTACCAGAGACCGCCTGCCCCTTTATCTCTCTCTTACAGGTGCCTGCTTTCTCCCTTTGTGATGGTTTTGTCTTTATCTTTCTCCTAATTTAGCCTTCATTTGGTTTTCACTCTCTTGCTCTGGAAATCTTGGATGAGGAAAAACAGGTGGTGATCCCCAAAAATCTGCTTTTATTAATGTGGTGACACCTTGATAAAGCAGTATGCCTAACTTTCCATAACAATGCCCCATTTTAATGTACCTAGTATATTTTGGGGGTATGGTATATAGATGGTTCAGGGTTCACGAGGGGTGAAAACTGTTAGGAAGATGTCACCATAAGTATTTCCATCTGCCGTTATGTGGATCTTGTAAATAACTACATAGTTAAGTAGTGTGAGCATAATCATTTCCTTTTATTAGGAAAAAGCATTCACTGGACTGTGACTTATTGGTAGTTGCAGATGGCGGACTGGGGTACTAGCCCACACCACATCTCCTGAGTAGGACTTGGATTGCCCTGCCTCACATACCTGAGAGAGCTTACCTAGGTGTGCTTGGTTGCCACAAGGAGGAATGTTGTGGACTTATAACTTGTGGAGGACAGACATCATTTGCATCTAAAAACCCACTTTCTAACACCCACTTTAACATAAACCTTGGCAGCCTGATTTTGTGGTCTCTGGAATCTTGATCAAATATTTTGACAGGCCAGTGCAAATTACATTTCAAGTAGTCAATCTGTCCCAAAATAAGGCATATAGTCAGTTAATTTTGATTAGGGGTTTGCAGGAGAGGCATGATTTATACTGCACAGAAAGATGTAGATTGATACCATTAACCACAACGTTGATTTTACGTTTGAGTCAAATATGAATTCCAGATTTTAAGCATTCTCAGTAATGGGAGGGGCAGGCGTAGGCTGGAGGACCAGAACAATGATAATGATGTGGTATATTACCCTCATAACATCATTAAAATTGTTTTGAAACAATGTAAATAATGTATTTTTCTTACAATCCGTTCTTCTAAGTGGCCAATTCAAGTTGTGATAGTGTTGTGGCCCATTAAAATTGTTTCACAGCGGATGTAAATTTGTATGTTATTAGCAAACATCAGAAAATGTATCTTGCATTGATCTAGAATTGGAGACAAAAACAGATGTAGCACTTCAACAGAAATAGAGAAAGAGCAATGCCTTGGTGAACACTACATGAAAGTTCACAGGAGCAGGGTTATACAAACAACATCCAAACTTGTTGAGTCATGAGGAAAATATCCAATCTATTTGCAGTGCCTGATACCCTAAACCACAGTCTCAGTCCAAACAGAAGAACATCAACAACAGTATCATAGGCTTATGATAGATCAAGAAGCTTCAAGACTGCTTGGTGGCCTTCATCAAGTGGTGAGAGTGACCCTGCTCCAATGTCCACCAATCCTGATTCTTTCTCTCTAGCTGGTCAAAACAAGATTGGAGGTATAGAAGAAGCTGGTTTGTGTACTATGAACATACAGTTGATTCTTTAGAATTTGTCTTCCAGTATTTGTCAATAGTTGACCAACACTTGAGTTTCTGAGCTTTTATTTTTAGAAGCAGTGACACTATTGCCTACCTACTGGCAGAGGTCTGGGAAATGACTGCTCCCCTGCCCCTCCTACATGGCAATAGACACTCAAGCTTTCTCTTTGCAGTTATTCCATTTTCTACAGATTTGCATCAAAAACTCTAGTGAGTCAGGGATGTGCATCTGATGATTCCAATTGAAGACAGCTCAGATAGTTTTCTCTCTCTTTATCATCAATGTCCAATGACATGGGGTCTTTTCCCCTATTGTTAACTCTTTGCACAATTTTCTTTCTATTTCTTTTGCACATACACAATAAAGCTTATGGCCAACACTTTTCAAGGCTTCACCTCCGTGTTCCTGTTTGCCCCTGTAGATGGCTGCCCGAAGTCAATGAGTTGTGGTGCTTTCCAGCACTCCTGAATCTCTGTTTTCCATTTTCTCATCAACTTTCCAGGCCACTCTTCAGGTTTTGTATCACCTACCCTGGTGCTGGGAGAAGGTGATTTTGCTGTCACTATGAAAAAATTAGAGCTAATTCTCAATTCATTAACAGGTTCCAATAAAGCATGGCCTACAAGTGAGTAAAAAATACCTCAGTGCTAAATCCAGAGCATAAAGTATAAGTACTTGATATTACAACAGTAGAAAACTGTTTGTTTGGTTTTTGCAGTGTTGATGGGCATGTGCTAGAACCTCAAAAAATGGGGGGCGTAGCTATCATTGGTGGAGTAAATGCAGTGAAGTGGGGCCCAGAGCCCTGAGGTGCCCATTGAACCCTGATAGTTGCTGTATTTTACTAACACAACAACAAAGTGGTCATTTTCCTTGCTTGCACAGGGCCCATGGTATCCTTGCTTCGCTCCTGCACAAGACTGATAGAGTTCTTACAAAAGACTGACAAGCTCTCTCTGTTGCCGCATCTGAGTTCCTCCAAGCCTTGTATGATCCACCTAATTAATTAGTTTGTTTCAGAATTTTTAATTTCTTCAAAAGTTTATTTATATTTATTCTAAGTGTATACGCTGAAAAGCTGATTCATAAGTAAGCAGGCATTGGGTGTTATATGAGACAAAATAATTAGGTGGCTCCGGTGGAATGATGCACTTTATTATACCTGGGGATCTCATAAGGAAGAGGGCAATAGTATACGTCATATGTCCATATGTGGGGTTTTGTGGTGAGGTCGAACAAGGCAAATGACATTTCCATTCGTCTGTAACATCATGATTTATACGTGGCTTAGGAAGTGAAGAACCTCAGTAAGAAGTGAAGCTTAGGAAGCGAAGCACCTCAGTAGGAAGCACATAAGGAAGAATTGGTTTTGGCCTATGAATATTCCATTTTGTGCACATGTTTATATTTTGCAGTATTATGGACAGATAGGAAACCTTTTAGACTGTCCGTGTTCATATACATTGTATCCCACCGCTTCATTTATAGTGTTTTATTTATACCTTCACACTTTTAGGTCAAATATGGCTGGAATTGACCATAAATTGCCTAATATTCTTGCACTTAACGATATTCTAATTGCACTAATGTGAGTATTTGCACCATTTTACTTTTTGTACTTTTATAAGAGTAAAGCATAATGCAACTTTAAGTTCAGCAAAAGTATTGTTGAGCACTTTTATAGAACTTTTTTACTGTAAAAACTTTAAACATGTCCAACTAGATTTTAGGTGTAAAGAGTGGTATAGACAAAAGTATTGTTTTATTGATAATTCTTACCCTATGTGGACCTCAATTGAGTTTCAAAACATAAATAAAAATTGAATTGAATTGACTGACAATGCGTACAAAAAAGCAACCCGTCATGCATGTTGACCCCTCTCCTGAATGGGCCATATATCCACACCGTAAATAGGTACTGGGAAAGAAACATGGGCAATACATATTCCAAGAACAGAAGGCCCTAATTTGTTGAGTGCATCGCATGGATAACAACATAAAATAGAGAAATTGTATATTTTAATGAGACATTGTAAAGCATTTAGCCTACATCCCTCTTCAAGCTCCCCTTTAATTTCTTTTGTGTGGTGCTCAGGAAAACAATTACAGAAGACCTTCTTCTTTTGCTTCTTTATTTGAACTTTTCTATCCATAAATTCAGACATGGAAACATATTGTTTCCGTCTCCAGTTGTGAGAAAACATCTTTTTGAGACCAGGGGGGCCGGAATTATAAGCTCTCTGTGGACATGCGTGTTAGACTTCAAATGCACTAAATCATAGTGTTTTGTGGTCAGATATTATTGCTGAAATGCACCTTTAAGTGATCTGTAGCACAAATCAATGACATCATTGGAATGAGTCCACTGTGTTCTTGTTATCAAAGTAAAACACAATTTAAGTTCTCTGCTACTTATAATTCAGGTTCCCAGGTTTCTGCTCATAAAGATTCTGTCTTATCAATGCAGATGGAAAGCAATCTGTTTTCTTGCTTGTGTTTATGGGTGGAATTGGTAACATTAGGTAACAAGAAGAGTAGGTAATCTTGAACTGTTTCCTAAGGATTTCTAGGAAGCAATTGGAGAAGAGCTCTAAGGGGGATATGCTAAATGTCGATTAATGTCTGATGATCAGCTTATTGCCGGTCAGATTTGAGGATGATATCTCTTCATGAGGGCCACTAGGGTTTAATATTTATTGAGTAATAGCTTTGCATTTCCCGGTCTAAAGAATGTATAGAAGGGGTCAATCTATAAAAACACTTCAAACGTGAAGGGAAACATGGGTCTGTGCTATTATTGATGCTGTCTTGCCGATCCCAGTAGAAATCCCCTAAATAAGCATACCAGGACCCCATGTCATCAAGGGCACCTTTTTCCATTGCTCATGTGCCTGCTATCTGCAGTTCAAGCCTTCATTCTTAATTATGTAGCTCGGGGGGTAAGGTCTCTGCTACTCTGATATGTGTGCATAACCTACACTACACATCTTAGGTTCTAATGCAAGTACACTAGCTTGGTGGGAATGTGCATTTGCATTTTATACGTTCTTCTATAAAAAACATGCCCACATGAGAGATTTGAAACCGGCTGTCTGCTGATGCCGCCATAAGAAATGCGTGTACGGTTACAATAACTGATAATGGGTGCTTCTGATGGAGGTCAATGTAGCAACAGTGCACACATGAAACGCAGGGACAGTCTAAACATCCTGTTTCTAAACTAAACTGAAAGGCATGGTGGTAGCTCAGCACAAATTGACAATTTAAAAACATGTCACCTTTAATGTTCGACCGAGTGCATAACTTGTAGAAACTTAAGTGCCAGGACCCAAGGTATTTACAGGAAACCACTGATGATGCACCTCCCACTGCCCCTGCCAGTGTTACTAAATGGCATCACTTCCATACAAATGTGACCATTTAGACTATTCCAAGCCACGTAAAGTTTCCCTTCACGCACTGGTGTTAAATTGATAAATGCAATGCTCAAGTCCTGTGTTTAAAAATAGGCGGACAACATAATCCTTGTGGTGGACTTCCATAAGCAAGTGCAGATGTTAAGTATTAGGTGCCAATGCTGGAAAACACCAACACAAATCAATCACCTTTTTTCACCATGACCTGTGTTATTGAGTAGTCTTTGTAAACATATGAAATGCTCTAGTTCATCTGTTCTTCATCTTTTGACTTCTGTGGACCCCCACTGAATCATTACTGGTGTCTGGGAAACGCCACTAAATCATTATTGGAAGCTGGGGATCCCAGCCCAAACAGTTTCTATAATTTGGACCCCAAAACATAACACAAGAATACAAAAACAATTATACACCACACAAATGCTCAAACATTTAAATATTTTGTGTAATTTACAAACCAATATAGAAAATGATTTCGGAAAATTGCATGACTATTTTCTATGACTATTTTGTATTAATGTGCCCCTTTACAAAACAACTCCACCAGATTTCCACACCTGTAAGATGAATTGTGCATGCCTCAATGGAGGGCCGAAGTGCGTGGACCAATACATTGCAAGGAGCTCCGCAATTCATCAACAAGAATTGATGTAAGGTTATAATACACTTCGAACCCTTATGACTCAGTCATATTCCCGCAAGGGTCAGGGTTTATTAACGATGGGACTACTGTAAGATGGACTCACTTTTGCAATTGATTAAGAGAAAACTTAATGGGGGCGTGGCTGGAGGTCATGCAAGATGGCCGCTGTTCTTTAGAGATCCATGAGGCTTCTGCGCTTCCTGGAAGGAAGGAGATAATTTCACATCAAAATGATTCATTTCTCCAGCATTTTTTAGCACTGGAGTTCTGCGGCTGCATAAATATGCCTTTATCTTACAGAGACATCACTTTTGAAGTCATTTCAGAGACTTCATGTGAGGGCCTGAGGTAATTATGTATCTGTGTCATTTTCACAGAGATGTTTCTATGTGACATTTAACTGCTTGCCTGGATGTCATTCTACAAATCTAATTTCCTCTGCAATGGAATATTTATTACCTTCTGACAGTCAGCTGAACTTTTGACCTCTCTCTTCAAACACATTTAGCTGAGGTTTTCAACTTTCAGTATTTACTGGCAGCTCTTGTTGTCAAGGAGCTCTTTCAAATTGCTCTTCATAACATGATAAATGCCTTCCATTGACGGAGGGGATTTTTCCTTTTCAGAAGGTTCCCTTAAAACTAGTCACCAATTGTTTGACTATGTGCAGTAAAGTGCCTTGCTCTTATGGTATTCTGCCATGCCTGTTCTGAGAGAATAATTTAGGATTTTCTATTTATATATTTTGTATTATATTTTGCTCTGTTGTTGGAAACTTCTCGCAGCAGCTTCTCATCGTAATATAATTTCATCATCACCTCACATTGCTGGCTTCCTATTACCAAATTGCTGCTGGCTTTTATGGGGAGACCACATAATTCTCAGAGCAGCCAGTCATCATCTTCCTCCAAGTCTAATAATCCTCTTCGAGTGATGCGCACACATATAACTAAATCTTCCCTACCATCAGCTTTAACAATGGATAGTGCTACAGACTTTTTAAAGGATAGAGTCTCTTCATCTCATGCTGCTGGCGCAATTGCGAAAAAATCATCTAACACCTCCTCTGTCAAGCGCCCCAAAAAAGACATAGATTCTCCCTCAAAATCACCTACACATCTTACTGTAGATGATGTTATGGAGGAATTGAGTGCATTAAAGCCCTTTATGATGGACACTAATGCCTCTTTGCAATGTATTGAGGAGCAATGGTCCCAACACGAACAACAAATTTGTACTCTGGAACAGAGAGTCAGTAACCTTGAAGATTGTGACACAGTCAATCCTCAGATCTCCAAGGACATAGCTCAACTTAAAAGGCTTACTGAAAACTTAGAAAATAGAAATAAGAGAAATAATCTTTGCCTTTTTGGGATTCCAGAAGGTTCGGAAGGCTCTAACATGATTGCAATCCTTCAAATAGCAATACCTTCAATTATTCGCTTGCCTTCTACTTCTCCCCTCTCTATCCAACAGGCACATCGTTTAGGTCCACAGACTTCAACTGGCCATCGTGCACATCCTAGAGGCATTATTATTCTCTTTCTCCAATTTACTGACTTGATGCAAATACTCTTGGAAGCCAAAAAGATGGGCTCTTTGCTATGGTCAGGTCATTAAGTGTTTTTCACACAAGACTTCTCTCCTACTACAGCTGCACGTCCCAAACAGTTTTGGACTTACATCCACAACTCAAATCCTTGAATATTCGATATGGTCTTTTTCACCCATGCCTTTTCAAAATTACATTCAAGGACAAATCTTACTCATTCGAGGAACCTTCGGCACTACAAACTTTTATTAACCAACACAAAATAGAAACAATGGAACTAAGAGCATCTGCAATTACTTGAAGATATAATTTAATATGTCTTTGATGTCCTTTCTTTTTTTTTTCTGGACAGTTTAATAGTAATGGTTATGTTTAGTATTTATATCCATGGTTTTCCTTCTCTGCATCTTCTTATTTTCCTATTTTTTTTTTTTAGATAGTGTTCTTTGTGCAATGCTCATGTTCCTTTCCCAACCGTATCCCTTACTCACCATCCAAATTGTTCTCCTACAAGTTCCACTGGTAAGGTTTGCTTTTTATTTTTCTTCATGTCACACTCCTTTACTGTAGTTATTACATTATTTGTTCTCCTGAATGGTACATTTTTCATTTGTATGTTTTTTTTTTTCTTCCATGAAACTCGCCTTCATATGTTTTAACATCTAATGTCACTTTTCTTGTGCTGAAGCCACTCTTGCCTGTCTTTTCAGGTTCTCTGCTGTCCCTCTACCTTTCGGGGTACTCACTTTCTATCTTGTCTTATTTAGTTTTCGTGGACTTTAGTCCCTGTATTGCCACATCCATGTATATACAACTTCTGGAGGTCATCTTCCTCCTTTTCTTTTTCTTTACTATCTTGTTTCTTTCCCATTTCTTTGCTTTTGCAAAATTGATATGCCTAGTTTTTTCCTTGTTACAGCAGTTGTTTATTAATACTTCTTGTTATGCAACTTAGAACTATTACTTGGAATGTTAAAGGGCTTAAACACCCCATTAAACGTCAGCGTGTTTTATCTCACCTAGCTCGTTTGAAATGCCACATTGCTTTGTTGCAAGAGACTCACCTCAACGACTCTGAGGCAATTAAGCTTAAAAAACAATGAGTGGGGGGCATTTTCTACTCCGTTTCCACCACAAACAAAAATGGTGTAATTATACTCTGTCATAAATCTCTCAAACCTATCATAATTTCACAGCATCAAGATACAGAAGGCCGCTGGGTACTTGTTACATTTACAATTGACAATATTTCTCTTACTATCCTAAATATATACGGCCCCACACAGTGGAAGGTCTGTGAGTGGACTCAGATGAAGACATACAGGACTGAGGTGCCAAAATAGCCTTCCTTTCAGGCCTAAATGTCAAGGCAGTAATGTTTCATAAAGGTGTGATCCAATGCCCACATCACAGTGTGGCAGAAATCCAGAACCGGACCCTCGCTTGACAATGCCATCGTAGTGGCTTTGGCCCTTGTGGAATAAACCCATGGGCCTTACAGGGGCTCCTTTATAACCAGTATGCAGCAGATTTTAATGCTGAGGACTATCCACAAGAACAGTCCTCTTTTCACCACCTTGTTTTTAGGCGAGACATTTTCCCCAGAGCACAATCTATAGTATAGTTTGAAGCCATCTGGAAATGGAAAAAAAGAAAAAAAAACTAACATCAGTACACAGGGATGGTGCCTATATGCAGCTCTGCTCTGTCACTTCCAGGGTGTTATGATGTAATCAAGGAGCCATATGGATCTACCTACCAGTGTGGGAAGCATTCCTGAAAAAATCTACAGATCAAATCTTCTGTGTGGGAATATTATTGTAAAGGTAAGGAATCTACAGTTGGGAGTATCCATAATCATTATAATTAGGTGAAAATGTCAGTTAAAATGTAACATTTTAAATTAAAAAACAAAAACACTAAAATTCAATAGTTAATGTTTACTAAGCTAATCAGAGTTTGTGCCCCCACCATGCCCAGTGTTAACTTGAGATGTTATCAGTGATGTCATCAATGATGTCATCAAACATGTTATGAACTTCAGTGTTTTATTTTTAGTCTATAACGCTGTTTTAATTTCAGTTTTTACCTAACTGCAATGTGATTTTAACCTTTTTTTCGGCAAGTTTGTGAGGATTTTTTTCTAATGTAAAGTAAGATACTATTACCATACCAAACTACATCACTTTAACCTTTCGTTTAACAATGATTGTGTAGGCTTTTAAATGCAAAGTAAGATCTTATTACCATATAACCCTCCCACCACCACCATTATAGTGAAGGGCCAACCCCCCTGTCACACACAGCCTTTGGCTATCTACTGTGTTGGGTGGGGCAACGGGCCTGGCCTGCGACCAGGCTATGTGCCCACCCTCCCACGGGTGCACAACCCTCCAATAATTTTTTTTCATTATTTTCCGAGTCCCTCTGGAGACCTGCAGCATTGTGGCAACCCTAATTTTTTTTTTTTATGGGCCTAGGAGGCTTAGTATCCAAGACTACTCCTACCCTAGTCCCTTATATGGAATTTTAAAAAAATTCCTGGACATGGGGATTGGGTTCCCATGTCCTGTAATGGTGCCCGCAACATTTCTTCTGATGTGGTGGCCTGCCAATTAGAGAGCTCGGTCCCCTGGGAGCAAAATGACCAACAGCAGAAAAAGCCTGCTGACCCAATCACAACACTTTATTTTTTAAATTCCCACTCCCATGGGACTCCCGAGGAACCATTTGTTAGTAGATCTCTATTGTTTACCCTTAGTTTCTCTAAAACTACTGAACAGATTTACATCACATCACAAAAAAAGCATACTTTCTGGAAAAAGGAAGGTTTTTGCCAAACATTATAATTCTGTTCAGTCAATTTTCTGCATATTTGTCTAATTTTCTCTGAAGAAATTGCATGAGAAACCTTTTTTTGAACCTCCCTATTCCCAGCCCTCACTTGATGGATCACCCCAAAATTTTCAAGGAAGGAGCTGAGGTTGATTAACTTATATTTTGAGAACTTTTGTGAAGATTTGTCAAACTGCGCCAAAGTGATTAGCAATACAAAAGATGTTCTTTCTATGGACAGTGTGACCTACCTATATATACAGTATGGTGACTGCCTCTGTGTAATACATACACATGAAAATAAACTGACCATTAACAATGTAAAAACAAAGAATTTGCGATGTGGTTTCATAAATACATCGTTTAAATGGTGTTTTGACAGTCACTGGCAGAAGAAGCAGTGAGACTATACATGTTTTGGACAACTGAGGTAGAAATATTTTAGCTCCAGTTATTAAAGTTAACTTTGCCACACAGATTCTCCTGATATTAAATAATAATTATGGAGAGTGTGCCTTTTCCCCCCAGTTTAGATGTTTTAAGTGAAAGATCAGAAGATGCCGAATTAAGGCGCAGTGGCATGGTACTAACTTTTGTTACAAAAGGTTTTTGGCATTGAAAATAAAACGCTTACACTACTTATGGGAGTACGAAGGGCTTGCAGTGCTTAACAGGGGTGGGGCTACGCGTGCAGTGGGGGGGTTAATTTCAAACTTTTATTTACCTATATTGTCACCGCCGACTCCACCACTGCGCAGCTCCTTTGCTGCAGGCAGGCTACAGGCACAGGCTCACAGACTGCCCTGCTGCCAATCCTTACGCTGCTCAGCCCAATGTTAAAATTGGCTGGGAGCACCCAGCTAGGGTGCTCTCAGGCAGATTGGGAGCCTGTGCCTGCTCTCTCCAGCCCGGCAACACAATGCCAGGCTGCAGAGAGCCTACTGCGCATGTGTGTTTGGCCGGCCCGAGACTGCCGGCCTAACAAACATGCGCAATAGTGCTCGTCACAGCCCATGGCCCGCACCTTTTACTAAAAAAATGATAATAAACATAATTTATTATTGTTTTTTTAGTAAAAGGTCTGCAGCCCTAGTGTAAGAGCTGCACCTGGCAACATCCACAATCACTGTCAGGGTGAACCACAAAAAGTCCCTAAATTAACAAGTGCTTAACCCTCTAGTAGCTTGGCCCAAAAGCAGCCAGGCTTAAATCGGAGGCAATGCATAAAGTATTTATAGAGTACTTAAACACTAATAAATGGAAAACAATGCAAAAAATCCTCACACCAATTTAGATGAATGTAATAAACTTTAATAATGACTTGACACCAACACAAGGAAAATCCAATCAGTAGAACCTGAGTTATGACATTTTCAAAATTTTTGTGAAAAGTGGATCCTAAAAGATCAAAGTGTCAACCGGCAACATCTGGCCATGCAAGTTGGGGTGCAAAGTTGAAAGTCATGGCTGGAGCACAGTTTGGATACACAGAGTGGATTGGGCGCAGTCTCTGCTTACCTTCGGAATTGAAAGAAATTTCGTTAAAAAAAAAGCAAAAAAAAGCCTGAGTGTGTAAATTTCAGCAGGTCAAGGCAGCTGGTGGTGTTCAAAGAGGAGGGGGTCATTGTCAGACAGCCACTGGACAAAGTCACAGTGAACATTTCTACATTTAAATTTAGTTTGTTTTTTGTAAGTCGACAATCTGCAGCAGGACAAAGCTGCGGGCTCTAGCCAATAAGGGCTTCAGAAGGCCAGATACCCCTTCTGCGAGGAGGCACTGAGCAGAATTTGCTGCTGTGGGAAAGAATGTAGCAAAGTCAGGCCGACTGAGGATGTACTTTGAGTGGATTATCGAGCAGGAAGGTCTCATTCTCCTCTTGATTCTCAGGGCACTTTTTGACTGAAAGTCCCAAGTTTTAGATTTGTGCCATATGGGCATGTTTAGCACCTCTTCCAAGGGTCCAGGACTGGGGGGGCACCACTTGGAGATTTAGGACTCACTCAGGCTGGGTGCAGGTGAGCATTCAAGGTGGCTGAAGCCGTTTCTGGCCCAGAGGTTCCGATCAGAAGGCCAGCCAACCAGCCCTTGGAGTTACTTTTGAAGTCCTGGGTTCAAGCAGAAAAGCAGATCTCAAGCAACAGGGCAGTCCTCTGAGGGCACAGGGCAGGCTTCAGACAGCAGGGCTGTCTTCTTGGTGCCTCAGGAACATCCTCTGAAGTACACAGGAGGCCACAAGCAGCCAGGTAGTCCTCAGAGTCCTCTGCAGGTCCAGATGTGAACTGAACAGTGGGCCTGAGAGTCCTGTTTTTAAGTTGAGAATAGCAGCGTGCAAGCACTGCTTTTCTGATGTGTTGGTATGTATCTCGGCTTTTAACCACACCCACCTCACGCCCCTCACTATCACTCGCTCATGGGCTTGCCTTTCAAAAATCCTTTGTTTTTGTTGATAAATGCTTTACGTTTGTCCCTCCTTCGGGCGGTGTTGTTACCGCCTTGTCCATCGACCCTGCTACATGGCTAACTACACTTTTGCCAATAACTTTGACTGCGAGCGAACTTCTTTTCCCTTTTGTGTGTCACCTTCTCGCACACGCTTATGGCAGCTGTGGCACTTTGAATCAGCTCACTTATGTCAACTGTTTTACTTCTATTTTCAGTTTGTATGGAAAGAAAAGTCTAGTTAGGAATTTACAACGCTAATAGCTCTAACTCGAGCAAACACGAGACCCATGCATTGCAAATGCTTGTAATACCTGGTGCCAGCTTTGAAGTGGAAGAAACTTCTAGAATTTTTCACCATACAGATAGTGTTGGAATTTCCTTCCTCACTGCCTAAGCTCCCCTAGATCTGAGGGTCACAAAAAGGCTAGTGTGAAATGCCTTGTGAGTGTGTCGAGGCAGCTGCTTTGAAGTGCAAGTAGAGCTGTGCACAGCTCCACTGTCGCCCACTGCATCCTGCCAGGATGGCCCATCCTGCCAACACTCAATCCCCTGTTTTGTGGCTGTCTGTGAAGAATACACAAAGGCAATCTGCCAACTACATCTAGGCATGTGAACCAGAAAACAGGCTGCAGGCACCAAATGGTTTGGACAAAAGAAATGCCAACTTTAAAAGGCATTTTCAGAATTGTGACTTAAAATTCAACTTCACTATTAAAGGACTTTAAATTACAATTCGTTAGACACCAAACACGAACTTTGTACTTATCCCCACACAAACAGTATCCCTTATCAAATGTAACAAAGTAACTCAATGTTATCCTACAAGAGAAGTAGGCCTCACATAGTGAAAAAACACATTTGTGAGTTTTTCACTACCAGGACATGTAAAACTTAAAAGTACATGCTCAACTTTTTAAATACAACGCACTCTGCCCTAAGGGCTCTTTACGGCCTACTTTAGGGGTGACTTACATGTATTAAAAAGGAGTTTTAGGCCAGGGGTTTATTTTGCTAGGTTGTATTGGCAGTTTAAAATTACACAGGCTGTAATGGCAGGCCTGAGACATGTTTTAAGAAGCTGCTTAAATGTACGGCACAATAAGTGCTGACATCCACTAGTAGCATTTAATGTACAAGCATTGGGTATATGGTATACCACTTTACCAGGGGTTTACAAGTACATTTTATATGCCAATCAGTTGTATGTCAATTTTAGAGAGTGAGCACAAGCCCTTTAGCACTGGTTTGCACTGGTAAAGTGCACAGGGTCCGAACGCCAACAAAAACAAATTCTGGAAAACGGGAGAGGAGGCAAAAATCAGGGTGGAAGAACACTCCAAGTCTGACAGGTCTAAAAAGAGGAAATATAGAAATCAGAAAATTAAACATACATTACCTTGCTAACATAATTGAGTACGCTGTCAAGGTGGGGTCTTGTAAAATTAGAGTGAGAGAATAGCTGCTTGTTGCACAATATCAAAGAAGGGGGAATTGCATTTACCACCTCTCTGGAGCTTCTTTTTATGAATATGGATGAGATCAAGGAGGGTCCATATAATGTCCTGACAGGACTTGTACTCACAATAGCCTTTGACTACCTGTTTCAAGTGAAACACAGGTCAGTAGTACTCTCAGTGCATTCTAGTCAATGTTGTCCATCTTACCAATGTTGCAATTTTTCTAGTGAAGCAAAGCTTGATTAATTTCTTCCAACATTTCATTTACTTAGCCCCAGGTACATGTGTGTTGCTCTTCATGGGAAGCACAGCAAGTATTGAAGGCAAAACTTGTTTGTAGCATAACATGTACAGACCAGTGACTTCTGGGGTGTATGATGAAGATGGATTGAGTGGACAGCATAGGAAAGATTTTGGGTGGTGTTAAAGCAGTGATGCAAGCAACCTTCATAGCATACATAAATGGAACATTAAAAGACATGGCAGAAACATGTTGGATAATGACTTTTCATCTCAAGGAAACATAGCAAAAACAGACACTACATAGTCCTGCTCTAGTGGTTAAAAAGTTAAGGTGAGCAGAAGCCACTAACACCCTAGCTAAAAATTATAAGAGAGGGGAAGTGGCAATATAACACGGGGACCAATAGCCTTCTAGTGCCATGGCAAATATTACCACATAAAAGGACATTACAGTAGAAAACTGTCAAGATAAATGGCACATTCTGAATCAATTCTAATACTAGACCTGAAAACCTATAACTAAATATTCACACTAAGTGCACAGTCTTAAGTAGGTCACTTCAAAAGAAATGTGATGAATGTTTAAGGTGATTCTCTTTTAGTTAATGGATAAAGTTGAGGGTAGAAAAGGCGGTGGTATCACCAAAGGCCAGTGTGTGCTTTTGATGTATTATCTTTGTAATCGTTCCTCAAAATGTTGTACACTCGATTAGGATTAACCATTTGTGTTTTAGTTAATTATTGTATTAGTAAATTCATTGTTTTCCATTTCGTATCCTCAATATTCTACTCTTTTGTTAATAGTATCAGAAAATCATTACTCCTCATGCCCCAATGCATTCAAGCTAACCGCTTTTCTTCAGTGGACAAATATCAAATAGGGGCAGGCGTAACTCACGTAGTAGTGCAATCACACGGAATCACCTAAAAATTCTGTGACAGTATGCATAATTACATGAGAAAAGTTATTCTGCATTTATCGTTATTTCTTAATGCAAAAATGCCCCCTTGCGTCCACAATGGGCAAAAGAATGGATTTTGCGCTAAGAAATAGCACCAAATGCACCAAAACACGAATAGCGAGTGCAAGCAGCCATTCACACTCGGAAAAATATTCTCTTGGGTAGGATTTTGCCGCAACCTGGCATTTAGCACGATTTTCTTAGCACACAACGTATCCCATTCCATAAAAAATCTGTGCAAGAATGCATTGTGCACTAAGATATAATACTAAATATACTCTAGTGGAAGCATTTTCCCCAATATAGTCCCAGCACTTAACATTATGTTCTTAATGAAAAATTCACCCTTGCGTATAAAATGTGCAGAAAGATGCCTTGTGCTTTATGAGGCAGGACACGAATAGCCGGCGCAAGCGGCCGCTTGCAGTCACAGAATGTGCTCTTGTGATAGGTTTCAATCAAGTTATTACCTATAATTCCACATCAAAGTGTAAAGAGGAATTACAGAAATTATTCCAGACTGATCAAAATTATGCGTAGGCCTACTATTTTCTTTCTGCGATCCAATTCAGGCAGAATAAATCTCAGTGGAAGGGGGTCACATGTTTCTAGTGAAGCATTTCTAAAAGAGAAATACACAATAGGAAGAACAGGGTCGAGATGATGGTGAATCCTTCAGAATTGTGAAACCAAGGACTGAAATGACTTAAAAGCGGACTAAAGGCCATATATATTCACAGGGGACATTGATGTGATTCTGTGGAATTTAGTGAAATGGAGCACAGGGTGAAGGGTGATGACTTTTGCTCTTGAATGTGATACAATGTTGAACTCACTATCATATCTGCCCAATAACTGAGCACGTCCAAATGTGTTAAACTGATGCTGTGTAGTTGGATGAGTTTTGGAGCATGGCGCACACAACAGTGGATCTTCAAGATTGTCCAGAAGAGTGACGAATTGCTGATTTGAACAAGGAATGAGTACACCCTACATCAATGATCTATGTGAATTGATCTGACTTCGCAATTCAACCATATGAAAATTTCAGGATGACCTACCGGTACTGTTGTGTTGTAGCCATGTGCGTCTGCAGAAATTGTTTCAGGTTGGGGGGGCGTCCTGGACTGTTTTTGGAGGGGCCACGGCCATACTAGTGCAGGCAGTGTAACACTATGGGGACCGTAGTGTTATGCTGCACTGTGAGTCTGCACACCAGGCTGTACCTAAATCCAGGGGTAGACAAGCGCCCTCCCACTTACCCCTCATTCAGACGATCAAGGTTGTAGCTATTATTTATGTTTTTTTTAAACTAATAGACACTTTGTTCTAGCCCAGTAATCTGATTCTTCTGCATCTCCACGTTGGCCTATAGTTGAGCATATGCCAAGGTTTTGTCCCAGGCTTCCCCCGTTTCTCCCTGTACCACCACTCATCTCATCAATCACCTCTTATCAGTTTCTTCTAGCACTTCTTTACTGATGATTCTACAATGTTCCTCTCATTCCTTATAAAATGACTCCCAATACAGAGAAAATGTTTTTTCCTGGCAGTGGCTACAGCATAGATAAACACAGCTTAATGCTGAACCAAGACAATGTTAAGATAATCACTTCCCCTTGAGTACTTCTACCAAACTATTCCATCACACAAGCCCTTCTCTACATGTATTCAATCCATGTCTGATATATCCTGTTGCTTTCTCCATCTTTGCCAACTCAACTAACTCCTCTGCTTGCTACTGTCTGTTCTCCATAGGAAAACGACACACACCTCACTTTGACCCAAGGGTAGGTCGCTCCCCCTGCCGCTGCAGCTCCACCAGCCCAAGCTCCTGAGACCTCCTAGCAAGCCCAGCAAATTCACAGTAAGTACCCCCCCCACCGCCCAGCCCCTCGCCCTGCCCCGCGCTAATCACCTCCTCTCCTGCTTCTTTTCTTCATCTCTGTTCTTCCTCTGTGCTCTTCTTCTGTAGTCTTCATCTGTACTCTTCTTTCTTTCCTGCTCCCCGTCTTCTGTCTTCATCTGTGTTCTTCTTCTGTGTGCTTCTTTCTCTCTCCTTTGCACCGCGACCTGCGTGTGCTTTCTTCTTCTCTGTCCCTCTTCTTGGCTCTTCCCTCTGCTGCTCGTCGCTCCTCTTCTTCTTTACCTTCTTCTGTGTTCTTCTCTCTTCTGCTCTTCCGCTCCTCTTTCTCTTTACCTTCTTCTGTGTTCTTCTGTGTTCTGATCTTCGGATCCTCTTCTTCTTTACCTTCTTCTGTGTTCTTCTCTCTTCTGCTCTTCCGCACCTCTTCCTCTTTACCTTCTTCTGTGTTCTTCTGTCTTCTGATCTTCGGCTCCTCTTCTTCTTTACCTTCTTCTGTGATCTTCTGTCTTCTGCTCTTCCCTCTTCCGCTCCTCTTCTTCTTTTACCTTCTTCTTGGTTCTTCCCGCGCCTGCCCTCCTGCTCCTGTCTCGTCTCTCTGACCTCCCTCACTCGCCACCCCCTCTGCAACGCCCCTATCTACCTATCTCTCTATCTTTCCCCCTCACTCGCCACCTCCTCTGTAACCCCCCCTATCTTCCTATCCTTTCACTCTATCTCTCACCCTCACTCACCTCCATCTCTGTAACCCCCTATCTTCTATCGCTCACCCTCACCCACCTCCATCTCTGTAACCCCCTATCTTCTATCTCTCACCCTCACCCACCTCCACCTCTATAACCCCCCTCCCCTATCTTCCTAACTTTCCTCCTAACTTTCTTCCTAAACTCCCCGCCACCCTTAACGCCCCCTCCTCCATCTTTTCTCCCCTCTACCTGTCCCCCCTCCCTCCGCTTTCCCGCCGCCATCTCCTGCACGCCCCGCCCCCCCAGCTCCCATTCGTCGCCCCACTCCCGTCCCCGCCCCCAGCTGACCCCTCTCCCCCCCCTCTTATGGCGGCCGCTGCGCGACAGAGTTAGCGACCCTTGACCCAAGGGTAGGTCGCTCCCCCTGCCGCTGCAGCTCCACCAGCCCAGGCTCCTGAGACCTCCTAGCAAGCCCAGCAAATTCACAGTAAGTACCCCCCCCACCGCCCAGCCCCTCGCCCTGCCCCGCGCTACTCACCTCCTCTCCTGCTTCTTTTCTTCATCTCTGTTCTTCCTCTGTGCTCTTCTTCTGTAGTCTTCATCTTACTCTTCTTTCTTTACTGCTCCCCGTCTTCTGTCTTCATCTGTGTTCTTCTTCTGTGTGCTTCTTTCTCTCTCCTTTGCACCGCGACCTGCGTGCGCTTTCTTCTTCTCTGTCCCTCTTCTTGGCTCTTCCCTCTGCTGCTCGTCGCTCCTCTTCTTCTTTACCTTCTTCTGTGTTCTTCTCTCTTCTGCTCTTCCGCTCCTCTTCTTCTTTATCTTCTTCTGTGTTCTTCTCTCTTCTGCTCTTCCGCTCCTCTTCCTCTTTACCTTCTTCTGTGTTCTTCTGTCTTCTGATCTTCGGCTCCTCTTCTTCTTTACCTTCTTCTGTGATCTTCTGTCTTCTGCTCTTCCCTCTTCTGCTCCTCTTCTTCTTTTACCTTCTTCTTGGTTCTTCCTGCGCCTGCCCTCCTGCTCCTGTCTCGTCTCTCTGGCCTCCCTCACTCGCCACCCCCTCTGCAACGCCCCTATCTACCTATCTCTCTATCTTTCCCCCTCACTCGCCACCTCCTCTGTAACCCCCCCTATCTTCCTATCCTTTCACTCTATCTCTCACTCACCTCCATCTCTGTAACCCCCTATCTTCTATCTCTCACCCTCACCCACCTCCATCTCTGTAACCCCCTATCTTCTATCTCTCACCCTCACCCACCTCCACCTCTATAACCCCCTCCCCTATCTTCCTAACTTTCCTCCTAACTTTCTTCCTAAACTCCCCGCCACCCTTAACCCCCCATCTTTTCTCCCCCTACCTGTCCCCCCTCCCTCCGCTTTCCCGCCGCCACCTCCTGCACGCCCCGCCCCACCAGCTCCCATTCGTCGCCCCACTCCCGTCACCCGCCCCCAGCTGACCCCTACCCCCCTCCTCCCTCTTATGGTGGCCGCTGCGCGTCCGCGCAGCGGGCGCTCCGCTGGTGCGCCAATGGCAAGCACGTCTGCGCACGTCCGCGCCTGGCCCGCGCCCAGCGCCACGACCCCTGGCCCTCAGCACTCCCAAACCCCGCTGCACCGCTACGACCCCATCACCCTCCACGCCCTCAACCCAGGGCGCTCCAGCACCTGCTTCCAAGCTAACCCGAAACGTACCCACGGACCCTTCGCATATCACACCTGCAAACTTACCTTCCACTACGAAACAACCATGACCTCCAGCCCACGCGCCATCAACCACCTCAAATGCATCCTGATCAACGCTCGATCCGTCCACAAGCACGCCGTTGAACTCTGGGACCTCCTGGACTCCACCGCACCAGACGTTGCCTTCATCACAGAGACCTGGATGAACGCCTCTTCGGCCCCTGACATCGCCATAGCCATCCCAGAAGGCTACAAGATTTCCAGGAAAGACCGCACCAACTAAGTAGGAGGAGGAATCGCCATCGTCTTCAAAGACTCCATCAGAGTCACCACCTCCACCGAAGACACCCCCCTCGCCGCCGAGCACCTGCACTTCCAGATCTGCACAGACCCCAGGACCACCCTCAGAGGATCCCTCATCTACCGTCCCCCCGGACCGCGCGCCCTCTTCAGCGACTCCATCACCGACTTCATCTCCCCGCACGCCCTCCCCTCGCCAGACTACATCCTCCTCGGCGACCTCAACTTCCACCTGGAACAGAACAACGACCCCAACACCACCGCCCTGCTCGACAACCTCGCCAACCTCGGCCTCAAGCAACTGGTTAACACCCCCACCCACATCGCCGGACACACGCTCGACCCAATCTTCTCCGTCAGCAAACACGTTTCCTTCAGCCACGCCTCCGCTCTGCACTGGACCGACCACAGTTGTGTCCACTTTACCTTCCGGCGCGAGACTCGCCCCCTCCGCACTCAACCCATCCCTCGTCGACAGTGGAACAAAATCCCCGAAGAACAGCTTTTCTCCACGCTCATCGACAACTAACCCACCTTCTCCGCCGACCCCAACGACGCAGCCCTCAGCCTCACGAACTGGATCACCTACTGCGCAGACAACCTTGCTCCCCTCAGACGCCTTCCAAGACAATCCAACACCAAAAAACCTCTCTGGTTCTCTGACACCCTTAAGGAATCGAAGAAAACCTGTCGCGCCGTCGAGAAAGCCTGGTGTAAGGACCACACCGCAGACAACATGACTGCCCTCAAGAACGCTACCCGCGAACACCACCACCTGATCCGCGCAGCCAAAAGGAATTTCTTCACAGACAGACTGGACAAAAACAGCCACAACAGCAGAGAACTCTTCAACATCGTAAAAGAGTTCTCCAACGCCAACGCCATCACGCCCTCACAAGACCTGTGCAACTCCCTCGCCACCTTCTTCCATCGTAAGATTACCAACCTACACGACAGCTTCGGACACCAGACCCAGCCGACCAACACTGAACCCACACCACCAGCCATCACCCTCAACGCCTGGGCCCACATCAACACAGAAGAGACCAAAACCACCATGAACTCAATCCACTCCGGTGCCCACTCGGACCCCTGCCCACACTTCATCTTCAATAAAGCCGACGACATCATCGCCCCGCACCTCCAGACCATCATCAACTCCTCGTTTTCGTCTGCTACCTTCCCCGAAAGCTGGAAACACGCTGAAGTCAACGCCCTACTGAAGAAACCTACGGCTGACCCAAGCGACCTGAAGAACTTCCGCCCCATCTCGCTCCTCCCCTTCCCTGCCAAAGTCATAGAGAAGACCGTCAACAAGCAGCTTACCAACTTCCTTGAAGACAACCACCTTCTCGACCCCTCTCAATCCGGATTCCGAGCCAACCACAGCACTGAAACCACCCTCATCTCAGTCACAGACGACATCAGAACCCTGATGGACAATGGTGAAACAGTCGCCCTCATCCTCCTCGACCTCTCGGCTGCCTTCGACACCGTCTATCACCGCAACCCTAATAACCTGCCTCCGCTCCACCGGGATCCAAGGCCAGGCCATGGACTGGATCGCCTCCTTCCTCTCCAACCGCTCTCAAAGAGTCTACCTCCCACCTTTTCGCTCAGACCCCACCGAGATCATCTGCGGCGTCCCACAAGGCTCCTCGCTCAGCCCGACACTCTTCAATGTCTACATGAGCCCCCTCGCCCACATCATACGCAAACACAGCATCCTCATCACCTCCTACGCCGACGACACTCAACTGATACTCTCCCTCACCAAGGACCCCACCAGCGCAAAGACCAACCTGCAAGATGGAATGAAGGACGTCGCAGATTGGATGAGACTCAGCCGTCTGAAACTGAACTCAGACAAAACGGAAGTCCTCATCCTCGGTAACACCCTGACCGCCTGGGACGACTCCTGGTGGGCCACGGCCCTTGGCACCGCACCGACCCCCTCAGACCACGCACGCAACCTCGGTTTCATCTTGGACCCACTTCTCACCATGACCAAACAAGTCAACGCCGTATCCTCCTCCTGCTTCCTCACCCTCTGCATGCTCCGGAAGATCTTCCGCTGGATCCCTGCCGACACCAGAAAGACCGTGACCCACGCCCTCATCACGAGCCGCCTGGACTACGGCAACACCCTTTACGCTGGGACCACTGCAAAACTCCAGAAACGTCTGCAACGAATTCAAAACGCCTCCGCCCGCCTCATCCTCGACATACCCCGCAACAGCCACATCTCCGCCCACCTGAGACACCTGCACTGGCTTCCCGTCAGCAAAAGGATCACCTTCCGACTCCTCACCCCCGCACACAAAGCCCTCCACAACAAGGGACCAGAATACCTCAACCGCCACCTCAGCTTCTACGCTCCCACCCGTCTTCTCCGCTCCACCAGCCTCGCTCTCGCCGCTGTCCCTCGCATCCGCCGCTCCACGGCGGGTGGGAGGTCCTTCTCCTACCTGGCGGCCAAGACTTGGAACACCCTCCCCACCACCCTCAGGACCACCCAGGACCATTCTGCATTTCGGAGACTCCTCAAGACCTGGCTCTTTGAGCAGCAGTAACCCCTTCCCACTAGCGCCTTGAGACCCGCACGGGTGAGTAGCGCACCATTATAAATGTTAATGATTTGATTTGATTTGATATAAACTTGGGCAATCCCATGATTAACACTCTAGTTCTCTACAAGCTTAACTACAGCCTCCTCTACTAAATTCATAATTCCCCACTGAACGATTCCCTAGTTACCATGCAAGCAGGTATGGGAAACCTCAATCTGAACTCCCACAAAGACAGAACGTATACTAAACATCAGTGTATGCAAACAAAAACAGGTAAAAGGATGGCTCCAAAACTGAATCTGGATGGCTTCATGCCATGACTTGTCAGTAATGGTGTGTATACTAAATACTGAAGTCAGAATATTGATCATACTTATTATTGAGGACATAATGTTGAAAACAATATCAACATGGAAGTCTAGATGTTCTGTACCAAACTCCAGACATATGTACCGACATACATGTACATATATATTCAGTTTGACTTTGTTTATTGATCTAAGCCTGCTTATCAAATGTATGCATACCTCTGTTGGTTCTATTTACCATTGTTATGTGCTGATTGTGAACTATTTTATATATTCTTATATTGTACAAGGCGTAATGTAATCTGAATCCAGGCAAAAGTTACAAAAAACCTCAAAAAAAAGAAATTTGACATATATCTTCAAGTGGAGTGGAGTGGAGTGGATGTGGAGTAAGTAATATTCAGTCCATATTTCCATATATCCACTTACCTTTCGATGTTTTGTTCCACAATATTCTGTCCTCAATTTTTTTGTATGGCGATATTCTTCACATTGATATTCAGTAGTACAGTTGTCAGCAACAATTATTTCAGTGCCTCATAGACAGCAACCCCAATTTCAGGACCCACACTGCTACAAGATCAAAACTGAAGTTCGTCAATTGACCCCGCTCTTCAGAGTGAAGTCCTTCTTAATGGAAGAATTGATAAGAACATCCAGAGCTGTTAACTATCTTATCTTCACGGGGAAGTGCCCTGTCAGTATCTGAGGATCAAGAGCTCCATATGACACCACTAAAAACATCCTGCATTCAGAAGTAGTTCTTCAGACATGGTAGATTCACACAGAAGAAGAGAGAACTCTCTTAGCACCCACTACACACCTACTTAACATTCAAGCCTTCTGCATCATCTACCTGAAAGTAAACTTAAAGACCACACCACATTTTGAAACCAAGATCAAACACTCTGGTAGAACATGCACATTCAGCAAACTGGAAATCAAGAAGCACAGAATGTAGAAGATGAGATGCAAAGAGTTTTCCTGCTATCCTCCTGTCATGTCTACTGTACAGAAGATTATTCATCTGACTACTCCATTACAGACATGCAATTGATTACAAATCAGTAAACACATCATATAATGCAATTGAATATCACGTTACACATAGGATTAACATATACATTATTTATATTATTGGCATACTTCATAATGGCTTCCTTAATGCTTTCTCATGCTTCATTAACCTACCCATAGCATACATAACAGTAGTATATGGGGATACCTTTCATCAAACTATTTTTGACAGGTGTCATGCCCCATGATGACGTAGGCAGTGACGTAGCTAATGACGTGTATGTCCTGCCCCTAGATTGTCAATCAATCACTGTACCTGTCATGTGTCAGTGGCTGTATGATTGATAGCCCTAAGAGCCTGCGTGTGGTTGTGTGCCTAGACAAGTTCAAGTTGTCAAAGGGTTGTGAAAAATTACAACCCAAACAGCTTGCGTAGAGTGTGCACGCCTACTTTTTTTTTCTTCTTTTTTTGCGGTTAGACCGCATATAAGGCTCGCATAAGCGAGCAGTGCTAAGCATCGCAGTATCCTGATCAATAAGAGCCCTTGATCGCCAATATGAAGAGATACAATCCCATCATCAGTAGGGTGTCCTCTGAAGGCGACATGACAACTTTCGCTAGATGTAACAGCCGTCCGCCTTCGGTGTTGGACGAGGACATGCTGCCAGGCACCCCTAAAGATGTGGGTTTTGACGTTACGGGTTTTCACGAGGACCCCAACAATCAGTTTGAAAAGCTTCCCCTCAAGGATATGCCCATGCAGCATATCACCTATTAAGTGTGATGGTTGTGTGAGCGAAGCCTCGTGTAGCGGTGCAGAGGGTGGAAATAACCACGTCGACATGGAAGATCTTGAAGAGGCTATGCAACTGCATAACTAGCCGGTTTATGAAGACATGGTATTTTTGGTGCCCCAGGACCCTGAGTCTATCGTCGTGCAGCAGCCGAGCTCAGACTCTGGTCATGTGACGATGGAACTCGATGACTCTCAAGAGTTAAGAGGGGCCGCAGAGTCTTGAGGAAGTGTTGAGGTTAGTAAGAACCGTCTATAGACAATTAGCATGTATACCTGTATTTTATGTATTCTTAACTAATAGCTGTCTTTCTTTTGAACCTTAGGAGTCATCGGCCAAAAGAAGAGCTGTGGATGAGTTGCAACCAAAGGTTAATGCTGTAAATTTTTATTGCTCTTGCTGTTCAAATCAGAGTGAAAGTTCCACAATCCAAAACAACGAATTGTGTAACAATGGTGTTTGTCCATACAATGCCACGAACATTGAAAAGGAAACGCTGAGCATCCCCTATGCCAACTTCTGGGCTGTTAAAGGTTTTGCAGCGACGGTTGTGAAAGCTTGTGTGAAACGTGACTATTATACTTTGTGTTACGACCACAAAATTAACAATGTGGGCCAGGGGGGCCACAAGTGTCTAGACCCGTCGTATGACTCGAGAATAACCAGGCACATCTGCAGCTTGCTAAATCCGTACAAAATGTATAAGCTGTTAAGATGGGTGTACGGGATGTCGACTTTAAAGAAAAATGTTCAACGTGATACGATGAAAGTTTTGGCGATCGCACTCTGTGAGCTCCGATACACGTGCGATCAGCACTCAAAGCTTGAAAGTATGCAAAGTCTGGCTGCTACTGTTGACAGAAGTATGGTAGAAAGGATCATAGAAAGACATATGTGTGATGTTTACTTTAAAAATGGAAGAACAGCCTCTTTAGCCCCATGTAGGCTGTTTAAGAATGTTGAGACAACCTGATAACATATCGTAGTTATATTATTTAATGTTACATACTTACTCACTTTTTAGGACGGGGGTCAGAACCATGCAGCGCAAGATGGCTATGAATTACACCCCGGATACTCTTGTATTACGAAAATGTTATACGCGTTGCTCAAAGAAAGAATAGCTGAAATACAGCCTTTAACATGAAGCCATATGAAGTTTTGCGAGCCGCCAGATATAAAGCAGTCCGACAGTTTTGAGTGTGTAGCGAAGCGGCAGAGTAAAGCGTGGTGCCTTTTGCATGATGAACACCAGAGCTTGTCGCGTAGGCTCTCATTATCCTAAATGAGACTACTGGATTTCTAGGCAGCAGGATCGATCACGGTGTGGGGGACTGAGTCTGACCCACGTGGAAGGAACTCTGTCACCCTAAATCCAGTTTTTCCTCCGGCTAACTAGCAGTGCCTCATTTCTTCCAAAAGGAAGAGATGATTTGGCAGCCGAGCGCATGACATCTTTAGAACTTCTCAGGGAAGTCGTGGTCACTCAGATCCAAACCAACTCTCTCTCATTTAATGTATGATCTCATATACAAATGACAAAGGCAGTATAAGTTTTACATAATGTTTTAATAAAACAACTACATTTTAGATATTAAGGCGTGAGCCGCAATAACCAGAACCATACAACACAGTAGGATTGAAATAGTCACCAGGAGAGTAAAACATAAGAACAATGCTATCATGGTGTTTAACAGTTTCTACTCTCCCTCTGCTAGTTCTATTTCGAGCACAGCATGTTAAGCTTCTAACTTGCCTTTCTGAATCCCTCGGGAGACATAAGCCCTCATACCTGAGCAAAGGCCTGTGATCTGGTTCAGCATCTGCAACGAGGCAGTCAGCGTCTGGTTGTGGTTCCCTGGTCGGAATCTCCCTCTCGCGTGTATTGGGACAAGGAAGTGTTTTTATAACTAACATGTCAGCGTGATCACAAAATGTCCCTACGCAGGAATGCTAAAGACTAAACTCCTACCACGTCTATCGGCAATGTACCAGACTGTATCCTTGACTAAAGCACAGAGTGAACAAGAATGTGTTATGGAGAACTCCAGTGCTGAAGTAGGCTAAACAGTGTGATATAAAATATAAAACAAGACCGTAGAACTGGCTATTTGAAAAATAACAGTACGAAGCCGAATAAAAAGCATTTAGAGCAAAGTGCACGGAGGCTCTAAGCCTCGAGCAAAGGAATAAAATACATCCAGGGCAAAATGCACAAAGGCCTAAAGCCTGAAGCTAATGCGCAAAGGATACATAAAACTTACCACACCACACCCTCCCCTTGTCGGTAGCAAGTGGTTCTAAGAAAATAAACATATGCCCCAGATATAAACAAAACATAAAAAGATACATTTCGACAAGATCAGAGGACAATAAAGTCATAAATTTGGAAAGCATGTGACGATAAAGCCAAATCCAATATAATGTCAATTCTTGCTTCATTGAGAAGAGAAAAAAAAAATCCAGTTGTCAGACAGAAGCAATAGAAAGCAGGAGTTCCTCCACTTCGATATATGTCAATATCGGAAGATCCACGCCAAAAAGTACCATGGAGCAGGTGTGTTCCAAAGCCCCAAAACCATTCAGGGCGGCACCCCGTGCAGGGCTTATGAATGAGACAATATCACCTTCCTCCAGGAAGGGAATCTCATAAACTGCCTCACGAAGCAAACACAACCATAGTGCACAAGTCTGGGAATGAGCCCTAATTGGGAACATCAACAGATCAGCATTGACCACTGGAGGGCGTTGCAGTGAGAGACAGAGAGCCAGTGCATGTTCAAACGAGCAACAGAGGCACCGAAACACGGGTTGCACACAATCCAAAACGGCCGAAATGTCAGAGACCAGTCACACTCCAAATGACCCAGGAGTGTTGCTCCAAAATGCTGCATCATCGTTCACGACACAGTTGCGCCGACTGGAGCACCAATAGGGGATCTCGTCGTGGCGGGACAGCCATTGCGGAAAAACAGCAGCAAAAGCAAGACTCCAGCCAATAAAGCCAAAGTAATCGTGAAACCCCCAAAAATGCTTCCGAAAATAGAGTGAATAGCCGAAGGTATTAAACCGAATATGGAAGAGAAGGTGTGAGCAAAACCAACACCAACGGCTTTAAAAAAATGTGCAATTCCAGTAGTGCTGGATGCATTAAATATACGTCCCACAAGTTCACCAAAGTGACTCGGAAAGTTAGTATTCAAAAGGGACTGTATTTCCGCCGATGACCTTGCCACCTGAAGTGCGTAGGTCTCGCTAGCAGATGTAAGGGCCACATGCTTTTGAAACAATAGAGCCTTTAATCGACTCAACTTGTCGAAATTTACCTTGGAAGTAGCAATATGAGGCCAGATGTCTGCTACCTCCCTAATTTGAGTGGGGGGAAACAACACATTCCCGCAGAACGTAACGGCCTTGGTGACAACGACGACGTAAACTATTCCGGCACGCATGCCACAACAGTGTTCCCTGTTAAGAAGAATGTAACTGCCGTTAGAAAGCACCTGGAAAGTGTTTTTAATAACTGGGACTGGAACTCCCTTCAGATAACAAGCTAAGTTAGCAATCGAAGCATTACACGCCCATGCAAGGACAGCTGTTTACAAACCATGGAATGGCTGACAGAAGTTTCGCATTCGCTACCGCTAAGAAAAACCTTCCTCAAACCATTAATACATCTGTATTGAAAGGGAAGCTCCCACACCTCGTGTATGTAACTGTTTCCCAACCGTTCATATCTACCCACCGGAATGTGCTTCAAACAAGAAGTAAATTGCAGAGTGGAGATAGGCAGATTAATAACCCCATGAATCAACCATTCAGCTGACGGAATCTCAGCAACCGTAAAAGGCAGTTTCTCCAATTTTTCAATATTTGCATAACATACGTCGCTTCCTTTTTAGCCATCAGCTGTTGTTGACAAGTCAAATTAAAGGAAACAAATATCTCCCTGGCACGAATGTGCTGCCACGGGACGCGACCTGCCTTCAAGGTCTGTAGAGTCCAACCCAGCTGCATGATGGACCGCGTCTGACTCTGCCCATGATATAAAGAAGACATGTCTGATTTAATAATGTCTATAGCAGAGGAAACGATGTTGTCAATTGTGTAAACACGGTCTGAAAGGGTATGTATCCCATTATCCACAACAGACAAAGCCTGTATCAGGTTTTCCTGATCAATTTGTCTCAACCTGGCCACTGCCTCTTGTTGTGAAAGTTTCCAAATCTCATTATATACTTCGTATAAAAAACGTTTCTTCCGAGGCATCTTCGGTCCTGATAAAAAATCTTGTAAGTCAGTATCATTAGACAGCAACGTGAGATGTGATTTAACTGCATCCAGCGTGGATGATTTTAACCATTGCTGACAAAGCTTTCCCACGCTGTATGTAGTTATGATATCAGCATGTTCTGGTGATATGTAGCGAGGGTCTGCCCTACTAGTCCTGAACCCCCCTAAAGAAGTGACAAAACATTAATGACACTTATTAGTGTCTACGGGCCATAATAACCACCCGCCCGGATGTATCAATGAAGTGTTAAGCGTACCATTCTGGACCCAGTGTGTAAACTCACTAAACGTGGCATTAACATATCGCTGCCAATTGTTCAATTTGGAAGGGACAGGTATACCAGGCAAATCGTTGCTAAGCCCAAACAGGTAGTCTGTTGTACTGTGTCACTGAGGAAAATCATCTGCACAGGGATAATACAAGCGCTAAATAATGTGTCCCTGCCTTGCATTTGCCAATTTTTCCTTCCCCAGACACTTTTTAAATCAACAGTCTTAAACCAATATTCATACCCCTCAACTGAAAGTTTAGATACAATCAAATTTGAATACAGTAATTTAGTATCGGTCAATAACATTTGCTTATTAGCATACAGAGTAACTTTAAAATAGTAAGACTTAGCATTTTGTTGATTATGCCCAGAAAAATATGCAGATTTATCATAATACGTTTTAGAACTCCCCTGTGGAGGAGTCGGGCAATGTTCCCATTGCACATAATCAAATATCGACTTAGGGCTACTTGCTTTATGAATAAAATGGTGTCCATAATAATTGTAGCAAAACATGTCACCATGATTATCTCTAAATAGGTAAGCATCTTCATCGTCATAAACAGTATAATATTGCAATTCTGTCAGCATAGAATCTACTGTCTTCACATCCCAATCATCAGAAACAATGCCTGGTATAACGATATCATTCATTGATAATTTGAGAACATACAGTATTTGAATCAATTCAGTGGGACCATATATATCAAACATCACTTTATCCCACACAAACCCATCTGGAATCGGTATTGCAGAAATGTTCACATAGGACAAGTCTCTTCGAACCATATGAGACGAAAAATGTGGTCTCAACACCGTCTCTATGTGCTCAATGTCAGATCGTTCAGGAAGAAAATGACCATGTATTACCAAAAAAAAAGGTAACCACAAATCCCAACCACAAGAAAAGAGTCATTACAGTCATAAAAAGCCACAGATAGTTCCAAAGAAAAACAAAATATGTGTGTTTAAGCCAACACAGCAGCTTACGTGGACCGTGGGTTGAAGATAGAGAGGACGTGGAGTCAGACCCGATAACATCAGTGTCATTGAAGCAGCCAGAGGCAGTTCGCGCAAAAGGTGCAACCGTGAACAAAGAAGCAGATGGTGGCTCTCGCCTTGGCACGCTATAAACCACATGTTCAGACATATCATTAAAACGTACAGCCACTTGATCAAAAGATTCCAAATTAATCGTCGTCTGTGGAACAATCGCAAGATCAGCTTCCACCCTCCCCAAGCTCGGAGAGGAAACAGCATCGATGCAAATCACCTGCAGCGGGACTTCTTCCCCAGTAGTGAAAGGGATTCCGGAACTACTGGGTGTCCCTCTTGGTCTGCTGTGCAGAATCGGCCACATGTTGTAACTTGACATTATCAATGGAAACAAAGCGATTTCCTTTGGCCCCTTGCAGCGGCGGTAAAATCACAGTTCTCGTGCCGCTAACCCCTAACACAGGGACTGGTGCTCGATAAGAAGGACCAAATTCTTTCTTTACTGTGACCTTTTCACGCACTAGATCCCCAATCCTGGGTATCCAACCAGTAGGCGTTACTGGCTCATCCTTAATTGCTGTGGAGGCAGCACTTGCAGAAGAATTATCTTCACGGAATTGTTGTAAATCCTGTAAAACAGTGACACGATCATTTATGTCAAAGGGCGTATCTGCCGCCTCCACACCAGGACCATCTAGATCAGGAACATACATTTGTGTTCCAAACAGGCACTCATATGAAGTACGACCCCCCAGGGACCTTCTAGGCAAGTTATTAAGTGCTCTCTGTACTCCATACAAGTGGGCTAGCCAACTACGACCCGTACCTATAACTCTGGCCGTTAAGGATTGCTTTAAATCACGATTTAAACGCTCCACGACAGAATTTCCCTCGGGATGAAATGGAGACGAGAATTGGAGTTGGACCCCCAACGAAGCCATGGTGTCCCTAAATGCCTTAGAGGCAAAAGCAGGGCCCTGGTCCAAATGAAAAACCGCAACTGCAAAAGTATTGACAAAGATGCGCAAATCTTTAATAACAGTCCGAGCGTCAGCCGAGCGCTGTGGCCAGGCCCACACAAATCTGGAGCATGAATCTACAGCAACCAATATGTATTTGTATGCACTATCTGGCGTCAGTGGACCACAATGATCCAAGTACACACACTGTAAAGGTTTATTTGAAATCAGAAGGGGCGTCTGCTGCGGGCGTCTAGCCGTTGAAACTTTAATTTGTTGACAGACGTCACAACAAAGGACATACTGCTTTGTCTCCTTATAGAGACCAGGCCACCAGTAACGAGCCTGTAAAAGTGAAATTGTGGCAGCCACACCAGCATGTGCAGATGCCGCCCCCTCATGTGCTGCAGAAATTAATCGAGGTCTCTCAATTTAATTGGGCACTTCACGTACACCAACGCCTGGGATTTTAACCACAGCGTTTAGCATACCACCCATGCAGTAACTATATTTAGAAGGGAATCCTTTAAGAAATGGCGTGCCATCAGCCGTAGCCTTTATGGCAGCCGAAATCTCTGTATCTGGTTTGGAACTCAAATGAGTCACTGCAGCCACAGTGGCAACAGCCACTGCCGACTTCGCGGCTTCATCAGCCAAAGTGTTCCCAGCAACGTGTATTCCAACGCGCTGGTGTCCAAGTGTATGTACAACATGGACTTTAGGAAGCGATTCTTTCAGATCCGCAACCTTACCCCACAGCAATTTGTGTTTAATGGTGTTGCCTTTAGAATCTCTGAACCCATTCAACCTCCAATAGTGTAGATATTCATTGAAAGACTGAACACAGTAGTAGGGGTCACAGACCAGCAAGGTTAAAGTCGCCGGATCCGCGTGTTCCAATGCTAACAATAGAGCTTTGAGCTCAGCCAGCTGTGCCGTACAATCTCCCAAGGTTTGTGTATAAGTATGTTGGGGGCAGAACACTTCCCCCTCATAGTGCCGCTCACTACAGCACATGCAGCAGAATACTGTTGTTTAGTCCCAACTGCTGGTTGCGCAGAGCCATCGGTATACATGACCACCTGATATTGGTCAATAGGCAATGTGTGAGCGGGAACCAGGTATTCCATTTCATATTGAAGAAATTCTTGAGTCTGCAGTTTAGGGTCAAATATATAATCTACATCAGTGGCTGTCAAAGACGTAGCCCATTGTATCCATCGCGGATGTAAAGCTTTTGAATTAGGAACACTCGCTTTTGTAACAGCCTCTAAGGCTGGAATTGGGGAAACAACAATAATGCGTTGGCCCTGGGCAAGAGGTCTTTCTTTAATCACAGCCATCTGTACTGCAGTGAGTATTTTTTCAGTTTGTGCAAATCGTTGTTCTGCAGCAGAATACAAGTGGGACTTGTATGCTATCGGGACTGTCTCACCCTCATTAAAGGTGACATATGTAAACCCAACAGCCCCAGGTATCACCCTGATGACTAAATGCATTTTATTGTCCCGTGTGTGTAAATGTTTAACTGCTAAGAGATCAGTTTGCAAATCTCGCAGTATATGTGGATGTTCAATCGTCCAAAATCTACTCGAAAAATTCAGGCGAATCAACTCGTATAAGGGTTTTATACGTGCAGCATATTCTGGAATGTAAGTTCTGCCAAAATTCAGAAACCCCAATAATGACTGGAGCTTCCGAGCCATATTAGGAGGCTGCAGTTGAGCACATTTTTCCAAAAAATGTGGAGCTAAGCTCTTGCCCTCATTCAACAACTCATATCCCAGGAAAATGACACTGAGGAAGGCAATCTTTGATTTCTTAAAATTAAACTTATATCCAATTTCAGCAAACCCCACAACAATGCGTGCTACACGCCTTAGATGTTGCAGAATCTCATCATCTGTCAAATATATATCATCAAAATATGATAACGCCTCATGGTCCAACTCATGCAGAATTTCAGTTACACAAGACGAAAATAGTCCTGGGCTATTCTTATACCCCTGAGGCAAACGACGAAACTTTTGCTGAGAGCCAAACGCACTGAAACTGGTATAGTCCCGACTCTCGGGCGCTATGTTCTGGCAGAAAAATCCATTTGAGATATCTAATGTTGTTTTGTATTTTTTACGCACTATATTATCCATAAGCGCTGCGCTGTGTGAATTCTGTATTGCATATGTGCGTGTATGTCCATTTAAGTGTCTGTAATCCACCACTATCCTATAAGAATGGTCCGGTTTAGCAACTGGAAATAAGGGATTATTCATCGGCGAGACACAGGGTTCAATTACACCCTGGTACTCCAATTGTGTAAGAATATTCCTAACCGATGCCCTTGCCTCAAATTTGATAGGATACTGCGGCTGAGGTTTGCCCTTTATTGGTATTACATGATAAGGTGATTGTCTATCCCACCCCACATTATTTCTATATAGGGCGGGGCCTGTGCTAGAGCCCATGATTTACTATAGGACTCCGCTAGTTCTTTCGGAACAAGTGGTGAGAACAAAGGTATAATAACCTCCTCCCCCACCGGACAGTCGCGAACAAAGTCAGGTGGCCAATCTTGTTCGGCCAGCAGAACGTCATACAATTGTACCATATGGTCCCAAAAGATGGCCTGTACAATGCGGTCAATGTCCCCTTCTAATTGCAAAGTTACTTTATATACTCTATCGGGATCAGAGACACGCATATCTGCCGTTTCTACTTGTATGAAGTCATCAGTTGCTTTCACCTCCAGATGCTCTAGAAGACTCCGGCGAACTATTGTGACCTCTGCCGCGCTGTCTAACAGTGCCAACGCCCATGTCTTGTTCGTCAAGAGAACTCTCTTCTTGAGCGGCATGTCTAATTGAGACTGCTGCCACTTTCTTCTTATTAAATTGTTGCTTTTGTTGGAGCGGTTTCTCTTCCTGTTTAACAGAAACCTCCGTTGAGCGTTGTGATTCCTGTCTCGGTTTCACGTACTCAGTTCTCCGCTCTGAACGCCCACCTCTCTCACTTCTCTTGTCCGAGGAGTCCTGAAAGGAACGAGATTGGCGTGTATCAGTATATTGATATCTATCAGGCGTCTTCAAATTATCCCTATTCCTGAGATTATACCTAGTCTGCGGGGTCTCCGGTTGCGGAGATTGTCCCCCATCTTTCTTAGGCGTTTGCTGTTTCTTTTCCCAGCGCTTTTTAGTACCCTCAGGTTGCTGTTGTTTAGCATTATCTTTATTATTTTTACCCTGTAATTGGGGTTTTTGCGGTCTAGCCCCTAGGCTATTGCGACCAATACTGGAATATGTTTCTGCTATTATTCTCGGGAGTTCCCGCTCCTGATTAATCTGCAGAACGTCCCGAAGACGCATACGCACTGCTAGTGCTACTGCCTCTCCCTTGAGATTACTCAAAATAATAGAAGAAACTGCGGCAAAATTGCCCATCAACTGCATGCCTAAATCTAAGGCGGGGCAGCCCCATATTCATCTTGAATTTGTTTAAGCACTTCCGGTAGATTAGCTAATGTTGGTGTACCGTGTGCTGTAGTATAGAGCACGGCAAACACCGTGCCCCAGGTATTACAAAGGTCCACTGGAGGAACCATTCCATACGGCAAACACATCGTCAATATTCTATGTTTATCCTGAGGTCCCGTATGGGGAAACACTGCTTCCAGCTTATTAATTTTTTGCGCCAGCCAAAATGGAGTTTCCTCACGTTTAGCCGGTACTTTACCCATAACCGAGTGTACAGTGGCCGGATTAATACCAGGAACCACTGCCTGTGGGTGAGCCGGAGCAGCACGTGCAGCATTAGTATTTAAAGCCTGCATCACAAACTGAACCAGTCTCCTGTATGTAGTTGCTAAATCTATATATAAACGACAAACGTCAGCCACTGCCAAGTTAGCAACCGCAGGATATGGTGTGTATGTAGCCAATAAAGGCCAGGTTGGACCATCATTACTCAGTGGACCTAACCTAACTTGTGCTACTGTGTGTGGGAGGGCGCCATCAAGCCAATTATGGTGTTCTTGATAAGATAAAGGTATATCTAAGTACGCATAAGCCCTCTACTGTCCAGGGACATTCGCAATTGTGTATTCGTGAAAAGTGTTTGTACCCCCATCAACTGCTGGAAATACAACCCAAGAACAAAAAAGTTCTGTTCTACAGGCTGCATGGGCGTCCACCACAAAAGTGACCGGACCCCCCTGGCCCGTCAGTCCATGTGCTATCAGATGTCCCGTGAGCGGTTGGCACATATTAAGCGCTACGTTTACTACTTGAGGATTCGCCATTATAAAATAGCACTAGGGCAGAGAAGGCACACCAATATCAGGGTTTTCCTTTCAAAGTTCAAGCTTGAACAACCGACCACTAAGTAATAGGATGCACCTATCCTGTGGAGGCGGAAATCCTCAGCCCCACGGACGTCTTCGCTTACGGAACCGAGGAGTCAAAATATATATGAGACCGAGAGAGTCAGCCGGACCCAAAAATTAGAGCCAGACCAATCGTTGGCGGCGCCATGTCACGTAGGCTCTCATTATCCTAAATGAGACTACTGGATTTCTAGGCAGCAGGATCGATCACGGTGTGGGGGACTGAATCTGACCCACGTGGAAGGAACTCTGTCACCCTAAATCCGGTTTTTGCTCCGGCTAACTAGCAGTGCCTCATTTCTTCCAAAAGGAAGAGATGAGTGGGCAGCCGAGCGCATGACATCTTTAGAACTTCTCAGGGAAGTCGTGGTCACTCAGATCCAAACCAACTCTCTCTCATTTACAGTATGATTTCATATACAAATGACAAAGGCAGTATAAGTTTTATATAATGTTTTAATAAAACGACTGCATTTTAGATATTAAGGCGTGAGCCACAATAACCAGAACCATACAACACAGTAGGATTGAAATAGTCACCAGGAGAGTAAAACATAAGAACAATGCTATCATGGTGTTTAACAGTTTCTACTCTCCCTCTGCTAGTTCTATTTCGAGCACAGCATGTTAAGCTTCTAACTTGCCTTTCTGAATCCCTCTGGAGACATAAGCCCTCATACCTGAGCAAAGGCCTGTGATCTGGTTCAGCTTCTGCAACGAGGCAGTCAGCGTCTGGTTGTGGTTCCCTGGTCGGAATCTCCCTCTCGCGTGTATTGGGACAAGGAAGTGTTTTTATAACTAACATTTCAGCGTGATCACAAAATGTCCCTACGCAGGAATGCTAAAGACTAAATTCTTACCACGTCTATCGGCAATGTACCAGACTGTATCCTTGACTGAAGCACAGAGTGAACAAGTATGTGTTATGGAGAACTCCAGTGCTGAAGTAGGCTAAACAGTGTGATATGAAATATAAAACAAGACCGTAGAACTGGCTATTTGAAAAATAACAGTACGAAGCCGAATAGAAATCATTTAGAGCAAAGTGCACGGAGGCTCTAAGCTGCGAGCAAAGGAATAAAATACATCCAAGGCAAAATGCACAAAGGCCTAAAGCCTGAAGCTAATGCGCAAAGGATACATAAAACTGACCACACCACAAGCTTATACAGGTGAAGGGCAATGGGTTTAAGACTACACCAGACGATCAGATTATGCAAAACACTGGAGCATGTTACCAAACATTATTTTAATGATAACAGCTTTGCACTGTACGAACTTTTAAACGACGTCAGCACCCTGTGTGTACAAAGTTATATGAGGGGTGAGAGGGCAGTTGTGTCTAGAGCTATTGACTATATATCTATGAAAATAGCAAAACACACGACGCTGAGGCCTATTAACTGTCAGACTCCTCATAATGTGTGTACACAATGTTGTGTTATGTATACGTAATGAAAAGACCTCAAATTGTCCGATAATGGTTTCGATGCGTGTCTGGAAAGTGTAAAGTCTGCAGTGTTTATGTACTGTTACCATTTTTATGTTTAATTAAACACCTTACAGAAAACATTAATCTTTCATTTCATGGTTGTGGTGTGTGACAGTATTACAGGGGTTGTTTTAAGGAAGCTTTATTATGATACACTAGGGGTTGGAAGCTTCGGAAGCGCCAAAGCTCTGTTTAGAAGGGCTCGAGTTGAAAATGGATCTGTAAACCGATCAGGGGTTAAGACATGGTTATCATGGAAGAGGCATATTCACTCCACAAACCAGCCAGGAGATGTTTTAAGAAGAGAGCCACAGTCATTAACGCGAAGCTAGATTATCAGTGGCAGGCTGACATAATCAGTCTTCAAGATCTAGCAAAGTAGAACAATGGCGCCATGTATATATTAACAATTATAGACATATTGTCTAATTACGCCTATGCAGAAGCATTAAACGATAAAAGTGGTACCAGCGACACCGCCACCTTTAAAGTCATCTCTGCGAGAGGTCAAGTACCTCAAAAACTACAAACAGACGCCGGAAAATAATTTTTAAACAAACCTTTTCAGAAATTATTAAAGCAGCACGCTGTTCAGCATTTTGTAACGCACACCAAGGTAACTGCTGCGGTTGTAGAGCATTTTAACAGAACTTTAAAATCAAAGATGTGGCGATATTTCACAGCCAACAATACCTACAGATACGTGGATGTTCTATAGGCTTTGATAGATGTTTATAACGCCAGTTATCATAGAACCATCAAAATGTCGCCTGTGGAGGTAATGAATGATAATTCGTTAGTGGTGTGGAGGACTGTGTCCGGGAGTCGTCTCGCTGCCAGGGTCAAGAAACCTGCTTTAAAAGAAGGGGATCATGTCAGGGTTTCAAAGTTTAAGGGTGTCTTCACCAAAGGTTACCAACAGACAAGATATTTATAGTGGAAAATGCGGAGTTTAAAGAAGGAGTATATATTTACAAGTTGAAGGACTACGATGGAGAAGAGGTAAAGTGTGTATTTTACAACGAAGAGTTACAAAAGGTGCCCTACAATCCAAACAGGGTGTACAGCTGTGAAAAGATTCTGAAAAGGAAAGGCAGTGGAGCTAAGAGACAAGCGCTGGTCAAATGGCAGGGGTGGCCCGATAAATTTAACAGTTGGGTTTTGGACAGCTCGCTGTAAGGTGTGTGAGGTCGCGCTGTAAGCGTTGAGATGGATACCCCACCTTTTTATATTACGCTACCATCCAACGCCTCGAAGGACATGTTCCCCGACAATCAGATTTTTAATTATACAGTGAAACTGGCTATACCGGTGGACCTGAGAGGGTCCTGTGAGGCGGCCCTAACGGAGATACAGTACCCTAGAACGTGGAATACATTTAAAAAACATGAGGCTAAATTTAATATAAAGCGTGAGCAGCACCCACGTAGGATTTCCTCATGGCTATTACCCAACTGTTACCTGGGTGGTTGATGCCATCAACAAATCTATTGGCAACATCAAAACGTATACGAACATTCATCTAGTGGCAGATAACGTTAGAAGAAAAGTTATTCTTAAAGCCCTGGAGCTCAGTACAGTGTTTAACTGTACCAGTAAATTACAAAGGGTTTTAGAGACCGTACAACATTTGAAAAGACAGTTGGATCCAGACCCTGCGTGTCCTGATATTAACAGTGGATTTTATATACTCTACGTGTATAGTGACATCGTAGAACCTCAGAGGGTAGGGGATAATTGTTCGGCATTGTTGAGATGTGTCCCAGTGAAGGGAGAAAATAACACAATGGTTAATATACAACATCACAAACTCCACTCCGTGGCAATTTCTAAAAAACATTTTGACACTATAACCATCATGGTCTACGACGATCAGTCAGAGCCGGTGGGCTTTAAATACGGGAAAGTTATTGTTAAGCTTCATTTAATGCCACATCGCGACGGTGACTATTAGGCAGTTGTGATGGTCATCGTGAAAACAAACGGGGATCCCTCTATGTACAAGGACTATTATAGAGTTCAGACCGGCGACGGAGGACTGCCGCCCTACTTTCAAGGGGCCCCTGTTATGTACGGGGCCGGATTGGGGGGCTTCTTTCAGAGTTTGTTTAGAAAAGCCATGCTTTTCTTGAGAAGAGGGTACGAAATAGCAAAACCTCACGTTAAAGCAGCAGCTACGAACATAGCCCATGACGTTGTGGGCTCTGTAACGTCTGCTGTAGCTGAGCGCATGAACAAACAGCCTCAAGAAGGAGCTGGGTTTATGTACAAGGTGCGTGCGGATGTTAAAAGGAAACGAAGGGCTACATGGCGCAGGGGTCCGCCAAGGGCCTATAAAAAACAGAGGACTTCTTCAAGATGACCACACAAAAGAATAGTCGTAAGACGGAAGAGATCTACCAAGAAGAAGAGGACACTCTCTAGTGCGAATAATTTTTAAATCAGCTATCATGGCCTTCGTACACTGCGCCTCTGGTGAATGCGCCAAATCTGAGCTAATTTGTTTTCTCTAAAACCCACACAGACCAGTATCGAGAATAGTTTTTTCATGGAAGTATCGCCTCTAGCCGTTCGGACACCTCTGGCGCTGATAGAGTGTTTTGTATCAGGGTCCACGGATATGTATTTGGATCTCAACAATACTCTTCTGCACCTTGCCTGCAAAATAACGAAAGCGAACGGCGCTGGTCGCCTACTCCGTCGCAACCATGTTTAATCAGGTGGACATTAACCTGGGTGATCTACTGGTCACACAAAGTGATAACATGTACGCCTACAGGGCCTATTTAGAGAGTATTCTAAATTAGAGTCGCAAAGTGTTGGACACAGCTTTCTGCGGGGCTCTTCTACAAAGATACTCATGCGCATTTTGAGGACACAGCGTTGGACGGTGGCAACAATGGTTTTAAAAAAAGAGCCAGCTTCACCGCCAGCAGTAGACAGTTTGACCTCCTGGGGCGCCTACATTCAGACCTTTTCTTCCAAGATAAACTTCTCGTCAATGGTATCGATCTTTAGATCAAACAGTAACGAGGATGCGTTCTGTCTCATCAGCGGCAATGCGGAACAGTATAAACTGGTTATATTGTCCGCGAGCCTGTTTGTAAAGAGAGGGAAAGTGTCACCAAGTGTCAGACTGGCCCACGCCGAAGCTTTACAACTATCGAACACCAAGTACGACATTGAAAGAGTTGCTCTGAAGATATTCAGCATCCCTACCGGTACTAGATTAACGCAACAGCAAAATCTATTTCTGGGGCAACTCCCGAAACTCATCATCATAGGGTTTGTGGACAATACAGCTTTTAGTGGTCTCTATACCTCTAACCCTTTCAAATTCAAGCACTACGATATCAACTACGCCGCTTTGGTCCACGAGGAAGCTGTTATTCCTGCAAAACCGTTCACCCCGAGTTTTGGAACATCCAATTTTGTTCGGGAATATCTCAGTCTGGTCGCGATAATGGGGAAGCACCAGCGTGACTCAGGGGTCGTTGTTTCAAAAGAGTGGTATGGGACCGGTTACACGATGTTTGCGTTCGACCTGTCTCCTGACATGGAAGACGGTGACCACTACAACTTGTCAAAAATGGAAATCTAAAAGCTGAAATACACTTTGCACAGGCGCTGGCTACCAACGTGAACATGGTTGTATTCTCTGTATTCGACAACGTCATCCAAGTCAATCACACCCGAGAGATTATGTCTGACTATCATTAAAAGACTATAAAATGGACACTGCAGATACGTGACTTTTTAAGTAGGCATAAATATGCTTTAGGTGTATTTCCTAGCAACGGGCTACCAGAGGAGATAGGCCCAGAAAGACCCTGCACACTCGTCTTTAACATTGATCCGCATTACAAGCGTGGTACACATTGGGCTGACATGTTTCTGGATGTCGACAAGGTTATAGTGTTTGACAGTTGAGCGGAGTTCCCAGAGCATAACATTTATACAAAACCGATATTCAAAGACATAAAAAAAGCATCACCCATGGTCGAGTATAACAAAATGCATGTACAGGATTCTCTAGCCATCACCTGCGGGGAACATTGTGAATATTTGATTAGTAAAATGTCTGAGGGCATGACGTTTAGAAACTTTTAAAATCTGTATTCCACCAATCTAGTAAACAACAACGGTATTGTTATGAAATATGTGCATGAAAACTCGAGGACTATGTTGAACGTTGTTAAAACAGAATACAATGTTTGTCAAACGTGTAAGGCCTTGTAACGCCTCTGTTTGTACTGATGACTATCTACAATAAAAACATTTTAAACACGTATACAGACTTTGCATTTTTGTTCACACACCATACATTTTAAAACTATTTTTTTTTAAATAAATGACCGACGACTGTTGAAAAGTTAAAAGTGTTGTATTACAAACAGTTTCCAGCACAAACATTTACATGGGTAAAGAAATAATTGAAGTAAAACTCTTTTGAGACATGAACCTTTTAACAAAACTGTACAGCTGTTCAAATGTTGTGATAACATTAGGGCAGCAGCCAAGTGTTCATTTTGAACAGTCTCTTTTTAGGTTCCATAGTTAGAGAGTCGCTGCTCCTAGACGGTGTTAGCCACGGAAAGAAAGGTGATGTCGACATGGTGGGACTCCTGGTAAAAACACCAAGGGTCGGATCTTTCAAACTTTCAAGCCTTCGACGGTGGTCAGCGTTACCGTCGATCGTGGCAGGAAGGTTGAGTTCCACAGAGGCGCGTAGGAACTGCTCCCATCCTCTAGGAGCGTTTTGGGTCGATAGCATTTTGCTGTGCTTGAGACCTCTGACCAGATCCTACATGTGTGATCCAGCAACCGTTTGTCCCTAATAAATGAATTCACCCCTGTCGTTCCAAGAGGTCAGATCTTTAGTATCAGCCATTTTACTGAGTAACATTTGAGCCGCCCCTCTATACTTCTGACATATTTTTTAAAAGGTCTTCGATAAAGGCGTCCGTGGGGGCTGGGGGTTCTGGGTCTTGAGGCGCTACTGGGTCTGTTGGTGGCTGTTCCGTGGTGGGTGTATACAGAGTTAGTTTGTTTTTTCAGCATTCCATTGTTTGTAATACTGTAAATCGTTTTGAAAGGCTCCTGAGTAAAGCCCCGCTTTGTTGTGTGGATTTAAATCTGTTTAGTCCAAAATGGCTTTGATCTCAGCATTGAGACGTTGCGTCTCGTTTCTATGTATGTCCCAGACGTCGGTGGTAGAAGGGCCCAACTGTTCCAGCTGTTGGCGAGGCACCAGGTACATTTTCTGGGCGTGTTCCATCAGGTCCTCGACAGAAGACCTGTAATTATGGATATAGCTATACCCAGCAGCGACCCTATAAAACCTCCAGACTGTTTGACCAGTTTCTTTTTAGAAAGGAGCGACACCCTTTTATTGCTGAGCTTCTTAATAATGTGGCGCTTCTTCTTCAACACGGGGAACTGGCTCGTAGATATTGGGACATTACCTTTTAGGGTGTTTAGGGCTATTTCTGAAATGGCAGCCACTAAATTGTCCGAAGCAGCGCGGTCGTCCTATAACTCTCAACGCCAGCTTCAAAGTAGGGCGGCGGTCTTCCATAGCCAGTCTGAACTCTATAATACTCCTTGTACATAGAGGGATCCCCGTGTGTTTTCACAATGACCATCGTAACTGCCTAATAGTCACCATTGCGACGTGGCCTTAAATGAAGCTAACAATAACTTTCCCATATTTAAAGGCCACCGTCTCTGACTGATCGTCGTAGACTAAGATGGTTATAGTGACAAAATGTTTTTTTAGAAATTGCCACGTAGTGGAGTTTGTGATGTTGTATATTAACCATTGTGTTATTGTCTCCCTTCACCGGGACACATCTCAACAATGGCGAATAACTATCCCCTACCCTCTGAGGTTCTACGATGTCGCTATACACGTAGAGTGTATAAAATCCGCTGTTAATATCAGGACACGCAGGGTCTGGATCCACCTGTCTTTTCACATGTTGTACGGTCCCTAAAACCCTTTGTAATTTACTGGTACAGTTAAACACTGTACTGAGCTCCTGGGCTTTAAGAAACACTTTTCTTCTAACGTTATTTGCCACTATATGAATGTTCGTATACGTTTCGATGTTGCCAATAGATTTGTTGATGGTGTCGACCACCGAGGTAATAGTTGGGTAATAGCCATGAAGAAATCCTACGTGGATGCTGAAAGGGTCCTGCTCACGCTTTATATTGAAATTAGCCTCATGCTTTTTAAATGTATTCCACGTTCTAGGGTACTCTATCTCCGTTAGGGCCACCTCCCAGGACCTTCTCGGGTCCACCGGTTTAGCCAGTTTCACTGTATAATTAGAAATCTGATTGTCGGGGAACATGTCCTCCGAGGCATTGAATGGTAGCATAATATAAAAAGGTGGGGTCTCCATCTCGAAGCTTACAGCACATCCTAACACACCGTACAGAGAGCTGTCCAAAACCCAATTGTTAAATTTATCGCGCCACCCCTGCCATTTGACCAGCGCTTGTCTCTTAGCTCCGCTGCCTTTCCTTTCAGAACCTTTTCAACCCTGTACACCCTATTCGGATCGTAGGGCACCTTTTGTAACTCTTCATTGTAAAAGACACCCTTTACCTGTTCCCCATCTTAGTCCTTCAACTTGTAAATATATACTCCTTCTTTATACTCCGCACTTTCCACTATAAATATCTCATCGCTAAATGTCTGTTGCTAACCTTTGGTGAAGACACCCTTCAACTTTAAAACCCTGACATGATCCCCTTCTTTTAAAACAGGATTTTTGACCATCGCCGTGAGATGTCTCCCGTACACAGTCCTCCACACCATTAACAAATTATCAGCTGTTACCTCCACGGGAGACATTTGATGGTTCTATGATAACTAGCGTTATAAACATCTATCAAAGCCTGCAGAACATCCACGTATCTGTAGGTATTGGTGGCTGTGAAATATCGCCACATCTTTGATTTTAAAGTTCTGTTAAAATGCTCTACAACCGCCGCTTTTACCTCAGTGTGCGTTACAAAATGCTGAACAGCGTGCTGCTTTAATAATTTCTGAAATGGTTTGTTTAAAAATTAATTTCCGGCGTCTGTTTGTAGTTTTTGAGGTACTCAACCTCTTGCGAAGATGACTTTAAAGGCGGCGGTGACGCTGGTACCACTTTTAGCATTTAACGCTTCTGCATAGGCGTACTTGGACAATACGTCTATGATTGTTAATATATACATGGCGCCGTTGTTATACTTTGCTAGATCCTGAAGACTGATTATGTCAGCCTGCCACTGATAACCTAGCTGAACGTTAACGACTGTGGCTCTCCTCTTAAAACATCTCCTAGCTTGGTTGTGGAGTGAATACACCTCTTCCCCCAAAAACCATGTCTTCACCCCTGATCGGTTTACAGATCCATTTTCAACTCGAGCCCTTCTAAATAGAGCTTCGGCGCTTCCAAAGCTTCCAACCCCTAGTGTATCGTAATAAAGCTTCCTTATAACAACCCCTGTCATGCTGTCACACACCGCAACCATGAAATGAAAGACGCATGTTTTGTGTAAGGTTGTTTTATTAAACATAAAAATGGTAACAGTACATAAACACTGCAGGTTTTACAGTTTCCAGACACGTATCAAAACCATTATCGGACACTTTGAGGTCTTTTCATTACATATACATAACACAACATCGCGTACACACATTATGAGGAGTCTGACAGTTAATAGGCCTCAGCGTCACATGTTTTGCTATTTTCATAGATATAAATTCAATAGCTCTAGACACAACTGCCCTCTTACCCCTCATATAACTTTGTACACACAGGCTGCTGACGCCGTTTGAAAGTTTGTACAGTTTTCGCTCGGACAGTGCAAAGCCTTTATCATTGAAATAATGTTTGGTTTGACCCCCATCCTAAAAAGTGAATAAGTATGTAATGTTAAATAATACAACTACGATACGCTATCAGGTTGTCTTAACATTCTTAAAACAGTTTACGCGGGGCTAAAGTGGCTGTTCCTCCATTTTAAAAGTAAACATCTCACATACGTCTTTCTATGATCCTTTCTACCATACTTCTATCAACAGTAGCAGCCAGACTTTACATACTTTCAAGCTTTCAGTGCGGATCACATGCGTATCGGAGCTCACAGAGTGTGGTTGCCAAAACTTGAATCATATCAGGTTGAAAACTTTTCTTCAAAGTCAACATCCCGTACACCCATCTTAACAGCTTATACATTTGGAACTGATCTAGCAAGCTGTAGATGTGCCTGGTTATTCTCAAGTCATACGACGGGTCTAGACACTCGTGGCCCTCCTGGCCTGCATCGTTAATTTTGTGGCTGTAACACAAGGTATAATAGTCACGTTTCACACCAGCTTTCACAACCGTCGCTGCAAAACCTTTAACAGCCCGGAAGTTGGCATAGGGGATGCTCGGCGTTTCCTTTTCAATGTTCGTGACATTGTAGGGACAAACACCATTCTTACACGATTCGTTGTTTTGGCTCGTGGAACTTTCACTCTAATTTGAAAAGCAAAAGCAATTGAAATTTACTGCGTCAACCTTTGGTTGCAACTCATCCACAGCTCTTCTTTTGGCCGATGACTCCTACAGCTAAAAAGAAAGACTCTATTAGTTAAGAATACATGCAATACTGGTAGACATGCTAATTGTCTATAGACAGTTCTTACTAACCTCAACACTTCCTTAAGGCTCTGTTGCCTCTCTTACATCTTGAGAGTCGTTGAGTTCCATCGTCACATGACCAGAGTCTGAGCTCGGCTGCTGCACTACAACAGACTCAGGGTCCTGGGGCGCCAAAAACACTCAAGCCGCCCGCCAAGATCGGACCGCCGTGCGGCAGCCAATGCAGCTGCACTCCCGCTGCGGCTATTTGGAGATCCCCCCTGGGCTGGCGGGGATCTCGGCCGCAACACAGGAGCCGGCTCCAAATGGAGCCGGCGGTGTTGCGGCTGTGCGACGGGTGCAGTTGCACCCATCGCGGCGTTCACTGTCTGCATAGCAGACAGTAAAAAGCTGCACGGGGCCCTGTCAGGGGCCCCCTGCACTGCCCATGCCAGTGGCCAGTGGCCAGTGGCATGGGCAATGCAGGGGCCCGCGACTCCCCGAACCGCCAGCATTTTCCTGGCGATTCAATCCGCCAGGCAAAGGCTGGCGGTAGGGGACTCGTAATCCCCTGGGCAGCGCTGCAAGCAGCGCTGCCCTGGCAGATTAAAACCGCCGGGGCCATTGTGGTGGAAAACCGCTGGCCCCGGCGGTGCACCCGCGGTGATTCTGCCGCAGTCGTAATGCTATGGGAAGCACCGCCAGCCTGTTGGCGGTGCTTCCGTCAGAACAGCCCTGGCGGTCTTGGACCGCCAGGGTTGTAATGACCCCCCATGTCTTCATAAACCAGCGAGTTATGCAGTTGCATAGCCTCCTCAAAGTCTTCAGTGTCAACGTGGTTATTTCCACCCTCTGCACCGCTACACAGGGCTTCGCTCCCACAACCACCACTCTTAATAGGTGATATCAACAGCGGCACATCATTGAGGGGGAGCTTTTCAAACCGATGGTTGGGGTCCCCATGAAAACCGATAACGTCGAAACCCACATCTTCAGGGGTGCCCGGCAGCACGTCCTCCTCCAACACCGAGGGCGGACGGCTGTTATATCTAGCAAAAGTAGTCATGTCACCTTCGGAGGACACCGTTCTGATGATGGGGTTGTATCTCTTCATATTGGAAATCAAGGGCTCTTATTGATCAGGATACTCCGATGCTTAGCACTGCTCACTTATGGGAGCCTTATATGCAGTCTAAACACAAAACAATTAAAAAGTGGGCGTTCACACACTACGCAAGCTGTTAGGGTTGTAATTCTTCACAACCCTTTGACAACTTGAACATGTCCGGGCACACAACCATACGCAGGTTGTTAGGGCTATTAATCATACAGCCACTGACACAACAGGTACGGTGATTGATTGACAGCCTCGGGCAGGGCATACACGTCATTGCCTATGTCATTGCCTACGTCATCACGGGGCGTGGCACCTATCAAAAATAGCTTGACGAAAGGTATCCCCATATACTACTCATAACCTTGAAACCCTTCTTCTTTCAGATGGATAAGTCAGCCTCCCACTGGTTACCATTTGGCAGGTTTAAAAAAAATTGGTCTGAGGTAGTAACTTCTCTTTAGAAGGAGTACCGAAAAAGCGAATCACATGATCAACCCTAAACAGGAGCAGCGTCCTGATTATTGAACAGGGCATCACAATGTAAGGACCATAGTTTAACGACATCCATATTCCACTCTCTACCCAACAATCAACATTCCAAGTAATATTGAAAGAAAACATCCAGGGATAAAGGACAGCCCTGATGTAATCGCATGTTTGCTTGGAATGGACTGTTGTAGTGACAGTAATGAGGTGTCAAACACAGCAGTAGCTTTCTTCGCACCTTTATTGAATCATTACAAAATGCCCTCAATCAATGCCCATGTGCTCTAACTTAGCCCATACCAGGCAGTGATTTAATAACACAATCAAAAGCCTAGCAAGGTTTGAAAAGACAACAATTTTCTTCCACTGATATCTACATACGTTTCAATCAATTTTTTTCAAAAGTTGGCAGTGCTCTACAGTTGAAGCCCCACTTACAACACCAAAGTATACAAAAATGTAATCAATGAAATGCTTGAGTTAATGTCAGCCACTGGTATTTACTCAGGACCACATTCCAGACCATGGTTATTTTGTACATCATGCCACCTCAGTATGGCCTCAGCCATATGCAAATCAGTCTTGACCCTGCTCCAACGGGAAGAGTGCAGCCCCAACTGCTGGTCCAGGTCCTTCCTGAACCGGAACACGCGCAACCCAGGACTGGTTTCATCCTTATTAGGGCTCATCAGCTGGGTATAGCTTGCTTCCAGTGGCATAGTATGCATGAGACTCACGTCAGGCCATACCCATCCCACCTAGGGTGACATACTGGAGTATACAAAAAGAATTCTAAAATCAGCATGGTTAATGACAATTATTTTATCTGTGATACATTTTTGTATTCTACCTCAATCAATGTGGGGACCTTCTTACTAGATAAATATAGAAGAGTGACAGGTTTATAAGGCATGGCATTTCTCTATACTGTGCTGTTTTTAAATGGACATAATAACCCTCTTGGCCAGTAACACGGTTCTCTGTATGCTATGGTCACTACTTATATGAGGTTGGCAAATATCCCAACCCAATATTCTGGAAAGAGCCTGAAGTTTGATTGAGTCTTGCCTCTTTAGCAGCTTTCAGGGAAGTCAATCATTTTGAAAAACTCCACTTAGTTCGACATGTCTCCATGAATTCAATATTGGGCATATGGATGACATCATCATTAATTCTGAAGAAATAATTTGTAAAGTGGGGCAACAGTCAATTCCAAAATACACTTTTACTGACTAGCCTCAAAGACAACGATGGCACGGAAACCTCTTTTGTTCAAGATTTCAAGAAGGTTATTCCATTTTTTCTTATTTGAATTGTCTCGCTTAAGCTTTGTGAAATAATTTGTAGCTCAAATTGAAATTAGCTGCCTTTTGACCTCTTAAGCCCAACATTGATATGTGTTTATGCCTAATGGAACCTAGCTGCTTAACATCAATTACTAAACCATGTGATATTCTGGCATCCTCATCCACAAATGACCACACCTCACCTACTTTCTTTTTCAAGGAATTGACATTGTTTTTACTGTCAATTGTCCACGATGTCAATGTTTATATAATGCATTAGAGGCTCGTAATTTAATATTACATTTATTAATAAACATGTCCAAATTCCAACTGAAGAATCTTGGGGAATAACCCGACTATATCTATGTTAGGACTCGCACTCACATGCGCACGCTTCTTGCTGCACCCTCACAAAATAAATAAGCATGTATGAAGAACAATTAAACATTTCATAAATGTGTTTACCGCACAGCACTTCCCTGTAACTTGTGATGAACACTACATTGCATGTGTGTTTATATTGATAAAAGCATGTGTTGTTCCATTTGTGAACTGTGTGTCAAGTGGTTTATGGAGACATCGAATTCTTTCATATGAATCATCACAAGTGTTTGATGACTCAGCACCAGCATGCGTCTGATGACTCATCACCAGAATTCCTACATATGAATCATCAGAATTGATTGATGACTCATCACCAGAATGTGTCTGATGACTCATCACCTGTCTATAAATACAACTGCCAAGGCGTTTCCTGTGCCGGCTTCGAGTCTTCCTTCTCTTGCAGGTGTTCCCGGTTCAGCTGGAGTTCCATGATTCTTTCAGGAGTCATCTTTTCAGTGCGAGGCTTCATCGGAGCTTCCTTCTCTGGAGCAGATTACTTTCGCACCAGCTAGAGAATTTACAAGCAGTATTCTATCTTCCTCAGATAATCAAAACATTCCAGGAGAAATTGGTTCATGAGTAATTCTCCTCTCGTCTCCCTGTTTTCAGCCTTCTTGAGGTTAGTGACCTTTTGGTGCATTATGAAAGACATTCATCGATGCTGAATAACCTGTGGTACAAGACTATTTTCCAAAGACAACTTGAGAAGTATTTTTAAAAGCAGCATTGAAGTTGTGTTGTGAACACCTGAAAGCATCGCTCAATATCTATGCAAACAAACGTTTATTCTGATTGTTTTGGAACAAGTCTATTGTGTGAAAACGAATAACAAAAGACAAATTCATAAGTTTGATTTAATGACGATTTTGTTGTGAATTACAAAAGCGTGCTTAATAGATGAGCAATCGAATGATAATAATTATTGTTATTTTGCTGAAAGACTGTGATATTTGTAGTTCCTTTGATTTTGATTTGTTTTGTGTCTTAGAATTCCTGCACCAAGCCCTGAGACAACTTTCTTAGAACAACAGTGACGCTCCTTCGTGAACCAGTGTTTTGTTTCTCTTCCCCTTCCCAAATCCCTGTTCCATATCCCTTTCCCCCGGAGGCTATTCACTAGTTCCCTGTTTGTTTCAGATACGAGAAAATAGTGTTTAGGGGTGAGGGTTTTATTCTCTTCGCTCCTGCGGAACCTGGAATTCAGGTGAGTGGAGATGGTCTTGTCAATCTACAATACACTTAGGCCTGAACATCAGCTTAAACATATATCATCTCTGCACGACCCTGAAGCTGGTACAAATAACAACATTTGTTGCTTTCAATTTCAGGTCAGTTGTCTAACACCAAACAGTTAGTAACGAAAAAATAACCTTCTAGGAGATAGTCTTTTATTGTGGCACAATTTGATCTTCTAGATCATGGGTACTTGCAAACATTTTCCGAGGGGCCAAAACGAATGGTCTGTGATGTAACTGAGGACTGCATTGATGTTAGCGGGGTGCTGATCGGGTAAGGGTGCTGATTGGCAGTTAGATAGGTGTTGGGAAAGCAAAGCATGTACATATAGTGACTGAATCTCACAATACGTCCCTAGAAAACCTGGAATTCATCTTGGCTTTCCCACCTTACCAAATAGCATGATCCTAGGCAATTTTTTTATTTCACTTTCCCTCCTTTTTCTTTATTATCAAATATATGAACACCTCGAAATGCGTAACTTTATGATGTCCGCTGTGCAAAACCTTCTCTAGTGTTTGAATTAAGAAATATAATGTTGTTCATGTATACAAGGAATCGAGGCCACCCAAAGTGTGCACATAACAACTGACTTGCCTGTTTAGTTCACTATTGGCATTGTTGTCTGGCTGGGGAAAGAATATGGGCCTCTTTCTGACCCTGGCGGTCCTAAACCGCCAGGGCCGCGGGCAACGGAAGCACCGCCAACAGGCTGGCGGTGCTTCATTGCCCATTCTGACCGCGGCGGTAAAGGCACGGTCAGAAAAGGGGATCCGGCGGTTTCCCGCCGGATTTCCCCTGGCTGGGCTGAATCTCCATGGCGGCTCTGCATGGAGATTCCGACCCCCTTCCCGCCACCCTGTTTCTGGCGGTTTTTACCGCCAGGAACAGGATGGCGGGAACGGGTGTCGTGGGGCCCCTGGGGGCCCCTGCACTGCCCATGCCACTGGCATGGGCAGTGCAGGGGCCCCCTAACAGGGCCCGAGCATGATTTTCACTGTCTGCTTAGCAGACAGTGAAAATTGCGACGGGTGCAACTGCACCCGTCGCACCCCTGCAACACCGCCGGCTCCATTCGGAGCTGGCCTCTGTGTTGCAGGGCCTTTCCCGCTGGGCCGGCGGGCGCTCCTTTGGCGGGTGCCCGCCGGCCCAGCGGGAAAGCCAGAATGGCCCCCGCGGTCTTTTGACCGCGGAGCGGCCAAATGGCGGTGACCGCCTATATGTTTCTTAACTTATGTTTGAAAACAATCACTTTTAAAATAATACGTTTTAATGCACTGATATAAGCTAATGTACTAAAGTGTAAAGGTTTTGAATGTTAAGAGACTTTGGGGGTCATTCCTACATTGGCGGGCGGCGGTCGCCGCCCGCCAAGCGGGAACCGCCGAATGACCGCACCGCGGTCAAAAGACCGCGGCGGCCATTCTGGCTTTCCCGCTGGGCCGGCGGGCGACCGCCAGAAGGCCGCCCGCCGGCCCAGCGGGAAACCCCCTTCTACGAGGATGCCGGCTCCGAATGGAGCCGGCGGAGTCGAAGGGGTGCGACGGGTGCAGTGGCACCCGTCGCGATTTTCAGTGTCTGCAAAGCAGACACTGAAAATCTTTATGGGGCCCTGTTAGGGGGGCCCTGCACTGCCCATGTCAGTGGCATGGGCAGTGCAGGGGCCCCCAGGGGCCCCACGACACCCGTTACCGCCATCCAAACAGGATGGCGGTAAGGGGGTCGGAATCCCCATGGCGCCGCTTCTTGGAGGATTCCCTGGGCCAGGGGTAAACCGGCGGGAAACCGCCGGTTGCCCTTTTCTGACCGCGGCTTTACCGCCGTTGTCAGAATGGCCCAGGAAGCACCGCCAGCCTGTTGGTGGTGCTTCCGTCATTTTAGCCGTGGCGGTCGGCGACCGCCAGGGTTAGAATGACCCCCTTTGTCTGTTTTTACACTTTTTCTGCATGATGTTTGCTGCATGATGTCTTTAAAAGTGAAGGTGCTTCTAATGTTACATGGGCAAGACTCCCTGGTTACTTCTTTTATTTAACACCAATTCATCTTTTAAATAAATGCTTGCCTGTGTCTTTTGTGTGTTGAGTCATGTAAAGAGTAGCCCAGTGCATGTGAAGGTCAAGAGGGCCGAATACGGCCCCTGGGCCGTACTTTGATTTTCAAAGTTCTAGATGCACAACCTGGTGGCCCACAGAAGGTCTGAGTTCATGTTGGTACATTAAACTATGAATCCAGTTTTACACCTGGCATATCTCTTCACATACAGGGTTACAACTATAAGAATCCCTTACATTTTTCTCCTTTGCTGCCCAAAGTTTAACACTATGGTTTTAGAGATATTTGTGTTTAAGTCCTATTCAATTATTTCACCTTTTTTTTGGTCTGTGATCAAATTAGGTTTGAGGCCCTCTTTCATCATTGTATTAAGCTTGATTTTAAGGTTTGCATACACATACGAAATGCAGATATTGACTGAGCATCAAGGCAAACTATTTAACTATTAAACAAGCTTCATTAAACCACACTTGGGACTCCCATTCCCAAGTCTAACCAAAGCTTGTCAAATCTTTCATATCTTTTCCATGTTGATCTACCAAGGTTGGAGATTGTGAGAGGATAGCTTGTAGGTTTGTTGGTATCCATGATATAGAAAGATGCAACAGACTGCTTTAAACATGTAGAAGGACTTATTGTGACTGTGTTGACATGCAGTATAAAGAACAGGTGTGAATTCATGGTTACCCTTAGGTTTCTGACTTCTCTTGTTGTTGGAGTGCCTAGAGTTCCTTGTGCCACATGGCGGCTGATATTTTTTCATTGAGTGCAGGCTATGATCTCTGCCTTTGCAGTGTTCAGCTTTAGATGATTACTCATCATCATCCTTGTATTCATGGTGCAAAGGCAGCTGTCTGGGCTGAAGAGGTTTTTTGGCCATCCATTTTTAGAATGATTTGCGTATCATCTGCATAGTTGTAACAGGTGAAGTCGAATTATTTGATCAGGTCTGGCAAGTGGTTAACAAAAGTTGAATAACAGACAAGATATGATGGACCCCGAGTAGGACGTGAGGAGCTGATTTTTAAGGTAGTAAACCACACTGTGTGTATGATGGTAGAAACCAACCATTTTAGAGCACTTTCAAATGTTCTGAGATGATGGAGTCTATGTAGAGGTGTATGGTGGTAGACAATGTCAAGTACAGCTGATAGATCCAAAAGCAATAGAACGATCACTCAGTTCTTGTAAGTTTTAGGTCACCCTAAACAGATATTCTGACTTACTCTGTGCCCGTGCTTGCTCTGAAGCCAGACTGTTGTTCTGACATCAAATCATTTTCCTCTGTAAAATTTGAAAGTTAAGTAAACCGCGCTTTTTCAAATAATTTTCTTAAAAATTGGGCATTTGTAACAGGTCTCTAGATTGGTGGGATAGATGAGTTACGGGTTTAATTTCAGAAGACTGCCCTAATATAGGCAGTTATCAGCTTGAGTGGGAATGAAGCTTGTTCCAGGGATTTGCTGACTAAGCTTCTAGCTATCTACTCTGACAGGTTGTGCTAAGGTATGTTGGCTCTCAACGCTACATGCCTTATTGAAGTCCCCACTGGAAACAAGATAAAACTGTCCAACTAGAACGTTTTCAGTTGCAGGCCATTTTGGCAGATGTGATATTCAAAAATAATGCACCATCTTAACATGTCAAAAAGCTTTAAAGAGCTTTTAGCTAAGAATACTTTGCAGTACCGCTACACCTTGACTCAGATTTTAATCGTATTTGGCTTTAGCAGAGGTAAACAACGACCGTATTTTGAAAAGATTTATGAACGTTTTAGTGACTGGGCAGTGAGTACACATAATCCTCTTGCAATATCGCTCCGTAAATAGACATTAAACAGATACGCTTTAATAGTCTGCACTGCCACCTACCGGTTTCTCGCAGAATGCATGTTAAGGGTTCAAGACGATTTTGTTCTTGTCAAAAGGTTTTAATTCAGTTATTTTTCTTTTAAAAACCAAGCTAGAAATACTTTCTAATCAATGTAGCCTCACGGCCCTGCACCGCAAAAATGAAACTAGCTGTATGGCTAGTTCCTTTATCCGCTCTAAAATTCCATGTTTCCCTGTTTATTTTTTGCAAGCACTGTGTTTTATACTAATGCAATTATTCACTTTTTTCCAAATTGTGACTTTATGAACAAATCTAAATGTAAAGTAAGTTTGGTTACGCAATCAGGGACATCAATTCACCAAAATGCCTGGGGTAGGAGAAGTGACAGACCCTTTAACCTTAATGACAACCCCGGAAGGGACATCATATTACCTTTGAACCTGAATCTTCCAGGAAGTTGTCACATGACCATAACCCTGGGTCTCCTCATTTAATATATTCTTCAAGTATGGCAGCATCGTCATTTCCCATGGGTGCGAAGAATTACCTCACGTGCTACTATTAGTGTCAATTATGACAAAAATACCTCTAGTATGCCCCTGCCAAATTTTGTTACACGCCTGTCATGCTAAGAATTGCCTGCATCACTATTATTTTTCCTTATTGAGTTTTTCTTTGGATAACCAAAGACAAGAAAAGAAAATCCAAAAGGCTGCATCATTTGTGCAGATGGCAGTGGTGGCTTGCAGGTGGGAAATGGGGCGGGATGGCATGTGGCGGGGCAGGGGTGGAGGTTTGAAAAAAACAGAAAATATAATAATTTGATTTAAAAAAAACACCTATATTGCTGCACCGCACTGATCTGCTCCTCCATCCTCGACTGTAGGAACAGGCTCCAAGCCTGCCCTGTGTCCAGTCCTAACACTGCTTTCATGCTGCTGGCAGGATGAAAGCAGTGTTAGGATTGGATGGAGCGCCCACCCAGGGTGCTCCGAGGCAGAGTGCCTGTGTTGCTGGGTTGGAGAAAGCCCAGTGCGCATGTGTGTTTGGCCGGTGATGACATGCACCATGCTGGTCACAGCCCCAAGTCCCCGCCCCTTTTACAAGTAGTTTATTATCGTTTTCTTGTAAATGTTTTGCAGCTGCTGCTGGTGGAAAGGAGATGATCCTCCGTCATAGTGGTGGAGCCACCCCTGGTAGATGGTATCTTTTAAACATAGGCCTTACTGTTTCTTGTACCCCATGCCCTCTAGCCAACTCTTATAAATAGACTATTGAAAAGGGGAGTCCAAATAGATCAGATTTAAGATACAGCATGTCCCTCATATAGCGTGTCCACATATGGAAATATGTAGTGGGCCTAAGTTAGAAGGTAGGATCTACACTCCACTACAGCCCTTCCATGTATAAAGTTCCATGTATAAAGTTCCATGTTTGGCACTTCAAATCCTCCTTTAAAGAATGGTAATGTGAGGATGTCTCACTGGATACAGGGTTGCTTGCCCACCCATGCTCATCGTAGCATCTGTGTTTTAAGTAATTTGAAGAAGTGATGTCCCAGGGATAGAGGGATAGAGGGATGTCGAGGAATAAATTTAAAAGCTTTGACAGGGTGATAATTTTCATAAGCACAATGCGACCCGCTATTGATAATGACAGTGAAATTCAACATGCGGTACTATCAGTGATGGTGATAGAACAGTGTTGTAATCCGCTATTATAATTTCCTCTTTGTCCCTCGACACCAACAACCCCAAATATCTAAGTTCAGAGTGCCACCATTGCAGGGAAGAGTCTGGGGTAAACGGTTGTGTGGTAGTGTGAGAGAGACGTTTCCCAGTTGGTCTGGACCCCGGACAGTCCCCCAAATCGGACACATTCCCACAGAACGGCATTAAGACTGGCCTGTGGATCTCTCACATAGAGGGTGAAGTCATCTGCGTAAAGTGAAACTAATATATGTCTGAAGGGGTAGCCGATCTCATATTTTCGGTGGTCTTCATGGAGTTTGCCAGCCAGAGGCTCTATAGCCAGGGCAAAAAGCAACAGTGATAATGGACAGCGCTGCGTTGATGCTTCTAGTGATGTTGAACAGAGCTGAAACCAATCCATTAATCCTAACACTTACCAGTGGTTGTGAGTAAAGGAGAGCAATTCATATCAGGAGGGGTCACAGATGTTGGAGCAGATATGCTAATATGAGAAATTTCCAAAGATTTGCATGTGAATACTAATGAGAAAACTTGATAAAGAAACTAATATTTGAAAATAATGTGTATGAGCAAAATGTGCCCACGGGGAGTGGTCACTATACGTGTTAACAAGGTGCTAAATAATGAAAATATTCATAAAAAATGTATTAATATGTCATATTTGGATGTATAACCTATGTTTTATGTTAATTCGTATTCTTAACTTAGCCATACTGGAGGCCTGATATTTCTCTGGGCCTTGCCTGCTTTAACGTGGAGACGTGACAAGGCTGCCGAGGACTGGAACTGGAGAAAAGGACCTTGAACTGTACAGAGTTCAGAAGGCTCTGCTAGAAAATTCTGCAAATGTACCAGTAGACAGGAGATGATGAGGACAAATTGATAGAATTATGTGTAGTGTAGGCTAAACGTACTTTCCCAGGACTTAAACAATGGAAGCACTGACTAAAAGACTGTGAGCAACAATTTTGTTACCTGAAGAGCCGGATGATGTTCTCATCAACAGAAGAACCAATCAAACTAATGGAACTTGAATCCTGAATAGACGTGCACATGCAGTAAACAAAAACTAGATCGATTAGCAATAAGTGGGACAAACTGAGAGACCCTAATAAAAAGTAATGACAAGGGGAGAGAAGAGAGAGCGGAGAGGCGAAAGTTGATGACGTCAGGAGACGCTGTCTGAACTGCTGATAATTGGGCTTACCCTCTGTGAGCCTGATACTTTGCTGATGACTGATGACCTGGAGATGAAGACTGACTCGTTGCTGATCCATCTTGGATAGGTAGCTATAATAATGTGACTGACTAATGCGTGCTTTTTCTTGTAGGTTCCAACTGCGCTGTTTGAAATATTTTCTCCCTTAGGTAGATTTTTCCAAATGAATGTTTTGTCTACATTGTTTTCGCATGAAGACCCACATGCTGATGCTAATCTGGGTTAGGCTGGCCGACAAGGGTGACTTCGACGGTGACAATTGACTGACTGAATTGCATTGCTGAATTACTCCATTAATGATTGAAAAGTGCTGGCTTATGTTGTATTTTGATTGTCCTGAGATTCTTTTGGTGAAATTGTTTTGGGATGATTAATAAAGGTTGATTAACAATAAAGTTGAATAAAGGTTTTGATTAGAATTGTAATTAATAGGGAATAAAAACAACTAACCTCCTTGAGAGTTATGGTATTTCTTATTAGATAGGGTTTTCATTAATGTTTGTTATTGATTATAGTGATGATAATGGTTCAATGGTCTACCTCTTAACTAGGATACTCCATGTGATCCAAAAGGTTAATCGACCTATACGCGTCCCCTTGTAAGTTTACGTCCTAACGACCAGGCGCACTAGCAGTTTTTGGTAGCAGCTTGATGGTTAGTTTCCTTGGGGAAATAGTTAAGTGGTAACTAGTGGTTATGGTAGTAGTTTAAGTTAGGTTCAGTTGTTTGTATTTTATGAAGGTTTGAATTTTGTTTTTCTGAAATGGCTATGGTATGTCCCCTTAAGCCCAGAAATGTCCCCTGAAACCCAGAAATGACTTTCCCAGATCCTGGATCCCGTTGGTAAGGTTCGGTATGTTCTCGGCATATTTTTGAAATAGTATGAGAGTAGTAGGTTGAGCTTGCACAGGCTTAAGCAAATCGCAGGTGAATTGTGATGTATGTGAGGTGAAAGTAGGGAGTCTGCGTACTCCAGTTAAGGGTTAGTAAGAGTGTGTGTACTCAACAACGTGAGAGTAGGGAAGTCGTCGAACTTCATATGTGTGTGGCGCTTTGTGCTAAAAAATTATCCATGTGGTTGTTGGTGATGTTCGGACCCTGCGTGGTCTAAGACTCCGGAGTATATTGACAAGTGTAGGAGACACTTGGTTATATGTTGTAATCTGTCTGGTTTAGTAGGTTGATCGGGCGTGGTCAACAAGTCAGTGTGTGTGGTTATTGAGTAAAAGGAGCTTCAACTGAGATTTGGGGAGTCCTATGTGCACCAGGACAGACCCATTGATCAGTTGAGAGGAAAATTTGTGGGCTGAATATTGCTTGCGAATGTGGGGGACTAAGAAAGAGGAATAGCTAAAGAACCAGAAAGAGCCATTAGTGAAAATCCGTAAGGTCCCTGAAGCGATTGTGTCCTTTCCTGTAGTAAACCAGCAGGTTTGTTTTAGTTATTGTTTGGTAAAGGCGCTCGCAATAAAATTGCATTCGTTGAGTGAATCAAGTTGAGGAAGACAAGCCGTAAGACTTTGTCAGCCGATGTATGTCAGTGTGACGTCAGAGTGTGCCGCACTGGGATAGGTTGGATGGTAAGAAGAGCCGCAACCGGATTGGCAGCCGTCCGTGAGAGGCAATTGGTCGAATAAACGGGTGAAGGGAATCTCAGGAGTAAAAGTCATTTCATTTATTGAGTTAATAGTACATAAAAACAGGTAAAATGAAGTTTTTCAAGGCATTTAAGAGTGCGATGAGGGGTGATTCTTACATTAAGGCATCAGTAGGGGAGCCGACCCCCCCGGAGGATTCTCCGGCGTATTTCGTGATGGCAGAGAAAGGTGTAGCTCCGTGTCTTTGGTTAAAGCAATGGAGTAAATTGACAAAGAATCAAGGGACTTTAGCTTTTCCAGAACACAGAAAGTTCAATTTGAGAATTTTGGATCAGTTGTTCATATCATTGTATGATATGAAGCCATTACTGAGACCAGCACAGTTTGAGGCTTTAGCAGTATGGGAGCTAGTGGCCAGACAGCAGCAAGAGCTGAAATTCAATAGAAGGATGAAGAAAGTGGAAAAGTCACTAGCGGAAGCTAGATGGGATTGGGAGCAAAAGAGATGGAGGATGGCGACAATGCAAGAGGTTAAAATGTTCCCAGCAATTACAGAGAGAGATGAGTCTAAAAAAGGAGATAGTGCCAAGGAAGAAGAGAGTGAGGGAAAGAAAAAAAGGAAAAAGTCTTATGTAGACGATGATGACTCTGATGTTGAGGATCTCATTAGGCAGTTATTAAGAGACAGACCTCCATCTATGATAACCTATGCAGGGGGTCCGGGAACTAATGCTACAGCCCCTCCTGCTACTCCTGGAACATCCCAGGGAGCTGTGGGAGTAGTACAAGCAGAAAGAGGACAGTTACCAGGGGTAGTACAGAGTACACCTGTTGCAGGAACTAGTACTGTAGCTCAGGCGCAAATGCACCCACCTTCAGTACAGAGAATTTATCCAGATGTACCAGTTCTTGAGACTGTGTCAAATATTATGGTACCGAGGAAGCAGGTGCTTCCGAAGCCAATGTTGATTCAGACAGCCCGACACCAATGTTGTTGCCTTCAGCACAGGTAATGGGAGTACCACTTGCACAAGGTGCAGGTGCTCGGGCAGCTCCAGATGCAATATCGCTACCAATTACTGTTGGTCCAGCGGTACCTTTATATGCACAGAAGAAAACGGAGACAGGATAACAAAGTGACACATCACAAAGTCTTGTGAAAAGGGGAGTAGGAGATTCTGCACAACTGATATCGTCCCCAGGACAGGCTTTCTATGAGCCTAGAATGTCTATGGGTTTTAGTCCTCTTGTGGCATTGCCAAATGCGGTAAATGTCTCAAATGCGAGTCAGAGCCTGAGACTTCTGACACCGCAAGCTTTGGGCACAGTGGCGCACCAGCTGACAGTCCTGAAAGCAAGTAATATTGCATTACAAGGGTTAACAGCAATATTATCAGCAATTGAATAATTGGTAGGATAGTCTAAATACTTCTCAAAGCGCATCAAAAGGGAAGATCAGTTGAACCGAGTGGGGTTAAATATTGAGGCAAATGAGTTAGTTGAGGAAACAATGGGACTGAATAGGTTAGAATCCTATACTGAGGAAGAGCTGAGGTATATATGCCCAAGAATTACAAAAGAGGTAGGGAAAATACACCAGAGGTTAGCGGAATTGGCAGAAAAACATGACCTTGATCTTAAAACGATGAAGCATTTAAAACGAAGTTACAGATTAGATTTTGAGGCAAAAGATTTTGAACACATGAGATCAGCTGGAATGAAAGCACACTTAAAGGACTTACTGCAGAGTGCACAGATTTGGGGAGCATTAGAGAAGTGGGAAGACAGATAGATGAAGAAAAATGAGAAACGAAAACGAGACTCCCGAGAAGGGGCAGAGGGAGTTGAGAAAGGGGAATCAGTTAAAATGCTTCAGATGAGAGAAATTTCAGGGGGATCTGTTTATCCAGGTCCCATGGCACAGAAGCGACATACTGTCTTTTACGAATGATTATCCCAAGTTGAGAGAGAAGCCAGTTGAATGGTATCAGCACACTGAGAGGTTTGTGAAGCTCTCTAAATGTTTGTGGGAAGACCTGAACACACTATTGGAGATAGTTGTTCCAGCCGACTTATGGGTCGAGTGTAAGAGGGCAGTAGACTGGCCAACGAGTGAACCCGAGGGAGACAAGGTCACAGGTGCACCATTACCCGAGGTAATGAAGAATTATTATAAGGTGATTGAGTTCCTGAAGACTAGGATTTCTCCTAAGAACATTGATTGGTAGCGAATTGATAGAACGGTCCAGAAGTCTAAGGAGTCAATACATACTTACTATGAGAGGTTACTGAAGGCTTTTAAAGAGTACAGTGGCAAAGAAGCGGTTGAACCAAAAGACATGTTGCATTTTGTGTTCAGATTTGTTGGAGGGTTGAGACCAGAAGTAGGGCAGATGATTAAGAATCATTTGATTTGCTGGAAGACAAAACCGATTGATGAGATGTTGCAGTATGCTAAATATTGTAGTGATGAGATTGAATTGAAGCAAAAGAAATTGAAAGAAAAAGCAGTGGTGATGCAGATTAAGGCAGCCCAAACAGGAGTACATGGAGCTTTAGTGCCGCCCATGCCACCGCAAAAGAGAGCTGTCATGTTTCAACCTCAAGTGAGGGGTAGAGGGCGTGGAATGGATGTGATGCACTGTTCGGATTTGGGAACTTTGGTTGTTCAGAATGACATGCAGGGCATGAAAAGGAGGTTGCCATGCCATTTCTGCAGAAACGTGGGACACTGGAAGCGGGAGTCCCCATTGATGGTGCAGGAAGGAGTGGTTCAGCAAGGTGATGTCAGTGCAGTTCAAACTGTAAAGATCCCGAAAATGAGGGGCATAGTTACGAATGCTCAGAATCGAGGACAGAATTTCTTGCCTGTACAACAGTTGCAGGTGCCTCTCTCTAGCACAATTTGCTCCATTATCACCAGTACAGCAGCAGGTTTTCTATGGTATCTAGACAGCAAATGCACATACCCCAAGCACCGATGGAACAGCAACAGGTTATGCTTACTCAACAGGTCACAGGGCAAAGATAGGACAATAGTAACAATACAGTACACCAGTTCCCATTTCACAGTGAGGATGAAATAAACAATGGATGAGTGACAGTTTCGATGAGGGAGCCTGTATTCTTGCTGCGTCCCTAGAGGTAGATCAGAGAGGGCCTTTTATGAAAGGAAAGGTAATGGATCACAAGGTCTCATTCTTAGTTGATACTGGAGCTCCACGCTCCACAGTAAGGAGTGTGGAAGTACCGAATTTACCTCTATCTGGCAAGACAGTTCAGGTTGTGGGAGTGGAGAACAGACAATTGATGAACCCCATCACAGAACCAGTGCAAGTTGAAATTGGCAATTATTTGGGACTGCATAGATTTGTGGTGTGTGATTCAAGTCCTGTGCCCTTGCTAGGTAGATATTTTTTGTGCAAGACCAAATATTCTATAAATTGTACAGATGCAGGGATAGAAGTCCAAACAAAGAGTGATAATGAGGAGGTACCGGTGTCAGCTATGGTATTCAGTGATGCTTATGAAGAATACCCATTGATTGAATTTTTCCCGATGTTTACTATAAAGGAGTTGCATGCAGATTTACAGGGAACTGTAAAAGAGGAAGTTTGGGACTTGACAGGAAAGGAAGTGGGATTGATTAAAGGAGTGGAACCTATTAAAATTACTTTGAAGACAAATGTTGAATTCCCAAAACTTCCACAGTATAACATGGCACATGTTGATGAAAGTGGCACAGATAATTGGAGACTTTCTAAAACCAGGAGTTCTAAAGGAATTATTGAGCAGCCCATGTAATTCACCAATAAGGGGACTGAAAAAGCCATGTGCATAAGTACGAGTTGTGCAGGACTTGTGAAAAGTGAATGACATGGTGGTCAAGTGTTGTCCGATTGTGCCCAATCCAGCAGTGATACTGTTTCAGATTCCGTGCGAGGCAGAGTGGTTCACAGTGGTTGATTTGTCACAAGCTTTCTATTCAGTACCACTTCACGAGGATAGTCAGTTTCTTTTCAGTTTCAAATTCCTGGATAAAGTCTATAGCTGGTGTAGGCTTCCACAAGGATACACAGAGTGACCATCCCTGTTCAATCAGATTCTGAAAAGGAATCTGGAGTCGTTGGAATTACCTTGCCAATCGACTCTTGTTCAGTACATTGATGATCTATTGATTCCATCCAAAACCAGGGACCAGTGTAAGCATGACTCGATTGCCCTGTTGAATCATTTGGGAGAGTTCGGACACAAGGTTTCACCTGTGAAATTGCAGTATTGTCAGAAATCTGTTAAATATTTGGGACATCAGATTGAAAAAGGATTGAGAAGAATTTCCAGAGAAAGGATAACAATGATTTTGCCGAGAAGTCCCCCGACTTCCCAGAAGGATGTACGCATGTTTCTGGGAATGGTAGGGTACTGTAGACAGTGGATCCCACATTTTGCTGAGATAGCCAAACCCCTACAGCAGTTGACTCACAAACGAGTCACAGATCCCATTATCCTAGATGAGGGCCAGATGAGGGCATTCACTGAGTTGAGAGAGAGTTTGTGCAGAGTTCCAGCGTTGGGAATGCCTGATTACGCAAAATCTTTCACATTATTTTGTCATGAACGTGATGCTTGTTCTTTGTCTGTTTTGACACAGATCCATGGAGGTGCTTATCGCCCAGTAGCTTATTTTTCAGCTACTTTGGACCCGGTTGCAGCAGCTTTACCAGGTTGTCTGTGAGCAGTAGCCGCAGTTGGTCAAAGTCTTTCACAATGTGAAGAGGTAGTCACGGGATACCCAGTGATGGTAATGGTACCACATTCTGTTGAGATTTTACTGACAAGGACGAAAACACAGCATTTGACGGGGGCCAGACTGGCAAGGTATGAGACGAGCATTTTGGGAGCTCCAAATGTAATGTTGAAAAGATGTACAGTGTTGAATCCAGCAACATTATTGCCAAGTGATACTGTTGAAATTGAGAAGGAGGAAGATATAGAGCATGATTGTCTTGAGGTGACCGAACTATGTACAAAGCCGAGGCCTGACAAAAGAGATACGCGGTTAGAAAAAAATGATTAAATTGTCTTTGTCGATGGTTCATGTCTCAGAGATGGGACAGGCACCTTGAGAGCAGGATATGCTGTATGTACAATTACAGGAACATTGGAAGCATCATGGCTTCCAGGAGTGTATTCTGCTCAAGTAGCAGAACTGGTGGCTCTTACTAGAGGTTGTTATGTTTCTACCAGGTTGCGAGTGACAATATCCACTGATAGTCAATACAGATTTGGAATTGTTCATGATTTTGGTCAATTGTGGTCGCAGCGAGGTTTTATGACCTCCAGTGGAACACCAGTAAGAAATGGCGACCGAATAAAAGAATTACTGTATGCAATTCAGCTACCTGAAGAAATTGCTGTAGTAAAATGCAGTGCACATCAAAAGACGCAAGATTACATTTCCTTGGGAAATGGGTATGCAGACCAACCTGCAAGATTTTGCACCTTGAGAGAAATTGTGCAAGTTTTGCATTGAAAATAATTGACACATTAGAAGAGTTGAAAATATTACAAGAAAATTCAGACAAGTAAGAGAAAAAGCTGTGGTCGAAGTTGAAATGTGTGCAGAGACCAGATGAAATTTGGGTATCAGAGGAGGGTCAGATGGTATTGCCGAATAGTCTGTTGACTCAGATGGCTCAGTATTACCATAGTCAGGCACACATTGGAAGAGATGCCATGGTTAGGTTGATTGATTCAATCCAAAGTTCAGGCAAGCAGCTGAGGCCGTATGCCACAGATGTGTGATCTGTCAGCAGTTAAATGTGGGAAAAGGGACAGTGGTGAATTTGACCCACATTGGAAGAGCAGGTGGACCATTCAGCAGAATGCAACTGGATCTCATTGAGATGCCTGCATGTGGTGGATTGAAGTACATGTTGGTGATTGTGTGTGTGTTTAGTCATTGGATTGAAGCATACCCCACACATAGAAATGATAGCCTCACAGTTGCAAAGCTGTTATGAGAGAGTTAATGCCACGGTTCGGATTCCCGATCTCTTTAGAATCAGATAGGGGAACGCACTTCAATAACAAGGTGATTAAGCTCATGTGCAGCATTGAACATTGAACAGAAGCTTCACTGCAGCTATCGTCCAGAGGCATCAGGACTTGCAGAGCAGATGAATGTTACCTTGAAATCAAGATTTGCCAAAATGTGTGCTGCCACGAATCTGAAATAGCCAGATGCATTGCCTTTGCTGTTAATGTCAATGCAAAATATACCTGACAGGAAAACAGGACCGTCCCCACATGAGATTCTCATGGGTAGAGCAATAAAGTTACCAGCAATACCAGCCAATGCTCTTGTCAGTATTACAGATGAAATGGTGTTAGACCACTGCAAAGGTCTAGCTGACGTGGTTCAATCTTTTTCTCAGCAGGTATAAGCCGTTACCCTGCCACCTATCCATGACCCAGGTCACAACCTGAGAGCTGGAGACTGGGTCGTGATCAAAAAGCATGTATGAAAGACTTGCCTAGAGCCACGTTGGAGAGGTCCATACCAAGTGGTGCTGACAACTACAACAGCTGTGAAATGCACAGGTTTGCCTAACTGGATACATGCTAGCCATATCAAGAAAGTGGTGAGTGCTCAGGACCATGAAGAAGTGTTGTTGAGAGCACCAACAGCAGCAAAGCAAATAGTTCTTCCTGAACCAGAACCAGAGCAGGTCGAGCCTGAAGTAGATCCAGAGCTGGCGGAAGATGGATTGATTACCCCAGTGAGAGACGAAGGTGCAGAAGCTCAGGAGACAGAGCAAGAAACTAACCCGACAGAAGTGACTGGAGAACCAAGCACAGGGGAGGTTCTCGCAGAAGCAAATGGTGACAAAGCACAAGGAGACCAAGTGCCAGAGCCTGAGGGGGAAAGAGCTGAGACAGATCAAAGCCAAGGTGATCTGACTCCTCTTGAACCCGTTGCAGGTCCATCAAGAGAAGGCACTACAGAAAAGGCGAAGGAGAAGAGTCCGATCTTGAAGAGATTGCTAACGGAAGGAACAAGAAAAGGAGACAGGTGGCCTGAATCTCAAATAGGCAAGAAAAAGGACTTGGTTATAAACGAGACAACAGAGGAAGAAATAGACGCTACAAGGAAAGATGAACTAAGTGATGGAGAGCTAGCAGGAGAACGAAGGTTGAAAAGAAAGATAGTAGCAAGTCGAAGATATGCAGGACCTGAGTGGGCATATGCCGCGACAAGTGATTGGCAAAACGAGTTCGTGTCCTTTTGCTTTGACAGAGAAGTTCCAAATCAGTATTTTGATGCAACCTGAAGAAAAAGCAATGGACTGAGTTGTTGAGCTAAGCGAAAGAGAAATTGAAAAGAAAAAAGTTGTCGAATTTACCAGAAGAGACACTGATAACATGATCTGTCATCTGAAAATCCGAATGTGACCAGCTGCTAACCGGTTTGACAGAGAAAGAAAAAAGGGTCTTTTTGCATGAATCTGAAGCATGAGAAAGAAGCACATTTTTTATTTTTTTATTTTTATTTTTGCACTTTACTTAAGAGTTAATTCTACTTTCTGATTCTTTACAGATCATGGCTGAATTAAATAATAGCACTAAGAACATCAGTTATTGTAGACATTTGAATGTAGGAATGGCGATTGTGTATGGTATATTATTTATAATAATGATTGTGGGAATGTGATGAGAGAAGTCGATATTACATCTGTATCCGAAACTACTACACTAACAGCTTTGGAAAGGTTTAAATTAGATGAGCAATATTTGCATGATTATACTAACACAAAGGGAGAGCTGTCTTCTAATGTCTTGTATCGGTTGTTGAGTAAATATGTGGAGACGATGGATGCAAAGGATTGTCTTGTGTGCATGCAGATCCCTTCCTCTGTGGAAGAGGGGGTCACTTATCATAGTCTACCTCTGACTTATGGTATAACTTGTAGTTTGCTACTAACCCGATTCTATATCCAGGAGTATATACAGTATTTTTACTCGAATCACGATGTTGTGTTTTCCTTTGTTCCGATAATTAGATATTTGAGTAAGATAGCCAAGGATCATGATCTAGAATTAGTTAGGGGATTCTTTGAGCCAACATTAACTTTTGGCACGGCTTATGCGCATCGCAACAATTTAACCTGCTTACTAACACCTATGGAGAAGAGCTTTGTTGGGCATACTGATGATAGGAGAAAAGCACTAAAAGAGAAACTAGAGAAAGGGTTAGAGAAAAGGACTTACGAAAATGATTATGCTTACACTGCTAATAAAACACTAGGGAGATTAGCCTTAGACGCGTTGTAGGGAAGCTTTGTGTATTTAGGCCAAAATCACGCACTGACACTTTATTTGTGGGAACGAGTGAATGTAGGCATGTGTTTTTGTTTCAGAGTAAATGGACATTTACGCTGAATGGTGCGGACCCTGTGATTCCTGGAATTTATTATATTTGTGGGCTTAATGCTTATTATCGTCTTCCTAGAGGATGGTATGGGACATGTTACTTGGGAATTGTTTTTCCTAAGATTTATCAAATAGATGATCTGAAGAAGATACCGAAAATGACTGAATTACACCAGATGAGGCAAAAGAGGGGAACCGCCTCTGCAATCGTAGGGGATATTTTTGGAGCAATAAAAATTTTACAGGAGCCATACTTTTACTAAATACTGAACTAGCTGCGGATAGAGCTATGACGCTTCAAAATTGGTTTGCTTTATACATAATATTAGTGAAGGACGGAGGAATCTGTAAAATGATTAATGCAAGGCACTGTTGTTCTTACATACCTGAAAATGAGAAAGAGATAAGAGATTTGCTTACTAATTTAACTAATGCAAGTAAGGATTTGAAAGACTTGAAGGAACCAGGAGTTTGGGAAAAGTTTGGAAATTGATTTGTTACTGTGGGAAATTGGTTTAGTCAAATTTGGGGTGGAATATTGTGAAAAATTGTCCAAGGAATATTAATTGTGATTATTGTTATATTAGGCTAATAGGGGGGCATGTAAATTATGGCAGAAAATAAAACTAAAAAGGGGCAAAAATGATCAGAGGAGGGAAGAACAACCCAGGAGAAGAATATATAGGGAAAATATAAGAAGGAGAAATCAAAATGTAGCTGAAAGTAATTTGTAAAATGTTGACAAGGGAAAGGTGTGATGACATATTTAGTTATCAGAGGAGGGACTGTTGGTGCAGATATGCTAATATGAGAAATTTCCAATGATTTGCATGTGAATACTAATGAGAAAACTCGATAAAGAAACTAATATTTGAAAATAACGTGTATAAGCAAAATGTGCCCACGGGGAGTGGTCACCATGCATGTTAACAAGGTGGTAAATAATGAAAATATTCATTAAAAATGTATTAATATATCATATTTGGATGTATAACCTATGTTTTATGTTAATTCATATTCTTAACTTAGCCATACTGGAGGCCTGATATTTCTCTGGGCCTTGCCTGCTTTACCATGGAGACGTGACAAGGCTGCTGAGGACTGGAACTGGAGAAAAGGACCTTGAACTCTACAGAGTTCAGAAGGCTCTGCTAGAAAATTCTGCAAATGTACCAGTAGGAAGGAGATGATGAGGACAAACTGATACAATTATGTGTAGTGTAGGATAAACGTACTTTACCAGGACTTGAACAATGGAAGCACTGACTAAAAGACTGTGAGCAACAATTTAGTTACCTGAAAAGCCTGATGATGTTCTCATCAACAGAAGAACCAATCAAACTATGGGAAATTGAATCCTGAATAGACGTGTACATGCAGTAAAAAAAAACTATAGGTTAGAGTCATAACTTCTGATAAGGTTGACCGATTAGCAATTAGTGGAACAGACTGAGAGACCCTAATAAAAAGTCATGACAAAGGGAGGGAAGAGAGAGCGGAGAGGCGAAAGTTGATTACGTCAGGAGACACTGTCCGAAGTGCTCATAATTGGGCTTACCCTCTGTGAGCCTGATACTTTGCTGATGACTGATGACCTGGAGACGAAGACTGACTCGTTGCTGCTCTGTTAGAAATATTTTCTCTCTTCAGTAGATTTTTCCAAATTAATGTTTTGTCTAAATTATTTTTTCGTATGAAGACCCACATGCTGATGCTAATCTGGGTTAGGTAGGCTGACAAGGGTGACTTCGACGGTGACAATTGACTGACTGAATTGCATTGCTGAATTAGTCCATTAATGATTGAAAATTGCTGGCTTATGTTGTATTTTGATTGTCTCGAGATTCTTTTGGTGAAAATTGTTTTGTGATGATTAATAAAGCTTGATTAACAATAAAGTCAAATAAAGGTTTTGATTAGAATTTTAATTAATAGGGAATAAAAATGATTAACCTCCATGAGAGTTATGGTATTTCTTATTAGATAGGGTTTTTATTAATGTTTGTTATTGATTATAGTGATGATAATGGTTCAATGGTCTACCGCTAAACTAGGATACTCCATGCAATCCAAAAGGTTCATCGACCTATACGTGTCCCCTTGTAAGTTTACTTACTAAGGACCAGGCACGCTAGCACATACATTAGGACAGTCATTAAAAAATCCCCACTCCAGAGAGTCAAAGGCTTTGCTGGCTTCCAAAAAGGCAGCTACTGCGGTGAGATCAGGATTGATATCGTGCAACAGAGCGAATAATGTACGTAAGTTGTGAGAGGTGGATTGCCCAGGTATAAAACCTGATTGGTCTGGTCTTACTAAGAATGTCATGAGGAGGGCAAGTCAGTTGGGCAAGTATTTTTGCCAAGATTTTAACATTGCAGTTGATGAGAGACAGCAGCCTGTAAGATTCACACCTATCGGGGGCCTGCCAGGCTGAAGTAGAACAATGATCATAGCCTCTTGCATGGGTGGAGGGAGCAGGCTGTTCTTCTTGGCTTCGTTATATGTGGATTTTAGTATGGGTAGCAATGTGCCAATATATGTTTTGCAAAGGTCTGCAAGCAGGCAGTCAGGCCTTGGGCCTTGCCAGACTTCAGTTGCATGATTGCCTCTCTAATCTCATCATCCTCTATTTCTGTTGCAAGGAAGTTTCGGTGAGTGTCACTTAGCCAGCCCAAATCCACATCATCCAGGTAGGCATCCACATATGTAGGCTCCGATCAGTGGGACATGTAGAGGGAGCCATAAAATAGGGAGAATGTGTCTAGGATTACCGGTGTGTCCCGCCTTCTCTCTGTATCTCAAGGATGTCATTAGCAGAATAGGGCTCCTGAGTCATAGTTGCAAGCGTGTGCATATGATTGGGCCCTGGCGTATTTACCTCAATAAAGGAATTCCCTCTCAGCCGTCTCCTGGAACTATTAAAGGCTAGTTCTAATTAGCTAAGATAGAGCTGGAACTTTGGAATCTTTCAGCCAAGCCTCAATGTGTTTTAAGTCTCTTTCTAGTTTGCTTAATTGGCCTCGCAGGTAGCGCAACACTCCCCCACTTATACCTATGCATATACCACAGATCGTAACTTTGAAATCCTCGCAGATAGTTGCCAATGTGGGTATAGAGTTTGCATTTATGGCAAAAAAGTCAGTAATCTCCTGTCTCAGTTCCTCCCGGAATGGAGTGTCTAGGAGCAGAGTTGGAGAGAGCCGCCATGATGCATATACTGGAGTGTGGGCAGGGAGATATAATACCATTAGAACAAGGGAGTGATCTGAGTATGTTAGCACAAGGTGTGAGAGTTTATGTAGCCAGGTTCCCACTCCTTTGGAGATAATCCAGTAGTTTAACCGTGACCAGCTATTGTGTAACCCTGAATATTAGGTGTCTTCTTTATCAAATGGATGGCATGCCCCTCCAAGCCTCTAGGAGTTTGTGTTCATCCATAATGTCCCCTATATGACATGTAGCCCACATATGGTAGCAGTGTGAAATTGATCAAGAGATGCATTTAGGGCAAAGTTGAAGTCCCCGATTCCCCCAACTAATGAGGGATGGTCCTATGTCTGCAACCTGCCCTCAAAGTCGGCCAAAGAAGGTGGGGGGGAGGGGGGTCATTGGTATTTGGACAATAGCAGTTGACCAAGGCAATAGCTGACAAAGCCAGTCTGCCCCACATCAACGAGTTGCGGCCTTGGGTATCATGCAGTGAGCCCTGTGGGATATATGGCACCTCCTACTAATGAGGATGACAGTGCCTCTTAAGTAGTAGGAGTATGTGGAGAATTGCTTATGGGAGGCCCATCGGGCAGCAAATGATGTGCTGGCGGATTCTATTAAATGGGTCTCTTGTAATAGGGTGGTGTGAATGTCGGGCTTGTCCAAATACCCCAGAATATGTCTCCATTTTCGCGGGTTGCCAAGTCCCCTGACATTCCATGTAATGCATTTGCATGTCGTATGTTGGGAGTTTGTCTGTGTGGCAGCGTCGTTGGTTATCTCAAGGCAGGTGGCTATGTATTGGTCTAAACTGTCGGATGGACAATCAGAGGATGTGGGGTGAGAAAAGTGTGGCACCAGAATCCTGAATCGATGTACACAATATAACAATGCATACAATCCCATTTCCCCCACCCACACGGATAGCCTAATCCTGTCAGTGATACATCTCCCTCGCTTACAAATTGATAACTACAAATATTTTAGCACGCAGAATAGCTCACTGGCAGAAAAATCACCAATGCTCCGTGTAGAGGAATGAGTTAGAATAGGTGAGAATGGTACATAGAGAAAGGAGGAAAGAATAGCACAATGTGAGAGATTAGTGAGCGTTAGAGAGGCCTTAGGTGGTTATATAGATGAGCAAGTGTGTTAGATAAGGTTTATTTCAACCAATTGAATTATGGGTAACCTGTGGGAGGCCCTCCAGAGAGCCAGACAGGGTCAACCTTGTGTGTTCAAGGATGTCTAGTGGGAGTTTATTATGCTTCTCACCTGGCTCAGCGTGGTTATTCATAAAAGAAGGGGAAAAGGAGAAAGTAGGAGCTAGCTCAGTGTCAAAAGTATACACGAATGTGCCTGAAAGCACAATTACTGATTGTTACCATTATGTGCCATCAGGTGAGGTGAGAATTCCTCATAGGTGTTTCATGCAGAGCACAGGTGCTGCCGGCCATGTTGACTGTGTTGCAGGCCGATGGCTTCATAGGAATTTCAGGATCCGCCCAGAACTGACATGGATGAGGCACACCTGGAGGAAGTTGGCATTGGTTTCGTCAGGGAGGTGCATAGTGAGCATCGAGACATGATTGTGGTGGACTTGTAAAAAAAAAAGGTCTATTTCCTGAAATGAAACTTAAAGGATAGGTAGGATAGAGCATAGCATAAGGGATGGCAGCTTGTCTCAATTTCTGTTTGACGGGCAGGAATTTTCTCCTCGATTACCGTACTGTGATGGTGAAGTCAGGATAAATGGTCACCTCACTTCCGTCAAATTGCACAGATCACTTTTCTCTCGCCAGGCGGAGAGCAGTGTCCCAGTAGTTGAGTAGCCCGGTGATGACTGGTCTCGCAGGAGCACTAGGGGGAGGTTGGGCCAGCAGTGCGCAATGTGCACATTCAACAATGACAATATAGAGAAGGAGTCTGCTCCAAAAGCAGTGGTAAGGAGTCATTCAATGTAGTCCTCCATCCTACCAGTACTGAGCGATTCCAGTATTCCCAAAATCTGTAGATTGTTCCTGCGAGATCTCGCTTCCAAATCTTCATTTTTGGCTGCAATGAGTTTTAGAACTTTTTCCATGCTAAGCAGTTGGTCGCTCCCGGTGGACACTGTGGGGGTGATTCCAACCCTGGCGGTCGGTGTTAAAGCAGCGGCCAACCCGCCAACAGGCAGGCGGTCCAAAAAATGGAATTCTGACCCTGGCGGGAACCGCCAACACAGCCCGCCACTTTAACACTCTGACCGCCACGGCGGGACAGACAAACAGCGCGGCGGTCACCGCCAACAGGCAGGCGGCAGACAATGTACCGCCCACCCTATCACAACTCACCAATCCGCCACCTCTTCCGGGGCGGGAGCCCCGCCAATAAAAACACGGCGGAAACAGACTACGAACGGGAAAACGCTCACCTATACACACTCCACGAGGAAGGAGGACAGCATGGAACCCGAATTAAACATCCTACCAGCTATTGTCTACCTGCTCATCTACCACGAGTACGAACGCCGGCACAGACGACAACGGTGAGTACTGCACCTACGACACAGGGGAGGGGGGAGGAGGAAAGGTTACGGGCACACACATACGCCATACACCCACCCCCCCACCCCAAATACCCACACCCCAATGCAGAGCAACAAGTCAGAGTGACACCCCCCAAATCTCCCGGAATAATGCAAAGACATAATTAAAATGAATTTTAAATTTATGTACATAATAGCTCTATTGAAGTTATGGGAAATTTGCAATATGAAAGATACAAAATAAAGAATGAACATAGTGAAAAATATATACATAGGCAATAAGTCCTGCGCATTTTGTCAAAGTTCCATAGTCCGTGGGCCAATGGGCACAAACACATGGGCAAAGCCCACACAGGAGACCAGATACCATTGGAGAGAACACTGCTGGGGCATCAGATGAGAAAACTACAGGCACCTCAGGGGGAAGGGAAGGGGGGGCACCTCAGCCACATGAGTCCACGACGCCAGATCCATGAGGGGCCTCCATGCCCACTGTGCCATCCTGGGGAGTGCAAAGCCACAGTCTCACAAGTCTCTACAGTGGGTGGGTTGCCCACTGTGCCATCCTGGGGAGTGCAAAGCCACAGTCTCACAAGTCTCTACAGTGGGTGGGTTGCCCACTGTGCCATCCTGGGGAGTGCAAAGCCACAGTCCATCAGATGGATTACCAACTCCACTGGTAATGGAGGAGGCATGGTGCCCAGAGTGCTTCGTGAAGCCCTGCTCGACACAGAACCGGCACTGTCAATGGGCCAGCGGTGCTTGAGACGGCGGTGCCCAGAGGAGCGGTGCTTGACAGGAAGGGCCCAGCGGAGCGGTGCTTGAGACGGCGGGGCCCAGCGGAGCGGTGCTTGACAGGAAGGGCCCAGCGGAGCGGTGCTTGAGATGGCGGGGCCCAGCGGAGCGGTGCTTGACAGGAAGGGCCCAGTGGAGCGGTGCTTGACAGGAAGGGCCCAGCGGAGCGGTGCTTGACAGGAAGGGCCCAGCGGAGCGGTGCTTGAGACGGCGGGGCCCAGCGGAGCGGTGCATGACAGGAAGGGCCCAGCGGAGCGGTGCTTGACAGGAAGGGCCCAGCGGAGCGGTGCTTGACAGGAAGGGCCCAGCGGAGCGGTGCTTGACAGGAAGGGCCAGTACCGTCGCCATCGTCTCCTGGGAGTGGTGGTAGGCTCCCATGATGGAGGAGAGGGCCTCTTGGAGAGTGGGTTCCCTGGGCCTGTCCCCCCCCTGTCGCACAGCAGCCCTCCCAGTTCCCCTGTGTTCCTGGGCCTCTGTCCCCTGGACGGTGTGCCCACTACCACTGCCCCCAGGTTCCTGTTGTTGTTGGGGTGGTGGGTCAACCTGGGTGCCCTGTAGTGGCGGACACACCGCTGATTGACGTGTCCTGGAGACAGAGGCATGGGCCCGCTGGGTGGGAGCTGTGCTGGTGTTCCCAGAGGGGGTTAGGTCTGCTGTAGCCTGTGGCTGTCTGTGGGGAACCGACTGTCCAGAGGTCCCCGATGGGCCGGGCTGGTCATCTGGGTCCAGGGAGACAGAGCTGCTGTCATCGCTGGGGGCCTCTTCTGGGGGTGGGATGGACATCTCTGTACCCTCCGTGGCGGTGTGGTGGCGTTCGGATCCTGCAGGGGTATAAGGGTATGGTTATTGCTTCTGTGTGTGGCATTTCGTGTGATGGGTGGGTGGCCGTGTATCCAAGTGCAGGCATTCCCTTGTGGGGGCTTTTGTGAGGGTGGCTTGTGGGGGTGATGTGTGTGTGCAGTGGGCATGCTTTGGTGATGGGTGTCCATGGTTTGTGGTCGCATGCAGGGCTTGGGGTTGGTATGGGTGGGTTGTGATGATGAGCCATTTGCAAGGAGTTGTTGTGATGGGGGTGGGGGTGGGGGTGGAGGTATGTGCTGGCATGCAGGTAGGGTGGGGGTGGGAAGAAGTAGTTAAGAATTGACTTACCAGAGTCCATTCCTCCGCCTACTCCTGCGAGGCCCTCAGGATGCAGGATGTGCAAGACTTCCTCCTCCCATGCTGTAAATTCTGGGGGAGTAGGTAGGGGTCTGCCGCCAGTTTTCTCTCTGAAATGTTGTGCCTTGATACCATGGAACGCACCTTCCCCCGTAGGTCGTTCCAACGCTTCCTGATGTCATCCCGATTGCGTGGATGCTGTCCCACCGCGTTGACCCTGTCCACTATCCTTTGCCATAGCTCCATCTTCCTAGCAATTGTTGTGTGCTGCACCTGTGCCCCGAAGAGCTGGGGCTCTACACAAACTATTTCCTCCACCATGACCCTGAGTTCTGCATCAGAGAACCTGGGGTGTCTTTGGGGTGCCATGGGGTGGTGTGGATGAGGTGAGGGATGTTGTATGTGTTGTAGAGTGTGATGTGTGTGGTGGTGTATGGTGTTTTGTGCGTGGTAATTGTGTGGGTGATGTTGTGTTTTGCCTCTGTGTGATGGTCTACTCTAAGCAGTGCTGTCTCTCTCTGTCCTTAATTCGCAATTGTGGTCGTAGGGGTGTGTGGGTGATGTGGGTGTGTGTTTTATATTGTGTTGGGTGTGTGGGAGTGGTGTTTGTATGTGTATCAGGTGTGTGTATTTCAAATTGTCCAATGTGGCTGTGTTTTGTAAGGGTGTGTGTATTTTGAGCGCGGCGGTGTGTACCGCCAATGGAATACCGCGGTTGAAAGACCGCCGGGTGGATTCGTGGGTCGGAATGGCATGGGCGTATTTGTGTTGGCGTGACGGTGGAGGTTTGGTCATCGCCATTTTTTCGCTGACCTTTGGTGTGGCGGACTTTTGTGGATGTCGGGTTTTTGGAGGATTTCAAGTTGCGGGTCAGAATGACCGTGGCGGTTTCCCGCGACCGCGGCGGTGTTATGGCGGTCTTCTGACCGGCGGTAAGCGCCTTTTACCGCCGAGGTCAGAATGACCCCCTGTATCTTTTACTGTGGATAAACTTTGTTCTACTTCCTGGAGTGGACCATCTTGTTTTTCCAGTTTCTGTGTGATGGAGTCCATCCTAGTACACATAGTGTCCATTTTGGTTTTGAAGGACGTTAGGCTTTGCTACATAGTGGCCCTCCCCAGTCACTGATGAGTCTCCTGACTGGGGGTGTGCAAGGTTCAAGTCATGTGGGCGATTAGACCAATTACTTCATTGTGATTAGAGCAATTACCAAGTGAAGTGGTGGATCGGGCCCGATATAAGCTTGCTGGTACAGGTGTGAGGGGGCGAGCAAGCGGTTACCCCCTGAAACTTGTACAGTAATTTATTCTTGACAGGTCACAGCACACAGAGGGTGTAAAACTCAGTTCAGAAGCCAGTAGGCCTCGATGGTGTTTAACACCAACTGTGTCTGAATTTAGATAGGCCCCACTCGCCTGACGCTACATAAGCTAGCAGTTGGATCAATGGATCCCTGGTTCGCACACGGGTCAACCACCATCCACAGTATGTTCTTTAGGAAGCCCCCAGGGTCCAAACCAACTCCCCCAGTCACAGTGAACTGCGCATTTCTGAAAAGTAGACATCTAGGGGAATCCAAGATGGTGACTTGTGGGGCTCTCACCAGGTTCTGTTACCCAGAATCTTTCGCAAACCTCACAATTTGGCTTAAAAAACACATTTATCTTACATTTCAGTGACAGAAAGTTCTGGAATCTGAGAGGAGCCACAAATTTCCTTCCACCCAGTGTTCCTCCAAGTCTCCCGATAAACATTGTACCTCACTTGTGTGGGTAGTCCTAGTGCCCGCAACAGGAAATGCCCCAAAACACAACATGGACACATCACATTTATCCAAAGAAAAGAGCAGTTTTTTGCAAAGTACCTAGCTGTGGATTTGGGCCTCTAGCTCAGCCGAGAACTAGGGAAACCTACCAAACCTGTGCATTTTTTAAAAGTAGACACCTAGGGGAATCTAATATGGGATGACTTGTGAGGCTCTCACCAGGTTCTGTTACCCAGAATTCTTTGCAAACCTCACAATTTGGCTAAAAAACACTTTTTCCTTACATTTTGGTGACAGAAAGTTCTGGAATCCCCAAGTCTCCTGATAAAAATGGTATCTCACTTGTGTAGGTAGGCCTCGTGCCCACAACAAGAAATGCCCCAAAACACAACGTGGACACATCACATTTTCCCAAAGAAAACAGAGCTGTTACCCAGAACCCTTTGCAAACATCAACATTTGGCAAAAAAACACTTTTTCCTCACATTTTGGTGACAGAAAGTTCTGGAATCTGAGAGGAGGCACAAATTTCCTTCCACCCAGCATTGCCCCAAATCTCCCGATAAAAATGATACCTCACTTGTGTGGGTGGCCCAGGTGCCTGCAACATAGAAGGCCAAAAACCTGTAGAGATTGAGGGGATAGCACAGCGAGTTGCTAAGCACATATTTTTCTTTTATACTTCTTTAGGCTTACTCTGGTTTGGGGACTCACACAAGTGTGGTATCATTTTACTTTGGAGACTGAGGGGAACGGTGGGGAGTAGGAAATTTGATCCGGAGTGGTGATCCTACAAAGAGAAGTGAGGAAAATATACTTTTATAAACACATTTTGAGGTTTGCAGAGGTGTCTGGGTAAGGAAATGTTGGGGGATCCACCGAAGCCACACCTCCCTGGACTCCTTGGGGTGCTAGTTTTAAAAAAATGTCTGGGTTTGGTAGGTTTCCCTAGATGAAGGCCGCACCCGGGACCAAAAACATAGATGTCCCCTCCCCCCCAAACACAGGTAGTTTTGTAATAGATCATTTTGATGTGTCCACGTACTTCTGTGATGTTCCAAACACTAAAGTTGTGAAAAGAAATGCACTTAGGTTATGTTCAAAAGACTCCTCACCCACCAACCAAGTTGGTGGCATGCTTCATCATTGGGGTCCCACCTGAGACACCTAGCATGTCACAGGTGTGCTGCGACGCCTGATTACAGCGGAGAAAGTTTTCTCATTTTTACCACACATACTGGTTGGATTTGCCACAAGGGTGGGTGATAGTTCAGTAGATCACATTTTATTAACAAGAGATTTCACAAAACTGAAATGCACTGTTAATACCTGAAAGGCCAAAAAACTGAACCAATGACTCACAGCTCGTGAGCTGTAAAGCCACGACAAGGCACCAACAGCTTTACAGTCCATTCACACCCCTTTCATACATGACATGCACAAGACCATTCACGCCACCAGCCACGGGCACAGCACATTACAGCACTCACTTCAACAGACATGCCACTCAAGGGCCCATGTGGGCTCACTCAAGTGTGTGGACTGATGTTTGGCTGGCACCGCCAGCCAAGCGCCACTCCACACACACCACCAGCCAAGCACCACTCCTTACACACCGCCAGCCAAGCGCCACCCCACGCACACCGCCAGCCAAGCGCGACCCCAAGCACACTACCAGCCAAGTGCCACTCCACGCACACTGCCAGACAAGCGCCATTCCACGCACACTGCCAGCCAAGCGCCACTCCACGCACACTGCCAGCCAAGCGCCACTCCATGCACACTGCCAGCCAAGCGCCACTCCACACACCGCCAGTCAAGTGCCACTCCACACACATTTCCAGCCAAGCACAACTCCACACCCATCTCCAGCCAAGCACCACTCCACGCACACAGTCATCACTTTTTTTGTTTTTAAACAAAGAAACCACTAACTTATTATAAAATAACTACAAAAATACAAACACAAAAGCTCTAACTGAAAACATGACAGAATTGTGAAACTGAACATCTGAAAATATTAAACAGGCAGTTTACATTCACGGAATTTACCAGAAATTATTTTTGGTGTGGTAACTCCTGAAACAGCCAGCCACACACAGTCCAAGCTTTGAAAGGCAATCGGGGCAGTACATCCAGCTTTCCCTCCGGATACCTCTTCGCGCACAGACTCTAAATGTCTTAGTGGGCAAGTCTTTTTTTGGGAGTGGGAGGAATGTGATTGGGAAAGTGGTGATCTTTCAATCTAGCCACATCCTCCACCACTGCTACTCCAATCAGACTCTTGTCTGTTCCACCACAATAAGGCTTTCTATCACCGACTCCTGAAATTTAACACATTTCATCCTTGACTCAGAGGAACAATCCTTGAACACAATAAAACCATTAGAAGGTGCCAAATGAAATAAATGTATGGCCAACTTTTTATACCACACGTAAGACTTACAAAGAGCAGTTTAAGGTTCCAACATCTGATCCACTCTATCAACACCACCCATGTGCTTATTGTAGTCCAAAATGCACGCAGGTTTGTGCACTTCAGCAACCTGACCTCAAACAGTCACAGGGGAAGTACTCTCATCATGGATGGTAGTTAGAGTGTACACATCCCTCCTGTCAGAGCTAGCAGCTCATTATTCCGCAAGGCACTGCACTGTCCCCTCTCATGTTTTTTTACAGACAAGCTCCCTTGGATAGCCTTTCCAGTTAGAACGGATTGTGCCACAAGCAACAGTGTCCACTCTGAACAACTCCTTGAACAACTGCACTCCAGTGTAGACATTATCTACGTACAAACGGTGACCTTTGTTAAACAGTCGTGCATCAAGTTCCCACACAATTTTCTCGCTAACTCTAAAAGTGGGTGGACAACCAGGGGGGTCAATACTGGAATCCCTACCAGTGTAGACCCGGAAAATATACACTTATCCTGTACTACTTTCTGACATCATATACAATTTAATTCCATACCATGCCCTCTTGCTAGGAATGTATTGCTTAAATACCAAACGCCCCTTGAACAGGACCAAAGTCTCATCCACACTTATCACTTTGCCTGAAACATACACCACTGCAAACCACTCTACAAAATGATCAACGACAGGCTTAACCTTAAAAAGATGGTCACAATCAGGGTGATCTTGTGGCAAGGCTAAAGCGTTGTCAACAAAATGCAGCATCCGAAGAAGCAGCAAATAGTGATTACAAGCCATGGTTGTAGGAAATATAGCCATTGCCACCAAGGGACTAGTAAACCAATAAGAAGCCAGTGACGGCTTACCTATCAACCCCATCAAAAGAGTAAAACCTAAGAACTTTTTCATCTCTTCCAGATTTGTGGGAACCCACTGGGTAGCTCTAGACTAAGGCCTAAGTCTGGCAGCCCTGACCCTCAAATACTGCTCCGCATACAAATTAGTCTGCTTAACAATCTCTTCCAAAAATACATCGTCCATAAACAACTGAAAGAAATTGACAGGCAAAAAGTTTTCCCCTATTGACTCTACACCCTGGGAGACCAGTAAATGCAGCTAACTGTGCTGTTCCATGTTTGGGGCAATCCAGGTGTCATGTCTTCCAATGGGAAACCCTTCAGCCCCAGGCTGCTGCACTATTGGCACATCAATGTCACCCTCTAAAACAGGCCCTTCATCTGCACTGAGAGTGGCTTCCTTATTAGAAGAATCCTCTTAGACAGAAAACTCACTGGCAGAGTCTCTCACTTCCTCCTCTGCCTCAGATGCAGAGTCAGTCTCATAATCATGGTCAGAAGATGACTGAAAAAGCATGCCAACAATCTGCTGAGAGGTCACTCTGCGGCTAGCCATGATCCTTTCTAAGACGTGTAACTTTACAAATGTGCCAACAATAACCAGTACTGTCTAAAATAAGTTATAAACAAAGTGTGGCTTTATCAAAAGAGTTATATATTCAAAAACTATACCAGTCACTTGCCTGAAAAAGCTAGACTCACCAGCAACTACTCTGCACAGACACAGCAATCACCAACGATATCCCACTAAAATGAAAAAAGAAAAGCAAATTAGACATAAGACAACACAGATATCTTTGTGCACAAATCTAAGGACAATTTCACACAGAATCCTGTATTGAGTACACCACATACAAACATGTCATTCATGCATGTGAACAATACTCCTTTGGAGTAAATTGTTTTTACTTTTTTACTTACCTAAAACATGCAACTAAGCAAACCGCAGGTCAACTACTGCCAAAACAGCAAGGATCCACAGGAAAGGAAGCAAAAGCTTTGAACTAGAACAAAAAGAAGAAATAAACTATTATAAGCACAAATACAAATACTTCACCAGTTGACAAACACCCCGCCACCAAGCAATTCCAAGTTTTCCCTGGTGCCTAAGTGGATTCCGCCCCTCTTAGGGGCAGATGGACTTACAAAAAATAGGCCGAACTGTCCCCAAGGGGGGCAGAAATGGCCATCAGTCATGTGCCCCCTTTGGGATGGCAACCCTTGCCAAAGGGGACGCCCCCTGCACAAAACACACACACATACACAGGATCCTTGGTGCCTAAGTGGATTCTGCCCCCTTTACGGGCAGATGGCCCTAAAAAAATAGACCAACAGAAATGGCCAACAGTCCTGTGCCCTCTTTAGGGGGGGCGACCCTTGCCCAAGGGGTGCCCCCAACACACAAAAAACACACACACACACAACACAATCCCTGGGGCCTAGCGGGTTTCGACAAACCCCCCCCCAGGGGCAAGATCGTCCAAAAACATGGCCGATCTAGCCCTGGGGGGGGGCAAAACTTATTAAAAAAAGATTGCCCCCCGGGGCAGTGACCCTAAGGGGTCGCTGCCCTAAAAGATTATAAAACATATAATCCCTGGTGTCTAGTGGGTTTCGATCCCGCCTGGGGGCAGATTGGCCGAAAAAACAGCTGATCTGAAATACAGATATGCATATGCCCCGAGGGGAGGGACCCTTGCCCAAGGGATCACTCCTCAAAATAAGCCTAAAACAATCCCTGGTGTCTAGTGGGTAGATTCCTGCTCCACGATCGCAGGCCTCGCCCGCGATCGTGGAACAGAAATCAACTCAAAACAGGCACAGGGGGAAAAGAAAAACTCTTTCCTCTCCCCTGTCTGTTTTCCCCACCCCCAGGAGAAGGACTCACCTGTTCGACGTCCTCTCTCCTAACGCGCTGGAAGCAAATGGTTTCAAGCGCGCTACCGGCAGCATTTGATGACGTCGGCACGCTCTGAGCGAGCTGATGTCATCAGAATGCCATGGGGGGGGTCAGGAGTGGAAGGGGATGCAATTCCCCTTCCATCCCCGATGGGGGGGTTTTGGGCCGGGTGCAGGACAAGCTGGTCTCGTCCCTGGCACACGGGAATCGTGTGCGAGGACGAGATCAGCTCGCCCCAGGCTCCCGAGGGGTTAAAAAAAAAGAAGTAGCAGCGGTATAGCAAATACCGCACTTCCCATAAGTAGACAATGTGTAAACTACTGCGGACAGTCTACTCAATGCTAGTGTCAAAAGGTGTGAGAGAAACTCCCACAACTACATGAGCATTAGCAAGACACAAAGCAGAAACAAATAGTCTCACAAGTGAAAGTAAGACCATGTAGTACGTCCAATTAATATACAAGAATGTAGTTGTTCATTAAGAAAGTTGAGATGTTTATTCCACAAAGAGTAGGCAAACCAAAGAAATCACCTCTTTGGATGCTGAATATGTAATCTGGTACGTAAAAGTAGTTGGCTCCAGAGTGAACATCGATGTCCTTCACTTTGGAGCCAATTACTTTTACTACCATGGCAACACCATTCAAGTGTTTTGAGAGGTTCAAACTAGCTGTTGAAGACAGGTCTCAACTACTGTTGCCTTCAAATGGTTTTAAAAATCTCGACATTTGGCAATTAGCGATATCCCTTTACCTGTCAGACTTTGTGCTTATGTATTCATCATCCAAAGATAAGAGTTCATTGGTTTTCAAACTCGCTACCTACTTCGACTTTTCTACTAATTTATCCTCTATGACTTTTGGCATCATCAATACCTCTCTTAGCCTTGAAAAAGATACAACATGTGTGGGCTGACTGCTCTTTGTGGAATAAACATTTCAACTTTCTTAATGGGCCAGTAATGTCTTGTATATTAGTTGGACGTACTTCATGAATTTGTTTTAAAAAAAGTGTCCTCTAGGGTCTTGTTGTACATGGGAGGTTTTGGGGTGATCTGTCAAGCGAGGGCTGTGAAAGATGGGGGTAAAACAAAAAAGTGTGTTTGTCATTTTAATTCCCATAGGGATTTTGAATATGACTATAGCCCGAACTGCTGAGCAAATGTACACCAGATTTAGCAGGAAGTAAACCCAAATTTATATATCTAGGGTAACAATGAATTTGTGACATTCCCAATCTTGTGCAGAGATTTGACTGGCGGCCAGCATTTCAACCAGGAAGTGTTGCCTGCCACTTTGGAACTCACCTTCATTCCGGTCCCCCACACCCCCAAAAAAATTAAAGCCAAAAAAAAAGAAGAAAAGGGGCAGGGTACAAATATTCTAACCCCCTAGCCTTGGTGATGGGGTCCCCCTGGGACAACGCCAGGGCAAAAAAGCATTTTTGTTTTAAATTTACAGTGAAATTCACAAATATTTGCAAATTTCACTGTAAATTACAAAACAAACAAGCATAGCCTCAGGGGATTGTTTTTAGTTCAGCCACCAGGTGGCTCAGGGCCCATGGGGCATGGACATTTAATACATAATATAAAAAAAGGGAGGGTGGCCCACTGGACCCCCTTTCAAGGGCTTACTTAAGCCCTGGGGACCCCCACCTCCCTGGGGCTACATTTAAAAATATGTATATGGGGGGCATGGACCACCCCCCAGGCCCTGGGAATCACCACCTCCCCGGGGCTTTTACAAAAAAGGAGGGGGCACTCTGATCCCACTCCTGGGGTATTAAGAATTCACAGTGACCACCACCACCTTCCCATGGCCAAATTCTAATTTTAAACCATGGAGGTAGGCCGCACAGCACCCCTCTCAGGCCATATATGGCCTCGGGGACCACCACTTCCACAGGGCTGGCCCATGCAAAATAAAGGAGGGGTGCTCTTGGAGCAATTAATGGCCCTGGGGACCGTCACCCCCTGGGCTAGCTTCTATCATCTCCAGAGTTGCCCACCCTCAGGAGATAGCTGGTTGTTTTTGCTTGGCAGGTGCGGTGATAGCTCCTGCCAAGCAAAAGCAAACACTAACTTCACTTCCAGCAAGCGGAAGTTGTCAAAATGCTCCTGCTTGCTGGAAGCTGAGTTTTCAACTCTTTCCCTGCCCACAGACATGCAGGCAGAGAAAGAGATGACAGTATTGCTCCAGAAAGCAGGGAGCAGCATTTCCAACAGCTCCCTTTATGCAGGAGCAATGCTGGCTCCCACACAGGAGGTGGGGAACCGGCTGGGACCGCTGGGGCAGTGAGGCTCCCCCCACGGACCCGGAGATATTGTGTACAGTGCCCAAGGTGAAGAACCATGCCTGTAAAGTACTAATAATCCTAATTTCTTGTGCATTGTCAAGGCAAAGCAATTGTTTTTTTCTCTGTATTTCCACCTTAGAAAGTTTTCTGTAAACCTTGATGGAGGTGTTTGCAATATTTCATGTAGTGACTGAGTGTGTTGTTTCTTGTAATCTGCTGCTATCTGCTTTCTATTATCTGAGATTGTGTTCTCCCTTTTAAAAGCTACAAGTATGCAAAATGGCCTAGAAGCCCCAACCTTTTGGTCCCCCCATATACATTAGTGGTATATGTCTTCCCGCACTTTTCCCAGGTTAATGAACAGCTTACCAAATGACCCCCCCCAAGCACATTCCCAGCCGATTTTAGAGACATGTTCTTGATGCTTAGGAACACTTACTTCTGTAAAGTACAAATCACCCAAGTGTGTTTTCTCTGCAGTTCCACCCTAAAAAGGCATCACATTGGCAAAGTTACAGACATTCATGGTCACTGGAGACATTACCGCAGCATCCTTTACGCAGCTGTAGTGTAGGAGATGCACTATACATTTACCCAACAAGGTGGCACTTACTAATTAGCCAGCATAAATTACTCCAGATGGGTAGACATTCTGCACAAAACGGTGTCTTCTTGGATAAATACACAGAATTCATTCTGGCACAATGTTAATTCCCCAAAAATGTTCTGACAGGATGTATTGGTCAAGGTGTCTGAGATCAGGGCCTCTTGTTCTTTGACCACTCTGGGGTGCATCTTATGAAACAACCCATAGACACCAACGCTGTTGTCAGATCCTAGGCTCCAAAGGCATAGGTCATAAGTGTCCGTGATGGACATCTGGCGGTCACAGTTTCAAGACAGCTTAAATTCGGACTGCTTAGGCAGCTACAATTTGATGGAAACATGCACCAAATAAGTATATTTTAAAGAACAAACGTCAAGGTCGACAGTCCTGAGAAGATTATGGAGACTGCCAGAATGAGTTGATGGCATGGAAAAAAGAGAACTGACATCACATCAGTGCAGGAGCTTTATGGCTCCAGTGATGTAACAAGGTGGAGTATACAATGCTGAAGTAAAATCAGCATGGGAGTGCATATTAAGATTTTATGGATGCAGACTGGTACCTGGAATATTCAAAAGGTGAGGAATCTGCAGGTAAAAGTATCAATCAGAAGTTAATGCCCCTGTGTCTGTGGCATCTAAGGTGCAGTGAATGCTAGTGTTGGAGATTATCTTGCCCTCAAAAACTGTCTCCTCCTCACATTTCCTGTACGGCTATAGGAGGAGCTAAAGAAGCTCCCTCCATCTCTTCCCCTGTTGTAGAGTGATAGGAAAGCCAAAACAAATAGTGATTGCCAATGGTTTGCTGATCTTACTGAAACCCTCTTGCCCACTGTGCCTGTCTTCTTGTTCTCCTCGTCTTAGAGGATCAAGGCTCGTGATCTGCATATAGGGGCCTGTTTGAGTAATGTGTCCTACCAGGGAGTGTGATGGAACCTGGCCCCGAATGTACACTGTACCACTTGGAGAGGGCTTAAGTTTCTTCTCAACTATCCGGTGACTATTCTGGCATTAAAGACCTCCTTGAAATTTTCAGGGATGGATATTGAAATGCCCTTAAGTATGGAGAGAAACTGTACTGTGCTCTCAGATGTGGACAGCATCTCTAGTAGGAAGTCATACTCCACTTGCGTGACAAGCATGTAGACCATGTGGAAGGGGAAAGACCTCTGAACGACCTCATGATATGCTGTAGTGTCGTCGGAGGGGAGAGGCCCTGACCGGATAACGGTGGAGGTCAAGATCCCTCAGAGAACGCACACTGCAGTCATCCCAAGGATTATTTGGGGGATCCTCACCTCAGGAGGGTCGAAGGTGCCATATGGGCTGCCTGGCTGTGAATCTGAAAAGAGACCCCCACAGGTCACTTTAGCGAAGGTAATGGGGGATGGGGAGAGGAGGGTCGAGGTTTGGAAAAGTGAAGGTGGGCTATGTGGTGGGGATAGGGCTAGTTGCTTTGTCATTGTGTTGTTTTGGTGGTGGTTTTATGGTGGAAGACCTCAAATGAGAACATTCCTCGAAGGCAAGTCTGCATTTACAGGGAATATGGTCCAAAAAAGTCAGTAGAGCAAGTGGAGGTGGCTTTGCGGAGATCTTGCTCACGACCAGGTGACTAAAGAAGCACTTTTTTTCTGGCATTCAACTACTGTAGAAGCCTGTCCAGAATCAGGACATCAGCATCTTGCTCACCAGGCATAAACAGTGGTTTGGTTTTCTCCCATGCCTCCGGAGCCGAGGTTTTCAGATCAGAGAGTGGCATCGGCACTGGTGGTGCCTTGTGGGAGGGCACCAATGGAGATGTCAGTGCCAGCTCTGAATGGACCTCCTTCCTCAACACTCTTTGGGTGGCTGTGGCTTGACAGGTGAGGGGGAGGGGATAGGAGCCTTTGGCTAGGGAGGCTGAGCTGACTCCGAAACCTTTTTTTGGTGCTGACTGGAGTCTGAAGGGGCAGGGGCCTGCAGTTGGTCTCGTCCCGACTCCCGTGCCAGGGCTTGATCCTTCGGAGGAACGAGTCTCAGGGGCCGAAACCATGTATGATTTTGGATGCGGACTTAATTAGCGGCCCTGTCTTTAGTACAGGGTCGATGTCCTCCATGTACTTACTGGTCGTCATATTGGCTCGACCACATAGCCTTCGGGCTGGTGACACTTTGCATGCTTGCAAAGGATACTGCCTCGGAGTCCTACTAAGGTTGCACCCAGAATTGTCTATATGTTCTTTTTAGAAGTAGCCTCCCAGACTTAGGCATCTTGTAATTTTCATTTTCTGTGTTCATCTAGACACTGGCTACAGCACATCATTGGCTGAATCAACTGTTTTGTCCATCTCACATGTTAAACAAGTCATACCCTAAATCTGTAGTTAAGCAGTAATGTTAAAATATATTAGAACTATTTAAGTCTCAATTTTTCTGAAAGAGAATGCAGCTTAACTGCATGTGAACTGGACTAAACAACTCTGTCTCATATCACCTGAGAAACCTCAGCAGAAACACCACTAACTCTCATCCCGAGGGCATAGTCAGTCCAATGCAGTTGCTTTAGAAGTTGTGATGCATTTATTTCGGAAACCTACAAGCCTCAGCAGATAAAGAATATAGCCTGGAGGTAAGATGATCAAAGAAAACTACATGCTGTGGTGTGGGCAAATTTTGAAAGATAGATTTTACATAATTCTGTTTAGTATCAAGGAGCTGAAACGACTATTTGTGGAATTCAGCTCATGATCAAGAACCAATTGCTGAAAAGAAAAAGTTGCTTACTCATGCTGATACTATTTCTGGAGGATGCTATATCTTGCTGCACATTGTGAACTGCGCCGTAGCCAGGGGTATTTGTTTCAGGGGGCATGCCCCCAGTGATAGCAAAAATTGGGAAGGGTTGGGGAAGGAGAGTGCTGTCTCCTTAACATTTTTGATATAATGCTGAAGCACGACATTTTTCTTACTACTGTCCTGTTATCCACCAATGACTTTTAGGAAACATTTGTGAGAAAAGTACACTCCAAAGCATGCAAGTCAAAACAATATAGTTTGAAAATAATTAACCAAAAGATCAGTTTCTGCAAGGAATTGCTAGGAAAATGCTAGTTATTGTTGTGCGTAAAGCATATAATCATCTTTGTTGACAGATGGAAGTAGTTTATGGAAAACTCTAGGTGTGGGTTATGTTTTCTCAAACTAAGGAATTTTTTTCTAATATTGTGGAAAATGCTGCATCAAAACTATATTGGACCCATAACATTTGTGAACATTGAACTGAAAGCTAATAGGAATTAATAGGAGACTAAGGGATTATTCCCAAGGAATATTTGAGAGAATTAGTGGGAAATGGTAAACATTAGATAAACAGCCAGGAGCATCACAGATTCAGCTGTGGATTAGCCAGAGATTCAGCACACTCAGTGGTGCTCCAAAGACATCAGAAGTAGAAATAATGTCTTAGATGTACTCCAGACACAAGGCCAATAATGTCGTGGGATTGGGAATGCACATGCGGATAAGAAAATAGTGTACAGGTTTTAAGTGTTTGCTGAAGTCATGAACAAAAACATCAGATACATGTGTTTACTGACACTTGGGGTATTGAGATTTGTGGTTAACGTGAATAGAGGATTTGGCTAATAATGTCAAATGTTTAAATCGTTGATTTCCTTCAACGTTCCTGGAATTCACTACAGTCTCAGCCAACATAGTTATGAGCGTAGATGTGCAAATGAGGCACGCCCAAAAGGAGCATAAGATTTTGTATACATTACAGACTTCTCCAATCTATGTGTGTTCAGAAGAAATAGCCAATCACATTAAGAAGGCCCACTAAAACATATATTTATATATATATATATAATTTATTTTGCACTTTAAAAATCTGGTGAGGTAACCTGAAAGGAACAGCTGTAATATTTGAGGTAATATTTTAGTTGCTTTCCAAACACCTTAAATGCCTCCCCCTGTGCACTTGTTACACTTTATTTCAGTGCTGCCACAAGTGACTTACTATTTATCAGCTCTCTTGATAAACTTGTTGGTTTTGGCCAGCTTGTTTTATTGGTTTTGATGTATTCCTTGAACTCCCGGATGTCCAACCTGCAGCCACAAGTCTAAAGCCAATAACCCCATGCCGCACAATTCTAGTCCAACACACTCCCTGCACAGTACTGCCAGAAAAAGATACCAGTGATAGATCCATTGAAAGGCACCATTTGGTACCAGCGTTGAGGACAGTTAACTGAGTTAACTGTCCAGCACCATAGAACAAGTTACTTACCTTCGGTAACAATATATCTGGTAGAGAAATAAGTAATGTGTTCTCCTGATAGAGACTTCTAGTGCCAGACCCCTTACCTTAGACTAGGTACCTGAGCAATACCCATCCCCAGTGATGGGCTGCAAACTAAGATCACACCAAAAAATCCTGCAGGACCGAAAGGCCAAAGTAGCAGTCTTTCTAGCCTGACTATTCAGGCAGTAATACTTAGTGAATGTTTGCAGGGATGCCCATGTCACTGCCTGGCAGATATCCAGGACTTGAACTCCATGTGCTAATGTTGTGGTAGCATGAAGTCCGATTGGGAGCACACTGCCTAACATTCCAGTCGAGTTCGCCCCTTGCATCCTGGTACATGCAGTTTGAACAATTAACGCTTCCTTGACAAAATCTGTAGTATTTCACTAAAGTTAGTGCAGACAGTACTGTTCATCTCTAGACACATGTTTCTGGGTTAGTGCCCTTCATCAGTAGAGACCAAAGAACAACAAAAATATCTGGGGTTGCTGGAAATGCCGCCGATATCGTCTCAGGTTTAGTACCCCTCCCCGGCTCACAGGTGCGTGTCCAGAGCTCGTCAGCTCAATGGCTCGAGGGAGCCTTTTAAACATGAAGTCCGATTGGGAGCACAATGCCTAACATTCCAGTCGAGTTCACCCCTTGCATCCTGGTACATGCAGTTTGAACAATTAACGCTTCCTTGAAAAAATCTGTAGTATTTCACTAAAGTTAGTGCAGACAGTACTGTTCATCTCTAGACACGTGTTTCTGGGTTAGTGCCCTTCATCAGTAGAGACCAAAGAACAACAAAAATATCTGGGGTTGCTGGAAATGCTGCCGATATCGTCTCAGGTTTAGTACCACTCCCCGGCTCACAGGTGCGTCTCCAGAGCTCATCAGCTCAATACAGGCATATACTGTTTTGATGGAGGGACGCCTGGTTGCCAACATAACATCACAGACTTTGGGTGGAAGCTCGAAAGCTGTCAACGGCCGCTGCTCACTCTCTATGCAAGGAGGCGGAGACTGGACAGGATCGGGTGAAGGGCCGCCCCCTGCTGCCGCGACAGAAGATCCTCTTCAAAGGGCAAGTCTGATCAGAGGATCAATGGCCATGTTCAATAGCTTGGTATACCAGACTCTTCATGCCCAGTCCAGAGCCACCAGGATTATTAGGGCCCGGTCATGCCTGATCTTCAGAACTTTGGCGGGAAGTTATATTAGCGGGAAGGTGCAAAAGAGGCCTGCACTCTACTCAAGATGAAAGGCTTCAGAGCAAGTGCTACCTTAGAAACTCCAAAGTGCAAAACAGCTGGCATTGCGCGTTCTCTGCATTGGCAAACAGATGTAACCAAGGCTCTCCCCACTGCTGAAAGAGACCTGCACCACCTCCGGATGGAGACACCATTCATGATTGACTATGCATTGACAGCTGAGTTTGTCTCCTCTGGCATGCAGAGAGCCCACCAGATGTTGAACCACCAGGGAAATGCCCTAGCATTCCAGCTCTGTCCAGAGGTGAAGAGCCTCTTGACAGAGGGTCCATGACACCACTCCACCCTGCTTGTTTCAGTACCACATTGCAGTGGTGTTGTCGGTGAACACCTGCACCACTTTCCCTTTGATAGAGGGAAGGTATTCTTTCAATTCAAGTTGGATCGCCAGAGCTCCAAAAGGTTGATGTGGAGCCTGGACTCAGCCAGAGACCTCTGATCTCTGCCTCTCCCATGTGACCTCCCCATCCCAGAAGTGGTGCATCTGTCACTACTGTGAGATCTGGTTGGGGAAGGGAAATGGATCTGCCACTGACCCAATCTGGATTTGACAGCCACCACTACATATCTAGAGCAGTCCCCTCCGAGATCTAGACCATGTCAGATAGATTCCCCTGATGTTGCGCCCACTGGAACTTCAGGTCCCCTGCATGTTGGACCAGCAGGATGCAGGAGACCATGAGGCCCAGCAGCTTCAGAGTCATTCTCACCGAAATCCAGGATAGAGGCTGAATCATTGGAATCATAGCCTAAATATCCTGGGCTCACTTTTTGGGAGGATAAGCCCGAAACTGCACTGTGTCCAGAACAGCTCCAATAGAAGGTAGTGTCTGAGAGGGAGTCAGGTGTGACTTCAGCACACTTATAGTGAACCCCAGCGAATGCAGGAGGTTTGCCATGTTCTGGAGGTGAGAAGCGACAGCCTGGGGCGAGTTTGCCTTCAACTGCTAGTCGTCAACGTAGGGGAAACCTGAAACCCCTAACCTGCGTAGGTAAGCTGCAACCTCTACCATCACTTTCATGAACACCAGAGAGGTGCTGGTAAGGCCAGAATGGAGCACAGTGAACTGAAAGTGCTCATGACCTACCACCAATTGCAAGTAATGTCTGTGGGCCAGCAGGACGGGAATGGGGAAACAGGCATCCTGCAAGTCCAACACTACCATCCAGTCTCCAGGATCCAGGGCAGACAGGACCTGAGCTAGAGTTAGCATTTTTAACTTCTCCATCTTGTGGAAGAGATTAAGGGACCGGAGATCTGAGATAGGGCAAAGATCCTTGTCCTTTTCGGGCACCATAAAGGAGTGGGAATAACAACTACAACCTACTTGTGGCACAAGGACCCTCTCTATGGCTCCCTTGACCAAGACAGCTGTGAGTTCCTCGTGGAGAAGTGCCAAATGATCCTCCGACAGATGACTGTATGATGGTGGCATGCTTGGAGGGGAAGTCTCAAAGGGTAGGGAGTAGCCCTTTCAGACAATTTGCAACACCCGCCTGTCTGTGGTGATGGATTCTGAGTGGGGCAGGTGATGGCGGATCCTCCTGCCAACTGGTCCAGGATGTTCCAGTAGACTAGGAAGGCTTGGTGGCAATGGATGGGATGGACTGGGTGGACTGCTGCATCTCTGATCCATGAGCATGTGGGATCCCGGGTCGTACAGAGGCTGGGAAGCATGGGCGGGTCAGTGGCCAGATGGAAATGGATGCGGCTGGGTGCCTCTTCCATAGCCACAAAAGGGGCAAAAAGCAGACTGTGGGGGGCAAGGAGCAGCTACCAGGTCAAGGAGCTGAGCCGTAGCCCAGGAATCCTTAAAGCGCTTGAGTACCGACTCCGCTTTGTCTCCGAAGAGACGGATGCCATCAAAGGGCATGTCTATTAGAGATTGCTGGACATCCCCTGAAAAGCCAGATGTCCTCAACCAGGCGTGGCGCCTCAAGGCCACTGTTGATGCAACCGATCTACCTAGTGAGTCAGTCGTATCCAGTCCACCATGAATCATGAACTTTGCTGCATCTCTCCCATCAGTAACAGCTTGGGAGAGAACCACCTGGGCCTCCTCCGTATTCTTGAGGCAGTACCTGCGCGACTGTATCCCAGAGAGTATTGGTGTATCGCTCCCTAAAGGCATGCAGTGTTCAGTGACCGCATGCTAGGCTGGTGGAAGAAACCATTTTCTTCCCAAAGTTATCCAGTCTTTTTGATTCTCTATCTGGGAGAACAGAATGGAATGCACCAGAAGAAGAGGAAGCCTGGATCACAAGGCTCTCAGGTGTAGGGTGTTGAGTCAGGAATTTTGGATCAGTCGGTGAAGGCCGATAGTGACGGGCAACCATCCTATTCACAGGAACCCCTGTGCTGTGTCTGGACCAGATACCCAGCAGGACATCTGTAAGGGCTTCATCAAAAGGTAGGAGGGGTTCCAAACTGGAAGCCCCAGGTTGAAGCACCTTGGTCAGGAGGCTAGTCCTGACCCCACAGAAGGAAGCTCGAGGTCCAAAACCTCAGCAGGCCTTCTCACCACCATGGAGTATGAAGCTTCCTCCTCGGTAGCCACGGTAGGGGGAGAAATGTTGTCAGCTTCAGGAGAGGTATCTAGTCCGCTAGTGTTGCCCAAATCCTGAACCCAGTCCATGTCAGGGTTAAGCTGTTATTCTAAAGGGTCCAATGACCCCTCTACTGTATCCCCATGTCCATACCCATAGAAAGGAGTGTCAGGATCTGCCCAGGGTGCATTAGATGCCATGGAAAACAGAATTGGCTCTGGGTCATCCGGGATAGGTATATGATTGACGTCGTTTGTGGGCCCAACCGACTTCAGGAGTGTCGACCTCTGTCTTGACACCGGGGAAGGTTGCGTTGATATGACCAACGTCAGTACGGATCCAAGAGCAGATCAGTTGGTGCCCCCCCGGAGACGAGGCTGAAGCCACTGGTTTGGAACTCAAGGGGTCCCTCACTGACTCTCCTGGGTCGGAAGGCGCTGAGGACGGGTCGATCTGCCCAAAGATGAGGTACATGGCCACATAGAACGCCTTCAATTGGACTAATTTAACTGTGACTGATCCCCCTCCCTGAGCTATTTAGGGTCTCCCTCTTGGGTGGGTCCACAGATTCGACATGCAAGATTCGTTAAGATTCCTCTGCAATGTTTACTTCATCTTCTGGCCACCGGAACCGCAACTGGAATCTTCAGGAACCAACAATCTGCAACTTCAGCTACGACTCCACTTTGCAACATTGTTTTTCTGGCTCCTTCCAGCAACTGCAACATTTCCCCCGCTGTGCATCCTCTGAGGTCAACGAGACTCCACCCTGCACCGAGAAGTAAGAAGGAATGTCCCTTGGAGTGAAGGAGTCACTCCCCTGCATCTGCAGGTACCAACAGCAATGTCGACCGGCTGAGTGGATCTTCTCTCCTCCGGAGCTACGTGGATCTTGCATCACAGGTTGTGGTCTGGAGTGGTCCCCTTGGTACTCTCTGCCAGCTTTTTGACTTGGGAGATGGTAAGCCCTTGTCAGTCCTTGCAGGAAGGTACCCCTGTCTGCCGCAACTCTTGCAGCTACCAAGGCTTGTTTGCTCCTCCTGCAAGGGACCTTCAGGCTCTGTGTAGCCTGGCTCCCAGCATTTCTTCCTGCAAAGCACAGTCTTCTGGCTGCTGCTCCAGCATCGTGGGGCTCTTCTTCAGGTGTGCTGAGTGGGCCTCACTGTGACTGCTGTGCCTGCTGGTAGTGGGTTGCCTGTGGGGGCTACCTCCCCTTCTAGTGACTCTACCAAATGCTGAAGGTCACCCTGGACTCTCCTCCTGGGTACGAGTCTCCTGGGCCTTGCTGGTCCTCTTCAGCCTTGCAAAACTTATTTTCCGTCTCTTGCATTTGCAAAGGCTTGTTGGTGGTTTTCCAGCACCACTAACCAACTGCATCTCGACCGCCGACGTGGGACACCACTTGCATCACTCCTGGGGCTTCTCTTCATCTCCGGTGCTGCATTGCTGCCCTTCTTCGTCCACCATTGACCTGGTGCTGATCGACAGAAGGGTGGGTGGTGGTTCCTGCCACAACCGGACATTCCATAAAAGAACTGGACTTGGTCCTCTTCCTTTGCAGGTCCTCTTCTGCTATAATCCACATTTGGGTTCCTCCAGTCTTGTTTGGGTCTTGCGCAATCCTTTTCTAAAGTCCTCCTGTTCAATTTGGGGGAAACCTGATATTTACCTCTGCTCTCCTGGTCACTGGGGGGTCACTCTGTTGCTCACCTCTTGGGGTGCCTAGTTCCTCCAGCTCCCGTCTAACGAGTCCACATCCTTGGGTGGGAGGCTGTATCTCACATTCCAATGACTTAGCATATGGTTTGACCCTCCCCTCGGGCCTACACTAATTTCTATTGCTTTTGCCAATGCTTATTGCTTTCTATGTTCTTTACTGATTGCTAATATGTACATAATAGTGTTGTTACTTACCTCCAGCTGGGGAAGGGGATTGCCTATTCAGTATTCTAGTATATGTGTTACCATAAGAAAGTACCTTTATTTTTGTAACACTGTGTGATTCTTTCATGTGTGATAGTGATGTGTGACTATAGTGGTATTGCATAAGCTTTGCATGTCTCCTAGATAAATCTAGGCTGCTCATCCAAAGCTACCTCCAGAAAGCCCTGGCTTCCTAGCCACTGCCTACACTTCACTAATAGGGGATAACTGTATCTGGTATAAGGTGATAACACCATAGGTGCTCACCACACCAAACACCAGGCCAGTGTCCTATGGATTCAAGCTGTTAGATCAAAGCTAACCCTGAGCATGAAGAAATTACCAAATATTACTGTAAACATTATCTAGTGATCAGAAATGCATTAATCATTAGCTGATCCAAGTGCAACACCCTCATTCCAGTCATTGCTCTTTTAGTGCAAGTCTCACCCCAGAGACAGGCAACTACTTTCCAACCCCCCCCCCCCAAAAAAAAAACTACATTTATACTCTGTCCCTGGCTACAAAAGGACCCCTTTCCCTTCCACACTGTGTGCATTAACAAGCCAAAATGTGCAAAAAACAAGGTCACCAAGGGAATGTGTAGAGGGAGTGCATCACTGGGATCAAGACAACCAAGTCTTGGAGTAAACAGAAGACTGCCAGTGGGTAATTGGGTCATAATTTTCTTTCTTTCCTTCATCCTGGTCCTATTCCTTACTCTGTGAAGATGTAGCAAGCACTATCAGCCTCCTTCACACCGTCAGAGACTAGAAAGTCACTACCATCAATGCACCCAGAAAAGCAATAGAAAGAGCACAATATTCCACAAAAACTAGCAGAAACAGAGAACAGGATGCAGGATATCAATGTCCTCTCCAACACTAATGACATGCAACTCATTCACTACAAGATGCTCAGTACTCAGATCAAGTTCAATGCCTGCATGAAATTGCCCACTGGATGAAGACTGTTTAAAACTGAACACCGCCAAGACAGAAATCATGATCTTCGAGAAGAGCACATCACCGTGGGACTCCACCTGCTGGCTAATAGAGCTAGGAGCGACACCCACCACCACCAGCCACAACATGAAACTCAGGATCATCATCGACAGCAAGCTTGAAATGATGACCCAGGTCAATGCTGTCACCACGTCATGATTCCGTACCCTGAAGATGCTGATGAATATTTTCAAGTGGCTCCCAATCAGCACAAAGAAAACCATCAAGAACGTCCTGGTCACAAGCAAGCTGGACTACAGGAGCACCCTCTATGCCGGGATCAACAACAAAAACTATACAGAAGGCTGCAGACCATTTAGAACTCAGCAGTCACACTCACTCTTAACATCCCACGCCACATTCACATCAAGCCACACCTGAAGGAGCTCCACTGGATCCCCATTCACACATGAGCACAATTCAAACTCCTCACCCACACTTTCAAAGCACTACATAACACTCACCCATAATGCCTCAACAACTGCATCTGCTTTCACATACTTTCCATACACATTTTCTCCTTCGGAGTCCCACTTGTATAAACCCTAAGCATATGGAAAACCAGATCCGGTTGGTTGAGCCGTCTTCTACAGCACTCATAATGAGTGGAATGTCCTTCCACTACACATAAGAGCCTCCTCCTTCTCATTTAAATTCTGCAAGATGCAGAAGACCTGGCTTTTTTAGTAGTCCCACTAGCCCCTAGGTGTGACTAGACTCACACATGCTCAGTGCCAGGATAGTCTACTGGGTGATAGTGTACTCTACAAATCTGCATAACGTAACAAAGCCAAACTACACAGGCCAGGAAAACCTCAGAGGGAGCCCAAGAAAATAACAGACATCAAACGACCCAGGACCAAAGGACCAGAAACGAGCCAACTGGAGGAAAAAAGGATTGGGTGTCAAGAGCAAGGAAAAATCAGGTACCTATCCAAAAAGAGACACAGTAGCCCAGTACCAACACTTCACTATGCACAGTGGGTCAGAACAGCAACAGGAGCAGACGTGGACCAGGAAGGCGAAGAGGCCAAATCAGACAACTACAGAGCTAAAAAAAAGCTACAGAGCATGAACAACTCATGATATCCCGTGGGATGCACTGATCAGGTCAGCACCATGCTTTATCAGACAGGCAAGCAGTAACCACCAGGAAATCCACTGAAAGACCTGAACTAGTAGCAGGCAGATCCATGTTCAGTACCAGGGAAAGTCACCAACGTATGGAAGCCGTACAGAAACAGACAAGGACATGAGCCACTGCAGCCAGCACCACATAAATCCAAGGTCACAAAATAAATCGCAAAACAAAAGCCACAAGGGAAACAACCACTAATAACAGGCTGAACAGGGACCCACAACTCTAAACTTTAGAGAAGAATGACACCCAGACACACAGGTAAAAGTGCATCAGCAAGGAACCTTTCACCTAGAAAGAACAGGTTATGATCAAGAACAGTTGGCCCACAGGATTTCACATCTAAACAGGGCCAACATCACAATGTGACTGAGCAGAAAAAGAGGCCTTAAGAGATCCTGAGGAAGGAAGTCACACTGCAATAGATAGAATGTCACCAGCCACTGAGCAGAAGTACAGAGTGAGAAGAAAAGAGAAACAGCATGCAGACCATAACAATGACCACCCATGAAGGCCAAGAGGATAAGACAACCAGGCCCAGTGACCTACGAGTACCAAAAAATACTAGGACGTCACTGAAAGCAGACACCACAATATGAAGACCAAACAGAAGGAAGTCCAGTCAAGATGATAACCTGCTAACAGTGGGTAAAACCCACACTCAGACAGAATAGAGAACAGAACAGGAGAATAGCATACTTGCGAAATGTCAACTGTAACCAATGCAGGGGACACACAACTGCAATCCGTATGATGTGAGGAGTCTGTATCACTCTCTTGAACACTGAAACAGCACCCTACCGGGAAATACAAGCTCATGAGGAGAGAAAACTAGACCAAATCCCTTCGAAAGTGGCACACAAATACCATTCCAAGAGGCTGGAAATGTGGAGAACCCCAAGGAAGAGCCACCAATTAAAATGGGAATGCTAAAGCCATGGTGGCAAGCTTGATGGTGCATTGTCTGCAACTCAGACACTTGCATTATGGCCAAGGGGCATGGAATCAACAGAGGGGATCTGTCAAGGAAGAAATCATAGGGGCAGAAGCCCAAGGAAGGAACATTTCAGAGGGTCACAGCTAGGCAGCTCCAAATGCACACACATGTAAGACACTGCAGAGCAAACCAACAATACACAGCATCCCAGAAAACAGTACAGGAGAGGCTATAGTCACATGAACACTGACACATGGAAAATATCAGCCATAACTACTGCAAAATTACCGGCACATAGTTTGTAAAGAGAGAGAGACAGCCAAGAAGGACACTTCTCGTCCTCTAGGGTAAGGGATGGAGTGGAAGCCCCAGGAAAAAGAAGAAAAGCCTGGCTCAAAAAGAGAGCCAGGGAACTAAAGCAACAATTCAAAGGAGGCACTCTCAGGGAACAATGTGAATCTCAGACATCAGGGTAAGCGGCAGGAAAATAGAGAAACATGCCATGCATATCAAAATCACCCATGTTGCTGCAACAGAGACAAATAAAAGGTGTCTCCATCCACCCCAAGCACCACTAATCACAGCCAACAGTCATGTGCCGGGGAAGCCAAAGGAAGAACCATAAAGTAGACCTCAAAGACCAAGTCCAAAGCAAACATAAACTGAACCCCGTATCAACAAGAGAAGCCCTGGAGATGTCGAAAAACCCAGAGAGAGTGTGCTACCATCTATCCAGAGACAGCCTTGCACTAGGATCTGAAAAACAAAGGGAAAGAGCTTGTACCCACTGGAGCAGGACCGTTCTAAGGCCAAGAAACCCCTCCAGTACAGCCATACATGACAAAACCCCCAATTCTGGCAACAGATTGCGGATCTTTGTAGAAAAAAAATCAAAACTTTCCTGCATTTTTATGATAGTCTAAAGGAAATAAAGTTCCCTAAATTTGTTTTCTGAATCTCTCTTATCTATCCTAAATTGTTGGCATTTAAGGTACAGCAGGTGAGCTCTGCACCAACTAATGCCAAGCCATAGCCTGAGGCGCAACATACTTGTCTGCTGAAGGACAGAAATAATCGGAATACACATGAGAAACTCAGACCTAATAAGCAGATTAGCAAGAAACAACCCATTCTGGATGGAAACATTAAACACGGGATGTGAATGGGTGGAGAGTCCTTACGTAACTGTGGAGGCAAACTATAATATATAGATTTTTATTGGGGGTAGCAAAGCACCTAGTTGGCTCCAAGGTAAGGCTCTACCTCAGAGTAAGGACTGGAATGACAAACATATATAGGAGATAATAGTGAGGGTACCTGTGGAGAAAGTGTAAAAAAAAAAAAAATCACAAGTTTATGCTACTGAGTATTTTTCATATCATCATCTGGGTCAGAAGCAATGGGATAATTTCCTCTGATGTGGGTATGTGATGTGATTTTCTATGATGTTTACACTCCCTGACTTCTTCTCGGGCTGCTCACCTTCATGCTTGCCCACTGCTGCTCTACTCTCCATGGCCTGTACATTGTCCTCCCGGTACCAAGTCATTCTGCTGCTGTCTATGCTTTCTGTCCTCTTCCTTGCATATATTCTACCCTTGCTTTATTCTGCCTTTCACATTTTCATCCCATCCTGGCTTAGATCAGATCAAGCAATGAAAATTGACCTTCCTTACCATTGGATGTTTAATCAAATACAAAAATATTGAGGTTTCACTGGGCACATCAGGCCTCAAGATCTGGTGTCACTGCACTTGCTGCAACTTTAACGGCTATGCCTCTTTAATGCCATTCTCATGTAACTCATCTTTGCACTAATCATTTAGTGAAAACAGGAAAGATAAAAAATCCTATCTGATCCTGGTCAAAATGTTTGCGTGGTATGTGCATGCACTCAAGAAGTGAAGAAGAATCGCTGCACCTGGTGCAGGACAGCACCAAAGTCATAGTAAACTGAAGTAGGCTGTGAGCAGGGGAAGTGCAAGCCCTGATATTCATGGACTCCTCAATGCACCATGATCACAGTTGGATGGTGTCACGTGCTGCAGGGCCTGTCACACGGGCCGGTTGCCTGCTGCCCACTGACAAGCAATGAACACTATTCTGCCAGCACCTTGGTACCAGGATCTCAATCTGCTCCTGTGCGACTCAGAGGAACTGTCCCTGCTGCACATAGGAGGTCAAAAATTCTCTCTCTCCCTAAAGCAACTCTTTCTCTCTACAACACGCAGATGCAGAGCTAATAAGAGACGTTCATGCATAGCCTTTAACCCTGGCCTCCTCCCTGTCTGTTTTTGCACAGAAGATGCCAGAACTCACCCCACCTGTGTCCTAAACCCCTGGCCACACTCACTGCAGACACCTATTTTTACAGGACTGACTTTCAGCACATCCTGTAGCAACACAGCCTGGCAGTACACTTTAAGTGTTGTACAGGAATACGAAAAGTATAAAACTGAGCCCAAGTTTTTTAGGGGGGAAAAAGAAAAAAATGGCCTGGCCCAGTCAGCCCCCCTGTGGCTGCAGCCCTCCTTGTGAATATCCTCCACGCACCATAGTGGGCCTGAATTTTAGCCTCACCTAATAGATCTCAGCACTGCCAGGTGGAGCCATGCAACACCAACTGTGGTTCCTGTAGGAAGCTGGCCTGGTGTGTGGTGAGCACCCATGGTGTTATCACCTTATACAAGGTCCAGGTATCCCCAATTAGTGAAGTGATACCATCATAGTCACACAGCACTTACACACATGAAAGAACCACACAGTGTTACAAAAATAAAGGTAACACAAATACTAGAATACAGAATAGGGAATCCCCCAACTGGAGTTAAGTAAACACACTATTATATACACATTAGCAAGCAGTAACTAGCATAGAAAGCAACATGCATTTGTAAAAGCAATAGCAAAGAGTGAGGGCCCTAAGGGAGTGCCAAACCATATACTAAAAAAGTGCAATGTGAAAGGCAGCCCCCCACAAAGAAGTGGAATCAGTAGAAAGGACCTGGAGGAACTAGGGACCCCAAGAGGTGAGTACCAGCGTGATCCCCAGTGACCAGGAGAGCAGAGGTAAGTACCTGGTTTTCCCCAAAACCAACAGGAGGACTTAGAAAAGGATTATGCAAGACCCAACCAAGACTGGAAGAACCAAGGGTGGATCCTCACAGCGGAGGACCTGCAAAGGAAGAGGTTCTGCCAGTTAGAGTGTCCAGCTGTGGCAGGAGCCACTACCCACTCTTCTGTGGATGCAGAACCAGGTGGACAAAGAAGGTCCGCAGTGCAGCACAGGAGCTGAAGAGGAGTCCCAGAAGTGATGCCAGGGATGTCCCACGCCGGCGGTCGAGATGCAGTTGGTTAGTGATGCTGGAGAACCACCAACAAGCCTTGGCAAATGCAAGAGACGGAAAAGAAGGTTTGCAGGACTGAAGAGGACCAGCTAGGTGCAGGGGACTCGACCCAAGGATGGAAGTCGGAGGACACCCTCAGCAGCTGGGAGAGTCAAAAAAAGGGGAGGCAGCTTACTGGCAGCAAGCACAGGAGTCACAGTGATGCCCACTCCACAGAGCCTGAAGGTCCCTTGGAGGAAGAACAAAGAAGTTTTGGTAGCTGCAAGAGTCGCAGTGCACAGGGTACTGTCCTGCAATGAAAGGCGAGGGCTTACCGTCTCCCAAGTTGGAAAGCTGGTAGAGAGGACTGAGGGGACAACTATAGACCACAACCTATGATGCAGGATCCATGCAGCTCCAGAGAAGAGAAGATCCATGCATCCAGTCGTCAATGCAGTTGGTGCCTGCGGATGCAGGGGAGTGACTCCTTCACTCCAAGGGAGATTCCTTCTACCATCTTGTGGAGGCTCAAAACTCGTCACCCTCAGAGGATGCACAGCCGGGGAAATGTTGCAGTTGCTAGAACGAGGCGGTGAAACAATGTTGCAGAGCAGAGTCGTCGCTGGAGTTGCAGATTGTCGGTTCCAGAAGGGTCCGTTCCAGTCCCAGAAGATGAAGTAAACGATGCAGAGGAGTCCAGCTGGAATTGTGCACGTCAAATCTGAAGACCCACCCACGAGGGAGGCACTAAATAGCCCAGAAAAGGGGATTGGTAACCTAGCAGGGTGACCATCTATCAGGAGGTGGCTGTGATGTCACCTACCTGACCTGGCCACTCAGATGCTCCAAGGAGCTTCTGCCCACCTTGGATTCAAGATGGCAGAATCAAGTATCCACGTGGAGGAGCTCTGGGCACCACCCCTAGGGTGGCAATGGACAGGGAAGTGGTCACTCCCCTTTCCTTTGTCCTGTTTCGCACCAAAGCAGGGACCAGGGGTAGTGGCCTGTGTCCAGTACATGGGTAAAATGGCTTCCCCGCACTTACAAAGTCCAGTGTAATGGTGTTGGAGTTTGTAGGGGAACCTCTGCTCATGCAGGGCAGACCTCACACACAGGTACCTGCACCCCGCCTTCTGGGCTAGAATGGCCTAGCATAGTGGTGACTTACAGTGACCTGGTGCAGTGACCTGTAGTGAAAGGGTTCATGCACCTTTTCACGCAGGCTGCAATGGCAGGCCTGCAGACACATTTTGCTTTGGCACCCATGGGTGGCACAATACATGCTGCAGCCCATGAGGAACCCCTGATGCCCCAATGCCCTGGTTACCCAAGTACCATATACTAGGGACTCATATGAGGGCACCAGTATGCCAATTGTGAGGTGTGCAAAGTCCTAAGCCACCAAATTTAGAGGGAGAGAGCACAATCACTAGGGTCCTGGTTAACAGGATCCCAGTGAAAGCAGTCAAAACATACTGACAGCAGGTGAAAAGTGGGGGTAAACATGCCAAAGAGGGTACTTTCCTACATAATCCCCTCTCCCCCCAATGAAGGACAATAAGACTAACCTTGTTCAGTTGAGTCTTCATTGTCTAAGTAGAAATATGGAAATGGACCACCTCAAAAGTTTGAGATTTTCACCTTTCATCTGTTTTAACCATAGGAGGGGCTTGTGGTCTATTCGAACAAGAAAGTGAGTGCCAAACAAGTATGGCCTCAGCTTCTTCAAAGCTCAGACCACAGCAAAGGTTTCCCTCTCTATGGCTGACCAACTCTTTCCCCTGGGGGTCAACCTTCTGCTTATGAAAACTACAGGTTGGTCGTGGCCCTCTGTATTCAGTTGAAACAATACTGTTCCTATCCCTACCACAGAAGCATCTGTCTGCACAATAAATTACTTGGAGTAATCAGGGCTTTTTAGTATAGGAGCTGAGCACTTGGTCTGTTTAAGGTCTTCAAAAGCTTTTTGGCAGCTAACTGTCCACAAAAATGTTTTGGGCATCCTTTTGGATGTGAGGTCATTTAAGAGGACTACAATGGAGCGATAGTTATTAATGAACTTCCTATAGTACCCTGTCAGGCCTAGGAAGTCTCTGGCCTGGGTCTGTGTGGTAGGGGCAGTCAAATCCAGCATGGTGTGGATCTTGCCCTGTAGTGATTGAATCTGGCCTCCACCTACCAGGTGGCCCAGGTAAACCACTCTTCCCTGTCCTATCTGGCAATTTGAGGCCTTTATAGTGAGGCCTGCCTTTTTCAGGGCCTTCAATATTTCAATACACTCCCAAGGTGGATCAGCTGATCCTCCCAGCTGGAGCTAAAGACAGCTATGTTGTCAAGATAAGCTACACTGAAGCTTTCTACGCCTTGGAGAACTTTATTCACCTGCCTTTGGAATGTTGCAGGGGCACCATCAAGTGATAGTGCCCACTAGGAGTGGAGAATGCAGTTTTTGGTTTGGCATCCTCTGACACCTTGATCCGCCAGCAGTCAGGTCAAAGGTGCTTAGATATTTAGCAGAAGCCAGTGTATCTATTTGCTCACCTGCCATAGCGATAGGATGAGCATATGTTTTGGTTAGATAGTTAAGATGTCTATAGTCCACACACAACCTCATTCCTCTTTTACCATTCTGAGAGTGGGGTTTTGGGACAAGGACCACAGGATTAGCCCAAGGGCTGTCAGAAGGCTCAACAACCCAGGTCTAACATATTTTGCTCCTCAGCTTTGATGCACTCCCTGACATGATCAGGCTGCCTGTAAATGTTACTTGTGACAGGTAGGCTGTCACCTTTGTCAATGGTGTGTTCACACCATGTAGTTTGACCAGGGCTCAGAGAGAACAGTTCAGAGTACTGCCCTAGGAGGTTTCTACAATCATCTTTTTGTCACTCAGACCAGAACCCCATCTGCTAAGCAACAACTGTATTGTGGGAGAAGAGGACAAAGGGAGGATTACTCTCTTCTTCCTGTCCTTCATCGGTTGCCATGAGCAATGTCATGTCAGCACTATCATAGTAGGGCTTAAGGCGCTTCAAGGAGTGCCTAGATCAACCAGGCAGGTGACCTCACCTTTTCCCTTCACAATAGTGTGTGGGCCACTCCATTTGTCTTGGAGTGTCCTGAGAGCCACTGGCTCCAGGACCCATACCTTCTGTCCTGGCTGATACAGTCAGCACAGCCTTCTGGTCATGCCATTGCTTTTGCAATTCTTGGCTGGCCTGAAGATGTTTGGAATTCCTCTTTGTGTATTCGGCCTTCCTAGATCTGAGGCCTAATACATAGTCCACAATGTCCTGTTTTGGAGACTTGAGAGGTTGCTCCCAGCCTTCTTTTGCAAGAGCAAGGGGACCCCTAACAGGGTGTCCAAACGAAGTCCACAGCGGCTGTAGTCCACTCCCATTTGAGGAACCCGCCCATAGGCAAAGAGGAGGCAAGGTAAAAGGACATCCCACCTCCTTCTGAGTTTCTCTGAGAGTCCCATTATCATGTCTTTGAGGATTTTGTTAAACCTCTCAACTAATCAATTGGCTTGAGGATAGTAAGGAGTGGTGAATTTATAAGTAGCACCACACTCCTTCCACATGGCTTTAAGGTAAGCACACATGAAGTTTGCATCTCTGTCTGATACCATCTCTTTAGGAAACTACAACCTTGAGAAAATTCACAGGAGGGCTTTGGCCACTGCAGGAGCTGTAGTGATCTTAAGAGAAATGGCCTCTGGATACCCGGTGGCATGGTCCACCACCACCACCAGTATAAACGATTTCCAGAGGCTGTTGGAGGCTCCAGGGAGGGCACTAATATCCAACTAACCCTCTCAAAGGGCACCCCAACTACTGGTAGTGGAATTAAAGGGGCCTTTGGAGTGTCACATGTCTTGCCACCGATTTGGCAAATGACACAGGAGCAACAAAACTCCTTGGTGTCTTTAAAAAATGAGGGGTAAGCATGCCCAAAGTCTTGCTTTGCCCTAAATGTCCTGCAAGGTAAATGTCATGTGCAAGCGTTAACAGGAACTCCCTAAACTTCAGAGGGATGACCAGACTCCTGGTGGCACCAGGTTTAGGGTACCTTGGTTCTGAGTAAAGGAGGCTGTTATCCCAGTTCACCTTATGGGTGCTGCTGACATCCCCTGCCTCTTGTGCTACAGCTTGCTACCTTAGGCTCTGCAGTGTGGTACAGGTTTTCTGTTCCATGCTGAGTTCCTCCCAGGTGGGGCCCCCTACACCCAAGAGCTCAGCTGTGTCAGCTTTGAGCTGGTGTAGGTTCCACCCAAGGAGTAGATTCTTCTCCCTCAGGAGTTGAATCTTCACTGGAGGCTGGAGCAGGGGGCATCTTTTTACCATTTCTGCTCTTCTGCTTAGGAGCCTTCTGGACCATTGTTCCAGTCACTTGGTATGTGTGGCCAAGTAGGTGTTACTCAGGAGACACCAGTTTTTCTGTCACCATAGTGACAATGGCACCTGCATCCCTGTAGTCCTCAGCCTCAATGCCACATATTAAGGGATGCTGCCTGTACTTATCCATAGTAAGGGGACATGCAGGTAGGGTAGCAAAGTTAATGCCTGCATCAGAGACCAACACATTCTCATTGGTCTCCCTGATTAGCCCTGATCCCACTATAGTCCCCAAGGTGAGCCCAGCTACACTTTTAAACTGACTACTGTTAATATATGACCACTATTGTTACTATTTCTAGGGGGACTGGTAGTAGAAGTGGTATTAGTAATAGTACGGGGCTTGGTGCCTTACTTAGGGCAGGAGCTGTCCCTGCCCTCTGGTATTTGTTCCTACAAATGTAGCACCAAGGCTTCTTAAAGTTTGAGGAAGAGGATTTATTCCCACCCCCAGAAGTGGTTTGTGGACGTGATGTCATTGTCCCCCTCCCTTATCCTGATGCTTACCTTCTTCCTTCTTTTTGTGGTCACTACCTGTGTGAGTTTTTCTACTCATGCTGGCACAGACCCACTTGTCTGCCTTCTTTCCCAATTCTTTGGGAGAGGTCAGGTCAGAGTCCACCAGGTATTGATGCAACTGATCAGATATACAGTTATTCAAAATGTGCTCTCTTAGAATCAAATTGGAAGGACCAGTTGTAGTCCCAATGGCCAGAAGATGACTTAAACGATGCAGAGGAGTCCTGCTCGAATATTGCACGTCAAATCTGAACACCCACTTAAGGGGGAAACCCTAAATAGCCCAGGTAGGGGATTGGTCACCTAGCAGGATAACCACCTATCAAAAGGGGGGGGATGTGACATCACCTACCTGACCTGGCCACTAAGATGCTACCAGGGGCCCCTGCCTACCTTGGATTTAAGATGGCAGAATCAAGTGGTGATGGACAGTGGAGTGGTCACTCCCTTACCCTTTGTCCAGTTTTGCACGAGAGCAGTGACCAGGGGTCCTGGCAACAGTATTGGGGGATGATTCCGACATGTTTGATACCAAACATGCCCAGGTTTGAAGTTACCATTATGTAGCTGTGTCATGGGTAAAATGGCTTCTCCGCACTTACTTAGTTCAGTGTAATGGAGATGGAGCTCATAGGTGTACACACAGGCACCCTGGGCTTGGAGGGCCTACCATAGGGGTGACTTACAGTGACCTGATGCAGTGACCTGTAGTGAACAGGTGCTTGCACCTTTTCACGCAGGCTGCAATGGCAGGCCTGCAGACATATTTTGCCTGGGCTCCTATGGGTGGCACAATACATGCTGTAGCCCGTGGGGAACTCCTGGTTCCCCAATGCCCTGGGTACCTAAGCACCATATACTTAGGAACTTATTTGGGGGCAACAGTATGCCAATCGTAGGGTATGCAAAGTCTTGAGAAACCAAATTTAGAGAGAGAGAGCACAATCACTGGGGTCCTGGTTAGCATGATCCCAGTGAAAACAGTCAAAACGCTGACAGCAGGCAAAAATTGGGGTAACCATGCCAAAAAGAGGGTATTTTCCTACAGTTACATCCACCCATGATATGATAACAGCCTATATATGGCACCACCTGGCACACTAGTGTCACTGCCATTCTTTTTTTTTATGCGACAAACCATGGCATGTGTAGAGGAACTGAAATCTTAGCAACATTAACTTTAAAGACTCATTGCATACACTAGGATCTTACTTTTAACTGCACTAACTTATAAAGGGAGGAAAGATTGTGGTGATGAACCTGCAGGGACATATTGGAGCCTATTCAAAGGCATTTTAATGCATGCAAAATAGTACTCTGATATACCCTTACGTTCTCCAGATCACCAGTGCTGGTATCTTTCATATACTCACGAGCTACAATCATTCCCAGCCATCAAGCAATCTGCAATAGAAATACACAGTGTTAAAATGGCCACAAGCCTCAACAACATTGTTTGTTTAGTAGCACAACCACCGAGGTGGAAATTCCAGCTCTCTTACTCCCCCTCGAAGCCACCACAGCTTAGATTTCAGAGCATTGGTTTGAGAAGAGCACACAGTAATTGGGCCTCTGACCGTGGAGCAGGAAGGCTCACAAGTGAATATAAGAAAGATACCAAAGCTGGAGAGCTGGTGTTACATATAAGTAATCTCTCCAGCATTGGATCTTTCACATATTGACATGCTTGAGTTAGAATAGTAAGCAGTACACACCAATCTTAAATGTACAAAAATGGGAAGCAGGTTCACCTTTTCTAAAACAGGTCAAGCAGGACAGCCTGCCACATTGCTTTGTTGGCTTCTGCATTCACATCCCGGTACTAGTGGTTTGTGATCCTCCATGTATCTGAACAGCAGATGTCTTGTAAAGGCACACCAGCATAGAGTACTGTAGTGGGAGCCATGCTCCCAGTGGAACCTGCCCTTTCTCTCTCTTGGAGTGGACACTTCACCTTGCTGTGGGAGAAGGTGATGCAGGCTGGTAGCCAACATGCTATTCCCTATTTTGACACTGGTGGCCCTACCCTTGGGTGTCCAAAGGATACGACCAGCTGGTCAGAAGAGTGAATGTATTTTCTCCTGTCCATGTAAGACTTGATGCACCTGCACAAAATAAGTGTGTGCACATACTTTGCTGCTAATATTGGGGGATTTGGGAAAACTGACCTTTAGAATGATGGGTTCATTCAGATGAAGTTAGCAGGGACTTTGAGTATAAAATTTGGATTGGTTCACAATTTAAATTTGTCTTTACTGAAATGTAGTAAGCATTCCTCCACTTTAAATCCATGCATTTCTTCTACTCTCAGCACAGTTTCCCAGGAAAGTAATTTTACTGCCCTTGAATGGAGGCAATGCAAGCTGGCTTAGGTATGTATTAAGGTCTCAGGGTACTGGTGGGCAATGTACTGGGGGAAAAACTTTAAAAAGACCTTACAAACACTGCTCTACGATCCTCTGAGTGAAAACAGTGATTGGGTTGTCTACCGTTCTTCGAAATCATAGGGATTTGGTGGGGTGTTCTATTCACTGTACAGAATCCCTTGGCCTTGCCCTAGAGGCAGAAATTCTTCCAATTGGCATTATAGGTTCTTGTGGTAGATGGTGCTTATGCATGCAACAGAATGTTTTTAGCAATATTGTGAAGAACGAGTTAATACCCATCGCACTGGCGTCCGTTCTTTTCTTTCTGCACCTGCCTACGCGCAGATCTGGAGAAGAGCTACCCTTAGTCGCTTTTTGACTGACTTGTCAAACTTTTTTGACACTTCTTGGTATATCGGGATGTCTTCCCACAAGACCATATTCAAGCCATGTGACTCCTTTCACTGCACAATGTCAGTGACAGGTCCGCACCTCGTGTGCTTGTTGTGTCTGGAGTGCAACCACAACCCTAAGTCATGCTCTGAGTGCCAGGCCATGAACCAGAAGGCTTTGAGGGAGTAGTCCCTAAAGCTCATGGTGTCCCAATGCTTGGCTCTGCATAGCTCCCAGTCTCGTTCAAGGGGAAGGTTACATGACCGCTAGCGGAGCCATCACCAATCTTCCCACTTCAAATTATTGGGACATTCAGGTAACAAGAAGTCATGGTAGAATAACAAATGTTCTTAGACTTCACCCCGTCACTCTGACGATGTGATGAGGGAGGAGCTTCGATGCTCTAGGCCTCTGTCCTCGGAGCCTGCTTCTGGGTTGGCTCCGCACCTCCCCGAGTTTCTCTGGATGCCAGAGCTACCCCGCCCAACTCAGTTTTATGAGACCACGTGCCTCATTTTGGGGCAGTCTGACCCTCCTGCAATGCCTTCGGGCCCAGTGGGGTCAGAGGGCATCCCCTCAGGTTCTGCTCCAGTGGCTTCAGGCATGGCTCCGGAGGGCACCCCAGGATCCTGTTACTGGATCTGTGCTGATGCAGGTCGTGCTATCGTGACCTTCCACAGCAACGGTAAGGACGTTGACGCTTCCAATGCTGATCGGGCCCACGAACGACATCAATCTCATACTGAATCTTGACTCCCACCTAGAGCCAGAACAATGTCACCCGATGCTGATTCAGTCTTCTATGGGGACTTTGCTCCCTAGGCTGGATCCTGACCCTTATGCCTATGGGTATGGTGAAAGTATGGAGGGGTCGCTGGACCCCTTAGAATTCCAGCTAGAAAATCCTGAAATGAACTGGGCTCAGGAATTGAGAGAATCCAGTGTTCCTGATACCTCAGCTGGTGCTGGCATTCTTTCTCCCCCTACTCCGGCTACAGAGGAGAGAGCCTCTTATTCAATGGTTGTGAGAAGAGAAGCTGAGTTCCTGGGCCTCGAGCTGCCTTTGGTGGCTGTCAGGTCTAACCACCTGACTGAGGTGCTTCAGCCTGGGGCTTCTTCATCTGAACCCCTTTTGCCCTTCAATGAAACCCTCTCTGATGTCATGCTAAGGACGTGGCCTAAACCCATCACAGAGGCTCCTGTTAAGAGGACAATCGCGAGCACCATAGGCCTGCACTTAATGACCCTAAACTCCTGACCCAACATCCCACGCCTGAGAGTTTAATTGCCCAGGCTTCTTACTGCGGTGCATTCCCATCTGTCCCTGGATAGGGAATCACAATGACTGGACCAACTTGGGAAGAAGTTATTCTCTTCCTCCAGCCTGGCCTTGTGGTCTGTAAATGACACATGCCTTTTGGGACGTTATTCCCATACTTTATAGGACAAAGTTGTGCAGGTGCTGCCACCGGTCCTGGAGGAGGTTTGGGCCATTCTCTCCCAAGCTGTTGCTGACAGGAGAGATGCAGCCAAGTTCACAATTTGTTGTAGGCTGGACACGACCAACTCATTAGGCAGATCGTTGTGTTGACAGTGGCCTTGAGGCGTCATGCTTGGTTGAGGACAGCAAGCATTTCGGGAAATGTCAAGCAATCGCTTATAGACATGCCCTTCAATGGTACCCATCTCTTCAGAGACAAAGCGGACTCCACACTCAAGCGCTTTAATGAGTCCCAGGCTATGGCCGCGTCCCTTGGCCTCACAGGTGCTCCACACCTTTTCAGTCCACTTTTTGCCCCTTGATCGTGGCTATGGAATGGGTGCACAACCGCATCCATTTCCTTACAGCCACCGTGCTCCACATGCTGCCCAGCCTCTGCGTGGTCCCGGGATCTAACGTCCCTGTGGATCAGGTAGCCAGCGGTCTGCCCAGTACACCACCCTGCCCTCCCCCCGCTGCAGTCTCCAAACATTCCTAGTCAGTCGCTCCATGATGGACTAGTTGGAGGCAGGATTTACCATCACCTGCTCCACTGGGAATCCATCACGACAGACAGGTGGGTTTTTCAAATTGTCAGGAGGGGGTACTCCCTCCCCTTCAAGACTACCCCTCCTGCCATGCCACCATGCTACGATCGGATTACAGAGGATCACTTGGCACTTCTCTACAAGGAAGTTACGCCATAGAGAGGGTCCATGTGTCAGAAGTAGGTTGTGGTTTTATTCCCGCTATTTTCTGGTACCTAAGAAGGACAAAGGCCTCATCCCTATCCTAGACCTATGGTCCCTCAATCTCTTCCTTAGAAAGCAAAAGTTAAAAGTGCTCACTCTGGCTCAAGTCCGATCTGCCCTGGACGGTAGCGTTGGACTTGCAGGATGCTTATTTTCACATTCCCGTCCTGCCTGCCCACAGACTTTACTTGTGGTTCATGGTAGGTCACAAGCACTTTCAGTTTACATTGCTCCCCTTTGTCCTTACCAGCACCCCTCGGGTGTTCATGAAAGTGATGGCAGTGGTTGCAGCGCATCTGAGCTGGCTAGGGGTTTCAGTCTGTCGCCTTCCACCTCCGCACTACGGTAAACCTCCTCTATTCACTGTGGTTCACTATAAATGTGCCGAAGTCACACCTGGCTCCCTTTCAGATGATCCCTTTCATCAGAGCTGTTCTGGACGGAGTGCAGTTTCGGGCCTATCCTCCTAAGTGGCGTGTCCAGGACATTCAGGCTATGATACCGATGTTTCAACCTCTGCTCTGGGTTTTGGTGAGAATGGCACGGAGGCTGCTGGGCCTCATGGCCTCCTGCATCCTACTATTCACACATGCCAGGGGGCGAATGCGGGCTCTGAAGTTCCAGTGGGCGCAGCATCAGGGGAATCTCTCCGACATGGTCAAGATCTCGAAGAGAACTGCCCAAGATCTGCAGTGGTGGATTTCGAACTGCAAATGGGTCACAGGCCGATTCCTCTCCCTTAGCCAACCAGACCTATCAGTAGTGACCAATGCGGCACTCCGGGGCTGGGGCGGCCACATGGGGGAGGTGGAAATCAGAGGCATCTGGTCTCCGACAGAGTCTGGGCTCCACATAACCCTTCTGGAGCTCAGGGCGATTAGGCATGCATTGAAAGCATTCCTTCCCTCTCTCAAAGGGAAGGTAGTGCAGGTGTTCAAGGACAACACTACCGCCATGTGGCACTGCAACAAGCAGGGCCGGTGGGGTCATGAACCCTTTGTCAAGAGGCCATGTGTCTCTGGATGTGGCTGGAACGTCAGTGCACATTCCTGGTGGTTCAACATCTTGCGGGCTCTCTGAATGTCAGAGCAGATGAACTCAGCCATCAATGCATGGTCGATCACGAACGGCATCTCCATTCAGAGGTGGCGCAAGGTCTCTTTCAGCAATGGGGAGAACTCGCAATGTCAGTTGTTTTGTGCTTTGGAGTTTGCAAGGTGGCACTCGCTAGGCGATGCCTTTAGTCTTGAATGGAATTCAGGCCTCCTATATGCCTTTCCACCAATACCATTTCTGTTCACAGTTCTCAAGAAGATCAAGAACAACTGGGCCCAAGTAAATCTTATGGCTCTGGACTGGGAATGAAGAGTATGGCATCCCGAGCTTCTCAGCATGGCTATCGATCCTCCACTCAGACTGCCTCTTTGGGAGAATCTTCTGCTGCAGCCACTCAAACCTGTCCAGTCTCTGCCTTCTTGTGTGAAGACTGAGCAGTGCCAGTTGACAGCTTTCGACCTTCCGCCCAAAGTCTGTAATGTTATCTTAGTAGCCAGGCGTCCCTCCACCAAAACGGTATACGCCTGTTGTTGGAATAAATTTGTGGCATGGTGTACCAACAAGTCTGTTGATCCCCTGTTACACCTCTGTCTGAGGTTCTTATATTTATACTTTCTCTTGCCCAGCAGGGCACTGCTTTGGCCACCCTTAAGGGTTATCTGTCTGACTTCTCTGCTTTCCCCAGACTACCTGATCATCCCTCCTTATTTAAATCTCCCATTGTTGGGAGATTCCTCAATGGTCTTACCCACAAGTTTCCGCCTTCCCCATTCATAATGCCCCAATGGGATTTGAACCTGGTACTCACTTTCCTCATGTGTGCTCCTTTTGAGCCTCTTCATAATTGTCCTCTTCGACTATTTACTTTCAAAACAGCCTTCCTTGTAGCCATCACCTATGCACATAGAGCGAGTGAGCTGCAAGCTCTTTCTTCGACGCCACCCTTCATCTCTGTCCATCCTGACAAGGTGGTGGTTCATACCAGTGCCTCTTCCCTACCTTAAGTGGTCATGCTCTTTCATGTAGGACAACTCTTCACCTTGCCAACTTTTTATGCACCTCCACATCCTTCTCGTGAAGAGGAAAGATACCACTGTCTGGATCCAAAAAGAGTGTTGGTGTTCTACCTTAATTGTACCAAAGACTTCCAGGTGGACAATCAACTCTTTGTTGGTTATGTGGGTGCGAATGAAGGATGGGCGGTGCAGAAAAGGGCCACCTCTAGATCGAATGTGTTACGCTTTGGCTAAGAAGAAACCCCCTTGAGGGTCTGTGTGCTCACTCTACTAGATCAACTGCTGCAACCACTGCGTTAACATGTGGAATTCCAGTCCTGGACATCTGCCAGGCAGCAACGTGGGCATCCCTGTGCTATTGCCTGGACTGTCCCTGTCCACAGGGACGGCGACTTTGGCCTTTCAGTCCTGCAGGCCTTATTAGTATGATCTTAGTTCGGGAACCTCCCTCCGGGGATGGTATTGCTTGGGTATCTATTCTGAGGTAAGGAATCTGCAACTAGAAGTCTCTATCAGATGAACAAGTTACTTACATTTGGTAACAAATTATCTGGCAGAGGCATATTTTAGTTGCAGATTCCTTACTGATCCACCCATCCTCCTTGCTCTGCGAAATGATTTCTAGGGACAGGGACTTCCATTTCAGGGCTCTAGTTTTGGTACACCAGTCTCAGTGTTCTTCATGGCTCTGCGCTTCTGGCGTGGAAAGTCATGAAAAGAAACTGACATCAGTGTTCCGGAGCAGCCCCTATATATGACCATAACGTCATCACGGTGACCATGATGCCAATGACTGAGGCGGAGTCAATCGACACCAACTGATGGTGCAAAGGGGTACTGTTTGAAGAAAAATCACCCAATCCAGTCTGACGCCTGGAGAAAATTCTAAGGTGAGGAATCTGCAACTAGAAGTCTCCATCAAATACATCCATACTTTTGGTCCTCATGAACTTTGCTGTCAGGCTAAACAGCCAAAGGCTGTAGTACAGAGTGTTTCTGTTACCCCTCGAGAGGACCTTGGGATGCATCTTCATTGTTACGGATAGACGTCCTGAGATTTTCAGGAGCTCTGTACACCAATACTGGCGGGACAGACAGGGACAATGAGAATTAAATCAATGTTCTACTTTTGCTTTCCTCAGGAGCCTTAAGAACCGGGGAAATGACAGAAAGGCCTACACAAAGAAGTTGGACCATTTGAGCAAAAAGGCATTGCCCTTGGGCCCTGGCTGGTGTAATACTGACATTTGTCATTATGAGTGGCAAACAAGTCCAGTGTGGTGCCATCCCATCTGCGTAACCCACTTGATATTGCTGGAGTTCCAATTTTTGCCCATCATATAGTGTCCAGCTGCGTGTGTTCACCTGATAGTTTTGCGGTACAGGGAGATGCTCCATGGCAATGTGGAGATAGCCTCGTCCCATAGTAATGGTCCCTATTCTGACTAAGGCAGGGACTTTGTTTTTCATTGCTTGGCAAAGTAGAACATTAATGTTGTGTTGTCTGTTCTGAGGACTGCTTGATCTGCCAGCCTTGGAAGGAATGCTTGGAGACACAGTTTTATGGCCCACAGATCTGTTGGTGTGGAGCTTCTTTTCCTGCATGTGACCATCCCAGCCTCCATGAATGCATCTGTTGTGATTACCACTCTGTCCAATGAAGAATGGAATTGAAGTCCTGCATTGAGATTCATAAGGAACCAGAACACACCACACTAGTGCTTGCTTCAAATGTCTTGTGACCTGGACTGTGTCCTCCCATGTACCATGAACTAATTTCCAGTGGCTGTCCTGTTCTTGATGGATAAGTCTCATATGGAGCGTGCAATAGGGCATCAGGCTTAGACATGATTACGTTATGCTCAGCTGCGATTTGTAATGCTGAACTGTGATCAACTTTTAATAGAGAAGGCCTTTGTTATGGAGTGACGTTTTGTTTGCTTTTCTAAAAGAAAACCTTTTCCCAGTTGTGTGTCCAGTATGACTCCCAAAAACTGTAGCCTTGTGCAAGGTTCTGTGGATGATTTATCGATATTCAGTCTTGACAAATCAGAGTTTCCTAGTCTTAGTCCTAGTTTGTGGGAGACAGCGAAGCATGTGACTGTCCATGCATTTGCCTGTTCCTTTGACAGATCCTTAAAGAGTCAGTCTTCCAAGTACGAGTTGCCAGAGCTAACCTCACCCGGGGGTATGAGGACTCTTTCATCTACCTAACATCATTCAACACCAACTTGATAGAGTGAAAACATTACTACAGAAAACATAGTGCTGAACAAAGTAAGAATAGGGAAATGGAGAACACTGACTCCTGTAAAAAAGATGTCCTTCACAGTAATGGAATGCATGGTGTTTGGAAATTAGTATGTGAGCTTCAGAATAATAATTTTTGGCTTTTGATTCTGTCACAAAATTAATTGACCTAAACGGTTGAGATTATCCAATCCACAAGAATTGGAGAGTAACTACAGAGGTGGTGCTTACCATTTGGTTTCGAACTGAAGTTATCTTAGTGCTGGTACTTAGGTTCCTCCTGTAGGAAAGTCACTTTTTTTGTTATGGTTACTCCCACTTTTTGTCTATCAGTGTGTGTACACTGTTTTCACTGGAGCCCTGCTAACCAGGACCCCAGTGATTGTGCTCTCTCTAAATTAGGTTGCTCTGGTACCCTTTATAACCCACAATTGGCAAATTGGTGTACCCCTGTAAGTCCCTAGTTTATGGTACTTAGGTACCCAGGGCATTGGTACACCAGGGGTCCCCCATGGGCTGCAGCATGTATTATGCCACTGTGTCTGCAGGCCTATCATTGCAGGATGTGTGAAAAGGTGCATGCACCCTTTCACTGCTGGTCACTACAACAGATCACTGCAAGTCACCCCATGGTAGGGCCTTTTAGCCCAAAGGGCAGGGTGCAGGTTCCTGTGTTTGAGGTCACACCTGCATGAGCAGAGGTGCCCCTAGAAACTCCAGTTCCAATGCACCGGACTTCATAAGTGGGGGAAGTCATTTAACCCATGTACTGGTCCAGCTATATAACGGTACCTCCAAACCTAGGCATGTTTGGTATCAAACATGTCGGAATCATACCCCAATACTAATGCCAGTATTGGTGGCATGATTCTATGCCCTCTGGGGGCTCCTTAGAGGACCTCCCAGTATTGCTGCTACCACTTTTCCAGAGTTTTTGGGCAGTCCACGCTGCTGCAGCCCCACAGAGAGGTTTCTGTCCTCCTGCTGCTTGACTCGCTCAAGCAGGGTAAGGCAGAACAAAGGATTTCCTGTGGGAGAGGGGATGCAACACCCTCTCCCTTGGAAAAAGGTGTTACAAGTTTGGGGGGGTAGCCTTACCACCAGCTAGCTTTGAACGACACATTTGGTGCTCTCCTTACATAAACCGGTTAGCACCAGTCCAGGGACCCTGGTTCCTGCTCTGGAGCTAAACCACAAAGGAAAGGGGAGTGATCACTCCCCTGTCCATCACCACCCCAGGGGTGGCGCCCAAAGCTCCTCCAGGTGGCCACATGATTTTGCCATCTTGGAAACAAGATGTGCAGAGACCCCTGGGAACATCTGGTTGGTCAGGACAGATGACTGATGTCAGTGATTCCCTCTGATAGGTGATCACCCTACCCCCTGTTAGGGCTATTTGGGGACTCCCTTGCAGGTGGGTCCCCAGATGCAACATACAAGACTCCACCAGGACACCTCTGCATCGACCTCTTCTGCTCCTGGCCACCGGAACTGCTGCTGGACTTCACAGGCACCAAACAAGCCTGCAACTCCCAAGACGATCTCGCCTTGCAACATTGTTTCTCCAGCTCCTTCCAGCAATTGCAACATTTCCATGGCTGTGCATCCTTTGTGGTTGGCAATTCTTCAGCTGCACCTAAGAAGCAAGGAGGAATCTCCCTTTGGAATGAAGGAGTCACTCCCTGCATCCGCAGGCACCTAAGGCAAAGGCGTCCGGCTGCTGGGATCTTTTGCTATCTGGCTCCAGGAACAATATCCAACACAGGTGGTGGTGTGGAGAGCTCCTCTCTGGGTACTCTCTACCTGCTGTCCAATTCGGGAGATGGTGAGCCCTTGCCTCTTCCTTCAGGACAGTACCCTTGTGCACTGTGACTCTTGCAGCAACAAAGGCTTGTTTACACCTGCTCCGGAGGATCTTCAAGCTCCAATTAGCCCCAATCTTCAACTCTTCATCCTTGCAAGGAAAGTCTCTTCTTTGTTGCTCCAGCGACTTCTCTCCAGGTGTGCTGATTGGGCCTCACTGTAACTTACTGTGCCTGCTGCCACTGGGTTGTCTGTGGGGTCTGCGACTGCCACGGCACACAATGTGTGAAGAATCATGCTATAGGTGAACACACAAGCACGCAAATGCCAAACAATACTAATGTTTGAATCCTAAACTAAAACAACATATAGGCTCAATCTCTTACCCTATGGGACAGGGGCAGGTTGCTTCTGGTCTGGGGAAAGGTGGGATGCCCCTTGTAGTCACACTCTGTGAGGGAATAAAGGTCTAAATCAAAGAAAGTCAGAAGGTAGAGGATATCAAGGCAAAATGTCAGAAATGTCTAGTATTCTCTACTCAGCTAAACAGCGCGTCAAGCAGCGTGACTCGCATGCTCCGTGGACGTGTCCAACGCCACGACGCTAAGACTCATGGGAGTTGTAGTCCCATGATTCTGACATCCAGCATCAGCTAAAGTGCTGGAAAAACTTCGAAAAAAAATATGCTTGACACGCTGTTTAGCCGATCAACTTGGAGACCAGCTATATGAGTGCACACGCCTCTCTGGCCTATTATCACAAGCGGCTGGGGCAGGGACCCGATTAGGTTCTAATGCAGGATGCTTCCCTTGATGTATTAAGTCCTTCCTGCTTCCTCCCCCTGGGGGCTGCATCGAGCAGAAGCTTCAGTGCCTTTCACCACAGATAAGATGAATGTTTTTCATGTATTCTGTCACTTGTTTTTAACCCCTTCGCTGCCAGGCCTTTTCTCCCTCCTGTGCCAGGCCTTTTTTTGCCCATTTGGGGCAGTTCGCGCTTAGGCCCTCATAACTTTTTGTCCACATAAGCTAACCAAGCCAAATTTGCGTCCTTTTTTTCCAACATCCTAGGGATTCTAGAGGTACCCAGACTTTGTGGGTTCCCTTGAAGGAGGCCAAGAAATTGGCCAAAATACAGTGAAAATGTCGTTTTTTAAAAAAAAAATGGAAAAAGTGGCTGCAGAAGAAGGCTTGTGGATTTCCCCCTGAAAACGGCATCAACAAAGGGTTTGCAGTGCTAAACTCAGCAGCTTCCTAGCTTTCAGGAACAGGCAGACTTGAATCAGAAAACCCAATTTTTCAACACAATTTTGGCATTTTACTGGGGCATACCCCATTTTTGCAATTTTTTGTGTTTTCAGCCTCCTTCCAGTCAGTGACAGGAATGGGCATGAAACCAATGCTGGATCCCAGAAACCTAACTATTTCTGAAAAGTAGACAAAATTCTAAATTCAGCAAGGGGTCATTTGTGTAGATCCTACAAGGGTTTCCTACAGAAAATAACAGCTGAAAAAGAAAAATATTGAAATTTAGGTGAAAAAACCATCAATTTTTCTCTACGTTTTACTCTGTAACTTTTCCCTGCAATGTCAGATTATGGAAAGCAATATACCGTTACGTCTGCTGGACTCCTCTGGTTGCAGGGATATATAGGGCTTGTAGGCTCATCAAGAACCCGAGGAACCCAGAGCCAATAAATGAGCTGCACCCTGCAGTGCGTTTTCATTCTATACCGGGTATACAGCAATTCATTTGCTGAAATATAAAGAGTAAAAAATTGCTATCAAGAAAACCTTTGCATTTCCAAAAAGGGCACAAGATAAGGTGCTGAGGAGCAGTGGTTATTTGCACATCTCTGAATTCCGGGGTGACCATACTAGCATGTGAATTATAGGGAATTTCTCAAATAGATGTCTTTTTTACACACTCTCCTATATTTGGAAGGAAAAAATGTAGAGAAAGACAAGGGGCAATAGCACTTGTTTTGTTAATCTATGTTCCCCCAAGTCTCCCGATAAAAATGATACCTCACTTGTGTGGGTAGGCCTAGCGCCCGCGACAGGAAACGCCCCAAAACGCAACGTGGACACATCCCATTTTTTTGAAAGAAAACAGAGGTGTTTTTTGCGAAGTGCCTACCTGCAGATTTTGGCCTCTAGCTCAGCCGGCACCTAGGGAAACCTACCAAACCTGTGCATTTCTGAAAACTAGAGACCTAGGGGAATCCAAGGAGGGGTGACTTGCGGGGCTCGGACCAGGTTCTGTTACCCAGAATCCTTTGCAAACCTCAAAATTTGGCTAAAAAAACACATGTTCCTCACATTTCTGTGGCAGAAAGTTCTGGAATCTGAGAGGAGCCACAAATTTCCGTCCACCCAGCGTTCCCCCAAGTCTCCCGATAAAAATGATACCTCACTTGGGTGGGTAGGCCTAGCGCCCGCGACAGGAAACACCCCAAAGCGCAACGTGGACACATCCAAAATTTTGGAAGAAAACAGAGGTGTTTTTTGCGAAGTGCCTACCTGTAGATTTTGGCCTCTAGCTCAGCCGGCACCTAGGGAAACCTACCAAACCTGTGCATTTCTGAAAACTAGAGACCTAGGGGAATCCAAGATGGGGTTACTTGCGGGGCTCGGACCACGTTCTGTTACCCAGAATCCTTTGCAAACCTCAAAATTTGGCTAAAAAAACACATGTTCCTCACATTTCTGTGGCAGAAAGTTCTGGAATCTGAGAGGAGCCACAAATTTCCTTCCACCCAGCGTTCCCCCAAGTCTCCCGATAAAAATGATACCTCACTTGTGTGGGTGGGCCAGGTGCCTGCAACAGAATAAGGCCCAAAACCTGAAGGGATAGAAGGGATAGCACAGCAAGTTTATAAGGGCATATTCTTTTATACATCTTTAGACGGACTCTGCTTTGGGGACCCACATAAGTGAGGTGTCATTTTACTTGGGCGACTGAGGGGAAAACTGGGGAGTAGGAATTTCGTGCTGGAGCGGTGATCCTACTAAGAAAAATCAGGAAAATATGCTTTTTTATGCAAATTTTGAGGTTTACAGAGGAGTCTGGGTAAGAAAATGTTGGGGGAGCCACGCAAGCCACACCTCCCTGGACTCCTTGGGGTGTCTAGTTTAAAAAAAATTCTGGGTTTTGTAGGTTTCCCTACATGAAGGCCGCACCCAGGACCAAAAACATAGGTGGGCCCTCCCCCCCAAACACAGGTATTTTTGGAATATATCACTTTGATGTGTGCACATACGTCCGTGATGTGCCAAACACTAAAATTGTGAAAAGAAACACACTTAGGTTATGTGAAGAAGACCCCTCACCCACCAACCAAGTTGGTGGCATGCTTCATCATCGGGGTCCCACCCGAGGCACCTAGCGTGTCACAGGTGTGCTGCGACGCCTGATTAGAGCGGAGCAGGTTTTGTCATTTTTTACTACACATACTGGTTGGATTTGGCACGAGGGTGAGTGATGGTTCAGTGGATCAAATTTTATTAACAAGAGATTTCACAAAAATGAAACGCACTGCTAATAACTGAAAGGCAAAAAAGTGAACCAATGACTCACAGCTCGTGAGCTGTAAAGCCGCGACAAGGCACCAACCGCTTTACAGTCCATTCACACACCTTTCATACATGACACGCACAAGACCATTCACACCGCCAGCCACGGGCCCAGCACATTACAACACTCACATCGACAGACCGCGCCACTCAAGGGCCCATCACTTACATACACCCACATGCCTGATACAAGAATCACACCAGCTGATGGGAGTGTGGACTGCCGTTTGGCTGGCACCGCCAGCCAAGCGCCACCCCACGCACACCGCCAGCCAAGCGCCACCCCACGCACACCGCCAGCCAAGCGCCACCCCACGCACACCGCCAGCCAAGCACCACCCCAAGCACACCGCCAGCCAAGCGCCACCCCAAGCACACCACCAGCCAAGCGCCACCCCAAGCACACCGCCAGCCATGCGCCACCCCACGCACACCGCCAGCCAAGCGCCACCCCACGCACACCGCAATCACTTTTTTTTATTTATAAACAACAAAGAAACTACTAATTATAAAATAAGCACAAAACTACAAACACAAAAGCTCTAACTAAATACACGACAGATGCCAACCGTGAAACATATGAAAATATAAAACAGACAGCTTACGCTCACGGTATTTCCCAAAAGTTTTTCCTTGTGTGGTAACTTCTAAAACAGCTGGGCACACACAGCCCAGGCTTTGAAGGGCATTCGGGGCAGTACATCCGGCTCTCCCTCCGGATTGATCTCCGGGCACATACTCTACATTTCTTTGTGGGCATGTCTTTTTTGGGAGTGGGAGGAATGTGATCTGGAAAGTGCCGATCTTTCAATCTAGCCACATCCTCCACCACTTCTACTCTAGCAACTCTTGCCGGTTCCACCACAATAAGGCTTTCTATTACCGACTCCTGAAATTTAACAAATGTCATCCTTGACTCGGGTGAACAATCCTTGCATACAATAAAGGCATTAAAAGTTGCCAAATGAAATAAATGTAGGGCCAACTTTTTATACCACACATATGACTTACGAAGAGCAGTGTAAGGTTCTAACCTCTGATCTACTCTATCAACACCACCCATGTGCATATTGTAGTCCAAAATGCACGCAGGTTGGCGCACTTCCGCAACCTGACCCCAAACAGCCACAGGGGAAGTACTCTCATCATGGATGGTCGATAGCATGTACACATCCCTCCTGTCTGAAAATTTCAGAGCTAGCAGCTCATTATTCCGCAAGGCACTGCACTGTCCCCTCTCAAGTTTTTTACAGACAAGCTCCCTTGGATAGCCTTTCCAGTTAGAACGGATTGTGCCACAAGCAACAGTGTCCACCCTAAACAACTCCTTGAACAACTGCACTCCAGTGTAGAAATTATCTACGTACAAATGGTGACCTTTGTTAAACAGCCGTCTAGCAAGTTCCCACACAATTTTTTCGCTAACTCCAAAAGTGGCCGGACAACCAGGAGGGTCAATACTGGAATCCCTACCAGTGTAGACCCGGAAATTATACACATATCCTGTACTGCTTTCTGACAGCAGATACAATTTAATCCCATACCGTGACCTCTTACTAGGAATGTACTGCTTAAAAACTAAACGCCCCTTGAAAAGGACCAAAGACTCGTCCACACTTATCTCTTTGCCTGGAACATAGACCTATATATATAGATATGTGGGAACCCAATGAGTAGCTCTAGACTGAGGCTTAAGTCTGGCAGCGTTGTCCCGTAAATATTGCTCTGCATACACATGTGTCTGCTCCACAATCTCTTCCAAAAATACATTGTCCATAAACAAGTGAAAGAAATGGACAGGCAGAAAGTTTTCTGTATTAAGTCTACACTCTGGGAGACCAGTAAATGCAGGTAACTGTGGCTGCTCCATGTTTGGGGCAATCCAGGTGTCAGGTCTTCCAATGGGAAACCCTGCAGCCCCAGGCTGCTGCACTCTTGGCACATCAATGTCCTCCTCTAACACAGGCCCTTCATCTGCACTGAGAGTAGCTTCCTCATCAGAAGAATACTCTCGGACAGAAAACTCACTTCCAGAATCTCCTGCTTCCTCCTCTGCCTCAGATGCAGAGTCAGTGTCGTAATCATGGTCTGAAGACGACTCAAAGAGCATGCGAACAACCTGCTGAGCGGTCACTTTGCGGCTAGCCATGATCCTAAAAACGAATGGATTGCCAACAACAACTAGCACTAAAATAAGTAATAAACAAAGTGTAGCTTTATCACAAAGAGTTATGTACTACAAAAAACAATACCACTCAGTTGCCTGAAATAGCTACTCACCAAGCAACTACTCTGCACAGACAGCAATCACCAATGATATCCCACTAAAAAGAAAAAAGAAAAAAGCAAATTAGACATATGACAACACAAACATCACTGTGCTCAAATCTAAGGACAATGTCAAACACACAATACTGCATTTAGTACACCACCTACAAACATGTCAACAATACTCCTTTGGAGTAAATTGCTTTCACTTACCTAAAACATGCAACTATGCAAACCACAGGACAACTACTGCCAAAACCGCAAAGATCCACAGCAAAGGAAGCAAAAGCGTTGAACTAGAAGAAAAAGAAGAAATAAATTGTTATAATCACAAATACAAATACTTTGCCAGTTGACAAACACCCCACCACCAAGAACTTAGAAGTTGTCCCTGGTACCTAAGTGGATCCTGCCCCCCTCGGGGGTAGATGGGCGTAAAGAAATTGGCGCCTAGTGTGCTTCCACCCCCCCCCCCCGGGCCAGATCGTCCAAAAAAAGGCTGGTCTGCCATCGGGGGGGGGGCGAAACAGAAAAAAAAAAAGCTCCCCAGGGGAGCGACCTTTGCCCAAGGAGTTGCCCCCAAAATAAACAATAAAAACAAAATCCCTGGTGTCTAGTGGTTTTCGCCCCCCCCTGGGGGCAGATCAGCCCAAAAATTGGCAGATCTGCCCCGGGGGGGGGGGGCGAAATACAAAAAGAAAAAAATTGCCCCCGGGGGGGGCGACCCTTGTCCAAGGGGTCGACCCCAAAATACACATAAATAAAAATATCCCTGGTGTCTAGTGGTTTTCGCCCCCCGGGGGCAGATCCGCCGAAAAATCAGCGGATCTGCCCCCGGGGGGGGGGCAAAATAAAAACAAAATGGCCCGGGGGGGGGCGACCCTTGCCCAAGGGGTCGCCCCCAAAATACACATAAATAACAATATCCCTGGTGTCTAGTGGTTTTCGCCCCCCCCCTGGGGGCAGATCCACTGAAAAATCAGCGTATCTGCCCCCAGGGGGGGGGCGAAATACAAAACAAAAAAATTGCCCCGGGGGGGGGCGACCCTTGCCCAAGGGGTCGCCCCCAAAATACACGTAAATAAACATATCCCTGGTGTCTAGTGGTTTTTGCCCCCCCCCCCGGGGGCAGATCCGCCGAAAAATCAGCGGATCTGCCCCCAGGGGGGGGCGAAATACAAATAAAAATTGCCCCGGGGGGGCGACCCTTGCCCAAGGGGTCGCCCCCAAAACAAACATAAATAAACATCCCTGGTGTCCAGTGGTTTTCGCCCCCCCTTGGGGGCAGATCCGCCGAAAAATCGGCGGATCTGCCCCCAGGGGGGTGGGCGAAATACAAATAAAAATTGCCCCCAAAATTACCAAAAAAGAAAATCCCTGGTGGCTAGTGGAGATTCCTACTGTGGAGCAGAAATCTTGTGAAAACAGACACAGGGGGAAAGGAAAAACCCTTTCCTTTCCCACCGTGTCTGTTTTCACCACCCCCGCCCCCCAAAAACGGAGAGGACTCACCTTTCGGGTCCTTCTCCTAAGACGCGCTGGAAGCAAATGGCTTCCAGCGCGCCCGGCAACACTAGATGACGTCAGCGCGCTGTGCGCGCGCTGACGTCATCGGATTGCCGTGGGGGGGGCGGGGGTGGAAGGGGAAGGTCTTCCCCTTCCATCCCCGCCTGGGGGGGGGGAAGGGGGGTGCACGGGGGGCGCGCTAGCGCTCCCCCAAGTTCCCCTGTGCCTAGGACGAGATGATCTCGTCCAAGGCACAGGGGAACTGTAGCCTTGGACAAGATCATCTCGTCCAAGGCACAGAACCGGTTAATTTACTTTTTGTTTGTTTATTTGATGTTCATGTATGTATCATTTCTGTTGATGTTCAGTACATGTAAGCCTCTATGTCTCCTATGGGCTTTATACTAGGATACTGCTACCATCACCTTCTATTATCGAGACTCCCATGACCTCCAGAGCCCCCCTTCCACTGTTAACAGGGCTGAATAACAACCCAAGTGTGACATACAGTAATTCTCCTTTTAGTCTTGTCATCCAGTTGACATTCATCATTCGCACACAACAGAGAATACTAGACATTTACAACTTTTTGCCTTGATACCCTCTGCCTTCTGACTCTTTGATTTTATTCCCTCACAGAGTGTGACTACAAGGGGCATCCCTCCTCTTCCCCCGACCAGGGGAAACCTTCCCTCATCCCGTAGGGTAAGAGATTGAGCCCATATGTTGTTTTAGTTGAGGATTCAAACATTAGTATTGTTCACCTATTGCATGCTTCTTCACCTGTAGCATGATTCTTGACAGATTGTGTCCCAGGGTTTACAGAGATTGCTTTCATGCACTGCGTGCAAGTCGTGTTTGTAATTTAAATTCAACTTACTATTGCTTTCCTCCATCGGCCACCCCAAACTTAGCTATTTCTCAGGTAGGCCCGTTTGTATTGTATTATAGTGGTGTCGTCCACTTTTAGTTGAGAAAAGGCACATACCCTGTTTATAGGAGGGATCCCAGGCCATGAAGAATGCCACTGACCAGTTTGGCTAGATAAGCGGGCAGAAACATGTTAACCATAAGGACTCAATAGTGTTCCAATTGTGTTTTTAACCTTACCAACAAACACCAATGTTAAAGGTGTAAGACAAACTGGTGATTTGTTAGGTAATTTTAGCTTATATTTTCACTTAACTGGAGCCCCACTTTATCCAGAAAGATATTATTTCAGCACTCCCTCAGAGTTTTTTTAATGATGAGGTTGAGTCCGCCCAGGTGGTACCATCCTACCTGGGTGAGGATAGGTGGTCAAATGATGAAGCATGACACTTTAATGTGTGTGAGACCACCTAAGGAGAACCCCCCAACAGAACACAGCCACCACTACCATACCTCACGCCTAAATTTGATCACTACAGTTGTGATCTGATGGCCAGCTTAACAGGCCTGACCGGCCTGTCCACTAAGTTACCCATATTCATGTTGTTGATGCTTGTCTCAGGGAGGTAGTATGGGAACTTGATCCTTCCCTATCTCTCTCTATGTGTATAACAGGGCTGCGACTGCTTCTGCTGGCACTCCCCTCCAAGTATTGAGTCCCCTGGACCTTGCTGGTCCTCTTCTCCTCTGCAAATCCTCTTCTGCCCAGATTTGCATTTGCCAAGGCTGGTTGGTGGTCCTCCTTACCACTGACCGTCTGCAAACTGGCGACCGGCGTGGGACATTTGTTGCAGGACTCCAAGGACCTCTTTGCAACTCCTGGGCTCTACAGCTGATCTTCAGCCACAGAAGGGGTTTGTAGCGGCTCCTGACCCACCTGGACACTCCTGCGTGGACTGGACTCTGTCCCCTTCTGTTGAAGGTCCTCTTCATCTGGAATCCACCGCTGGGCTGGTCCTGGTCTTGCAATCTTCCTTTTCCAATTCCGTATGTTAGCCTTTGGGAAGACCAGGTAACTTATTGCTCTCCTGGTCGGTGGGGGTCATCTAGGTACTCACCTTTGGGGATCGCGAGTTCTCTCGGATCCCTTCTTACTCTTCCACATCCTTGGGTGGGGGACTTCACTTCGCATTCCACTATTTTTGCATATGGTTTGCGCCCCCCTCACCATTGAGGTTTAGCTATTTTCTACTATTTCTTGCCAATGCTTGTTTCTTCAAGCTAATTCCTAATACTTACCATGTATATATAGTGTGTACTTACCTCCAGTTGGGGGACTGCCTATAAGTAATCTAGAACAGTGTTACTGTAATACAGTACTTTTATATTTGCAACACCGTGTAGTTCCTTTCATGTGAGACAGGTTACTGTGTGACTGCTGTGGTATTGCAAGTGCTTTGAAATCCTCCTAGATAAGTCTTGGCTGCTCAACCCAGCTACCACTAAAGAGCCGTGGCTTCCTAGACACTGTCTCAGTAACTAATAGGGGTTGCCTGGACCTGGTATAAGGTGCAAACACCATAGATGTCCACTACACATCAGGCCAGCTACCTACACTTCCGCTCTTTGTTTTCTAGATGTGCAGGAGTGGTAGTTGGATGATGACATCCTGAAGAGAACCCTCAAATACTTTGGGGGTCAAAATATCGACAAACCCCAATTGGTTGACATCTACAACTAATAAGAAGAGACTGCAGATTTATTGGAACTTCCCAATGCCTCTATGAGCCAATGAGATCATGCAACCATTGGGGATTGTATAGTGTCTGTGTGTTAACTGCTGTAAATATGATCACCACGTGAGCACTGCGTCGCACAGTCACATATTTCACACTATCTTGTATATGTATGAATATAATACATGACTGAATGGAAATGTATATAATACATGACTGATGGAATTTTTTTGTCCAGCACTGTGTTTTCTGTAGTTATGTTTCCACTCAAGTTGATATTGAATCATGTAAAGTAGATGAGAACCCTCATACCTACAGATGAGCTCTCTACTTTTGAAAGCGTCCCTAATAACATTTTATGCAGATTTATATACATATTTACCTGTGTCCCATGGGCATGTAGGGTTCTACTTTTATAGATATAAAGCCCTAGATAAGTAGCAATTAGGTGCTAACTTGAGGCCACAATGAAGTGCCTTAAACTGGTGTTGCTGCCATTTCAATGCGAAGCAGAGGAATCTTCTGTGCTTCCAGCAGTCACGGCTTGCACAACGCTAAAGGGGCGGCATGAAAGGAGAGTGGAGGTGGGGATTAAATTCAAAATAAAAACACTTACCTGTGCCACCGCCATCACAACCGTGCTGCTTCTCTCCTCCGTTCTGCCAGCAGGCACAGAGCAGCGTCGGGATTGGCTGGGCTGGAAAAAGCCCTGTGTGCATGTGTGTTTGGCTGGCCCGAGACAGCTGCTCTTCACCCCGTGGACCCTCCCCTTTTCCCCAAAAATGATAATAAACAAAGTTTATTATCAATTTTTGGGAAAATATTTGCAGTGGCTGCTGCTAGCGGGGGGGGGGGGCAACACTCCTGGCTTCCAGCATATCAGGATGTGGAAATAGACTTCCTGAAGGTCCAGGGAAGCAAGACAATAGCTTTGCTGGAGCATCAAGAAACTTCTGGGAGCATTACAATGCAGAAGGTTTGCTTCTTTAGGAACTTGTTCAGCTCCCTGTGGCCCATTCTAGGTCTCGATTGCTCTGTTTTTTTTTTGTAGCAGAAAGAACCTGGAGTAAAAACCCTGAACTGTTTGTAATTTTGGGGAGAAGGATCCTTTAAAGAGGAAAATTTCCTGTTGCAGTCTCCACAAATGAAGATGATGTTCTTTCTTGGGTGCGCAAACAGGTGTTGTTTTTGATACACTCCAAGGTAAGACCCAAGTGAACAACCTGCCTCACCCAGTGGTCTGATGTTATGGACTTCCATGCGGGAGAAAACATTTAAATTCACCAATCTACCCGCTGAAAAAGTGATGGGGTAAAAGCTGCAACAAGTCTGCTCATTTTTGGTTGTCTTGGAATCATATTTGCAATACCTTTGTGGGTTCTACTGGGTATATAATCCCTCTATAAGTTCAAGGTGCATGTGAGCCCTGCAAATTTGAAAAGCAATAACAATATGGAGGGCTCCAACTGATTTTACAGTATTGGTATGCATTTTGATATTCTGTAAGGTATTAAAGTTATTCCATCAAATGGGATATCTAGTATCCTGGTTTGGATCTCTGGAGGAAAACCATCGATTAGTGCCGTCCTGGTCTTCTCAAACAGGCAAATGGGCAAATTCCTGCATGAAATGTCCACTGCAGTGCTGAACAAGTTACTTACCTTTGCTAAAACCTTATCTGGTAGAGACATATACAAGTTGCAGGTTCATTACATTAGCATTTCCCCAGGCGTCAGTCTGGATCCGGAGATTTTTCTTGAGCAGTAACCTTGTGCACCATTAGGTGGTGTAATTCAGCTCGCCGTCTGACATCGGTGTCATGCGTGCCAGATATTACATTGCAAGACCTTTATAGGTGTCACCCTGGCACGCTGTTAGTTTTTTTTCACGACTTTCCACGCTAGAAGTGCTGAGCCATGAAGAACACTGACCACTGGTGCATCAGAACTAGGGGCCAGATGTAGGTATATATGATTTTGAGACTCCGACTCGCAATTTGCGAGTCACAAAATCATATGCAGAATGATATGATATGCAAAATCATATGCAGAATGAGAATGATGCATATGAGGTGGGTCGCAATTTGCGACCCCCCTTGCGATTCCCTGCACTCACAGGGATGGTGGCCTGCTGGAGACAGCAGACCTCCATGTCTGTGACTGCTTTTTTAATAAAGCAGTTTTTTTTTTGCATTGCAGCCCGTTTTCCTCAAAGGAAAACGAGTTGCAATAAAAAAGAAAAAATGAAACCATTTGGTTTCATTTTTTCAGAATTCACTGCTAGGGTGACCACCCATCCGTAAATTCCACGGACTGCCCGTAATTTCGCCCTGCTGTCCGTTGTTCGTGATGAAAGCTTTAACGGACGGCATTTGTCCGTAATTTTAGCCTTTCACCTAAAGGGCAACGGAGGCAGGGCGAAATTACAGGCAGGGGAGTTTCCCCAGCTGGGCTGGAAGGCCGGGGGTCTCCTGTGCTCTGAGGGAGGGAGGGGCAGACAGATAAGAAAAGGCCTTCTTGCCAGGGGGTCTCCTTCCCTAAAGACATGCAAATGTGGGCAACTGGTAAATCTGCAAATACAAAGGGGATTGAAACCTGCATTGACTTTACTAAAAGGAGTCACCTGAAGTTTTCTGGTGGCAAAGATATTTCATTCAGAGAGGTATTGTAATGGTGTTCCAAGGTGAGCTGTGGAGTGTGTGGTTTTAATGGATTGTTATAAAAAAAATTATCACTAGATATAAACTGTATATTATTCAAATCTGTATTTGAGAAGCACTTTTTTTTAATTTAACCGAAATGTATTTGTGCATTTTGAAGCAGCCTTTATTATGATGTAATTGTATTTTTCACAGTTCTTTCAGGTACCTCGGTACCTCATATTACTAACAAACATTGGCAAAGCCAATAGGTCTCATCTACGAAAGAGTTATTGGCTTTGCTAATGTGTTTTAGCCATTAGCCATGTTATACACCAGAGTAGCTGCTGTTCAGCATGGCTTAAAGCTAGTGGCATAGTGGTGTGGAGTGGAGTAGAGTAGCATAGGAGCAGTGGCGTAGAGCCCAGTGGTGCAAAGTACAGTGCAGTGGGTTGTGAGAAGGTAGCCTCTTTCTAGCCTTGTTACCCCCACTTTTGGCCTGTTTGTGAGTGTATGTCAGGGTGTTTGTCACTGTTTTCACTGTCTCACTGGGATCCTGATAGCCAGGCCTCAGTGCTCATAGTGAAAACACTATGTTTTCAGTATGGTTATTATGTGTCACTGGGATCCTGCTGGTCAGGACCCCAGTGCTCATAGGTTTGTGGCCTATATGTATGTGTCACTGGGACCCTGTCACACAGGGCCCCAGTGCTCATAGGTGTGCATGTATATGTTCCCTGTGTGGTGCCTAACTGTCTCACTGAGGCTCTGCTAATCAGAACCTCAGTGGTTATGCTCTCTCATTTCTTTCCAAATTGTCACTGACAGGCTAGTGACCATTTTTACCAATTTACATTGGCTTACTGGAACACCCTTATAATTCCCTAGTATATGGTACTGAGGTACCCAGGGTATTGGGGTTCCAGGAGATCCCCATGGGCTGCAGCATTTCTTTTGCCACCCATAGGGAGCTCTGACAAATCTTACACAGGCCTGCCACTGCAGCCTGAGTGAAATAACGTCCACATTATTTCACAGCCATTTTACACTGCACTTAAGTAACTTATAAGTCACCTATATGTCTAACCTTTACCTGGTAAAGGTTAGGTGCAAAGTTACTTAGTGTGAGGGCACCCTGGCACTAGCCAAGGTGCCCCCACATTGTTCAGAGCCAATTCCCTGAACTTTGTGAGTGCGGGGACACCATTACACGCGTGCACTACATATAGGTCACTACCTATATGTAGCTTCACCATGGTAACTCCGAATATGGCCATGTAACATGTCTATGATCATGGAATTGCCCCCTCTATGCCATCCTGGCATTGTTGGTACAATTCCATGATCCCAGTGGTCTGTAGCACAGACCCTGGTACTGCCAGACTGCCCTTCCTGGGGTTTCACTGCAGCTGCTGCTGCTGCCAACCCCTCAGACAGGCAGCTGCCCTCCTGGGGTCCAGCCAGGCCTGGCCCAGGATGGCAGAACAAAGAACTTCCTCTGAGAGAGGGTGTGACACCCTCTCCCTTTGGAAAATGGTGTGAAGGCAGGGGAGGAGTAGCCTCCCCCAGCCTCTGGAAATGCTTTGTTGGGCACAGATGTGCCCAATTCTGCATAAGCCAGTCTACACCGGTTCAGGGACCCCTTAGCCCCTGCTCTGGCGCGAAACTGGACAAAGGAAAGGGGAGTGACCACTCCCCTGACCTGCACCTCCCCTGGGAGGTGTCCAGAGCTCCTCCAGTGTGCTCCAGACCTCTGCCATCTTGGAAACAGAGGTGCTGCTGGCACACTGGACTGCTCTGAGTGGCCAGTGCCACCAGGTGACGTCAGAGACTCCTGCTGATAGGCTCCTTCAGGTGTTAGTAGCCTTTCCTCTCTCCTAGGTAGCCAAACCCTCTTTTCTGGCTATTTAGGGTCTCTGTCTCTGGGGAAACTTTAGATAACGAATGCATGAGCTCAGCCGAGTTCCTCTGCATCTCCCTCTTCACCTTCTGATAAGGAATCGACCGCTGACCGCGCTGGAAGCCTGCAAACCTGCAACATAGTAGCAAAGACGACTACTGCAACTCTGTAACGCTGATCCTGCCGCCTTCTCGACTGTTTTCCTGCTTGTGCATGCTGTGGGGGTAGTCTGCCTCCTCTCTGCACCAGAAGCTCCGAAGAAATCTCCCGTGGGTCGACGGAATCTTCCCCCTGCAACCGCAGGCACCAAAAAGCTGCATTTCCGGTCCCTTGGGTCTCCTCTCAGCACGACGAGCGAGGTCCCTCGAATCCAGCGACACCGTCCAAGTGACCCCCACAGTCCAGTGACTCTTCAGCCCAAGTTTGGTGGAGGTAAGTCCTTGCCTCACCTCGCTGGGCTGCATTGCTGGGAACCGCGACTTTGCAAGCTTCCCCGGCCCCTGTGCACTTCCGGCGGAAATCCTGTGTGCACAGCCAAGCCTGGGTCCACGGCACTCTAACCTGCATTGCACGACTTTCTAAGTTGGTCTCCGGCGACGTGGGACTCCTTTGTGCAACTTCGTCGAGCACCGTTTCACGCATCCTCGTAGTGCCTGTTTCTGGCACTTCTCCGGGTGCTACCTGCTTCAGTGAGGGCTCTTTGTCTTGCTCGACGTCCCCTCTCTCTGCAGGTCCAATTTGCGACCTTCTGGTCCCTCCTGGGCCCCAGCAGCGTCCAAAAACGCCAAACGCACGATTTGCGTGTAGCAAGGCTTGTTGGCGTCCATCCGGCGGGAAAACACTTCTGCACGACTCTCCAAGGCGTGGGGGATCCATCCTCCAAAGGGGAAGTCTCTAGCCCTTGTCGTTCCTGCAGTATTCACAGTTCTTCAGCCTAGTAAGAGCTTCTTTGCACCAACCGCTGGCATTTCTTGGGCATCTGCCCATCTCCGAGCTGCTTGTGACTTTTGGACTTGGTCCCCTTGTTCCACAGGTACCTTCAGACAGGAATCCATCGTTGTTGCATTGCTGATTTGTGTTTTCCTTGCATTTTCCCTCTAACACGACTATTTTGTCCTTAGGGGAACTTTGGTGCACTTTGCACTCACTTTTCAGGGTCTTGGGGAGGGTTATTTTTCTAACTCTCACTATTTTCTAATAGTCCCAGCGACCCTCTACAAGGTCACATAGGTTTGGGGTCCATTCGTGGTTCACATTCCACTTTTGGAGTATATGGTTTGTGTTGCCCCTATCCCTATGTTTCCCCATTGCATCCTATTGTAACTATACATTGTTTGCACTGTTTTCTAAGACTATACTGCATATTTTTGCTATTGTGTATATATATCTTGTGTATATTTCCTATCCTCTCACTGAGGGTACACTCTAAGATACTTTGGCATATTGTCATAAAAATAAAGTACCTTTATTTTTAGTATAACTGTGTATTGTGTTTTCTTATGATATTGTGCATATGACACTAAGTGGTACTGTAGTAGCTTCACACGTCTCCTAGTTCAGCCTAAGCTGCTCTGCTAAGCTACCATTATCTATCAGCCTAAGCTGCTAGACACCCTATACACTAATAAGGGATAACTGGGCCTGGTGCAAGGTGCAAGTACCCCTTGGTACTCACTACAAGCCAGTCCAGCCTCCTACATTGGTGGCAGCGGTGGGATAAGTGCTTTGAGACTACTTACCACTCTTGTCATTGTACTTTTCATAAGAGAAAAATATACAAAACAAGGTCAGTGTATATACACATAGCCAAAAAGTTTTGCATTTCCTCTTTTCACTCTTTTCTAAGTGCTGAAAAGTACTTCTAAACTTTCAAAAAGTTCTTAAAAGTTTAAAAAGTTTTTTCTGTCTTTCCAAAAAGTTCTGAAAACTTTTTTCTCTGTGTCTATCACTTTAACTCTCTCTAAAAATGTCTGGCACAGGCCAAAAAGTTGAACTGTCCAAACTTGCATATGATCACCTTAGCTGGAAAGGAGCAAGGAGTCTCTGCATAGAGAGAGGTTTGAGTGTAGGGAAGAATCCTTCTTTAGAACTGTTAATTAATATGCTTAGAGTACAGGATAAGGCCATAAGTGCCCAATCTGTAGAAAAAGTAGCTAATGGTTCTCAATCTGATCCAGGGACTCCCCCAGGAAAAGGTTCAGGAAAGAAACTTCTCAGCCTGCCCATTACTAGACAGTCTAGCATAGTTGGTACAGAGGTTGAATCACACCATACTGATGGTGTGCTCTCACATTATACTGGTAGCCAAGCTGTTAGGGTGCCCTCTGTAAGGGACAGGTCTCCTTCTGTTCATTCCCATCATACCTCTGTATCTAGAAATGTCCCTCCCACCCACCCTGATGACAGATTGTTAGAAAGGGAGCTCAATAGATTGAGAGTGGAGCAAACCAGACTGAAGCTCAAGAAGCAACAGCTGGATTTGGATAGACAGTCTTTAGAAATAGAGAGGGAAAGACAGAAGATGGGTTTAGATACCCATGGTGGCAGCAGCAGTATTCCCCATAGTCATCCTGCAAAAGAGCATGATTCCAGGAATCTGCATAAGATAGTTCCCCCTTACAAGGAGGGGGATGACATTAACAAGTGGTTTGCTGCACTTGAGAGGGCCTGTGCTGTACAGGATGTCCCTCAAAAGCAGTGGGCTGCTATCCTATGGCTATCATTTACTGGAAAAGGTAGGGATAGGCTCCTTACTGTAAAAGAAAATGATGCTAACAATTTCCAAGTTCTTAAGAATGCACTCCTGGATGGTTATGGCTTAACCACTGAACAGTACAGGATAAAGTTCAGAGATACCAAAAAGGAGTCTTCACAAGACTGGGTTGATTTCATTGACCAGGCAGTGAAGGCCTTGGAGGGGTGGGTACATGGCAGTAAAGTTACTGATTATGACAGCCTGTATAACTTGATCCTGAGAGAGCATATTCTTAATAATTGTGTGTCTGATTTGTTGCACCAGTACCTGGTAGACTCTGATCTGACCTCTCCCCAAGAATTGGGAAAGAAGGCAGACAAATGGGTCAGAACAAGGGTGAACAGAAAAGTTCATACAGGGGGTGACAAAGATGGCAATAAGAAGAGAGATGGTGAAAAATCTCAAGATAAGCATGGGGATAAGGGTAAAACCAAAGATCCCACTTCAAATCTTAAACACTCTTCAGAGGGTGGGGATAAAACAAATTCTTCCTCTTCTTCCCAACCTGCACACATTAAAAAGCCTTGGTGCTTTGTGTGTAAAAACAGAGGCCATAGGCCAGGGGATAAGTCCTGTCCAGGTAAACCCCCTGAGCCTACCACCACTAATACATCAAGCTCTAGTGCCCCTAGCAGTAGTGGTACTAGTGGTGGGACTGCTGGCAACAGTCAAGCAAAGGGTGTAGTTGGGTTCACTTATGGGTCCATAGTGAAAACTGATGTCATCAGTCCCAAGACAGTTTCTGTCACACCTAGTGGCATTGGCCTTGCCACACTGGCTGCTTGTCCCCTTACAATGGATAAGTACAGGCAGACAGTTTCAATAAATGGTGTGGAGGCCTTGGCCTACAGGGACACAGGTGCCAGTTTCACTTTGGTGACTGAAAACCTAGTGCCTCCAGAACAACACATCATTGGACAACAGTATAAAATTATTGATGTCCATAACTCCACTAAGTTTCTTCCCTTAGCTATAATTCAGTTTAGTTGGGGTGGAGTTACTGGCCCTAAGCAGGTGGTGGTATCACCTAGCTTACCTGTAGACTGTCTCTTAGGTAATGACCTAGAGGCCTCAGGTTGGGCTGATGTAGAGTTTTATGCCCATGCAGCCATGCTGGGCATCCCTGAGGAATTGTTCCCTCTCATTTCAAGTGAAATGAAAAAGCAAAGGAGAGAAGGCCTGAAAACTCAGGATCCCTCTCCATCAACAGGTAAAAAGGGTATCACAGTATCCCCTAACCACCCTACCATTCAGGATACAATTCCTGTGGTGGGAGAAACCTCTCCTGGGGTGGCACCTGTTCCAAGGGAATCATCAGCTGGCAAAGCTGGACTCCCTGAGGTGGAAGTACCTCTCTGTGGAATAACTAACATTGGTGAGAAAAACAGCACCATTTTAGTTAACATGGAGCATCCCTCCAACCCTCCCAGAGAAACTTTAGTGCATAAACCCTGCACTACCTCACAACACTTAGGACAGCATCCCTGCCCTAGTGTGGAGCTCATAGGACAGCATCCCTGCCCTGCTCCAACTCAAGAGAAACAGCATCCCTGTTCTCTCTTCCAGCCAAATGGACAAAGTTTTTGCCCAGCTATGGCTTTACTGAGGCAGCATCCCTGTCTGGCATTTCCATCATTACAAATAGGTTCAGTGGATAATTCCCACTGCTCTAAACTAAAACTTACTGATAGAAACTCTGAAAATACATCTTCACATTGTTGGTTAGCTAAAAAACTTCAAACAGGGTGGTTTACATCCCCACAGGGAAGTAACCATATAGTGGATGATAAAGGGAGTAACCAGTCTATTGCAGAGCTACTCTCTACTTATCACCACTTAGACAATAAAGTCTCAACTGGCCAAGGTTAGCCTTATTGTCCTTCGTTTGGGGGGGGGTTGTGTGAGAAGGTAGCCTCTTTCTAGCCTTGTTACCCCCACTTTTGGCCTGTTTGTGAGTGTATGTCAGGGTGTTTGTCACTGTTTTCACTGTCTCACTGGGATCCTGATAGCCAGGCCTCAGTGCTCATAGTGAAAACACTATGTTTTCAGTATGGTTATTATGTGTCACTGGGATCCTGCTGGTCAGGACCCCAGTGCTCATAGGTTTGTGGCCTATATGTATGTGTCACTGGGACCCTGTCACACAGGGCCCCAGTGCTCATAGGTGTGCATGTATATGTTCCCTGTGTGGTGCCTAACTGTCTCACTGAGGCTCTGCTAATCAGAACCTCAGTGGTTATGCTCTCTCATTTCTTTCCAAATTGTCACTGACAGGCTAGTGACCATTTTTACCAATTTACATTGGCTTACTGGAACACCCTTATAATTCCCTAGTATATGGTACTGAGGTACCCAGGGTATTGGGGTTCCAGGAGATCCCCATGGGCTGCAGCATTTCTTTTGCCACCCATAGGGAGCTCTGACAAATCTTACACAGGCCTGCCACTGCAGCCTGAGTGAAATAACGTCCACATTATTTCACAGCCATTTTACACTGCACTTAAGTAACTTATAAGTCACCTATATGTCTAACCTTTACCTGGTAAAGGTTAGGTGCAAAGTTACTTAGTGTGAGGGCACCCTGGCACTAGCCAAGGTGCCCCCACATTGTTCAGAGCCAATTCCCTGAACTTTGTGAGTGCGGGGACACCATTACACGCGTGCACTACATATAGGTCACTACCTATATGTAGCTTCACCATGGTAACTCCGAATATGGCCATGTAACATGTCTATGATCATGGAATTGCCCCCTCTATGCCATCCTGGCATTGTTGGTACAATTCCATGATCCCAGTGGTCTGTAGCACAGACCCTGGTACTGCCAGACTGCCCTTCCTGGGGTTTCACTGCAGCTGCTGCTGCTGCCAACCCCTCAGACAGGCAGCTGCCCTCCTGGGGTCCAGCCAGGCCTGGCCCAGGATGGCAGAACAAAGAACTTCCTCTGAGAGAGGGTGTGACACCCTCTCCCTTTGGAAAATGGTGTGAAGGCAGGGGAGGAGTAGCCTCCCCCAGCCTCTGGAAATGCTTTGTTGGGCACAGATGTGCCCAATTCTGCATAAGCCAGTCTACACCGGTTCAGGGACCCCTTAGCCCCTGCTCTGGCGCGAAACTGGACAAAGGAAAGGGGAGTGACCACTCCCCTGACCTGCACCTCCCCTGGGAGGTGTCCAGAGCTCCTCCAGTGTGCTCCAGACCTCTGCCATCTTGGAAACAGAGGTGCTGCTGGCACACTGGACTGCTCTGAGTGGCCAGTGCCACCAGGTGACGTCAGAGACTCCTGCTGATAGGCTCCTTCAGGTGTTAGTAGCCTTTCCTCTCTCCTAGGTAGCCAAACCCTCTTTTCTGGCTATTTAGGGTCTCTGTCTCTGGGGAAACTTTAGATAACGAATGCATGAGCTCAGCCGAGTTCCTCTGCATCTCCCTCTTCACCTTCTGATAAGGAATCGACCGCTGACCGCGCTGGAAGCCTGCAAACCTGCAACATAGTAGCAAAGACGACTACTGCAACTCTGTAACGCTGATCCTGCCGCCTTCTCGACTGTTTTCCTGCTTGTGCATGCTGTGGGGGTAGTCTGCCTCCTCTCTGCACCAGAAGCTCCGAAGAAATCTCCCGTGGGTCGACGGAATCTTCCCCCTGCAACCGCAGGCACCAAAAAGCTGCATTTCCGGTCCCTTGGGTCTCCTCTCAGCACGACGAGCGAGGTCCCTCGAATCCAGCGACACCGTCCAAGTGACCCCCACAGTCCAGTGACTCTTCAGCCCAAGTTTGGTGGAGGTAAGTCCTTGCCTCACCTCGCTGGGCTGCATTGCTGGGAACCGCGACTTTGCAAGCTTCCCCGGCCCCTGTGCACTTCCGGCGGAAATCCTGTGTGCACAGCCAAGCCTGGGTCCACGGCACTCTAACCTGCATTGCACGACTTTCTAAGTTGGTCTCCGGCGACGTGGGACTCCTTTGTGCAACTTCGGCGAGCACCGTTTCACGCATCCTCGTAGTGCCTGTTTCTGGCACTTCTCCGGGTGCTACCTGCTTCAGTGAGGGCTCTTTGTCTTGCTCGACGTCCCCTCTCTCTGCAGGTCCAATTTGCGACCTTCTGGTCCCTCCTGGGCCCCAGCAGCGTCCAAAAATGCCAAACGCACGATTTGCGTGTAGCAAGGCTTGTTGGCGTCCATCCGGCGGGAAAACACTTCTGCACGACTCTCCAAGGCGTGGGGGATCCATCCTCCAAAGGGGAAGTCTCTAGCCCTTGTCGTTCCTGCAGTATTCACAGTTCTTCAGCCTAGTAAGAGCTTCTTTGCACCAACCGCTGGCATTTCTTGGGCATCTGCCCATCTCCGAGCTGCTTGTGACTTTTGGACTTGGTCCCCTTGTTCCACAGGTACCTTCAGACAGGAATCCATCGTTGTTGCATTGCTGATTTGTGTTTTCCTTGCATTCTCCCTCTAACACGACTATTTGTCCTTAGGGGAACTTTGGTGCACTTTGCACTCACTTTTCAGGGTCTTGGGGAGGGTTATTTTTCTAACTCTCACTATTTTCTAATAGTCCCAGCGACCCTCTACAAGGTCACATAGGTTTGGGGTCCATTCGTGGTTCACATTCCACTTTTGGAGTATATGGTTTGTGTTGCCCCTATCCCTATGTTTCCCCATTGCATCCTATTGTAACTATACATTGTTTGCACTGTTTTCTAAGACTATACTGCATATTTTTGCTATTGTGTATATATATCTTGTGTATATTTCCTATCCTCTCACTGAGGGTACACTCTAAGATACTTTGGCATATTGTCATAAAAATAAAGTACCTTTATTTTTAGTATAACTGTGTATTGTGTTTTCTTATGATATTGTGCATATGACACTAAGTGGTACTGTAGTAGCTTCACACGTCTCCTAGTTCAGCCTAAGCTGCTCTGCTAAGCTACCATTATCTATCAGCCTAAGCTGCTAGACACCCTATACACTAATAAGGGATAACTGGGCCTGGTGCAAGGTGCAAGTACCCCTTGGTACTCACTACAAGCCAGTCCAGCCTCCTACATGGGTACAGTGCAGTTGTTTAGAGTGCGTTAGCGTAGAGTGCAGTGGTTTAGAGTGCAGTGGCTTGGAGTGGCATGGGACAGAGTAGAGTGGCATAGAGTGCAGTGGAGTAGAGTGGCATACAATAGAGTAGCAGAGAGAGCAGTAGTGTAGAGTGGTGCAGTGGCATAGATTGCAGAGTAGACTCACATTGCAGGGAGTGCAGTGGTGTAGTGTAGAGTGGTGCAGAGTAGGGCAAAGTGCTGTAGAGTGGAGTGATGCAGAGTGGAGTGGCATAGAATGCAGTGGCATAGAATGCAGTAGTACATAGTACATTGGTGTATACTACGGTGGTGGAGAGTGCAACACTGCAGAGTAGAGTGTCAGTGTAGTGATGTAGAGTGGAGTAGAGTGGCACAGAGCAGTGGCGTAGAGTACAGTGGTTCAGAGTAGAGGGCAGTGGCGTACAGTGCAGTTGTTTAGAGTGCAGTGGCATGGGGTAGAGTTACATAGAGTGCAGTGGAGTAGAGTGGCATACAATAGAGTAGCAGAGAGTGCAGTAATGCAGAGTGGTGCAGTGTCAGAGTGCAGAGTAGACTCGTGGCATAGAGTGTAGTGGTGCAGAGTGGAGTATTGTAGAGTGGTGTAAAGTAGAGTATAGTGCCTAGAGTGCAGTGGCATAGGGAAGAGTGGTGTAGAGTGCAGAGTTGCAGAGTAGAGTGTCAGTGCAGTGATGTGGAGTGGTACAGAGAACAGTGGCATAGAGTACTGTGGTTCAGAGTAAAGGGCAGTGCAGTTGTTTAGGGTGCACTGGTGTAGAGTGCAGTTGCATAGAGTGGCATTGGGCAGAGTAGAGTGGCATAGAATGCAGTGGAATAGAGTATATTGGTGCAAAATGCAGTAGTACAGGGCAGAGTGGTGTAGAGTATAGTGGCGGCCAGAGCAGTGTTGCAGAGTGTCAGCTTGCAGTGGTGTAGAGTGCATTGAGCTAGAGTGCAGTGATCAGAGTGGCATAGAGTACAGTGGCGTAGAATAGATTGTTTCAGAGTAGAGTGCAGTTGCATAGAGTGGAGAGGTGCAGGGTAGAGTGCAGTGGTGTAGAATGCAGTGGCACAGAGTGCAGTGGCATAAAGAGATTATTTCACAGTAGAGTGAGGTGGCTTAGAGTGGAGAAGTGCAGGTTAGAGTGGAGTTGCATAAAGTGGCATAGAGTGTGATGGCATAGAGTGTGATGGCATAGAGTAAAGTAGTGCAGAGTGCTGTGGCATAGAGTGCAGAGGTGCAGAGTAGATTAGAATGATGTACAGTGTATTGATGTAGAGTGCAGGTGCATAGAGTTGAGTGTTACAGAGTAAAGTGCATTAGCATAGAGTGTATTAGCTTAGAGTATAGTAGCGTACAGTGCAGCGTTGCAGAGTGGCAGAGAGTGGAGTTGTGCGGATTAGATTGGTGTTGCCTAGACTGGAGTGGTATGGTGTGCAGACGAGCAGAGCGCAGTTGTGTAGAGAGGCGCAAAGTGCGGTGGCTTAGAGTAGAATAGTACAGAGTAGAGTAGAGAGGCATAGTGTGAAGTAGCATAGAGAGCAGTGGCATAATGTGGAGTGGTTCCGAATGGAGAAGAGAACAGTGACATGGAGTGGCGTAAAGTGGAGTGATACAGAGTAGGGTGCAATTCTGATATATTCTGAAGTCTATTTAAATGTTGTCATGTGATAGAAAAAACTCTTTCCTAGCCCCAGTATCCAGCAAGATTGTTGCATAAATCCTCTCACTTTGAAGTCAGAGAAAGTAAAGTAAACACTAATTTCCCACCGAAGACAGAGCCTGACATTTGACTTTGTTCTTTGAATGCACAGCAAATATGATAAGATAAGAACAAGATTTACAGGCCTGTTTACAGAAAGGGAGCACTCGGCAGGATACTGTAAATAAGGTTTTGGCAAGGGAAGGGACGAATTCAAGCTGCATAGCCTAAAACAAATAAAGCCAGCAAATTGAAAGCAACAAATTGTGAGTTACAAACCACAAGGCCAATGGCAAGCAACGGGCAGAATGCATTCACAAGGAAGCACTATGAATTTACTCAAAGTGACAGCTCTGGGATACTTTGTGGGGAAAGTCCAGTATTTTAGTCCATATCTTGCAGAGGTTTGGCTACATCAGTCACCCAGGTAGTATGACAAGAAGACCTGGAGTGGTTTCCATGTTGCAGGATAGGTCTGTACACCCATTCTATCCATTTGCCACCATTTCCTATGGTACAGAGCTTCTGGCACACCTCTTGTAGGGTTAGTGCTAGGTAGCAGACATGAAATAGGGCATTTAATTATTATTTAAGGTGGTTGTAAGTAAGGAGTTGACCGGGGGGAAGATGGTAGTCTGCCACAAGGGTTTGGAAATTTAGTAGCTCCCTGTTCAGAAACAAAGTCCCCAATTGTAAGACACCTGCAACATGCCACTGATGGAGTTGCTCTGAGCACAGCCATCCTGTGTGAGTGGGAAGGCTTAGCAAAGGTAGTGCAGGAGCATAGGGTTTCTTCGTGTCAGTGAGTTTACAGGTTCTGGCAAGGCAAGAGAAAGCCATGCCTGATAACCCCGGATGGTGATCGATAGAATGGTCAGTTGGAAACGATGAGCAGTGCATTAAGCCTTCCTTAAAAGTCTTTACTGGTAAACCCCAACTCTTGCAGGGAGGTGGGCAGAAAGCCAGTGAGCCACCCATTGGACATCTGCAGCTGAATAAAAGCATTCTAAGTCCAGAAGTTCTAATCCACCTGCAGTCACAGTAAGCTTTAGAGTGGAAAGAGCTCCCGATGGCGCTGCAGCGACCAAATCAGACGTGTGGCCTGACGGAAGAAGGAATGAAGGACGAGCAGGGGAAGGTTTGCAAAATAATACTATCATTGGGGTAGCACACTATCTTCGCTAGTGCCACATGGCCTCTACAGACAGCAGAAGAGAAGACCAAAAAGCAAATTGGGCTTGGAGGGACCGTTCGTTCTGCAGAGATTTGCATCCTGGAAATCAGTGTAAGAATGGTAGATATTAATCACTAGGTATCAAAAGGTAACTGGTTCCCAGTTCAATCTGAGATCTAATTGTGTATGAAGGCGAAAACAGTGCCATATGTTAAAGAAACACTAATTAAATTTTTTAATTTGTACATTTTGTTTGTGCAATTTACATCCCAAATATTTTGAAGATTCTATGTGTACTCGACACTTAGGGATAACCCAGATCTCTAGTTTGGCTTTTGCTCAATTTCAAAACCATATAAAGACATGGACTAAGCGGGCAATTGCCTTGCACAACCTTGCAAGGGGTCTGGCCCTTGCTCACCCTTCACAAGCACTAACAGCGAAACATTGCACCAGAAGAGTTTGCCAAGGTGGATGGGTGTTGATTGTTCAACCACTTGGCAGTGCCCCTTCTGTTTCGCTCCTGTGTGCAGACAACTCCCCAGGTACCCAATACCTTCAAATAGTCTTGGTGGACCCATCTTGTCTGATTTTAGGCATTGTCCCACCTTGTTCTTCTCTTCTTTATTTATCCAGTTGTTAGCAACAACCCTTTGAATTACTTGCCGTGGATCTCCCATTTGATCTCGATTTCATCCTACTCTTTTATTATTTTTGATTGGTAGTCCGGGCTCCCATTTCTGAGATAAATGTAGAGTCCCAAACATACACTCTAGTGCAGTGAGACTACAGACAAGTTATGGGTACATCACATCCTGTCATTAGGTGTGAGACTGTCACCCACAACATCTGCCCTGCCTCTTTAAAATAAATTAGGTTGAAAGTCCATGGGTGGTTGGGGTAAGCCAGATGTTTTTGTTCAATTTGTTTAAACTAGCATAAGGATAATTACCTAAATGTTTCCCAAACTGTTTGCCAGGGGTTTTGAAATTTTCAGAAACATAATCAACATTTTGCTGTTACTTTCTCTTCAGGAAAGATCGGGTAGATTTGGGTAGGGGTGATGGGCATTAATTTACTACTGAACAAGGACGTAATGTGACACCTGAATGTAGCACACCAGGAAGCAATCACAAAAGGCCCACAGTGAATAAATAGTGCTATGTTAAAAAAGAGTACATAAATGCACTGACAACATAGTGAGGCATGGCCTCTCTTGCGTTTGTCTGTAAAACTGACGTTTGTTCTTGAATTTGTGTCCTGAATTTTGACCCTTTGTCCTTAATTTTGACCCTTTGTCCTGAATTTTTTACAGTCCTGTCCAGAATTTGCCTCAATGCCAGGTGGTCACCCTAACCACTGCCTGCTCTGAAAAAATATTTTGGGCGACATTCACAAAGGGGAAGGGGTCCCCTGGGGACCCCTTCCCTTTTGCGAATCAGTTAGCACCCACTTGACATGGGTGCTAACTGCAAATTGCTTTGCGACCGTGTTCGCGGTCACAAAGCAATTCTGCATCGCAGTGCAAATCGCAAATAGGAAGGGAACACCCCTTCCTATTTGCGAGTCGCATTACCATTTTGCGAGTCGGAATTTAGCAGTTTGCACCATGCAAAACGGTTGCTACATCTGGCCCTAGATCTCTGGAAGGGAAGTCTCTGTCCCCAGAAATCAGTTCCCTGCAGAGCAGGGAGGATGAGTAGGACAGTAAGGAATTGGCAAATAGAATATGTCTCTATCAGGCAAAGTGTTTGCTGAAGGGAAGTACCTTGTTCATCTGATAGACTTCTATTTGCAGATTCCTTCCCTCAGAATAGATACCCAAGCAATACCATCCCCAGAGGAGGGTCTGCAAACCAAGATAATACTAGGAAGTCCTGGAAGACCAAACGGGCAAAGTACCTGTACCTACAGACCTGACTGTCCAGGCAGTAGTGTTTGGTAAACGTGTGTAGGGATGCCCACGTAGCTGCCTCCCAGATGTCCATGACTGGAACTCTGTGTGCTAACGCAGAGGTTGCAGCATTCACTCTGGAAGAATGAGCATGCAACCCCTGAGGGGTTGCTTTTTAGCCAATGCGTAGCACATTTTAATGCAGAGAACAACCCATCTAGAGTGGGTTCTCTTCTGCACTGCCCGACCTTTCTTTGCACCCACATACCCAACAAAGAGTTGACCATCCACCCGGAACTCTTTGGTGCCATCAAGGTAGAATGCTAATGTTTTTTATGGGTCCAGGCAGTGGAGTCTCTTCTTCCTTAGAAGGATGACGGGGTGAGTAAAAAGTAGGCAAGGTGATGGATTGGACTACGTAAAAGGGCATAACCACTGACAGCAAAAGGTCAAAAGCTGTCAACTACTGATGCTCAATCGCCATGCAAAAAGGCAGAGACTGGACAGGTTTGAGTGGAGAACCCTTCCCTGCTGCTGCAATAGAAGATCCTCCCAAAGGAGCAGACTGATCTGATAATCGATGGCCATGCTCAAAAGCACGGGATCCCAAACTCTTCATGCCCAGTCTGGTGAACAAGTATCACTTAGGCCGGGTCGTTCTTTATCTTCTTGAGAAGTCGGAGCAGAAGTAGTATAGGCAGAATGGCATACAGGAGGCCTGAGCTCTACTTGAGACAAAAAGAGTAGCTGAGCGAGTGCTTCCTTGGAAACTCCAAACCACAAAACTGGTGACACTGAGCATTCTCTGGGTAGGGGAACAAATTTAACCAAGGCTCTCCCCACTGCTGAAAGAGACCTTGCACCACCACCGGATGAAGACGCCATTTATGATTGACCAGGCATTGACAGCTGAGTTCATCAGCTCTGGCATTCAGAGAGCCCACCGGGTGTTGAGCCACCAGGGAAATGCTCTGCTGTTGCAGCCATGTGCAGAGACACAGATCCTCCTGACAGTCTACGACCCCACCCTGCCCTGCTTGTTGCAATACCACATGGCGGTGGTGTTGTCCATGAACACCTGCACTACTTTCCCTTTGAGAGAGGGAAGAATTGCTTTCAATGCCAGTCTGATCACCCTGAGCTCCAAAAGAAGACTGATGTGGAGCCTAGACTCTGTCAGAGACCAGGCTCCGCTGATCTCTGTCTCTCCCATGTTCCCGCCCCATCCCAAGAGTGACGCATCTGTCACTACTGTCAGACCTGGTTGGGTAAGGGAGAGGAATCTGCTTTTCATTCAATCGCAGTTTAAAAGCACCGCTGTAGATCTTGCTCAGTTCCCTCTAAGACCTGGACCATGTTGGAGAGACTCCCCTGTTGCTGCACCCACTGGAACTTCAGGTCCCACTGCCGAGCCCACATATGTCATCTGGCATGTGTCACCAGCAGGATGCAGGAGGCCAGGAGGCCTAGCAGTCTCAGAGTCATTCTCACCGACATGCAGGATAGAGGCTGAAACATGGGTATCGTAGCCTAAATATCGTGGACTTCCAGCTCAGGAGGATAAGCCAGAAACTGCGCTGTGTCCAGAACAGCTCTGATGAATGGGAGCGTCTGATAGGGACTCAGGTGTGACTTCAGCGCATTCATAGTCAATCCTCGTGAATACAGGAAGTTCACCACAGTCTGGAGGTGGGAAACAAGAGCCTGGGGCAAGACCACCTTCAACACTCAGTCATCGAGGTAAGGGAAGACTGAAAACCCTGACCTGCCCAGATGAGCTGCAACCACTGCCATCACTTTGATGAACACCAGAGGAGCACTGGTAAGGTCAAAGGGGAGCATGGTAAGCCGAAAATGCTCGTGGTCTACCGTAAACCACAAGTAATGTCTGTGGGCAGGTAGGACGCCAATATGGATATAGGCGTCCTGCAAGTCTAACACTACTGTCCAGCCTCCTGGGTCCAGGGCAGATTGAACCTGAGCCAGAGGGAGCATTTTGAACTCCTCCTTCCTGAGGAAGAGATTGAGGGACCGGAGGTCTAGGATAGGGTGGAAGCCCTTGCCCTTTTTTAGCACCAGAAAGTAGTGGAAATAACAACCACAGCCTACTTCTGGCAGAGGGACCATTTCTATGGCTCCCTAGGCCAGGAGAAACGTAACCTCCTCGTCGAGAAGTGCCAAGTGAACCACCATCATCCGATCGTAGCATAGTGGCATGAATGGAGGAGTAGCCTTGAAGGGGAGGGAGTTGTCCCTTCGGACTTTTTTGGAAAACCTACCTGTCTGATGTGCTGGACTGCCACCGGGGCAGGTGATGGCAAATCCTGCCTTCGACTGGTCCCTGGTGTGGAAATGTTAGACTAGAAAGGTTTGGAGGCTGGAGGGGTGGTGGACTGGCTAGATCACTGGCTCCCTGATTCACTAGGACGTTGGATCCCCTGTCCCTGGCCAGGCAGAGGATGAGCAGCATGTGCGGCATGGTAGATGGAGGGAAACAGATGTGGTGGTATGTCCCCTCCGTAGCCACAGAAAGGGGAAAAGCAGACTGAGGGGAACGAGGGGCAGCTGCAAGGCCTAACTACCTGGCCAGTGCCAGGGACTATTTAAAGCACGCAAGCGCAGAGTTTGCTTTGCCTTCAAAGAGATGGGTGCCATCAAAGGGCATGTCTGTAATAGTGGATTGGACATCACCAAAAAAGCCAGACCTCCTCACCAAGTGTGGCTCCTTAAGGGCACGGTCGATGCAAACGATCTACCTAGTGAGTTGGTTGCATTCAGCCCACATTGTATTGTGAACTTAGCTGTGTCTCTCCTGTCAGCAACAGCTTGGGAGAGAACGACCCAGCCTCCTCGGGGACCTGTGACAGGACTTGCGCTACCATGTTCCATAAGGTATGGGTGTAATTTCCCAAAAGGCATGCGTTGTTCACTGACTGCAATGCTAGGCTGGAGAAAGAAAACATCTTCTTCTAAAGCTGATCCAGCATCTTGGATTCCCTCTCCAGGGGTGCTGAAGGGAATGTGCCTGGGAACGTGGAGGCTTGGACAACCAAGCTCTCAGGGGTCAGACATTGCATAAGGAGTACTGGGTCATTTGGAGCTTGTCTATGGGGGCGGGTGATTGTCCTGTTCACAGGAGTCCTTGTGCTTGGTTTGGACCAAGTCCCCAGCAGGACATCAGTGAGGGCTTCACTAAAGGGTAAGAGGGATTCAGAAAAAGAAGCCCCAGGCTGAAGCACCTCTGTCAGGAGGTTAGTTCTGACTTCCACTGAAGGCAGCTCGAGGCCCAGAACCTCGGCCACCCTACTTACCACCATGGAGTAGGATGCTTCCTCCTTCGTAGCTATGGTAAGGGGAGAAAACATGCCAGGTTGGGGGAAAGCCCAGGGCCTTGCCCTCCCTCCTTAGAACCATGGAGTAGGATGCTTACTCTTTCGTAGCTACGTTACAAGGAGAAAATATGCCAGCGTCGGGGGAAGTGTCCAGACCACTATCCTCACCCAGGTCCATCTGCCAGTCCACGGGAACTTCAAGTTGGTATCCCAAAGGGTCCAGCGACCCTTCTCAGTCCTCACTGTAGCCCAACCCAAGGGAACAAGGGTCAGGATCCACCCTAGAGAGCAAGGACCGTGTTGAAGTTGGAATCTGCATCCCACGACGCAGGTCTGGCTCGGTGTCAGAGTAGGCAATGAGGATGGGATTGACGCCGACCGTGACCATGGGTGGCATCGGGAGAGCCGACATCGGACCCATCGTCAAGGGAAGGTCGAGGTGGCATGATTGACGTCAGTTAGGATCCAAAAATGGATCCATTGTAGCTTCCAGAGTCAAGGCAGAAGCCGCCGGTGTGGAATCTGAGGGGGGCCCTGCTGACTCTGCGGGCCCCAAAGACACTTCAGCAGAGTCAGACTGCCCAAATATGAGTCTCATGTACTCTTAGAACTTGCAGAGTTAGGAAGGGGTTGCTCTGGCTCCCGGAACCTCTGGGAGGTGTGAAGCAGACCTAGGCGCAGGCTCTGAGGACCGAGACCTGGAACGATGATGCTGCTTTTGCCTCATTGCGTTGCCAGACAAACAGGGTGAAGATGAAGAATGTTTGTTCTTCTTCGACTTCTTCTTGTGCCTCAACTGATTCGACAGTCCCAGGGACGTGGAGTGGGATTACAAAGAATGGGGGCTCTGCGACTGTTCTCGGGACCTTCCTCTTAACCGAGAGCCGGAGCGACACAGAACGGAGCATTGGGCTGCAAATAGCTTTAGGGACCGCTCCCTCAAAACTTTCAGGATTCATGGCCTGGCATTTGGAGCATGACTTTGGTTCATGGTAGAGCTCCAAACACCACAATTATGTGAGTTGCGGATCCATCACAGACATCATCTGGTGACAGAATCCGCAAGGCTTGAACCCAGTCTTGCATGACAAAATCTCAATGTACCAGAAGTGAAAACACTCAAAAATATTTGACAAAACTTTGAAAAAATGTCAGTCCAAAAGTGACTGGGGGTAGCTCTTTTCAGATCTGCGCTTGGCTGGTGTGAAAAGAAAAACTTACGTCGGCATGCATGCCAGGGTAGTGCCTATGTAAGTCCTGTAATGTTATATCCGGCGTGCATGATGCCAATGACTGATGCAGAGCCAACCAACGGAACCTAATGGCGCGCAGTGGTTCTGCTTGCGAAAAATCTCCAGATCCAGACTGACGCTTGGGGAAATTCTAAGGTAAGGAATCTGCAACTAGAAGTCTCTATCAGATAATAAGGGGTGCTAATGTTGTCTCACTTTCTTTAACTTTGCCTTAGCAATGTCTCTCAACTTCTGGTAAGGGGTATGATGTCATGCCACATCTGGCAGTCATAATGGCCTAAAACCGCCAAAGCATTTGTGCCCTTGATTGATGTTGCTGCCATGGAACCAACTTTCCACCCAAATTTTCAATGTGTCTGCCATATCAATCCAGAACCACAGAGGAAGGAGTAATAGGATTCTTTGATGTGTGCCGCGCTGCCAACGCTAGGACAGAGCCTGGTTTAACATGCCCTGTAGGACATGCCAGGGCTCTGTGCATTCTGTCCAAATGAGACACAATTGCAGCCACTGTGGCTTTTGTTTTTATACATTTTTGGTTCTATGACCAAAGCCTAACAGCTCTCTCCATCAGTACGTGGAAACAGGATCTGCTGTCCAGCCAAAAGTATGGTTAGATGGGGAATTTGTCCCCATTCTTGGGTATGATATAATTTGGCTATTCTATGCCACCATCACCAGGTAATTTGCCCTCTTTCTCCATATCTGAATAATGCCAATCAATCAGAAAAACCCTTGACTCCCATGTCTTTCAGTACTGGAGGTACCAGCTTTGGTGCCACTATTTTCAGAAGTTGGTCTCTTGAAGACCAAAGTGGTGGTAGCCAAGGTAGTGATGGAGGAAGGGAGAAAATGGGTTTCCCAGATGGCTGCTGAAGAAGTAGTCTTTGAAAGGTGTTTATCATCTGTTGCATTGTTGTCAAAAACACATATCAGATTCTGCACTGCTTTGACAATGGTATATATGGTTGATTAGCCAGATGATCATGCTCCTGATAATTGTCTTCCTCATCTATGACTTCTACTTCAAATTCTGGGATGTAGCAGACTTCCAATTGTGAAGGACTATTTGCTGAGTTCCCCCTCAAATTCAGAGTCCAGAATTTGCCTAGGAAGGCTTGCTGTCACTTGAATAGTTAAAAAAGTGACTGGCTTTGGAAAAGTGTCATTGTTGATGGGATTAACGTTGGCAGAAAGGACATTCTTGTTGCTATCAATGGTGTTGTTAACAATCACAACATTGACTGAGGCATTGTCAAAGGCTGTCCAACATCAAAGATGGCACTGTCGATAAAGGGTGGGGTCTGGTTGTTGACTACGGTAACAATGATATGTTCATTGATGACAGGAAGTCCAGTGCCATAGGTGACAATTAAGTCACCAGCAAAAACTGTGCATCAGTCAAAGTGTTCTGAGAGCCTGATTTCCCTGATTTCCACACAGATATTTGTGCAGGCTGGTGATTAGCATGCCTGTAGCATTTGTCTGTGGAACCATCATATGTTTGTTTGTGTAGAGGTGGCTGCAGGTGACCTTGGTGCAAGTCCAGTTCAGGAAAGTCCACATGCTTCCTTTTTTTGAAGTACTTGGAAAAGTACTTTTCATGGATCATCCTCAGAAGATGGAGCATTCAGCTTAGAAGGATAAAAAAAAAATCAGAAAGATATAATGCAAACCTCCACTAGCTCTCCTTTAGAGTTTTTGATGGAAAGGTTCTAGAAATGCTCCAGCATGAAAGCTTGAGTGCTGGATAAAGGGAATAAATATATAGCTTATGTTGGTCATCAGTCAGATTATCTTCTGACCACAGGTTGGTGACAGTAGGTGGCAAAGAAAAGGTCTCCCTGGCTCAGAAAGAAGGAATTGTCTCTTAAAAACACTTAGGGTGGTTTGAAAGCTGAAGGGAAGAATGGTTCAGTTCCCAGGTAGACCAGAAAAAAAACAAGATAAGGTCAATAAGAGGTTAAAGCCGAGTTGTGTTTGGGAACTCCCTCACACGCAACGTACAGTAGAAATCTGGGTTATGGTGGCCTCGAAGGGGAGAGCAAGTACTGCTACCTCACTGGTTGACCTTCCTTCCAATGAGGTGGATGTGCTACTGAGTTCTATGGCCATTTTAATATAGTTTACTACTATTGAAGAGTTTAGAGGATTCCCAGCCTGATGACGGGTAATGATTCAAGCATGCCAATATATGGAAGATCCAAGGCTGAAGAGCTAGCCTTAAAAAAATCTAAAATGGGAATACTCACATACAGAAAGTACAAATTGAAAGGACTGAACACTCTTTGCCCATTTACTAACAGGAACTTAGACATTTCAGGCGGGGTCACAAAGGCATTTAAAAGTATGTAAGAGAGTACTCCTGTAGTACTACTTCCTGCACCTTTAAATGCTTACGCAAATCAGCACCATAGCATCCACCAGCAAAATGGTTATCAAAGTATAAGTAATTTTTCTTCTGATCGATGCTTCTTATTACAGATTTTTCAAATGAGCCCTGAAGCAAAGGGAGGTGGGATGAAAATCAGTTACTTACCTGTAATCCTAGGTCTCTTCCACAGGAATCGTCATCTAAGTCATAAGCGTTGAATAGTCCCGCCCACGTGTGGGGACCCTGGAGCACGGCATGTGTATATATACACATACACACACACACACACACATACATATATACACAAACGTATACACACACATATACACATACAAATAAACATATATATATATATATATATATATATATATATATATATATATATATATATATACATACACTGGAAGCATATCGAAAAGGTAAAAAAAAGAATTTCCAGATTACATTTTTACTTTCTTTTAAAACCACATAAATCAGAACAATTCATGTTAATAATGGAAAACTGACCATAGAAAGCCTTCCACAAAACTTTTATTTTAAAGGAAAGGGAATATAAGACATTGTTAACTAATAAGCTGCCATTAAAACAAGTAATCATTAAAACAGGCACAGACCCCTAAGAACCTCACATAACTCCCTGTATCCTATCATGTCCTACACAAGTGATGGTCAGGTAATTTTTATTGAAATCTATGGATACAGAACTTGCTGAGAGCTGCAATAGCTTCTGTCTGGGGAGATGGGGGAGGGTTGGGGGAGATGGGATAGTTGCTTATGACTTTGATGAGGATTCCCCTGGAAGAGAACTAGGATTACAGTTGAGCACTATCCTTCTTTCCAGGGAATCCTCATCAATAACCATAAGCATTGAACACAATAACAATCCAATCCCACAAAGCACGGACTTGAAAGCCAAGAACAGCTCCAATGCTTAACCAAAATAAACGAAGCCTGCCCTACTTGAGTATCTTCTTTAGCATCTAAATCCAGACAGTAATGCCTAGTAAAGGTATGAGCAGATTTCCATTTAATGGTTTTACAAATTTCAGAAATAGATACATTTCTTAACAGAGCTGCAGTAGCAGCTTTCCACCAAGTAGTATGTGCTCTACATCTAGCTGGTAGGGACTTTTTAGCTAGCTGGTATGAGTACAATACAGGAAACAATCCATCTTAGAATAGATGGCTTAGATGATGCTAAACCTGCTCTCAATGAACCATAATTAACAAACAGGTGATCCGATTTTCTGATACTCTTGATCATGTCCAAGTGGAATTTTAACACCCTCTTAATGTCCAGAGAATGTAGTGACCAAGCTGGACTTAAGGGATTAGGAAAGACAGTGGGTTGGGCGATATTCTGATTGATGTGAAACTCAGACTACCTTTGGGAGAAAACTGGGATGAGTTCTCATCACCACTCTACTAGAGTGAAGCACAGTATACGGATCTTCTGAAAACAGGGCTTGAATTTCACTTACCCTATGGGCTGAAGTGATGGCCACTAGAAAAGCCACTTTCCAAGTGAGATGCAGCAAAGAGACTTTGTGTACTGGTTCAAGTGGAACGCCCATCAGTTTGGAAAGGACAATATTAGGTTTCCATGGAGGAGAGAGATTCCAAACAGGAGGGACCATCTTTTTACGCCCTTCAAGAAAATCCTTCACTACTGGAATTCTGAAAAAGGATGTCTGAGAGGTAGATTTCCTATGTGCCTTAATGACTGCAAGGTGTACCCTAATCGAGGAAACCTGTAGCCCTGATTTAGCCAAGTGTGGCAGATAAGGGATGACTACATTTTCTTGGCAGGAAATTGGATTATGACTATTTTGTATACCGCATAAATAAAACCTCTTCCACTTAAACACATATGACCTTCTAGTAAAAAGCCTCTTAGCTCTCAGAAAATGTACATACACTCCTTGGACAGCCCTAAATGTCCATCTTGGAGCCATGCTATCATGTTCAGGGTTGAGAGGTTGGGATGCACAACCTGTCCCCCGAACTTAAACAGGAGATCCTCCAGGAACGGCAGCCTCTTTTGGGGCCTCTCTGACAGATGGAGAAGGTCTGTGAACCATCACTGGCAAGGTCACTCAGGCAATAAATAGCACACTGATTTTAGATTGGCATAACTTGAGAATCACTGTTGGATGCAAGGAGTTGGTGGAAATGCGTAGAGAAATTGTACTGACCCTTATCAAAAGGGCATTCCACCTTGACCCTGGCTGGGAGAATCTGGATGAGTAGTCTTGGCATTTTCCATTGTTTGCATCTGCGAACAAGTCTAGTTGAGGATATACCCTTTCATGAAAAATGCCTTGCAATACTTGGTTGCTGAGAATCCAGGTCCAGGCAGACAACGCCTCCCACTCAGTAACAGAATCTCCTTTCAATTCCTGTTAATGAGTGTGAAGCAAATGATACAATCTTCTCTGATGTTCAATGGGCTTGGGACAACACCATGCCTACTTCCACTGTACTTGCATCCACAGTAATTAGAGTATTTTTTCCAACCTCAAATGGTGACAATACCTTTGCACCAATGACCTCATCCTTCACATCTCTAAGTCTTACTTTCTGTCTCTGACCAAATAAATGTTTCTTCTTTCCTTAGAAGCAACCTGGTAGAGGCTGTTTTGTCAGCAAAGTTCCTCACAAACGTTTCATAGCACTCCAGAAGCCCCATCTCAACTCATCTTCATGTTCGGGGGCATCCTTTGTGGGCTTCACTAAATCAGCCTTCAGCCTCACGCCCTCTCCACAGATGCCTATCCTAAATACTTTACCTCTTCCTTCATACAACACCATTTCTCCTCTTCAATGCTAAACCAACCTCCCCAAGTTTATCCAGAACTTGCTTCAAAACCAGGCTGTGTTTCCTCACAGCCCTTCCAAAGACAAGTATATCATCCTGGAAGAATACAACCTGTTTTTTTCCTTTAAAATTATCTGCCATCATATATTGGCCCCGGAGGCGAGACCAAAGGGCAATCTACTATCCTGAAACACCATCAGTCTGGACAAAAGCTGTAAGTGACTTTGACTCAAGGTGAAACCTAATCTGATGATATTCTCACCGCAGATCCAACTTGGAATAATATTTGGCACCTTTCAACATGAGTACCATCTCTCATATATTAGGCAGAGGTAAACTGCCCACCACAATATCATGATTTAAATAGTGAAGGTCTACACAGTCTCAGCTTGCCATCGGTCTTCTTAGTTATGACTATAGGGGAAGCCCATTGAGCTGGCTACTGTTCCAATCACCCCTTTGTTGGTCATATCCCTCCATATCTTGTTAACCTCACTAAGGGCCGGATGTATGTAGGGGAAAAAAATGCAATGCAAGAAGAAAACGCAGTGACAATTTGCGACTCGCAAATGCAGTCGCCCCGCAGAGAGCGAGTCCGCTGTTTGCGAGGTCGCTTTTTGCGACCGCGCAAAAAACGGACACGCAATTTGCAAGTGGGTGTCGCAAATTGCGACTGTGCCACAAATTGAATGCAGGTGCTGCACAACACTCTGGAAAACACTTCCTGGCACATGATGATGACATCACAGCCAGGAAGTTTACAAATACACCTGGGAGGAGGGAGGACCACACCCATTTTAACAGCAGAACTGCAAACAGAAAGAACATCAACTACCATGGCAGAGACCCCAAGGAAGCGAAAACTCAAGTTTGCAGAAAAAGAGCTGGAGGTGTTGACCGAGTGTTGTCAGCACCATGACCAACTGTTTGGAAGGGCAGCCCTCACCGTGCCAGACTCTGAGAAAAGGAGGCTATGGATGGACATCCAGGAAAAAGTTAACTCCCTGGGTGTCAGCCACCGGAGCATCGATGAACTCAAGAAAAGGTGGTACGACCTGCGCTCCCGGACCACGGAGAGGGTGGCAGAGCGGCTCTGGGAGATGAGGGGCACCGGAGGGGGACCGTCAACATTACCACCACCCACACCCCTGGAGGAAAGGGTAGAGGAGACCCTTGAGCCTGAGGCAGTATGCGGGATGGGAGAGCTGGACATATCTGAGCCAGGACCATCAACCGGTGAGTACCATGAGACATGCATGTACCCCCATTAATGCCATACCCCCACCCACCTTGTACACAGGAGCATGCACAACCAAATAGCTCCATTTCAGAGTAGCAATCACCAGAATGGTGCAATGGTGCATTATGGGCAATGTAGTCAAGTAGGCAGTTGATAGGCAACAGTTTATTAGGAAGTTAATAACAGATAGTAGATACTGACAGTGTGTTCCCTATGTCCCACAGGTCTCCCACAAGACACCCCCACCAGCCAAAGCAGCCAGGGGCCACTGGTCAGCCAGCAGCCAACAGAGGGATCAGGATCAGCCACCACCTCGACCTGCGACCTGCACCACCAACACCCTGTCCCCTCACGAGACACCAGTTGGCATATTGGTGTGTGAGCCTGCACCAGGTCCCAGCCAAAGTGCCACGGTAGACGTCACAGAGCCTCCACCGCGTCGCAGGCGATGTGGGAATTCATCATCACAGCGGCAGGCAGAGTCAGGGGATGCCTCCATTTCACGTACTGAGGCCGCACTCCTACGGGGTCAGCGCCTGCAGACACAAGAGATCAGGAGGATTACAGAGGCATTGCGGCGCATTGAGCGAAATCAAGGCAACAGCACGCAGCTTGTACATTCTGAGTTGCAACAGATGAATACACACATGGGTGACCTTGCACTCTCCATGCGTCCACTTGTGGCTGGACTGCTAACGCAGACAGAGTGTGCACGGCGTCGGGACAGGCAGCTGCTGAACTGCCTAGACAGAATGTCAGCATTCATTGTAAGGCTGGCCGTGAACACTACTGGTCTTTCTAGGCGCACGGTCAGCCTCCAAGTGGACATGGGCCACTTTACCAGTGACATGGCACGTGGACTGGGCCGTCTCAGCCACGCTGTTGACTTAATGGAGGCACAGCAGGTGGCCAGGGGCACAGGCGACACACCGCAAGATAGCGAGGAGGGCTCCACCGTCAGCAAAGTCTCTGCCGGTGACACCAGGGTGCTTCGCAGTGGAAGCGCAAGGCAGGGCACTGCTGACCCCCCAAGTACCAGCCATGCTGGCCGAGGCCGGCGTAGGGTTTGAGCTCCACACAGTCCTGGGGTTGGGGCACATGAAGTGAATGTGTCCCATGCCAGGTGGACTTTTACAGCCCCTGACCTGTTCAAAATGTGAATAGTTTTTTTGTTTGCACTAATTAAATCACTTGTTCTTTCCACTTAACACATGGACTCTTTCTGTGTGACATTAGTGAGTATGGTAACAGTTAGCACGTACCTTCCAAAGTATTGGTTTGCAATGTGTTCCCGTCTCAGTCTGCCTTGATTTGCTATGCTCCTATCCTCATGATGGCGGTGTGGTAGCTCTTGCTCTTCATCCTCAGATTCAGGGTCTTCAGGAGGTGAGAGGTAGCCCACGTCTGGTGGCAACGTTGTGCAGTATAGCGCATGCGACAACGATCTTGAAAGCTGTTATTGGGGTATACTGGAGGGCACCTCCACTTCTGTGGAGGCATCTGAATCTTGCTTTCAGCAGTCCAAAGGTCCGTTCAATGATATTCCTGGTCCTCTTATGTGCACTGTTGTATCGCCTCTCTGTCTCATTGCTGGGTGTTAAGTACGGGGTAAGAATCCATGGTCGGAGTGCATATGCACTGTCACCTGTTTGGCAAAAAAAAGTACAATGTTAGCTGGGCATGGATGGTTTCCACATTGACCTGTGTCTATGTCTGCAAGGTGTTTTCAGCTCTACCTAGGAGGTATCCGTCTCCAAACTCCCCATGTTCTAGGCGTTGGTGTATCCCACTGTGCCTAAAAATTTAGGAGTCATGAGTACTCCCTGGAAATTTGGCAACCATGTCAGTGATGACATAATGTGCGTCACATACCACCTGGATGTTGAGTGAGTGGGTACACTTCTGATTGCGGAACAGATATTCCAGATTTGCAGGAGGGCATATGTGTCCCGTCTACACACCCTATGACATGGGGGAAGTTGGCAATCCTGTAGAATTCCAACTTGGTGCTGTTGAATTCTGCCTCATTCCTGGGTAGGTATATGTATCTGGACATGTGTGTGAGTAAGGCGTCTAAGAATGCCCTAAACAACCGTGAGAGTGAACTTTGGGATACCCCACCTGCCACAGCAATGACCCCCTGATAGCTACCCGAGGCCATGAGGTGCAGTGAGCATAGCAATTGCACATGCGTAGGGATGGCGCAGCCGCGCACAGTCTGGCGTTGTAGCTGTGGTTTGAGTAATTCTATTAAATCTAGTATAGCTGCACTGCTGAGTCTATATTTGTCATAAATCTCCTCCTCTGTTTGTTGGAAAAGTGTCTGCCTGGTTCTGTATATCTTCTCCTGTCTCTGGCTCCTCCTCCTCCTCTGCTGTGCAGCGTGGGCTCTCCTCCTCATTCCTATCACATATATCTCTGCCATCTTGGGTAACCCAGATGCCTTCTGGGTCTCCTTTTATACTTTGGTAATGGTTACCACCTGCTCTGAGTTAGTGGTAAATTGGACGTGCAAAATGGGCTTTTTGCGACTCGTCGCAATTTGCGAGTTGCTACTGCATATGGTTTGCGACTCGCAAACTGCGACTTCCTATTTGCGGGTCGCGAAATGGGGTTGCAAATTTTGCGAGTCGGTCATGGCTTGCGTCGCATTTTGCGAGTCGGAAATGGTTTTTTTGCATCCCATTTCCGATTTTGCGGGGTCGCAAATTGCGAATCTGGCCATTTGCGACTCGCAAAAGTTTCCTACATCTGGCCCTAAATGCTATAGGTACTCTCCTTGGGTTATATCCCACAGGTTGTACCCCCTCCTACAATACAATCTTATGTACATATTTTTTAGGTATTCCTGAATTTACAATAAAACACTTCCTAGGCATTCTTTACAATGTCCTCTACAGTCACATCCTCAACAACCATAACCTGATGATAACCTCTCAGATTTATGATGTGCAGATCATACTAGTGTACCCATCCTAATTTGGGAGGTCATTATTTGGTTTTATATACTTTACCCTTGATGCGTCTCTCACAAAAGATACATTTCAGTCCACATGTAACCCAACACTTCAATACTAATACCTTGGACTCTAAGTGAGATGTATGTCCTTAGTTCTAGAACTCCAGCACCCCACATCTCTTCCCACAAATCCTGTGGAATATATGTGAACAAAGACCATGAGTCTACCAGGAAATCAATTAATTTTCCATTGATGAGAAATTGAGCTTTGCCTCTACTTTTGTTTTTCAAGAACTTTTTTCATCTTAATACTCATTACACATGTTCCTCCACCTCTGCAACAGATGCAATATTGGATTTGTTTTTCCCTTTACACATCCTCGCAAAATGTCCTCTCTTTCCACATTTCATGCAATTTTTCTCCACACCTAAGCAGTTTTTAAAATCGGATGTATGATAATTGCTGCCACATCTAGTGCAACACTTTTCAGAACTAAAAGATTTCTTGAGCAAACTGCTTCTTCTTCCAAGTTCCTGTCGTTAGAGTTCTTCTTGTTCACTGCAAATACATCCTCATAGAACTCTTCAACTGCTGCTGTCTCACCAATTTTGTTTGTATTATTAAGTTCCATCTCTTTCATGCAGGCAGATGATTCAGCAATTTTTGCTATTTCTAGAGCATTTTGTAGTGTAGGTTTTTTTTGCTGCCCATAACCTCTCTTGCAATTCTTTTGTTATGTCACTGTACAATTAATTGAGCACTAATTCATCCGTCATTGCTCCAAATTGACACTTTATAGCCAATTCATTGAGTTGGGCCACAAATTCTTCAAGTTACTCATTTTGGTTTTGAGGTTGTGTATAGAATTTGTGACATGCCATAGGAACATTAACCGTTTTACCAAAATGCAATTCCAACCTTTGTTTAGCTTCCTTAGATTCTTCAACAATGAGGTTTCCAAGATGATCCCAGGCCTCTGGCAGGTACTTGAAAATGTGTTGGCACTCTCGCCCCAAAGTGCTACTGAGTAATGCATTTTTCCTGCTTGCTCTGAAATTCTGTCCATCCAAGGCAACCAAATAATTTTCAAAAAAACCTCCATCCAGTCTTCCCATTCCGTTGGTGGAGGACCAGGATGTAACAAAAAACGTGGAGGCTGTATTTTTGAATATCGACTATCCATAGTGTTGGTATAATAAACATTCACTTTAAAACAGAAATTAGTTAAGCAGTTTGCAAATCTGATTTTTCTCCACTAGATATCAGCAGAAAATTGCTCAACTTTCCCACTTGATTTCTTTGCAGTTGCATTGCTGATGCAGCAGAAGACCGTTCTCTAAATGAATGAGGAACCATCTGAGGGCGACACACAAAGATCAATTGGGGTCACATAACATAAGCAAATACAGGATGGCAGCATCAGGGTATGAGTGTGATGCTATATATAAACCTGCAGTTTAATTCTATTAGCTGAGCCATGGCACTTGTCTTCGTAATGGTGCTTGTGCGTAGAGCTCATGAGGTATGTGTTTGCCTTGCCTTTACCAGCTGTGACTAATGTGATAAGATATATCGCCTGAATAAATTAACAGTAACTTAACAAAGATCACTGTAGATTCTGGCTTTCCAACTGCACTCAACAGAAATGCTGTTCTGTTCGAGTGCAGTTTGGGTTCAATATTTACTCCACTTCTTCCTATGTGCTGCGCAACAGGTAGTTTGGATGCTGCTGGTGACAGTCATCACCAATTTGTAGTGCTGACACCAGACTGCCTTTGTTATTAATAACACTATCTTTAAGTTGCAGACCAGAATGTGGAGATCCCTTTTAGTCAGCCAGCAGCTCTCAACTGACTTCAGAACGCACAACATTGTCATCATAGGAATGCTGATGTAATCACATTCCATGCTTAAGTACAACACCCACCCTATTGGTATAGATGGTAGAACACTGCTTGTTCCACTGCTGCATCATACAGCATTGTTGAATCCAAGCAGTAGTGCTGCACTTTGCTTGGAAACCTTTTTTGAGGATTACCATGTGACCAACAACTGTTCTGATTTTCTAAACTGTTTTGTCCTGCGTATGTAAAATTTCAGACATCCTTAACATCCAATGTACACAATGACCTTTCTGCCACATCCTTCAGGTTGGGAAGAATGTTTTAAAACAATAGGCTCATTTCGATGAAATTCTGATAGAACCTTCAGAATGAACCAGAGTTTTGTCCTCAAAATTACTTGATCACTTTTGTACTGCATAAATGGTTCCTTAACGGTCAAATTCTGTATTCAACTAACTCTCCTGGCTGACATCAAGCTCAATAAGAGTGCTAGTTTCCATGAAAGAAGTTTGATTTCTTCTTTGTGAATGGATTCAAATTTACACTTCAATTGTTAGAGACCTGTATTTAGTTGCCAAACAGGAGGAGATTGTCTAATTGGAGGAAACACATTAGAACATCCTTTTAGGAACTCATTGATTATTTTATTTGACCATAAGGATGGTAAATCAGATGATCTCCTAATGTGGGATACTGCCACTAACTGCACTTTAGTAGAGGCATGAGCCAAACCTCTTCTAGCTAAGTATAACATAGGTGATATCTGTTCTAGTGATTACAAAATAGGACTCTTGGCACCATAAACAAAAATTCTTCCGTTTGAGTTGTTAAGTTTTGATTGTAGATTCAGCTCTAGCAAGTACTTCTCTAAAGTCTTGTGGCACCCTCAATTGGGCAAACATATTGTGTTCAGGCTGACAAGTGTAAGTATTTCAAATCCTGAGTAAGTATTTGGCTGTGGCTCACTGTCAACAATTTGGGGGAATGGTTTCAGTTGGATATAATGTCTCGCCAACAGGAGAAGCAGCTCAGTGAGCCAATGCTGTCTGGGCCATTTCAGGAGGATTCCACCACAACCTCGATGTGGATGCCAAATTGCATACAACTGACATTTTCGATTTTGTGGAGCTGCAAATGGGTCTAGATTTTGCTTGTCCCGTTGAGCAACAGTGCTGTTCAGATTTCTTGGTTGAGTTCCCATTTGTGGTAACTGTTTTTCATTCAGCTCAACGTATCCACTAAAACACAGTGCTTTCCAGGAAAATTAACCGCTTTGATTTTTTTACTGTATTAAGGTAACCAGTTCCAAATTCTTTGGAGATCCTGAGACAATGCTTGAGATCTTGTGCCATCCTGTTTGCTGATTTAATGCATCATGCGGTATTGTCTATGTGGATTGGTATTGATGATCTCTTTATCCTTGCAAGAAAAAACTACAGACTCAATGATACAGTCTTGAGATTACATGATCACTGTCATGAGCGCCAAATCCTTCTAGGGAAGCATATGTTATGATCACAAAATTGGTAATTTGAGGTAGAATAGTTGTTGAGACATCTGTCTCTCAAATCCACCAAGGAAGAGACACCATCATCTTTGTAGTGATTTAAATTATATCTTCGGAAGAGCGTTGAGATTGTATCCATTATTTGTCCAACTCTTCCTGGAAAGTTCTCATTTGAAGACATCAAAAAGGGGTTAAAAGAACACATGACCACATTATCCTAGAAGGGACTTGAACAAGCATATTGAAACAGACTTTCTTTTCAGTAACACCTGTGTGCTAGAAGTCTGAGCCTGGTTCTCAGTTTGACTGTTAAATATGCCATGTCCCACATGGTGTCTTGGACTGGACCCAAAAATACTGTAGCCCATGATGGTTTAAGCGAATACTTATGCATTAAGACCTAGTGTGTGCTAACTAATCAGACAGGCGTTGGTTCCTTTTATTGCTGTTTGACATGACAGTGCCTTTATCAACTAATCATCAAGGTATGAGAATACCTGCTGACTATTTGCCTTCAGTGTGCAGCTGCTAAGCATTTTGTATAAAAGTGGAGGGCTGATTTCAGCCCGAAAGGGAGAACATTGAGTTGATAATAGCTGCTATCCACCTCAACTCTGTGCTAAGGATGAATCAGAATATGAAAGTAGTCATCCCGGAGATATAGTCTCCATAGTTGAAAGGTTGAAGAATGTTGTTAGAAATTGGGTCTCTAGCTGGCAGAGGTATGCACCCTGTCCAAGTAGGAACCACAATACTAGTCGAAGTAAGTCACAACACAACCCAAATTATCCTGTGCTCACCCTCTGGTAGCTTGGCACACAGCAGGCAGGATTAACTAAGAAGGCAATGTGTACAGTATTTGTGCAATAGCTCATACAGTAACAGTGAAAAGTCGAGATATCACTTTTTAGAGGGTTAAATGAGTCTCAATCTAAGAACCAGTGGTTATATCCTTGTAACACATAGTATCTGGGATGCACAGAGGAGGAAAGACGTTGAAAAATAAGGACCTGCGTTAGATTTTCTGGCGCTGCAGACGATGTGTCCTTCCTTTCCACATTGCAAGGTGATGCATCGGTTTCCAGAAGGACAGCCTTGGTTCCTCACTGCGATGCAGAGATATTTTGAAGCCCAGGGATGATGCGTGAAAATCCTTGATGCGCTGGTAGGAGCAGGCACTGCGTCGATCCGGTAGGCAATGCAGCAACATTTCAGCCATGAGGCAGGCGATGTGTCGACTTCTGCAGCTGTTGCGTTGATTTTCCTACACACAGGTATTTTCTTCTTTTTGGTGATGTCTTTCTGGCCCTGAGACTTCAGAACAGAAGGCAAGCTCAAGCCAAGCCCTTGGACAGCACTAGTGGGCAAGGCTGAGTATTTCCAGCAGAGTTGGAGAGCAGCAGGGCAACAAACAAGGCAGCAGTATTTCTCAGCAAAGCAGTCCAGATGAGTCCTGTGGGCAGCCTGGCAGTCCCTCTGACAGGCTGCCAGGTGTAGATCCAGAAGTGTCTGATTTGGTGGGGTCTGATACCATGTATGAAAGGATACTCCAACGTCGTTTCTTGTACAAAATAATGTATTCCTTTATTCCAGCTTAAATTATACGACCAACCCTGGCAGGTTCTTCATCCAACTGCCACCAAGCAGCTCTAAACATTCTAGCTTCTTCTTAACATCACTAGGCAACATGTCACCACATTCCACTATCCAACATATCTCCCCTCTTTACACACAAAAAAAAAAATTACAACATATATGTAGCCTAAGCTTGTGCTTTAACAATTTACTCTACAATACATATCTAACAGGCAAAAATACAACTTAATAAAAAACGAATTTCACTCTACTTAATATACACTAAAAGTTCTCATGTTATGTAGTCTTTCAAATACACAGGTCTCCTCACCAATCTCCTTTCCTTACATTCCTCTTTGCTCACCTCTCCACACTTACCATCATTCCCCATACCCTTCCATTTCCGCAACTCTGCTTCATTACATTTAGTTATTTTGTTTGCATTCCACCTTCTTCCATCCTCCAGCTCCACACTATACTCATTCACCTTCACCACTTGCTTAGGTATCGACCACTTAGACACACCCTTTTACCTTTTGTGCCAGACTCTAGTCCTCCCCCAATCACCAATTTCCAACTTTCCCTTCCTCCAACCTTCCTCCCATCGTACGCTTCCTGCCTCTCCCTCACCCGCCTCAACATTTCCTCTTCATTCACCTTCCCCGTCCTGCTTTGCCCATCCACCCTGGCACAGCCTTGGTACATGTCTTCCTACCCTTCAACAATACAAATGGGGTCTCCAGCGTGAGGGAATGTGGAGTAGTGCGATAATTCCACAAAAGATTCTTTATTTCCTTTCTCCAGTTCAGGCCATTCTGCACAGACAATTGTATATTTTCACTCCGCACTCTGTTGAACTTCTCTACCAATCCATTTTCCCTGGGATGTGCTACAGCGGTTCTATTGTGTCTTACTCCACACCTTTCCACATAGTCACCAAACTCACCAGACGTAAATTGTGGACCATTGTCTGTCACAACCGCCTCTGGATAACCCTCTCTCCTCCATACCTCTTCGCAAAACTCTATTATTGCTCTTTACCTTACTTCCTTCACTACACTCACTTCAGGCCACTTGGAATGATAATCTACCATCACCACAACAAAAGCTTTGTCGTTAGTGTCTAATAAAAAAGGACCACATATGTCCATCCCTACTTTCTGCCAAGGTTTATCCAGGAATGGAAATGGAACAACCGGTGTCCCTCCCCCACCCCCAACCACATGGGATTTACTGCTGCATGCACACTCCACACAGTTCCTTACAAACCTCTACATCTCGGTCCATCCCCGGCCACCAAAGTACTTCTCTCGCCTTTCTATTTATTCCCGACATGCCACTGTGACCCTCATGCAATACTTCCAATAATCTCCCTCTCAATTTGTATGGAACAATCAACCTGTCACCACGCCTCAACAACCCATCTTGATTTGACAATTCTGACCATACACTCTTAAAATTTGCCACCTGATTCATACGATCTTCCAATTTGGACCAAAGCATTCCCAAATTCTCCTTCAGTGCTTGCAACTCCCCATCTTCATTCACTGACTCACGCCAAAGTTCCTCACCAATTGCATCAGTACCTACATCTTGGACGCTTGCAACCATCCACTCTTCTTCCTCCTCATCCACTTGATTCTCAATTGGCAGCCTGGATAAGCAATCTGCATTCACGTTCTTCACCCCTGGCACATATCTCATCACAAAATCATATTCCTGCAAACTGTATACCCATCTTGCTATTCTGGAAGATGCTCGACATGCATCCTTTGTCGTAAATACATTGATTAACGGTTTATGGTCTGTTCGCAGTTCAAACTTCCTCCCCCACACATGGTTCTTAAAGTATTTAACACTCCACCAACAAGCAAGAGCCTCTTTCTCGATGGCGGAGTATGTTACTTCTGCTCCCTTCAATGTTCTCGAAGCAAATGCTACTACACGTTCCTTCCCTTTGTGCGATTGTATCAACACTGCTCCAAGGCCATGCATACTCGCATCGGTAGACACAATAGTATGATCACATGCTACAAAAGGTTTTAGTTCCACTGAGTTGACAATACACTGCTTTAAAGCAGAATACGCTTGTTGGCACTCCTTAGACCATTCAAATTTCTGATTTTTTTTCATTATAGAGCGCAATGGTTGAGCAACATCAGCAAAATTCTTCAAAAATTTTGCGTAATATTCTTCTAAACCCAAGAAAGATCTCAGTTGGTCTTTATTTGAAGGAATCAGTGCTTTTTCAATTGCTTCCAGTAAGTTCGTTTTCGGCTTTATACCTTCTCCCGATACTGTGTGACCCAAATACTCAACACTTTTGCATTCAAATTTACACTTCTTTATTTCCACCGTTAGTCCTGCCTCTTCTAATATGGAACATACCTTCCTCATTACCATATTATGTTCCTCTACATCTTTTGCCCACACCAATACATCATCTTGGAAAAAATTTACATTTCCAATTTCACCCAACAGACCCTGCATGACTCTCTGGAACACCGCCGAAGCTGACGCCAATCCAAAAGGCATGCGTATATATCTGAACGCCCCTTTCAGTGTTATAAAAGACGTTAGATGTCTTGAATCAGGATGTAGCATGATTTGGTGGTATGCATTGGACAAGTCAAGGGTAGAAAAAAATCTCACCGACCTGAATGCTAGCCAGCAGCTCATTTATGTTTGGTATCGGGTGCCTATCTATCCAGATGTTTTCATTTAGATCCCCCAAGTCCACGCACATACAGATTTTTCCATTTGGTTTGGGTGCCAAAACCACTGGACTCAGCCATTCCGAGGACTCTACTTCCTTTATCACACCCATTTCCAACAACCTTTTCAGCTCACTTTTCAAAGCTTCATTTAACACCACTGGAACGCTCCTCACTTTGTGCACCTTAGGCACAGCTCCTTCCTTCAATATGATTTTATGTTGGAATCTTTTCAGGCACCCTAATTTCTCGCCAAATAACATTGGAAATTCTAGCTTCCACCTGACCGACTTCTTGTTTTCACCCTCCACCGTCAACACTTGCTCTTCTGTATTCGGATTCAGTAGGACTCCTAAAGTTTTCTGTTCGCCCCAGCCTAATAGACATTTTCCACTCTCAACCACATAAAATGTCACTAGAGATCTTTTTCCATTTGAATTCAATCTCTCCTCGGAAACAACCTATTACAGGTATTCTGTTTCCCCCATTACCCATCAGTCTCACCTTAGATTTAGGTAATTTCACCTCACCTGCTCTTGTCCACGTCCCTTTATCAATTAACATATGCAGGGAACACGAATCTGCCGAACATACTAACTGGTCCCACCACACATTTTGGTGATCTGAATTCATTGTTTCCCAGCATCCACACATCACTATATTCAGATGTACCTTCTGAGGCTACATCTTGCAACATCAGTTTTTCTACCTCTCCACCTCTCTCGCAATATTCCAAGGAATTTTCATCATATAAACAGTTTACGTTTTTCTTGTCCCCCACTTTCTTCTGACTACAAACCTTGGAGAAATGCCCTATTCTGTTACATTTGAAACACTTGCTGTTTCTGGCTGGGCAACTCGTCGAAAACGCTCAATGTTTTATGCTACCACACCTGTAACATTTTTTCTTTCCAACCCTCGCACCATCATTTTCACACTTGATTTTGTCTACCTCCTGGACAGTCATGCCATTCTCATCCACATCATTTTTTTCCTAATTCCCTGATGTACTTAGATGTTGCTTCTATGCGCCTTGCTGCTAACAACGCCTCATCCAGCGATGGATCCCTAAGCGACAATAATTTTTCTTGTATTTTCCTGTTCTTAGTATGGCTTATTAACCGATCTCGTATTATTTCCTCATGTAAATCGTTAAACTTACACGTGTTGGCTAGTGATCGTAATGCACACACATACTGATCAACTGATTCGCTTGGTGATTGGGTTCTCCAAAAAAAACGTATGCCGTGCCACAACAATAACGTCGTTACTGGGTAGTGCTTTCAATACCTTCCTCCCTTCAACACCCAAATTGTGTTTGAGTAAAGCCAATTTCCTTTTAGCTGTAAATATAGCCCCACCTAGTGCTTCCAGGTAGGTATGTTTTGAATGCCTCGCGCAAATCTTCCCAAGGCATACTCGGTTCACCCGGTATACTCAAAAATACCGTAGGTGGCACTACTGACTGCATGTCTCTTATTCCTTTTTCTTTTACACAACAGTCAACTTAAACCACACTTGTGTTTCTCTTGTTACCCCCTTGCTTCAAGATGTACTAATTTTGTTTAAAGATTTAATCCTGTTGCTTTTCCCCCCCCCCCCCCCCCACTAAGAAGAAAGATTTTTTTTTTTTCTTTTGTTCTTGTTATACATTGTTCATTTTCTCTGACAATTTCATCATATGTGCAGATCCTTCCTTTTTCCACCCCTTCTTGGAAAATATAATGTCCCAAGTCACTCACTTTTCAACTCCTGTTGCAGTTCTCCTGTTTTAGTATTCTTGCTAGTTCGATAGGTTCACAAACACGTTGGTTTGTCCTCAGACGGGCTGCTTTTCTCACTTCCTCATCGACGTACTTCACTTGCCTGTGCGCGCTGACGCATGCGACTACTCCTCTAGTGCACTCCCAGTCTCGTGTATTCGTTACCTGGGAGAAGCTCGACACTTGATGTCCACGTGCCTACGCCAGCGCACGTATTGAAGACGATCATATCCGCGCACACGCTCGCAGGCATTAACAGGCACCGGCGCAGCCGCGTGACTCAAACAACGGTCGTTGGTTGCTGCTGCAGGTAAATAAATATATATTTTACCTATATATGCCCCTGATTTTGTCACCGCAGTGAAGTACCAATTTAAGCATGCCTTGTTTGCATATGCCGCTCTGCACACTTCCATAAATGCGCCATGTCCTCCTCTATGACACCCTCAAAGTCACCGTTCTTTGGTGGTAGCGCTTGGTCCGGTGAAAGTTGTTTTCCTTTCTCCTATCACATCAGCTCGCGTTGGCTGTCAAACGAGGTTCAACTTGGTCACATTCATAAACCAGGTCCCCTCCAGCACTATCACACTTTTGCAGCAACCTCCTCAGCACCGCCAGGGTTGGTTCACAGGTTTATCCTCGTCGCCACTGAAAGGATACTCCAACGTCGTTTCTTGTACAAAATAATGTATTCCTTTATTCCAGCTTAAATTATACGACCAACCTTGGCAGGTTCTTCATCCAACTACCACCAAGCAGCTCTAAACATTCTAGCTTCTTCTTAACATCACTAGGCAACAACATGTCACCACATTCCACTATCCAACAGTGTATATACACCCAAAAATGTCTTTGAAGTGGAGTAAACTTCAAAGAGTGGTTTTGAAGTGCACAAGTTCCCCTTTCAGACCCATCCTGTGTGCCAGGATCCATGAGGGTGAGTTATCAGTCCTTTGTGTGAGGGCAGCCCACTGGCCTTTGAAGAATAAGAGAGAGAGCCCCTCCAACCTTCCATTTGGTATGCAGATGAATGCGGATGTGACAGAGTGTCCTGTGTTTATGGCTGTCTGGGTGGAATGCATAAAGGGAGCTCTCAATCAGCACAGACCAGATGTGAATTGGAGACAGGCTTTAAGACACAGATGGCAGCAAGTGCAGAGAAATGCCCACTTTCTAAAAGTGGCATTTCTAAAATAGTAATATGAAATCCAACTTCACCAATAAGCAGGATTTTCTATTACCATTCTGGCCATACTAAACTTGACAGGGCTATTCCTTCCAGATCAGAATCTACCACAAAATGCTAGTCTATGAGAGGAGCAGGCATCGCATTAGTGGAAATCGAATTTGTGAGTTTTTCAATACCAAGACATGCAAAACACAAGTACGTGTCCTGCCTTTTACTTACACAGCACCCTGCCCTTTGGGATACCTAGTGCCTGGCTTAGGGGTCACATCCAAATGCCAAGTGGCAGTGAAACTGCACACACAGGTTTTGCAATGGCAGGCCTAGTACATGGTTAAGGGGCTACATATGTAGGTGGCTCCACCAGTGCTGCAGGCCCACTAGTAGCATTCAATTTACAGACCCTGGGCACATGTAACATACTTTACTAGGTTCTTACAGGTAAATTACCAACCAGGAGGAAAAACAATATTATCATGTTTAAGGGAGAGAGCATATGCACTTTAGCACTGGTCAGCAGTGGTAAAGTGTGCAGAGCCCAAAACCCAGAAAAAACAGGGTCAGAAAAATGGAGGAAGGCAGGCAAAAAAAGTTGAGGGATGACCACCCTAGGGCTGTCAGGTCCAACAGATGTCCTGAACAGGAACCCCGCAAAATGATTGTTTTCTTAAATGTGTGTTCAGCTTTTGCAGAAACAAAATGGATCTCCATTCTCCTGGTTATTTATGTATTAGGAAGAAATGACAATTGAAACCCATTCCCTACTGGGTGGGGGAAGATTTTCTATGGCTGCTTTTTTGAGCACAGTTAATATATCTCGTCTGCGGTGATGTTGGATGTTTTTGGGGGGACGCATGAGATCGTTTTTGACTGAATCCAAAGTATGACCGTAGTTGATCAGATTCAAAATCCAACAGTCTGTTGTTACTGATCCCCATTCACCTAAATAATTTTAGAATCAACTCAAGTGGCATTAGGTAGTATGTAAAAGTGGCCGACACTTCCACTTTGTCACTCTCTTTATCTTGTGTCCCTTTCATGGGAACTTTTTCTTCTCTGTAATTACTTGGATTAGGCTGCTGGTGTTGATTGTCTAGATTACGAAGGATATTGAACATGGTATTGCCATTGAAGTGTCTGCTATTGACATGTTGATATCTTACTTCTAAGAGCACTGCCCTCTGCCTCTTGCATGTAAAGAAGGCATTCCCAACAATTTTGCTGTGTCTTTCTTCATCTACTGTAAGTTGCCAACGTGTCAAAAAAAACATAATATTATTAATAATCAACTCCATCATATGGCATGTCCAGGATCTTACTCTGGGTCTGAAAGAAGTGGCCTTCAACAAAAAAAAAAATGTCCCGGAATAACAGCTACTTCAGTTAACCTACAGAATCATGTAGAAGCAATGCTCATCGCACAATCTATCAACCCCGATTAAGTCATTTCACCTTTGTGTAAGATCTTTTTTACCTCAGATATAAGATCCTCAAATAAACCATTGATGTATGGAGAGAGGTCTGATCATATCCGCCTGTCACAGCAACTGAGGATTTCTATGGAAAACATTTCCCTATATTGGAAATCTCTATCATGTGGCGTGGAGATAGCGAGTAGCTTCTTTTATTACCAAATTTAGGTTTTGGGTTGAAAAAAAACAGGAAAACAAACTGGTGACTTTCTGGAGCTTTATATTTGTCTAATCTAGGCAAGAATGCAGAGATGGTTGTTGAATTCTTCATGAATTTAATGTGCTTGTCCCATATGATACCTACATAGGGAGTGCTCTTATTGATTTTCTAGAAAGCTCTTTGAAGTCATACAAAAAGAGTGACTGTTTTGTAAGCAACGGTAATTCAAATGTTTTTGCCACTCTTCCCAAATAGATTGTGCAATCCTCCAATGTCATCAGGAGGCAAATCCACAGATTGTGGAGTAAGTGGCAATGGAACTGGAATTAAGTTGTCATCCCATTCATTAGGTATATCCAGATTCTCCAGTACTTTGCCTTCTCTTTCTTGATCACTTGACATCATCCTCTAGTGGAACTGCTAGGCCTGACATTGGTGTTCTTTCATGTGTGTTGACAGTTGGCAAATTACAGGGCATATGCGGAGTAGGCAGTTGGACATGAGGAGAGTGTGGCGATCTCAATGGATGTCTAGGTGATGTAGACTTCAAATCTATGGAAACCTTTTAGAATAATCATCCAATATGAACTAAGTCGTTAACTAAAGCTATTGGCATCTGCAACATCTCTTCTTGATGTTGTTGATGATGATGAGTGTATAGTTGATACTAATTCATATACTGGATGGTTCCAACTTGATCTTCCTGAGTAGCGTAGTATTCCTCCTAAAACTAGTCATCACCCTTTTGCCCCCTTCTTGATATTTAATGGTTAATTCTGAAGGTCTATGAGCATGTCCAAAAAAACCCTGTCAATCATCCTCATCTAGCAAATGACTTGGAGGAAATGGTAAGACCTTCCTGTAAAAAAGTGCCCCTTTTTGACATAGTCACGACACCTTTCCCCACACTTTTTGCCTGGTAATTGATGCCTTTTTGACTGTCCCAGTCACCAGTACCAGATAGTAGGAAACAGTATTTTTATTGCAGTAGTGCCCCCACTGTTTGTCTGGTATCTGATACAACTTTGACTCAAGTGCACTGGGTTCCTGCTATCCAGGTCCCCAGTGCCAGTGTTCTTTCCCCCAAAATGCACAACAGCTTCCCTCCACTGGCAATATCTTTGGAACCCCTCTAATTCCCAAGTAAATGGTACTCCTGGTACCTAGGGCATGGGCAACAAAGAGGGTCCCCCAAGGACTGAAGCAGGTTTTGTGCCACCCTCACCTAGCACATGCAGACTGCCATTGCAGGCTTCTTGTCTTGATGCAGAGAAGTGAAAAAACAACATGGCACACAGCCTGTGTGCCATGTGCCCAACACTGCATGCATTACATCCAAGTTGCATCTACAGCGGACCTTACAGTCCTAAGGCAGAGTGCCTTATACTGCATGTGTGGACATATCTGCAAGAGCAGATATGACCCTGCTATGTCTTTGTCAATTCTCAGACAAAATAAGTGATCAGGGGAGCCATTTTAGGTGCATGTGCTGATCCCTGGTCAACATGAGTTTCCCCCAGGTACAAGTAGGCTTCACTGAAAATAAGAGCAATTGGTATCAAACATTTTGTATTAATAAACCCTCACTGATTCCAGTGATGTATTTAATAATACATGCACCTTAAGGGTGCCCCCTGAAAAACCTACCATCTACCCGCACACCAGCTGGTTAGTTGTAACTAGCCTCTCACCAACACCCAGGATTCTGAACCCCAAGGGTGAGAGCCTATGCTAACATACCCCTTCCAAAAGTATGACCTGCAAATCTGTGCTCCAAGGCAGGGGGGCTTTAAAGAAGCCCACCACCCTTGGTATGCAGATCTGGCTTCCCTCAGAAGGGGGATGCGACTCACCTGCCCCAGGGCCCATTTGGTACATGGGCAGGTGGGAAAATTAGTAGTCAGGAAGACTGAGGACAAAGCAACTGACTTTGCACCAGCCCTGCCGGCCTGCCTTCTGTTTCCACTTAATTGCACCCAAGTCATCTCGTCCTGCAAACTGTCCTGACTCCAAAAGCCTGAGGGGACTGCCTGCCTTCAACAAAGACCCAGGAACTCCCATGGAGCAGCGGAGCTGCCTTCCTGCAGGCAACCCAAGAGACTTGAAAGGACTCAAGACCTCCAAAACCCAACACTGGAGAGCACCATTGCACCCGTGTCACTTAGCCCAAGGTGAAGTGGGCAAACAGTGCCAGTGTGGTCACCTGGCGCTCTAGAAACCAAGCCCACCTTGAACTTCCCAACTGTGGACTCACCAAAACCATCTGCATGCCTCTGTTTGCAGGCCCCACGGACTGCAAGTGCCACTGGTGCAAAACCCCAACACCACAAAACACCTCTGCAGCCGTCACCCATGGAGAAGAGAACCTAAGGTATCACTGAGCATCGTGAGAGCTGAGCACAGTTGCTGGTTCAGCCCAACCAGCCTCCCAGTCCAAACCTGCAGCCTCTTTTTCACCAGACTGATCCCCATTTACTAACATTGAGCACACGAAACAGTATTGCACCTCTGCATCTGGATGCCCCAGTGTGACCTGTTAGTGTGGCCTTGGACCTTGCCCAATACTTACCTTAAGTCTAGGAGATTGGTCCCACAGGTCGATGTGAAGTGCCCTAATGCAGTACATATTTTTCTCTCATAGGATAACAATGGCTACCCGATGTTGAAAAGCACCTCTGCACCCAGCCACCACATGGCTGCCCATTGTGACCTGTTGCTATTGCCTTGGACCTTTCCCCATACTTACCTTAGGTCTAGGAGATTGGTCCCATATGTCACTGACCTATACCTGTATGCAATATTTGTTTTTCCTCCATAGGATAACATTGCCACCTCTGAGAAATGCAGTCAACTTATAAAACCTGAAAGAATTTCTTGTGCAAAACGTACTTACCTGATCGTATTATTTCTGGTGCCTAAATATATATAAAGAGACATTTTTTTATAAACTGTTGTGGCTCTCCTCATTGAGTTGTGTGCATCAATTATTGACTGTGTGTTTTTGCAGATGTCTAACACTTCACTCTGATAAGCCTAAGGCTGCTCGTCCACACTACCTCCTGATATGGCACTTTGGGTTTGCTAGAGCAAGCCCCTGTCCACTAGTAAGGGAACCCCTGGATTCTTTGCACAGTATATCTCATTTTGATATACTATTTAAAGAGCCAGCCTCCTACACAGATCTCTTTCCCTAAAACTGTGCAAATGTCCCTCAATTGGTAACACTTATGGCACCCCTCTAAAGTTACTATGGTAAAAGGGATCCATAGTACCTAGGGCATAGGTACCAAAGAGGTTCCCCTAAGGGTTGCAGCATGTACTGTACCACCCTCAGGGACACCCTTCAGCTAGCACACGCAGAGTGCCATTGCAGGCTGCGTGTCTTGGTGCAGCTAAAAGTGAAAAAGTGACATGGCACACAGGCTGTGTGCGATGTTCCCTAACACAGCATGCAATATATGTAGGTCAACCCTAAAGCAGGCCTTGCAGCCCTAAGTGCATTAGATTACGTGCAAGGACATATCTGCATGGTCAGATATGCCCTTATGTCTTTGTTAATTCTTAGACATAGTGAGTCAATCAATTATTTGAAAAACATGGCTTAACCTCCTTCCGCAGCTGGTCCAAGGTCACCCAACAACAATTAACTGATGCCCTCAGCACCTCAAAGCCCAAAGACACCACAAACTTGGATCAGGTGGTACAGAACTTCAGTGATTGCATCACCTGCAACCAAACCAGCTAAAACGCACAGACCCTTTAAACAAGCCAGTTGGTCCACCCCGCAAGTCAGCACGTCAAAACTCAAATGCAGACCAAAAAAAAGAAGATAGCGCACCAGCAGGAACCACACTGACCGAGCCAATTTCAAATCTGCCTTCAAGGTTACCACCCCCAGATTTAAGCGGCAAAAAAGGAATCCTTGACCCACAGGTTCAAGACCAGCATCGACCAAGCCAAAGAACTCTTCACCTTCGTCAAAAAGTTCACTTGCCCGTCAGCCACCGACAACTCCATACCCTCCTCACAGGAGCTCTGCAACACCCTTGCGGATCACTTCCACATCAAGATAGCAACCATCTTCAAAAACGTTGACTATATGTCTAACCTTCAGTTACTGAAGACTAGGTGCAAAGTTACTATGTGTGAGGGCACCCTTGCACTGGCAAAGGTGCCCCCACGTTGACCAGGAACAATTTCCTAGTCTTCATGAGTGCGGGGACACCATTATAAGTGTGCACTACATATATTTCAATGTGGGTATGTAGCTTCACAATGGTAGCTCCAAATATGGCCAAGTAAGGTGTCTAAGATTGTGAAATTGAACCCCCCCAATCTAAATCTGGTATTGGGGGGCAATTCCATGCACCCTGGGGGCTCCATCATAGGCCCTCAATACTGCCAAAGCAGCTCTCTAAGGTTTGCACTGCAGCTCCAGCTGCTGCCACCTCACAGACAGGTTTCTGCCCTCCTGGGGACTGAGCAGCTCAATCCCAGGAAGGCAGAACAATGCATTTCCTTTAGGAGAGGTGTTTCACCCCCTCCCATTGGAAATAGGTGTTACAGGAATGGGAGGGGTATCCTCCCAGAGCCTCTGGAAATGCTTTGAAGGGCACAAAGGTGCCTCCCTTGTATAATCCAGTCTACACCAGTTCAGGGACCCCCAGTCCCTGCTCTGGCACAAAACCAGACAAGGGAAGGGGAGTGACCACTCCCCTGTCCATCCCCACCCCAGGGGTGGTGCCCAGAGCTCCTCCAGTGTGTCCCTGGCGTTCGCCATCTTGGATTCCAAGGTGTGGGGACCCTCTGGAAGCATCTTAGTGGCTCGTGCCCGCAGGTGCCGTTAGAAACCCCTCCTGATAGGTGCATACCTGCGTAGGTAGCCAATCCGCTTCTCAGGGCTATTTAGGGGTCTCTCTTCTGGGTGTTTCGTCAGATTCGGTTTGCAAGACTCCACCAGGACTCAATCTGCTTCAACTTCTGACTGTCCGAGTTGAGACCCCCAGGTCCCTCTTGGGTCTGGGCAGCATCTCTTTGAGGCAAAACACGTTCTTGCATGAACCAAGGCTTGTTGGTGGAATCCAGCGACGCAAACAGCCTGCATCCAACAACTCAATGTGGGACATCTTACACCAAGCAGGAATCCGCAGCTATCTTCTTTGATGCATTTCTGTACTTTTCTTCCAACCGAAGAATCCACTTTTGCACCTACATCCAGGTTGGCAGAGTCTCCTGTTCTTCCTGGACTCTTCATCGACTTCTAGACTTGGTCTCCTCTCTCCACAGGTCTTCAGGTCCAGGAATACATTGTTGGTTTCTTGCAGTCTTGCTTGGTTCTTGCATAATCCTTTACCATGACTTCTAGTGTGTTCTGAGGAACTTGCTGTACTTTATTCCGGTTTTCCTGGGTTCTGGGGTGGGGTACTTTACTTACCTTTGGTGTTTTCTTACACTCCCAGCGCCCCTCTACACACAACACTTGCCTCGGGGGGAATCAGACTTTCGCATTCCACTTTTTTAGTATATGGTTTGTGTTGCCCCTAAGCCCATTGCAATCTATTGTGTTTTTCACTGTTTGCACAATTCTATGACTGTTTACTTACCTAATTTTGGCTACTAGTGTATATATTGTGTATAATACTTACCTCCAGTAGGAGTATTGCCTCTAAGATATTTTTGGCCTTGTGGCACTAAAATAAAGAACCTTTATTTTTGGGAACACTGAGTATTGTCTGTTATTGTGTATAAGTACTGTGTGACTATAGTGGTATTGCAAGAGCTTTGCATGTCTCCTAGTTCAGCCTTGGCTGCTCTACTACAGCTACCCCTAGACAGCCTAAGCTGCTAGACACTGCCTACATTTCACTCAGGCGGATCACTGTACCTGGTATAAGGTGTAAGTACCTCTGGAAACCAGGCCAGCTTCTAACAGGAGCCCCTACCGACTTTTCAACCTCAGAAGAGACGAGATCAGCTACTAACTCACCACCATCGTCAAAGCCTTGATCACCACCACCTTTCTGGATGTCTGGAAACATGCTGAGGTCAGACTCTCCTCAAGAAACCCTCAGCAGACCCCAGCGAGCTCTAGAACTACTGTCCCATCTCTCTGCTCCCATTCCCTGCCAAAGTCCTGGAGAAGGCCCTCAACTTCCAACTCATCGAACACCTAGAGAGAAACAACCTACTGGACAGTTCCCAATCAGGTTTCAGAGACAGCTGTGATTCGTACAACCAATGACATCCGCACCTGCCTAAAGTGAGGAGAATTATCCGCCCTGATCCTCCTTGACCTCTCCCCAGCCTTCAACAGTTTCCCACCCCACACTCATCAATCGTATATGCCAGACTGGTATCACAGATGATGCGCTCAGATGGATGAAATCTTGCCTCACGGGTGCACCCCCACAGAGTCTGCCTCCCTCCCTTCACATTGCAAGCAAAGCACACAATTTGCAGTGTCCCCAAAGGCTCATCCCTCAGCCCAACCCTTTTCAATATATATGTCACTGCTCTCAGACATCGTCTGATTGCACAACATTAACATCTACTCCTATGCTGATGACATGCAGCTCGCCCTCTCTGTCTCTCAGCCTGGATGAAGGACAACTGCCTGAAGCTCAATACAGACAAAACTGAAGTTCTGATCTTTGTCAAACACACCGCCCTCTGGAAAGAATCCTACTGACCAGCAGAACTCAGACCCACTTTCACGCCGAAAGACCACGCCCCAAACATCAGCATCACCCTCAACAGCAAACTCTCCATAAAATATCAGGTCAATGCCGTCTCCTCAGCCTACTTTCACACGCTCCACATTCTCTACAAAATTTTCAAGTGCCTCCCATCAGCACCAAGAAGATGGTGGCACAGACTCTAATCACCAGCCAACTGGACTACGGCTACGCATTCTACGCGGGGATCACCACCGAACTCACAGACTCCAGATGATGCAGAACACAGCTGCCAGGCTAATCCTCAACCTGCCCCAGAGAACCCACATCACCCAGCACCTGAAACAGCACTGGCTCCCGATCCACAAGAGATGCCATTTCAAGCTCCTGATCCACACCTACAAAGCCCTCCACGACCAAGGACCTGCCTATATGAACTACTGTCCGTACTTCCACAGACCTCCCAGGAACCTCCGCTCCAGCACATTTTGCCCTCGCACAGATCCCATGTACACACCTACGGTGTACCCAAGGACGCGCCTTTCCCCATCTCTCTGCCAAAGCCTAGAACACCCTCCACCTCTGCACTGCATCCTCACTGATCCACTTCAGCAAGGGGCTCAACACCTGGCTTTTCGAATGAGACCTGCAGCAAACGCCTGTATACTCTATTGGGGGGTGTTGTGGTGGTTGTGGGAAGTGCGGGCGATGGTGAAGTGTCTGATGGAATGGTCCAACCAGGTGTGTTCAGAGGTTTGGCTGTATCTAATTCTGTTGATGGACATGAAGGTGGGGTCCAGTGTGTGTCCTGCTTTGTGCGTGAGCTTAGTGACCAGCTGCTTGAGTCTGATGTTGTCCAATCTCCCCATGAGGTGAGTGGAGTAGCTGTCCATGGGTTCACCCACGTTGAAGTTGAGCTCTCACAGGAAGTAGTAGTACTTGGCTTCAATAGCAAGTGAGGTGATGAATTCAGTGATGGTGTCGCTAAAGTTGGTTCGTGGTCCTGGCGGTCTGTATGCAAGGGCACCTCGGATGGTGATGTAATCGTTGGTACCGAACTGGAAATTCATGTGTTCCATGATCAGCGTGGTTTCGTCGTCTGAGATGGTGCAGGCCATTAATTCCTTGTGTATGTCTTCCTTGGGGAGAGGATGTGGTGTAACGGCCTGAGCTGACGACTTTGGAGTTGGGGGAACCAAGTGAGAGTCTCTGCGTGGTTCTGGGCAAATCACTTAATCTCCCCATACCTGATCAGCACCTTGGGACCCGCCTGGGTGATTTGCTGCGCTTTACAAATTCTGGATTTATGATGGCGATGCCGCATCCATGTCTTTTGGTGTGGTTGCAATGGTGATGTCCTTGGATGATGCAGGAATGAGCTAAGTCTCTGTGATAAAGGTTGTGTTGGGGTCAAATGTGGAGATGGTGTCCCAGACTTCGGTGGCGTGTTTGTAGAGTTATCTGGCGTTGATCAGAAGGCAGCTGAGTTGTTCCTGGGAGGGTGGGGGGTGGGGCGGGTCGTCTCAGCCTCAAGGGCTGGGGTGTTGGTTGCTGTGATGGTGGTTGGTGCTGGGTTGGAGATGAACCATCAGAGGAGGCAGGTGAAGGGTCCGCTGTGAAGTGGGGAGATGCGAGGCAACAGCTGTTGTTGCGTCCAGGGCACAAAGGTCTGCTGTGGATATACCTGTTGGAGTGCCAGGGTTCCTGCCACAGTCCAGGGGCAGACATGTGTGCCCTTGGTGTGCAGCAACTTCCATAAGTACTCCTAGGAGGTGGGCGGGTATGGCAGGGAGGCGGGAGGGCGGCGAGCAGGGAAACAGCTGGAGTGGGGAAAAATGTTGGGAAAATGATGCAATTACTGAGAAAGCAACTGAACAAGAGAAATTCCAAGTCTATAATTAACAAAAAGTTAATGCCCAGAAAATGGCAATAAAACTAAAAATATTGGCTGAGCAGTGCCCAGATGCACTTATGCAAAATAGGGCAAGATGTCACCTGACCTTAGGAGAGCGGGCTGGAACTAGAGGCTTCGGGCTACTAGCGAGGCAGCAGTCCCACAGAGCTAAGCAGCAGGAAGCGGGGGAACGACGCAAGACAAGGAGTCAAGGGTTACTCCTTGACTCCTGAACAGGGAAGCCATTTTAAGAACATGAACTGGACACTGGTCAACATGAGTTCTCCAGCTACATGATGACTTCATTGAAAATAGGGATGTTTGGTACCAAATATCTCCTATTAATAAACCCTCACTGATGCCAGTGATGGATTTATTAATACATGCACCCAGAGGACACCTTAGAGGTGCCCCCTGAAAAAGGTAGCATTCACCTGTGTGCTGGCTGATTAGTTCTAACTGGCCTGCAACCACCAGACAGGTTTCTGGCCCCCAAGGATGATAGTCTTTGCTCTTGGGCAGACAAGAACAAAGCCTGCTCTGGCAGGGGTGTTAGCACACCCCTCCCACCAGGATGAACTGCAAAACTGCATTCCAAGGCAGTGGGCTTCAAAGAAGCCCACTACCCTTGGTATGCAGAACTAGCTTTCCTGAAAGGAGGGGATGCTGACCCCCCCACCCCCCCCCCCCCACCCTATGGTCCATTTGGCACCTGGACAGGTGGGGAAAGTAGTAGTCGGAGAGGCATGCCCACTTCTAAGGTTAGTCCCACCCCTAAGGTGAGCAGCCTGATGTGGACACAACTTTTGAAAGTCTGCCATCTTGGAAAATGGAGAACTAGGAATTCTGGGACAGGGTAAAGCCAACTTCCCACGTGAAGTGGTCACATGCAGGGGGCGGGGTGAACCCGCAGGTAAGTAAAAGATTGGCTACTACGCAACACTTCCCTAAACACGCCTAAACTCAGTATTTAGAAGAGCCCCTAGCCCCAGGAAACCAGATCCTGTTGTACAAATACTCTAAAAGGAAGACCAGTTACTGACTCTGTGCCAACCCTAACAGCCGACTTCGACAACTGCGAGAAAGAGAACTCGTCCTTCAGTTGCTGAAACTTCCAAAAGCCCAGGAACACTGCCAGCCTTCACACCAGCACTAGGAACTCCCGTGGAGTAGCAGAGCTCCTTCCCTGCAGGCACAGATGAAACACTGAAGAGAACTCTTGACTGTCAAAACCAGATGCCACACAGCACCACTGCACCTGTGCTCCCTAGCCTGAGTTGAAGTGGGCCAACAGTGCCAGTGTGTCCCCCAGCCTCTCCAGAGACAAAGTCCATAGTGGGTTTCCCCACTGCGACCGTCACACCAACACCTGCAGCCTCTTTGTGCAGGCCTCCCTCTACCCCGAGCGGCCTAGAGACAAAGAACCAGCCCCTCAGGGCACCTCTGCACCTGTCCGCCCCGGACCAAAGAGAACCAATAGTGTCCCTATGTCTCCCTACCTTGTGAGCCCCAAGTCCACCTGTTGGCTTGGTCAGACTGATCCCCCAGTCCATGACTGCAGTCTCTTTCTGCAGTCCCCTTCTGCAGTCCCCCTCTATTGCTCCAGTGACGAAAACCAGCAGTCCTGGCCCCAGGGGAGAACCTATGGAGCCCCCATGTCCCTGAACATCTCAAGATTTGAACCCACCTGTTGTCTCACCTTGACTGGAACCCCAGCTGTGCCTACAATGCTGTTCTGACCAGACCATTCCCCATTGACTTCTACGAGGCACCCAACGCTGGACTATACTTTTGCAGCCAGCCGCACAAGTGCAGCCTGAGGTGACCTGTTGGTGTGGCCTAGGACCCTGCCCTATACTCACCTTAAGTCTGAAAGATTGGTCCCCTGAATCACTGCTGAATACCTGTTTGCCATATTTGTTTTTCCTCCTTAGTAAAACATTGCTGCTTCAGAAAATTGTTTCAAACCTGTAAAGAATGTTCTTGCTAAGCGTACTAACCCAATTGTATTGATTCTGGTGCCTAAATATAAAGATTTTTTATGAACTGATATGGCTCTCCTTATTGATTCATGCGTCTCATTTATTGAGTGTATGTCTATTGTATAACCTCTGATAAACATAAGGCTGCTCAACTACATTACCCCCTAAAGGAGCACCTTGCAATTGCAGGGCCCCTGTCCACTGGTAAGGGAACCCCTGGGACTCTTTGCATGGTACACCTCATTTTGGTATATCATATAAGGAGCCAGCTTCCTTCGTAGAGGTATTCCCAGGCAATAATGGGACTGATATCATCTCATTTTCTGAAGGTATGTCATCCTTTGTTGATATATTTGGTTGTTTTGCAATAGATGTTACTGTTGACAATTTGTTTATATTTTTCGTAGAAGGTGCATTCATTACAGATTTCTTCATCAACAGCATTGAAGGAGGCTTTTGGAACTTTAAAATCGATAAAGTGTTGCAGGCTCAGATTTTGATATTCTTGAGAAAACATCCTATTTTTTATGTTTGTGAGACCGCTCAACAGATGCTCTCTTGGTGAACTTTGATGTTTTTTTGGTTCCTGGGGAAGCTGAGCTTCTGAATTTTCCATTTTATGAGGCTTTTTGCTCGATATTGAAAAATTATCACTGCCTTCCTCTAAAGCCTGGGCGTCATTGGCTTTAGGTTACTGAAGCCAGAGTAATAACTGCCTCTCCCTATCCTTTAAGGTCTTAAAAGAAAAGGTACAATAGATCTTGTATTTTGTTTTTAAACCTTATTCTAAGTATGAAGGCAGTAAATGTGCTCTTTATGAGGATCATCTGAATGGAGACTCTTCTTGCCATCTGTCCACATGGCCATGCAGTCCTTTCTTAGCAGACTGACATATTGAGTAGCGAAATTTCTTCCACGGATGTTAATCTGTACATCAATATATACATATTTACACCAAGACACTCTAGAAATTAGATCTAGGTTAACTTGAAGTCTCTCCAATCACAACATGCAGTAGACAATCTGTAGGAAAGTAGCTTCTGAGGGAAGGTACATCATAGGGTAGGTAGTACCACAATTTATCAAGGGCTAACTCACAGGGGTGCGCCATTACGGGAAGGCTCCACATGTGTGTGTATGAACTGATTGTAATATTTCAAATACTATATATATGATTTACTGTTAAGGGGGCCTAAATTGAGGTAATCATTATTTCTTTGTGTTTAATTAATACATGGTGATTTGAAGAAAATTTAGCCAAGATTAACTAGAGGTTCCCACTCGCATCACACGGGAGAGGGATTTCGTATATGACCATGTCACTGACATGAAGAGAAAACGGTACAACACTATGTATATGTATTATTATTTACAGCCCTGATGAAGTAGTTGGGTTACCTCCCAGACGAAACGCGTGTTGGCTAGTGTTTGATCTGAAGATGAACATGAAAAGAAAACTGTGAAGATCATATCAAATCACATGAATACATGTATCAGTCCACAAATTGATTATGTCATTGGTTTCATTTTAAAAAAAAAAAAAACTTTTTAAGGAACGTATTAACTGTATTTATTTGAATGATGGACATGAGTTTTTATTGTTGCTACGTATGATTGTTCTATTGTATTCTAATGGTCTAAATTTAGACCGAATAAATAAATATTAATAACATGAATACACAGACAACACACGAGTTCAAATTATTTGGGATAGAGCATGTACTTAAGAACCCTCGGGTGGTAACAGAGAATTGCATCTTAGGAGAAGAGAATCATTATGGATGATGCAGTTGAAGGTAGTGGAAGATGGACTAAACATAGATCAGGAATTGGAAACATTTTGGGGACTTAAAATGTTGTTTTCACAGTCAATAATATGGTGAAACTATGGAGTCCAACTATTGAACCAACATGTTAAATTGTGAATAATAATTGGGTGACTACTGTATGTAATATGGTGTATGGATGATTTTTAAGTAAACAGTGGAGTGGTATGCACATACACGTGAAACGATAAATAATGGGCAGACAGAAGTCATTATTAAAGTTATAAATAGTTATATAAGTAAGGGGATGAATTGTTTTAATTTTAGGATCGGAGGTACTACATTTCAATTGGATTGCATATCAATTAGGTGGAGATCCATTAAAAAGTGACATTTTTTGAGTAAATGTGTTATTCTGACAACTGACAAGATGTACAAAGTTGAATGGTGACGCTTTGCCTGAACAATAGGCGACTTATGGTGAAGATTTTTTTTTTTTTTTTTTTTAATTGGTATTACTTTTTTTGCTTATATTTTCATGTATGTATATATCTTTAGGAAGGGCTACTACGGAGTTGTGCTTACTAGCATATAAATATAGCTTTTCTTAGAAAGAACCAAGTCTGTTAACAGGGAGTTTACTTGTAGGTTGATGATTGAACATTAGCACAGGTGGATTAGTGATGATAATGCTTAGGGTCCGAGGAATGTAAGGATGAAGTAGAAGAATTGGGAGGTTCTATGAGCATTATGATGAATTAAAATAAGGTAGTGATGGTTGCTTTGAAGAATATTGACGCAGGGAACTAGTCCTATCTTTAGTCTCATGAAGCCGTTATGTTTATGGTGAGCGCTGGAGTATAGTCCTCTTTCGATGGCGACGCAGTGGAAGATCTAAGAAGGAAGTAGAAAACAGATTAGAGTTACTACAGGAAGCGTACTAACTGCGTCGTAAGTGCAGAAGCTTATAGGTGAGTTGAAGGGAAAATGTTTGGTTTGTGTTAAACTGGCAGCATGTTGTATTTCAATAAAATAGCAATGCTTTGCTTTTTAAGTTATCCACGTGTGAAAATAGTCATAATAGGAGTTTCATGGGGCAGTCACAGCTACGGTGAAAGTTAAAATGTAGTCCTTCAATTGCAATGCAGTGGAGGCGATAGGAAGGCAATAAAGAACGGCCCTTTTTTATTACAGGAAGCGTACTTGCAGTTTCATATAAGCAGGAGTCTATCGGTGAATTTGCGGGGAAAGGTTTCAAGCTTGTCAAACTAATAGGTATAGCAGAGAGATCGGGATATACCAACATTAAGGGTAAAAACAATGAGTTAGCAGCAAGAAAGGATGAAGAGCTCTGGGTGGAGTGCCTTGGATAGTGCATAATGATGCATGGAAGAGATTTTAGTAACAGAGAGAAGAAGAGGATATATATGTGAGGATGTTACGCCAGTCAGATATGATAGAGGTAGGAGGCAACTCGATTTTGGATACGATGAAATACGAACAGAGGATGAAGCTATTAAATAACTACTTTTAGAGGGCCCGGATATGAAGGGAGGAATTTACTGAGGTGATTGTAGATATGCACTAGGAAGGTCTTGAAAGGTAAGCTTATTTGAAGGGATTGTTTTTGTTTTTTGTTTTTGGGATTATTACGTTTGAATAACATTTGGAGTTATGAAATAAAAAATACCTTTGATTGATTTCACATCACTTTGGCAGCAACACAGAGCTATTTGAACAATTGAATAAAGTAGGGACGTGAATTGACCTAAAATTCAATCTGTATGGAAGTTCTACTGTACAGGTACATCATATGGTAGGCGATATCACAATTTATAAAGGGCTAACACATGGAGGTGCGCCATTAAGGGAAGGTTCCACATCTGTACATGAACTGATTGTAATATTTTAAATACTACATATATGATTCACTGTTAAGGGGCCTAGATTGAGGTAATCATTATTTCTTTGCGTTTAATTAATACAGGGTGATATGAAGAAAAGTTAGCCCAGATTAACTAGAGATTTCCCACTCGCTTCACACAAAAGAGGGATATCCTATAGGACTGTCACTGATTTGAAGAGAAACATGTACAACACCATGTATTGTATTATTGTTTACAGCCCTGATGAAGTCGTTGGGTTACTTCCCAGATGAAACACGTGTTGGCTGGAGTTTGATCTGAAGATGAACATGGAAATAAAACTGTGAAGATCATATCAAAGAACATTACTGGACATTTCTGGACGTGCGCCTTATGTATAATCAGTTTTCAACAATCAATGATTGTTGACTTCAGGGGTTTTGGGTGCAAAGAATTATATATTGTGATATTTGTAAAAACTTGTATGACAGGAAGCGCCATTTTCCCTTTTAAACCACCTATTGATAAATTATTGTTGTTGAGGTGGCAGCTCTGGTCACAATTCATCATAAATATATAAAAACAATACAATGGATAGAGATAGAATTGCAGAGGAGCTGTTTAAGAATCTAGATAGTGGTCATACAGTACAGGAGGCAGTTAAGAGTGGCTACCAGTTACGGAAGGAAGGTCTTGGAAATAAATGTATCAGGTCAGAGAAAGTTAGGAAGAATAAAATGTCAAAAAGGTGGGATGGGGCTACACAAACAATATAGAAAATTGAACAGAATCCCGGGTGGTCTTAGATCACAAACATTTCCCCTATATGATGATCTAGATATAGATTTAATAACAATTTGGGACAATGAATTGACATCCACAAATACAAATGGAGGCCACATTGTCCACCATCATTCAAACGTGTTTATGTTACATTTCCATATTAATTTCTCTGTTAGGCTTTTAAATTAAGGTTTGTAAGTCACCATATGCTAACTTCTATGCCACTAATGTAATAGTAAAATTCAATCTTTATCACAACAAATAAGGTAAGTGGCTATTTCTTTTTATTTATAGTTGTCACTCACCTTGCATGAACGCACCACCACCCATTTGTCCGCCCCTCTCCCACTCTTCCTAGTTGCCAGCCACTAATAGATAGCAGGAGTGTGCATAGCACGTGTATCTGCAGCCGACATGCTACGAATATGTTTCCCAAACCTACAAAATATCAGTTAAGATGCACCTGAGCTATCAGCTAATAATTTTTGGGAAAAAAAAATGCAAGTAAGAATAGGTGGCCGTATAGCTACTATTGTCCACCAAGACACCACCGATAAGTGTGGCAGGAGCAGCCGTTGTCCTCAAAGTGTGCAATAATGCCAGCTCGGACAGTCTTTCTTGGCCAATGTCTAAGAGAACTTTAAAAAAAATAGTATGCTTAAACACTACATTGTCTTCATCAGCTCCAGTAAAACCCATGAGGCAGTGATCAGTCAGCCAGCCATCTACTGTACAGAAAGTATGCCTGGTGCTCAGTTGGCAACTTCTTACCCTCCTTGATATGGTGAAATGGTAAGTTCATAGAAACTGGTCCTTAAGGAAGGCTGATGCAACTTTAAACAGAAATAACGGGCAGGGAGAACAGGATAATATTGGAAGGGTAAAATACAGTCAGTGGAGAATGGACCATCAGAGCCAGTAGCTAGGCGACAATTAAAATTCACATTCAACGTAGCCTGTCAAAAACTGCTTAAGAATTTTTTCGACACACACACCAAACAAAGCCTCAGGACTTGTGTCAGTAAGGCATGGAAAAAACAAACTGATGTCAGTTCGTCAGATGTCATAATATCTATTCTGACGTTGTTACAGCCTCAGTGTGAAGTTGTGGCATGAGTCAAGTGATGTCACCAGGCAGTGCTGGACAGCTGCTACCTGTTGAAAAAAAGTTTCCAGATGTAGTCTGGCATATGTAGGCTATTCACAAGGTGAAGAATCTGTTGAAAAAAAGTATCCATCCGAGTGCTTTATTTTGTTGCTCTGCAATACTGGTTCAATGGTCCAGTGCTCTTTCCATAGTGTGCTTGTGCACTTTAAGAATCCCAACAGCAAATGGCTGAATATGCAAAGTATGTGAATCAACAAAAAAATCGAATACTGAAGAGAAGAAAAAAAAAATCAGTAACAACAGTTTTGAGCTTGAAACCCATGAAGAAGATTCCCATGTTGTGCATAACCTCACTATCTATTGGTGGGATACAGACATTTTCTTCAAGTAATATTTTTTACTTATTATTGAGTTGATCACAGGAGGAATCAAGTAGGGTGCCTACTAATAGCATAAATTAAAGAAACGACCAAGACTAGCCAGAAGAGGAGGCATTCTACATTTTTGGAGGCTTGCGTTTGTGGATAAAATACACAAGGCAAAAGCACACCAGAGGTGGTGCACCTGACTAAACACCCACTTAAATTATTGCAAAGTTATACACCTTTTTCACAAAGCTACAGCAAACAGGTTCATTGTCATCCTCCTTTTAATGATGGTTAGGGCAAGTAAGTAGTATTTTACTTAAGTGGCAGTGGCTTGGATGGTTTTAAAAGTTTCATGCAAATAACTGATGATAAATCTTAACTGGTCAATCCGGTGCCTCATACTCTGCAACTTCATCAATCATTGCAGATATTTTATGAAACCAACTCCAAATCAACTTTGGCACGGAAGCAAATCCAAGAGAAATAGGACGTAGTTGGCAGAAAATGTTATTAACATGTGAGGAATCAAAATGTCTATATAGCTTCAAAAACTTCTGCTGCAATTAGAATACATTAAGGAAAAACGCATACACATCATATTCCAACACTAATCACATCTCCGAAATAGAATGTTGTCACTGTCATGCAATGGTTCGAAGTGAGATACTGCCAATTTCAATGGCAAATGGAAATTGGAAACAGTATGAAATATCGGTTTTGTAAGCAAATATACGTCAGATTCAAATACCAACTGGTTCCACCATAAACAATCAAACTGAATCCTGCATGACAGTTTTGAAAAAGTTGGACGATACTGTAAAGATTAGAACATAGAACCGCTTAAATCCCAAACCAATAAAAGAATATAACATTTCATTAAGATTTTTTTAATAATAAAAAATAATTGCAATGAAGACACAGGCAAAAGGATGACATTGCTCAAACGTCTAATTTAAGTTATGAGGCAACCAAGACTGCCATTGTAATAGCCACAACATGTACAGATGCTGCTTGAAACATGCAACAGCTAGAACGTGACGATGCAGAATCGCAATACAAATTTCACATTGCAAGACCTGGTCTTAATTTCATCAGAATGGAGAGAAAAAATGGAGGACTGCTCATGAGAGAGGATCAAACAACTGATAACATTATGTTGCCCGTAGCCGTTTTGAATTAAACACAGGCTTCCTCTGCAACATAAGATAAGCAATTTTAACTTAAGGTGCTGAATTGTGAGACTAAAAACCATTGAAGGCATGGCTGTGGGGTATTTTAAAATCATATTTATATTTCAGGGTAGGTTAAAAACGAACCAGTTATTTTCCAAGCAGAAGTGCTTGAAAAAATGGTCAATACTAAAAAGAGCAGAAAACAGTAAAATATTAAACTTGTACATTTTCAAATGAGAATGTGGAAACTAAGATGCAACTCATCTGACAGCATCCGGAGGTTATACTTTAATATAAAAAAAAATCCACATAGAACAGACAAAAAGCCTTACGTGTGAAACAGTATTGCAAATTAGTGCAAATTTACTCTAGCTTTTATGTTAACTGCTTAGTGCCTGTTGGCCTGACGTATAAACACTTTTTTTTGTAATACAAATTACAACCTGCATTTTCGTTCTGCTTCATTTTTGGCAGGTGCGGCCCAAAGGCAGAAAACAACACGAAGGAAGAACTTTATTAAGACAAACAGTTTACACCAACATGCAGGCCGGTCTTTCGTCTTTCAGTGTTGGGCACTGGTAGAAGCATCCCATACCATCAATAACTTCGTATGATGGACAACCATCAACAACTTCCTGACTCAGTGGAGGCCTTTCCCACACTGTAGTGATAGTACCTTGCGTTCTACCCACCTAGCACACCTTCACCCCCACCTGACCTTCCTTAAATACATGATGAAAGTGGAGGAAAGAGCGAGGCAGAGTCTGGCATTCAGTTTTGAGGCAGCAACTTGGACAGGGACAGCGATGACACAAGCGAGATAGGTCAGTAATCATGTCTCAAATTAGAGGGCCACAGGTATGGAGTCCAGAAAAACACGTCTCCTCTTACCATGGAGCCAACTACTCAGCTACAGATATATATCTTCTTTTTAATCAACGTTACCTGTTACAGTCATGCAACGGCCAAGGTTCTCTGCCATTGGTATGCAAATGATGCTGTAATTTACAATAGATATCCTCATCCTCAATGCAACATTAAATTAAATTGTTTAAGTGGTTACAACGTCCTTGTTTGCATGATCAATTATAGACTGCAGAAATTGTTTTGAACTGAAACAAATAGGGATATTTTATTTTCCTGAAATAGACATGCAAGACTTAAAAGACTGGACATGTGTTTTTTACAGCTGTTTTAGGAGTTCAGTGATTTCCGCTCGACATTCGCTTTAGGATTCTACAATTTGAGATGCACTCAAAAAAAGATTTTACAAGTAGATTGTTGCCCCACTATGCAAACGTTCTTTGAGCCTTCTCTCCCGCCAAAACACTGTAAAATATTTACCAAATCAAGAGATTTGGGTGTTTAGTGGCCTTCCATAGGAAGGGAAAGCAGTGCTAAGAAACACAAAGCTCTGCCTTTATGCTTGAAAGCGGAGGCTTGCCCTCCTCTGATTTTTCAGGCCCAGGTCCAGAACATGTAGTCTTTCGTTTGAATAACCGGAGACTGAGTCTTAACAGGTCACTGTCCACCACGGGAGGATTGGAGTAGGTGTGTTTCATAGTACCCTGTTTGGATAGAAAAAAACAAAAAAAACAAAAACTTCAAATACATATCTGTATATGTTGTTAAGGATTAGGAGATAATGAATACAAAGGTGCATAATTTCTATTCATTATACCAATATTCTGTAAGACAATCACTCCTACGTTACAACGTAAAACATGTTGTATTTAAGATTTTGTGCCAAAACACGGTCCTGAATATGACATTATGATGAGAATATTTGCGAAAACAAATTGCGGAATACATAGAGAGGAATAATTATTCATTCAAGAGGCTGAAGAAAATAGTAATTATCCCATAATTCAAGTTTTGTCTCTTGGAACTCTTCTAGGTGCAAATGCCTTGATTTATTCCGCCACCTAGTGCTTGAGTCCTGAAGTATACATATACACTTTTTTCCACTGTGGGTGTCGACCATAGGTGTAGCCAGCATCACTCACTGTATTGTCAATCTTACAATGCCTCAAACGCACCCTTCATATTTCGTTTTTTTTTTAAATCTCACATATACCACTGACTACTTCACTGGGGAAATAGGAGGGCCAGACGAACAACAGCCTGAAGTACCAAAATTACAAAAAAAGATTAAGAAACGATTTTTTTTTGATGCACAAACGTCTTCTAAATACACATGCAGTGCACTACTTAAGTAGCAGTATCACCCCATGTGGATGAGGGTTTGAAGGAAGAGGGGTGCTAAGCATTTTTTAAAAACTGTACGACCTACAACACATTCCTTTTAAGATGGGTGAGATTTACCCAACAGTGTTTAGGGAACAACTGGTGTGAGGACTATGTATCTGTTGTACATATGCCCATTATCTACACTTTTCCCATAAAGGTTAATGTTGCGCCTTTCTTTCTTGAATGCTCTCTGGGATTTAACTCAAGGTTATTATTTTCTAGTGAATAGTATATAGTGTTTGTAAAATCTATACAGCAGTAGTTCTTATAATAACTGCATGCCCTAAATTGTGTGGTGCGTGTGTCACAAAAATTGTTTTCTAATATCCTTTGTATTTTCTACATAACTAATGAACGTAAAGCTCTTTATGTAACTGTACTTGGTAGCTAAAAACAAAAAGGCTTGTAACTGTATGGCATGACTGATATGAAATGCAGAAACAGCCTTTTGTATAACAAGAGGATGTGTTTACAAACATTTTGGGCCTGATTTAAATGTTTGTGGTAAAGGTTCCGCAGTCAACTTTTGGACTGGAAACCCATCCGCCTCTGTGATTGTCCACCCACCGTATTTAGATGTTGGCAGTCCCATAGCTGAAATACCACCTGTGTCAACCGCGGAGAGGGAAAGGGGATGTTGGCAGGATCCCAGACACCCTTCTCGCTGTGCAGATTTGGATGTGCCTTACTGGCAAGAAAAAATAAGCAGTCTGACCTCCATCTCTGAGTTGGTGGATTGGGGTTAGGTGGAACTCACCTTCCTTACCCCATTCCACCCCCGTCTTCGACTGGACAACACCTGCCGTCACTGCTGCCATCAACCCACAGAGAAAACCCAACCCCTACGTGTTGCTGGACTCGAAGGTAAAGATGTCACATTACCACAGTACGCTGGATGGGCACCCAACGGGAGGTCAGGACCACTGCAGACATATAAATGTCACAATTTTTTTAAGTTACTGGGACAGGTGTGTGTCAGGGACACAAATGGGTCAGACACAGTTGGGGACAAACTGGTACACAACACATATGGCACACATACACAACTGTCATAGTGCCAGTATTCATTGGCAAATGAAGGATGGCACCACAATAACAGTACATTCCCACCTGTCAACTAAGCTCATGTGTACACATTACCAAGGGACCTGACCCTTTCACGTTGTGCTGTGAGTTGTGTTTGTGAGTCAGTATGTGTGTATGCACTGAAATTGGCAGAGGGAGCTGGAGTGGGTGCTGTGGTTGTATCAGTATGTGTGCCACTTGCATATGGCATTTATGTTGTATTGCTGCATGCAACATTCAGGTGAATGGTGCTGTGAGGTGGTCACAATGTGTAGTTGTGCTAGTGTAAGTGTGTTTTGTAACCAAGTGTGTAGTTGTGCTGGTTGTGTTGTGTGTGGTTGCAGTGTCAACGGTGTGTGAATGTTGTGTCACGGATGTCTGTCAATGTGTGTTTGTGGCATGTATGTGTTGTGTTGGAATGGCAATGGATGTGGGTCTGTATGTGGTGTGTTGTGTGTGATGCAGGAGGGTGCATATGGCAAAGGTACAGTGTGTGTCACAGTGTGTGTCCCTTACCCGTATTCCACAGCCACTGCTATCCATAATATTCATATGGCACCTCTAAATTAGTCGGATCACTTTAGTATCCGCTTTTCATTCTCTCTTCAGATTAACCACAAAACAAAAACAAAAAAACTACCCTAGATCTGGCCTTGTCCCCAAAAGGCCCTGGATCTCAGTTGACTGGTGTAAAATGGCATAGAACCATTGTCCACTCCCATGTGATGAGCATATTGGATATGGCAACGCCCTATATGTTGGGATGTTGGACCATCGCTTCTCTCGTCTTCAAATAATTCAAAATATGGCTGCTCAAATTATTTGCAACAAAGACAGATATTGCTCACGCTTCGGCTTGCCTCAAATCCTTGCACTGGCTTCCTATTCGTTTAAGGGCTAAATTCAAACTCCCGTGTCATGCAAACAGGGCACTTCCATAACACTGGTCCTGCTATTCTCCAATCTAAGCTGGAGTTTTATTTCCCTGCAAGAAGCCTGTGTTCTGAGAATCTTGCCCTCACCAAAACTAAGCAAGTGAAAAAAGTAATATCTTGGGGTCGGCTCTTTCACATTTTTTGGAGGCTTTTCTTTGGAACTCACTAAACGTAGACCTCCATTCCACTAATGATTATCTCAGATTTTAAAAGAAGCTCAAAACCTAGCTCTTTCCCAATTAAAGCGATGCCCTGCCTTGCTTCACTCAATACTTGAGTAAGTTAGTTGGCATCACTTAGCACCATGATATCCCTTCAGGGATAAATGCAGCGCTTTATAAATGGTGGAAATAAATTGCCCAATAACCATTGGGTCCCACAGCTGTCTCTGTCCGTCAGAGAAGCAACGCGAGTCCTATGTTTGCATAGCTTTAGCATCTAAATACAGCGGGCGGAACACCGTGGACTTGATGGTCTTCTCAGGTCTGACGTTTGCGCAGTGTGATTGCCAAGATATAAATCAGGCCCTTTGTCTTTAGGTCGTACCAAATAAAATTGCTTGGTCAATAATTGCTGCAAGCTGCATACCCATCACAAGGAGGCTCAAGCCACTACAAAAGCCATTTCAAGGTTTAATTGTTTGAGGCTTATTTTACGGAAGGATTCATAAAGAGCTTTCATTAGCTTTGCTAAAACTAAATTGAGATTCCATTTAAGAGGTGGTACTAGTTTGTGGATGGAAAGCATGAGGTCGGATTTTTTTTTCCTTAGTATCATTCTTAGTATCATCCAAAAAATGATTGACATTTGTACATAAAAATATCTTTGTCTGATGCACACCCTCTTGTGTCCATTACATTGGCTGATCTGATAGGAGAACTCTTTTGTAAGCAGAGCTAAGAATACAGTTTAACACATAAATGTTTATTTTCTTTAATTTCTATATCAATCATTTTGCAGCATAGCAATACAATGTAGGTGGTCTTCTTGCCTCCTTAATAATGTTCCAGCATTCTTGTGGCAAACCTAAATGATGCAATTCTAAAATTTCAGGAGCCATAATGCCAGTAGCAAACTGAGGGACTGGGTGGCAATCCCTTCTTTCCAGATTTGTTAATAGATACTTGGGTAAATATGTTTATTAATATGTGCTGTGATAGATGCATTAGATACAAGCACCAAGTCTGAAGTGGTCACATCTTAGTGCTATTGAATTAATGCAATTTTATTTTGCCACTGTGAATTTGATATTATTCAAATCTGATTAACTGGGCACTGAGGACAGTGAGGAAATTTGCCTTACCATTCATCAACAGTGCATTCCCTTAAGGCATGGGTTGGTGACGCCTGGATCAAAGAGTTGTCCACCATGCTCCATCCACATTGTGTACATTTTCCTCTCCAGGTACGTGATCTGTGACAATTATGATGTTCCTGGCAATCACCAACTGCCAAATATTTCCTGCTACACTCTGTGGTTATGAGGTCTGCTACAATCTGCACCATCCTGCTGTGGACTTGACTTTGAAGGTTTTTTTAACCAAATGCTCATAGCTTTAAACCCCTGGTAAGGAAACTTAAATGGATTTTTAAAGTGCAAATTAATCATCCGCAAGAGTAACCAGGTGCTGAGTAGGTGCAGGGGTCAGGAGCACTCTACTGTTTGGAGCTTGTGTGTGAGGTGGACAGATATTACGTAGCAGAGCGCGTTGTTGCAGTCTACTCTGCTCATGATCAATGCCTGGGTGACTGTCTTCCTAGTGTCCAGGAGAAGCAATTGAGAATCTTTCTGATCATTGGGAGAATGTTGAAGCAGGCGGATATGATGAGGTTGATTTGGAGTCTCATGGCCAGTTTCGTGACCAGGGTGTCTACGTTTCGTGCCCGATAGATTGGTGAGGGTGTATATGCAAGGGGAGCAAGGTAAATGTTAACACGTTGGGGCTGGGAGATGGCCCCTGCGGGAATCTACAGATTACGTCTTTGGGTTTGAAGCTGAAAGGCGGCAGTCTGACATTTCATTCTTCCATTCAGCAAGGATCACAACCATTGGAGGGCTGGCCCTTTAATTTCTGCATCGTTGTTTCTGGTGATGAGTGTATGGTTAGTGACTGTGTCAAAGGTGGCAGAGGGGTCGAAAAGAATTAGGGCTGTGAAGTGTCCTTCCTCGAATGATAGTGCAAATGGCGTCTGTTGCTGTGATGAGGGCCGTCTCGGTGCTGTGGTTGCTGCAATAACCTGACAACAATACTGGTAATTGATATATCTCACTCCTCTCTCATCAGACGCCTAATTTCCAAGTGTGCTCGGTGAGTATCCCAATCCAGGTGTGATGCGTCAGTTGTGATGGCAGCAGTTGGAACTGGATCTTGAAATGTCTGCCTTTCAGCATATTCGTGTTTGGCAACCATTGCAACTACTTTCGACCCCTGTTGGTTGCAACCATTAGATGCTCCCAAACCCCTTGACCTGTAACCATTACCTCTTTTACTACTCTTACATTTGTCTCATGTAAAAACGTGAATATAGTGTTAAATGATAAAGCCATCATCCGCAGCAGTTTCATTACTGTTCTCACTTCCAGAGACTGAGATGTGTAGTGAAGGAGAGTTTGGACTTGGTATGCCCTTACTCTCAAATGTAAGTGTGGGCCAGTGCCATCTCTGTATTCACATCTGCTCCCAGGAATGCCTTTTGTTGACTGGCAGTTTTTTCATGTTGACTAGCTTGGTTGCTAACAGTACAGCAATTTCAACACTGTTTTGGTATTCCAGAAACAAATCCCCCCTCCACCAACCAATCGTCTAAGTACAAGTACACAGGCTGGCTGAATGTCTTAAATGTGCGGCGACTACCACATGCTATTTTGTGAACACCCTTGTTGGAGACTTTGTGGCAAAAGGTAGAACATAATTAATAGATAACATCTTCAATGATCAATCAAAGAAACATTTAATGGGACTGAAGCATTTGAATGGAAAGGTACCCATCTTTTAGGCCTAGTATTGCAAGATGATCACCCTTCAACAATGGTATGACCTTGTAGAATATGGTTATCTGGAATCTTTAATAATATGGTTATAAATCACATACCACAATCTGGTATCAGGAAATTAACCAAATATACTCCTGTGCTCTTTTCTAGAGGCGTTACTTATTTTATTGCTTACTTTTGTTGCTCATCAAGTGGTCTTGTTTGTAGTGTTGTCTGTTAGGTTTCAGACTAGGAGGAAATTGTTAAATTATATACAGGAACCATGTTTTACTGGGCTTATCATCGATTTCTCTAATAGCCTTCCAATGATTTAGGTAGCCCTTTATTCCGCTTCTTACATGTGTTGGATGCTGTGGAGGCAGAATTAAACAATTTTGTAAATGGTAGGGATCAAGTAGAGTGTGCACTCTTGATTTTCCTTTATCTAGAAAGGTTTGTCTTAAGCTTATTGACTGGTGCCTTAAACTTGAGCCCTGAAAGGATAACAAGCACCTCAAGCCTCGTCGCCAGAACTGTGTGCTGCAGGACTCTCCACCCTGCCCATGTTTGTTAGGAAGCATATCTCTTTTTCTTTTATAAACACATTTTTATTGTTTTGAAAAAGTAAGGGGGAGGGGAAAACAGGTGGGGAAAGAAAGTTAAAAACTGCTTGCACAGGTAAGTACAGTGAGGTCCAATTCCAAACCACATTGGCATTAAACCAATCCAGGTGACATACTTCAGTCCATTTCTTGATATAATAATGGGAGCCGCGACCCCCATGATGGCCTACAGCAGCAGACCTAGCCACCCTACCCATACTGTCTCATGTTTCTGGGGGCAACCCGTAGAGTCAAACACCAGTTTTTCTTGGTTTGCGCAACAGTCCACTCCCTGTCTCCATTTTCTGAGGGACAGGCCCGTAGATGAGTTCCAGGCAGCAGCAATGTCTCTCTTTGCAACCAGCAGGGCTGTACTCGCAAAGGCACTGTTCGCTCGTAAGCCCCCCATTTCTTCCATCACACCCAATAATACTAGTTTGGCGGACATCTGCTGCTCCCGCCCTAGCATCGTGTTCAGTTTGTGTATTACTTTACACCGATATATCTGCAATATCGGACAGGACCACACCATATGAAAAAAATAGTCCGGTTCCCCTGCACACCGTGGGCACTGAGCCGTGGGGCGCAGCCCCACCCGATGCAACCTGTTAGGTGTTAGATATGCCCTATGTAAATAGTACAATTGCACCGCCCGAAGCCTCGCCGACACCGACAGTACCCTAGGCGCTATCAATGCCTCCCTCCGTTCCTTTTCCTCAAACACCCCCACCCATGACTCCCACTTATTCCTAGTTGAGTTCAAACCTCCCGGGGCATTGCTAACTAACATTTTAAAAACCTGGGAAACACCCTTCCCTCCCAGATTGCCCATGAGCAGCTTGGCCTCAAGTGGACTGAATTCAGGCATAGGGCCAGCAGTTGGCATGTGAGCCCTCAGAACATGCTGGAGGTATTTAAAGAACTGTGTCCGGGACAGTTGAAAATCAGCCTGCAGTTCCTGAAATTATTTCATTGCATCGCCTTTCCATACATCTCCCACTAGTGAGATACCCAGCAGATCCCGCCCAGCGAACCTGTCCAGTGCTGCCGCTTCACTCGGCCACCTCCCCTGCCACAGGAAAGTCTGATGGGTGACAATAGCGTTCCATTGGGTGTGCCGCAGCGTGCCATGCCAAGAAGACCACTTTGGTTACCGACTCCATGTCCCAGGGGAGAGGCGCGCCACAGAGCAAATCAAGGATACGAGGGAAACCCAATATCTCCAGTTCCACCTGATAGGCTAGGTCTGCCCATCCCCTGGTAAATCAGTTATGAATCAATAGGAGCTGGCCGCCAGGTAATTTAACTAGGGATCCGACGCGCCCAAACCCTTGTCGTATACTCCTCTCAGGCAGTGCTGCGCAGCCACCCGATGTGCATACCTCTTTTTTTAGCACCTCTTGTCTGCAACACCACAATTGTGTTAGCTTCCTTAATCTGTTCTGAAGTTCAGTCAAAGGCAGGTCCAAGCAGCTGTTGCCCAGGAAAAACATACCAATAATAGTATAGATAATACCTTAATTTTAAAGCTTGAAGTATATTCTTGTTATATTGCTCAGGGAGATGTCGAATTAAATCCCACATTTTCTCCCACTATTGGTGGCCATATCTTTTCAAGAGATCTTTGGAATTAACTATGTCCACTGTGTAGCCGCTGATCTCTCTCTCTTTCATTGAACTGCCTCCAGATACTATCTTTTATTTTGGAATTGGGCCTTGGGTCACATGTGCATGTTATGTATCTCTAACTGTACATGCAATGTAAGAATCTGGCTCCACAAGAGATTTTAAATGATGTGGGTCCTGGGATGAAAGTTTATAATTCTTGGCACCGCTGCAGAGAATGTCACCAGCATTTTAAAAACGTCTTTACTTAGCTGGATTAATGTAGGTAGCACAGGGAGATAATGACTTCTTTTCTGCAAGGGATATAACATCTTTATTATGAAACATGACTGTTCCAGCTCTTTCTCCATTGGTACCCTTTAGGCATCTGCTGCGCTTTCAAAGACTCGGCTGGACAGTGATATCAGTTAGTGATGAAGCTTTAGTAGGGTTCAACTTGGTTCCTGAGGATAGTTCATATCAATGTTCTGACACAAGGCTCCTCTTCAGTTAGCGTATTTTGCACACGTTGCCCCAGCAATCTTTTGAACCACAGCTTCCTTCTTCATCTATACTTGAAATTCCCATTTCATCATTAACATTAAACTGATCCTCTTCCTGCACTTCCTGAGGATCTCTTTTTTAAAACTCCCATAGGCCTTGGAATCTTGTACGAGGTTAACGCTTCCTCAAAAATTTTCTTTACTTCAACTAAATCAGCGAGTTTGGCATTGAGCATTGTTTTACTTTGTTCTGCTTGGACAATTCTCAACAACTTGTGAGGTTCCGAAAATTTTGTTATACCACAACCTCTCTTTTCCCCCTTCGCCTCTGATCGTATTTTGAAGCTGGATTGATGATGTTAGGCTTTACCATCTTAGTAGCTTTGGGGTGGAACTCTGGAAGATGTAAACCTTCAACAACTGGCTTTTTTTCCCCAGTGTCATGTGTTTCTCAGACCTCTGTGATCACTGACACGAGGACTTACTGGATGGCTTGTGCGGCTCACTTTTCGGCTTCAAATCCAATTTTTGTTTAGGCAATGCAGACTTTGGACCCGTGGCCTTACTTTAAAGATTTGTTTTAGGTACAGATTTTTGTGGCTTAACACAGTCTCAGATTGCTCTTCTAATTCTCAATTTGATTAATGTTCCCCATGAAGCTCCACTCCTGATGCCATTACATTTGATTCCTCTGGAAAGCCCATCTCCTCTATAGGGGTGTGTGTGGGTTCAGAGGAGTTGTGGGGATGAGGGGCACTTTTTTATTTTTACAAGAAATCTTATTCACTATTTCTTCCCAGTAAGGATATGTTTCCTCCCTGGACAGAATTTGTGAACATGGGCCGCAGTCATTGAACTTATGGTTTTAGAATTTAGACAATGTTGACATGATCTTCTAAATGGCATTTAGGAGATTCAAAATGGAGACATTTCCTGGTATTTATTCTCCGACTGATTTGAAGACCACAGTAAAAACCTGGTTCTTCTCAGCAGTGCTGGTCCGGGATATTCAACTAGCTTCAACCTTGTCTCCGTTGATCTCAAACTCTTCTCTCTAGACTGCATCACCTTTCTCTCTGGAGCTCTGGAAGAATATCTCAAAAAACCATCAGTGGAAAAAAGAACCTAAAATTGAGAGTATTTTTGGGGCATTGTGGCTCCACCTATAGTTAATGTCCATAGAGATGTAAGATAAAGACCAGACATTGAACACAAAAAAGTTACGGGAAGTTATGCAAGTTCATAAGCATACAGCTGTGTGGTGAAATGACATAAGGATACTTACAAACTCTTCCTTATTTTCACAGTAAATTACAACCATTCATAGAATTCTAGGCCTTTTCGTTTCCTCTGGGTCAGCCACATTTTCTAACGACATAACCGAAAAACACTTTCTCTTAAGCTGGTCTTTGTGTTAATAAAATACACCTTTTTCCTGTAGTACAGCCAATTATGCCATGCACTGGAAAAATATTTTCTTCTACGGTGCAGATTAGCATTTTTGAGAGGAAAAGATAACACCTCAGTCTGTACACAAAGCACCAATCCTCTTCTATAATGACAATCATTTACCAGAAAATGGAAGTGAGGCAACTGCAAAATTTCCCAGATAAGTGCATCACCCTCTACTAATAAACTTATAAGGTGCATTTATACCTGTGTACATAAGGTACCGCCACTACTCTTGTTCTTGTTGCATGGGTGTGCAAAATCATGCACTCTCCGAGGTTAACCATGTTGAAAGGCAGCTAATGAATATACACTTAAACAGTCTTTACATAGCAGTGTCATTTTTGTCTTTCACATCAGTGGGTACCTCAATATTTAAAAGCCAATATTCACCAAAAGAACAATGACAATGACCACCCTGAAAACGACTGTTGTATTCTTGTTTTAAATATGAAATTTGCTTTTTTAGCAGGCGTAACCCTCACTGGAACAAAAAGAGCATTAGAGTATGAAAAGCAGTTTTAAGTGAATTGGGAATGGACAGTAACAGTTCATAAAGCATAGCGTGTATCAGAACATCCAGAGATGCAAAGCAATACTGGTCAATTTTGTCCTTGATGTTCATATAATCAGGGCATATGCTACAGGGAATCCGCTCACTAGCAGGAAGTAGGAAAGTGCCTCTTTCTGCCTGGTATTTGATAAAATTTTGACTGAAAGTGCACTGGGTTCCGGCTAACCGGGTCCCCAGTGCCAGATCTCTTTCCCTAAAACTGTACAATTGTTCCCCAAATGGCAATACCTTTAGCACCCCTGTAAGTCCCTAGTAAATGTTACCCCAGGTACCTGTGGCATGGGTTCTAAAGAGGAACCCTAAGGACTGCAGCATGTACTGTGCAACCCTAAGGGAACCCTCAGCACACTCGTGAACTGCCATTGCAGGTTGCATGACTTGGTGCAGAGAAAAGTGAAAACATGACATGGCACACCTCATGTCTGTCATGCCTATAGGCACTGCATGCAGTATAGGCCCTAGGAAGGGTTCACTATTCTCCATGTGTGGACATATCTGCAAGAGCAGATAAGCCCCTGTGATTCTAAGTCGATTCTTAGATATTGCAAGTGAACAGGGAAGACATTTTGAGTACATGTGCTGAACTTTGATCAATATGAGTTCCCCTGCTACATGATGGCTTCACTGAAACTAAAGATGTTTGGTATCAAACATCTCGTATTAATAAACTGTAGGAGGCTGACCTGGTTTGTAGTGGGTACCAAGGGGTACTTACACTCTGCACCAGGTCCAGTTATCCCTTATTAGTGTAGAAGAGGTGTTCTAGCAGCTTAGGCTGAACTAGGAGACATGCAAAGCTCCCACTATACCACTGGTGTCATTTGCACAATATCATAAGAAAACACAATACACAGATATACTAAAAATAAAGGTACTTTATTTTTATGACAATATGCCAAAAGTATCTCAGTGAGTACCCTCAGTATGAGGATAGCAAATATACACAAGATATATGTACACAATACCAAAATTATGCAGTAATAGCAATAGAAAGCAATGCAAGCAATGTACAGTCACAATAGATTGCAATGAGAGCACATAGGTATAGGGGCAACACAAACCATATACTCCAAAAGTGGAATGCGAACCACGAATGGACCCCAAACCTATGTGAGCTTGTAGAGGGTCGCTGGGAGTGTAAGAAAACAGTGAGGATTAGAAAAATAGCCCACCCCAAGACCCTGAAAAGTAGGTGTAAAGTGCACCTAAGTTCCCCAGAGAGCACAGAAGTCGTGATAGGGGAATTCTGCAAGGAAGAACAATACCAGCAATGCAACCAAAGTGGATTTCCGGACGAGAGTACCTGTGGAACAAGGGGACCAAGTCCAAGAGTCGCGACAAAGTCGAGATTGGGCAGATGCCCAGGAAATGCCAGCTGAGGGTGCAAAGAAGCTGCCACCGGATGGTAGAAGCTGTGGATTCTGCAAGAACGAAGAGGACTAGGAACTTCCCCTTTGGAGGACTGATGTCCCACGTCGTGAAGAAGCTTCCAGAGGTGTTCCCACGCAGAAAGACCGCAAACAAGCCTTGCTAGCTGCAAGGGTCGCGGTTAGGGTTTTTGGATGCTGCTGTGGCCCAGGAGGGACCAGGATGTCGCCAATTGCGTGAGGAGACAGAGGGGGCGCCCAGCAAAGCAGGGAGCCCTCACAGAAGCAGGCAGCACCCGCAGAAGTGTCGGAACAGGCACTACGAAGAGGAGTGAACCGGAGCTCACCCGAAGTCACAAAAGAAGATCCCACGACGCCGAAGGACAACTCAGGAGGTTGTGCACTACAGGTTAGAGTGTCGGGGACCCAGGCTTGGCTGTGCACAAAGGAAATCCTGGAAGAGTGCACAGGAGCTGGAGCAGCTGCAAATCACGCGGTACCCAGCAATGCAGTCTAGCGTGGTGAGGCAAGGACTTACCTCCACCAAACTTGGACTGAAGAGTCACTGGACTGTGGGAGTCACTTGGACAGAGTTGCTGAGTTCCAGGGACCACGCTCGTCGTGTTGAGAGGGGACCCAGAGGACCGGTGATGCAGTCTTTTGCTGCCTGTGGTTGCAGGGGGAAGATTCCGTCGACCCACAGGAGATTTCTTCGGAGCTTCTAGTGCAGAGAGGAGGCAGACTACCCCCACAGCATGCACCACCAGGAAAACAGTTGAGAAGGCGGCCGGATCAGTGATACAAGTTTGCAGTAGTCGTCTTTTCTACTTTGTTGCAGTTTTGCAGGCGTCCCGAGCAGTCAGCAGTCGATTCCTTGGCAGAAGGTGAAGAGAGAGATGCAGAGGAACTCTGATGAGCTCTTGCATTCGTTATCTAAAGAATTCCCCAAAGCAGAGACCCTAAATAGCCAGAAAAGGAGGTTTGGCTTCTTAGGAAGGAGGATAGGCTAGCAACACAGGTAAGAGCCTATCAGAAGGAGTCTCTGACGTCACCTGCTGGCACTGGCCACTCAGAGCAGTCCAGTGTGCCAGCAGCACCTCTGTTTCCAAGATGGCAGAGGTCTGGAGCACACTGGAGGAGCTCTGGGCACCTCCCAGGGGAGGTGCAGGTCAGGGGAGTGGTCATTCCCCTTTCCTTTGTCCAGTTTCGCGCCAGAGCAGGGCTGGGGGATCCCTGAACCGGTGTAGACTGGCTTATGCAGAGATGGGCACCATCTGTGCCCATCAAAGCATTTCCAGAGGCTGGGGGAGGCTACTCCTCCCCAGCCCTGACACCTTTTTCCAACGGGAGAGGGTGTAACACCCTCTCTCTGAGGAAGACCTTTGTTCTGCCTTCCTGGGCCAAGCCTGGCTGGACCCCAGGAGGGCAGATGCCTGTCTGAGGGGTTGGCAGCAGCTGCAGTGAAACCCTAGGAAAGGTAGTTTGGCAGTACCCGGGTCTGTGCTAGAGACTCGGGGGATTATGGAATTGTCTCCCCAATGCCAGAATGTCATTGGGGTGACAATTCCATGATCTTAGACATGTTACATGGCCATGTTCGGAGTTACCATTGTGACGCTATATATAGGTAGTGACCTATGTATAGTGCACACGTGTAATGGTGTCCCCGCACTCACAAAGTCCGGGGAATTTGCCCTGAGCGATGTGGGGCACCTTGGCTAATGCCAGGGTGCCCACACACTAAGTAACTTAGCACCCAACCTTTACAAGGTAAAGGTTAGACATATAGGTGACTATTAAGTTACTTAAGTGTAGTGGTAAATGGCTGTGAAATAATGTGGACGTTATTTCACTCAGGCTGCAGTGGCAGGCCTGTGTAAGAATTGTCAGAGCTCCCTATGGGTGGCAAAAGAAATGCTGCAGCCCATAGGGATCGCCTGGAACCCCAATACCCTGGGTACCTCAGTACCATATACTAGGGAATTATAAGGGTGTTCCAGTATGCCAATATGAATTGGTGAAATTAGTCACTAGCCTGTTAGTGACAATTTGTACAGAGAGAGCATAACCACTGAGGTTCTGGTTAGCAGAGCCTCAGTGAGACAGTTAGGCATCACACAGGGAACACATACATATAGGTCACAAACTTATGAGCACTGGGGTCCGGGCTAGCAGGGTCCCAGTGACACATAACAAACATACTGAAAACATAGGGTTTTCACTATGAGCACTGGGCCCTGGCTAGCAGGATCCCAGTGAGACAGTGAAAACACCCTGACATACACTCACAAACAGGCCAAAAGTGGGGCTAACAAGGCTAGAAAGAGGCTACTTTCTCACATAAACCCACACTGATACCAGTGGTGGATTTATTAATACATGCACACAGAGGGCACCTTAGACGTACCCCCATGAAAACCTACCATCTACTAGTGTTCTGGCTAACTAGCCCTGACCAGCCTGCCACCACAGATGAGTTACTGACTCCCTGAAGGCGAGAGCTCATGCTCTCTGAGGTCAGACAAAGCCTGCAGTAGTTGGAGGTGTTACCACATCCTCCAAGCAGGATAGCTAGTTATCAGCATATCAAGGAAGGAGGTCTCAACAGCCTCTGCCACCTTTGTTAAGCGACCCCGGCTTCCACAGTCAGTGGGGATGCCACCCCTCTGCCATGGCTCCATTTCGTACCAGAACATGTGGGAAAATTAGCTAGTCAGTAGATGCGTTACCCCATCAGCCTAGTTCCACCCCTAAGGAGGGCTACCTGATGTGAACACAAAACGTAGAATTCCATCATCTTTGTTTTTGGTGGAATTAGGCTCACTGGGTCAGGGTTATGTCCACTCCCTATAGGAAGTGGTCATAAAGAGGGTGTAGTCACCCTAAAGGTAAGCAGCCCATTGGTTGTAACCTGGCACTCCTCTTAACGCCCCTGAATTTAGCACTTAGGAGGCATCCCTGATGCCAGGAACTCAGATTCAAATGAACCAGGAGAAAGGGTCAGAAAAAAACCGCAAGAACAGAAGACTTGCTGTGGACTTTTGGCATCAAACCCTGCCTACACCAGTTTCAACAAATGTGACAAAGTGACTTGTCATGCAGCAGAGCACTTGCCAAGAAACTCAGTGGACTGCCAGCTCTTCGCAAATTGTTACCAATCTCCCTTGGGGGAGCTATTCCGCTGCTGTCCGCAGGCACAGAAGCCTCCAAGTCTGGTCCAACATCTTGCAACACCCTGGCCAGCCCGATGACGCAGCGGCCCAGGAAGAGACATCTGTGCCCCTGAAAGTCAGACCTGTCGACCCACCAAGTGTGAAGACACAAGGATCAAGCGGAGCCTCACAGCAACAATACCCATGGCACAAGACCCCCAGCATCAAGCCAAGCCCATGAGACTCCCACTGCACTGAGAACAAGCAGCCGTCGATTGTCGCCAGCATCAGAGATACCCACTTCCAGAGGCCCTGCTACTCTGCTTTTGAACCTTAACCAACGAGACAGACAACCAAAAGGTCCTTTTACACCTCAAGCCCAACCGACCTATCCTCGCTGCACGAGTGTGCCCCGGCCAGTGTACCTGGAGAACCAATAGTGATTTTGTTCCCAGGAGCCTTGGAACATGAGCCCCTCCCCCGTTGGGAGCTCCTGAACTTGTCCCCCTCTGCAGCCTGTTTCCAGGTGGACCCCCCTTTTCCCCACTAGCTTAGCTCACAAAGCTACCAACCAACCAGCACCTCTGCACCTGGATGCCTGAGGCAGCTAACGAGTAACTGCTTGTGCTACTTTGGACCACGCCACCCTACGACCCACAGGAAACTTCCAGGAACCACCCATAAATAACTATTATAACATGCCTTTTTTCTCATAGGAAAGCATTGCTAAGTAAAGACAACTGAGTGAAACTTGTATTCACCTGTAAAAATCGACATTTAAAAAAGTCCATAGAAGAGGGAAGTGGAGGGCAATGAGGAACCTGCAGTTAGAGTGTCCACCACAAAGAGCGTTACCAAAGGTGAACAACTTATTCTTCAAATGAATACGCAGATTTCTCACTGTAAGAATATATACCTCAGCTTTACCATTGCAAAGGTGGAGTTTCTGTAGAGTGGGCTAACATTACAAAGTAATGGAGGACCGAGTGGACCAGACTGTGTTTTGAAAATGTGAGTATCGACACCCAGGCAGCAGCGTGACAAATGCCCACAACGGCACCATCCCCTGCCAGTGCAGTCTTAGCAGCACTGGCCCTTGTGGAAGGAGCCAGCAGACCTTTAGAGGGCTGTTTCTTGTCCAACACAGAGCAGATTTGCATACAGATGACTATCCATCTTGACAGGGTGCTTTTCCACACTGACTTCTCTTTCTTCCTTCCAGGAATCCCCCAAAAAGCTGATCATTCACACTGTGTTTTTGTGTGCTCAAAAGTTCAGCATAAAACCTCAAAGCCCTTTGGGGGTCTAGCCAATGGAGTATCTCCTCTTTCAATGGGTGAGCGAAAAACGTGGGCAGAATAGATTGGAAAACATGGGAGGACTTAAAGACCACCAGGGGTCTCAGCACTAAGTCTGCAAGAAGGTGGTGCAGGGCATTTGCACAGAGAACATCTGCAGTTCACTTACTTGGCACACAGAAGTGATGGCAATTAGGGAGATTGTCTCGAGAGTCAGTATGCGCATTCAGCAACAGTTCACTGGCTCAAAAGTCACTGACATATAAAGTGTCTAAACTAAGTCTAGGCCAACTGCTGCTAGTCAAACAGTGTCTATGGAAGCATGCGAGTAAAACCTTTGATAAAACAGATGATTTAAAGAACGTTGGTTGAGCAGGTAGATACAAAGTCTGAAAGGATTGACAGATAACCCTTCATTCTGCCCACTTTAAGGTCTTGCCTGGTTAACGATAAGACAAGAAACACCTCGGAAAGTCTGGCATGCAGTGAGTCGGTATTATGAGCACCATACCAGTCAACTAACTTCTGGAGGCGTCCAGCCCAGATGGACTGGTCAAAGGGCATCAGGCTGCAAGGATGTCAGACCTTAACAGACAGCAGATCACATGCTTTCAATTGTCGCTGCTCAATTTCCAAGCTCAGAGGTGTAGTTTGTGGATACTGGTGCAGGATCCTCTTCAGTTGCTGACAGAGAAGGTCCACCCTAAGTGATGCCGGATTGAAGGACAAATGCTCATGGTCAGGAGTTCTGGGTAGCATATTTACCCGGTCCAGTCCGGGGTTAAGATAACTTTAGCTTGGAATGCACTCAGACTTTCATCTGAACTCGAGACAGCAGAGGCAGTAGCAGCAAAGCACAGACCTGTGGCCCATCAGAGCCGGAATGCTTTTCCGAGCAACTTTCATGAAGGGAACTCCACTGTGCAGTACTTTTAATACTGTGAATTTACGTGCTGCACTGAGCAATCAGGGTTGAGATTCCACTTGTGATCCCCAGCAAACATCTGATCAGCTTTTCTGCTCTGGCATTCAGACTCGCCACACGTTTGGCTACCAGAAAGATGATCTGTGCCCTGCCACTTCCAAAGCGGTAGCACCTCCAGCCACAGCTCCCAGGATCCCATTTCTCCTGCTTGCTGCACTACCACATGCTGTCATGTTCTACATAAGGACCTGCACCAGTCTGCCTTCTCAGGAAGGCCTTTATGAGCCAGACAAATAGCCTCAAGTTTCAAAAGGCTGGCTCTCAATCTGAAATCAGAGGCCTCATATTAGCATCTCCTCCCAGGTGACTTCCCCACTCAACAATGGTGCATCTGCCACAATCGTGAAGTCTAATCAGGAAAGAGAAATTGGTCTGCGCAAGCCAGTTGGGCGCCTGTCACTCCAGCTGTTTCCTGTGAGATCTGCATTTGGAGCGTTAGTCCCGATGCTGGGCCAACTAAAATCTTAAGTTTCACTACAAGGCCCGTATATGCCATTTGGTATTCATAATGAGGAGTACACATGCCGGTAGCTGTCAAGGAAGACTCATAGCCGTCCCCACGGAGATCATTTCCTGAATGATCCAAACGCACTGCAGCAGTGGAAAGGCCTTGAACACCACCCTGTCTATAACAACCCTAATAAAATAAAGCACACACAGAACTTTTGATCACTGAAAAACCCTGAATTATGCCAGGAGTTCCAATGTCATCATAGATGGTGTACGACTCCCAGCAGTGAACCTGCACTGAGCAGTCAGACGTTGAGGTTCAGGAACACATGCATCACTGACCCTCAATGGTGGGCAGAGACCAGTGCCATCACTTTTGTGAACCAAAGGGCTCAGGTGAGGCTAAAGAGCAAATTGGAAGAAATCTGACCCTAACATGACCCACATATCATGCATGTGGGATTGCAGGTCTTGCAGGTACATGGACACCATGCAGTCTCCAGAGTAGAATAAATCTGGGAAAGGGTGATCATCTTTAATTTGTCTTTCTGCAGAAAGGCATTCAGTTGACGGGGGTCCAGTATAGGACAGATTCCTCAGTCTTTTTTTGATATGAAGTAGTAGGGCAGTTAGCACCCCTGTACACTATCTCCTAAGCAGCCTCCCACTCAATGGCACCTTGGCAGAAAAATTTCAACTTCTTGCAGGATGATTGTGAAATGATAGAGAAAGAGCAATTCTGATGTGGAGAAAAAAGAGGGCAGGAAGGAATTAGTAGGACGTAGCCCCTTGGAATGATTTGTAAATCTCATCTGTCTGCCGTGATGGAACTTAGGGCAGGAAGAAGCAATGGTTTCTTACCTGTAACTCCAGTCCTCCTGTAGGGGTATTTCCATGATAGTCATAAGCACTGAATAGTTCTGCGCGCCTGCGGGGACCCCGGAGCACTGATGTGAAGTATATTCTTAAGTGCAAATACCAGCCCTTTGAAAAAAGGTCTGTCAAAAAAACACTTAAGAATAACACTGTGCAGGCTATGTGAACAGCTACACAGGCCAAATTGTTAAAAAGAAAAACAGTTGTAGTGTAAATTCACGTTTAAACATATATTTATTCTAGAAATGTAATAACAAATACATTCTCATATTCTATTTACACCTCTCATGAGAATAAAACAATGCAGGGCAGTGTAGCCCATAGGCTGCCATTATACAGAATGTAAATAGACCTGTGCCTTTAAGAAAGTAAAGTCTTCCTGTTTCCCATCATGCACAGCAAAAGGCAGTTGCCTCAGTTCTTTTTGAAGGCTTGTAACCTGACATGAAAGAACAAAACATCTGTTGGAGTACCAACATCGATAATATTTATGGCAACCTGTTCTATGTCAACTCCACCGGGGAGGAGGGTGGGTTGCTTATGACTATCATGGAAATACCCCTACGAGAGAACTGGAGTTACAGGTAAGAAACCATTCCTTCTCTCGTAGGGGATTTCCATGTATAGTCATAAGCACTGAATAGAGTAGCAAAACCATCCACATAACCGCGGTGGAGTAGACAGAAGAATACTGACAAAAAACATGAGTCATGCAAATAAATTCTTAAGCAAGGCCTGTCCAACCTGCACATCTGCCCTAGCGTCTGTATCAAGGCAGTAATGCTGAGTAAAGGTATGGACCGACTTCCAAGTGGCAGCCTTGCATATTTCTGCCAAAGGGACATTTCTCATCAAGGCTGCAGTAGCTGCCTTCCCTCTAGTAGAGTGGGCTTTTGGCCTACCACCAAGGGATTTGTTCGCTAACTGATAACATAACATTATACATGAAACAATCCACCTGGATAAAGATTGCTTAGACGTGCCCAACCCTGTTTTAACTGGGCCATAGTTAACAAAGAGCTGTTGTGATTTACGTAAGCATTTTGTCCTGTCCAAGTAAAATTTCAAAACCCTCTTTACATCCAGAGAGTGCAGAGTTCTCTCAGCAGGAGTAGTTGGATTTTGAAAGAAAGTTGGTAATGAAATGGTTTGGTTCACATGAAAGTCGGAGACGACTTTTGGTAAAATTTTTGGATGAGTCCTCATTACCACTTTCGCAGAATGAAAAACCGTGTAGGGCTCTTGAGCGCAAAGGGCCTGGATTTCGCTGACCCTACGCGCTGAAGTGATTGCCACCAGAAAAACAGTTTTCCATGTGAGATGTTGAAGTGATGCCTTATGTATTGGCTCGAATGGAGGTAGCATCAGACGCGATAGGACAACATTCAGTTCCCATGGAGGAGATGGCTTTCTAATGGGAGGAAAGACCTTTTTTAAACCTTCCAGGAAGTCCTTAATAATTGGAATCCGAAAAAAGGAAGTTTGTGAAGGGCTCTTTCTGTATGCCGTTACAGCCGCCAAGTGTACCTTTATTGATGACAGTTGTAAGCCTGATTTTGCCAAACTTAGCAAGTATGGCAGGATAGATTCCTCTCCACAGGATACCGGGTCAATGTTGTTGTCTAAACACCACACACAGAATCTCTTCCACTTGCTTGCATATGCCGGTCGTGTGGAAGGGCGCTTTGCTTCTTTCAGGATTTCCATACAGTCCTGAGGTAGGTTCAAGTGTCCATATTGCACTAGCTCAGGAGCCATGCTGCCAAACTCAACGATGATAGGTTGGGATGAGATATCTGCCCTCTGAACTTCGTGAGCAGGTCCAGACAATAAGGCAGCATGATGTGTGGTTTGAGTGACCGGTGAAGAAGGTCTGGAAACCACCATTGGCGTGGCCATTCTGGAGCAATTAGGATCATTTTGGACTGAGCATTGGATAACTTCTGGAGGACCGCCGAAATCAGGGGAAGCGGTGGAAAGGCGTAAAGAAATGCTCCTAACCAGCTTATCCACAGGGCATTCCCCAGTGTCCCTGGATGGTAATATCTGGAGGCGAAGTTTTGCCATTTTTTGTTTTCTGGGGTTGCGAATAGGTCTATAGAGGGGGTACCCCATAGTGTGAAAATGGAACGAACGACGTCGTCGTGTAGCACCCATTCGTGGTTCTCGTCCATTACGCGACTGAGAGCATCCGCTTGAACATTCTGGATGCCAGGCAGGTGAGTTGCCACTAGCGACAGGTTCCTGGCTAGAAGCCAATGCCAGATTGTCTGAGCCTCTCTGGATAAAATCCTGGACCTGGTGCCTCCTTGTTTGTTTACGTAGTACATAGTGGCCACGTTGTCAGTCTGGAGAAGGAGAGTTTCCGCTCTCAGAGAGGGAAGGAAGGCTTTGAGCGCAAGGTGGACTGCGCGAAGCTCCAGCAGGTTGATATGATAGAGACTCTCTCTCTGTGACCATTTGCCTTGGACTCGAAGATGTTCCATGTGCGCTCCCCATCCGAGCAGTGACGCATCTGCTACGATGGTTTGAGCTGGAGGCTGTTGTTGGAACGGAATCCCCACCAAGAGATTGTTGGGTGAACACCACCACTTGAGGGACTGTAGGGCGTGGGGAGAAAGGAGGACTTTGCTCTCCCAATCGCCCATCAGTTGACACCATTGATCCTCCAGGTTTTCCTGTAAGGGTCTCATATGGAGGCGAGCATTGGGAACGAGATGGATACAAGACGCCATAGAGCCCAGTAGAGAAGCTATTACTCTTGCAGTGGTCTGTGGAGTTTCCTGTAGTTGTTTGCACTTTTGGAGAATCGATAATCGTCGTTCCTCCGAAGGAAACACCTTTCCTAGATTGGTATCTATATTGGCCCCTAAGTAATGCAACCTCTGAACAGGCGTTGTTGTGGACTTCAGGAGATTGACTTGAAGACCGAGATTCTGTAACAGCTGTAGAGTCCATTTGAAATGTTGTTGCGCCTCTAGATAACTGGAGGCCTTTATGAGCCAATCGTCGAGATAGGGGTAGACAAATATTCAATGTTTCCTCAAGTGGGCGGCTACCACCGCCTTGCATTTGGAAAAAGTTCTCGGCGATGATTTGAGGCCGAAAGGTAGAACCGCAAATTGGTAATGACGTTTTCCGACGGTGAACCTTAGGAATTTTCGATGTTTCTTGGTCACCGGAATATGAAAGTAAGCGTCCCAAAGGTCTATCGCACAGAGCCAGTCGCCCTGACGAAGATGTGGGTAAATTTGGTGCAAGGATAGCATCCTGAATTTCTCTTTGCGAATCCACTTGTTTGCTGTCCTTAGATCTAGAATGGGACGAAACTCTTGCTTGTCTTTTTTTGGCACAAGGAAATACCTTGAATAAATCCCTTTCCCTTGCTGGCTGATCGGGACAGGTTCTATGGCTCTTTTTTGTAATAGAATAGTGACTTTTAACTGAAGAGCTTCGAGGTGGTGGCTGTCTGGTTTGGGTGGAACAGATGGTGGAGGACTGGTGAATCTGAGAGCGTAACCATGTCGCACAATATTCAATACCCAGGCGTCTGATGTGATCTGTAGCCACTCGTCCAGATGATTTGAGATACTTCCCCCTACCGGAGTGGATAACGGAGGAGGGGGAAGCGAAGATTCAGGGCTTAGACGTGGGAGCCTGTCGAGTTGCCTGAGTTTGTGGTGTTGAACGACCCCTTGTCGACCTTCGTTGTGTGGAGAAGACCCTTTGATGCTGCTGCTGGGGGCGTGAAGACATCCAGTGTGGTGTCTGATACCTGTGGGTGAAAAGTCTTCGCTGATATGGACGGAATGCCTTTCGTTGTTCTTTCGGGCGTTCCATGCCTACCGCTTTTAGAGTATCTAGCTCAGACTTCATCCTGGCCATCTCGTCATCGGCATGAGAGCCGAACAAAGTGGAGCCTGAGAAAGGTAAATTCTGTATTCTCTGCTGTGCTTCTGGTTTGAGAGATGTTAATCGCAACCATGCATGTTTTCTTAGCGCTATTCCGTGAGCGCAGTTATGTGCGGACAGCACCGAAGAATCAGCCGCAGCACTTATTACCTGGTTAGAAACCATGGCTCCCTCACCCACGACCTCCAGGAAATCTTCCCTTTTGTCCTTAGGAAGATGCTCCGCAAACTGCAGTAGAGAGTCCCAGAGGGCCCGATCCTATCTCCGTAATAAAGCAGTGGCGCTGGCTGCTTTCATTGTGATGGCTGCAGTAGAGCATATTTTTCGGCCTGCAGCATCGATCTTTCTGCTCTCTTTATCCGGAGGTGAGGAGGAAGACGGTGATGTAGAGTGCAATTTCTTTGCCGCTACTATAACCACGAGTCCGGTACTGGGTCCGACCTCAAGAATAGAGGATCTTGTTCCGGTGGACGATACTTCTTAATAAGTCTGGAAGGAGCAGACTTTGTTGCGGCCGGTGTAAGAAAAATATCCATTGCCGGTTCAATAAGACCAGTGGAAGCAAAGGTCTCGAAGATGTCCTCTGATGCAAGGTCTCGAAGATTACTGATGTCGATGGGGCAGGTACCGCCAACGGGATATTCCGTTTGGTCGCCCCTCGCACTAAGACCTCCTGGAATGTATTCACATCATCTATGGGGGACACTCTCGGGGACGGTGAGTCCGATAGGGTTGGAGAGTAGTCCCGTGTACACGAAGAAGAATGTCTATGATGTGAATGCTGAGATCTCTGCCGTGACTCATGACGGTGGTGCGAGAGGAAGATGAACGTCTAGAGGAATGTCCAGAATGCCTTATGGATCGCGTTGGAGTCCTCAGAACAGACTCTGAAGGAGGAGCCGGAAGAGGAGCTGTAGGTGTTACTGGTGTCTGCGGCAACGGCGACTGTTGAGGAGAGAGCTGTGGAGACGCTGGAAGCAGGATGAGTGAGGCCGAGGATTCTGACGTGGTATAAACCCTTCTAGGTCTCTTTGATTGTCGCCTTGACGTCGACACACTCCTCTACGTCGAAGTGCGGTGACGGCGAGTGCCTCTTGACATCGATTCCTCTCGCCGTTGAGAACCTCTCGACGACGACCCTCAAAGTCGATGTGGTGACGTGGAACGTCTCCTACGGCGAGCACTCTCCCTCAACGCCGATCGCCCTGTCGACGGCGACCCAGATCCTCTCGACGGCGAGCGTCCACGCCGTCTCGACGGCGAAATGGCTGTCGTCGGCGAACAATGCTTCTTCCTCGCCGGTGAACCAGTCCTCGACGGCGAGCATGTTGGCGCCGTTCCCTGTCTCGACGTCGTCGGAGACCTGTGCCGTTTTTGAGCAGGTCTGGAATAAGTTACAGAGGAAACAGGGTGAGCCCTGGTAGAAGACTGACCTTCTCCTCGCTCTGTGGTAGAATGACCACTTTTTCTCCTGTCCTCTCTTGCCTGAAGTCGGATTTTCTCCCTATCACGAAGAGTTCTTCTGGAGAAAGTTTTACAGATGTCACACGATTCCGGTTTGTGGCTGGATGGAAGGCAAATTATACAGACCCGATGTGGATCTGTTTTAGCCTTTTTTCTGCCACAAGAAGGGCATTTATCAAAAAGTGAAGGCATTTCTAAACTAGAAAAACCTCAAAATTCTGTCAGAATTTTACAAAAAAGAGTAGGAAATGATCACTCAATATTAAAAACGTCGAGTGAAATTGAAATTAAAAAGATTTTGAATGAATTTCTGTCAAAAAAGGCTTTGTGAGGTAGAGCTCAATGCTTCAGGGTCCTGTCAGAAAGGAGCTGGAAAAAAAAACTGAGGCAACTGCCTTTTGCTGTGCATGATGGGAAACAGGAAGACTTTACTTTCTTAAAGGCACAGCTCTATTTACATTCTGTATAATGGCAGCCTATGGGCTACACTGCCCTGCATTGTTTTATTCTCATGAGAGGTGTAAATAGAATATGAAAATGTATTTGTTATTACATTTCTAGAATAAATATATGTTTAAACGTGAATTTACACTACAACTGTTTTTCTTTTTAACAATTTGGCCTGTGTAGCTGTTCACATAGGCTGCACAGTGTTATACTTAAGTGTTTTTTTGACAGACCTTTTTTCAAAGGGCTGGTATTTGCACTTAAGAATATACTTCACATCAGTGCTCCGGGGTCCCCGCAGGCACGCAGAACTATTCAGTGCTTATGACTATACATGGAAATCCCCTATGCGAGAATATGTCATATTGTACCGAATACCAACCGAGTGTGCGATTGTGAGAGCAAGTGAAAGCAGGCTGGCACGCACTGCAGCAGGGTAGTAAGAGGTAGAGGAGAACTCAATGTGCTCCAAAATTCCTGCTAGCTATGCACCATAAGGCATGCGTTAACCTGCCAGAAGGGACAGTGTTCAAGATTTGTAAAACTAAACTAGTAGTAGAGAACATTTTCTTTCCGAAGGCATCTATATGTTTCACTCTCTAACCTCAGGGTTGGTCAGAAAGGTATTATGAGTGACGGTACCCCCATACTTTCAGGATTAGGATGCCTTGTCAATAAATACATTGGAAACGGCAACTGGCTCAGAAGATGTACCTGAAAGATGAAGCTCAGTAAATTAGTCTTCGTTTCAACAGTACGCGACTACGTCTAACACCTTCTTTGCCCTTCGCTTCGCGCAGCTATGGCAATAAAGGCACTTTCTTCCACTGGTGGCCTTGGGGCAGAGACTTGCTTACTTTCTGGAGACTTATCCAGTTCACATTTTATAAATGCAGGTGAAATCCATGCTCAGTGTATTGAGGGGGAATCAGGCAGACTACCTCCTCTTCATCATGAGTTTCAGGGGACATTTTGCATACCCTGAACTGTGTCAGATCCAAATAAGGTCAACTAGACTTTCAGTAGTACTAGCTTTGAGACAGGTCACAGATGAAAGTCTGGTTTCAACTTGACTGGTTGCGCTTTTGCAATCTTGTAGTGCGATACAGGCCTGCAGTGGGGCAGACGTTGGGTTGGGACCAGAGACTGGCATCAAAATTGGGTTGCGGTGTGGCACTGACAGTTAACACACAAAGGAATGGCACAGGTACTGGGGCAGAGTGAAAGCATGAGCTGGTGTCGGTTCAAGCCCAGGAAAGAGTGCCCAGTGGTCAAGCTGGTGAAAAGGGAGGGACCACTGGCAGGAGTCCAATAGGAAACCCACACAGTTCTGCGGTGCCTGAAGTTGTGTCAACAGCAGCCAAAATTTTCTGAAAAGCTGCTATGGTCCCTTGAAGATCGCTAATTACCTGGGGAATTCAGGGCATGCCGGGACCAACTGCAGGACCTGCCTGGAGTTAGAAAACACTTGAGGCTAGTGACCCTTCAATGGCCACCCTAGTGCCTCCTTGTTGAATTTAGAATTCGATTTCCCAGAAGACTTCAAGAGGGGACAGGGCTTCTCGCTGGACCGATTCCTTCAACATGACAATGAACCACGTGACTGGAGTGGGAGCTAAATCATATGTTCTGCTATGTAGAATTTTGTTTTCCACTCCCAGAACCCCTTAGGGTGCAGAAAGGATCATACCATTATGCAACTGAGTTGTGCGATGGTATGCACAAAGATGCAAATCGTGCAGCTCTGTGATCAACATCTGCTCCCTGAAGTCCCAGTACGGTACTGCAACCTGTTTTCAGGAGGGACATTGTTTCTGGCACACTGCCTGAAATAATCAGGAGATCGTTAAAAAACTGGCATATTTGGGAGCACAAAAAAGGTGTGGAAAGTAAGGAACTGATGGCAGCACGCACCACTGGAGCTTTTACACTCCTCTGCACAGCCATTTCCAGGGTTAGAGTCACATGGCATAACCTATCAGTGCACAGGAGATACCTATTAGTACATAGGAGCACTGCTGGAGAGTATTCAACAGATCCAATCTGGCGCCTGGAGCTTTTCTTAGGGTGAGGTATTTGTGGTTATAAGTATCCCTCATAAAATGTTCTTTCATGCAATATTAAGTGTAGTTTAGGAATAAAGTAAATTATCACATAATCAGCTATCACATAAGGGCCAGTTAAAACATATTTCAGTACTAGAATCAGCAAATAATTTGAACACAACCCACCACAATCTTTAGCTCAACATATTTAACATAATGATCACTTCGACTGTGGAGTTAAGAGACTCTTAAACACGACTCAAACAATGCTTTAAAATAAAAATAAAAAAAATCTTTGTAGAACAGCGGGCTGACTGTACCAAACAAAGTCAGAATATATTGTTCAGTCATTTGAAAGTAAAATGTGGGAAACAGCTACTTAATACTTCTAAATTAGTTCTAATAAAAATAATTAAAAGGATGTAAATTAGCTTCATCATAATATCATTCTAATGCACTATGCAATGTACTGTATATTTACTGATGGGTCTTTCAGTATCCATCTTATTTGACCAAGTCAACAAGTGGAAAGGCAAAATAAATAAGTTTATATAAGTAAGTGCAACTCTTCCATTATCCATACACTGTTTTAATAATATAGGCACTTACCTTCTCATTTTTTACTAACTGTTTACGAATTGCAAAGTCCCTCCTCGAGCACAGTGCTTTACAACATGGTCCTAGATTGCTGAGAAGTCCAGCTCTTTGTTCTTTCCTCTGTAGTGCAGCCATGTTCAGGGCTCCCAACTCATGTTCAAATAAGCTTTCTGCATCTAATGAACATACAAATATTTGCAAGGTTGAAAATAAAAATCAGCCACAAATTACAAATTTTACACACGCCCAGAACTTTGCTTCAGAGTACGTTTTGAGAAAAGTTTCATATTTTAAGGGCAACACTTAGGGCTTGATTTGTGCTTTGGAATCATGTACTCTGAACATCAGGGTATCCTGACAGATAGAGGACCGTCATATTTGGATATCACTGCCGGCCTAGCAGTGATTTCTGTAACTTCAGAAAAACGGCCGTCATTGCAGTTTCGCTGAAGATAGCACAAGTCTGGTTGACAGTCACAGTCTGTTTTGACAGCTGTGTACAAAACTTTTTGTTTTCTCCAAAATAAAGTGCCAAGGTAAGAGTTTGTTTCTGAACAATAAATAATAAAGATCCCCACAACCAAATATTTTTTTTCCCCCCATGAAGGGGTCATTTTTTCCTCTGTCACTTGAATATAAATAGGAGAAGAGTATGGTGCCCTTACATCAAAGTCAGCACTCCATTAGGCAAGCATGGTTTTCATCCACAGAGCCAATGGGATGGTGGTGGGGGGGCGAGTTTGAGGGCAACACGGATGTAAAGCTGAAGACCCACTGGACTCTAAAAAGGGTGACCAGTCAAGGGACTCATCATGTTTGTGACAGAGTACCTTATCTGCTAAACTCTAAATCAGTTCAAATGTACTGACTTCCAAAAATATCAAGGAAAAGTTAGTTAACTGTAAAATCAGTTCTCCAAAAATGAATGGTTCAGAGGAAATCATACTTGTAGTTAAATTTTCCATGGGTGAAGACTAAAATCTTTTTAAAAACATCTTATTCTGTAAAGCATCTCATTTCCTAAGGTCATGCTTTCACTTCGTGAATGATTTATCAATGAATGTGCCATAACCGACTGTCAGTCAACAGGAATTTTAACAAAGATCCTGCCACGACAAGTGCGTGAAACAATATATTACTTATCTTCTGCAAAGATAGCTTTGTTGGATTTTATTTTTCAAGGTTAAAACTTCATGCTCATAACTGCCTTTTCCTTTAATCCTACACACCATCCCCCTACTAGCATCATCCTCCTAGGTTATGGCCTCCCCATTGATTAAGTTCAGCACACTAACTAATAGATGAAAATGAGTGGAGATGAATGAGGTAAACTCAACTGCATACTGCCTACCTAATAATGAGCAAGGCGCCTGAAGTACAGAGATAAGTCAGATTTATTTCTGCTTTTGAGTGATGCAAATTTGATACAATGAAATTGAGCTGGACTTTAATTCAATTAAGGAGTGTTTTGTGGACACTTTTTACAGAGATGCTGCAATAAGAATAGCATGGCAGTGATAGCGACCCAGTCTGTTATTTAAGGGAGAATTGATACCTTATTCACAGTGTTAAGACAAGTTGATTGCTTCAACAATTCAGCAAATATAATGAATTTAATTAGGGTGTAAATGTAACTCGCCAACAAGGAGGCAATCTAAGGTCGGTTGCAATAAGATTGTGGTACCACAGCCTTCAATTAAGCAAATTACTAGTTATACTCTTAAGGAAATAGGTGCATGGAATTATTATCTATGAGTTAGAATCAAAGGAATATCTCTGGAACGTTAAGAAATGCGTCCGGCCTGCACGAAAGTTCAGTTCGGATTACAGTCCTACAATCAATGGAAGCCATTATTTGATAATATCATGAGTAAATGTTCTACATCATGGAAACACAAATGATCCTAAAAGGAAGATCAGAAATGAAATTTTAAAGCAACTATTGCATGTTTAGAAGCAATACTAGAACCAGATTTTCAATAACGGTTACATCTGCCATAACAAACATTAGCTTGACAAGACTGCTTTTAGGAAAGAAACACTGAACTGGATTACTAAAATAGCAGGCCCATTTGGACTTGGGTCAGGCACTGTGGAAATTATGTTTAATATGAGGCACAGAATATCACTGACAGTCACATGTCTGTGTGTTCTACAAACTAATTGCTCTAAAATGTTAAAACTCTGTCTGATCAATGTCACTGGTTAGGATATATGCTAGGTCTTGGAACATAACTAGAAACTGACCTAAGGGATACCAACTTTGTATAGGTAACTTTAAGGTACACACGGAGCTCTGGTTGGAGATTAATCACTTACCTCCAATCCCCCCCTCCACCAACAAGTTGAACTGGAATCAGACTGCTCAAATAAATTATTCCCAAAAAGAATAAGCCACTAAAGCTCAACTGTAGTTCTTCTATTTTTGCAAGCTTTCCTAAACAGTGCCAATGAGCAATATGTAGCAAATTTGCTCAATTTTGAAATTGTACTATGGTACTTTGAGGCTGTCGGCTATAATTTGACTACAACAACAAACTGTGAATTAGCAGAAGAACTAGGAAAACTGTAAGGATATATACAAGTCACAAAGCCAAAAAGTGTGTTCCTGTATTCACAGTTTTACTGCTCCTGATATGCATCTTTATGTAAATGATTCATGTATGAAATGATAGCTTTTGGCATCAGTAGCCTACTGAGTTTGGAGAGCCACTGTACATTTCTTGTTGGGCTTGATTTAATATATTTAGCCTGGGATTCCTATACAGCACTAAATAGTAATACAGTAAAAAGCATTACCGGTCTTTTAGGCCTTTTGTACCTTAAGATGGGTTAGCAGCTCTTGCTCAGAACTAGACGGATTCCATCAATATGTAACACAAATGGATGGGGAAATGGCCTCGCCCCCACAAGATTCATTTGGATTTATTAAAGAGAATACTGGCAGAACGAACTGTTCAGTATGTATCTTCTGTAGCATTTTCTACAGTCAACCTTTGTATGTACTTTCATGGCAACCAAAGGTTGTTTACATTATATTCATCAGCTATGTAAAGGTAATAACAGACTGCCTCGGTGGATCGAATAAGTGCAGCCTCTTCACCACTATAGGAGTGATACTGAAGGACAAAGGTTAATAACGGAATATACTTTTTAATAGACTTGTTTAAATGAAATTGTCACGGTCTCAGAAAGCGAGGACTACTTCATTCTCAAAATTCAGAAAGGTCAGAGCTGGTGAACAACTCGTCATTCTTAATTTACTGGGGGCTTTTAAAGTGCACTAGACGTGCTAAAGAGCTGAAATCAAATCAGTGAAGTTGACGTCTCAAGCTAGTATTCTTTAATTGTTACTTTTGGTATGTGTATGTTTAGCTGTAGGCATTAAACAACAGTTCGGTTTTCAAGCATTTTCTGAAGCACAAGTAGTTAGGCTTTGCTCTTAGAAGAGGGCTTACAACATTCCACAGTGAGTCTTTGGAGCCACAAGATTCTACCACCATGTTTAAGCTAACTCAAGGTACACTGGGTGATCAAACCTACCAAACACAGGATTCTGTTGGGCATGTGGTGCGAATTAGATATAGGACATTCACGACTTTGGCCCTTGAGCGAAGCAAAGCCCTTTGAACTTGATCCTACGATCCACAAGGAACAAGTGAAGTGTTTTCATGACAGGCTGTATGGGGGTGATGCATCTGTAGATTTAGACAGTCTAGCAAGTCCTGTTTCCAGGACCTTGAAGCCCCATGACTTTGAGAACCCAGTGTAAACAATGTTGCAGTAAGTGGTCAGCCAGCCTACCACAAACCAGACAAGTTGCTGGCCACATGGGGAGAGTGCCTTGGTCAATATGTGGCCAGGAACAAAGCCTGTACTGGGTGGAGGTGCTTCACACCTCCCCCTGCAAGAACTATAACAGCTGGCGGTGAGCCTCAAAGGCTCACCCCTTTTGTTACAGCGCCCCAGGGCATCCCAGCTAGTGGAGATGCCAGCCCCTCCGGCCATTGCCCCCACTTTTGGCAGCAAGGCTAGAGGAGATAATGAGAAAGACAAGGAGGAGTCACCCACCAGTCAGAACAGCCCCTAAGGTGTCCTGAGCTGAGGTGACCCCTGCCTTTAGAAATCCTCCATCTTAGTTTTGGAGAATTCCCCCAATAAGATTAGGGATGTGCCCCCCTCCCCACAGGGAGAAGGCACAAAGAGGGTGTAGCCACCCTCCAGGACAGTAGCCATTGGCTACTGCCCTCCCAGACCTAAACACCCCTAAAATCTAGTATTTAGGGGCACCCCAGAACCCAGGAAATCAGATTCCTGCAACCTGAAGAAACAAGAAGGACTGCTGACCTAAAAGCCCTGGAGAGACGGAAGACAACAACTGCTTTGGCCCCAGCCCTACTGGCCTGTCTCCTGACTCGAAAACCTGCAACCAGCGACACATCCGACAGGGACCAGCGACCTCTGAAGCCTCAGAGGACTGCCCTGGACTAAAGGACCAAGAAACTCCCATGAGCAGCGGCTCTGCTCAACAACAGCAACTTCTTTGCAACAAAGAAGCAACTTTTAAAGAACTCACTCTTCCCGCCGGAAGCGTGAGACTTCACACTCTGCACCCGACACCCCCGGCTCGAGATCCAGAGAACAAACACCACAGGGAGGACTCCCTGGCGACTGCGACCCCGTGAGTAACCAGAGAAGACCACCCTGGGCCCCTATAGCGACGCCTGCAGAGAACCGAACCTCAGTGCAGGAGTGACCCACAGGCGACCCTCTGCCTAGCCCAGGTGGTGGCTGTCCCGAGAAGCTCCCCCTGTGCCTGCCTGCACCGCTAGAGTGACCCCCAGGCCCCTCCATTGTTTCCTATCTGAAACCCGAAGCCTGCTTTGCACACTGCACCCGGCCACCCCTTTGCCGCTGAGGGTCTATTTTGTGTGCCTACTTGTTTCCCCAGGGGTGCTCTACAAAACCCCCCTGGTCAGCCCCCGAGGACGCGGGTACTTACCTGCTGGCAGAATGAAACCGGAGCACCCCTGTTCTCCATAGGCACCTATGTGTTTTGGGCACCTCTTTGACCTCTGCACCTCACCGGCCCTGAGCTGCTGATGTGGTAACTTTGGGGTTGCCTTGAACCCCCAACGGTGGGCTGTCTATGCCCAGGAACTGAGACTTGTAAGTGTCTTACTTACCTCACAATCTAACCTTTATTTACCTCCCCCAGGAACTGTTGATTTTTGCACTGTGTCCACTTTTAAAATAGCTTATTGCCATTTTAACAAAGACTGTATATGATATTGCTTTTATTCAAAGTTTCTAACTTACCTGTGTGGAGTACCTTGCATTTTATACATTTACCTCAAATCTTGAACCTGTGGCTCTTAAAATAAACTAAGAAAAGATATTTTTCTATATAAAAATCTATTGGCCTGGAGTAAGTCTGAGTGTGCGTTCCTCATTTATTGCCTGTGTGTGTACAACAAATGCTTAACACTACCCTCTGATAAGCCTACTGCTCGACCACACTAGCACAAAAAAAGAGCTTTAGAATCATCTCATTTTGCCACTATCTTATCTCTAAGGGGAACCCTCTCTTACTTTGAGATAGTATATACAGAGCCAACTTCCTACAGTGATACTCCAGGAAGTATACTTCTAATGATAAACACATACATGGCATCACTGGATCCCAGAGGCATGCATTGCCCATTCCCTTTGACAGAAAACATCAAAAGTGGAGTCCTTACCTTTTGGCTTCGATCTGCATCCAGAATCTTTACCAGATGCAAGGCTCTAGTGGCAGCCACCCTTCAATGTCTTGAACATCCTTTCTACCTTTACCTAGACCAGTGGTTCCCAACCTTTTGTCATCTGTTGGCTCCCAATTTATCATTACTGAAACACAGGGACCCCCTCACTGAATCATTATTGGAATCCGGGGACCCCCTACTGAGTCATTACTGAAAGTTGGGGATCTAATCTGTTAATATTAATAAATTTTCAAAGCAGTAGCGGACCCCCTGAGGAGGCTTTGCGGACCCCTCGGGTCCCCGGACTACAGGTTGGGAACCACTGACCTAGAAGACTGGTTGCTCAACCATAAGCCCTTCATAATAATTCAACAGCAGCATGTGTTAGACTCTTCAGGTCTGTTGGTCTTCAGCTTCCTAGAAGCAAGTATTCTCTGACACCTTCAAAGAAGATTAATTTCTTAGGAGCAATAATGGACACTGCAGAATCTAAAGCATCTCCATTGATGGAAAGACAAATGGCTTTATCGTTACTGGCAAAACATACTGAAACCATAGGACATAAAAGTGTGCCTCCTGAAGAGATTTCTGGGCATGATATTTTCACATATAGTGTTAATACCATTTTGCATACAGCACCTGAGGAATTATACAAGCAGTGGTCTCAAATTTTCAGCTCCTTCGAAGACAGCGTAGTGGTAACTGCGATACTCTGGGAGGAGTGAGGCTGAGAGCACTTTTACCTCACTGACTGGATTTTGGTCCTTTTAGAATGAAGAGGATGTGCTAACAAACTCGAGTGTCTATGACCTTTTCAGCTGTTGGTGTAATTTACTTCAGTATTAGTTACCAAGAGACTCCCACTTTAGACTGGAATTATTCAATCAAGTGAATCTATGAAATATACCAATGATGGAGATCCACAGTTTTCATGTAGGTAACTCGTTTTTTCTTCTCGTCACAACGCCAAGAGCAAGTCAGTTTAACAGGCTTTATGAAGTCTGCAGGGAGTGTGGCAGCTATGCAGCTGTTCAACTTCCAGTTCCTCTGTTGTAATTTCTCTTGTATTGAACAGGACCTCATGGACAGGTCAAATTTTGAACACAGTACTGACTGAGGAGGGGCCCGTACTTCTACTTACCTGGCGTCCAGGTCTGGCCAATCGGCGTTGCTACTTGTTAAATTATTGGTGTTTCTCGAGTCCTGGGGGCCAACAAAGATTGTTCACTGCATGACTGCCTTCGGTGTGCCGTCCAGCTAGCCGTCCTGAGTATGGTTATGCTGGCTCAGGTAGAAATGGCTGCAGATGAGGAGTCTGTTTTACCTGTGGACCAGGGGTCATGAACAGGAAATTGGGTTGAGTGGGTGGTGGGGTGTTCAGGAATCTATGTGTTGGCTACGTTTCCCAAACAGCCAGGTTTTTCTAGTTTCAAGGATGGGGACACAGAAGATGTGTTTCTGCTGGCTGGTATGCCCAAAAGGGCAGCCCCAACTCTACACACGTAGACCTCTATCTTAGGCAGCATAAGTATGTGAAGTCCTGTGGACTGCAACACTCACCGGACTGCACACTTCCCAGCATGGACCCTTACAGAAATAATGTGAACGTGATTTATTTAACAGATCTTTACACAGGGGTACAAGTAAACAAAAGGTCAATTGCTCTAACATCAATGCATATCGCTCCCACTGTCTGTCTTAGATTGTGTAGCAGGGTGCAAATCTTGGGCACACTTAACATCGGAGCCTAGCTCCCATTTTCTAGTCCAAAAAACTGGAGCACCTTCAGTATATCATGTGATTGATGATCTCACTTGGATAAGCTCTTTTCTGTTTATGGAACCCAAAGTTTGCAAGATTTGAGATTCAGTATCATGCAATTCATTACCTTTGCCTTCCTCTCCTATCATCCCAACTCGGGACCAAGCCTCTTTCACCACCTTCCTACATACAATCAAGTGGATGTCATGTTCAGTCCAGAAACATCTAATATACCTGCTGAACTCTGCTCTGCCATGTACATGAACAATTTTCTTCCGCTGTCAGATGAGTGCCTGGACTCTTTGATTCCATGTGTTATCTCGTCATTGAATTCATTCTTGGCCCTTTTCAACATCACTCCATCTCAGCCTACGCGAGAAGTCGGATTGGTATTCAGGGGGCATCTCTTAGATGCCCTCTGGGTGCATGTTATAATAAATAGTACACTGGCATCAGTGTGCATTTATTGTGCTGAGAAGTTTGATACCAAACTTCCCAGATTTCAGTGTAGCCAATATGGAACTTTGGAGTTTGTGTTTGACAAACTCCCAGACCATTTACTCTTATGGCTACCCTGCACGTACAATGTCTAAGGTTTTGCTTAGACACTGTAGGGCATAGTGGTCATGCACATATGCCCTAACCTGTGGTATAGTGCACCCTGCCTTAGGGCTGTAAGGCCTGCTAGAGGGGTGACTTACCTATGCCACAGGCAGTGTGAGGTTGGCATGGCATTCTGAGGGGAGTGCCATGTCGACTTAGTCATTTTCTCCCCACCAGCACACACAAGCATGTGCTGAGTGAGGGGTAACCAGGGTGGCATAAGCCATGCTGCAGCCCTTAGAGAACTTCCCTGGCATCAGGACCCTTGGTATCAGGGGTACCAGTTACAAGGGACTTATCTGAGTGCAAGGGCTGTGCCAATTGTGGAGACAAAGGTACAGTTTAGGGAAAGAACACTGGTGCTGGGGCCTGGTTAGAAGGGTCCCAGCACACTTTCAATCAAAACGTAGCATCATCAAAGGCAAAAAGTTAGGGGGTAACCATGCCAAGGAGGCATTTCCTTACAATCACCATTCTGAATGTTTGTTTCCTTAGATAGAGACCAGGTTGGCACAGATCTAGAATGGGCATATGCTCATTCACAGTTGTATTTTTTATGCAGAAATATCTGGAATATAATCTGACATTTTCATGATTTTTTAAACCATTTCTATAGCTTCTTTCTTTCACATGGATTAAAGTTCTACCTTCAACATGTGCAGGTGTTTGTTTTTTATTTTGGACAGCGTAATCGTTGGTGGGTATTGCATAAACTCCAGAGAATGACCATACAGAAACACGCTCAGCCCCATTTGTCTGTAGTGATTATTTTTCAATTCTTGTAGAAGGTACATATTTGGTCTGCAACAGGGCCTGATATATTGATATTCAATTTCTGAAAATTGTCAGACATTTGGCTCCCTGTCCCTTTTGCTGGTCTTTGCGTTTTTGTTGTTGTCTTAACTAGGGCTGCTGATGTAACTGTCTGTATGATACTGCAGTTGCTGGCAAGGAACATAATCCTGACAATTCAACTAAGGTTGGTAAAACGGATGATATAATGGAATCTATATGCTAGTATAGATCTCTGTACAGCTGCATTCTCCCTCCTGCACAAAATGATTGAGGCTTTTTCTGCTGTAAGGCACTCAAGGATCCGGCTGGGTCTATGTTTGCTTTATGAGAGCATCATCCACATGTTTCTCTAAACAGCCATTCCCCGTCAAATGACATGTTCATTACTTTATTCTGGACCTCCAGCCTGAACAAAGTGTCTTTCAGTCATACATGCTCGCATAATACATCCACTGTTGCCATTTTTCAGAGGCAGCAGGGCTCAAGTTTACACCCGAAGCCCAAGATAAAGGTTTCAAAGGTCACTTCTTTCTAACTGAAGCAAAAGAAAAGCTCTGGAACTCCTTTCTATGGAATATGTGGTAAATATCTGAAGTGTGAAAACCTCAGAGGGGTAATGCTGAAAGCACCTTCACATCATCTGCAGGAGTTTGGTATCTTTAGAATGAGGTAGGTGTGCTAATAAAGTGGGCTCAGCCTATGAACTTTTCGGTTGTCCGTGCATGTGAATCTTTAAAATATCTAATGCTGCAGATATGCCTTCCTGCACAAGAGGCTGGACTGTACCTGTGAGGAAGAAGTGGCTACCTCTGAAAAATATTTTAAAACCTGAATTTATTTCTCTTGCAAAACGTACACACCTGATTGTATGGATTCTGGTGCCTAAATGGATTATGCTATTTACCCTGTAAGCATCTGTCCATAGCATGTAAAGCTGTAGAGTCACATGTTCTGCATACTTTTGCCATCTAGTGTTGGGTCCAGATGTGTACAAGTTGTTTTTCATTAGAGTCACGAGGTAAAGTGACTCCTCCTCTTGGTGATACTGCGCATGGGCATTGACTCCATTGTTAGATTATTTTCCTGCAGTCGGGTGAGAATGTAGTGTTGGAAAGAGATGTCCATGCATATGAGGTGTAATAAAATACTGCAATGGCCACAGGTATTCGGGGAGGTGGGCAGCTGCATGTGAATCTACAGCACTACATGCTACGAACAGATGCTTACAGGGTAACATAATCCATCTGATGGCATGTGTGGCTGTAGATACACATGCTCTGCAAAGACTGATAGACTGTAAAGCAGTGCCCCGTCCAAAAGTGGTGGCTAACCTGTGGGAGTTGCAGAAGTCTGAAAAAGAGTCCAGAGCACAGCTTGTCCAACATTTGCCTGTTGTGCAAAAACATCCACACAATGTTTAGTTAATGTGTGCGGATTTGACCATGAGGCTGCTTTGCAGATGTCAAATATTGCTATGTTACCCAAAAAAGCGATAGATGCACCTATTTTATGTGTTAAGTGTGCTCTAGGAGGTATGGGTAGAACTCTTTTAGCTTTAGCATACATGTCTGGATACATTTCATTATCCAACTTGATATATCTGCTTTAGATATAGCCTTCCCTGTATGTTGTGGTAAGAACGCAACAAAGTTGTTTTGTTTTACGAAAGTCTTTAGTCGTATCAATCTAGTAAACTGAAGCTTTTAACATCCAAGGTATGTAGAGTTCTTTCTGCAACTGAATAGGGTTGAGGAAAGAAAATAAGTAACTCAACCAACTGGTTCAGGTGAAAAGTAAAAACAACCTTTGGGTGAAATTTTGGTTCGATACGAAGGGCTACCCTATCCTTACGTATTTGGAAGAAGGGTGATTCTAAGGTTAATGCCTGAAGCTCACTCACGTCTTAGCGAAGTGATTGCTACCAAAGAGGCTACCTTCCAAGAGAGAAACGGAAGTGGACAGTTATGTAAGGGTTTAAATGGCAGTCTCATAAGTCTGGTAAGTACAATGTTAAGATTCCATATTGGTGCTGGAGGTACCCTATGTGGAATTACTCTTAAGACCTTCCATAATTGCTTTAATAACAGGAATGTTAAACAATGATAAATGTTGACTATTTCGTAAATACGCTGCTACTGCTGCAAGGTGCAATGGTACTGAATTGTACGCTAACACACAAGTTTGTAATGTAGCAAATAGCAAACAATATCTTGAATAGTTACATTAAACAGATCAATTTGTCTGTTTTGACAATAAATAACAGACCTTTTCGATTTAGCGGCGTAGCATACTCTAGCTGTGGGTTTGCGTGCTTCCTTGAGAAAGGTAATACATTAAAGAGGTAAGTGTAAATATCCAAATACTATGACTTTAGGAGCCAAATTGCAAAGTTGAGGTCTTTGGAATTTGGGTATCTGAGTCCTCCATGGTTCTGACTGAGAAGATCCGAGCGTAGGGGAAACTTCTTGCGTGGAACTACTGAAAGTTCGAGTAGTGTTGTGAACTATGGTTGACGTACACAAGTGGGAGCAACCAGAGTGAGGATGAGAGGTTTGTCCGAGCTTCCTCACAACAAAGGGAAGGAGAGTGAGAGGTGGAAAAGCATTCGCAAATATCCTAGACCAACTCATTCCTGGGGCATTGCCGTTGGAGAGGGGTGTGGGAGCCTGGAGGCGGAGTTTGGACATTTTGAATCGTTTGCTTTTGTGAACAAATCTATGTGTGGAAATCTTCATTGATGGAAGTATTTTTGTAGGACTTGAGGGTGGAGTTCCCACTCATGGACTTGCCGCATCCTGCTGAGCAGGTTGGCAAGATTGTTGCCCGTCCGAGACAACTGTAGAGTGTGTGCCTGCCCAGTGTGGCTGTTGTATTGTCTGTCTGGACTAGAACAACCTTGCCTTGGAGGTGAACTAGAAAGGCTTTAAGTGCTAAGTGAATTGGATAAAACTCCAAGTAAATTATGTGTAGAGCTTGATGTTTGGTGTCCCACATATCCAGTATTGAAAGATTGAGGAGATGAGCACCCCAATCTGTAAGTGAGGCATCCGCTGTCAGAGTGAGCTGCGGAACAAGGTCTAGAAATGGCCACACTTTGCTTAGATTTTGTGTGTTCCACCATTGCAGAGAAGAGTGGGTGCGGCTGTCTACCAACACTAGCTCGTGCATCTGAGCCTGCACTTGAGACCACTGACTCGCCAGACACTCCTGCAGCGGACACATGTGTAGTCTTGCATATGGACTACTGCAAGATGGCATCATTCATAGAATTTTTTGTATTGTTCATACTGGAACATATTGATTGGGAAATAGTTGACTCAATAGAGTTATGTTTTGAATCCTGATTGGATTGGTGTTGGCTAATCCTAATTGTCTGTTGAGAACAGCTTCTAAGTAGGGTTGTATCTGGGACGGATGTAGGTGTGATTTTTGTACGCTGATGGTGAACTTTAACTGGTGTAGAAGATGAATGGTTGTGTGTGTGTGTGTGTGTGCTGCTGACATTGCTGAAGGGAACTGGATTTGATAAGCCAATCGTCCAGATATAGCAAGACATGAATGATTTGTCTGCGCAGATGCGCCACAACTACTGCAAGACATTTTGTGAATACAAAAGGTGCAGTTGTTACTCTGATTGGGAGAATTTTGAACTGGTAATGTCTGCCTTGCATAACAAATCTGAGATATTTTCTGTGTGCTGGATGCATTGGGATGTGGAAATAAGCATCCTTTACATCTAGAGCTGACATGAAGTCGCCTTGTTTGAATAGTGGTATTTCATCTTGTAGAGTGACCATATGTAAATACTCTGATAGGATGTATTGAGTCAATGGTTTCAGATCTAAAATTGGACAAAGAGACCCATCTTTTTTGGGAATGAGAAAAAACAGAGAATAAACTATTACCTTCTGAAGATTGGGAACTAACTCTATTGCTCCTTTGTGAAGGAAAGCCTCTAGTTCTCCATTTAACAACTGAAGATGTTCTAGAGAGTCTGCTTTTTCAGCGGTATATATTTGGAAGTGTGTTCATTAGCACCAAGCAACACTCATGCTGGATAATGTCCAACAACCACTGGTCTGTTATATTTTGCGAGCTGGGGTAAAAATCTTGTAGACTTCCCCCAACAAGTGTTGTGTGATCGGGGGGGAATGAGGAGAGAGTCACTGTTTTGCAGTGGAAGGGGTGGTGCGAGTTGTGGCATTTCTTCCTTTACCTTTGGCATTGTTTCCCCTATATGATCCTCTATAGAAACCTCTTGAAGAGAATGGTGAATGTCGTGGTCTGAAAGAGGTAGATGATTTTGATGCTGCTTGTCTATCGTTTTATTTGGAAATTGTTTTACGAAAGGAGCCTCGGCGTCCAGGACTTTTTTTTAGAGCTACCATAGACTTTGCAACGTTAACATCTTTTTTCAAGAGCTTGGTCTACTTGTGGACTAAAAAGATGTTCCTGATCAAAGGGGCAATTTAACAACGTTTGTTGAACTTCAGATTTAAACCCGATATACGCAGCCATATGTGACAGTGTAATATGCTTGTGTTTAATCCCCTGGCAGCTGTATCTGCTGCATCAAGAGCAGATTTAATGCAGTTGTTAGAAATCAACTGGCCCTCTTGTTGTCCCTTCTTTTTTAATTCTTCTGGCAGATGTTGAACAAGATCTTCCATCACGTCCCAGTGTGCTTTGTCATACCTTGCCAATAGGGCTTGTGTGTTGGCAATCCTCCAGCGGTTGACTGCTTAAACCCCTGCCTTTTTACCTGAAGTGTCAATGTGCTTTGACTCTCTCTGGAGGAGGTGCTTCCCCAGAAGTTGGAGAATTAGCTCTTTTACGAGCATTGGAAACTACTAAGGAATCTGGTGAAATGTGCCCTTTCAAATAAGCAGGACCTGATGGGGCTGGTTTATATATTTTTGTCAACCCTGGGTGTAACTATTGTGGCGTGAACAGGGTCTTTAAAAATTTCCTCCGCATGCCACTTCATGCAGTTTACATGGGCAGATATTGAGATGCCCTAGTGGTGGAAAAAAAGGGTTTCAAATAGAAAATCATCTTCTATAGGATCTTTATGCAACGGGACCTGACGGTTTGCAGCCGCCGTGGCTACCAGCTCATTAAAAGATGTTGTGTCTTCTGGTGGAGATGGTTTTGCTGGATATATATCAGAATGTGTGTCCTCTGCTGGGTCAATATTGTATGTGCCCCAAGGATCTAAAGATGGCTGTTGCATGTTATCCTCCCTCCCCTGATTTTCTACATAGGAGTGTTGTGACCCTAATGGAGTTTTGTGTATGAAATCTTCTGCCTCTTAGTGTGAATTATGTGGTGAAGAGGTGGAGGAGAGGGGGTGAAGGTGGAGGTACTGGCAATGTCCTTTTTCCTCTTCTTCTGTGGTGGTGGTTGGACATCAATAGCCTCCTCTAATGAAGTCTGAGGCTTAAGATGGACTGATTTTGCAGCTATCCGACCACTACTTGGTTGAATATGTGTTGCCTTTTGTTTCGGTTCGAGCTTCTCTGTCACAGCCTGCAAAATAGGTTCTGGTGTCGAAACAGATGGTTTCAATACGAATGGTGAATCTTTTGATGCCGAAGAATGTTTTGATTTTGGTTCTGAGGACTGTTTTCATTTCAGTGCCGAAAACCTCAATGCCGAAGACAGCCAAGGCTGGGTCGGTGCTGTAACCCTGGAGCCCATTTTGTGGGACGAGTCTTTAGGCTTGTCCTTCAGTGCCGAGCCGGAAGCCGGGGCATCCCTGGCAATCATTCGATGCCGACTGACCTGCTGGCTGTGGTGGCCCGATAGCCTTGGTCTTTGTTGAAGCGGAATGCTTCCTTGGTACATGGGCCTTTGTACTCACTGCGAGCTTCGCCAATGGTGTCTGCAAGGCCTCTTCAGCCTCCAACTCAGATCCGGATTCCGAAATGGAAAAAGCCTCCTCTTTCACCGCAGTAGCTTTGTGGAACTCTTCCTGCGTCTCGATGTCCTGGAGACCGAAAATATCTGGTGTGTCTTAGGTCTTTTTGCTACATTTCTTTTCAGCGTGCCCGACGATCTCATAGCATCTTCATTGATCGAAACGATTGACATGCCTCACAATCCTCCTTATGATCCGGTCGTAAACAAAGGTTACACACAGAGTGGAGGTCTGTGTGGGGGTATTTGACGTGGCACCTAGGGCAAAAACAAAAAGGTGTCTGTTCCATCAGCAGCCCATTTCAGTTAGATACTGAAGCGTGTAAAGAGGTCCAATTGAGCAAGGTCTAAAGGCGGAGTATGTCGACCAGACTAAATTGTTTTCTATTTGCAGTATGTGAATGAAACATGATCAAAAACAACACAGACGAACATAGAAAGTCAAAGTTATTCTGAAGGGGCTGGAAGCGGTCTCGAACCAGAGGGTGGAAAGAAAACAATCTAACAATGGAGTTCATGGCCATGCGCTGTATCACTGAAAGGATGGGTCACTTTACCTTGTGACTCTAGTGACTTCTTCAAAGAAAAACAACTTGCACGCAACCGGACCCCACACTAGATGGTCGAAGTATGCAGAGCATGTGTATCTACAGCTACACATGCCTTTGAATTTTTTTTTTTCAGTTTTTGATTTTTCGAAATAGTTTCAAATTAACTATTAGGGCCTTGTGTTAAATCCCTCAGTCCAAAATGTTTGGAATTTAGAAGCAGACTTAGATTTTATTTCAAGTTTCTAATAAGGTTCCAACTGCTTTAAAGCCATGACTGAGACAGCAGGTCCATCCCAAGAGTTCAACCTGGGCCCTTACAAAAACTTCAAGCTGGTCCAACTTAAGGCCCTCTGCCAAGCATGGAACCTTGCCATGGGGTCTAAACCCACTAAAGTACATGTGCAAGAGTTGCTTGCAGAAAATGGTAGAACCACGGCAAGTAAAGAAACCCATAATGAAAAAGAGGAAGAGAATGCGGAGGAGGATGAGGATTTCCTCAGCAATCCTACTGATAGTAACACCACTGAGAGCACTTCTGACAGTACCCCAGATGATGTGGATAATGAAGATAGATGCGGATCTTCAAATTGGTTTACAACCTTTGAGAAGGCCGGTAGAGTGAGGAAACTCAACAAAAAGTATTGGGGCTCTCTACTCTGGGAGCTGTTTTCAGTAAAGTGCAGGGATAGACAACTGACACTTGATAAGACAGATGATGCACCTGAAACCTGAAAGTATTTCTCTTGCAAAATGTACATATTTGATCATATTGGTTCTGTGACTAAATATATAGAGATACCTGTTATTTTATAAATTGGTGTGGATCTTCTTATTGAGTTGTGTGCAGCAATTATTGACTGTGTGTTTTTGCAGATGTCTAACACTCCTCTCCGATAAGCCTAAGACTGATCAACCACACTACCCCCTCACAGAGCACCTTGGGATTGGTAGAGCAAGCCCCTGTCAACTAGTGAGGGAACCCCTGGACTCTACACAGTATATCTCATTTTGATATACTGTATAAAAAGCAAGATTTCTACAGTGACTTTAACCCAAACCACAGCCAGGTCCAAGCTGACTGAAAGGTACTGTTTGGCGACACCTTGACGGATATAAACTGCCCAAGAGGATGAGGTCTTTCCAGTTAGCTACCTGCGACAACCACTTACCTAGGCAATGGAGCTGATCCATAACCTTCATCACCTAGAAGGGTGAGTCTGCATCATTCCTGACCATCCCTATATCTAAAGGATGGCAGAACCTATCCATACCTTCCTTTAGTCTTGACAAATCCGGACATTGTCCCCAGGACAGCTGTAGGAGGTTGCCCAGATTCAGGAACCTTTAAAACCATTGCACTAACTGTAGCAGTTAAATGCATAGAGTAGTTTAACATGCCAGTCAAGATCAGAAACTAAGTGACCGCTTGAGTCTATGCTGATGAGTATGGGTGCCCCCTCCAATGTAAAATCTTAACCACACAGGCGGATTCCTACAGGCACTGCTACCCCTTGAACATTTTGATTGGGGAATCTAGCATTTACTGATGCCCTAGCCAGCCACTGCACCCACAATAAATCTTGGCGAGTTACTGCAACATGAGCTCCAGTGCGAATGTCTGTACCGCTTCCACCCTCCAAAAATAGGCCACTGGTGACCAGATACCATGTTAACCTCCAGGACACAACCAAGGGCAGTCCTAAACAATTCTTTACTTGGTAGGACGGCTATTTTGGTTTCCTTTAATCATAACAGATGGAGAGCACTGCATTTCTGAGTACATTTTATTAGTAGACAGCTATGCAAAATCTCAGCTATTGACCAAGAATATCAAGCAGATCATTTACAAATAGTGTTACATCACTGGTGACCAGATACCATGTTAACCTCCAGGACACAACCAAGGGCAGTCCTAAACAATTCTTTACTTGGTAGGACGGCTATTTTGGTTTCCTTTAATCATAACAGATGGAGAGCACTGCATTTCTGAGAACATTTTATTAGTAGACAGCTATGCAAAATCTCAGCTATTGACCAAGAATATCAAGCAGATCATTTACAAATAGTGTTACATTTTAGCTTTCTGTTTAGGCCTTTTCACTGATTGGCTGTATTGAGAACAGAAGTGCTTCTGACAGTAGAGTTCCGCCAAACCTCCATAACAACTCCCTGCATTGGATAACCCTGGCTATAGGGCACACTATTAAGGAGAAATTAAGCACCTATCATAAGAGAACTACAAACACTTCTGGGGTTTTTACTTTGGTTTTCGTTAGGGATCCACATTTACAACGTACAATATTTTTCTTACCTACAAGAAGGAAAATGTTACTTACCCAGTAGACATCTGTTCGTGACATGTAGTGACATTCCTGACTCACAGGATTGAGTGACTCCTCCGCTTCGGTGATAGTGCACAGGCGGGTGAGAGAGAGTATAGAGAAAGTACAGAGAAAGATGCCCATGCAAATGTATGCACATATGGGAGAGAAGGCTGCACGGACTCTGGTGGGACTACCTATCCCAGAGTTCTAGGGGACAAGGAGGAGGCCCCTGACACCCACAGCTGCTGGACCTTGTTGGAGCTATATAGGGCGTCACACACACCCACTTCACAGGAGAGAAGGCTGCATGGACTCTGGTGGGACTTCCTGTCCCAGAGTCCAGGAGGCAAGGAGGAGGTCCCCGACACCCACACCTGCTGGACCTTGGTGCTATATAGCGTGTCGCACACAGCTGCTGCATGGGACAAACCCGTGCCTGTCAGAGCCCAGAGGACACTGGGCTGGGCCACCCCTCTTGGCTTGGTTATCTCCCACTTCTGCTGAGATACACAACAGAGTATTTATCTAACATCATTTTGTTGTAATAATAGGTAAGCGGAAAGCGAGCGCCCTGACTGCTCCCATGAATGACTGTTGTGGGGTTGGGTCCATCACAAACTAACATCAGTTATGACTGCTATAAACTCTGAAATTGAGTGTGTGGAAGAGAGACTGGGGGAGGGGGAGGGGCAGACCAGGAGGTCATTATTGCTCGATCCCAGCCTCCAGCTCTAAAGCTGATGAAACTGAAGAAAATCACAGGAAACCTAGTATGGCAGCTGGGGTTTAGGCTTACACAGTCAAAGCATAAACAACTTGTGTATGTGGGGATATCAATATTGAACCAGCAAACTCTGTGCCCACACCACCCACCATGCTAAGCCCCCACTGACTGATAGTCACACACGGCTGAGCAAGAGGAAAAAAGCCAGCTCTAGATACAGCAAGCTGGAAATACAAGTGTCAACCTGGAGCAAGAGGCGACTAGGGGCAGGTCTGCCCCCAAACAAATCCAATAGATATCACCAACCCAATGGAACATGGGATCACTCCTAATATTGTTGGGCTGATGGAAGGAGCAATTGCCAAACTACTGGCCCCCGTTTTAACCGTAGTAAAATGTACTGACTACTCCCTGATGGAACTACTTGATCTGGTGTACAAAAACCTACTCCCTCTGACTGGGCCACCTGTACAGCAAATGGGTGCAACCCCTTGTTTATCAAATTGCCCAGTAGACTCCATGGCGCCCAGTTGGAAAGCAAGGGACCAAACCATCTATTCAAGAAATTGCATGATCCTATGTCCCAGAGGGGCCTAGACAACACAGGATAGAGTATTAATGGGAGGAATATGATGTCTGGTCCTGCTCATGGGCCACAAGCAGGTAGTAGCCAGTCTTGCACCCCATCCGTTGTGATATTAAAAAACACCCTTCCCTGCGAGCAACCCAGACCAAGATGGATGACCAACTGAGGAAGAAAGTGATTCACTAACTAAGCTCCACGATTAAATACGTCAGTGGGGACACCCTCTCAACTAATAGGAGTATGAAGAGTACAATGGGTTGGCAGGTCGCTGAAAAGGGATACAAGTGATTGCATCATAATAAACTTTCGGGATGCAAACTTGGTGGGTTTTATTTTTAATAGGCTATCTGGTGCTCAAGGATCACACTAATCGATTTAGTGTTCTGGAAGAGGTAGACTGACTTCATAATGCGAGGTGGGCCCGCGACTGCAGTGAGGCACTTTCCAAGAGCCCAGAGCTGAGTGTCCTGGGACCTGATATTTTGTTGACCAAGTTGGCTATGTATTATAATGATACTGACACACCCTGCGGTCATCATAACTTTTTTTTGTTTCCACCAGTACAGAGGACGCAAAACCCAAATGTAACTAGTGGATATAGCTAACAACAAAGCCTAATCTGGCCAATTTACATTCTGCTGCCCCAAATAGTTCATGCAATTCCCCCTCTAGAGTGCCGGTTCAGCCGGCGGCCTTGGACGTTAATTTCCTTTTCTGGAACATTGCTGGAGTGAGTGGTAAACTGAATGACAAAACCTGGGAGGCTATAGTCACCAATTATCAAATTGTCTGTCTACAGGAGACATGGACCCAGAACAACATGCATACTAGTGGTTTTTATTCAGTCTTTACACTTGTGGTTGCATCTCCATCTGGACATCACAGTGGAGGTCACCTTACACTACTCAGTACAACTGTAGGAGCCAGAACAGTGAAAACCTTTACTGACTCTCTAACAAGGATTCCTTTTGTGGGATTAGTTAATTTTTATCATGATACATTTTTCGAGCCAAAATGTTCAAATTATTGAGTCTCTTGCCCAAGCGGTGGACACTGTTGTCATTTCAATTTAAGATTAAGAGCAATTACCTTTGAACGCGTTTGTAGAGGGGAGGACTGCAGTACAGATCAGTGTAACCTCTCGCATTTTCTCCATACTCCCTGTGGCGATAAACTGAATGGGCTGATCAACAAGCACGATTTGATCCTCTGTGGATCTTGCATCCAAGCATACTCTAACAAAACCAATGTTTACAGGTAGGGGCAAAGGGACATATTGCTGCCTAAGGTGTGGGCAGCGAAGGTGTGAAAATGTGATGTTTTATATACTCTTTTTAGTGATCATAACCGTTTGTTCTTAATCCTTAGTTTAGGACTTAGTACAAAGGCACATGTAGTGGCTACCTAGATTGAATTTACTAGAAATAGGGAGTACTGCGAAAGTGGCAGGATATCAAACCCAATGCTTTTCTCAAATTGCTTCAGGAAAGCCAAAAGGAGTATTTTGAGATATATGTCGGAGTCCAGATTCCGAGCCCGTTATGGTGTTTGGGGCCTTTGGCAATATTTGTAAAAAGATCTCTGAACAGCTAACGGCTCCAAGATGACAAAAAACAAAGCTGCATATTGGTTTGACAAAACCTGCTCACAAGCACAAAGTAATTTTAAAAATGTATCGAAATACGGCCCAGGGACCAGGCTGCAATTAGTTTGTGTAGGAACCGCTATAAAGAGGCGATTAGAAGACAGAAAGAGGAGATTAGAACAGAGGCCTGGGAACAACTTGCTACTGCAAGTGATAGGAATGCCGGCAGTTTTGGAGACTAGTTAATGCACCTGCTTTCTCTACTCACTCTCCTCCCCTCACTGATGTGAATGTCCTTAAAAATACGTGGGTCAGCTATTTTACTTGCCTCTATGATTTAGCTGAATCAGCTCGTGGAGAGTGTAGTATTCTGAGTGGTGCAGTGAGTTGGGATGACTGAGCAGCTTGTAATTACTGAAAAGGATGTTATCTCAGCCGTATGAAGGTGCCAGGCCCGGATGGAGCCCCTGTTGATCTCTTTAGAGCAAACTTATTGTTCTGGGCTCCGGTACTAGCTTGTCTGCTTGACTGTGTATGTGCTCAAGGCCCCCCAAATTCTTTCCTAGGCCAATAATTGTTTCCATTTTCAAGAATGTGGACAGGAGTGATCCCCAGTGTTATCGCCCCATTTCTCTGATTCTACGGCCAAGGTACTAGGAAGAATGTTATTGGACCGGCTTGAGTAGTGGGAAAACAAGAATAATATTTTATCTGCCGCCCAGTATGGCTTTAAACAGGGCATGTAGGCATTAATGTCTAAATCTCCACCTATTAATGACTACATGTATGCTTGCCAAGGAAGAATGCCTTCATTTGGCATTTCTGGACTTGATCATAGCATTTGAAGTCATAAGGTCAGTATTGGGGAATATTCTTCTAAGTGAGGGTGCCAACCTGCGTATTGTCAAACCCCTAAGTTCAGCTGCATAATGATGAAGGTTGTGTCAGATCTTGGCCAGGAGGAGAGTGCACCAGTTATTTTAAGATCAGGAAGGAGGTTAGGCAGGGGTGTGTGCTGGGACCATTAGTAGGAAGCTGGCTTGGTTGGCACCTTATACCAGGTTTAGGCAACCCCTATTAATGAATGAGAAATAGTGAAAAATGGTGAGGGCCCTAGGGGAGGGCCAAACCATACACTAAAACAGTGGAATGCGAAGTGAGGTGCCCCACCTAAAGATATGGAGTCGTTCGAGGGGAGCTGGGAGAACATGGGAACCCAAGAAGTGAGTACCTTAGTAATCTTCAGCGACCAGGAGAGCAGACGTGAGCACCTGGATTTCCCAAGGACTAACAAAAGGACTTATGGACTGTGCAAGAACAGGACCAGACAAGCGGAACCCAAAAGGTGGATTCTGGAAGAGGAGGACCTGCAAAAGAAGGGGACAGAGGCCAGTCCATGCTGGAGTGTTCAGTCGGGGCAGGAGCTCACCCTTCTGTGGATGAAGATCTGGGTCGACAAGGAGATTTGAAGATGAGCTGCAGAGAACTTCTTGGGGCCCTGCAAATGATGTCCGTCGGTCGCCGGGTTGCAGTTGGTCAGTGGTCAGGAGAACCACCAACAAGCCTTGGCAAATGCAAGAGGAGGCAAAAGCGTGGCAAGGCTGAAGAGGACCATCACAGTTCTGGGGACTCGACCTTGAAGGGGACTCCGGGCTTATCCTCAGCAGTCAAATGTCAGTAGAAGCAGTCACAGCCCCTACAAGCCACCCACTGGCAGCAGGCACAGTAAGTTGAAGTGAGGCCCAATCAGCACACCTGGAGAGGAGTCCCACATTGCAGGAGCAGCTCAGAAGAGACTGTCCTTGGAAGGATGAAGTGCTGGATGCCAAGACTACTCAGAACCTGAAGATCCCTTGGAGCAGGAGACAACAAACCTTGGTTACTGCAAGAGTTGCGGTGGGCAGGGAAAACGTACTGAAAGGAGAGGCAAGGGTTCACCGTCTCCCAAAATGGACCGCGGGCAGAGAGGACCAAGGGGACCACTGCAGACCACCACCTGTGATGCAGGATCCACACAGTTCCAGAGGAGAGGAGATCCACGCAACCGGACATCGTTGCTGTACGTGCCTCCAGATGCAGGGAAGCAACACTTTCACGTAAAGGGAGATTCCTTCTTGCATCCTAGTGCAGCTGAAGTCCTGCAGACCTCAGAAAATGCACAGCCAGGGAAATGTTGCAGTTGCTCGAAGGAGCCGGGGAAACAATGTTGCAAGGTGAGGTTGTCTCGGGAGGTGCAGTATTGTCTGTTCCTGAAGTGTCCAGTTGTGATTCCTGTGGCCAGGAGCAAAAGTAGACAACGCAGAGGAGTCCTGGTGGAGTCTTGCACGCCGACTCCGGGGACCCATCCACAAGGGTCCCTAAATAGCCATAAAAGGGGATTTGGTCACTCTGCTCGCTGACCAAATGTCACCTGCCTGACATGGCCACTCAGATGCTCCCAGGGGCCTCCGCATATCTTAGTTTCAAGATGGCAGAATCGAGGGGCCACCGGGAGGAACTCTGGGCACCACCTCTGGGGTGGTGATGAACAGGGAAGTGGTCACTCCCCTTTCCTTTGTCCAGTTTTGCGCCAAATCAGGGACCGTGGGTCCCTGGGCTGGTGTAAACTGATTTATGCAAGGGGGGGGCACCAAATGTGCCATTCAAAGCACACCAGTCACTTGGGGAGGCTACCCCTCCCAAGCCTTGTAACACCTATTTCTAAGGGAGAGGGTGTTGCCTCCCCCTCTCCAACAGGAAATCATTTGGTCTGCCTTCCCCTGCCTGAGCTGGTCAAGCAGCAGAAGGGCAGAAATATGTCTGAGGTGCTGCAGCAGCATGGGCTGCCCTGAAAACCCTGGAAGGCTGGTAGGAGAAACACGGGGTCCTTTAAGGAGCTACCAGAGTGCATGGAATCATACAAACAATATTGGCATTAGACTGGGGTATGATTCTGACATGTTTGATACCAAATATGCCCAGGTAATATCACGCAGCTGGACACAGGACCTGTGTTCAGTACACAGGTAAAATCGTATCCCCGCACTTACGAAGTCCAGTGCAATGGAACTGTTCATGCAGGGGGTGCCCTCACACACAGGGGCCAGCACCTGCCCTTTGGGCTGGAAGGGCCTACCATAGCGGTGACCTTCAGTGACCTGATGTAGCACAATCACTGGGGTCCTGGTAGCAGGATCCCATTGAAAAGAGTCTAAGCACACCGGCAGCAGGCAGAAAGTCAAGGAAACAATGCCAAAAAGAGGGTACTTTCCTATCCCATTCCTGTTTAGTATTTACATCAACAACCTCGATGATCATCTGGTAGAGGCTGTGGCCGATCGCCCGTTACCGACTGGTACTGATGTACGCAGATAACTGCATCCTTATGGCCAGAATATGTCTGGGACTACAAAAACTTCTAGATGCATTTGTTAGTTTTGTGTCCGATCTGGGGCTCAGAACAAATACAATCAAAACGTATCCCATGGTTTGGGGGGGCAGGGGGGGTTCCAAAAGCAGGCAACTCACTTTCACGTAAATGGGGACACACTTAAATGCATGACCACTTTCTCATATTTGGGGATCCCATTCAACAAGATTACCTGGAGGCACTTGAAGAACCTGAGAGCAAATCAGCATGAACAAGCGAAAGCTGCTTTGTTAAAGTATGAAACAAGGTTAGGATCCATGCCCCTGCTAGATACCACCACAATATATTAATCCAAACCTGTACCAATCGTTATCTATGGCATGGGGTTATGGTAACGTCCACCAATTGCACGCCTGCAAAGACATTTCTTCACAGACTAATGTCCCTGCCCAACTCTGTCCCTTCTGTACTGGTGTATGAGAAATTGGGACTGCAATACTTGGAGGATATATTGAGGCTGACACCTATTCTGTTCTGGCTGATTGTATGGTTCATCCCAGAAGTGGCCCTAACATAAACTCTAATCACCGAAAGCCTTAAACTGGAAAGAGGCTACAAAACTAAATGGTTATCATATCAGAGAATATACCTGAGTGGAAGGAGAAACTTTTATGAACTACCATCAGTAATTACTCGATCTTATAAAGCTAAGGTGAAAGGCAAACTAGAAAAGCTGCTAACTGAAAAGAGGTGGAAGGCTGAAATCAAGATGACGTCTGTAGGATCATATCCTCCATCAAGTACTGCCTCAGCTATTGATCCTTAGTTGTTACTCAAATCACCACGCAACCAAAGATTCAACCTTACAAGGTTTAGAATGGGGATGGCCCACCTTTTAATACCATACCCCTCTAGAGTACATAAGAGCAAGGACTTGTCCCCGTATCCCGGCGACTCTTTAACACAAGTCACAACTCCACATGCTTTTCTTTTGTGAACTATACAGGGACCAATGTAACCGCATATTGAGACCTTTATTGCATAGTTTAAACATACAAAGATGGAAAAATAGCACTAGAGCATCTACAGCTGCGCCAAACTGATATAGTGTGCTAGCTACACTGTATAGTTTTCTCGCTTCTGTGGTCAGAAGTAGGAGAATTGTTGGGAAGTGAAGCTATATGAACTTCATGAGAATGAACATAAGTGCATTTTATGTTATCCCGCTTTTATGTATATGTGCATGTTTAGCTTGGTTGGCGAGTCTTAGACAGGTAGTTAAACTGCATAGCACAAGTTTGGTTAGAATACAGGTTCCACTATATATTTTATGTACTAAGTGATTTTATATACTATTTGTTTTTAACTATTGTTCGACGAGTTTTACAAACTGTTTAAGTTACGTTTTACATTTTTGTGTATGAATTTACATGTGTGCTTTTATGGCTTTTGTACTAAGCCTAATAAAGCTTTCTTTGACCTTGTATGTACATACGTACAAATATATACAAATAGAAGGTAACTGGAACGGCCACAGGCATCCAGGGAGGAGGGAGAGCACTTGTGAATCTACAGCACTACATGTCATGAACAGATGTCTACCGAGTAATTAACATTTTCCGTTCAATAGCATTTGTGGCTGTAGGTACACATGTTCTGCATGGACTGTAAAGCAGTCCAGTCCCTCCATAAACGCAGTGGCTAGCCTGTGGGAGTTACAGCTGTATGAAAAATTGTTCTTAGTACAGCCTGTCCTACATTGGCTTGCTGACGTGATTGAATAGCTACAGAATAATTCTTTGAAATTTATGAAGTGGGGACCAAGTAGCTGCTTTGTAAATGTCAGCTAGAGGAATATTCCCTAAGAAATCTATGGTGGCTTCTTTTTCCCTAGTAGAATGTGCTTTAGGACTTACAGTAACTGTCTTTTTGCTTTAGCATAACAGATCTATCTGCATTTAACTATCCGCCTGGCTATACCACCTTTAGACATTGGATAGCTATTATGAGAAACAGAGAAAGTTACAAAGAGATGTTTAATTTTCCTGAAATGTTTAGCTCTATCAATGTAGTATATGAGTGCCAGTTCGTCATTAATAGTGTGGCAGGCTCTTTCTGCAACTCAGTCAGGCTGTGGGAAGAAAACCAGTAACTCAATGGTTTGATTGATATGGAATTGAGAAACCACTTTGGGGTAAATATGCAGCTCTGGCTGCAAGATGTAGACGAATAGAAGTGTAATCCAAGTTCGCTTTTTGCAAGTGAAGCAAATAGCAAACAATGTCTTGGACTGAAGCTTGAATGGGGTTAATGTGCTTGGTCTGACAGTAGCAAAGAAAACTTTTCCATTTTGCAGCATAACACGCTCTAGTTGTAGGTCTACGAGCTTCCTTAAGAATGTTCATATATTTCGAAGGTAACTATATATAACCAAACTCTACGACTTCAGGAGCCATATCACAAGGTTGACTTGGGGTCTGGATGTCTGATCTGTTCTTGTGTGAGACGATTCGGTCTGCTAGGAAGCTTCTCGTGGGGGACCAGCAGTAGGTCCGAAAGTGTAGTGAACCATGGTGGTCGTGCCCAGGAGGGAGATACAAGGATCCTGGTGAGAAACATTTGTTTAATCTTTTGAACCAGGAATGGAATGAGAGGGCAAGGTGGAGAGGCATAAGCAGATATCCCTGACCAGTTTATCCATAGAGCATTGCCCTTGGAAAGATGGTGTAGGTACCTGGATGTGAAGCTTGGGCATTTTGCATTTTCTCCTGTGGGGAAAAGGTCTATTTGAGGAGTTCCCCACTTTTAGAAGTATTTTTGAAGGACATATGAGTGGAGTTCAATTCATGGACTTGCTGATGCATACTGCTGGGAGATACCTCTGCCACATGTGGTGGTGAAGAGCCAACTTCCATATTGTCTGAGCGTTCTGTGACAACTGGGATGACTGTGCTTCCCCTGTTTTTGTACATAATATATAGCTATCATGATGTCCATCCGGACTAAGACAACGTTGTATGACAGGTGAGGAAGGAAGCTTTCAGGGCTGAAAAATAGTGCCTGAAGTGCCAGATAATTGATGTGCATGGTTTGGTGATTGAGGTCCCAGAGGCCCTGAACTGTGAGATCATGAAGATGCACACCCCAACCGGACAGGGATGCACCTGTGGTCAGAATGAGCGGAGGCGCAGAGTCTTGAATAGGCCACCCTTGCAATAGGTTGCTGCAGAAAGCGGTGAGTATGACGGTCTAACAACACTAGATCCTGAACGTGACCCTGTGACTGAGACCACTGACGAGACAGGTACTGCTGTAGGGGACACATGTGGAGGCTGGCGTGAGCAATGATGCAATACAGGATGCCATCATCCCTAAGACGAATTAAAGTCTTGACTGTGTAGTTAGGTTCTTCCTCAAATTGGAGAAGCATTCACTGAAAACTGTAATTGTGTGCTGCGTTGGGATATGCTAACCTCAACTGTGCATTAGAAAGTCTTGCAGATATGTTTGACTCTGAAGAGGTTGAACATGGGATTTGAGAAAGTTGACTGTGAACCCTAACTTATGAACTAGGTTTATCATGGTTTGAGCGCCGGATTGACACTGCTGCAGTGTGCTAGCTTTGATGAGCCAGTCATATAGAGAAGGAAATACATGAATCTTTTGCCTTCTGAGAAGTGCCGCAACTACAGCTAGGCACTCTGTAAATACTCTGAGCGGTTGTGACGCCAAAAGGCAAGACTCTGAATTGATTATATTTTCCTTCCACCACAAACCTTAGCTATTTCCAGTGTACAGGTTGGATGGGTATGTGGAAGTAGGTGTCCATTAACTCTAGGGCTATCATGAAATCGCTCTGTTGAAGGAGTGGAAAAACACCTTGAAGAGTAACCATGTGAAAGTGTTCTGAGAGAACGTAATGGTTTAACGGTCTGATATCTAGAACAGGTCTGAGTGTTCCAACTTTCAGGGGATGAGGAAATATAGGGCGTACACTCCTGTTCCCTGGAATTGCTTTGGGACAGGTTCGATAGCAACCTTGAGCAGCAGGGATTGTACCTCTTCCTTTGGAAGGGTGACATGCTCCTGAGATAACCTGTGGGAGCGAGGAGGAATGTTTGGAGGTGTAAAAGTGAGCTCCAGACAATAATAGAGAGGATCTATAGTTCCGATGTTATGTGTGTCCACTGTGTGTAGTAATCCTGAAGTCGTCTTCCTACAAGTGTGGTGTGGGGTTTGGGAGATGTATGTAGTCAGTGTTTAGCTGATGAGGCAGAGCCACGGGTGGTACTGCTCCTGTCTCGACCTCTGTTATTAGTACCCTTGTATGCTCCTCTGAAAAAACCTCTAGAGTAAGAGATGGAGGGTTGACTTGTTTGGGAGGTAGACTGTTCAGAGGTCGTTGCTTTATAACCGCCTCTAAATGTGGGGCAACAAAAATTGCCTTTATGAGGCTGAGACTACACAGCGCCCATGGCGTTCGTGGGGTCAGTGTCCTTTTTTAGCTTTTCAAGTGTGGAGTCCACTAGAGGGGCAAAAAGATGCTCCCCGTCAAAGGGCATATTGAGCACAGCTTGTTGCACATCTGGCTTGAAGCCGGAGCATCTAAGCCACGAATGCCTCCTTAACAGTGTGCTGGTGTTTACCCCTGTGCAGCTGTGTCTGCAGCATCTAATACATAGCGTACTGAATTGTTTGAGATTGCCCTCTGGAAACAATCTGTTGACCACATTTACAGCGCTCATCTGGAAGATATTATAGAAGCTTCTCCATCTCACCCCAGTGAGTCCTACCTTGATAGTAAGGCCTACGAATTGGCAATCAAATGTTTGCTGCTTGTGCAGCAATTTTTGCAGCAACTTTTGCCTGCTGCATCAAGCCTTTTGCTCTCCTCGTCTGGTCGGGGAGAGTTCCCTGTAGCCTTGGTGGTTAGCACACTTCCTTGCAAAGGTAGCCGCTATCGAATCTGGTAGGACCTGATATACGAAAGTACCCTCTTTTTGGCAAGAGTACCTACACTTTTTGCCTGCTGTCAGTGTGTTTTAACTTGCTCACTGGGATCCTGCTAACTAGGACCCCAAGTGACTGTGCCCCTGCCCTCTAAATTTGGTTGCCCCTGACTTAGTACAATTGGCACACTGAAGCCCCCATGTAAGCCCCTAGTATATGATAGCCAGGTACTCCGGGAACTGGGGCTCCAGGGGTTCCCCATGGGCTGCAGCATGTATTATGCCACCATTGGGAGCCCATGCAAAATGTGTCTGCAGTCCTTCTATTGCAGCCTGCGTGAAAAGGTGTGTGCACCCTTTCACTACAGGTCATTGCACATCATCCCTATGGCAGGCCCTCCTCACCCAGAGGACAGGGTGCATGTACCTGGGTGTGAGAGCATCCCTGCATGAGCAGAGGTGCCCCCACGAACTCCAGCTCCATTTTCCTGGACTTCGTGAACGCGGGGAAGCCATTTTACCTGTGTCCAGCTACATATTGGTAACTCCGAACCTGGACATGTTTGGTATCAAACATATCGTAATCATACACCAATACTATTGCCAGTATTTATTGTATGATTCCATGCACTCTGGGGTCTCCTTAGAGGACCCCCAGCTGTGCTCCTACCAGTTTGCAGGGTTTTCCCTGGCAGCCCGCGCTGCTGCCATCCTACAGATAGGTTTCTGCCCTCCTGCTGCTTGAACAGCTCAAGCCCAGGAAGGCAGAACCAAGCATTTCCTTTGGGACAGGGAGGCAACACCCTCTCCCTTTGGAAGAAATTTTTTACTTACCAGTAGACAACTGGTTGTGGCATGTAGTGCTGTAGATTCACATGCTGTGCATAAGCTCTCCATCTAGTGTTGGGTTCGGAGTAGTACACCTTGTTGTTCAAAGAAAGTTTTCAAGTCACGGGATCGAGTGACTCCTCCTCTCGTTAATTCTGCGCATGGGCATGGAATCCTTTGTTAGATTGTTTGTCAGCAGGTGGGAGAGTGAAGTAGTGAAAAGAGTATGTAGGATAGAAAAGATGTTGATGCAATGTATTTACGTATCTATCTATCTATCTGGAAAATGTCACTTACCCAGTGTACATCTGTTTGTGGCATGTAGTGCAGCAGATTCACATGCTATGCATATCTCTTCCGACATCTAGTGTTGGGCTCGGAGTGTTACAAGTTGTTTTTCTTCTAAGAAGTATTTGAGTCACGAAAGAGTGACTAAGAGTGCTATCCTTTTTGGGAATATGTGAGTATATTCCTGTTCCCTGTTGAGAACGTGGGACCAATTCTATTGCTCGTTTTAGTAGTAGCGATTTTACCTCTTACTGTATTAGAATTTTGTGTTCGGGGACAATTTGTGGTAACGTGGGGGAATGTTTGAATGTGTGGAGATCAATTCTAGGTAATAGCCAATGCGGATAATTGACAATACTCAATGGTCTGTGGTTTATGGATTGTCTTTCATCCATAACCTCCAGTATAGGCTGAATCTCAGTGTCCTCATCAGAAGGTCTGTACGATTACTGCATTGATTTTGAAATCTGTTTGAGACGGCTCGAAAGTCCTTGCTCTTCTGTGTAATTAGATTTTTTAGGTTCAGAAGTTTGGAGCTTTTTGGGTCCCGAAAATGGAGTTGGTTGTTTCGGTTCCGAAACAGGGCATCGAGGCTTAGACTCCGAGGAGTGAGGACGCTTACTCGAGTCAGAGGCAGAACTTTTTACAGATTTACTTGACTCCAATGTCAACGGAGGAGTGGCCTTTTTCGGCCACTAACTCAAAGGTCAGTCGACAATAGTCTTTTTTCGTGTGACAAACCATGGCCTTCTGGCAGCGGTGTACTCAAGGCCTTCGATGTTTTTTGTATATGGGCGTAGGGGAAGACGTACTCACATGCTGGCAAGCAGTGATAGGCCTATCTTCTTCCGATTCTTGCTCGGAGTCGGTGTCTGCGCCTGTTTTTCCATGACGTCGAGATGTTCTGTACTTTTCAATGCCATCTCTAACCTTCTGGCTCTCCGATCATGCAAGGTCTTCTTGGACCTCACAATCCTCGTCTCGGTGGTCCAGAGAAAGACACAGATTACAAACCAGGTTTTGGTCTGTATAGGGAAACTTTGCATCACATCGAGGGCAGAATCAAAATGGAGTCCGATCCATCAATCTTCCACGCGGTAGGCCCAAGTCGGGCGCCCGCACCCAGAAGGACGAAATCTAGATTCCAACTGTACTATCGGTCGAGGCTAGATGGAAACACAATCGAAACAATACCAGCGATTAAATGAGTTTTCTTAGGTTTCCGATTCGAAATCTCGGAGTGAGAGGAAACACGTCTGAACACGACAGCGGAAAGAAAATCTAACAATGGAGTCGATCCCCATGCGCAGTGTAACCGAGGGAAGGAGTCATTCGATCCCGTGACTCCGAAAGGACTTCTTTGAAGAAAAACAACTTGCAACACTCCAAGCACTGCAGATTCACATGCTGTGCACTGTTCCTGCCATCTAGTGTTGGGCTCGGAGTGTTACAAGTTGTTTTTCTTCGAAGAAGTATTTTGGAGTCACGGGACCGAGTAACTCCTGCAATCTGTACACACTTCCGGGGAGGAGGCGCATGTGAATCTACAGCACTACATGCCACTGGTAATATCTTCTGTTTGATGGCAGGTGTAGCTGTAGATACACATGCTGTGCACAGACTGTAAAGCAGTCCCTCCATAAAGTGGTGGCTAGTGTGCAGGGGTTGCAATTGTTTCAAAAAGTGTTTTAAGTACAGGTTGTCCAACATTTGCCTGTTTAAAAAATGTGTGGTGTAGAACATGTTGCTGCGTTACAAATGTCTGCCATAGGTATGTTACCTAAAAAGGCCATGGATGCACCTTTTTTCCTTCTGGAATGCGCTCTAGGTGGTACAGGTAATTGTCGCTTAGCTTTAGTATAGCAAGTTTGATTAATATGAAATTGGATTTGTTAATACAATCTCTTCTTTAGGAACTTGAAAGGAAGGTTCTTCCAAAGTTAATGCCTGAAGCTCACTGACACGCTTAAGAGGTGATAGCAATTAAGAATGCCACCTTCCTTGGAAGGAATTGTAGGGCACAGGAGTGAAGTAGCTCAAATGGTGGAGCCATGAGTCTTGGGAGCACAATGTTAAGTTCCAAGATGGAGCTGGAGGAATTCTTGGTGGAATTATTCTTTTTAGTCCTTCCATAAATGCTTTGATAACTGGAACTCTAAACAAGGAAATATTTTGTCTGTTTTGCAGATATGCATCTATAGCGGCTAAATGTAAATGAATGGATGTGTATGCTAAATTTGTCTTTTGTAACTGTAATAAATATTGTACAATGTCCTGTACTGTTGGTTGAAGAGGATCAATGTTTTTGTTTGAGCGTAACAAACAAAACGTTTCCATTTTGCTTCATAGCACTGTTTAGTGGTAGGTTTGTGTGCTTGTTTAAGGATATCCATACATTCCTGTGGTAAATGTAAATATTCAAATTCTATGACTTCAGGTGCAATATCGCTAGTTTGAGGGATTTGTGATTTGTATGTGTTATCTGTCCCTGTTTTTGTGTTAGAATATCTGGTCTGTTGGGAAGTTTTTGATGAGGAACAACTGAGAATAATAAAAGTGTTGTATACCATGGTTAAAGTGCCAATGTAGGAGCCACTAAGATCATGCTGAGGGAAAGATTGTTTTATCTTCCATACTAGGAATGCTAAGAGAGGGAGAGAGGAAAGACGTAAGCAAATATCCCTGACCAACTCATCCATAGAGCATTGCCCTTGGACTGAGGGTGTGGGCAACCTGGAGGTGACCAACTCATCCATAGAGCATTGCCCTTGGACTGAGGGTGTGGGCAACCTGGAGGTGAAGTTTTGGCATTTTTTGTTTTGGTCTGTTGCGAACAAATCTATTTGAGGTATTCCCAATTTTATGAAGTATTGTTGAAGGACTTGTGGGTGAAGTTCCCGCTCGTGGGTTTGTTGATGTGTCCTGCTTTGCAGGTCTGCTAAATGGTTGTCTGTCCCCGGAAGATATTATGCCACTATGTGAATATGGAGATGAATCACCCACTTCCATACGGATTGTGCTAGTTGGGACAATTGTTGAGACTGTGTCCCTCCCCCCCCCCCCCCCCCTTGTTTTTTGAGACAGTACATGGCAGTCATTGTCTGTACAAATCAGCACTGTTTTGTGTTGCAATTGTGGAAGGAATGCTTTAATTGCCAAGAATATCGCTTGTAGTTCGAGGTAACTGATATGAAGAGGCCGGTGAGTGTCGTTCCATATTCCGTGAACTGTTAGGTTGAGGAGATGAGCTCCCCCACCGTTGTTTGAGGCATCCGTTGTGAGAGTAATCTGAGGCACAGGGTCTACAATGAACCACCCCTTCATTACGTTTGTGGTGTTCCACCAATGTGGGGAGAGAAGTCTGGCGGTCCAACAACACTAGATCTTCTAACTGACCTTGTGCCTGAGACCACTGACGAGAGAAACACTGTTGAAGAGGACGCATATGAAGTGCACCATGAGGCACTATAGCAATATAAGATGCCATCATTCCTAACAGTTTCATAATAGTTCTTAGTGTGTATGCCTGGTTCTGTTCTAATGTTGCAATTAATGTTTGAAAAGCTTGGACTCCATTTTGGTTGGGAAAGGCTATTCCCCAATTGTGAATTGAGGATAGCTCCTAGATATGGTTGTGTTTGCAGAGGTTGGAGATGAGATTTGATGTAGTTTATGGTAAATCATAAAGAATGTAGGAAGTGAATTGTAGTTTGAGTATCTTTTTGATACTGTGGAAATGAATTGGCTCTGATGAGCCAATCGTCGAGATAAGGGAAAACATGATTTTTTCTTCTTCTGAGATGTGCTGTAACCACTGCGAGGCATTTTGTGAATACTCTGGGAGCAGTTGCGACTCCAAATGGTAATAGGTTGAACCAGTAATATTTTCCTGCTACTACAAATCTTAGGTATTTGAGGTGTGCAGGATGAATGGGAATGTGAAAATAAGCGTCCTGTAGGTCTAGGGCGCTCATGAAGTCTCCTAGTTGTAATAGAGGAATAACATCCTGAAGAGTGACCATGCGAAAATGTTCTGATAGGATGTAGTGGTTTAAGGGTCTAAGATCTAATATTGGTTGGAGAGACCCACTTTTTGGGAATAGAAAATACAGGGAGTAAACTCCTGTTCCTTGGTATTGCAATGGTACTAGTTCTATAGCTCCTTTTAGAAGAAGGGAATGTACTTCCGCTTTGAGAAGCGTTAGATGATCATGTGAGAGTCTCAATGTACGAGGTGGGATTTTTGGTGGAGTGGAAGTGAGCTCTAGACAATAACCATTTTGGATAATATGAAGTACGCACTGATCTGTGGTAATCTGAGTCAATTGGGAGTAAAAGAGTTGTAACCTTCCCCCATACAGGAGTGGTGTGTTTTAGTGTTGTGTCTGGTAAGTCACTGTTCAGTGACTGATGAGGAACCTCTAGAAGTAGATGGTCTTCATCTTCCTTTCTTATTGTTTCCTCCATATAATCCTCCAACGTAACCTCTGGTGTATTGAGAGGTTGGTTTAGTTTGATTTGTGGCTTGTTCTTGGAATGATGACCTAAATCCTCTGCTAAACCGTGCAAAACGAAAAGTGCTCCTATGTGTGCTGGTCTGTAAAGCTCCCATAGCTCTGGCAGTTTGATTGTCCTTATTTAATTTTTCAAGTGTGGTATCCACTTGTGGACCAAATAAGTGCTCCTTATCGAAGGACACATTTAAAACTGCCGGTTGTACTTCTTGTTTAAAGCCTGAACACTTCAGCCATGCATGACATCTTATGATTACACTTGTATTAATACTACGTGCTTCAGCAGCATCAAGTGCACATCTAATGTAGTTATTGGATATTGTCTGTCCTTCATTTCCAATCTCTACTCCGCTTTTACGATGTTCCTCTGGTGGGTATTGTAAAAGTTCTTCTATAGCATCCCAGTGAGCTCTGTCATATCTGAAAAGTAAGGCCTGAGCATTAGCGATTCGCCAATGATTGGCTGCTTGAGCTGCCACTCTCTTCCCCGCAGTATCACATTTTTTACTTTCCTTGTCAGGAGGAGGTGTGTCTCCTGTTGACTGGCTAGCAGCTCTTTTTCGTGCAGTAGGTGTCACAATAGAGTCTGGAGGAATTTGTGCTCTTATATATAGAGGATCAGTGGGTGCAGCTTTGTTCTTTTTATCACCTCTAGGAGTGATATCCCTAGCTCTAACAGGCTCTTTAAATATTTATTCTGCGTGCTCTGATAATTCCTGGGTGCATTGGAAGGAACTGGCTTTTCCTTATATGTTGCGCCAAGGGTGTCAAATAAGAAACCTTCCTCTTTCGGATCAGTGCACATATTTACATTGTGATATGCCACTGCTCTTGCTATAACCTGTAGGTATGATGTGGAATCCTCAGGTGGTGAGGGTCTACCTGGGTAAAGATCCGGATCATTTGGTTTAATAGGATCCGAATCGTACTCATCCCTGGGGTCTAATTCTTGTAATGCATCCCCTATATTCTGCGCCCCACTAGGTGGTGAACTAGGTGCTGTGAACCCTAAATGAGTGGGAGATGTTGGTGGAGTATGTTGTGGAGACGTAGGTAAAGGTGGAGATATAAGAGTATGAGGAGAAGTCTTTTCTTTGGTAGTCTTCTTTGGAGGTGCAGAGTAATCAATACTTTCTTCAAAAGTTAATTTCCTCTTTAGAGGTGGTGGAGGTGATATTGTAATCTGCCCTGTTCCTTGCTGAATTTGAAGTTGGTGCTGCCTAGCGTCCATAACTTGGTTCCACCTGTGACGTAGAGGATATTATAGACTGTCTAGAGTCACTGAAAGTCTTTTGTGTTTTTTTGTTTCTGAAGGTTTTTTCGGATGCAAAATTTTCATAGCTGAAATTGTAGTTGCTAGTTGTTTCTTTTTCAGTGCCGAAGTGGTCGGTACCAAAGCACCATATAGTTTCTGTTTTGTTGGTGCTGAAATGGAGCTACTGGAGGTCGATGCTGAAGACTTTTCTTTGGCTTTTTTTCAAAGCTGAGCTGGTTTGCTAGGCATCCAAACAAGTTTCTCGGATTCGACCATGGCTGGAAGACAGTGGCGGACCGGTGACCTCTTTTGTTTTATCCAATGGGAAAGGGGGCTTTTTACTTACAGGTTTGCTGGTTGCAATGGTTGACTCTCTATGTCCGATCAGACTCCTAATCTTGAACAGAAGACCTCCTCTTGTTTCACATCTTCTTGCGCATGCTCGTCCCCGAAGATGTCCGGTGTATCTTCTGCCTGTCAAAACACCATTTCTATTGGTTTAGATGATCGGTTTCCAAGTGTCTTCTTTGACCAAAAAAGAACTGCGCGCTTCGCAGGTTGGATCGTTGTCGCCTGGTGAAAGACACAAATTACAAATCTAGTGTTGATCAGTGTGTGGAAACTTCAGATGGCATCAAGGGCAAAAACAGAATGGAGTACTAGAAGGAAATGCCTCCTTGGCATGGTTACCCCCTGACTTTTTGCCTTTGCTGATGCTATGTTTTGAATTGAAAGTGTGCTGAGGCCTGCTAACCAGGCCCCAGCACCAGTGTTCTTTCCCTAACCTGTATTTTTGATTCCACAATTGGCACACCCTGGCATCCAGATAAGTCCCTTGTAAGTGGTACCCCTGGTACCAAGGGCCCTGATGCCAAGGAAGGTCTCTAAGGGCTGCAGCATGTCTTATGCCACCCTGGAGACCCCTCACTCAGCAGACACACTGCTTGCCAGCTTGTGTGTGCTGGTGAGAGCAAAACGAGTAAGTCGACATGGCACTCCCCTCAGGGTGCCATGCCAGCCTCTCACTGCCTATGCAGGTATAGATAAGTCACCCCTCTAGTAGGCCTTACAGCCCTAAGGCAGGGTGCACTATACCATAGGTGAGGGCACCAGTGCATGAGCACTGTGCCCCTACAGTGTCTAAGCAATACCTTAGACATTGTAAGTGCAGGGTAGCCATAAGAGTATATGGTCTGGGAGTCTGTTTTACACAAACTCCACAGCACCATAATGGCTACACTGAAAACTGGGAAGTTTGGTATCAAACTTCTCAGCACAATAAATGCACACTGATGCCAGTGTACATTTTATTGTAAACTACACCCCAGAGGGCACCTTAGAGGTGCCCCCTGAAACCTTAACCGACTATCTGTGTAGGCTGACTGGTTCCAGCAGCCTGCCACAACCGAGACATGTTGCTGGCCCCATGGGGAGAGTGCCTTTGTCACTCTGAGGCCAGTAACAAAGCCTGCACTGGGTGGAGATGCTAACACCTCCCCCAGGCAGGAGCGGTCACACCTGGCGGTGAGCCTCGAAGGCTCACCCCTTTGTGCCAGCACAGCAGGACACTCCAGCTAGTGGAGTTGCCCGCCCCCTCCAGCCACGGCCCCCACATTTGGCGGCAAGGCCGGAGAAAATAATGAGAAAAACAAGGAGTCACTGACCAGTCAGGACAGCCCCTAAGGTGTCCTGAGCTGAAGTGACTCTAACTTTTAGAAATCCTCCATCTTGCAGATGGAGGATTCCCCCAATAGGATTAGGGATGTGACCCCCCTCCCCTTGGGAGGAGGCACAAAGAGGGTGTACTCACCCTCAGGGCTAGTAGCCATTGGCTACTAACCCCCCAGACCTAAACACGCCCTTAAATTTAGTATTTAAGGGCTTCCCTGAACCTAAGAATTTAGATTCCTGCAACTAACAAGAAGAAGACGACTGCTGAGCTGAAAAACCCCTGCAGAAGAAGAACAGAAGACACCAACTGCTTTGGCCCCAGTCCTACCAGCCTGTCTCCTGCCTTCCAAAGAAACCTGCTCCAGCGAAGCTTTCCAAAGGACCAGCGACCTCTGAATCCTCAGAGGACTGCCCTGCTTCAAGAAAGACAAGAAACTCCTGAGGACAGCGGCACTGCTCCAAAAGAACTGCAACTTTGTTTCAAAGGAGCAGATTTAAAGACCCCTGCAAGAAGCGTGAGACTTGCAACACTGCACCCGGCGACCCCGACTCGACTGGTGGAGAACCAACACCTCAGGGAGGACCCTCCGGCGACTCCGAGACCGTGAGTAACCAAAGTTGTCCCCCCTGAGCCCCCACAGCGACGCCTGCAGAGGGAATCCCGAGGCTCCCCCTGACCGCGACTGCCTGAACTCCATTTCCCGACGGCTGGAAAAGACCCTGCACCCGCAGCCCCCAGCACCTAAAGGAACGGAACTCCTGTGCAGGAGTGACCCCCAGGAGGCCCTCTCCCTTGTCCAGGTGGTGGCTACCCCGAGGAGCCCACCCCTTGCCTGCCTGCAACGCTGAAGAGATCCCTTGATCTCTCCTTGAAAATCATTGTAAACCCGACGCGTGTTTGCACACTGCACCCGGCCGCCCCCGCGCTGCTGAGGGTGTACTTTTTGTGCTGACTTGTGTCCCCCCCCAGTGCCCTACAAAACCCCCCTGGTCTGCCCTCCGAAGACGCGGGTACTTACCTGCTGGCAGACCGGAACCAGGGCACCCCCTTCTCTCCATTGAAGCCTATGTGTTTTGGGCACCTCTTTGACCTCTGCACCTGACCGGCCCTGAGCTGCTGGTGTGGTAACTTTGGGGTTGCTCTGAACCCCCAACGGTGGGCTACCTTGGACCAAAAACTGAAACCTGTAAGTGACTTACTTACCTGTGAAACCTAACAATACTTTACCTCCCCCAGGAACTGTGAAAATTGCACTAAGTGTCCACTTTTAAAACAGCTTATTGTGTTTTATGTAAAAAGTATACATGCTAATGTAATGATTCAAAGTTCCTAAAGTACTTACCTGCAATACCTTTCAAATGAGATATTGCACGTAGAATTTGAACCTGTGGTTCTTAAAATAAACTAAGAAAATATATTTTTCTATAACAAAACCTATTGGCTGGATTTGTCTCCGAGTGTGTGTTCCTCATTTATTGCCTGTGTGTATGTACAACAAATGCTTAACACTACTCCTTTGATAAGCCTACTGCTCGACCACACTACCACAAAATAGAGCATTAGTATTATCTCTTTTTGCCACTATCTTACCTCTAAGGGGAACCCTTGGACTCTGTGCATACTATTCCTTACTTTGAAATAGTGCATACAGAGCCAACTTCCTACAAGTACTTTCCATCGGGGCTGCATTGTTCAATACCAAGTGGAAAAGGTAGGCCTAAGGAGGGCCCGAATGGGACTTTCTGACCCCCAAAAGGCTCGAAAAAATGTGATCTAGAGTGTAGAAAAAGGAACAGAGAGTTGAATATTAATGTATACGTGTTTTGAAACAATACCGACTACGATAAAAAGACGGAAAGAATCCCGTTTTAGACTGTTTGGAGCCGAGAACTCCCAGCGAGAGGAACACACATCCAAACTCGACGGCAGAGAACAAAAATCTAACAAAGGACTCTATACCCATGCGCAGTATTACCAAGTGGAGGAGTCATTCGATCCCGTGACTCAAAAACTTTCTTAGAACAAAAACAAGTTGTACTACTCAGAACCCAACACTAGATGGCGAGCTTATGCACAGCATGGGTATCTAGAGCTACACATGCCATTGAACAAAGGTGTTACATGGCTTGGGAGTGGTAGCCTCCTCAAGCCACTGGTATGCTATGAAGATCACATTTGGTGCCCTCCTTGCACTAGTCCAAGGACTCCCAGTCCCTGATCTGGCACGAAACTGGATCACCACCCCAGGAGAGGTGTCCAGAGGTCCTCCAGGTGGCCACTTGATTCTGCCATCTTGAAGCCAAGGTGGGCGGGCAATGGCCCTTGTGAGCATCTGAGTACCCAGGTCAGGCAGGTGGTGTCACAGCCTCCTCCTGATAGGTGGTCACCCAATCCCCCTTTTAGGGCTATACAGGGTCTCCCTCTTGGGTGGGTCCTCAGATTTGACGTGCAAACTCCTCTGCAACGTTTAGTTCGACTTCTGGTCACTGGAACTCCAAATGGACTTCACAGGAACCTACAATCTGCAGCTCAAGAGACTTCGCTCTGCAACATTGTTTCTCCAGGTCCTTTCAGCAACTGCAAAATTTCCCTGGCTGTGCATCTTCTGACGGCAGCAAGTCTTCAGTCTGTACCAAGCAGCAAGAAGGAATCTCCCTTGGAGTGAAGGAGTCACTCCCCTGCATCCACAGCCACCAACTGCATCGACGACCGGCCGCATGGATCCTCTCTCCTGTAACTCTGCGTGGATCCTGCAACACAGGTGGTAGTCTGGAGTGGTCCCCTTGGTCCTCTCCACAAGCTGTCCAACTTGGAAAGTGGTGACTCTTTGCCTTTCCTGGCAGGACAGTAGCCCTGTGCACCACGACTCTTGCAGAGGTTTGTTGTCTCTTCTTCCAAGGGATCTTCATGCTCCGTGTAGCCCCGGCCTCCTCCACTCTTCCCTGTAACACGTAGTCTCCTGCCTGCTGCTCCAGCGACGTGGGACTCCATTCCAGGTGTAGTGAGTGGGCCTCACTGTAACTCCTGTGCCTGCGAGTTGCCTGTGAGTTGCCTGTGGGGCTGCATCCTCGACTTCTGGCTCTCCTCACTGCTGAGGGTCACCAGGGACTCCCCTCCGTGGGTTGAGTCTCTTCGGACCTTCCTTGTCCCCAGCAGATCTGCAACTCCTCTTCTGCAACTCTTGCCTTTGCTAAGGCTTGTTGGTGGTTTTTCCACACCACTGCCGGACTGCAACTCTTCTTCCGACGTGGAACACTGACTGCATAACTTCTGGAACTCTTCTTCTGCTCCTGTGCTGCATTGCTGACTCCTGGTCTTCGTCAACCTGGTCCTGCATCTCCAGAAGGGTGGGTAGTAACTCCTGCCCCAACCGGACACTCCAACTGGAACTAGACTTCATTTGCAAGTCCTCTTCTGTCAGGATCCATCTTCTGATTTCTTCCAGTCTTGCTTTGGTCCTGCACAGTCCTTTTGCTAAGTTTATCTGTGGGTTTGAGGGAAAAACTGGTACTTACCTCTTCTCTCCTGGTCACTGGGGGGCCACTCTGGTACTTACCTTTGGGGTTTCTAGTTCCTTAGGCTCCCCTCTACAGATTCCACTTACCTGGGTGGGGGGCTGCCTTTCGCATTCCACTTTTTCAGTATATGGTTTGGTCTCACCCTCAGGTCTCTACTATTTACTCTTATTTCACTGTTTTCTATTGCTTTCTATACCCATTGCTGATTACTAAGGTGTACGTAATAGGGTGTTTACTCACCTGCTAGTAGACTATTGCCACTAAAATAAAATACCTTTATTTTTGTAACACTGTGTGGTTCTTTCATTTATGTAAGTGCTGTGTGACTATAAGTGGTATTGCATAAGCTTTGCATGTCTCCTAGAAATGTCTTGGCTGCTCATCCACAGCTACCTCTAGAGAGCCTGGTTTCCGAGACACTGACAACATCACACTAATAGGGGATACCTGGACCTGGTATAGGGTGATAACACCATAGGTGCACACCACACACTAGGCCAGCTTCCTACACCTGAGAACTGATATGTAGTGGGTCTGAAGGAGCAGGTTTATACTTTTTGTCCACCCTAGGAGTTATAATCCTAGAGTGGACTGGCTCTTTAACGTTATTGTCTGCATAATGAATCATGCCCGGAAGCATTGGAAAGAAAATACATAATCTAGTTCTATTGGGTCTCTGTGCAGTTGATCATAATGAAACGCAGCTGCCATTGCTATGACCTGCTGGTAACTGGTAGTATCTTCTATTCAGGGGGGTGGGGAAGGATGTTTGTGTGGGATATAAGTCTGGGTCTGTACTGATCATGGGATAGGGGTCGTATGTATCTCATGGGTACTACCAAAATCTTCCACTCCAAATAAGGGTGAACCCTGAGGGGTGAGATCTTCTGCAGTAGGAGAAATAAGTAAATGAGGAGGGGAAGGGGATGGGAATGGAGAAAAAGTTGAAATTGGAGGTGGTGAGGAAGGTGGTTGGGGAGGAGGAAGGTGGTTGGGGAGGAGGAGGA